>NC_090440.1:1004545666-1005878705 GCF_031143425.1 Pleurodeles waltl | reverse complement strand
ACAAGTGTTAATAATTTCAGATTTTTATATTAGTTTAGACATCAAAGCAAAGTAAGTCAGATACGCTTAACCGGAGTTATGTGTTTTCAAGTGAAAAATAATTCAGTACAGTTCAAGCTGTCAAACATTCACCATTGCAGTCAATGGGGAGAATCACTAGTGACACTCGGTCAGTTGTGGGGTGAGTTCGGAGGAAACCACTTGTAGTTAAGATTGTGCGGGTCCCAGAACCAAGCTGCCATAGACCAAGCTGCCCAGAACCAAGCAACCTTGTGGGGCCTTGTTGCAAAGGAGTCTTGGCTGTCTTTGGTGCTAAACGCGGGAGCCACAGGTGCTAAAAAATGGTACTTGTGACACTTGGTCTCTTACAGGTCAAGTTTGTGAGAGCCCACTGCGGTATAAGCTTGTGTGGGCCTCTGGACCAGGATTTACCAGGCAGAACAACTGCACCTAACTCGGATGTCCTGGGTTCAGAGGTGTGCTAGGCTATCGTTGGTGCTGAATGGGAGCAGTGGTTGCTGGATTTACCACTGTGACAGTGAAGGTGAGGAAACAGATGCAAAAACTCAACTGAGGCACTGATGATGTCAGTTGCTGATGTTGCGGTGTGCCCTGGGGCTGCAGCGTTAAGTATAGGGGGTGATGACCAGACTGGCCACCAACAAGCCATGGCAATAGTAACGTGGAGGATATGCTATCTCCCTTTCCAGAGGTCCAAGGGAAAATGGTAGCCGGCTCTAATTTGATGGAGAGCTGGACTACACTTCCCACAATGCACTGGACTATGCGCTTTTTGGCAATCCCTCAGAGGGCTCAATAGCCAGTGCTTCTTTGGTTACAGTAGGTGCTTTTAACCTGCACTGGGCAGGGGACTAGTGCCACTAGTCCAAGGGTGTCTGGTCTTGCCTTTGGCTCACAAAGGGTTCCCTTTTGCTTGGTGAATCAGTCTTTGGTCTAGCATGAGCCACAGGTTCAAGGTATCACATCGTTGTGCAGGTTCCTGTTGTCATTGGTGCGGGTCTTCTCTTGTCCTTTCTATGCAAGTTGTTGCAGATCTTAGGTTCTGGTGCCAGGGTGTGCCTTTGAAATCCTGGATTTAAGAGCATTAAGGGTGAGGGTGCAAGTAGCCGATAGGCTACCAGCCCCAGCGGCTAATCCACCCTGAGGTGACCATATCCTTTTCTACCAAGAACCCTCTATTTTGCCACTTTTCAAAATTGCTGAAGTCTTGCTTGGCTGTACAGATCAGGTAGTCTATCCTAGAGATGTGGCTAGCTTTCTGGGGGTGTATGTCTCCTGACTACCTAATTTCCCTGCCTGCCCGAGTGCAAATGTGCCTGGGGGCAGCAGGAGTGGATTAGTTCTCCACTAGGGATCAGCCTGCTTGCATATCAGAGGCAGTGTGCCCTTTTAAGTTCATCCCCTTGATGTGCCACTTCACTAGCCTTCCTGGGAGAGAGGGAGGTGTGACCTCTTTCCAGTTCGGGTCTTTGTCCTGACTCCTGGGAGTGTTCACATTTATGACATTTATGTCAGATGGTCAGAATCCTGCCTTGGCAGCAGCACCCTTGAGCTATCAGCCAGAGCACAGGAATACTGGGACAAGTTGGGGGGCAACATATAAGATTGCTCTTTGGGTCCATGCCACATTGCCCTCGACATAAGATTCATGTCAGGGGTGAGAAGACATGTTGTTCAATACCAAACATGACCCATTTCGGTGGTACCATAACGGAGCTGGCGACCTCAGGTTTCCCGGGTGCCAGCTCATGGTATCCTATGGATCGTTGTTCACTTATGATAGCCTTTAATGGAATAGGCGACTATAGGGACATATAAGCTTGCACTTGCATTTCCACTTAAAAACATTGGAGGAGCATCAACACCAGTTTCAAAAAAGTTGAATCATCCAGGCAGGTCGCTTCCAACAAAGCCTTCATTTTCTTCTTCCAACGAAAAGCAGCCAACGTGTTTTGTTCATCACACATGAACTTCCTCAGGCTGTAAAACAGACATACATACAATATACACATTCCTCATTAATAACATACCACAATATCATAATCTAAACATATGATAAGACAACTGTGGCACTACATTTAAATGTTCAAGGAAAGTAACTGAAAATAATAACCAAAACCCCTCAATACCACGTTGAAAAACATTTAAAAAAGACATAAAACAACACTGTGCATATTAAATATTAAAAGCGAATGTCAACATAAGACTCATAACAATGAAGAATAAACTGTTTTTTTTACCATGTGTCCACTTCGTAATTCTAATTGAACACTCGGAGTTCCTCCAAAACCTAGGTGTATGAATATTTACTACGTCATTTCATTATAACATTTATTAATTAGGTGTATACTCTCATAATGAATATATTACTCCTAATGAGAGCAACCATATTCCCTTGCTACTACAACACAGTTTTAAGTCATTGTAATGAAAAAAGGGGCTTAAATGGAAACGGCTGTAAGACATATTATGAGCAACCCTGAGATACAGCCAGGCGATACGTATGATAACATTACTTAGCTACACCATACTAAACATTGTCTTATTTGCAAAGTCTTACCCCTAAATCATGTCTGAGATTAATTCAATAAGCATATACCGCCCCTAAATGTGACCAAAGGAGACTAGTTACATACGAATGTTGATTTACAATAGTAAGGAACGTTGCAATCTTCACATATATCTGCTTCATAAATTCGGCTGAAGAAATTCTGTTGCAATGTCCCTTTGTAACACGTATCATAACTGCTAAAAACATTGCAAAACATTGTATGAGATTTGGCCCCCATTCGTCATCCCCCAAGAGCCATTCGACATGAAATATATATAGTGGTAAGTCTAAACATAACCAATTCAACAGTGAAGTGTACCTGCAAATTAGAATGGTTTGTTCATAACTACCTAACCATCTAAATATTACAACAACATGACAATGCTCCCTAACTTTAATAACCAATCCTGTAGTGCACATTGTTATGCTGCTAAGAATCTCAAGTATAGTGACATCTCTTGCCAAAGTGTAATATAACATTACAAAATCTTTGTTAGTCAGACGGTGTTTAAAACAACAAAGTCAAACCAATTTCATTTGCAGGAGCTAACACATAATACAATGCCCGTTGCTACCTAATAGCAAATTGTGACAAAATCAGTAACATGACTTTTAAACATGAAATAACCTCGTCTATAAATCAGTAGACAAAGGAAAGGTCACATAATCTAGGTCACGCAACACTCAGTATTACCTTGTAAATAGATACTAACTTACGTTCCAGCCAAATCAAAAATAGATTTTCTATTTAAAAAAAATTCCCCAGTTCAATGTTAGGATGCAAACAACTATTCCCCAGCAAGTATAAAAGATGAATTACAGAAATTGAGGAAAGGACTGTTTGCATCCCGACTCACCACTTTCAAAGCAACTCCAATCTAGATCACCATGATAAGCCCCCTCATAAGCCTTCCTTCCGGTCGCTCAGTAAAGTGCCATGGTAAATTACATTGCCCATCCAAAACGACTCCTATTTAAGTCTTCAATGGTGGTCGCATGGTTGAACCTTTTAAAGTGAAAACTAGTATTTTTTATATTAAACCTGCTAATCAGACTCCACCAAGAACAATTCAACTAACTTTCACTTAAATTTGTTCACACACTCAAATATATAGTGACAAAAAACGGGAGGCCCTCATGGGGCCAATAGGTCATGCTACAATAAAATCAACCAAAGACCATTCTAATGATTGACCAACTAGTGATCAGTCTGAGATGATCTGCCCCATTACTGTATACATATCCAAAGGTCATTTTAACTACTCAAAATTATTTCTGAAAGGTGAATCAAGAAATTCCATAATTAAAAAACAAATATAATCACAGATTATAGAATAGACCGGATTCAAACCCTGCATCGGTCCTACACATTCAAATAGAACTCAGGGTGAATTACCCACTTCACCACAGAGTTCCTCCGCTACACCAGTCCTGCATGTTCAGAAGGAGTTGCTATGTCATTACCCATATTTACATATATCCACTAAACAACTAAATTAATCCTCAAAACCTTCTGAGCTCAAACCAAACGTATCCTCCCAGTCTTTCATTGACTCCTCATCCAAATCATCAAATGTAGGAAAGACAAGAATTCTTAATCGCCTCTGGATCCTATTGTTATCCAAATATTTTTGCAAAGTGACTCCATCCCACCATCTGGTGAGTTCCTGTTTGTTCAGTTGTTCCAACCTCTGAAATTTGGCCTTCAGCCCTTCCAGCCCTTCATTGTTCCTATTATTACTTCTGGAACCCCGAGCAACTAGATCCAGGGCTAATTCCTCCCTCCTATCCTTGAATCTAGACATTGTAATATGTAATGTATTTATGAAGTATAGTTATTTAACAATAAAAAGGCTAAATAAGGTATTGTATGGGAAGTTAATAGTGCAGCCAGCTCAATATATGCAAATATGGAAAGGCTTTTGGCACATGTTGACAAGTTCTTGCAACCACTGACTTGTAATTTGTCATCTTACATCAAGGATAGTAAGAATATTTTGAATACATTTGAGGATATGGTGTGTCGGAGGACCTGATGTTTGTCATGTTGGATGTGACAAGCCTTTATAAAAGGTGTTTGGTATCCAGGCAGTGGATTTCTTACTGTGGACCAAAACCGCTGATTGACTTGAACATAACATAATATAATGATTTTGGAGGGGATTGCTATCATCCTGACTAGGAATTTCTTTTTACACAATGGACATTGGTACCATCAAAAGCAAGGACCTGCAATGGGTTCCAGTTTTGCTCCCTTGTACGCCAGCCTATTTATGGGCTGGTGGGAGAGAGAGCATGCCTGGGACAGAGGTGCCTCCAGATGGGCGGATTGCATCGTCTTTTGGGGGTGATATATTGATGATATTATGGTACTTTGGAGAGGGTCAACTGATCAACTGATGAGTTATTTGAAATATTTAAATGACAATCCTTTCAATGTTAGACTTACTTTGGCATGTAGCAGAGATAAGATTGACTTTCTGGCCCTTGAGTTTTACATTAAAGATTGTAGAGTTCATAGCACCCTGTTCAGAAAAGTGACTGCCTGTAATAGTATTCTTCATGCAACCAGTGCCCATCCTAGGTCAATGATAAATAATATTCCATATGAGGAAATGGTGCATGTTTGAGGCAATTGCAGTGAAATGGAAACATTTGTTGAACACATGCAAGGGGTCAAACAAGGATTGTTAGCAAGGGGCTCTGGGTACATGAGTTTACAAAAGTCAGAGGATAGAATTCATTGGGTGCCTAGGGCTAACACACTGATTAATAGTCCGAGGAACATTACGAATGTGGATAATAATTTGGCATTTATCACCCAGTATACTGATATGAGTAATGATTTATACAAAATCCTTCTGAAACATTGGCACTTATTATTTGATGTGGCGGGGATCAAAGAAAATATTACCTCTTAACCTAAGGTAACATACCATACAGGCAGAACAATAAGAGATTGGCTATGCTCAAGATATGTAACAGAGCCTAGAGGATTTAGCACATGGTTATGTGAATCAAACAGGGAATTTTACACATGCAGTGAATGTAACATGTGTGGGTATGGCAAAAACAAGATTAAAGAATTCTGTTACCATACGGGATGCAAATATGCCATACGGCACTATATTAACTTCAAAACTAAATTTGTGACATATGTTATTAGCTGTGGATGTGGTATGATATATGTTGGTAGCACTGTGAGATCCCTTAAGATACGCATACAAGAACATGTACGTACTATACGCATCAAAGATAATAGGTATCCTATGACTATGCAAATGATTAAACAACATGCGGGTATGGCTGATGTGTGGTTCCATGAAATTGACTATGCTCCCCTGAGTGTCAGGGGTGGCAAAAGGGAATTGATGTTGAGACGCAATGAAGCAGGTTGGATCAGCCGTCTTCGTTGTGTTGAGATGGGACACAACACTGAGAATGAGTTCCACTATTTTCTTTAATATCCTTTTTTATCTGATATCTCTTGTATATGATATGAACATTCATTTTTGAAATTCCTCTGTTTCGAAATGACAATCTTCTATTACCTCAGTCTGGACCATGAAAACAAATATATGATGTTTACTTTGGAATTGTTAGCAGCTAGTTTTAACGTGGTGGAGGATAGGGTTGCTTTGAGCTAGGAAGGTTTTGAGGTTTTTGACCTAGGATTAATTTTGTTGTTTAGTGGATATATGTAAATATGGATAACGACATAACAACTCTATCTGAACATGCAGGACTGAGGCAGAAGAGGAATTATATTTGTTTTTTAATTATAGAATTTCTTGATTCATCTTTCAGAAATAATTTTGAGTAGTTAAAGTGACCTTTGAATATCTATAATGGGGCGGATCATCTCAGACTGATCACTGGCTGGCCCATTATTAGAATGGCCTTTGGTTGATTTTATTATGACATGACCTATTGGCCATTGAGGGCCTCCCGAGTAATAGTATTTTGTCACTATATCTTTGAGTGTGTGAACAAATTTAACTGAATGTTAGTTGAATTGCTCTTGGTGGAGTCTGGTTAGTAGGTTTAATATAAAAAATGCTATTTTGCAATGGTCTGTGAATTTCACTTTAAAAGGTTCAACCATGTGACCACCATTGAAGACTTAAATAGGAGTCATTTTGGATGGGCAAGGTAATTTACCATGGTGTTTTACTGAGCGACTGGAAGGAAGGCTTACGAGGGAGCTAAAAAGTCCTTCTTTCCTCAGTTTCTGTAATTCATCTTTTATACTTGCTGGGAAACATTTGTTAGTGTCCTCACAATGAACTGGGGAAATCTTTTTAAATACAAAGCCTATTTTTGTTTTGGCTGGAACGTAAGTTAGTATGTATTTACAAAGTAATACCAAGGCCCATATTTATACTTTTTGACGCTAAACTGCGCTAACGCAGTTTAGCGTCAAAAAATTTAGCGCCGTCTAACGCCATTCCGAAGCGCCATGCGGGCGCCGTATTTATGGAATGGCGTTAGCCGGCGCAAGCAGACCGGCGCTGCCTGGTGTGCGTGGAAAAAAACCACGTAGACCAGGCAGCGCCGGCGTAGGGGGAAAATGGCGCTAGGGCGTCTTAAAATGGCGCAGGTTGGGTTGACGCAAAAAAATCGTCTTAACCCGATTTGCGCCATTTTTTCGACGCCCAGACGCCATTTAAATGACTCCTGTGTTAGTAAAGACAGGAGTCATGCCCCCTTGCCCAATGGCCATGCCCAGGGGACTTATGTCCCCTGGGCATGGTCATTGGGCATAGTGGCATGTAGGGGGGCACAAATAAGGCCCCCCTATGCCACCCAAAAAAATTTGAAAAATATAAAAAATTATACTTACGTGAACTTACCTGAATGTCCCTGGGGTGGGTCCCTCCATCCTTGGGTGTCCTCCTGGGGTGGGCAGGGGTGGCAGGGGGGGTCCCTGGGGGCAGGGGAGGGCACCTGTGGGCTCATTTTGAGCCCACAGGCCCCTTAACGCCTACCCTGACCCAGGCGTTAAAAAGTGGCGCAAATGCGGGTTTTTTTGACCCGCCACCTCCCGGGCGTGATTTTTGCCCGGGAGTATAAATACGACGCATTTGCGTCGCCGTCATTTTTTTAGACGGGAACGCCTTCCTTGCATCTCATTAACGCAAGGAAGGCGTTCACGCAAAAAAATGACGCTCTTTGCCCATACTTTGGCGCTAGACGCGTCTAACGCCAAAGTATAAATATGGCGTTAGTTTTGCGCCGAATTTGCGTAAAAAAAAACGACGCTAATTCGGCGCAAACGGAGTATAAATACGGGCCCAAGTGTTGCGTGACCTAGATTATGTGACCTTTCCTTTGTCTATTGATTTATAGACTAGGTTATTTCATGTTTAAAAATCGTGTTACTGATTTTGTCACAATTTGCTATTAGGCAGCAACGGGCAATCTATTATGTGTTAGCTTCTGCAAATGAAATTGGTTTGAATTTGTTGTTTTAAACACCGTCTGACTAACATAGATTTTGTGATGATATATTACACATTGGCAAGAGATGTCACTATATTTGAGATTTTTAACAGAATAACAATCTGCACTACACGATTGGTTATTAAAGTTAGGGTGCATTGTCATGTTGTTGTAATATTTAGATGGTTAAGTAGTTATGCACAAACCAGTCTAATTTGCACGTACACTTCACTGTAGAATTGGTTATGTTTAGACTTACCACTATATGTATTTCATGTCGAATGGCTCTTGGGGGATGACAAATGGGGGCCATATCTCATATGAGGTTTAGCAATGTTTTAACCCCTTGGGTGCCCTGGATGTAACGGTTACGTCCTGGGCAGAACCACTCTGGTGCCCAGAATGTAACTGTTACGTTCAAGTAGGGGCCCTAGGGGGAAGCGCTAGCACTCCCCCCAGGGGCCTTGCACCCCTCCCCCCTGGGCAGGGAAAGAAGGGAAATCGCTTCCCCTTCCACCCCCATCCCTCTTGACCCCCGCGTGGCATCTGATGACATCAGTGAGTGATCGCGCGCTGACCTCATTAGAGGCCTGCCCCTCCTTTTGCTTTTCTCCTCCGATCACATGGAGGGGCCGAGAAAGACATCATAGGAAAGGAAAGGCTTTTCTTTCTTTTAAGTCCTTCTCAGCATTTCTGCTGCTTGATTGAGATGCGATCGGGCAAAAGAAATAGACACTAGACCCCAGGGAGTTTTTTGGGGGGGGTTTATTGAATAAGGGGTGCGGCCCCTTGGGCAAGGGCCGCTCCCTAGGGGGGCAATTTATTTTTAGCCCATTTTTGCCCCCCCTCGGTGGGCAGATCCGTCTATTTTTATTAGGCCAATCTGCCTCTAAAGGGGGCAGAAACCAGTAGACACCAGGGATTTTTTTTTTTACTTATATTTATAAGTAAGGGGTGCAGCCCCTTGGGCAAGGGCCGCTCCCGAGGTGGGCAAAATATTTTTAGGCCTTTTCTGCCCCCCTGGGGGAAGATCAGCCTATTATAACTAGGCCGATCTGCCTCCCATGGGGGCAGAAACCCCTAGGCACCAAGAATATATATTTTTTTGTTTAGTTTATTTATATATGGGGAGTGACCCCTTAGGCAAGGTTCGCTCCCCCGGGGGCAAAATTACTTTTAGGCCTTTTCTGCCCCCCTTGGGGGCAGGTCGGCCTATTTTTATTAGGCCAAACCACTAGACACCAGGGAATTTGTTTTCACTTATATTTATACATAAGGGGAGAGGCCCCTTGGGCAAGGGCTGCTCCCCAGGGGGGCAAAATATTTTTAGGCCTTTTATCCCCCCTGGGGCAGATCGGTGAAATTCCACCAGAGACCAGGGAAGATTTTTTATTCAAAAGAAGAGGGTGGGAGTATGCCCATACCCCCACCCCAAATAAATGGGGCCAAAGTTGTTCTGCCCACCAGTGGGCAGATGGGGCATTTACCCCTGATCCACACCCCAGGGGGCAGAAAGCCTGCAAGATGCCAGGGAATTAAAAAAAAATAGTGGGGTGGTGGCTACCAACCAGTATGGGCCTGGTTATGCCCCCACCCCAAATGAAGGGGGTAACAGTCTTTCAGCTCTCCCCTGCACACTAAAGCATTTTATCCCATGGCAAGCAAAAGGACATTTTATTATTTGGGGTTTTGATTTTACATTTGGGCCATGAGAGCTTGGCTAACTCTCAAAATCATCTCACTTGAAATGGTTTAGAGTTGCACTTTTTTGGACTTTGGGACACTGCCATGTAGAAAAATCCACAAGGCCTAGACACATCTGAAAACTAAACATCTGGGTGATTCCAGGGTGGTGTGCTCCACATACACCCCACACCACTTTCTTACCCACAATGCCCTGCAAACCTCCAACTTTGCTGGAAATCACACATTTTTCCCACATTTTTGTGATGGAACCTTCCGGAATCTGCAGGAATCCACAAAATTCCTACCATCTAGCATTGTCTTATCTATACCGATAAAAATTCTGCTGCACTTGTCAGCCTAAAAAATGTTTTTTTTCAAACTGCCCTTTTGGACCCACTTTGGTTCCTGCTCAATTTCGACATGTTTTTGGCTCTTTCCTGTCACAGGCACTTGGCCCACCTATACAAGTGAGGTATAATTTTAACCGGGAGACTGAGGGGAACGTTGGGTGGTAGGAAATGTATCCCGGAGCGGTGATCCCACACAGAAATGTGGAAAAATATGATTTTTTAGCTAAATCTGTGATTTGCCGAAGATTCTGGGTAAGTAAACATTGTGGGATCCACGCTAATCACACCTCCCTGGACTCACTCGGGTGTATAGTTTTCAAAAATGTCTGGGTTTGGTAGGTTTCCCTAGATGGCTGCTGAGCCCAGCACCAAAAACGCAGGTGCCCCTCCTGCAAAAAACAGGTAGTTTTGTATTTGATAATTTTGATGCATCCAGATAGTGTTTTGGGGCATTTCCTTTTGCGGGCACTAGGCACAAGTGAGCTACCATTTATATCGGGAGACTTGGGGAAATGCTGGGTGGAAAGAAATTTGTTGTTCCTCTCACATTCCAGAACTTTCTGTCACCGAAATGTGAGGAAAAAGTATTTTTTGGGTCAGATTTTGAGGTTTGCAAAGGATTCTGGGTAACAGAACCTGGTGAGAGCACCACAAGTCACCCCATCCTGGATTCCCTTAGATGTCTAGTTTAAAAAAATGCGAAGGTTTGGTAGGTTTCCTTAGGTGCCGGCTGAGCTAGAGGCTAAAATCCGCAGCTAAGCACTTTCTAAAAAACAGCTCTTTTTTCTTTGGGAAAATGTGATGTGTTCACGTCGTGTTTTGTGGCGTTTCCTGTCGCGGGCACTAGGCCTACCCACACAAGTGAGGTACCATTTTTATCAAGAGACTTGGAGGAATGCTGGGAGGAAGGAAATTTGTGGCTCCTCTCAGTCTCCAGAATTTTCTGTCACCAAAGTGAAAGGAAAAAGTGTATTTTTGGCCAAATCTTGAGGTTTGTAAAGGATTCTGGGTAATCAATCAATAATTTATAAAGCGCGCTATGTACCCGTTAGGGTTTCGAGGTGCTGGGGGGGGGGGGTGCTGCTATCGTTCGAAGAGCCATGTCTTGAGGAGCCTCCTGAAGGTGAGGAGGTCCTGGGTCTGGCGCAGTGAGGTCGGGAGTGAGTTCCAGGTTTTGGCGGCGAGGTAGGAGAAGGATCTGCCGCCAGAGGTCTTGCGCTGGATTCGGGGGACGATGGCGAGGGCAAGGTTGGCAGAGCGTAGTTGACGTGAGGGAACGTAGAAGTTGAGTTTGGTGTTCAGGTAGGCGGGTCCGGTGTCGTGTAGAGCCTTGTGTGCGTGGGTGAGGAGTTTAAAGGTGATCCTCTTGTCCACGGGGAGCCAGTGGAGGTCCTTCAGGTGAGGGGAGATGTGACATCGGCGGGGTATGTCGAGGATCAGGCGGGCGGATGCGTTCTGGATGCATTGGAGTCGTTTGATGTCTTTTGTTGGGATGCCTGTGTAGAGAGCGTTGCCGTAGTCGAGTCTGCTACTGACAAGGGCTTGGGTCACTGTCTTTCTGGTTCCTGTTGGAATCCACTTGAAGATCCTGCGGAGCATTCGGAGTTTGTTAAAACAGGAGGATGAGGTAACAGAACCTGCTGATAATATGGGCACCCCGGAATTCAGATGCTAATATGGGCACCCCGGAATTCAGAGATGTGCAAATAACCACTGCTTCTCAGCACCTTATCTTGTGCCCCTTTTGCAAATACAAAGGTTTTCTTGATACCTATTTTTCACTTTTTATATTTCATCAAATGAATTGCTGTATACCCGGTATAGAATGAAAACCCATTGGTGTAGTTCATTTATTGACTCTGGGTACCTAGGGTTCTTGATGAACCTACAAGCCCTATATAACCCCACAACCAGAAGAGTCCAGCAGACGTAACAGTATATTGCTTACAAAAATCTGACATCGCAGGAAAAAGTTACAGAGTAAAACGTGGAGAAAAATAGCTGGTTTTTTCACCTCAATTTCAATTTTTTTTTTATTTCATCAGTTATTTTCTGTTGGAAAACTGTATAGGATCTACACAAATTACCCCATGCGGAATTTGGAATGTTGTCTACCTTTAAGAAATGTTTAGCCTTCTGGGATCCAGCATTGGTTTCACACACATTTCTGTCACTAACTGGAAGTAGGCTGAAAGCACAAAAATAGTAAAAATGGGACCAGTAAAATGCCAAAATTGTTTTGAAAAATTGGGTTTTCTGATTCCAGTCTGACTTTTCCTGAAGGCTAGGAAGATGGTGATTTTAGCACCACATACCCTTTGTTGATGCTGTTTTCAAGGAAGAAACCAGAAGCCTTCTTCTGCAGGCCTTTTTTCAAATATTTGAAAAACAAATGAAATTTTGTTCTTCTGGCTAATTTCTTGGTCTCCTTCATGGGAACCCACAAACTCTGAGTACCTCTAAATTCCCTAGGATGTTGGAAAAAACGGACGCAAATTTGGCGTGGGTAGCTTATGTAGATAAAAAGTTATGAGGGCCTAAGTGCAAACTGCCCCAAATAGCTAAAAAAAAGGCCTGGCACCTGAGGGGAAAGGCCTGGCAGTGAAGTAGATATATATGAAGATTGCAACGTTCCTTACTATTATAAATCAACACTGGTATGTAACTAGGGTCCTTTTGTCACATTTAGGGGCAATATATGCTTATTGAATTCATCTCAGACTTGATTTAGGGTAAGACTTTGCAAATAAAACAATGTTTAGCATGGCGTACCTAAATAATATTATCATACGTATCTCCTGGTTGTATCTCATGGTGGCTCATAATATGTCTAACAGCCCTTTCCATTTAAGCCCCTTTTGTCATTACAATGACTTAAAACTGTGTAAAGTGTCTGAAGCATTTGAAAGCAGGTGCATATTCAAAAGTAAGTATGTACAAAAGTAAGTGAATGAATTAACCTGTGAGATGTATAAAACGAAAAGCTTCTGTCTTTAGGAGCTTCAGGGTATGACAAGCAGATATTTTGCACTACAGTCTGTGGGTATTTGGCTATCTGCATATGGCTCTTTAAGGTTGTTTCTGAAAAGAAAAATGGGCATGTTTTAATGCATGCTACATAAATGTTTTCTTCTCTCCAGTAAATAAATGTGGGCAGAGTTATGAAAAGTACACCTAGTGTGGCGTCACTTTTCTTGTGCCTCTTAGCGCCCCCTAACACCAACATGAGTGCGCCGTATTTAATATACAGCACACCATGGCGTTAGTTAGGGAACTAGCGTCAGAATTTTTTATGCTAGTTCTGATGCTAATCCTGCAAAGCACCCAGAGGCCCATTAAAACCAATGGGAGCCTCCTTTTAAAAGTACTGAAACAAATGACACAAATAAATCTTTCAGATTTCTTTGCACCATATTTTCACCCCCGACACCCAAATGGGGGAACACCCCCTTTGCATACATTATGCCTGGCACTGGCATAATGTAGCGCAAAGCATTGCAAAGTGGGGCAATGCATGCATTGCACCACTTTGTAAATATGGCGCACCGATTTTGGCCTCGTTGGGCCACATTAACATACAAAAAACTTACACTAATGTGGCACGAGGAGCCATTAGAGACTCTTAAATCTACCCCATTGTTTTTTTAATGTGCATGATTATCCTTTTGATTTTGAGAACCGGACTCATTTAGGGCTCCTTGAGGTAGTAGGTCCTATCATTGTGTTGGGCTTCTTTTTAAGGGAGTTATACTTGCACAGTATTTCAGAGATGCCACCACAGTAACAGCAACAGCCAATAAGCAGCAGCAAGCAAGAAATGTAGAAAGAAAGGTGAAATCTTGGCCACAGAGGTTGAGACACATGGGCATTTGGTGCTAGGGGGCAAGGTTTTTGGGTCACTGGCATAGAGTAAACTAGTTGCAGACACAGTAATAGGGCCTATGTGGAACAAGGGAAGTGAAAACAGGGAACAGTTAAGCGAAGCATCCAAGTAATATATGAGGGTAGAGTTTATTCATTTGGCTTACAGTTGAATAAATACACATTTTCATACTATTCATCCAGCAGAGTGGATTTCAGGCATAGAGGCTTAGTGTTCCCATGACATGTGTTGCTCCTCCAGCCACACAGAATCTTGGGAATTGCAATTTTATTTTTAATATACTAGACAATGTTTTAGTGGCCTGGTCTTTTCTCTACTGAGCCCTATTTCTGTCCTTGACAGCTTTATCTTAGCAGCATAAGTTTAGAAGCCATAAGAAAGCCAAAAGAAAGCCAAAAGAAAAAAAAGACTATAAATCTAGTTTTCATCCGAGTGCTTAGAGAGATGGACTTCCGTTTGGACAGTTTATCCGCCTCTGGAGAAACTATACTAATAGGAATAACTACTTCGGAGAAGCCACTGTCTTACAGGAGTGGCTGTTAAGCAGAGGTTACCAAAGAAAAATAGTGAGATCTGCTATTAAAAGAGCCTGAGACTGTCTCTGCAAAGAACTGCTTCATGTGAAAGACAAATAATCAGATGACAAACTAATGTGTGTCACAATCTTTTGTCCTCAGACTAACAAAATTAGGAATCTTATTAAAAAGCATAGGTACATCATTCAAAGCATAGACTCTTAATTAGAAAGTCCCTTACTCGAATTTAGAAGGGTCAAAACATTAAAGATCATCTAGTGCAGTCAGCAATCAGAAAAGTCAGCACTAGTAATACACTAGATAATACTCAGGGCCTACAACCTCCAAAGGAGCATTATCATTGTGGCAATTGTGTTGCATATCAGCACACAAACAATACCAAACTATTTGAGCATTGTACAAAAAAAATGAGTTGAAGTATTTCGAAAATTGCAATTCAAAAGATGTGGTTTATTGTATATGATGTCCACGTGGATTGATATACATAGGGTAAACCTCACAACCAGTGAAGACGAGAAAATTGTATCACTGGAGTAGGATTAAGTCCAGAATGGTCAATGCACCTTTGGTGATGCAATTTGTGGAACATAATCACTCAGCGGAGGATATTATATGGCAAGTTATTGACATGGCACACACTCCAGAGAGGGGCGGCAACCTTACTCACATACTGCAGAAGATAGAGTATAAGTGGATTGAATGATGCGATTCAATAAGCTAAGTTTTGAATACTGTTGAAGAGTGGTGCACATATGTAGCTGGGATCAGTACATAATACAACAATATGATCAGTATAAAGGTCTATTGGACCCTTGACCTATCTGTTTCACCTTGAGACACATCAGGAAAGGATGTGCAAACTATGGACTATAGTAGAATTTGCACTTTTGCTCTGTTTTGCTAGATATTCAACTATAGTCGCTATCTTATTCATCAATAAGGTTTTTTTTTATATATATTGATTACTTAGGGCCTGATTTACAATTTGGCGGACCAGTTACTATATCCTATGGGATTAATATTTTGGAAATCCGTCACCCTGTGACAGAGTAACTCATCCACCAAGATCTAAATCAGGCTCTTAATGTGCTGTTAGTGTATAGTATGGTTGTCCTTCTGTAGATTCAGTAATCTTCATTCAATATTCCAGTCACAATTGTGGAATTGCATGTGAAATTGTGGAATTGCATCTGAGTCATGAGACACTTCAGAGAAGGATGTGCAAACTATGAACCATAGTAGAATTTACACATGCACAATTGGTCTGTTTTGCTAGAAAAATTCAAGTGTAATTACTTGGATGTTTCTCAATTTGATGAGCTATTTTCCTTCTACATATATGGTCATTCAATAATCCATTCACGATTTAGGAATTTTAAGTATTATCCATTGTCCTTTCTTTTTTCCCCCTTGGTACGCACATGTTCCAGTGCCTGTTCTGATTTAGGTCAGTATGGGGAGGAAGGGTACACACTCGGTTCCCACAAGTTGCAGCCATAGCGGAGCACTCATTGTGATTCGTACCTTCAGGGGACTATTGTCCAGTTCTCTGTACACCAGATAAAACCCATCCTTAGGCCTTCGCACCCACTCTATCAGAAGTCACCCTCCCTCGACACACACTCAGGGGTGAGTACCTTAACCAAAAAGTTAGACTCTAGATACTTTATTCTTGACACAGAGCTTTAACATGTTTTGTTTTATTTATTTTCAAGATATCCTTACTGGGTCCTCAAGTGAGCAATTTTACACTTTCATTGCACCAATTGTTGTCTCGCATGGGTGTGATTTTTGCAGCTCTGTAATTTTAACATAGGCAACGTAATAAGGTATGGTACCTACATAATTATTTCATGATACATACTTGCCCATCTCTACATATTCTACAAAAATGAATCTCCCCCTCTAGAAAGTCCCTTTATTATTTGGTCCTGATGAGACCCTAAATCCATAACAGGGTCTAAACTTTGCGACATGAAGCATACAAATAAACTTACAAAAGCCTAATTTAGGAACAGGCTTGGATTTACCTAAGTTCTTGGACTCAATTATTGTACATGGTTGTTTGTTGTCCATGAAAAACACTTTCTATTTTTCTTTTTTGTTGGACATTGTGGACATTGTTACTACTTCTGTTGGGTGATTCCTCTTTCACATAGACACAGTGCACTTGGGGCCACATGCACTAATATTTGGAATTGCGATTTCCTAATTGTGATTCCATGCACATCGCAATTAGAGAATAGCAATTCCAAATGTAAAAAACTCCATTGATCTTCTTCTGTGATTCCTTGTGGGTCGCAAATCGACTAGCCTCATTAATATTAATGAGGTAGGTCACAGTTTGCGACCCACCGGGAATCGCAAAAATCACAGGGATGGTGGTGTCGGTGACTGCTTTTCATAAAAGGTCTCAGGCTCTCACCCTGAAGGTTGAGGGTTCCAGTCTAGGTGTCACAGCAGTCACATACCTAGATTAATTACTTTTCAAATGCAAATATTTAAGATATGAAGTGTAATAGCACTCTTTTTACTTGACAAATACATTTTCTTTTGAATTTGTCTAAAAATATATCATTCTAAGTATATCTATCATCAAAGTCTAGAAAAACTCTCTGGGTGGTTATAGGGTGTTGGCTGCAAGGCCTGGCCACGATGCATTTGGTGGTCGAATGCTGAGGATGGGTGGTTATAGGGGCTTGTCTGCAGGGAATGGCCGCAGGCCAGGCCCTGCAGCCAATCCCCGCCATGTACGGAAGAGGCCGTATGCAGCACAGAGAAGTTGTAGATAGGTTCTGAATTTACTCGCATAAAACCATAGATGTTCAGCTGTTATAGCCAGAGTTATTTCCAGTAACTACAACTCGCACCCTTGCCATGCGCTGCTAATTACCCCAGATATTATACCACTCACAACAAAGTCTATTGCATTATTTAAAATATAAATGACACTTTAGCAGTCAAATAATTGAAGAAAAAAATGTGAATGGTGGGGGCGCGAGTTATAGTTACCTTAGGGCACGAGTCATAGTTGCTAGCAATAACTCTAACTATAACTGCAGAATTTCTACGGTTTTATGGAAGTAAATTCAAAACCTAACTATAACATTCCTGTAACATTTGTTTTTTTCCAGTGAATTTCTATTTTTTTAATTTCTATTTCCTAACTATAACGTCCCTGTGACCTTTGTTTTTTGTTTTACTGAATATATATATATATAAATATATATATATATAACACTACCTACTGGCAACGGTAAGTAATACGTACACACAGGTGGCAGAGAAAAAAGGGGCTAAAAAAAGGTTGCGTTTCCCATATTAATTTCCATAGGATTCTTTAGATAGAACTACAGGCCGAACCACTGGACGGAATGCCACCAAATTAGGCAGAAACCTAGCTGCTGGTACGCAGATTATGCTTTTGCTTATTTGGAGTAAATCTGTTCAGCAGTTTTTGAGAAATTTAGGGAAATTCAAATATGTATATCTCTGGCCAGGCTCTGCAGCCTATGTCCTGTAACCAGGCAGCCCTGCACTGCGCAGGGCCTTTGGCCATGCACAGTGGAAATTGGCAGCAGGGTCTGTCTCTCTGGGTGTGAGAATAGGTGTGGGAGGGTGTCTCTGGGTGTGAGAGTGGCTGTGAAAGTGATTGGGTGTGAGAGTGGATGTGAGAGTATCTATGTGGGTCTGAGAGTGGGTGTGAAAGTGTCTGATTGTGCTACAATAGCTGAAAGATGCATTCACCTCCACAAAGGAGTTCAAATCATTTTTCAATATGGAATTTCCAGTAAGCACATTTGCTTTGATATCGGCAAGCCCACGAGTTAGGATCATTTGTCCTTTCCAGAAGTGGAGCTTCAACTGGGGCATCTGCTATGTTCATATTTGTAAGAGCTTCCTGTTGAGGTTTAATTTCTGTGAACTGGGGCCAGAACTGAAGCTCACCAGCTTGTTTATCCAACAAGAGTCCACAGTTTACACAAAATGTCTATCCAACTGGAGCTCTTTCTACTGGGTAGTTAGTAAGTGCTAACTTGAAGACCCCCTCATTCCAACAGGCTCCCCGACTCCTGCAGGAGCTGGCATTACTGTCACAGAGAGGGAGTTGCTAAAGATGCAGCCCTCAGCTCTCTCTCTGCAGGCAGGGAAACAGAGGAAACCTCGGCTTCCAACAAGCAAGAGCTGTTTGAAAGCACTCACTTGCTGGAACCGGAGTGTTTGCTCAGACTTGGCACGAGCTGTGAAAGCTCTTGGCAAGACAGAGCAAAAAACTATGTTCCAGGGTGGGTACCCTGAGGCATAGCAGGATCCAGCGCTGTGGGGTGGTGGTCCCCAAGGCAAATATTGGCTCCTTGAGAGGGACTGCTTGTCCCCCTCTAACATTAGATTTTGCACCGGGAAGGTAGTGGTCCTCAGGGCTGTGGGGGGGCTGCAAGGCCACCCATCACATTAATCTTTCATTTTAACCCCTGGGAAGTGTTGATTTGGGGGGGGTGGTATGTGTCCCCCCTCATATAATTCAACTTTAGACCTGGGGAGGTGGGAGTCCCCTGGGCTGCGGGGGAGGCGGTGGAACCCTTCCTCATTAAATTAAATGTTAGCCTGGAAAGGTGGGGGCCCCTGGGGCTACAGGGGAGCACATGGCCCCCACATAAAATTCAACTTTATCCCTGGGGAGGTGGCATTCCCTGGGGTTGCGTGGGGGCGCCTCTCCCCACATTTAACTTTCTTTTTAACCCCAGGGAGGTGGCGGTCCTTGGGACATAAATCAGGCCAGAAGGAGGGCCCTGTGCACCCCCTCCTTTATTTTTACATACCCCAGGACCTGGCACTACTGGGGGCTTTAGTACAAGAAGCCCGGGAAACCACACTTGTTTTTTTTTGCATCAAATTAGCAAATTCCATGTGAATTTCCGTTAAACATTTTTTTTTTTAAGTGTTTTTTTTGCCTTTGGGGCGTCCCTATGAGACCCCAGCACCAGAGCTAAAGGGTCAGGGTGTCTCTACCCTGGCCCCTTTTCTTTTTTTCCTGGGACTCGGCTGAAGCTGAGTCCCAAGATGGCTGCCAACAGTTCCTGGTTGAAGCGTTGGCAACCAATCAGAGCTCTGCAATTCCCTGCACAGGCTTGTTATTATTTGTGAATTCTTCGCTCCTCTAGATATCTATATTTCTTTTTCTTTTAATATCTCATAAACTACTGAACAGATGTACACCAAATATTAAAAAGCTGTCTTTTTGGACCAAGAGCTACCTTCCTATCAAATTTGGTGTAATTCCATCCAGCAGTTCGGGCTGTAGTCGTGTCTAAAATCCTTCTGGGAATTATAATGGAAAATTTACTTTTTTGATCCCCCTCTGCCCGTTTTCTTGACCTCTTCTTGACAGATCACCCCAAAACTTCCCATGTACAACAAGATTCTCTGGAACACTTTTTTGGTGAAGAAGATTCCTCAAATGGCACCAAAGATATAGGCAAGTAAAAAAAAGCTTTTTCAATGGAAGCGTGGTCCTAACTATAACTATAATATAATAATCACTGAAGAAACCAAAGTTTGCAGGGACGTTATAGTTAGGAAATAGAATTTTTAAAAAAACATAGAAATTCACTGAAAAAAACAAAGGTTACAGGGACTTTATAGTTAGGCTCACATTTTAAACGTACAAAACATTAGAAATTCACGAGTTGTAGCTAGAGTTATCTCAACTAACAATAACTTGTGCCCTAAAGTAACTATAACTCGCGCTTTGCCATGCACTGGTAATTACCCACAAATTATGGAACTTATGATATCTTTGATTACATCATTTATATAAAAAATGCTTTTTAGCCCTGGGTACCAGTACCCTGCCCTCTTTTTATTGATTTTTTTTAGACTTGGCATCATCCAAGTCTCAAAATGGCTGCCAACACTTCCTAATTAAAGTGCTGGTAGTCAATCAGATCACTGATCGAGATCAGCAGAAATCTCAAAGCCTTCGCGCCTCTAGATACACACATTTGATTTTCCTTTAATTTCTCTCTACTGAATGGATTAGCACCAAATAACAAAAAGTGTAATCTGTGTGCCGAAAGCTACCTTTCTGCCAAATTTAGTGTAATTCTGTCCAGTGGTTCGGGCTGTAGACGTGTTCAAAACTCCTATGGGAATTAACATGGGAAATGCACTTTTCTGACCCCCCCTTTTCTCAGCCCCCGCTTGATGGATCACCCCGAAACATCCCATGTGCATGAGATTCTTGGTGACACTTGTTTTGGAAAATTTCAAATTTCATGAAGATTCATCAAACGGTGCTACAGATGTAGGCAAGTCAAAAAATGTGTAAACTAGGTCCTAACTATAACTACAACCACAAGTAGGTACCTACTGGAGGTTGTAGTAAGTTCCAGGGTGATCTGTTCAGTAGTTTTTGAGAAATTTAAGGGGAAATGCATTTGTATATCTAGGACCACGGATACATCGGGATTTTTTTGCGGCGATTGCAGCGTCTTTGCTAATCCACGCACCAACAAGAATGCTGTGATTGGCTGGCTGCACCCTGACCAGAAAGTTGCGGCCGACATTTTATGTAACAGGACACGGTTTCAGGGTTGAAATTAAAACTGGCATAAGGAGTCAGGGTGGAGGTACGCTAACCCCAGGGATATGAAATAGGGGTAATCAAGACTCAAATCATGGTTTAAAAAAATGTGTTTTTCATGCTGCACAGTATTCGGAAACATGTTGCGACGCTCAGTGTGGCCCCCTGTGTAACACCACTACACAATTGTGAATATTGGCGAAAATAAAAAAAATATTCAGAGTGTTATTCATACTAATTTATACACTCACACACCAATGCACCCACTCACAAACCCACTTACACATTTACGCACCCACTCACAGACCCACTCAGAGAGTCACACACCCACTCACAGGCCCACTCAAAGACTCATGCACCCAATCGCATACCCACTTAGAGACTCATGCACCCACTCACAGACCCATTTAGAGACTCACACACCCACTTACAGACCCCCTCAGAGACTCACACACTCACTCACAGATCCACTCAGACACTCATGCACCTACTCACAGACCCATTCAGACTTTCATGCACACACTCACAGATCGACTCAGACCCTTACACCCGTTCACAGACCCTCTAACACACTCAAACACCCACTCACAGACTGAGTCAAAGACATGCACCCAGTCAAATACCTATCAGAGATGCACGCATGCACTCACAGACCCACTGATACACTCACACACCCACTGACAGCCACACTAGAGACTCATTTACCCACTCATAGACCCACTCTGAAACTCATACACCCACTCACAGACCCACTCAGACATTCATGCACCCACTTACAGACCCACTCAGACTCACACCCTCACTCACAGATCCACTCAGGCATTCATGCACCCACTCACAGACCCACTCAGACACTCATACACCTTCTCACAGACCCACTCAGATGCTTATGTACTCAGTTACACTCCCACTCAGGCACTGAGGCACCCACTCACAGACCCACTCACAGACCCACAGAGACACTCACCCACTCACTAACAGAACCGCTGAGAGACTATTGAACCCAATCACAAACCCACCCAGATACTGATACACCCACTAACATACCCGCAGAGAGATTCACAAACCATTCACAGAGCCACTGAGACACTATTGAACCCACTCACAGACCTAGTCAGACACAGACACATCCACTTAAAGACCCACTCATTCAGTCATCCACCCACTCACAGATCCACTCATACAGTCATGTACCCAATCACAGATCCACTCAAACACTGACACACCCACTCACACACCCACTCAGAGACTTATGTACCCACTCACAGACCCACTCAGACAGTCAAGTACCCAGTCTTTGCATCACTCTAACTGTTATATATGTGCAGTCACAGGCACACTCAGAAAGTGATATATGTGTTTATAGAGTTATTTACAAATTGTTGTCTATAGCGTGATGTAAAAAGATTCTTATATATACAGTTATGAAACTTGAATGGGGTGGTGTCTATTGAATGCCTCCTTTTGTTTTGTCACGGTTTTGTCGTGAATGTGAACAAAAGTTTACAAAAAAACATTGGGAGAAGATGGCTCTGAGAAGAGCCTTTGTGTTAATTGTGAGTATGTGATAGCTACATGTAAGAGCGGATGGATAGTTTCAGGTTGGAAAGGAACACCCTGTTGCCTTTGTTTGTGAAGTGCACACCATCACTTCTATTGATAGCATCCATATCAAAGCACAGAACTGATTTGACCACTGTCTTTGAAATATGCTGAAGCACACCAAGACAGTGTGAGGGAAAAGTGACATCAGTTATGCAAAGGTATACTTCATTAGGATTTCCAGTCCTACCACAGTCAGTGTGCCTAGGCCATTTCCACCACAGTGCACAATGATGAGGTCAGGGGGTTGCCAATTCCTAATGCTTTGAACCAGAGGTAGCAGTTGATGCCACTTTAACCCTCTCTTGCCAATCCAATTAATGTCCACATTAGCTAAAACCAAGTCTCTGTCAATACCACGTTTTCCAGCAGCCTCCCTAGCCCAAAAACATAGCTGTGGCCTACAATTCACACTCTAACCATTTTGAATTGAAGCAGCAGTAGAAGGCAGGAGAAGGCTGAAGCTGAATGAGGCAGATTTAAAAATGGGAGGCAGTGAACATGGAGGTGTGCTACTGGTTTAAAAAATACATTTGATTGGATGCTATGAAGATGCCGGTGAATAAAATTAGGTAGTGTCTTGAAAGGGTTACTAAGTTCATTTATGATTGGCTTTGGTAAACAATAAAAATTGTAATACAGACTTGGACATGCTTTTCAATCTGTACAGTAAACCACACTTGCTGCAGTGTCAGAGTCAACAGTTCCTCGGGGTCTGCGCACGTTCCCAACACGTCTACCACTGAACAGCTCCAAGACTCTGATAGATAAATCACAGAGGCTAAAAGAGTTCAAGATGGGAAGAGGGGATTAGGAAGGGAAACAACTGGGAAGGAGAACTGTAGTAAGAAAAAGGTTAGAACACACAATATGAAAATTATATCTCCTGAAATCAATACTAGACTATGATTCTAAGCATAGTCATTCTGAAAACATGAACAATCTACGAATTGAGTTTAAAATGAATAAGTTTCAAGATGGCTGGATACCTGTAAGGGAATCAAGATGGATTAAATGAAAACTTTCTTATTCATTATTCAAGTACTTTCCTTTACATGAGAATCAGAAAAACATTCTGACTAAATTTTAAACCAGTCATATAAATCCTTTTTCGAGAATGCATACTAGGACCATACAATATTGCATCTAGAAACTCTGATCTTCTGTGTACTCTTAAAATGTTTCAACACAAATTGCACATATTGTAGATTTATATATAAGGTCCCCTACCATCTTGGCGAGATTCTAATATAATTCCTATATATAAAAAAGGTGACTGTCTTAACCCAGCCTGTTATAGACCCATCTCTCTGCTGGACTCAACAGCTAAATTAGCAGGGAGAATTATCTTGAATAGATTGCAAACATGGGCAGAAGAAAATAGAGTTTTATCCCCTGTCCAATACGGATTTCGGAAAGGCATTGGGACACTGAAACAAAGCCTGAATCTAAGTATTATTATAGGAAAATATACAAGGATCAAAGAAGGCAATCTGCACCTGGCTTTTATTGACCTATCATCAGCATTTGACTGTGTACTACACGACAAGTTATGGGACATTTTAACCAGCTTGGGGGTAGAACCAGCTATAATCCAGTTTATACGAAACATGTATTCAGGGTGCAGAACAAGAGTGAGGTACGGCCTAAAGGGGGAGAGTACTCGCCCTTTTGGCATATTTAGAGGTGTGCGCCAGGGCTGTGTTCTCGCCCCATTCCTATTCTCGATGTATATAAACAACTTAGAAAATGTGTTGGCTACCAACTGCAACGATCTACCCCAAATAGGCAATTGCGCTGTCCCGGTCCTACTTTATGCAGATGATGCAGTTTTAATGGCCAGGACTCCGTTAGCCTTACAAAAATTATTAACAACTTGTATCACATTTATGTCACAATTGGGTCTTACTGTCAATCACTCAAAAACATTCATTATGAACTGTGGTGGGAAATGCGGCAAATCCTATAACATTACAACCGCGGAGGGGAGAGTAGAAACTGCGCGCACCTTTTCCTATCTGGGCTTAATGTTTGACAATCAGGGCTCTTGGGCCAATTGTAGGAAGACAAAAAAAGCCCAGCTTATAAAAACAACGATGGCCTTAAGGCTTTTTTTCTAAAAGAATAGGGGGGATTACCCCGCCAAATATGATAAAAATTTACAAAGCAAAGTGCATCCCAGCAGCCACGTACGGGTCCGGTATCTGGGGACACACCGATTGTAACCTGGTACAGACGGTTGAAAACGACTTTTTAAGATATTTACTGATGGTTCCAAAAGGTACATCATCATACATAATTCATTCAGAACTGGGATCCCCTTTTATTACCGACTTGATAAAGATTCAACCCTTACTGTTATGGCACAAAATCTGGACCTCGGAACATACTGAACTAAATAAGGCCATTTTGACCGACTGTATGGAATCTATATACGCAACAAGGGTGCCTTGGCTAAAATACATTATGACTTTTTTTTTAAACATGGGCAACAAATCTTATTACACAAATCCAGCTCTCCTGGAATCAATCTCTAGGAAGGACCTGAGCGCTTTGGCATTAAAATATTTAGAAGATTTACGATGGGAGGCTGAATCAAAAAAGCCCACAGTCATTCACAATCAAATAATCTTGTCAACGGAGGCTATCCAGCCTTACCTGATGAACGTGACAAACCCCCGCCATCGTTTTGTGCTCACCAGACTGAGGCTGGACACATTCCATCGTTTAGTGACCTTCCCAACCATGAATGATTGGAGCACCACCTTGAAGGCCTGCCCTTGTGACGCAAAGGCACTACAAACCACAATCCACGTGGTTTTATTTTGCAAACTGTACGCCAAGCAAAGAAAGCGCCTAGTAACCCCTCTCTTAAGGCTAATCAACCTCCCTCAGTGTCGTACTGCGTACGCTAGCCTCCAGGTTCTATCATCTATAGAGATGTGCGGAACCTTGGCCAATTTTCTATGCTCCGTACTAAGCACAAGAAAGCGCATGGGGGTAGTAACATAACTTGAATTATTTTAGACCTTTTATTATTGTAAATCATTAAGATTTTAGCCTATTTATTGTATTTATTTATTGTATACTGTATATTAAAATGTAAAATATCGTTACTTTTATGACTTGCTGAAATTTTAATAGTCTTTCTACTACTACTATATATATATATATATATATATATATATATATAGTAAACAACATAAAAGGATTGTGCACCATGAATAACACAATATGGATTCAGGAAAAACAAATCACATAACTTGTCAACTCGAATATTACATGATCAATATCTTAGAATAGTGGCATACAATAAACAACATGAATTAAACTCGAGGAGAGAATCGTGCGTCTTGCCGATGGGAGTGTCACCATGTAAAAAGCCAAGAAATGGTGGTAAGCAATGAATATCAAAGTCAAATCATCATTAAATGAATCGCGCGTCTTGCCGATTCGTAAACCACGATGTAAATGTCAAGAAATAACAGCTCACAATGAATAACAAGATCAAAGTACAATGAAACGAATCGCGCGTCTTTTGCCGATTCTTAAGCCACAATATAAATGTCAAGAAATGGTAGCGCGCAATGAACGACAAGGTTAAAGCACCATGAAACGAATCGTGTGTCTTGCCGATTCGTAAACCACCATACAAATGTCAAGAAATGGTAGCGCGCAAAGTAATCTGTTAATCATTAAAGAATTAAGCCAAGAATATGAAAGTTCTCGATAACGGCGTTGGGAGGCCAGCCCAACCACCGTCTTATCGGCCCAAACAAGGATCACCAATGAAGAATGAAGATCAAATAGGCCACCGGGACAGGAGCTCAGGAAGTAGCTGCTGCTCTGCACCGGGACCTCCGAATAGTGAGCACTTGGAGCTGGGCTGGCTCCCTTTTATAGAGTCCTGGCCCAGCCCACAAACACACTCAGGCATGCTGCAGGGAAAGTCTCTGGAAGGCCCTGGAAAGGGACCACACCCTAACACACTCTGAAAGCCTGCAGCAATACATTGCAAATGAACAGTATTTGTAAACACATTAAAAATAAGTCTTCAGGATTAAACTCTGCAATGCAAAAGGTTAAACCACAACATATCAGCACAATGCATGAATTACATTGTTTTGAGAGTGCTGGGTTTTTGCATTCTAGTCGCCAATAGAGCGCGCACTGCCCTGGTGTTGACATGCAGCTCATTGTGTAACTACTATGCCCCTTCTGGAGTATACTATAAACCTGGAACCTACTGGTTGTAGTGGGTTGCTATGAAGACTGTGCTAATATTGTATTGGTGGGAAGTGGGTTAAAGAGAGACTTCAGTATTTCTAAAAATTGAAAGGGTTTGTGCTCATTATTTTGTGATAAGGGTTTACTTTCTTAGAGAAGCATTGCTAATTAACTGAACTATACTCTTCAAATGATAGAACTGCCAAGCTAAGTACGTTTTTGGACACCTGTTTGTTTTCTGCGAATTCGTCGAGATCATCGTGATTATCTGTGGAAAAAGACCTACTATACTGGGCTTCTTTAAAAAAGTGCATGTAAGGTTTAACACGTAGTAACCATTAAAAAGTGGAGTTAGAAAAGTAAAAAA
Source organism: Pleurodeles waltl (assembly GCF_031143425.1). Classification (NCBI taxonomy): domain Eukaryota; kingdom Metazoa; phylum Chordata; class Amphibia; order Caudata; family Salamandridae; genus Pleurodeles; species Pleurodeles waltl. The sequence goes on along the minus strand of NC_090440.1, from coordinate 1,005,851,457 downwards.
TTAAAGGAAGATTTTTATTTCCTTACATCTGCTGTATCATACAGTGCAGAGTTGAAAAGTTTCCCATTTGTGGTTGCTATGTGTAAGAATGCTGACCCATTCCTATGCTTAGCTTTGAGAATTCCTGAGAGTATTTAATCTATCCGATAGGAGCAAAAAAAAAAATTTTTGCAACAAACTCAATTTTCCGGTACGTGAATAATGTTTGTGAGGAAAAATTATTTAAAAGATATATTTGTATGTGAGAGTTTAAAAGAGAGTCTGAGATTTATAGTTAAGTATTGAAAGTACCTGAACTAACGTATGAGTGGTTGACTGAGTGCTTTTATATATTTATTAATAGGTGACCAAGATGCAGTTTGTCTGAGGTGTAGAGTAGCTGTGTCAGTACTTGGTTTACAATGTGCTGCCATGGGAACTGTATATTCTAAATGTGCTGCTTTAGTACGTTCTAATTACTAGAAAAATGCATTCTAAATCTTAAACTTAAACTTTACAATGTATTATAAGATATGAGAGTTTTACATGTGTATACATGATGTGCTGCTCACAAACAATGTATTTGTTAAAATTCTGGGGTTTGTAGTCCTATATATTCAGTTTCAGAGGAGGTCCAACAATCAGAATTGAAAGGGAAGAAAATGTACTACAGGTGTATATGAAGCATTAATGTGCGAAAGACACAGAAAAACACAGAAATGTATTAGATATCTGTTAGAATAGGTGTTGGTAAAATATGGCAGGTTTCTATGTGCTCAGATGGTAATATATGTTTTTTAAAGTAATAGTGAGCCTTAGGTATACTACAAGCCTACTCGGCGTGTTTAAACATGCAGTCTTTAAATATGTGTCAGGTCTCCTACTATAAACGGTGTCTATGCTCTTACAGTGCCACCTTATCATGGTATGTACAACCTACTTGTCAAGTATCAAATCAATGTTTTAGTAGATATTACTTATTTCTAAGACATCTTGTAGGTATGTTTTAAAGTATGGTGCATTGTGCTGAATACATGAGAGAGCTTTTGAAATGGATGTTATGTGTGCTTGCAGGTCCCTATGTGAAGTAATATATAGAGTATGCCACCCAGAAAGTAAGTGAGGTATATGTTCATTAAAAAAGATGGAGTCTTTATCAGAGGTTGTCAGACAGCTATAGAAGGATTGATACATTCTTGTATGTACTCAGAAACTAGTTATATATGGACCACTATCAAAGGCAATTGCAGGCACACTGGCATACATTTAAAAAAAAGTAGCTCACGTTTTCTCTAAATGGTTTATCTGTTTTTTTAGATATTATTCTGTGTATTAAGGGTAATGTCTTTAGAAAAAATCTTCAAATGTCAGGGGGTCCTGTTAATGTTCCAGTGGCTAGTGGTATCACGAGGTGGGAGACCTCCAGCATGTTTCTGTCGGTCTTGCACCCTGGCTACAGGATTAAGCATTCCTGTTGCCAGGATATTCTGGCATACACGTCCGCATACCTGCACACATGTACTCAAATACTACCCCAAACAAACACAACCCAACTCACCCACGCACTTGTGTCATACACCCCATTCACACTTACACACACACACAAACACCACACTCATGCATGCATTCACTCGCCCATCCCCCAGCGTATACATACATTCACGCCCCCTCCCCCAAGCACATACATACATTCACATACCCCTCCCCCAGCGCATACATACATCCACACCCCTCTCCCCAGTGCATACATACTTTAACATCCCCCTCCCCAGTGCATACATACATTCCCACACCCCTCGCCCCTGCACCGCATACACACACTCACCTGCTCTCCCCATTCACTCACACAAACATGCACCACCCTCCCCCATCCACTCACACAAACACTCATCTCCCTCCCCGTCCACTTACATACGCATGCACACACATACACAACCTCACCCCTTGCACTTGATCGCTCACACCCGCACATACGCACTCACCCCCTCCCCATCCACAAACACTCACTCACCCACATTCACTCACACTCACCCCAGCCACAAAAACTCACTCCCCACCCCTCCATAAGCACTCAGTCACCACCCACCCCATCCGCAAACACTCACTCTCCCCCACCCCATCTACAATCACTCACACACACAGACACACACCGCCCCTCCCAGCATATTCACGACATTCACACACGCACTCACAAACACACACACGCACACACACACACAACCCTCCCATCCCCTGTTGGACGATCCACTTACCTCGTCCATCGAGGAGGCTGTCCGGGAGGGAACAGGTTGTGGAGCTTCCTCCGCCGGCAGAGCCTCGCCATCAGGACACCACCACACTGTATTACGGGTTGGAATACGGTGTGTGGTCTTTTTTGTGGGATGATGGTACCGTTTCTGCACCACCGATCGCCAGCATGACTGGTCTCGGAATTCTGCCCAATTTCAGTCGTATTAGGGAGGTCTTAAGACCGCCAGCACTGGTGGTATTTTGGTGCCGGCGGCTTCGGTGAAGTCATGATGTGGGCCATAATTTTGCCTACTGGGATAATGTTTCCAAAAGGAACTCTAAATTTGAAGAGTACTGTACATTTATTTCTTATATTGTCCCAGATATAATCCTTCAAATCTGCTTGTTTAGATTACTGTAGTAACTAGAGACAAAGCCACTAATTAATGAAATGTAGTGAGTGTGATGCATAGTATCACTTATTTGTAGTGATCTACCGTGCATTTTTGTTTGTTTGTTTTACAATCCATTGATTGTTTTTTCCCCAGTGTTCGAAGATGATGCTTTATATAAACCAAAGTTTACAGGGAAGAAGCATAAAAGCTGAGAACAGAAAAGAAATAAACATGATAGTTTTACTACATGTTAATACAGTCTTAGAGTAAAAGCTATGACTATTCTTATATTTGTGTACCTTTGAAAACTAAATAGTAATATATCTTTATCTTCTTTTTAATTTTCAATAGAGGCTGCAGTTGAACAACGTTTCATTGAAACACTTCTTCAAGCATAGACATATTGGTTGGAGATATCCATGGAAAGTGTTTTAAATATAAACTACTCTTGCCATACCTTTCCACAGGTTTCCTCTGTCTATTTCCTATTTACATGTTCTGTGTAATATAACCAATGATCAGGTACTCATGCAGCCACTTACTCAATCATTCAAGCACATGTTTAGGCAGACACTCACTTAACCTATCATTTACCCATACAGCCTCTCACAGAAAGAGTCAGTCTGTGACAGAGCAACTCAAATACCTACACTCACTCATAATCCCTTTATACACACCGTCCCAGTTACTAATATCACCACTCACCCACTAACTTATCCATACAGCAACTCACACTAGGACTCACTCAACCATATACCTACTAACAATAACACTCACTCTGCCATACAGCCACTCACACAGCCACTCACTGAAGTAAACAGCTACTCACTCAGGCACTACCTCACTCATACATCCACTCATGTACCCTGTCATTCACTCATACAGCCACTCACACAGTCACTCACTAATGCATACATGCACTCATACAAACACTCAGTCACCCATGCACCATTCATGTACTCACGTATTCACCCATACACCACTCATATATTAATTCACTCACTCATACACCACTAATTCATTAATTTGCTCACTCATATACCACTCATACTCTCACTAACATACATCAGTCATGCACTCACTCACCCATACATGCACTAAGTGAATCACCCATACACCACTCATACATTCATTCAGTCACCCATACTGTACTCATGCACTCACTCATCCATGCACCACTCACACAATTGCTCACTCACTCATACTTACTCATGCAGTCAATCACTCACCCATACATGTTACATGTTTCTGATGCATCCCTCAGGCACTGACTCATACACTCAGTTGGTCACCAATATATCAGTCATGCACTCAGTGACTCACCCATGCGTACACTTAGGCACTCACTCTATCACCCATAAACCACTCATACATTCATTCAGTCACCCATAGAAAACTCATGCACTCACTCACCCATAAACCACTCAGACACTCAGTCACTCACTCATAGACAGTCATGCACTCAACCTCCCATACTCCACTCATGAAGTCACTCACTTATCCATACATGCACTCATGCACACAGTCAGTCACACATGCATAGTTTGTGCACTCCCTCACTCACCCATACACCACTTATATTCATTCACTCACTCATACACCACTCAATCATACATTCACTCACTCATATACCATTCATGCACTCACTTATCCATACATGCAATCATACACTCAGTCCCTCATACACCAGTCATGCACTCACTCTTTCCCCCATGCATGCACTCATGCACTCACTCACCCATGCACCACTCTCACACTCACTCATAGATGCACTCACTCACCCATACACACACTCATGCAATCGGTCAATGTGCCATACATCTCTCATGCACTCACTCATCCATACACGCGCTCATACACACAGTCAATCACCCATACACCATTTATGCACTCAGTCACCCTACATGCACTAATGCTCTCACTCAATCACCCATACACCACTTAAACTGTGAAAGGCGATTTTCAAAAGAACCATTTTTTAAATCTTTTCTGGACTTATTTTTTAGCTTTTTTTTGTAAATTTCCTAATATTTTTTGATTTTTTTGGTATTTCTAGTTTAAAAAATGGCAACAAGGGGAAAAGATATTGCAACCAGCAATATAAAAAGATATTGAAAACTTTGCAGAAATGAACCAAAATTAACATTGGAGCTGGCTTACAGCGTTAATAATAGTTTCCAACGATTGTTTGCCTGCTGTAAGGTGGTATTACAGTCCAGGTGGTTCATGCCATCACGCCTGAAATTAGGAATATATTCAGGATGACGCTTCTCCACCTCAGTTGGTACTTTTTCTCCTGGGACAGATGATGTTGCATGTGAAGTTGTACAACATGAGTATTTTATATTAGTGCTTCTAATGAGGGTCTCTTGGCACAAATTGCACTTAACAAGTCTGGCAAGTAGTTTGGATTCACCAGACGGAATCTAAAAGAAATTCCCATACAATACCTTGTTTTGTTTGACAAAGGTTCCTCCTCGACTTCTTCTTCACCCACCTCATGCTCCTGATGATGAATGTTATCTCCTCCTGGTGTTGTAGATGTGCTGCCATTTGTTTTTACAAAACAAAATAACCAAAAAACGATTAGATTCAGCAGAGCTGGAAAAGCACTCCTGATCTATCATCAAACCACAATGAAATGGAAGATTTTTGAACTGAAAAACGGGTGGAGACTTCACACAACTATAACTGAAAACTGTTTTGTCTAATCAAATTACTTTTTACAGGATCACATGACGTTTTGAGAATAACAACCAGTGCTTAATTTGTGCTTGTTGTTTCCGGTGGGGAGCACCAGCACTTATTTTTCAGGGCCGGTGCTTATTCTTCTGCCTCGTGCATTTGGTGCAACCAAAAGACACACTTGGGAAAGACGGAGGAAGAGAAAAATGAAAAGCGTCACAAAGGGAGACAGTAGAAAGCTGCAAGAGTGAGCTGAAGAGTGGCTTTGTATGGATTGTAGAGGTTCGAGATGGCTTTGGGATTACGCTACCTCAGTATTCCGTGTTCGCACATTTAATTGCAGCAGCCACGTGTTTAATAGGAGGGCTTTGGGCACTGGCACCTTTTTATTTACAAATTAAGCACTGATAACAGCGTCATCGCGGCTACCGATGTCGTGTCGGAAACGGAAAATACAATATACAGAAAATAACTAAATATGTGTTTTACACTTTTTCTGTAACACCCTGTAATCATGATTATCGTGATATCCATGAAAGCGGAGCAACATAGGCACGTAGACGAGATCTCACATGTCGGCATCTTCGCAATTGCGTACTCTCTTACTGAATAGTGTATACTAATAAAAAGTGAAGCAAAATTTAAAGTTTAAACATTAATTAAAACATAGTGATTTTGTGTATTTATCAAACAGGTCACATTCTTTTTTCAACTTTATTACAAAGCACACTATATTTGCAAACTCTGTGATAGGGGACAAATACACCATTGTGCTTTGCAACAAATTCCGAACAAATATGTTTATTAAAATAAAAAGAAATACTAAATAACCCAGTAAAATATATATAGTCAAATACTATATTCTAACTTAGCACTTATCCCCACATTGAAAATTGCCTACAGAAGAAGTATATGTGACTCATCTCCAAGTATTACAAAAGACACGTAAAAAGTCAAACCAGTGCCAGACTGGCTGTAGTGGACATTGGGCATTTGCTGGGAAAGATAGAAGAGTGGGGTCTAGTTTAGTACGGTGGGGACAGCTTTGTAACTGGGGACCATATTGCCAGCACTGCTATGACCTTGCTCACCTGTAAAAAAAAATTCCCCCTTGTTCTCCCATACATGCACTTATATGCTCCCTCACTTCCCAATACACCTCTCATGCAGCCACCTTCCCATACATGCACTCATGCACTCAATCTCTCACCCCTAGAACACGTATGCACTCACTCACTTACTATACATGCACTCAATAACTCACCCAGACATGCACTTAAGCACTCACTCACCCATACATGCATTCATACAATCTTCAAATTACTGATACACCACACAAGCACTGTCACTCAACCATGCATGCACTCATAGTCAGAGTCACCCAAACACACTCATGCACTCACTCAACCAACTATGCACCGCTCACACATAAATCACTCACATATAGATGCACCCATACACTCATTAAATCACCCATACACCTCTCTTACACTCATTCACTCACTTATGCATTACTAATGGACTCATTCACTCACTCAGCTATACATACAGTTATACACTCAGTCAATCACTCATACACCACCAATGCACTCACCCAGTAACCCATACATGCTCCGATAACCATCCAAACAATTACAAATACATCAAGCTTTCATAAACCTCCTTGAAGCTCAAAACCCTGTGACACACATGCATTTGCCCTACCCAGTAGAAGCAACCAACTGCACAGTAAAGGCCATGTATGTCGTGGGTTTGGAGCTGTACGCAGCAGTGCTTAGATTAACATGTAGTAGTTACAATTACTGTATGTTACAAAAACCTTCGAAATTCACTGAAAAAAACAAAGGTCACAGGAACATTATAGTTAGGAAATAGAATAAAAAAAACTTAGAAATTCACTAAAAAAACAATGGTTACATAGACTTTATAGTTAGGTTCTAAATTTACTTGTACAAAACCATAGAAATTCAGCAGTTATAGTTGCCAGAGCTAACTAAACTTATGACCTCACATCATCATCATCATCATGCAAAGCTTTATTCGGTTATCAAAAACCATCAAAGCATACAAAACAGAAAGCTCCACATAAAATCACATTCTTGAATACAAAAGGATACAAGCCTGGCTAAAAATGCTAGCAACAGACAAAAACCAATCAACCGAGCCCTGTTCACTAAGCATGCGTAATTTCCTATTATTAGACATCATTCATTAACACTCTTATTTTTAAAAGAAAGAAGCACGTGTGCACCATGCATGCATATTTAGCACAGTTATTAACATAATTCATTTTCAGTCTCTTTTTGTTTTAAAAAAAGAGTGCATATGGACCAATCAGCCACAAGGAACTTGCCAACTGCCAGCACCATAGCAGTAGAAGTATCACTTTTTAAAATCCTGATGGCAGCGACATATTGTCTGGTGCTAAGGTTTCGACAGATAGGATGTATCCACTTAAGCCGAGGGAAAATGTAAGCTGTAAAGAAAAACAAAGAATGTTCAAAAGTCTCAGAAACAACACTACAGGCCGGGCAAGTGTTCGATACAGATGTTACACTCGAGCTACTTGTCAAAGACATTAGTGGCAAACACCCATAACGAAAACAAATATAAAAACTCTTAGCAAGGGGTTCAGGAATGATATCTAAAAAGACTCATACCAGGGGTACCACTTGAAATCAAGAAATTAATTGGTCAATCGCCTCTGGGTTGTAGCAAAAAGGTGATTGTTCCTGATATAGGCCCAATAAACTGATTTCAGGGATTGATTCTGGGCTTTCCTTAAATCCTGGGGATTCTCCCAAAACCTCCAAAGACCCAGGATACGGAACCCATTTGACACAAGCTTAAACCATGGGATAGAGGCTATATCTATCCCATGTCTTTTAAAAAAATCAAGAAGTGAATTTCTGTAAGTGAGTTCCGGAGTGGTCCATGTCATTACCCAGTATGATTGAGGTTATAAAACTAGAGTGTCTAAAATCTGTTTAAGATCAAGATCAAAATAAACTGGTACCAGAGGGGTACTGCCTCTCACAGACAGTTTATGAGCTTCCCAATAGCCCCACACCTCTGCGCGATAGGTAGCAGCATTTTGAGCTTTTGCCAAGTAAATCTTTAGAACCGGAGATACAGCTCTTGTACCGGTACTCCTATGCAAACGCAAAATAGCACCTAACCTGTGTTGTAGGAGAAGCGAGGTCTTACTTATATGATCTTCCCATTTAAAATTGTTTGAGATCCTGACACCAAGGTAATCTGTAGAGCCAACCTTGCCCAAAGGAACACCGTCTACAGAAATTATGCTTCTCTTGGTTTGCCCAGGACTAACCACCCTCAGTTTTGTTTTGCTGTCATTCAGTTCCAGCCCACGATCTGCACAAAAAGCTGTAAACCTATTAACTAGAGTCTGTAACCCTTACGGTGTTTTATAAATAAGGAAAGAATCATCTGCGAAAAGCATTTAGGGCGGGGCATCATTCTGGCAGGAGAACAGGGCTTGCATCACCCCGTTTGTATATAAAGTAAATAGTAATGGTACCAGGATACAACCTTGGCAAATCCCCCCCCACCCACTGTACAGGGATACGGTCAGTTAATTCTCCCCGTTTGCCCCATATCACCTGAGCGTAAGTATCTTCATGGAGCCTCACTAAAAGATTAATTAATTTCCTGGGTATACCCTCTTGGTCTAAAACCTCCCATGGTTTCTGCCTAGGAACCAAATCAAAATTGGACCGTAGGTCCACAAAAGCGACATACAGACTTTGTTTGGCAAGAAGTACATATTTCCAATATATAAAAGAGTCAGCTGGAAAATGTGGCCTACGGTACTAGTTGTGGGTTGAACACCCACCAGAAGGAGAGGCAGCAGATGGTTAGCATCATCCCACTCTACAAGCCTATCCAGAATCTGCTTTGCAAAGATTTTTTGTAAGTTATCAATAAGGCAGATAGGTCTATAATTAGCAGGGGAGCTCACTTTACCCTTCCTATATATGGTTATTATTCACGCTCCCTTCCAAGTGGCAGGGATAGGCCACCGGCTGCTATAGCATTGGATAACATATTAATGTAACAAGACCAAATTACCCGCTCAGATTTATATAGATCCCCTGGTATTTTGTCAGGACCAGGAGCTTTGTAAGATTTCAAAGAAGCAATTGCAGCGCTAGTTTCTCCCAAGGTAAAAACAATGCGGTCATCAGCACTGCTATAACCTGCCCCCAAGCCTCCTGACAAGGGGTTCTATTCGAGCTGCCTCAGAAAAGAGGAGTCGTCACTAGGTGTATCACTGTATAGAGCGTAAAGATTGCAGAAGTAGTCGACCAAACTCACTGGTTGAATATGATAATGGTTGAAACTCCCTCCCTCATTTTGACTTTGGGAGAGTAACTTCCAGAAGATCCAATTATCATTTATGCTGGTTGCTTCAAACAAATTCTGCCAAACAATATCTTCTCAATTTGTCTTCGTCTGCGCTATGGCCTTATTGTATGCCTGGGGAATGAGACACAGCTGCTATCTTCAGGACTGATTTAGCCTTTGCACAATCATTGTTGAACCACCTATTCTTACTTATTGTGTGTGTAAAGGCAGTCCTCTTGGTAGTGATCTTATAATAAACAATGCCCTGTAGGTTAGAAACCAGTGTCTCATGAATACTGAGAATTGGAATGTTTTCAATCCCATACTTCTCATAGTTAGAAAATGCATCAATAAACAAATTATAAATCTCCTTATGCAAGTAAGGGTTTGAGGTAACTTTCGGCCAAGTAACACGCTTAGAGTCATTAGCCAGTAGTGGCTCGGGTGCCATAATAGAGTGATTATTCTGTGATCTCATAAATACATCACCACTCAGAGTAAGAAGCAAGGAATTATGATTGCTGTAATGATGAAAATCATCCTTCATATCTTCCAGCTGGCCACGCTTGAAGGTAGGAGCATAACATTGATCGGAGTGCGTTAGACCATTACAGGCCCTTAGCCCTTGCTTAAAATATGGTGCTGTTAACTGAAGGGCGGCACACAAACAAGTAGACAATCATTTTCCCATCAATCGTGTGATACCCCAATATTCATCCTCATCTGCAGTCAAATCGCTGCTATAAGGAAAGGGTTCAAATTAACAATTAACATCGCCAAGGACCACTAAATTAAAATAATAGTGCAATGTATCTGTTAATTCAATCAGCTGGACCAAAGTACTAAACTCAGCACCCCGTGACACAGATCTAGCATATACGTTAATTATTGCAAGCCTAAAGCCTCGCTTAAATTTAAGCTCAATGCCCAATAGATCCGGTGAATCTATTTTTAGGGCTGAGTGGGTGCACTGTAGTTTCTTATTTATCATATATAATACAAGAAGGCCCCCTTGGCCCGGCTGCTACCCCCAGCAGCGGGCTGTGCCTCTACACGATAAGATAGAAACCCATCCAAGGAGACTGGGGTCAATGCCCAAGTCTTCTGAAATATGTATGTATCTTGTTTTTTAACATAAGCGGCCCACTCGGGGTCCATTACTTTGCTACTCAACCCTGCCAGATTCCAAGACATAATAGATATCTTAGCGATATCAACTATAGTAGTGGGCATACTACTCTGAGCCTTTTCCCCTGTCCCACAATCAACATGCCCAACCGACACACCATCCCTACTCTCAGGGGCCGCTGGTAAATTTTCAGCATTGGATTTAGTAGATAGTCAATCAATGGGATTTAAGTCAGGGGAATTACTTTCTGCCAGAGCAAGAACGTGTGATTGACAAAGATCGACCTTTCCCCCTACTATTTCCCTAGAAATGCTGGGTGTAGTAGTAATGGGCAGAGATTAGCCTAATGCCCATCCCTCAAGGATTCCTGAGATAACAAGTGTGCAGTTCAAAGTCAATAAGGTTGGTCGCTAGCAGCTTGTCACTAAGAAGGATAGAAATAAAATCAAAATTTGACCCATGTGAACAGTGTCTTACAGCTTCTACAATATCCGCTCTGATGACAGAGAAGCAATTGCGCAGAACTGTCAGCCAGTAGATTACCTTATTTATCAGAGAATCCTTGGTTTCTAGAGATCCTAATGGCAACTTTGGCACCCCAACCACAAAAATAGTTCTTCCTGGCTTCTCCGCACGCTGGGCCTGTTGCTTTGTTGTTGTTAATCTTACCTCAGACCAACAGTAAGAACAACCTAATGGCCTTTTCTCTTGCACCCTAGATGTAGCGTTCTCAAGGCACCTAAATATGAGCCCTCCTCGAGGGATCTTTATATGAGGCAGAAAAATGGGGCATGTCAAGGTAACCCAGCTCAGCAGGAGCACTTCCCTTTACAGCACGACTGTGCTTACACCTTCTTGCCCCAGAGTGTTCCCTCAGCAGGAGGAGCAGGTTGGTTAGTAAGGGGCAAGTCGGTGGCAGACCCCAGGGGCTGGTCATTAGATAGTAATCTAGATCCTGACAGAACAGTACCAGAGGATCCTCCCCCTGAAGCAGACACTGTCCCACCCACACTTGGCCTCAAGCACCTGCACCTACAAAGTTGACCAGGTTCCCCCATTACTTTGTCCAACAGCAAAAGACTCTTGACTTCTTCAAGTTTCATGAGAACATCTACCAGATCGGGATTGCTGCAAGATCTCGACGAGCTTCCTTTGCCCAAGAATATGTTGGCCGAGGGTTTGTCTCCACCAGGCTTCCCAGTGCAAGGAGGAGAAGCATCATCATAGGGACCCCCAACAGGCTTTCCAGTACAAGCAATAGAAGCATCATCATAGGCACCCCCATTCTCCACCTATGTGCCATACCGGTTGGAGCACAAAATATTTGGAACAACCACAAACTCAGGGCTTAAGGGATGACAGTAGGCCAACTCTTCTACAGCATTATCACACTGAGGCACAGCAGAACCATTGCACTGATAAGCAGTCATCTCATGGGGTAATGCTTTGTTTCCATGTTGAACTACTTTCTCTTGTCCAGCATTGCTTGAGATGTTAGGTGGCCGAGGCCTTTTCTTAAACACATCAGGGATTTTCTTTTGGGGGGCACAATTTGCAGGGGTTATAGTTGCATTACTTCTCAAATTGGCCTCCACTTCCTCTATCAAAATGTCAATTTCCTCTAATGAACTTTTCTCCTTCCTGCTCAAAGAGCTGGCTTTGTTGTTTGAGGATTTCTTAGGACCATATGTATATGCAGGGGCATCTACAGCTTTTCACCTGCCCAAGGCCACAAGTATGGTACGAAAGAAATAACTAACAAAACTATGCAACCGTAACCTGTTCCGCTTCTTGGTCTTCAACTTCTAGAAGGATGAAAGGGGAACCCAGCTCAGCCTCTTCTGGGTGATGGCGGGCGAAGACAGGCCAGACTTACCTCAGGAGCATGCCCGGGCACGTCCCACACTGCGGAGAAGACCAATGCTTTAAGCAGCGTGTCAATAGACTGAGAAGTGAGATTCAGGGAGCAGTGCAGGCTGGGGATGAAGGCCCACCCTAGCTGAGAAGCATGGCCCAGAGAGATTCCTCCACAATGTATGCGCGTCCCGCTCTACAGAGAAGACCTGAGCTTTAAGTAGCACATCACCAGGCTGGGAGGCGAGGTTCAGGGAGCAGTGCAGGCTGGGGGATGAAGTCCAACCCCAGCTAAGAAGCGTGGCCCAGTGAGGTTCCTCCACAATGTATGTGTGTTCCCTCATATGACCTCACATATTACATCACTGATGACATGGTCAGTGACATTACCGATGACATCACTAATGACATCTCAAATGACGTCACTGATGACACCACCCACAGAACCACTCATACCGTTGTACAAACTCTCGTAGATCTAAACACTTACAACTATTCACATACTCATTCACAGACCCATAAAATTACTGACACACACACATTCACCCGCTTACATATCAACAGACACAATCATTCACTCACTTAGATAGTACTTACTCAGCCATTCACACACACACTTCAAACATACATAGTTACTCATACAACATGTCAGAGACCAGTACGATCACTTACACACCACTCACACACCCATAAAACTACTCACCCACTGACACACCCACACAGCCACTGACACACCCATCACTCTCCCATTCAACCCCTGACGCACCCACACACTTCACCAGTAACTCACTGACACACTATGCACTCACTCATCCATCCACTGTCACAGCCACTCAGAAATTCATAGACCACTTGTACACTCAATCTCATACTCATATGGTCATTGAGACAGACACTAACTCACATATCCAGGCACATCCACTGATGCAGCCACTAACAGATCCATTCACTCACCGATACAGCTATTCTAACATCCACTCACTCTCTGATACAGTTACTAATAAAGCCACTCACTAATGCATACTGTCGCTTATACAACTAACTCACCTACTCACTCAACAATACAGTTACTAATAGACCCAATCACTCACCCATACAAGCACTCACACACCCACTCACTCACCCACCCATACAACTCACACATTCAATCAACCAATCCAGCCATTCACAGAGCCACTTGGTCATTCATACAGCTATTTACACATCCACTCACTCTCCCATACAGCAACTTATTCAACCACCCACTCACCCATAGACCCCCTTATACAACCACTCACACACCCATACAACCAGTTACACTCAGTGGATGATGTCATCATTTGAGATGTCATCACTGATCTCATCAGTGGTGTCACTAACCATGTCATCTGTGATGTAATTTGTGAGGTCATAAGCAGTGCATTGTGGGGGAGCAAGATATATATCTATATATGTATATCTATCTATCTATCTATACATATTTTAAGACACAAATTGGGGGTCAAGGCAACTGGTGCCGCACTCGTGTGTTGATTTTATATATAGATATTATTGCACTCAGTGCTCGGGTCTGAAGGACCAACCCCCTAGGCCTCGAATAAACCAGAGAAACTGGTTTGAAATTTAAGTTAGAGGACCCAGCACTCTATTATATTTGTGAAATAGGCAACAACATTAGCTTCCCAAAATCATAAGTCATGTAGTTCCATAGTCCGGTCTTGTTAAAATGATGGTATTTTATGAATTCATTTCAGAAATCGAACGTTCACAATCTCATAAGGTAATAAACATTCCTAACCAACACGTTTCATCCAAAAGGACTTGTTCAGGGCACTGGTTGACTTCATTGTTACTCTCACTTCCATGCTTCTCATTCGTAGCAGGTCCCGGTTTTACTTCTTCTTCGTGTACTTGTCCCATGGTACAGAGAGATGCAATTTTGGAGACTGTCATTAGGATTTCCATCCGCACAACGTCATGGCAAGGGTGTGAGTTTTAGTTACCTTAGGGTGTGAGTTATAGTTACTTAAAAGAACTCTAACTATGGCTGCTGAATTTCTATGGTTTGTACGAGTAAATTCAGAAGCTAACTATAATGTCCCTGTAACCTTTGTTTTTTTAGTGAATATATATATATATATATATATATATATATATATATATATATATTTATGGAAATGGATCATTAAAACTACTGATAAAGGGACACACGCACGTTTTGAAATTTGAGTAAGACAGAGATGGAGGCTGGGGATGCACTTGCCACTACAGTACAGCTAAGTGCCCAAAACCAAAATGTTCTTGGTATTACAATCCACTGAGAGAAAATATGATTGGGACGGTGTAAAAACAAGTAAGAAAAATCAGAGTGGTAGCATATCCAGCTTGTTGCATTATGGGAAATGAAGTCTGTTTGCAATCATGAATAAATTGAAGGAGGAGTAAAAACGTATTTAAACACTAGTGGGTGTGTGTCCTGTAATTACCGGCATCTGAAGAAGGCACTTTGCCAAAACGCGTCATGCTGGGGAGAGGAAGTGGAATCCAAGAGTGCCCCTGGCTCTGTAGTGGAGCTGCTTGGTTTGGACGTATATATATATATATATATATATATATATAAATATATATATATATTACCTAGTGGCCAGTAGGTAGTTATAGTTATGACCTAGTTTCTATAGAAAAAGCGTTTTTTGTTTTACTAATAACTTTAGTGCCATTTGATGAATCTTCAGAACATTTCCCCCCAAAATACGACGCTCAATTCAACTGCTGTCTGGAAAGTTTTAGGGTGATCCAGCTAGCAGGTGTAGGAGGCTGGACTGGCTTGTAGTGGGTACCAAGAGGTACTTACACCTTGCACCAGGCCCAGGTATCCCTTATTAGTGTAGAGGGGTGTCTAGCAGCTTAGGCTGATAGAAAAGGTAGCTTAGCAGAGCAGCTTA
This sequence comes from Pleurodeles waltl, assembly GCF_031143425.1. Taxonomy (NCBI): domain Eukaryota; kingdom Metazoa; phylum Chordata; class Amphibia; order Caudata; family Salamandridae; genus Pleurodeles; species Pleurodeles waltl. The sequence continues at coordinate 1,005,835,894 of NC_090440.1, read as the reverse complement.
GGCTGAACTAGGAGACGAGTGAAGCTCCTACAGTACCACTAGTGTCATATGCACAATATCATAAGAAAACACAATACACAGATATACTAAAAATAAAGGTACTTTATTTTTATGACAATATGCCAAAGTATCTCAGTGAGTACCCTCAGTATGAGGATAGCAAATATACCCAAGATATATGTACACAATACCAAAATATGCAGTAATAGCAATAGAAAACAGTGCAAACAATGTATAGTCACAATAGAATGCAATGGGGCACATAGGGATAGGGGCAACAGAAACCATATACTCTAGAAGTGGAATGCGAACCACGAATGGACCCCAAACCTATGTGACCTTGTAGAGGGTCGCTGGGACTGTAAGAAAACAGTGAGGGTTAGAAAAATAGCCCACCCCAAGACCCTGAAAAGTGGGTGCAAAGTGCACCTAAGTTCCCCAAAGAGCACAGAAGTCGTGATAGAGGAATTCTGCAAGGAAGACCAACACCAGCAATGCAACAATGATGGATTTCCTGACTAGAGTACCTGTGGAACAAGGGAACCAAGTCCAAAAGTCACGATCAAGTCGGGAGTGGGCAGATGCCCAGGAAATGCTAGCTGTGGGTGCAAAGAAGCTGTCACTGGATGGTAGAAGTTGTGGATTCTGCAAGAACGACAAGGGCTAGAAACTTCCCCTTTGGAGGATGGATGTCCCACGTCGTGAAGAGTCGTGCAGAGGTATTTACGTGCAGAAAGACCGCAACCAAGCCTTGCTAGCTGCAAGGGTCGCGGTTAGGGTTTTTGGATGCTGCTGTGGCCCAGGAGGGACCAGGATGTCGCCAATTGCGTGAGGGGACAAAGGGGGCACCCAGCAAGACAAAGAGCCCTCTCAGAAGCAAGCAGCACCCGCAGAAGTGCCGGAACAGGCACTACGCAGTGGAGTGAACAGGAGCTCACCCGAAGTCACAAAAGAGGGTCCCACGACGCCGGAGGACAACTCAGGAGGTCGTGCACTGCAGGTTAGAGTGCCGGGGACCCAGGCTTGGCTGTGCACAAAGGAAATCCTGGAAGAGTGCACAGGAGCCGGAGAAGCTGCAAAACACGCAGTTCCCAGCAGTGCAGTCTAGCGTGGGGAGGCAAGAACTTACCTCCACCAAACTTGGACTGAAGAGTTGCTGGACTGTGGGAGTCACTTGGACAGAGTTGCTGAGTTCAAGGGACCTCGCTCGACGTGCTGAGAGGAGACCCAGAGGACCGGTGATGCAGTTCTTTGGTGCCTGCGGTTGCAGGGGGAAGATTCCCTCGACCCACGGGAGAATTCTTCGGAGCTTCTAGTGCAGAGAGGAGGCAGACTACCCCCACAGCATGCACCACCAGGAAAACAGTCGAGAAGGCGGCAGGATCAGCGTTACAAGGTCGCAGTAGTCGTCTTTGCTACTTTGTTGCAGTTTTGCAGGCTTCCAGCGCGGTCAGCAGTCGATTCCTAGGCAGAAGTAGAAGAGAGAGATGCAGAGGAACTCTGATGAGCTCTTGTATTCGTTATATAAAGAATTCCCCAAAGCAGAGACCCTAAATAGCCAGAAAAGGAGGTTTGGCTACCTAGGAGAGAGGATAGGCTAGCAACACCTGAAGGAGCCTATCAGAAGGAGTCTCTGACATCACCTGCTGGCACTGGCCACTCAGAGCAGTCCAGTGTGCCAGCAGCACCTCTGTTTCCAAGGTGGCAGAGGTCTGGAGCACACTGGAGGAGCTCTGGGCACCTCCCACGGGAGGTGTCGGTCAGGGGAGTGGTCACTCCCCTTTCCTTTGTCCAGTATCGCACCAGAGCAGGGCTGGGGGATCCCTGAACCGGTGTAGACTGGCTTATGCAGAGATGGGCACCATCTGTGCCCATCAAAGCATTTCCAGAGGCTGGGGGAGGCTACTCCTCCCCAGCCCTGACACCTTTTTCCAAAGGGAGAGGGTGTAACACCCTCTCTCTGAGGAAGTCCTTTGTTCTGCCTTCCTGGGCCAAGCCTGGCTGGACCCCAGGAGGGCAAAAACCTGTCTAAGGGGTTGGCAGCAGCAGCAGCTGCAGTGAAACCCTGGGAAAGGTAGTTTGGCAGTACCCGGGTCTGAGCTAGAGACTCGGGGATCATGGAATTGTCTCCCCAATGCCAGAATGGCATTGGGGTGACAATTCCATGATCTTAGACATGTTACATGGCCATGTTCGGAGTTACCATTGTGACGCTACACATATGTCGTGACATATGTGTAGTGCACGCGTGTAATGGTGTCCCGCACTCACAAAGTCCGGGGAATTTGCCCTGAACAATGTGGGGGCAGCTTGGCTAGTGCCAGGGTGCCCACACACTAAGTAACTTAGCACCCAACCTTTACCAGGTAAAGGTTAGACATATAGGTGACTTATAAGTTACTTAAGTGCAGTGGTAAATGGCTGTGAAATAACGTGGACGTTATTTCACTCAGGCTGCAAGGGCAGGCCTGTGTAAGAATTGTCAGAGCTCCCTATGGGTGGCAAAAGAAATGCTGCAGCCCATAGGGATCTCCTGGAACCCCAATACCCTGGGTACCTCAGTACCATATACTAGGGAATTATAAGGGTGTTCCAGTATGCCAATGTGAATTGGTGAAATTGGTCACTAACCTGTTAGTGACAATTTGGAATGAAAATGAGAGAGCATAACCACTGAGGTTCTGGATAGCAGAGCCTCGGTGAGACAGTTAGTCATAACACAGGTAACACATACAGGGCACACTTATGAGCACTGGGGCCCTGGCTGGCAGGGTCCCAGTGACACATACAACTAAAACAACATATATACAGTGAAATGTGGGGGTAACATGCCAGGCAAGATGGTACTTTCCTACACAACCCCCCCCCCCCAAACGAAGGACAATAAGACTAGCCATGAACTGATGAGTCTTCATTGTCTAAGTGGAAATATCTGGAGAGTCCATCTGCATTGGAGTGGGTACTCCCAGGTCTATGTTCCACTGTATAGTCCATTCCCTGTAGGGATATGGACCACCTCAACAATTTAGGGTTTTCACCTTTCATTTGTTTTAGCCAAAGTAGAGGTTTGTGGTCTGTTTGAACAATGAAGTGAGTGCCAAAGAGGTATGGCCCCAACTTCTTCAGTGCCCAGACCACAGCAAATGCCTCCCTCTCTATGGCAGACCAACGCTTTTCTCTAGGGGTCAACCTTCTGCTGATAAAAGCAACAGGTTGATCCTGGCCATCAGAATTAAGTTGTGATAAGACTGCCCCTACCCCTAATTCAGATGCATCAGTTTGGACAATGAATTTTTGGGAGTAACAGGGGCTTTTCAGGACAGGTGCAGAGCACATGGCCTGCTTCAGCTCCTCAAAAGCTTTCTGACAGTTTGCTGTCCATAATACCTTTTTAGGCATTTTCTTAGATGTGAGGTCATTAAGAGGGGCTGCAATGGAGCCATAGTTCTTTATGAACCTCCTGTAGTACCCAGCGAGGCCTAAAAAGGCTCTCACCTGAGTCTGAGTTGTAGGGGGAACCCAATCTATAATAGTTTGTATTTTCCCCTGAAGTGGTGCAATCTGTTCTCCACCTACCAGGTGTCCCAGATAAACCACTTTCCCCTGCCCTATCTGGCACTTTGAAGCCTTGATAGTGAGGCCTGCTTTTTGCAGGGCCTCCAAAACTTTCCATAGGTGGACCAGGTGATCATCCCAGCTGGAGCTAAAGACAGCTATATCATCTAGATATGCTGCACTAAAAGCTTCCAGCCCTTGCAGGACTGTGTTCACCAACCTTTGAAAAGTGGCAGGTGCATTTTTCAAACCAAATGGCATTACTGTGAATTGGTAGTGCCCTCCAATGGTGGAAAATGCAGTTTTTGCTTTAGCATCCTCTGATAACTTGATCTGCCAATACCCTGCAGTCAAATCAAAGGTGCTTAGATACTTGGCAGATGCCAGTGTATCTATTAGCTCATCTGCCCTGGGTATAGGGTGAGCATCAGTTTTAGTTACCTGGTTGAGCCCTCTATAATCTACACAAAATCTAATTTCCTTCTTTCCATCTTTGGAATGAGGTTTTTTGTACAAGTACCACAGGAGAGGCCCATGGACTTTCAGAGTGCTCAACCACTCCCAGTTCAAGCATTTCCTGAACCTCTTGTTTTATGCAGTCCCTGACATGGTCAGGCTCCCTATAGATCTTACTTTTGACAGGCAAGCTGTCTCCAGTATCTATAGTGTGCTCACACCAAGAAGTGGTGCCTGGCACAGTAGAAAAGAGTTCAGAAAACTGACCCAGGAGATTTATGCAGTGATCTTTCTGCTCAGCAGTAAGACAATCTGCCAAAACTACACCTTCCACTAGAGCATCTTGTTCTGTGGAAGAGAAGAGATCAGGGAGAGGGTCACTTTCTTCTTCCTGTCCTTCATCTGTTGCCATGAGCAGGGTGAGATCAGCCCTGTCATAGTAGGGTTTCAGGCGATTGACATGGAGCACCCTAAGGGGACTCCTGGCAGTGCCTAAGTCAACTAAGTAGGTTACTTCACCCTTTTTCTCAACAATAATGTGGGGTCCACTCCATTTGTCTTGGAGTGCTCTTGGGGCCACAGGCTCCAAGACCCACACTTTCTGCCCTGGTTGGTACTGAACCAAAACAGCTTTCTGGTCATGCCATTGCTTTTGGAGCTCTTGGCTGTCCTGAAGGTTTTTACTGGCCTTTTTCATGTACTCAGCCATCCTAGATCTTAGGCCAAGTACATAGTCCACTATGTCTTGCTTATGAGCTTTTAAAGTTTGTTCCCAACCCTCCTTCACAAGTGTTAGAGGACCTCTTACAGGGTGTCCAAATAGGAGTTCAACGGGGCTGAAGCCCACTCCTTTCTGGGGTACCTCCCTGTAAGCAAAAAGGAGGCAAGGTAACAGGACATCCCATCTCCTGCGGAGTTTTGTCAGGGAGTCCCATTATCATTCCTTTGAGAGTTTTATTAAACCTCTCAACCAGTCCATTTGTTTGTGGATGATAGGGTGTGGTGAACTTGTATGTCACACCACATTCCTTCCACATGGCCTTTAAGTAAGCAGACATGAAATTGCTTCCCCTGTCTGATATAACCTCTTTTGGGAAGCCCACCCTGGAAATATTCCCAGGAGGGCCTTTGACATTGCAGGAGCTGTAGTGGTCCTTAGAGGAATTGATTCAGGATATCTGGTGGCACGGTCCACTACCACCAAGATAAACCTATTGCCTGAAGCAGTAGGAGGGTCAAGGGGGCCAACTATGTCAACCCCTACCCTTTCAAAGGGAACCCCAACCACAGGCAATGGGATAAGGGGTGCCTTTGGGGTGCCACCTGTCTTGCCACTGGCTTGACAGGTTTCACAGGACTTACAATTCCTTTGTGTCCTCTGACATTCTAGGCCAATGAAACAAGGGGACAAGCCTGTCCCAAGTTTTCATTTGCCCCAAATGTCCAGCTAAGGGAATGTCATGGGCTAGAGTTAGGAGGAACTTTCTGTATTCCTGAGGAATCACCAATCTCCTGGCAGCTCCAGGTTTTGGATCCCTTGCTTCAGTATACAAAAGGTTGTCCTCCCAGTAAACTCTGTGAGAGTCACTGACATCCCCATTTGCTTGTTTGACAGCTTGCTGCCTTAGACCCTCTAGTGTGGGACAGGTATGCTGTGCCACACTCAGCTCCTCCCTGGTAGGGCCCCCTTCACCCAAAAGGTCAACAGTGTCTGCTTCCAGCTCCTCTGGTGTAGGTTCTGCACAGGGTGGAAATTCTTCTTCCTCAGAAGTTGAATCCACTGCAGAGGGAGGGATAGTAGGTAGTGTTTTACCTTTACAAACCCTAGCTTTAGGGAGCACTTGGTCCATTCTTCCAGGATCCAAGTTACCCTGTCCTTTTTTGCTTTTTGGCCTGAGCCCTGGTCAAATCAAAAATATGCCCTGGAATGCCCAGCATTGCTGCATGAGCCTCCAACTCCACTTCTGCCCAAGCTGATGTCTCTAAATCGTTCCCTAGTAGACAGTCTACCGGTAAATCTGAGGCAACCGCAACTTTCTTTGGACCAGTAACCCCCCCCCCCAGTTGAGATTCACAACAGCCATGGGGTGGCTAAGAGTGTTGTTATGAGCATCAGTCACTTGGTACTGGTGACCAAGTAGGTGTTGTTCAGGGTGGACTAGTTTCTCTATTACCATTGTAACACTGACACCTGTGTCCCTGTAGGCCTGAACCTCAACACCATTTATTAGGGGAAGTTGCTTGTACTTATCCATATTAAAGGGACAAGCAACCAAGGTGGCCAAATCAATGGCCCCCTCAGAGACTAACACAGCCTCTGTGGTCTCCCTAACAAGACCAACCCCAACTAAATTACCAAAAGTGAGCCCAGCTACTCCCTTGGATTGGCTATTAGTAGGTTTGCTCCCACCACCACTGCTATTACTAGGGGTACTAGGTGTAGCAGCAGGGGTTGTAGTGGTAGGAGGCTTGGTGCTTTTCTTTGGGCAACTGGGATCAGTTGTCCAATGGCCTTTTATTTTACATAAATAGCACCATGGTTTCTTTTTTTTTTTTTGATTTGAAGAGGATTGCCCCCCCCCCCCCCACCAGAGTGTTTTTGTGGGCCTGATGAAGTCTAATTTTTAGATTTGTCCCCACCTTTGTCAGAAGACTTACCATCCTTCTTCTTGCCATCCTTGTCACCCCCTGTATGAACTTTTCTGTTCACCCTTGTTCTGACCCATTTGTCTGCCTTCTTTCGCAAATCTTGGGGAGAGGTCAAATCAGAGTCTACCAGTTACTGGTGTAACAAATCAGACAAACAATTATTAATAACATGCTCTCTCAGGATTAAGTTATACAGGCTTTCATAGTCAGAAACTTTACTGCCATGCAACCACCCCTCCAAGGCCTTCACTGAATGGTCAACAAAGTCTACCCAGTCTTGTGAAGACTCCTTTTTGGTTTCTCTGAACTTCATCGTGTACTGTTCAGTGGTTAAGCCATAACCATCAAGGAGTGCATTCTTAAGAACTGTAAAATTATTGGCATCACTTTCCTTAACAGTAAGGAGCCTATCCCTACCCTTTCCACTGAAAGATAGCCATAGGATAGCAGCCCACTGCCTTTGAGGGACCTCCTGTACAACACAGGCCCTCTCAAGTGCAGCAAACCACTTGTTAATGTCATCCCCCTCCTTGTAAGGGGGAACTATCTTGTGAAGATTCCTAGAATCATGCTCTTTTGCAGGATGACTATTTGGAATACTGCTGCTGCCACCATGGGGTCCTAACCCCAACCTCTGTCTTTCCTTTTCTAAATCAAAGGCTTGCCTATCTAAATCCAGCTGTTGCTTCTTGAGCTTCAGCCTGGATTCTTCCACTCTCAATCTATTGAGCTCCCTTTCTAACACTCTGTCATCAGGGTGGGTGGGTTGGGCATGCCTTGACAGAGAAGAATGGTGTGAATGAACAGAGGGAGACCTGTCCCTAACAGATGGCACTCTAACGTTCTGGCCTACAGAAGTAACACTCCTACTGTGATGAGAAGTAACACTCTTACTGTGATGTGAATTCACATCAGTACCAGCTATGCTAGGTGGCCTGCTAAGGGTCAGGTTGGGAAGGTTCCCTTCCAAATCTTTCACTGGGGGTGCCCCAGAATCAGAGTGGGAACCATCAGCTAATTTCTCACCAGAAGTGCCAACTAAGGTCTTATCTTGTTCAATGAGCATATTAACTAACAGTTGTCTTGAGGGATTCTTCCCTACCCCTAAACCTCTATCTATGCAGAGACTCCTTGCTTCCTTCCAGCCAAGGTTGTCATAAGCTATGCTGACCAGATCAAGAGTTTGGCCTGTACCAGACCTGATAGACAAGAGTTTTAAGGGACAGAAAAAGAAAGAAAAAGTTTCAGAACTTTTTAAAGAACAGAAAAAAAACCTTTTAAACTTTTAAATAACTTTTTGAAAGTTTTAGAGGTACTTTTCAGCACCTAGTAAAAGAGTAAGAGAAGAAAAGCAAAACTTTTTGGTTAGGTGTACATACACTGAACTTGTTTTGTATATTTTTCTCTTATGAAAAGTACAATATGACAAAGTGGTAAGTTGTTGCAAGTACTTATCCCACCGCTGCACAACCAATGTAGGAGGCTGGACTGGCTTGTAGTGGGTACCAAGAGGTACTTACACCTTGCACCAGGCCCAGGTATCCCTTATTAGTGTAGAGGGGTGTCTAGCAGCTTAGGCTGATAGAAAAGGTAGCTTAGCAGAGCAGCTTAGGCTGAACTAGGAGACGAGTGAAGCTCCTACAGTACCACTAGTGTCATATGCACAATATCATAAGAAAACACAATACACAGATATACTAAAAATAAAGGCACTTTATTTTTATGACAATATGCCAAAGTATCTCAGTGAGTACCCTCAGTATGAGGATAGCAAATATACACAAGATATATGTACACAATACCAAAATATGCGGTAATAGCAATAGAAAACAGTGCAAACAATGTATAGTCACAATAGAATGCAATGGGGGCACATAGGGAGAGGGGCAACACAAACCATATACTCTAGAAGTGGAATGCGAACCACGAATGGACCCCAAACCTATGTGACCTTGTAGAGGGTCGCTGGGACTGTAAGAAAACAGTGAGGGTTAGAAAAATAGCTCACCCCAAGACCCTGAAAAGTGGGTGCAAAGTGCACCTAAGTTCCCCAAAGAGCACAGAAGTCGTGATAGAGGAATTCTGCAAGGAAGACCAACACCAGCAATGCAACAACGATGGATTTCCTGACGAGAGTACCTGTGGAACAAGGGGACCAAGCCCAAAAGTCACGATCAAGTCGGGAGTGGGCAGATGCCCAGGAAATGCCAGCTGTGGGTGCAAAGAAGCTGCCACCAGATGGTAGAAGCTGTGGATTCTGCAAGAACGACAAGGGCTAGAAACTTCCCCTTTGGAGGATGGATGTCCCACGTTGTGAAGAGTCGTGCAGAGGTGTTTCCGTGCAGAAAGACTGCTAACAAGCCTTGCTAGCTGCAAGAGTTGAGGTTAGGGTTTTTGGATGCTGCTGTGGCCCAGGAGGGACCAGGATATCGCCAATTGCGTGAGGGGACAGAGGGGGGGTCCAGCAAGACAAGGAGCCCTCTCAGAAGCAAGCAGCACCCGCAGAAGTGCCGGAACAGGCACTACGAAGTGGAGTGAACCAGAGCTCACCCGAAGTCACAAAAGAGGGTCCCACGACGCCGGAGGACAACTCAGGAGGTCATGCAGTGCAGGTTAGAGTGCCGGGGACCCAGGCTTGGCTGTGCACAAAGGAAATCCTGGAAGAGTGCACAGGAGCCGGAGTAGCTGCAAAACACACGGTTCCCAGCAATGCAGTCTAGCGTGGGGAGGCAAGGACTTACCTCCACCAAACTTGGACTGAAGAGTCGCTGGACTGTGGGAGTCACTTAGACAGAGTTTCTGAGTTCAAGGGACCTCGCTCGTCGTGCTGAGAGGAGACCCAGAGGACCGGTGATGCAGTTCTTTGGTGCCTGGAGTTGCAGGGGGAAGATTCCGTCGACCCACGGGAGATTTCTTCGGAGCTTCTAGTGCAGAGAGGAGGCAGACTACCCCATAGCATGCACCACCAGGAAAACAGTGGAGAAGGCGTCAGGATCAGCGTTACAAGTTCGCAGTAGTCGTCTTTGCTACTTTGTTGCAGTTTTGCAGGCTTCCAGCGCGGTCAGCAGTCGATTCCTTGGCAGAAGGTGAAGAGAGAGATGCAGAGGAACTCTGATGAGCTCTTGCATTCATTATCTAAAGAATTCCCCAAAGCAGAGACCCTAAATAGCCAGAAAAGGAGGTTTGGCTACCTAGGAGAGAGGATAGGCTAGCAACACCTGAAGGAGCCTCTGACGTCAGCTGCTGGCACTGGCCACTCAGAGCAGTCCAGTGTGCCAGCAGCACCTCTGTTTCCAAGATGGCAGAGGTCTGGAGCACACTGGAGGAGCTCTGGGCACCTCCCAGGGGAGGTGTAGGTCAGGGGAGTGGTCACTCCCCTTTCCTTTGTCCAGTTTCGCCCCAGAGCAGGGCTGGGAGATCCCTGAACTGGTGTAGACTGGCTTATGCAGAGATGGGCACCATCTGTGCCCATCAAAGCATTTCCAGAGGCTGGGGGAGGCTACCCCTCCCCAGCCCTGATATCTTTTTCCAAAGGGAGAGGGTGTAACACCCTCTCTCTGAGGAAGTCCTTTGTTCTGCCTTCCTGAGCCAAGCCTGGCTGGACCCCAGGAGGGCAGAAACCTGTCTGAGGGGTTGGCAGCAGCAGCAGCTGCAGTGAAACCCTGGGAAAGGTCGTTTGGCAGTACCCGGGTCTGAGCTAGAGACTCGGGGGATCATGGAATTGTCTCCCCAATGCCAGAATGGCATTGGGGTGACAATTCCATGATCTTAGACATGTTACATGGCCATGTTCGGAGTTACCATTGTGACGCTACACATATGTCGTGACATATGTGTAGTGCACGCGTGTAATGGTGTCCCGCACTCACAAAGTCCTGGGAATTTGCCCTGAACAATGTGGGGGCACCTTGGCTAGTGCCAGGGTGCCCTCACACTAAGTAACTTAGCACCCAACCTTTACCAGGTAAAGGTTAGACATATAGGTGACTTATAAGTTACTTAAGTGCAGTGGTAAATGGCTGTGAAATAACGTGGACGTTATTTCACTCAGGCTGCAAGGGCAGGCTGTGTAAGAATTGTCAGAGCTCCCTATGGGTGGCAAAAGAAATGCTGCAGCCCATAGGGATCTCCTGGAACCCCAATACCCTGGGTACCTCAGTACCATATACTAGGGAATTATAAGGGTGTTCCAGTATGCCAATGTGAATTCGTGAAATTGGTCACTAGCCTGTTAGTGACAATTTGGAAAGAAAATGAGAGAGCATAACCACTGAGGTTCTGGATAGCAGAGCCTCGGTGAGACAGTTAGTCATAACACAGGTAACACATACAGGGCACACTTATGAGCACTGGGGCCCTGGCTGGCAGGGTCCCAGTGACACATACAACTAAAACAACATATATACAGTGAAATATGGGGGTAACATGCCAGGCAAGATGGTACTTTCCTACAGCAGGGGTCGAGAAAAAGGGGGGGTCCCAAAACACTCTTTCCCCATGTATTTTTCCATAGGGATATTGAACAGGAATAATGTCTGAACCACTGGAATATTTACACCAAATTTAGCAGAAGGATAGCTCTTGGTCCAGAAAGTGACCTTTTGTGATTTGGTGTAAATCTGTTCAATAGCTTTTGAGAAATAAAGAAAAAACGATTTCTGTGTATAGAGATGTGAAGGCTCTGCAAATCCTCCCGACTGATGCTGAGATCTTCAACAAGGAAGTGTTGGCAGCCATCATGGGACTCAGCTTCAGGACAGTCCCGGAACAAATGGTAAAAAAATAATAAAAGGCGCAGGGTAGGGGCATCCTGACCTCTTAGCTATGCTGCCCAGGTCTCAGAGGTCTCCTCCAGAGCTAAAAAACATTTTTTTCATTGGGATCTGGAGAAATCTTTTTTTTTAAATCAAGTGCGGCCTCCTGCACTTGTTTTATAAAGAGTCCTCATGTGGACCAGGTCCCAGGAACATTGAAAAAGGAGGGGGGGGCACATGAGGCTCCCCTCCTAGTGCTTAGATTAGCCCTGGGGACTAACACCTCCAGGAAGGTATAATATAGTAATATGTGGGGGGTATACAGCAACGCTGTGCCCCGGACACCACCACCTCCCCTGGGTAAAGTGTTTATCTAAAATGGGGGAGGGTCATACGGCCTCCCCAAAAGCCCCAGAGATGCCTCCTCCTTGGGGCTAAATATGAATTAATGCAGGGGGCCTGCATGACCCACCAGAGCCCTAGGGACTGCCACCTTCTGGGGCAATTTAACAAAATTAAGTGGGGTCCACATGGCCCCCCTGCAGCCTCCCAACACCTCCCTGGGGCTACATCAATTATTGGAGGTGGGCCACATGGCACCCCTCATGGAGCCAATAATGGCTCTGGGAACCACCACCCCCCCAGGGCCGGCTCTTGCTATGCCCGAGGTGCCTACCCCCTGGACATAGCTGTTTGCTGTGACTTGGCAGGACGTTGACAGTGATATCACTGATAATGTCGTTAGTGATGTAATATGTGAGGTCATAAGCAGTGCATTGTGGGGCGGGTAAGTTATAGTTAGCTCAGGTAACTATAACTGCTTAATTTCTATGGTTTTGTACGACTGAAAATTAAGGCTAACTATAACATCCCTGTAACCTTTGGTTTTTCAGTGAACTTCTAACGTTTTTTTTAATTCAATTTTTTAACTATAACGTACCTGTAATTTATTTTTTTCAGGGATATATATATATATATCTATATATATCATGTGCTCCTATGGTGAGGTAAGCAGATCTGAACTGCTTGTAAAAAGATCTGATAATCTCTGGGGTCCAACAAAGGGCTTTTAAACTTAGTAGATGTGATGGATGGGTCACATGAGCTTTTACAACTTGCAAAAGGTAAGGATTTGGAGGCTTCAATGTGGACAGACAAAATAAATTCTGAGAGCCAGTGGCAGTTTTTTATTGGCTGTACACAAGCAAGAGGGATCTTTGAACCAGTGGCACTGCTGTGCAGGCTCTCAGGGTTAGTGTAAGTGGTCAGAGAGATGGAGGGCTCTGAGCATTGACCTTGGGACACCGAAAGAAAGATGTGTCCTGGGCACTGAACATCATCATAGGAGGTGAAAGTATCTTAGTGGCGGTGGGAGGGAGCTAAAGTAAGACAGGGTAATGGTCTGAGGGCCAGTGTTGAGGATATTGGAAGAGACCATTTGGGAAGGTGGGCAGAAATATAGCTTTGAAACTTGGGTATTTTTCAGATTTGAACCTTTTATTGACTAAGAAAAACAAAACAGGGAAAACACTGTGTATGACAGTCTGGTTCACCCAAGGACGGGTCTTGTGGCTCTGTTGCATATTCCTTTTTTATTCTTGACCACTGTGGTAACGGTTTCTCCTTTCTCTTTTGCAAGAAATATTTCCCTTGGAGAGGTGACTGCCAAGAGAAAAGGAACACCCTCCCCTTTCCTCTATCACCCGCACCCATAAAACCAGTCAAGAACAAGGGTGGAGTGGCAAACTGAATAAAATAAATGTTAATTAACCAACACAAACGTCTCCTTTTAGCTCAGGTTTTGTGATTTCCCCTCTTGTCTATAATGGAGTCCATTAGGGTCCATTTTTGATAGCCCAAGTATAGTCTTGTTCACAAGATGGGGGTGAGGTTACTTTCCCAAACAGTGAAAGTGTATTGCTGACATTCCTGAAGCTTAAAGGAGACTGAGATACTGATGTGAGGAAGAGACGACAAGGCTCCTTTGGAAATTTCATTAGGCCTTTTTCTGGGAGGAGCAGATGATAAGTCTTCCTGACACTCACCTCTTCGAATGTCTGTTGTGGGTGCTTCAGGCTGGGGACTACCCTGCTGTAAGAAGTATCACTCTAAACAAAGACTAACTCTGGAGAACAGCTTGGAGAAGACCCTTGAAATAAGAACCACCCCAACTCAGTGCTGAAATTCTGGAACGGGTATCCACTTCTCCTGTCTGCTTTGACTGTATAAAAGTGGGGCCCACTGACTCACTAGCTCCATTTCTAAGTTCTCTGTGACCAAGAAAGACAGTGCACCACAGAGTACTCTGAGGACTGCTATGCAACCAGAGCTAGTGTCTGCCTGACAATCAACTTCCTAGACATGAGGATACCACAGCTGAGGCCCCCCCTTGTTGTAAGGACTAATTACTTGTCCAGAAGCACCTAGATGCCAGCCTCCCTGCTGAAAGAGGCAATGAGCCTGTCATCCATGCAGGAGAAGTGACTGTCCAGCAGAAGTGAGGTGCAGTGTGATCCCTGTGAATTGGGCCTGTAGAATAGGTGGGTGTCTGCTGTGGGTCTATCGACCTGAGCCTCTGAATTTGACCTGTGCAGTTACGGGGTGACTTGAGCTACTTAGTACAATCACTGATGTTGTGGTGAGACCTGAAACACTGCACCCATACTCTAGCATAAATATACCATAATATATCTTAAACTTAATATTATTATACTCATAATAGAGTCGGCAGCAATACTGTTGTACGTTGGGTGCACCAGCACCCATCGTGCAAATCACTATCTGCTTTGATTTGCGAAAAGGGGCTGGCCAGGGGGGCGCCCGGCACCCGGTCTCTGCCAGCCTTTACATGGCGGTGAAACTGCTTGCAGCGCTGCCCTGGCGGACTGGGTCGGCCAGACCGTCGGGTGGCTGAAAAGTGGCGGTGCTGGTGGTCCGACCGTGGCGCTAGGCTGACGGTCTGAAGACCGCCAGCCTCCTAATGAGTGCCTAAGTGCTTAGTGTGAGAAAAGGCCTCTTTTGCAATGGTTATCCCCCACTTTTTGCCTGGTATTTGATGTAGTCTCAAAGTGGTGCCCAGGGCCTGTGCTAACCAGGTTCCCTGGGCTAGATCTCTTTCCCAAAAACTGTTGTGCTGCATTGCCACAATTGGCAGCACCTTAAGCTGCCACTATAAGTTCCTAGTTTATGGCACTTAGGTACCGACGGCATGGGGTACTAAGGGGAGGCCCTTAAGGGCAACTGCACAGATTCTGCCACCCTCTAGGGCTATGCATCCAGAAGCACCTAACACTGCCATTGCATGCTGCGTGTTCTGATGCAATCCTAAAATGCAAACCCAACATGGCACACAGTCTGTGAGCCCTGTCCAGTACACACTACATGCAATATAGGTAAGTCATCCCTCGGGCTGGCCTTCCAGTCCTAATGCAGGGTGCACTATACTGTATGTGTGGGCATAGATGCATGAGCAATATGCCCCTACTGTGTCCCTGCCAAACCTGGGACATAGTGAGTGAACAGAGTGGACATTTTAATACATGTGCTGGGCACTAGTCAATACGAGTTTCACAGCTACAGGATGGCTACTCTGAACCCTGGATTGTTTGGTATCAAACAACTGTGAATGATAAATTCAAACGAGTACCAGTATTGGATTTAATACAAAATGTACCCAGGGGTCACCTTAGAGGTAGCCCCTGCAAAAGCTAACTACCCTGGCATGATTGTTGGCTAGTCACAACCAGCCTGCCATCACCAGACAATATTCTGATGGGTAAAAGATCCTGTTCTCTGGGTCCCAGAACAAAGCCCTCCTTGGGCAGTGTTATCACACCTCCCCCTAGGAATGTGCACTGCCCCGCTAGTGAGCTTCAAAGGGCTTACCACCCTTGAAACTCGACCCCCAAGCCTTCTGGTGCATGCAAAATTACCCCTTCATTTCATTTTCCTCTATCTCGCACGGAAGGAAAAAAGTCAATCAGGTGTAGGGAAGTAACCTCTGTCCACAGGAAGTGGTCACTAAGTGGGTATAGCCCCCCTAGGTAGATGCTCTATTGGCCACTACTAGGTACTCCCCTAAACGCCCACTAAATACAGTATTTAGTGGGCACCCCTAGGCCAGAGATTCAGATTCCAAGGACAAATGGAAGATCAACAACAACAAAGTCTCAAGGCACAAGAACTGAAATCCTGCTGCACGAAGAAAAGGGTGCCAAACCCTGCTTGCTTGCACCCAGGACTCAACAATCACCACTGAGGGTTTCTTGGACATTGGATGGACTCTACAAACCCCCAGAGGACCTCTACAAATTGCCAAGGATATCCCTATAGAGTGAAAGCATCACTCTCCGGCAACAGACCAAAGACCCAGTGAAGTCTACTTCACTGACTGGCTGCTGACCAAGGAATCGGACACTGCAGCCAGACCAAACTCTACCCTTCTACCCGATGGACCATGAGGACCATTCTTGCCAGTGTGCCAAGTTTGGTGGCACTGCATTCCCCCAGCGGCCGCACCACACCATTACCGGAGGTAGTGGTCACCTACATCGGACACCCAGAAAGACAGTCAACTCCAGACTGAAAAAAGGACCAGGAGGAAGCTCCAGTTCACGGACTTCAGAAAACACCAGGACCTCCCACCAGAAGCAACCCTCAAAGTGACCTACCTCCTGCTTCCAAGGCCACCTTTGCGCATATCTCCCGGGCTCACCAATTTGCTCTGCACGCAGCCACCCTGTGCCCTGCACCGAAGATCCACCTCTGCTCTAAGGGTCCCTGCAACCTTGACACTCCAAGGGGAACCACAAGTCCATCTGTGCAGTGTTTTTCCAAGGGGTCCCCTGCAGTGGCCTGCCAGCAGCTCCAACAACTTTCTGCAGCTGCTCCCGCCAGAACCAGGAAATGCCCGAACCTCTCCAGATAAGCCATAGTGTCCACCAATGACCTCAACATACCTGCAAACAGAGACACTGATAAACACATTGCCTGATTTTATATGCAGTTTTAAATTATTTCTCCATTGATTCCTATGGTGTGTAATTACACACAAAAGACTATTTTTGCTAAAACTTTAAGATTCATAACTTAGAAAGTACTTACCTGATTTTGGTTTTAAAATTTTGATAGAAATCTGAAGTATTTTTGTAAATTGGTCTAGAGTTATTCTTTTGAGTGTATGTCTTGCTTTAGTGATACTGTGAGTTCCACAAATGGTTTGTACTTCTTCAAGATCAACCTAACTGCTCGTCCAACTATCATAAAAATTTAAGCATTAGTTGGTCTATTTTGAACGAGTGAAACACAAAGAGAGATATATGAGAGGGATATGTCTCTCCACACGTCCTCCCAAAACTAAACAATACACAAAAGGTGTGGAGAGCTAGTTGATATGAGCACGCTCAGTTGGGTTGTGACCATAACACTATAAATGGTTTCACAATAAATCGAACATGTTGTTATAACTATGGAGGAATCCTCCTTTATGTAAGAAGTGGTCTCACACACTTAATTGTGTCATGCTTCATCATAGACCACCTCTCTCCACCCTGGTAGGGCAGTGCCACTGGGCAGACTCAACCTCTTGGTTTGGACATACCAGAGGGAGTTCTTAGATAAAACTTACTGGATAATACTGGGATCCAGTTCAGTAAAAATACCTAACAAACTACCAGTAGTTTTTATCTTTAATATGGGTGTCCGTTGGTATGACTAAAAACAAAGGTCATCAGTCGGCATGAGTATAATGGCTCAGCCCGACTTTACAACAGTCAACATGTTTCTGTCCTCACTCTGAGATTGCACAGGTCTGGGGCATTCTTTGGGCTATGGATCCCTAGTTACATGGAACACTAGCACCTATTTCTATTAGAAGGTTGCGAAAACAGGGTAACACACTCAGATCCTACCTGAGTGATAAGTCGTCATAAAAGCACTCTATAATGGAGGGGTAACAGCCACTGGTCTGGGGAAGTGACAAAGGGCCAGATGTAGCAAAGTTTTGCAAGTCGCAAATGGGCCGATTCGCTATTTGCGACAGTGCAAAATCGGAAATGGGATGCTAAAAGCCCATTTCCGACTTGCAAAAAGCGATGGGACCCGTTTGCGAGTCGCATCAGTTGCGACCCCATTTTGCGACCCGCAAATAGCGAGACGCAATTTGCGAGTCGCAAACCTAATACAATTGCAACTCGCAAATTGCGACGAGTCGCAAAAAGCCCATTTTGCACGTTCCATTTACCACTAACTCAGAGCAGGTGGTAACCATTACCAAAGTATAAAAGGAGACCCAGAAGGCATCTGGGTTACTCAAAATGGCAGAGATATACCTGATAGCAGTGAGAAGGAGAGTCCACGCAGCTCAGCAGAGGAGGAGGAGGGGCAACAGACAGGAGAAGATATATAGAACAAGGCAGACTCTTTTTCAGCAAACTGAGGATGAGATATACGATAAATACCGCCTTAGCAGCGCAGCCATCCTAGAATTAATAGATTTACTGAAACCACAGCTAGAACACCAGACTCTGCGTGGCTGCGCCATCCCTGCGCATGTGCAAGTGCTATGCTCACTGCACCTCTTGGCCTCAGGGAGCTATCAGGGGGTCATTGCTGTGGCAGGTGGGGTATCCCAAAGTGCAGTGTCCAGGTTCCTCAGGGCCTTCCTAGATGCCTTAGTCACGCACATGTCTCACTTCATATACCTACCAAGGAATGAGGCAGAAATGAACAGCACCAAGCTGGACTTTTACCGCATTGCCTACTTTCCCCATGTCATAGGGTGTGTAGATGGGACACACATTCAAATATGCCCCCCTGCAAATCTGGAACACCTTTTCCGCAACAGAAAGTGTACCCACTCACTCAATATTCAGGTTGTTTGTGACGCCCATTATGTCATCACGGACATTGTAGCTAAGTTTCCAGGCAGTACCCATGACTCATACATGTTTAGGCATAGTGGGATACATCAACGCCTGGAACGTGGGGAATTCGGAGACGGTTACCTACCTGGTAGAGCTACAGACACTTTGCAGACATACACACAGGTCACTGTGCACAACAATCAGGACTTCCTAACAGTGTACTTTTTGTGCCCAACAGGTGACAGTGCATATGCTCTAAGGCCATGGATCATGACTCCGTTTTTAACACCCAGCAATGAATGTGAGAGGCAATACAACAATGCACATAAGAGGACCAGGAACCTTATAGAGCGCACCTTCGGACTCCTGAAAGCAAGATTCAGATGCCTCCACCGCAGTGGAGGTGCCCTCCAATACACCCCCATTACCGCATTCAAAATTGTGGTCGCATGCGCCATCCTCCACAACATAGCCACCCGACGTGGGCTACCTCTCACCCCTGCAGACCCAGATCCTGATGATGAAGAGCAAGAACAACCACATCGCCATCATGGGGATCGGAGTATAGCTAATCAAGGCAGACTGAGACGGGAACACATCACAACACAATATTTTGGAAGGTACGTGTCAACTCCAAACATACCCACCTAGTGGCCAAAAACTCCATGTGTTAAGTGGAACAAAAATAACTATTTTATTAGTGCAGAAATGAAACTATTTACAAGTACTGAATGTCCATGGGCATGAAAATGCAAACCAGGCATGTGGCACATTGACATCATGTGCCACTTCTAATGGTCCAGGGTGGTCTCTATGACCTTCTGCCCCTCCTGCCAGCCTGGCTGGTCCCTGGTGCTTCCGTGGTGCTCTGCCTGCTACTCCTGAGCACCCTGCTGTCAGTGACCGAGACAAGCCCTCCTCACTGTCCTGGGGTGTTTCCCCTGTGCCCCTAGACATATTCCGTGTCTCCATCAAGTCAATGATGTGGGTCAGACGTCCCAGCCACATCCCCAGCGAAATGGCCCATTTCCACCTGCAGCCCAACTGTCCTCCTCGACAGGCCTGTGGTGTTCATGGCGAACCTGCCGATGGATGTGGCCATCCTGTCCAGTCTGTGCAGGAGCTGACGGTCCCTGCGCCGCCCACCCTCGGCCTGGGCCAGTAGTCCTCCCGCGAGTTCCCTCATGGCAAGGGCAAGGTCCCCAGTGTTATTGCAGATCATGTCCATCCTTGAGTTCAGGTGCTGCATGCTGACATGGTTATTGCGCACGAAGCGGTGCAGCACACCACTAATCCTCCCTAAAATTTGATTTTGTAGACGCTGACCATGCAGCAGCTGTGCCTCACTGGTGCTGGGAGGAAGTTGCCTGGATGCAGACTGCAGCCCTGATGTTCTCGACCTGCGACGCCTGCGCAGCGGTGGCTGCCCTGTGATTTCCCCTGTCTCATCCCTGCCTGTTGCTGGGGGAGCCTCTTGTGATACTGTTGCAGCAGGTGTGGCTACTGCAGGGATGCTGTTGACCGTGCAGGTGGGGGTGCTGGTGGGTCCTGAGGTGTCCTCATGGGGCTGGCTGATTGGAGTAGTGGTGGTGTCTTGTTGGAGACCTGTGGGACATGGGGAACAGACTGTCAGTGTCTACTGTATGTTGCACACTTCCTAATAAACATTTGCCTATGAACTGCCTACTTGACTACATTTCCCACAATGCATCATTCTGGCATTTGCTACCCTGACATGGAGCTATCTTGGTTGTGCATGCCCCTGTGTACATGGTGGGTGGGGGTATGGCATTGATAGGGGTACAGGCATGTCACATGGTACTCACCGGTTGATGTGCTGGGCTCTGAGGTGTCCAGGTCCCCAATTCCAGACATTGCCTCCTGCTCAAAGGTTTCCTCCACCCTTTCTTCCAGGGGTGTGGATGGTGGCACAGACGATGGTCCCCCTCCTGTGCCTCTCATCTCCCAGAGCCTTTCAGCCACCCTCTCCTTGGTCCGGGAGCGGAGGTCATACCACCTTTTCTTTATGTCGTCTATGGTCCTATGGCTCACCCCCAGGGAATTTATCTTGTCCTGTATGTCCTGCCACAGCTGTTTCTTGGTGGCTTCAGGAACATTGAGGGCTGATTTGCCAAACAAGTCATCATAGTGATGACAGCATTCGTCTGTCAGCACCTCCAGCTCCCTCTCAGAGAATTTCAGCTTCCTCTTCCTTGGTGTTCCCTCCATGGCAGCTGCTGTTTGTCCTGTGTGTAGTTCAGCAGTTATAAAAGGGTGTGGTCCTCCCTACTCCCAGGTGTATTAGTAAACTTCCTGGCTGTGATGTCATCATCATGTGCCAGGAAGTGTTTCCAGAGTGTTCTGGAGTGGTTTCTGGAGTGTTCTGCTGCACCTGTAATCAATTAACAAGTTAATCGCAAATTGCGACATCCACTCGCTAATTGCGAGTTTGTTTTTTGCACACTCGCAAATAGCGACCTCGCAATCGGCAGACTCGCACACTGCGTTGCGAGTCCGGGTGCGAGTCGCTATTTCGACACGTTTTTTTTCCCTGCATTCCAAATTGCGACTCGCATTTTGCGAGTCGCATCAACTCGCAAATTCCGAGTCGCAATTTTTAAGTTTGCTACATCTGGCCCAAAGTCCCTTATAGTTACACATACATCAAAGGGAAGCTTTGAATGGCTCCAAAAATCTGGAGTATGACAATGCAGTGCCAATTACTTAGTTGCCTTACTGTGCCCTGGGAAGGCTTTCCATGAGCATTGCAAGCATGTTTCCATGCAACTCCCATGGTTTTTGACCCATTCCCAGATTTACATCAACATGTAAACCTGGGAATATCCCAAAAAGGTATGCCTCCCCAGGAGAGGCATACAGAGGAGAAATATCTTTATTTCTCCTTGTTACTTCCTCTTTTGCCTCTCAGGAGTGTTTGTGTGCATGAAGGTTGTCCCTTGCTACACAAAAGCAATCCTGTATGTAACAGAGGCACCCTTGCACCATGGTGCAAGTACCTGTGTTGGTGCTAGGCTTCCAAAAGGGCACCAGCGCAGGGGAAAAAGAGGAATGTGCAGTATACCTTAAATGTGGTACATTCCTGCTCTCTCCCAGTGACGCAGTACAGCACAGCAAAGTCACTTGCACTGCTGCACTGTGCCACTTTCTCATAACTATGCCTCTAAATGTCATCATGTACATTTTTCAACATGGAACATTTAACTTTAAAGTGCATTAAAGTCCTTTTTTTCTTGAAAGGTAAGCACTTGGTTGGACAAGTTTTAAATATACTTTTTATAGTAATGTGTGTTTGTTGATTGTGGAACATTACATAACCACCCTCGTAAGTATGTGGCTGCTTGCCTTTGCTACTACTGAGAGTGAAGTGTTGAAGGGGTTGTGCTTGGCCCAGTTTGCAGGGCCATAGTAAGATGGAGCCTGGGACTTTAGCAGCAAATTACCTCAACCCCTAATGGTGAATCCCGGGAGCCCCTGCTTGCTCCCTGGCCCTCTGAACTGGTTCTGATGAGGAGCTAACTATTTTTTTTGCTGTACCCTTTAATGGATTATAGAAGGAGATTATTCAAATTATTTTACCCTCCATCAAATTACAGATGATTACTAAAATTACTAAAATTCATATACATGCATTAGACTGCAGAGAAAATTATTTTAATTACTTTGCACAGCTGGCAACAGAGGTGGTGTGAGGAGTTGGCACTATTGGCCTGTGATAGGCTATGGGACTGTTGGTGTACGTGACAAGCTGGCAGCAATAGCCAGTGCTTGAAATGGTGATTAGTGGAAGAATCTCACATTTGTGCACAGGGTGGGGAACTGGCACTGGTGGGCAGCATGAGGAGTTGTCAGTGTGACCACTAAGCAGAGTTGGGCAGAATACAGATATGACATTGATGGGCAGTGTGAGGAGCTGGCCCTAGTGAGCAGGATAAGAAGTTGTCTTTGGCAGCCGACAATGGTGGATAGTGTGAAACGTTGACACTGATGGGCAGTGAGTGGGGTTGGCACAGGTGGAGTGAGTGACACAGTTAGTGTTGGTATCTGGAACCCTTGGGCAGGTTGTATGTCTAGTACATTCTGGTGGGAAGAGTGATAAGCTGCAACAAATGGGTAGTTTAATGAGTTAGAAAAGGTGGGTGGTATCATGATCTGGCACTGGTGCGTATTATAAAGAGATCACACTGGTGGGCCATGTGAGAAACTGGCAGCAGTGTGCACCTGAAGGAGCTGGTGTTGGTAGTGGATTATCACCTACTACTGGCACGGGTAGAAGATCATCACAAACTGCTACTATCTGGTATGTACTGAGTTTAAACTGTATAGAAAGAACATTTAGACCCTTATTATAAATTGCTCACAATCCTAATTCGAGAGCAGTTTCCTGCTTGTGCCAGAACCCCAGTCCAAATTACTCACTTCTGTGGTTTCGCTTGTACTGTTTTCCCCAAATAAAACCTGGTGCAACTCGTTAATGCAGATAGTTCATGTTTGGGTTTGAATACCTCAACAAAGGGGTACACCTATGCAATGACTGTGTTAGCCCCTGTTGTGTAGCCATTTTAGTTATAGCTCCATGCACATTATTTTAGCACACTAGGCCTGCCGCTGTGCTCTTTAACCTAGATATATATATTTTTTTCAGCTTTGTTTATTAATTGAACAATAGCCACATTTGCGGTCTTGTTTTATTTCTCTCTATCTAGCTGTTCTTTGCCTAGGCCAGCACTGCGTTCTTAAACAAGACATTTCTTTCACTCTGTGCTTCTCTCAAGGCTGCAGTGAGATAGGTTGCTGGTAAATGTGGGAACGTTTTGTCTCTGGTATTCATAGAAACATACACATCCTTACGTAGGGACATTTTCTCTGAACATCAGCTGTTTTATTATAAAAACACTTCCCTGTCCCATTCATGTTAGAACAAGATTCCAGCCAGATGACCACGACTGTATGCTGATTGCGGAACACTTCACTACAGCTGCTTATGCAGACTTCAGGCTTTGCTCAGGTATGGGGGATGATGTCTTCCCAGGGGAACCTGAAGGGCTTGACATGCTGTGCTCTATTATAGCCTAGGTAGGAATTAGTCTATTGACTCTAGTGACAATATGGTAGCATTATTTCTATACTTTACTCTCCTTTGCACAATCTTAATCCTGTCAAGCTTTATCTTCCTGGTTAGTGCAGTACATGCTTTATTATCTAAGATGCAATTGCTTCATTAAAACCTTATTGAAACATATACTGTCGCTGCTTGTCCTTGTATATGTGAGACTAATGTAACTGAGGGAAATGGATGAGATCTGAATGACCACAGTTTCCCTGAGGAGTCAATTGTGTTATGCGCTCAGCTGCCGAATCATCCCTGCTCTTCGGTGGAGATGAGGCACTGCTAGTTAGCCAGAGCAAAAACCCGGATTAGGCCAACAGGTGTCACCTGTAGTGGGTTAGACTCAGTCTCCCATACAGCAGGTGATCTGCCACTCAAATCCAGTAGTCTCATTAGAATAATGAGAGCCTACTTGACATGGCTCTGCCAAGGTTTGGTCGGGCTCTAAGTTTTGTGTCCTTCTGAGTATCTCTGTCTCATTACATACAGAGATACCTCAATACTATATACGGAGATGTCCGTGGTATTGATGAGTTTCCTCCTCAGCTAAGCAGGGAGTACCTAACTAACGCTGTGGTTGTTCAAGCTTGAACTCTTAAAGGATAATCCCCATTTGGTGTGCTTAGCTATGAACAAATTTACCATTCATTATGGTGAATCCACAAGAGGTAGCAATTGCAGTCAATATGAGACAACCACTTACTGCACTTTTACTGGCACATGGCCTACTGGCCCATGGTGGTCCAGTCACATTTGTTGTTGACACACACCCAGACTATAGAACAGAACTTTTTTATTCTTGGATCACATTTTCAGCAGTTCATTGGAACACAAATACATTTCATCATTATACACCTGAAAACGTACCTGCACAATACAGAGCATATGCATATCTAGAAATACCTCTATCTTATCAAGAACATAATAATTGGCTTGATAGTGCCCTACCCCACACAATTTTACACGTTAGGTTAGGTCCTCTAAGTAAAGATGGTCCTACCTGGCCTTTATTGGCCACTTATACACCTCACCCTGCTGCAGCGAACCTAACGGTAGCTGAAGTCCGTCGCTTATATGCTGATCTGACGGCAATATACAGACAATTAGTACAGTTTGTAATGCAAACATTAAACACAACTCCAGCTCGTGCTGCTCCAGCGCAACCACATGCAGTAACGCCAGGCATTAATCCTGCGACTGTACATTTGATTATGGGTAAAAAAACGCCAAACGAGAAGAAATTCCATTTTGGTTAGCTCAAAAAGTAAATGAGCTGGAAGCAGTATTCTCCCATATGGGACCTCAGGATAAATGTAGAATATTAACTATGTGCTTGCCATTTGGGGTGGTTCCCATAATAGACAATTGTAATACATGGGGCATGGTATTTGCCACGCTCTATACTACTGCACATGGTACACCGACACTTGCCAATTTACCGGAAGTGTTGAAAAAATTCAAGATGAATACGGGGCTACCCCGGCACTGGACTTGGGGATGAAACTAATGGGCAACTTCGCCACAGTATCCTCAATTATATTAAGTAACCTTAAAGGGGAAGCGGTCGCACTAGCAGTGCGCATGTGGCTCCGGGATGTTCCTCCACAGGATCAAGAATGTGAGCTGCCAAAGATTATTGCGGCGACCTACTCTAGCATTGGTCGAGATAGTCTGAGGGCCAGACCAATAAAACTACAATTTCAAGGTAAATCTAATAAGGATTCTATCAAGCAAGCTCATGAGGGTACGAAGAAACGCTGAGATAAAAAACAACAAACACCTAAAAAAGAAAGGGGAGAATCTCTGCATGCAGAGACTCCACAGAATAGATATAATTGCAAAAATAGAGATAACATAAAAACGCCTGATAGATATCAATATACTGATATACGCCAATCTTGTTCCTTTCAGGACTCATCCGAAAAATGCAGTGAGAAAGGTGGGCCATCAGAGCGACCAAGACAGGAATCACAACGCTCAACAGAATTTTCTGTTAGAAAAGAAGAGAAACTTCCCCAACAAAAAACACAAATCAAAAAGAAAAAGGTGGCAGCAGTTGCAGTTCGACATGCCACTCAAGAAGAGGGCTCTCTTGAAGAACAAGAAGTGGGCACTAGCTCTATTAGACAGCGCCGCAGAGGTCACAATAGTTCACCAGAATCTTCTAGAGCATCTGGAGGTGAAAGCAACTAATGACTTCCTACAAGTAGAGACTGTGGACATGTGTGTCTCCACGCCTGATAGGGTGTACAAAGTAACGGTACAGTTAGAAGGAGACATAGAGCGCACAATAGACGCAATCTTTTGGAATCGCATTGTAAACATATATGATGTTTCACTGGCCCAAAAGGAGGGCCACCTGAATTTGACCGTACCTGCCCATATGGGAAAGATGTTATCAAACCTTCTTTCTCGCCCCTTGTTCCTGAGGAGCTCACAGAATCCTATGACATTGATTGGGCATTGGCGCAGGCACCCAAGTTATATCGCAACCACGTAGGTTGGGATAAAGATTCCCCCTATCATGTAACCCCTATTAAAAATCAACCCCAACCACAACCCCAATATCCAATAAAACATGATGCTAAAGCACCCATGAGGGAAATCCTCACACACCTGGAGTACCAGGGCGTAATTGAACCCTGCGTCTCACCAATCAATAATCCCTTATTCCAAGTAGCTAAACCGAACCATTCGTACAGAGTAGTCTTCTACTACAGATATTTAAACAGTCACACACGCACATACGCTATACAAAACTCACATAGCACAGCAACAACATAGTGCTCAAACAATACAAAACAACACTTGACATTTCCAATGGTTTCTTCTGCCAAAATATAGCACCTGAGAGTAGAGACTTAACAAGTTTCAGTGCACTCGGCTCCCAGACAAAATTCTGTTGTTTACCCCAGGGGTACAAGAACAGTCCAGGTCTGTTCACAGGTCGTGTGAGTTAAATATTGCACGACATCGACCCTGAAGCATTGTCCTATGTAGATGATATCCATCTCACGGATGATGAACTGCTGCAACATTTAAGACGGGTAGCCCACATTGTTGTGGGATTTGCCGAGTTCGGATACAAATTCAATTTAAAAAAAAACAAAAATAGCCTTCCTCAGCATCCTGTTTTTGGGATATGAGCTATTGAGTGAAGGAAAGCGCCTAGCGCCACAATTCTTGTAAAAATGCGCACAGTTACAACCTCCAAATACCTTTAAAACAAGCATTTTCAATGCAATGGGGCTCGCATTTGCTGTAGTTGGAGCTATTTGCGTTGTAAACTCCTAACCTAACTTTTCTTGCCACACAAATTAAAAGAAAAAAAACACAGTGCAATAGCGCTGAAATAGAAAACGAAAAAATGGAGCGCGATCGCGCCATGTAAACCCCAGCGCAATCGCGGTGACGGGAAAATTTACAGAAAAAGTAGTCCAGAAACCAGGCTCAAAACATCGAGCCGTGTATGTTTCTAGTAGTTTACCGGTGCTCTGTAGGCGGGCTAAACACCGGAAAAGGCATGGCTTATGCATGCCTTTCACAAATGAAAGCAAGCAGATTTTAAAGAGCAAGCCCAGGAACCAATGAAAGAGACTGACGTGACCTGGGTGTAGTTTGAAGCCCAAAGAGAGATTACTTTATGGACGGAGCGCTTTGCGCTCGCCCGTAGAAACTGCAATCCTTATTGGGTTTCCTAAACTTTGGCAAAACTTACATTCCTGATTAGGCGTCATGCTTACAACCTTTAAATGACTTAATACGTCCTGACAATTCAAGTACATTTTGGCCAGTCAAACACACACGCATTCTCAGCGCTTTGCAAACGGACAGGCTTGCGGCACAACACCTACACACAAGGGACAACAAAACACACCTGGTCATCAGAATAATTGCTGGTGCCATTGGTTTCACCTATGTAACTTTCAATGAGGGTGAGACAGTCCCGATTCCATACAAATTACATTTGTATTCAGCAGCAGAACAATGTTTTGCTCCCACTGAGAACATTCTCACTGCTGTTCAGATGGCCGTCATTAAAGAAAGACCACTAGCCCAAGGCAAACGCATTACTGTTGTCTCTCCAATTCCAGCCCCTGAGGCTGCTACCAAGGCCAGCGTTCCTAACACCAAAGCATTACATCCACGTTGGATTCAATGGACAACGTCTTTGACAGCCACTGATGTAGACTACATTTTTGACCCTCAATTGCAAACTCAAGAATTTTTGCAATATGAACTAGAAAACCCAGTTCCAGCAAATACACTGCCTATTGATCAATATCAGAGTCATGTACACCGATGGCTCAGCACAACCTGCAGTAGGCACAAAACATCAATACTCCACTGCTTGCACAGTCGTAAGTGGCTACATGGAGGATAGTAAATTTTTTCCCCAGTAGACATACATGCAAACCCTAGGGCATTGCACAGCACAATTAGAAGAGCTAAAGGCTCTGGTGATGGCACTGGAACATATGGATCCTGCACAGCCAACACTGATTGTTTGTGATACGTACTACTGTGTCCAGTCCTTCAGTGAATACCTGCATTACTAGCGCTAGAATGGGTTCAGAGATTCTGAAGGAAACACCATCAAACACAGACTTCTGTGGGGGAGAGCAGGGGATCTGAAGGAATCCCTACCAAATGTCCATGTTGTACATACACTTGGACACCAGCGCATTGGAATACACGTTGCTGGAAATACACTGGCTGATGAACCCGCAAAATCAGCTGTAGTTGCAGTAACCTGCTCAGGAACGAAACCCAATGATGACATATGGGCTGCAGTGAAAACTATGGCTGAATGCACACCCCATCCAAAAGCATTCCCTGCTAAATATCCCTACTGAATGGGAGGCTTCCTAGATCGTGAAGTAGTAATACCAGGCATAGGGGTTCAAGTAATTCCCAACAAAGACATAAGATCAGAGTTGATAAAAGCAGCACATGAGAGGGTAGCATCTGCCCATGCTGGTGTGGCGGCTAAAATATATTTGTTACAAGCATGTTATCGGTGGCCAGGCCTTTACAAGCAGACCAAGCAGCATGTCCTTTGTTGCGACATCTGCCAACAAATTGAGGGTTCCACCTCTAAACACCCACCGCAGACACCCCTCCTAATTTCCAACAAACCATTGCTATGTGTGTACTTGGACCATTGTGGTCCCCTAACACCGGATAGTGCATACAAATAAATTTTAGGTGCTGTTGATTCTTGCTCCAGATTTCTATGGGTGTGGCCACAACACTCGGCTGATGCTCAGACTGTTATTAAAGATTTGAGAGTCTTTATCACTACATATGCAGTTGCGGCTTTCCACTCAGACCAGGTCCCTTCTTTTGCCTCAAGGGCATTCAGGGACACCATGGCTTCATTAGGGGTCCAACTCCATCACTCGTCTCCATTTCATCCCAAGGGAAATAGTATCCAAAATTGTGATTTAAAGCAGTTCTTAACGGCCAGAGTCTTAGGTACTGGTTGTAGTTGGCTTAACCACCTGTATGGAGTCCAGAGAGCACTTAATAATCTGCCTAGAAGGTCCCTGGTGGGTCGTACTTCACACAAGTGCCTTTTTAGAACACAACTGTATGTTCCAGATCTTGATGGCCCTGGGATGGAGGCGGCAGAAACACCCTTTGACATCAATGAATGTGTCACTGTCTTGCAGGAAATACAACATTTCTGTGATGACAACGTTTCTGCCAGTGCTGCCTTCACAGGAATTAAGGATATACCAATAACACCCACCGGCTGGATTCCTAAAGTCAGGGATCTAGTATGTGAAAAAGTTGCTGTGAAAAAGGAGTTTGGTCATTGTTATCGTGCACCGGTGCCAGTCTTGGGAATACACGGTACCAGAACTGTCATTCTACCACCTTTGGCTGGTGCTAAAGAAAATCGCTTTGTATCTATCGACAATGTCAAGTTACACCATGTGGCCGATCCTGCACAGCAGACCAAGAGGAACAGCCAGTAGTTCCTGAATCCCTCTCACTACTTGTCAATAAGTCCCTCTACAAGCTGTGAGCAGCAACGCTGACACCTCTCCGAGCTTGAAGAGGGTAGAAAATGATCTAGCATTAGTTCCACTAACATCTGTTTCAACAAACAATACAGAAATAACTGATCAATTTGACACAACCTCAACACAGATGGATGGCGTCATTTATTGTGAACCACCACGGGGGACCCCTACCAGTTCTCCTTCTAAAAATACAGCTTAAGCCTTTGCAAAAATGGCTTCTGGATACTTTGCCAACATCAACAACACCTTTTCTGACTCATTCGCCTCTTCTACATCTGAACTGTCAAAAACACGTAAGCTGATAAACTGGCTTAAAACAAATGACTTTATTTTCCAATGGAACTATCTGTGGCTTTCCTTGTCTATATTAGCTTTCCCCCTTTGGATTGGTTTAGTCATAACATTCTTTCTATTAATAAATGGTCATTTTCTTCCTGAAAGATCAACAGTTGAACTAGTGGATGAGGTCCTAGAACCCCATTTTTCTTTTCACAACGTCCGCAGAGACTTGTCTTTTGGGAACTTTTCCGCTATACCAATTCCTGATGAGAATGTCTGGGATAAAGTAACATTTGATATATACAGCCCGGCTGAGGTAATTCAAATACCATATGTGTTTAAACTCTCAATGAACGATGCAATAATACCCGGAGTTGTTTCTGATGATTGGGATGTGAAAACAGTTGATTCTATGATGACTGAATTGCAGTATTATACTGTCTTTCAAATTGAAGATGTTTATCAATCTAAAGAGAATTATGGTGATATGTTTTGCTATAAGTATTATGGACACCATTTTATTCACAGAGCAAGTACCCCAAAGACTGATTTTAATTACACACAATGGGAACATTGTCCGACTCCACCACAGGGGAGTTCTAAAACATATTCTGAAAAGTATGCATATTTTTCAGGGCACAATGTTAAAAATGCTGAGTCATATTATTTCAAATTGCCATCAATGGAAAATGTACATATATTATTGAAATGATACAAAATTTATTTATTCGGATTCCTTTGTTTCCCGGTTGGCTATAGAAGGCTATGAATATTGGCTGAAGTCGATTGACTTAAAAAGTGTGTGGGGAACATGAAATTGGCAAATAAGGGCAAAGGAAACTTTGTTTAGAGCATGCTTGATACCTGTTCAAATGATATTTTTAAATGAAACTGTACAACAAACAAGTTGTTTAGGTTTAGCAAAGATTAAGGAATTGAATGTGCTTAGCATTCATGCCCCTGCAAAATTTTCATAAATGGCAAAAATATATAAATACAACTGAAGATCAGCTCGATGAATGGGTCAAGAATGGCACGTTTAATGCTTCACTGTCACGTCCTGGCAGGTGGTTATTGTGGCCAATAGATACCAATGGGTGTCATAAATGTTTTATAAACTCCATGGGGTTTTAGAACTAGTAGGCCGGACCCTCGCTATGTATCATCCGAACATGCGGTATAGTAAGAACATACAGTGTAGGGAAATAATGCCAGCAATGGTTGAAGAGTTCCTCACTAAATGCTGTTAGAGAACACCTCAGTCTCCTGACTTACTAGACTTCCTGTTAGGCCCCAGAAAACAACGCAGGAAGCGATTCTTATATGAAGTGTATAATGAAATTTGGAAGCTTTTCCAACAAGAAGCTGCTGCCCGGGTAAGGCAAATAGATCAGGAAAACTTGCAGAAGACATTAGCTGTTGTGGATAATGGGATTAATACCCTGTCCGAATGAATATACACATTAAACAACATTGTTTCCTCAGCAATAGACATAATACAAAGTGATATGTCTTCTTTACACCATGGATAGAGTCAACTAAGGTCCATTATGCAGTTGGGGTGGGCACTTCAAACATTGAAGGCAGGTCGCGTTCCCTGGCAATACGTTAGCGCAAGGGACATATTTTCTACATTCAACACGACAACAACTACTAATGGCTAAGAAAAAAGCAACTTATGTTATGTTAAACATCGAAAAGTTAGAAAAGTTGCCTTTTACTGTGGCTGAAATACCATCTGCTGAGTGGTTAATACACGGGGTCATTAATCTGCCTATTTCAACACTCCAATTCACGTCCTGTTTAAAACACATTCCAGTGGGCAGATATGAAAGGCTGGGAGATAGTTACATCTATGAGGTGTGGGAGCTGCCCTTCTCGTACTCGTACAAATGTCTCAGTGGAATTAAAGAGGTCTTTCTTAGTGGTATTGAACGTGAAACTTCTGTCAGCCATTCAATGGTTTGTAAACAGCTGTCCTTGCACGGGCGTGTAACGTTTCAGCAGTGAATTTGGCTTGTTATCTGAAGGGAGTTCCCATAATTAGGCCTGCATTCCAGGTGCTTTCAAATGGCAGCTATGTTCTCCTCAGTAGTGAAGACTGTTGTGGGATGCGAGCCGGAACAGTTTAAGTTGTTTCGGTCTCTAAGATTGTTACATGCTGCAGGAACTTACTCTTTCCTCCCACTAGACAAAGAGAGGTAGCTGGCATTTGGCACCATAATGCTAATTCTAATGTGAATTTTATTGTTCAAAAAACATATGGCGCTCACATCTGTACGCGAGACCTACGCACCTAAGGTAGCAAGGTCCTCAGCAGAGATACCTTTTAAGTACCAACTTTCCAAAACACTTTGGTGAGCTTGTGGGATAATTATTTAATGCGTCCAGTACTACTGGAATTGCAAACTTCTTTAAGGCTGTTGGTTCTGGTTTCATTCACATCTTCTCCTCTATATTTGGTTTAATACCATCAGCCATCCACTCAATATTCTCCAGCATTTTTGGGGGATTTCCAATAACTTTGGCTATAATAGGTGGCCTGTTATTGCTACCGTTTCTGCGCAATGGCTGTCCTGCCGCAACAAGGAGGAATGAAAGCGATCCCACCAGCACAGCGGTATCGGGAACGCATGATGCAGTACTTTGGAGCAACACTTCTGGAGCAATTGGAGTGTGACTGGTCTCTGTCATTCAGACCAGTTGTGCATTGTGTGCAGCCCGTGTTTCGGTGTCTCTGGTGCTCATTCGAACATGCACTGAAGGTTTGTCTTTCTACGCAGTGCTTGCTTTCATTGGACGCTGATCTATTGATGTTCTCGCTGAGGGCTCATTACCAGACATGCACGTTGAGGGTTCGTTTGCTACTGGAAGCTGCTTATGAGTTGCCCTTCCTGGAGGATGTGGCTCTGAACTCATTATTGGGCACACCACGGAATGCTGCTGCCTTGGCTGAAGCTCAGGCTATGGATCACAAATGCTCCTTGGTCCTTCTTGGCAATGCATTTCCTACTTTGACACCTGCCGAAGTGGAAGATTTCCTGTCTTCAATTGTCCCGGATTCAATTGGCAACTTCCAAAATGACTCTGACTCTTGAAATTTGGCCTTTTTATGCCACAAGTTAATATTTTTAAATTGTCCTTTTCTATATGCTCAAGTGGCCTTTTTAACTTGGCATTATTGATATTTTTATATATATATCTTAGGCTGAGTTTTAGTAGCTTTTATACATAATTAGGCTTTGACCTACCTTTAAACCTGCAAGGGGAAGGTGTTGTGTAGCCATTTTAATTATAGCTCCATGAACGTTATTTTAGCACACTAGGCCTGCCCCTGTGCACTTTAACCTAGATATATTTTATTCAGCTTTGTTTATTATTTTAACAATAGCCACATTTGCTGTCTTGTTTTATTTCTCTCTATCTAGCTCTTCTTAGCCTAGGCCAGCACTGTGTTGTTAAACAAGACATTTTTTTCACTCTGTGCTTCTCTCAAGGCTGCAGTAAGATAGATTGCCGGTGAACGTGGTAAAGTTTTGTCTCTGGTATTCATAGAAACACACACACCCTTACATAGGGATATTTTCTCCAAATATCAGCTGTTTTATTATAAAAACACTTTCCTGTCCCATATACATTTTAGGGAGATTCCAGCCAGATGACCATGAATGTATGTTAATTGCTGAACACTTAGCTACAGCTGCCTATGCAGACTTCAAGCTTTGCTCAGGTATGGGGGTGTGGCGGTGGGTGTAGCAGTAAGGACATGTGAGATAACTTGGGGCTGTAGGTTTGGAAAAGGTGTATATTTTATTGATGTTTCACAAGTCCTTTCTATCAGTCCTTGAGTCTCTCTTTTTCTCTCTCAATGAAGTAAACTTTTTCTTTCTCTTCACTCTTTCAGGTCTTCTGGAGTTTTGCCAACGATCTTGTGGTGGAATGGCATCGCCAGGGAAGCCGGGAAAGGAAAGAACGTAAGGTAAGTTGTAACTCTGTACTTTGTCTCGGTGGACTGTTTTAATATAGTGTGAGGATAGGGAGAGAGAGTGGTGAACTAGTAAGGAAAAGGGTGGATTGGGGAGAAAGGGGGAGTTTTAATCCCGATAGTACAACCACCTTAGTGAACGAAATCTCTCTGAAGGACACGTCAAAGGTACATCACCCGTGTCATAAAGGTAAGTGTGGGTTTTAGTGGGAGGAAGAAAAAAAAAACAAAAAAAACGCTAGCAAATAGTTTCCTATCCTTCCAACAAATCAAAATAATAGCAAAGCAAGGCAATCAAAAAAATATATATACTTCTAGGGCAAATCCTGCCAGTTATTCCCTACTTAGTCCCTTCTCTTCCACCTTCAGCCCCTTCCTCCCTTTCTCTCCCTCCTCTCTCCCCACCAACGCGTTTATCCTGCTTTGAAGGCAGGACCGTACCTGCCGGAGCCACGCCCCTCCAGGGACGTGGCAGAGTGTCAGTGTTTCTGGGCTTCCTTGCCCTTCGTTGAGGCTTTCCCCAGGAGTCAGCTGTTCCAGGCAGCTCCGCTCCTTGGGTGGTCCTTGGGTCCGTCTCTCCCCCGTTGCAGTGTCTTCCAGCACCGTTTCCCCACGTCGTCCTCTCCTCTCGGCTCTTCTGCTTCTGCGTCCTTCTCTTCCGTGCCGCGGACGTCCTGCTTGGTGTTTCACTACAGGAATCCGGATATCCGGTATCCCGAGAGGAGTGTTCTCTTGTCCTGCCACCATGGTGCCCCCAGGGTACCGGGCAGTCTGGAGGCCGCCATAGTCGATAGCTGGGTGTTTCTGCGCCCGGCTACAGGGGGATGATGTCTTCCCAGGGGAACCTAAAAGGCAGAACTTGAGCTTAACATGCTGTACTCTATTATAGCCTAGGTAAAAATTGGTCTATTGACTCTAGTGACAATATGGCAGTGTTATTTCTATCTTAATCCTTTCAAGCTTTATCATCCTGGTTATTGCAATACATGCTTTATTATCCAAGATGCAGTTGCTTCATTCAAACCTTATTGAAACATATACTGCCTCTGTTTGCCCTGGAATATGTGGTACTAATCTAACTGAGAGAAACGGATGAGATCTGAGTGACCACGATTTCCCTGAGGAGTCAATTGTGTTATGCGCTCGGCTGCCCAATCATCCCTGCTCTTGGGTGGAGATGAGGCACTGCTAGTTAGCCTGAACAAAAACTCGGATTAGGCCGACAGGTGTTACCTGTAGTGGGTTAGCCTCAGTCTCCCATACTGCAGGCGATTCTGCCACTCAAATCCAGTAGTCTCATTAGAATAATGAGAGCCTAAGCGACACCCCCATTCCAAGGTCAAATTTAAGAATGTTGTGTTCATTATACATGAGCTAATCAGGTCACTGTTTATGCACTATAAGGCCACCGAACATGAGAGATTCCTTTAGTAGCTAGTTTGGTTGTGTAACATACAATACCATAATGACCTATATTTAGAAAAACACATCCATTGTCACATTCCAGATTCTAATATATGCTTATATGTTTTTCCCAACTTTGTTTACATAACACACATCCTTTGTGTATGTATGTATTAACATGGTATTTCTATCTATAACAAAAACTGAGTCAAAAGGCAGGTGAGTGACGTGCATGGTAAAAGTCAACAAGCTATAAATTAGGGGTGTCCTACCTTTACTTTAAGGTTTGGGAGAGAGGAAACATTAAGAACAACAAGCTCAATAGGCACTCCCGCTGAACAAGTATTATTTCTAAAGTTGAGTATCATCAATGTAGATTATGGCAAAGAATATATCAAATCAAATCAAATCAAATCATTAGCATTTATAAAGCGCGCTACTCACCCGTGCGGGTCTCAAGGCGCTAGGGACAAAGGGGGTGGTTATCGCTGCTCGAACAGCCAGGTCTTTAGGAGTCTCCGGAAAGCGGAGTGGTCCTGGGTGGTCCTGAGGCTGGTGGGGAGGGAGTTCCAGGTCTTGGCCGCCAGGAAGGAGAAAGATCTCCCACCCGCCGTGGAGCGTCGGATGCGAAGGACGGCGGCGAGTGCGAGGCCAGAGGAGCGGAGGGGGCGGGTGGGGACGTAGAAGTTGAGCCGTCTGTTGAGGTATTCCGGTCCCTTGTCGTGGAGGGCTTTGTGTGCGTGGGTGAGAAGTCGGAAGGTGATCCTTTTGCTGACTGGGAGCCAATGCAGGTGTCTCAGGTGTGCGGAGATGTGGCTGTTGCGGGGTACGTCGAGGATGAGGCGGGCTGAGGCATTTTGAATGCGTTGCAGGCGATTTTGGAGTTTGGCGGTGGTCCCAGCGTAGAGGGTGTTGCCGTAGTCCAGGCGGCTCGTGACGAGGGCGTGGGTCACGGTTTTTCTGGTGTCGGCGGGGATCCAGCGGAAGATCTTGCGGAGCATGCGGAGGGTGAGGAAGCAGGCGGAGGACACGGCGTTGACTTGCTTTGTCATGGTGAGAAGGGGGTCCAAGATGAAGCCGAGGTTGCGGGCGTGGTCTGCGGGGGGCGGTGCGGTGCCGAGGGCCGTGGGCCACCAGGAGTCGTCCCAGGCGGACGGGGTGTTGCCGAGGATGAGGACTTCAGTTTTTTCAGAGTTCAGCTTTAGGCGGCTGAGCCTCATCCAATCTGCGACGTCCTTCATACCCTCTTGTAGGTTGGTCTTGGCGCTGGCGGGGTCCTTGGTGAGGGAGAGTCTAAGTTGGGTGTCGTCGGCGTAGGAGGTGATGATGATGTCGTGCTTGCGTACGATGTTAGCGAGGGGGCTCATGTAGACATTGAAGAGTGTCGGGCTGAGTGATGAGCCTTGAGGTACGCCGCAGATGATCTCAGTGGGTTCTGAGCGAAACGGAGGGAGGTAGACTCTTTGGGAGCGGTTCACGAGGAAGGAGGCGATCCAGTCCAGGGCCTGGTCTTGGATCCCGGTGGAGCGGAGGCGGGTGATTAGGGTGCGGTGACAGACGGTGTCAAAGGCAGCCGAGAGGTCGAGAAGAATGAGGGCGACTGTTTCACCGTTGTCCATCAGGGTTCTGATGTCGTCTGTGACTGAGATGAGGGCGGTTTCTGTGCTGTGGTTGGTTCGGAATCCGGTCTGTGAGGGGTCGAGCAGGTTGTTGTCTTCCAGGAAGGTGGTCAGCTGTTTGTTGACGGTCTTCTCTATTACTTTGGCTGGGAAAGGCAGAAGGGAGATGGGGCGGAAGTTTTTCAGGTTGCTCGGGTCAGCCGTAGGTTTCTTTAGTAGGGCGTTGACTTCGGCGTGTTTCCAGCATTCGGGTAAGGTAGCAGAAGAAAAAGAAGAGTTGATGACGGTCTGGAGGTGCGGGGCGATGATGTTGTCGGCTTTGTTAAAGATGAAGTGCGGGCAGGGGTCCGAAGGGGCGCCGGAGTGGATAGAGTTCATGATGGATTTGGTTTCTTCCGTGCTGATGTGGGTCCAGTTGTTGAGGGTGATAGTCGGGGATGTGGGTTCGGTGGTGTTAGGTTGGGTCTGGTGTCCGAAGCTGTCGTGGAGGTCGCTGATCTTGCGATGGAAGAAAGTGGCGAGGGATTCGCATAGATCCTGTGAGGGCGTGACGGCGTTGGCGTTGGCACTGGGGTTGGAGAACTCCTTGACGATGCTGAAGAGTTCTCTGCTGTTGTGGCTGTTTTTGTCCAGTCTGTCGGTGAAAAAATTCCTTTTGGCAGTGCGGATCAGGTGGTGGTGTTTGCGGGTAGCGTTCTTGAGGGCGGTCATGTTGTCAGCGGTGCGGTCCCTGCGCCAGGCTTTCTCAAGTGCGCGACAAGTTTTCTTTGATTCTTTGAGGGTGTCAGAGAACCAGAGGGGTTTCTTGTTGTTGTTCTGTCGCTGCGAGCGTTTGAGGGGAGCAAGGTTGTCTGCGCAGTTGGAGATCCAGTTTGTGAGGTTGAGGGCTGCGACGTTGGGGTCGGTGGTGAGGGTGGGTTGGTTGGCGGTGAGTGCGGCGAAGAGTTGCTCTTCAGGGATCTTGTTCCACTGTCGGCGAGGGATGGGTTGAGTGCGGAGGTGGTGGGTCTCGCGTCGGAATGTGAAGTGGACGCAGCTGTGGTCGGTCCAATGAAGGGCGGAGGCGTGGCTGAAGAAGACGTGTTTGCTGGCGGAGAAGATAGGGTCGAGTGTGTGTCCGGCGATGTGGGTGGCAGTGTTCACCAGTTGTTTGAGGCCGAGGTTGGCGAGGTTGGCGAGGTTGTCGAGCAGGGTGGTGGTGTTGGGGTCGTTGTTTTGTTCCAGATGGAAGTTGAGGTCGCCTAGGAGGATGTAGTCCGGTGAGGCGAGGGCGTGCGGGGAGATGAAGTCGGCGATGGTGTCGCTGAAAGGGGCGCGGGGTCCGGGAGGACGGTAGACGAGGGATCCTCTGAGGGTGGTCCTCGGGTCGGTGCGAATCTGAAAATGCAGGTGTTCAGCGGCAAGAGGGGAGTCTTCAGTGGAGGTGGTGACGCTGATGGAGTCTTTGAAGACGATGGCGATGCCTCCCCCTACTTGGTTGGTGCGGTCTTTCCTGGAGATCTTGTAGCCTTCGGGGATGGCGGTGGCGATGTCTGGAGCAGCGGAGGCGTTCATCCAGGTCTCCGTGATGAAGGCGACGTCCGGTGCTGTGGAGTCTAGGAGGTCCCAGAGTTCAACGGCGTGTTTGTGAACGGAGCGAGCGTTGACTAGGATGCACTTGAGGTGGTTGATGGCGCGTGGGCTTGTGGTCGTAGTTGTTGCGTGGTGGAAGATGCGTTTGCAGGAGTTGCAGGCGAAGGGTCCATGGGTGCGTTTGGGGTGAGCTTGGAAGCAGGTGTTGGAGCGTCCTGGGTTGAGGGCATGGAGGGTGGTGGGGTCATAGCTGATCATCGGGGCTTGGGAGCGCTGGGGACCAGGGGTCATGGCGCTGGGCGCGGGCCAGGCGCGGACGGGCGCAGACGGGCTTGCCTCTGGCGCGCCTCCGGCGCGCCAGCGGCGCAGTCGCGCAGCGGCCGCCATATGAGGTAGGAGGGGGGGGGGAGGGGTCAGCAAGAATAGTCAAGAATAGAGACGAGGAGCGAGGAGGAAGAACAGAGAAGAAGGAAAGAGGAAAAGAAGCAGGAGCAGGAGAGAGGGTGAGTAGCGCGGGGCAGAACGAGGGGCTGGGAGGTGGGGGGTACTTACTGTGGGGTGGGTCTCAGGAACTCAGGAACCTGGAGGAGCTGCAGCGGCAGGGGGAGCGACCTACCCTTGGGTCAAGGGTCGCTACCACTGTCGCGCAGCGGCCGCCATATGAGGTAGGAGGGGGGGGAGGGGTCAGCTGGGGGCGAATGGGAGCTGGGGGGCGGGGGCGTGCAGGAGGTCGCGGCGGGAAAGCGCGAGGGAGGGGGGGACAGGTAGAGTGAGAAGAGCTGGGGGAGGGGGGTTTAAGGGTGGAGGGGGGAGAGTGTTAGGAGGTTTAGGAGATTAGGGAGAAAGATAGGTGTAGGGTTGTGAAGATAGGGGAGGGGGGGTTGTAGAGGTGGGTGAGGGTGAGAGGTAGAGTGAGGGGATAGGAAGATAGGTAATAGAGGGGGTGGCGGGAGGGGGGGAGAGATAGAGAAATAGGTAGAGAGAAAAGGTAGATAGAGAAATCGATAGATAGGGAAAAAGATAGAGAGATAGGAAGATAGGAAGATAGGAGGAGGTAGAGAGTGAGGGAGTTGGATAGTGGGATAGAGAGATGGAGAGATAGGTAGATAGGAGGAGTGAGGGAGGTAGAAAGTGAACGGGTTAGATAGGGGAGATAGAGGGGGGGATGCGAGTGGGGGAGGGGGATGAGGCAGGAGCAGGAGGGCAGGCGCGGGGAGAAGAGGACGGAGGAGGCAGAAGAGCCGAAGGCAGAAGACAAGAAGACAAGAAGAAAAGAAGAACAGAAGAGCAGAAGACCGGAAGGACTGAAGACCGGAAGAGCAGAAGACCGGAAGAGCAGAAGACACACAGAAGAACGCAGAAGAACACAGAAGAACAGAGAGGAGTACAGAAGAACAGAGAAGAATACAGAAGAACACAGAGGAAGACAGAAGAACACAGAGGAAGACAGAAGAACAGAGAAGAATACAGAAGAACACAGAGGAAGACAGAAGAAGACAGAGGAAGACAGAAGAACAGAGAAGAATACAGAAGAACACAGAGGGAGACAGAAGAACACTGAGGAAGACAGAAAAACACAGAGGAAGACAGAAGAAGACAGAGGAAGACAGAAGAAGACAGAGGAAGACAGAAGAAGACAGAGGAACACAGAAGAACACAGAAGAACACGGAGGGAGATACAAAAAACGAAGAATCAGGGTGCAGAATACCACAGCAGAAGATGAGGAAGAAGAGAAGAGGAGAGAAGACGGGGAGAAGAGGAGTACAGAAGAAGAATAGAGACGAGGAGCGAGGAGGAAGAACAGAGAAGAAGGAAAGAGGAAAAGAAGCAGGAGCAGGAGAGAGGGTGAGTAGTGCGGGGCAGAACAAGGGGCTGGGAGGTGGGGGGTACTTACTGTGGGGTGGGTCTCAGGAACTCAGGAACCTGGAGGAGCTGCAGCGGCAGGGGGAGCGACCTACCCTTGGGTCAAGGGTCGCTACCACTGTCGCGCAGCGGCCGCCATATGAGGTAGGGGGGGGGGAGGGGTCAGCTGGGGGCGAATGGGAGCTGGGGGGCGGGGGCGTGCAGGAGGTCGCGGCGGGAAAGCGCGAGGGAGGGGGGGGACAGGTAGAGTGAGAAGAGCTGGGGGAGGGGGGTTTAAGGGTGGAGGGGGGAGAGTGTTAGGAGGTTTAGGAGATTAGGGAGAAAGATAGGTGTAGGGTTGTGAAGATAGGGGAGGGGGGGTTGTAGAGGTGGGTGAGGGTGAGAGGTAGAGTGAGGGGATAGGAAGATAGGTAATAGAGGGGGTGGTGGGAGGGGGGGAGAGATAGAGAAATAGGTAGAGAGAAAAGGTAGATAGAGAAATCGATAGATAGGGAAAAAGATAGAGAGATAGGAAGATAGGAAGATAGGAGGAGGTGGAGAGTGAGGGAGTTGGATAGTGGGATAGAGAGATGGAGAGATAGGTAGATAGGAGGAGTGAGGGAGGTAGAAAGTGAACGGGTTAGATAGGGGAGATAGAGGGGGGGATGCGAGTGGGGGAGGGGGATGAGGCAGGAGCAGGAGGGCAGGCGCGGGGAGAAGAGGACGGAGGAGGCAGAAGAGCCGAAGGCAGAAGACAAGAAGACAAGAAGAAAAGAAGAACAGAAGAGCAGAAGACCGGAAGGACTGAAGACCGGAAGAGCAGTAGACCGGAAGAGCAGAAGACACACCGTAGAACGCAGAAGAACTCAGAAGAACAGAGAGGAGTACAGAAGAACAGAGAAGAATACAGAAGAACACAGAGGAAGACAGAAGAACACAGAGGAAGACAGAAGAACAGAGAAGAATACAGAAGAACACAGAGGAAGACAGAAGAAGACAGAGGAAGACAGAAGAACAGAGAAGAATACAGAAGAACACAGAGGGAGACAGAAGAACACCGAGGAAGACAGAAAAACACAGAGGAAGACAGAAGAAGACAGAGGAAGACAGAAGAAGACAGAGGAAGACAGAAGAAGACAGAAGAAGACAGAGGAACACAGAAGAACACAGAAGAACACGGAGGGAGATACAAAAAACGAAGAAACAGGGTGCAGAATACCACAGCAGAAGATGAGGAAGAAGAGAAGAGGAGAGAAGACGGGGAGAAGAGGAGTACAGAAGAAGAATACAGACGAGGAGCGAGGAGGAAGAACAGAGAAGAAGGAAAGAGGAAAAGAAGCAGGAGCAGGAGAGAGGGTGAGTAGCGCGGGGCAGAACGAGGGGCTGGGAGGTGGGGGGTACTTACTGTGGGGTGGGTCTCAGGAACTCAGGAACCTGGAGGAGCTGCAGCGGCAGGGGGAGCGACCTGTTATATATAATAACAACCCATGAGCCATTATTTTAAATAGTGTTATGTATGAGCATGATTGTGGAAATAAGTGTTATATTTGGAGAAGGTATTTTTTTAATAACTTTATAACATGTTTCACTAATATTTATTGTCAATAATCGTGCAAGTTTTAAGTAATCTTTGAATAGTGATGTATTTATTAAGATGATATTAAATTGTGAAAAAATAATTGCAACACACTTATGGATTGTTATGATATATTATTTCCTGTAGTTCAAGTTGATAGTATACAAGTTTAGAAGCATTTCAGGCTGAGCAGAAGTGCTTACTAAGTTTGTTGCCAAACCTTAAAGTAAATGTAGGGCACCCCTAATATATAGAAGGCTTTCTCCACAAAGACAAACATAGAGTCATGCCTTTCATGGGCTTCATACCATTTGAAAATAGTGGTGGTTATTCTTCCAAGAGGTTAAGTGGGAGACCTCCCAGATTAGTTCTGCTGTGTAACAACTGAACAAGGCCAGGTACCCATAGTTCAACCCTCATAGTGGTGAACGATGACTGCCTTTACCAGGGGTCAAGCAGCATGAGCATAGTTGTGGAAGCATACTATGCATTGATCAGTAGGAGCAGAAAAGTCCTTTTTGCCTGTTTAACTGGAGTAAGGCCTAAAGCCTCACTCATTTAAATTTCTGCTACTGTGCGCTTAACGTACCCTTAGGCTATATCAGTTTGGAATGCAGTGCTGTGCTTCAAGTATGTGTTATTCATGTTCTGGGTGTATGTGTGCCTCTGAAGCTTACAATACATGGAAGATTCTGGGTTCAATTTTGGGAGATCTAAGGCTCACTGGAGGAACATGAGGAGGTCGAAGAATACCCCAGACAGATTTGTGGATTACTGCATTCCTGTGAATTTGGTGGGACACACTAGAGGAAGGAAGAGCCAGGCTCTTCAGAACACTTCAAAGGGTGCTCTTTGATTCAGGGACAGGTCACTAGGAAGGGGCCTGGGCACACCTCCGGAAGGAGGTGGGGCTAAAAGAATCATAAAGAGTAGGACTGAGGCATTGGGTAATCTTTTGATACACATATCAGTCTGGCTGACATCTAGGTATGAACCTCTAGTCACTCCCATTGTCTGTGCTGTGGGGCTATCAAATTTCCGGTTCCTCCTGCTGTCACAAACTGCGTTGGGAGGAAGGGCAGGAAAGAAGAGAGAACTTCAAAAAGAAGCAGCCCTCCTACATAAACTTCAAAGGCTCAGACCCTAAATCATATTTGGCACTTGGAAATAGATTATAAGATTGAGGTACCCAAATTTCTCAGGTGTCAAGCAGCCAATTGGGTTGTGTGAGGAGGAGAAGCTCTGCACATTTTCAACCTGTGGCCATGACAGGGGGCCAAGGCCTTCAAGTCTCCCAGATGGTGAGGGGACATCACCCAGGGACTTAAAGACCACCTGCACCTGGCCCCTGAAGCACCAGAGTCTGCCTTCTTGCCAGGATCAATACAACCTGTAAGGAAGGAAAAGTACTGGTGGGAGTGATGTCAAGTCGAAGATCCTGGTCAATGGATCCCTGTGGCGAGGCCTGAGGAGACCTTCTGCATTGATTGGGTTATTGCCTCTGTGCAGGGGTAAGTTGGTGACCCCTGTATTTAGAGGATGGCCACTGTGAAACAAGCCATGACTTTTGCAGCACCGATTGGGTCATCACCCATGTGCAGGTTAAGTTAGTGACCTTGTATGCCAGGTGAACCTCAATTAACAGAGACCCCCCACCTGCGGCCTCCAAAGGGCCATGTGTGAGGAACTTGAGAACACCCTACCGCTGCCAGTCTCATATGTTACGTGTGAGGGAACTTACCGGAGACAGTCACTGCAGCTACAGCACCCAC
Source organism: Pleurodeles waltl (assembly GCF_031143425.1). Taxonomy (NCBI): domain Eukaryota; kingdom Metazoa; phylum Chordata; class Amphibia; order Caudata; family Salamandridae; genus Pleurodeles; species Pleurodeles waltl. The sequence goes on along the minus strand of NC_090440.1, from coordinate 1,005,792,407 downwards.
AAGGGGGGGTGTGCTCAAAGACTCCAGTCACTCCTATTCTGCTAGTGCAGGTAAGACTGATTTATGGGCCAGGCAGCACTGGGGGAACTTACCTGACAAATAGCGCTTTGGTGCTGGAACACTTTAAACTTCAATAAAGATTTGGAGTGTGGCTTCTGAGACGCGCACCTCAAGTGAGTTCTAACCTTAATGTCACTTATTCTGAATGGGGATAACCACTACAGCTAAAGAGAGGGGTGTGGGACTCAGGGACCCACATATAAAACACTAGAGCTCTGACCTCAGGGGACTGAATGTATTGTTTGTGAATATCGTATTTTACTCTTTTACTTTTACTGATTGCATATAAATACTCCTTTTTCACAAAAGCAAGTATTTGATTGGACAATCATTTATTGCCACTGCTGAACATATTTTCAGTTGTGAGCCTGTGTGCACCACTCTCACCTCTGAGAAGCCTTAGACTGCTTCACCCAAAATACCACTGAGACTCAAGTGCTGAAGTTGGACCTGGGCCGGTTGCTCGGAATCAATGGTAAGTCGGGCCCCAGGACATCAGGAGAAAAGGGCTCCGACCCCTGGTTGGGTTCAATCAGACTTGCTTGCCCTGTGGTCCTCTGAATGGGGCTTTGACAATTGGCAGCAAGTGGTGGGGTGCATAACATTTAGGAGCCTTGGATACAGATGAGGCATTGACCATGTCCAAATTATGCCAGTAGTACAATAAGTTCAGTTTTATGTACAAAGTTAACACCCACAGAGAACAGAAAACATAAAGGGGCAAAGGGTAGGGGATTCCCAAGAGGAGGGACAGAGAGCTCCTTGGTAATTTCATTAGGGGCCAGTTTGAGACACGGGGTGAAAGGGAAGAGGATGTAGTTCACTCTGAGAAGAGAACTATGTTAGTAACCCAGGACTAGAGTCCTGTGGTTTCAGACTCTAGAATCCCCTTAGGACAGATTTATCCCACACACATGGAAAGTGTGTCCTCTAATGCATTTTCCAGAATTTCACCAAGACACTCACCACCTTTAGATTTTAGAATGTTTCAGGTGTGTACACCACCTTCAGTTTCGAGAGTACCACTCTCACCAATTCCAGAAGAAAATTCTGTGGGTGGGCTGAGGCTAGCAGAGACCCTGCGCTTACAGCTGGCACTTCTGAAAGCTAAGGCTGATGAAGAGTAGAAAGCCAGAGAGTTCACACTGAAGATCCAGAATGTTGGCTCTAGTTTTCCTCTTGGGGTCGGGGACTACAACTCTCACAATGCACCTCTTCAACTTATGGAGTTGGTCCAAACATCTCCAAACCTCTGGATCTTCTTCCAGGTGTACTTTTTGGGTCCTTGAAATGTCCACAACTTGATCCAAGGTTCCAGAAGCTCTGAGTTGCTCCTTGGGAGTTGGGGCTACAATTCCCACAATGCACCTTGTCAGAATCCACAAATGGCCACTGGACACTGGTCAGCTGGGCTCTTCTTGCAGGACTTGATGCAGGGGACTCTGGGCAGCTCCTTTGTACCTGCAGCAAACAGGGAGTCTCTTCTTGAAGCAGTAGAAGTCAGGCAAAGTCCTTCTTGTGGTGAAGCCCAAGGGTGCAGCTGGTGCAGTTCTTCAGAGTGCAGTGTCCAGGTGCAGGTCAGGGGTCCAGCAGGGCAGCCCTTCATCTTTGTCTTGTCCCTTGTAGGGATCTGAGGTGTGGGTGCAGCTCTGCCATACTTATCCTTGCTCCTGGGTGCAAAGCAGGGGGATATTGGTTGTCAAATCACAGGCAGGTTCCTTCCCCCTTTGATGACCACTTCCTGGGAAGTGTGGCAAAAATCTATCCCAGGGAGCAACATTCTTCAAAAATCCAACATGGCTGAAAGTAATTTTTGGAGGTTAGATCTGGCTGAGCCCACCCACTGGTGTGGCTAAAAATCCTAAACACACCCCTCTCCTGCCCTCTCACAATCTAATCAAGAGGGAACCTAATTGTCTGGGGTTGCAGGAAGTAAGCAAAGTCCTGAGCTGCTCCAAATGTCCTTCCCTGCCTTTGAAGACCAGTTTGGCTGCTCTTCCCCCATCCTGTTTCACCATCTGCTGAGGCAGACCTCCTCCCCCAGGCACATCCTTTATGTTCAGCCCAGGCCACTTCACACCTCAACAAGGCAGCCTGGCCAGGCTTCCCGAGACCGGCCAAACAGAGACGGGCACTACAGAGCTAAATTTGGCAACTTTCAGGTAGAGCTTTAAAACTCTTTACCTGAACCAGTTATATTAAATCCAACAATTGCAAGTTGTAAGATTTATTATAACAATTAATTTGATACCAAACTCACAGGATCTGGCACTTAAGGGGACTTTGTTAATTAAAATAAAGTCTCCCCATTTTAGCCTTTGGAGGCCATTCACTACAGTGAGGGAAAACAAATTTGGCTATTTTACTTCACCAGGGCTTATAAAACAATTTTATGAGGTCCCTGCTTAGTTACAAGGCACCCAACCCTAGGGGCACAAAGGGCACACCCTAGGGGTGACGTGTAAAAATAAGACTTTGGAAGTACTTTTAATTCCTAAGTCGAATTTCCATATAACTTTCATTTAAAAGCAGGCAGCAAGGCAGGCCTGCCTTTAAAATTACCCTGAACACCTCAGCAATGCACCTATGGGTACACTACCTATGGTGGGGTCCCTAAACCTACATGCCCTCCCATATACTAGGGGCTTATAGGTAGGTTGACATAGCCAATTATAGTTAACCTAATTTGCATGCTCATTTTACACAGATCACAGACCCTGGGGCTGGTTAGAAGTACAGAGGGCACCATCAGAGTCAGGATAACTCCAGCAAAAAGTGAAAATTGGGCGCCATCAGAGTCAGGAAAACCCCAGCAAAAAGTGAAAATTGGGGGCAAAAAGTTGGGGGGCCTCTGCAATCAGCCCTGTTTTCTCACACAGAGAAAGATGGTACTAGTTGTTTTGTGTCTGCTTTTGTTATGGGTTTGTGTCCTGAGTTTAGTTCTCATATACAACTAAGTGTGATGTGCTGGAAAACAAAGAGCATAGATTAAATTCTGAAATTTGTGAAACACAGCAATAACTGGTTTGATGTGAAGCATAAAAGAATTGAGGAAAAATTTAAAGGTGCAGAGACAAAGTCGTTTGAGAGGAATGGTAGGAATCAGTAGACAGGTTCTGATCTAGGTTACTTACAAAATGACAATGCTGGAAAAAATGGGATGTCCTCAATGCAAGTTCTGGATGATCGCAAGTGCTTACGTGCTGAAGAAGAGCATTGATTGTAATTTCTGTGGTAAAACTGGGTTCGAGAAATGGGAATGTTGACAAAATCCAGATGGAATTCAGAATGGTTTAGTTCCTCAAATGCAGAAAAATCTAGATCAGACACAGATACAGTCAGTGGGTCCAGCCCAATTGACTCCAGTTCGTAGTATGCATGATCAGAGACAGTTTTGCACGAATGGACTTACAGCCCCAGTGTTGCAGGAAGGTATGAAAAACAAAATGCCATATAATCCAGGGTATCAACAGAATCCACTGTTTCTGAGCAATGATGCTCCTTTGTTCTCCCCAGGAAATTATTCCCAATAATTGTGCCTGATTGAGGAGGTGGGGGATTGTTTACTTGGAGCCGTCCTGGAGGTAGAACAGAGTGGCCCATACATTGATGTTAATTATAATAGATATGGGAGTTATCTGCTCTACAGGTCGCTCTGTGGAAGTTCCAAACCTACCCCTCTCTGGAAGAGAATTTAACATCGTAGGAATCAGTAATAAACAAATTGTTAATCAGGTCCCAACAGAAGTTCCTATCATTAGAAATGGCGTCTCTAGTTGGCAGTCGGTCTGCACCCTGTCCAAGTAGAGACCCTTACTCTAGTCAGGACAAGGGAGATACCCAGCTCAGACGGTCCCTGCTCACCTCCTTGGTAGCTTGGCATGAGCAGTCAAGCTTACCTCAGAAGCAATGTGTAAAGCATTTGCAAGTAACACACAGTAATACAGTGAAAATACTACAGAAAGACACCACACCACTTTTAGAAAAATAGCCAATATTTATCTGTGTAAAACAAGACCAAACCGAGATAAATCCAACATAAAATAATAAAGATATGACTTTGCTCCCTTGAAGTCACAAGCATTGCAGATCGAACTCCGGGCTGATGACGAAGTCAGGAGCGCTGGCATTCCTGACATCGGGTTGTGGTGCAAAGCATAACAATGTGACGTGCGCGGCCCTCAGATCACGTACAGGCAGTGACTCGATGACTGCCGCATCCTGCGGCGGGGGTGAGACCAGGGCTACGGTGTGAAGCAGGGCAGTGTGACGTGCAGTGTCTCCAGGTCACGGTGCAGGCAGCTGCATCATTGTTGCTGAAGCGCTGTTGTCGGTACGCCCTAGGCGGTGGTGCGGCATGGGCGGGCTATGTGCGGTGCCTATGGGTCGTGGTGCAGACAGGGGAGTCTGTTGATGATGCTGGAGTTGATGCTGCTGGCGTCGGTGGACCGGGGCTGTGGTGCGGGACGGGGCGTCACACACCTCACGAGCGGTGTCCTCAGGCCACAGTGCAGGCAGCGGCATTGCTGTCAGCGTGGAGCAGCATTGTCGGGGATGCCAAGGCTATGGTGTGAGTAAGGTGATGCTGAGTGCTGGGCCCACGTGTCACAGTGCAAGCAGCGGCCTGGTGATGGCTTCCGGTGGTGCCGTCATTGAGACCATCGTTGCGGTGCAAAGCGGGACACAGATCTGTGCATGGTCATCAGGTCATGGTGCAGTCAGCGGCGGCGGTGATAGCAGGTGAAGCTGAAGTCTTTGATATCCCTGAGACTTCCAATAGGAGGCAAGTTCTACTCCAAGCCCTTGGAGAAACTTCATAAGTAGGATACACAGCAACGCCCAGTCTTTGCCCTCTTTAAGGCAGATACAGCAACTGCAGGCCAACCCAGCAAAGCAGATGTTCCTCTTGATTCAGAAGTGTTCTAAAAGTCTGGGGTTTTGGGTCCACTACTTATACCAGTTCTAGCCTTTGAAGTAGGCAAACTTCCAAGGAAAGTCTCTGTTGATCACAATGTCCTGCCTTGCCCAGGCCTGACCCCAGACACACTCCAGTGGGGCAGAGACTGCATTGTGTGTGGACAGGCACAGCCCTTTCAGATGCACATGTCAGCTCCCCCCTCCCCACTCTAGCCCAGGAGACTCATCAGGATACGCAGGCTACACCCCAGCTCCCTTTGTATCACTGTCTAGAGGGAATTCACAAACAGCCCAACTGTCAGTCAGTCTGACACAGACATGGATTCCACTGACAGGCAGAGGCACAGAATGGTTAAGCAAGAAAATGCCTTCTTTCTAGAAGTGGCATTTTCAAAAAGGCAATCTAAAAACCACCTCTATCAAAAGATGTATTTTTAAATTGTGAGTTCTGAGACCCCAAACTCCATATCTACATCTGATTTCAATGGGAAACTGCACTTAAAAGCTATTTAAAGGCAGGCCCATGTTAACCTATGGAAGAGATAGGCCTTACAATAGTGAAAAACGAATCTGGCCGTATTTCACTATCAAGATATGTAAAACACACCAGTATACATCCTACCTTTTAAATACATTGCACCCTGTCCACGGGGCTACCTAGGGCCTACCTTAGTGTTACCTTACATGTAGTAAAGGGGATGGTTTGGGCTAGGCAAGTGGGTACATTACACTTGCCAGGTCGAATTGGCAGTGCCAGACCGCACACACAGACACTGCAGTGGCAGGTCTGAGACATGTTTACACGGCTACCCAGATAGGTGGCACAATCAGTGCTGCAGGCCCCCTGGTAGCACTTGATTTACTGGCCCTGAGCACACATAGTGCACTTAACTAGAGACTTACCGGTGAAGCAAATATGCCAATCATGGATAAACCAATCACCAGAACTATTTACATAGAAAGCAGTTGCACTTTAAGACTGATCTGCAGTGGTAAAGTGTGCAGAGACAATAAACCAGTAAAAACAAATCAGAAAAAAATAGGAGGAAGAAGGTGAAAAGTTTGGGGATAACCCTGCAAAAAGGGCCATTTACATCACCTGTTAATATAGGGCAATGGAAAATAGTCATCAATCCATTCTGTGTGATTTAAGTCCTGTGAACCTGTGTCCAACTGTTCTCAGTCCTAACCAAAGATGATTTACCTCCAGATTTAAGACATCTTGTCAAAGAAGAGGTATGGGGGTTCTCTAGTAAAGTGATAGGATTAATTAAAAGTGGCAAACCTGTAATGATCAATGATGAACCCAATGCTGTTTTCCCCAGAACTAAACAAAGCACACATTTAAGAGAAGCAGACGAAGGAATAAAGCCTGTCATTGAAAAAAATGATTGAATAGAGAATTCTTCTGAACGTGCTTGGTAGTCCTTACAACTCTTCTGTATTGGGAATTAAGAAAACAACTGGTAAATGGAGAATAGGGCAGGCTTTAAGCAAAATAAATAAAATGGTGATTCCATGATGTTCGATGGTGAGATGCAGAATGGTAAACAGTCATTGACTTATGCCAAGCATTTTTCACCATTTCTCAACATGTGGATAGCCAATTCCTAAGTGTAGTCAATTTCAAAATAAATTTCTCATTTGGTGTCAAATTCTACAATGGTATACTGAATGCTCTTCAATATTTAGTCAAATCCTAAAGGAAATTTGAGGTTGCACTATAACTCAGTGTTGGTGCACTATATTGATGACCTACTGGTCACATCTAAGACAAAAGAAGACTGTAAGCATGGTTAAATTGCTCTGTTGAATTATTTAGCTGAAAATGGTCACAATAGTACCCTACAAAAATGCAATACTGCAAAAGGAAGTGATATATCTAAGTCATCACATTGAAAAGGGAAAAAGGAAAGTCTCAAAATAACATGTTTGTGCAATTCTGAAAATTAATCGTCCTGCCACTCAGAGGGAGGTGAGGATATTTTGAGAATTGTTGGTTACTGTTGTTAGTGGATTCCAAACTTTCCTTTCATTGTGAAACTTTAGTAAGGTTGATCCATTGAGATATCAAAGATCTGATAGCATTTGACAAAAAATGTTTAGAGGCCTTCCAGGTTTTGCAAGAAACTTTATGTAATCAATCCGCTCTTGGAATGCCTGATTACAAGTTACAAATGTATCTTTTCTATCATGAAAAAGGTGGGTGTGCTCTTGCAATACTGACACAGACACATGTAGAAATCTTAAGGCCATTGGTTTATATATCATCTGTGTTTAATCCAGTAGCTGTACTGTATGTCTTGCTGGTTGTTTGAAATTAGTCGCAACTGATTGCATTGCAACTGAATCAAGTGAAGGGATTATGATGGGAAATGCTCTGATTGTGTTTGTTCCACACTCTGTTGAGATCCTGCTAACTTGTACATGAACTCAGCATATGAAGAACAGTCAACTGACCAGATATAAACAATTCATATTGGCAGCTGAAAATATCTCTAACAGCAGATATAATTCTCTGAATGTTGTGACATTGCTTCCCGTTTCAAACAGGATTTGTGAAGACTAGGCCAGAAGTGATGATGACAATGATGATGAATCTGAGCAGGACTGTATTGGTGTTTTAGATTTATGTACCAAACCATGACCAGATACTAAATAAATTCCTCTTGAAATTGCTGAGCTGACTTTATTTGTTGATGGTCCCTGTTAAATAAACCAGTATGGAGCACTAAAGGCTGCCTATGCAATATGTTGCATTTGTGAAGTCATTCATGTGTTCTGATTAGCTGAAGAAATGCTACATTTGCTCACACCATGATGAACCTTCAGATCCTGTAATTTCATATGCAAGAATAATGCATAAACCCCCTTGATTTTGGGAGTGAGCCACAACAAGACCTCCCTGATGGCTTAGATGCTGTTCTTTTCTCTCCTGTTTTTGCTGCTCACTCTGAACTTTCAGTTTTTTGCTTTCTCTCTATAACTCTGCATTCCCAGCCTTCATGGCATTGGCTCTGTGTCTTCTTATTTTTTAATCCTGTATTAAAACTCTTGAACTATTCCATTGATTTAAAACTTATTGAGTGAGCCCCTCTATTTACTAAATTATTTGTATTTTCTGATTTAGATGCTTTGGGATGTGCCTTAACACAGGCACACATTGCCTCCTGAAATTGAGGTTAACACTGCGTCTGATGCAGTGAAATGTGGGAACTCCGATTGAAGTAAATTCTGAGTTATCATTTTGCTCACACAGTATCACAGTACATAGCACAGCTCCTTCAGTCATGAATGTCAATTCGCCAAAATGATAAGGGTAGAGGAAGTGACAGCACATGCCCTTTGACCTTTAATTTCACACACTCCTTCTTGCACACACACACATTTACACTTACACACATACTCTATCACATAAAGCACACAGTTACCTGCAAGCAAGCACGCAACATTCATGTAAAAGCACAAAGGCCTAGATTTAAGATGGCCTAGCGCCCTTCCAAAGCCATAATAGTGTAATTTTTTTAAGCTAATGTGGCGTTGGAAGGACATAAACGCTGCATCATATTTACAAAGTGGAGCAATGCTTGCATTGCGCCACTTGGTAACCCCTTTGTCACATTATGCCTGCGCCAGGCATAATGTATGCAAGTGGAGCATTCCGGCATTAGGGGGGCCACAAAAATGGCACAAAGACAACAAAGAGATTTCTTTGTTTCATTTTTATCGCCATTTTTAACGCCGGACGCTAGTACTCTTAACTACTACCATGGTGCGCCATATCTTAGATACAGCACACACATTGTGGGGTTAGGGGGGCGCTAAGAGGCGCAAGAAAAGTGGCGCTGCACTAGTTGCTGCGCCACTTATCATAGATCTGCCCCAAAGTTTTTTTCATTTACCTCAGCTGTCAGGCAAGGCTATATTCCAGCTAACTGTACTCTATTTTTTATTACACTAACAGTGAATAATGAAACATTATTCACTGTTAGAGTAATAAAAACGTTGAGAGAAAACAGAGAGGAGCCCCAACCAACGTCCAAAAGGACGCGCTGCCCCTGTGTTTTTGGCACTGATTTTGCCACCTCTGTGGCCAGGGGTCGCAAAGGCCAAGCCAGGTGTTGCAGCTGCGACCCCTGATGACTCCTAAATGACGTCCATGCCTTCAGTGGTTTGATGCAATGCAACTTAGCCACACGGAAAGTTGTCACCTCTGAGCTCAGCGGGTACTTTGAAATCACAAATCAAAATGTTCACCTTTTCAACCTTGCCTTTAAATTCAGAACAATTGGTTGTCTGCTTTCTGCAACCCTTTCCTCAGATACTCACTTTATAGGCCTACATTTAGTAGAGGTTGTAATAGCTCTAGTGCAGCGATACACAATGTTGAGCAGGATTTTATACTCGTTAGCAAATCTCACCATCATAAAACCTTAGTAACCAACCCCCATAATAAACGTAACTGTATTTTACTTACTTTATTTACAAGAGCGCATCATTTTCTTGTTCAGCGAACTTGTTGTTCGAAAACTGCACTATGCCACAATGGCCACATGGTGGCGGACTTCACTCTAAAATTGAAGCAGATTAAAAGACTCTTAAAGAACGAAATACATTTAAACAAATGGAATTAAATCAGAAGTAATAGCCGACATTGGCTACCAGTCCTGACACTGAAGTGCTCGTCTTTGTAAGTGAATGGGCATGGGTGCAAGAGAAAAATGTGGTCACTCGCAGTGAAAAGAGCCAATAGTCGAAGTCGGCTGACCCACTGCCTTATACGGCTTCGGTGGGCGGAAACAAGTTATTTTGAAACTTTGGAAAACATGAAACTGGTGAGAAAGCTAAAGCTGTATCTCTTAGGACAGGTCTAAATATACAATTCAGAAACCATGGATTCTCTGCATAATCGTTTGAAATACTGAGGCGAAATATAATCCTGAGGCGAGCTAACGGAAGATTATTGTGTCTCGACTGTTTAATGGGGAAATGAGAATATAAGTACATGCATCACAACTGTAGAATACATGTTTTCAAAGATTTATACAGCGACTACAGGTGAGTACAGTCTAGAAACGGCGCCACGCCATGTCAACCAGCCGAGAAGCCAGGACTTTCTCAGGCTCAATTTAAGGCCCTCGGTGAGGCGAATCATGGTGCTCCCGAAGTGGTAATATGACACTTGGGAATTCAGAGATTACTAATTGGTATTACAGCATATCTCAGGATATTGATTCGAATAGAATCTCCCCTTCTATGCAAATGGGAAATTTGTTTTTGTCTGATGACGAACAACACATCACACATACTGACATCATCAACTGATGTTAAAAGCAGATGCTTTCAGTTTGATCAGAACTTGAATGGTACAGATCAGCCCACATGTACCGATCTGAACGGGATATATACCACTGGAAAAGACCCTTTAAAGTGCTACCTCACCATAATCATAAAGGATTCTGTTAACGCTGAATGTAACTAATGAATATTCATGTATTTTGAGTATTGAATTTGCATAGAAAATGTTTTAACTTATAGAAAAATAATGCACACACTTGAAGGTGCGCCTACGTGAGTGGCCATCAATGTTCACGATGTGTACTTATTAATATGAAATGATGAGCTTATATTTGATTGATGTAGTAATATGTCATATTTCAGGGTTATGCATTATGTATTAGCTTTATTAATTGTAGGCCTTAACTTAGCGAGGTCGTGGCCTAGCTACACGGCCTCATGTCAAGCTGCATTTCTTAACTGACTTTTAAAATGTCTGCTTAGAGAATTAAAATGTGATTTTCCACTGTGCTGACCTAATGGTCGTGGCTGAAAGTCTTTCTCATGAGAACTGCTTGCTAGGAGATGATGTACTTGCCTGTGAAACAATGTTTAATGTAATGTGTGTGAGACTGACTTTTCCAGGAGAAGACAATGAATACACTGACTGGAGTATAAACTGCAACAATACTGTTACCTGATAAGCACAAATGACGAGAACAGAAAAACAGCAGCCAATCATTGTCATGGGAACCATGTACTAGTAAAAGTGTAGATTTGAGGGTTTAGTTTAATTGGATTCAATGGGAACATGCAATTCTCTGGCCAATTAGGATGTGGGAAGTAGTTTAAGGAAATCAAACTTAGCCAGACTGCACTGAGAAGAGGACACCATTTGCCCATGATTCTATCTTGTTTTAAGGCTATTATTTTCTTGACCGTCTTGAGAAGAGATTTGCATAACTTTATAGCTTAAGGAGACTTTGCTTTTCCTGAACTTTGATGCTGAATCCTGATGCCTCACTGACCAGACTGATGTCCTGATGACGAAAACTATCTTAGCTCGTCGATCCGATTGAGGAGAGGTATACTGTCACTATTATTGATTGCTATGTCTATTTGCTTTTGTTTCTAGGTACCAACCGCTACCTGGATAAGCGTTAGTTAGATGATTTCTAAATTCATGTTGACTAAACTGTTTTGCATGAAGCCCAAACATGCTATTCTAATCTGATGTTAGTAAGGGTTCTCACTGATGAAGTTCACTACATGTAATAACATTTGATGTCTTTTCTTTGCTGAATCTAGATGTATGTAATATTGTTTGTGTAGTTATTCTTAGTATTAATTTGTACTGTAACCTTAGAATGTGTAGTAGTTCAAGCTTTGATTAGATTGCGATTCCTTCACCGCTTTGGTCAGCCAGTGTTGTTTCTGTATGTTTATCATTTGATTTTGAGATTAAGTTACGTAACATTAGCACTGTTAATATAGGGAAATAAACATTCTAACTTTTACAAAGGTGTGATTATTCATGACTGCAAGGTCATGGTGTGTGACAATTACTGATTCCTTTTGATTACTAATGTTATTAATTGCTATAGGTTATTGATCGGTGCATGTACGTGGTATATGGTGGGAAAACCTCAAAGCAAGTCAAAAGGTTCATCGACCTATCCGCGTCTCCTTGTAAGTTTACTTATTAAGGTCCGACGCTCTAACAGAGATGGTAGCAGAGATTGATGGTTTGTCTCCTGAAGTGTCCATCATAGATGCCGGTACATGGTTTGTCTTTCATGAGCTCGTCATCACTGAGATTTGGACTTATTTTGATTCTGTGATACAAATTGAAGAGAAAAAGTGCCCCTAAGTCCTTAAGATGACTTTCCCAGAATCTTGGAGCTTGCCAATGGTTTTTTGAGGATGTTCTTGGCGTTTTAGTGACATGTGAATGAAATAGGTTTTGCGCCTGCACAGCTTATGTAAATTGCAGGTGAATTGTGATGTTTGTGAGGGTTTAGGGTGTTTGTGTACTCCAAATGAAATTGTAGAAGGAGTGTGCGAACCCTGAAGTGTGAGAGTAGGGAAATCGTCAAACTTCACATGTGTGTGGCGCTTTGTGCTAAAAAATTGTCCACCTGGTTGTTGGTATACGTATCATGCGTGGTCTAGGACTCTGGAGTATATTGAAACGTGTATGAGACACTTGTTTTTTGTTGTAATTTGTCTGGTTTAATAGGTTGATCGGGCGTGGTTGACAAGTCAGAGTGTGAGTCAAAGTGAGTGAAATAATTTTTTGACTGACATCTGGCGAGTCCTACGTGCACCAGGACAGACCCACTGATCAGTTGAGAGTGAAATTTGTAGGCAGAATTTTGCTTGCGAATCAGGGAAACTGAGAAAGGAGTAGCTGCTAGAGAAAACGCCGTCAGTGAAAAATCTGTAAAGTTTCTGGAGCGATTGTATTACCTTACCTATAGTAAATGGACAAATTGGGTTTGATTTTGTTTAGTGCTCACAATGAATTTGCATTAGTTTAGTGTGAATCTGAGTTTAGGAGGACAAGCTGCAAGCCTTTGTCAGACACAGTACGTGTGAGTGTGACGTAATTGGAGCCACGCTGGGGTAGGTTGGTTAGTGAGAAGGTTCACGCACAGATTGGTAGCTGTCTGTGAAGCGCAATTGGTTGAGAAGGTGGGTGAAGAGAATTCTGGAATTGAAAGTCCCTTCCTGATTTGGTTTTGAATAACATAAAGGTTGAAAAAAATGAAATTTTTCAAAGCTTTAAAGAGTTCTTTAAGGGGAGATACGTACATTACAATGAGTATAGGGGATATTGCACCGCCAGAAGATACACCAGCTTATATTGTAATTGAAGAAAAGGGTGCTGCACCATGTCTTTGGTTGAAGCAATGGTGCAAAGTGACAGATGGGAGCTTAGCGTTTCCTGTCCATGGAGCATTTCATTTGAGGAGCTTAGAGCATTTGCGGAGGGTGCTGTATGTCCTGAAACCCCGTCCTAGACAAGCACAGTTCGAGGCATTAGTGATTTGGGAATTATTAGGCAGACAGCAACAGAAATTCAAGAGGAGGATGAGGAAGGCAGAGAAGACACTAGCGGAGGCTTGGTGGGATGATGTCCAGAGGTTTTGGAGAACCAATACTTTACAGAGTATTAAGTTATTCCCAGGGATTACACAAGACAGTGAGAGAGAAGGAAGAAAAGCTACCAGAAAAACAAACAGAAGCCCTTCAGAGAGTAGGGAGCAGAGACCAAAGGAGTTTAAAGGACCATTGACATATGAGGAAGAATCAGACAAGTGTGAGAGACAAGACAGTGGTGCGAGCACCAGTGTAAATCTTTCAGCTCCGACCCAGGTTAACGGGACAATGAGTCCTGTGCACGTTGATCCAACTATGACACAGAGCCCAATGCAGAGCAATCTTAATGCACCTATTACACCGGTAGCACAAAATCAGGTGCCACACTTTGGTGTCCCGAGGATTTACCCTGATGTACCCAAAGTGGAAACTGCCTCAAACCTAATAGTGCCTACAGGACAGGTCTTCCGAAAAGCGATGTTGGTTCAGACAGAACTAACTCCACTTTTACTGCCTCAAGTGCAGCCACAAGTAATGCCAAAGTACACTCAGATAACAGGGACACAGACAGATATGTCTGTACTAATGAGCCAAAATATGGGAACTACGCAACCACAGAACTTAGGTCCCCAGATGCTTTATCTGTACCTGTTACTACTGGACTTATTGTACCTTTGTTCGCACAAGATTAAACCAGTGAGAAGGGACAGGGAGTCCTGAGTCAGAATTCAATGAGGGGAGGACTTAATGAGAATATCTGAGTAGTCTCTCCTGTGGGACAGACCTTTGATGGATCGAGATCATTGCTAGACCTTAGTCCATTTGGAGCTCCACTGGACACTGTCATACGGTTGAATGTTAGTCAGAGCCTGAAATTACTGACGCCGCAGTCTTCGAATACAGTGGTACAACCAGTGCCACATGCCCAGGCTGATAATATTTCGCTGCAAGGTTTGACGGCCCAACAAATGACTGAATGGTTAGGCAAGCTGAATATCCCCCAAAGTGCTCTTAAGGGAGATGAGTACCTGAACTATGCGAGACTAGAAATGGAAGCGGGTGAGCTCATTGAAGGGACTATAGGTGTGAACAGATTAGAGTCCTACACAGAAGCGAGTTGAGAGATCTGTGCCCGAAAATTACGAGGGAACTGAAATTTGAAAAGGAGTTACAGGTTAGATTTTGACATAAAAGACTTTGAACACATGAGATCTGCAGGAATTAAGGCATACCCTAGGGAGGTACTCCAAAGTCTCCAGACATGAAGAGCCTTCGAAAAATGGGCAAGAGATAAAAGAAAAAGGGATTCTACGCTGTTGACTGCAAATGTGCATCCAGTGAAAATTTTACCAATGAGAGAGATTACAGGAGGAAATTTTGTTCATGTTTCTTGGAGCAGAAGTGACATTCTGTCCTTTAAAAATGATTATCCCAGGTTGAGAGAGAAGCCAGTAGAATGGTACCAGCAGACAGACACGTTCATGAAACTTGCAAAGTGTCTATGGGAAGACTTGAACACTTTATTAGAGATAGTAGTTCCAGCTGATCTGTGGATGGAGTGTAAGAGGAGTATAGATTGGCCAACAAAATAATGAAATATTACTACAAGGTGATTCAATTTTTGAAGATGAGAATTTCACCCCAAAACATTGACTGGCAGAGAATAAACAGGACAGCTCAGGAAGCATACATACATATTATGAGAGATTGTTGCAGGCATTTAAGGATTACAGTGGTAAGAAACAATTGTGCCAAAAGACATGATTCATTTTGTGTTTAGATTTGTGGAAGGGATGAGACCTGAAATTAGCCAGACGATTAAAGGTCATTTGATTTGCTGGCAAGCAAATCCGATTGATGGGGTGTTGCAGTATGCAAAGTACTGAAGTGACGAGACTGAGCTGAAGCACAGAAAGTTGAAGGAAAAGGTGATGGTGATGTAGATTAAAGTGGCACAAACAGGGATGTGTGGAAATTTCCCACAGCAACAGCGGCAGCAGCAGGGAAATGTGTTGTTTCAAATCAGATGAGAGGTAGAGGTCACAGAGGAATGGGTGATGGAAACCGTAGTCCTGATTTGAATACTGTAGTGGTTCTGTCAACACCAGGACAGTGCGCGCTCTACGGGCATCTAGAATGCAAAAACCCAACACTCGCAAGATAATGTAATTTATGCATTGTGATGATATGTTATTGTTTAACTTTTTTGCTTTGCAGAATTCCATCCAAAAGATTCATTTTTAAGGTGCTTATAAATACTGTACATTTGCAATGTATTGCTGCAGACATTCAGAGTGTGTTAGGGTGTGGTCCCTTTCCAGGGCCTTCTAGACACTTTCCCTGCAACATGCCTGGCTGTGGTTCTAGGCTGGGCCAAGACTCTATAAAAGAGAGTCAGCCCAACTTCCAGTGCTCACTATTCAGAGGTCCCGGCGCAGAGCAGCAGCTTCTTCCTGATCTCCTGTCCCGGCGGCCTATTTGGATTTTCCAGTCTTCTGCACTCATCTCTCATTGGTGATCACTGTTTCCAGACGGTAAGACGGTGCTTGGACATTTCCCAACACCGTAATTGAGAATTTTCATATTCTTGATTTTAATTCTTAAATGAATAACAGATTACTTGTGCGCTGCCATTTTTTGACATTTGTATGGTGGTTTGCAAATAGGGAGGACGCGCAATTTATTCCATAAAGATTTGACTTCATTATTACATTGTTGTTCATTGCGCACTGATATTTCTTGACATTTACATGATGTTTTACGAGTTGGCAAGACGTGCAACTCGTTTCATGGGCATTTAATTTTGTTGTTTATTGCGCGCTACCTTTTCTTGACATTTACATGGTGGCTCACTTCTTGTGTGTAATTTATGCTGTTTATTGTGCGCTACCATTTCTTGGCATTTGCATGGTGGCATTTGAATCGGCAAGACGCGCAATTCTTTCCTCGTGTATAAATAATGTAAATTACTGTGCGCTACCATTCTAAGACGTTTTCTTGGTAGCATTTCAAGTTGACACGACCCGTGATTTATTCCTTGAATCTACGTTGTGTGATTTCATGGTGCACAATCCTTTATGGTGTTTAATACTCCTATAAAATCTGCAATGTGCGCAATTCACTTTCCAATGTTTTTTCTGAGATGAACACAACAATACCAGAGTTCTAGATGTAATGCTGTGTGTTCCTGATATGTATTCTTAAAAGGAGATTCATATGGTTGTTTAGAAATTGCTCAGAGTGTTTCCTGATTCTCATGCTAAAGAAAGTACTTGAATCTGAAAGTCCTATTTAACTTTTCCTGTTTCCTCCTCGGGTATTTGGTCATCTAAAGCCTAGTCAATTTTAGGACTATTCTAGAGTTGTTCATGTTTTTTCGGAAAAGACAAAGCTTAGAGTTGTAGCATGGTACTGATATCATGAGATATAATATTGATGTTGTGTTTTAACCTTTTGCTTCCTACAGGTCTCCTTCCCAGCTGTTCCCGTCCTAATCCCCTTTTCCCCACTTGTACTCTCTTAGACTCTGTGATAAATCTAATCAGAGTATTGGAGCTGTCTTGTGGTGGAAGTGTTGGGAACGTGCACAGACCCCGAGGATCTGGTGACTCTGACAGGTTCAGAATGATGTGCAGGGAATGAAGAGAGTGTAACCTTGTTATGCTTGCGGAGCTGTTGGACATTGGAGTGTCCGATGATGGTGCAGGAAGGTGTTGTTCAGCAAACAAGTGACATCAATTTGTTTCAAATCATGAGAGGGCTGAGAATGAGATGTCATAATCCACACTTTCACAATAATGTGAATCAAATGCTGAATTTTCAACCCATGCAGCAGGTGCAAATGCCATGTGTACAAGTGACCCAGTTGCAGCCGATGAAACAGCAGGTTTCAATGGTACCTTGACAGCAAATTCAAATACCACATGCCCCAATGGAACAGCAGCAGGTGATGCTTCCTCAACCGGTCACAGGACAGAGGTCCAACCAAAGTAATAACACAGTTCACTGATTCCCGTTACTCAGCGAGAATGGAATAAACGATGATTGGGTGAGCAAGAGTTCGTATGAGGAGGAATGTGAGCTTGCTGCTTCTCTGGAAGTAGATCAGAAAGGCCCATATGTGAAGGGAAAGGTAATGGGTCACAAGGTTTTATTTGTGGCTGACAGAGGAGCTACACGCTTTACAGTAAGATTTGCAGAAGTTCTGAATTTGCCCCTTTCAACAAAGACTGTCCAGATTGTAGGAGTAGCAAATCAGTATTTGACCAACCCAATTACAGAACTGGGTACGGTTAAAATTGGCATCTTCAAAGGACTGCACAAGTTCGTAGTCTGTGATTCAAGTCCAGTATCCCTACTGGGAAGAGACTTGCTGTGTAAAACAGGTGCTTGATTACCTGTTTAAATGATGGAATAGAGATACAGGCGAATAGTGATGATGAGGATAACGCAGCTCTAGAGACAGAGTGTGAGACAATAAATGAGGACTCCTGATTAATTTCTTTCCAGTGTTCACAATAAAGGGGCTTCCTCCTGATTTACAGGGAATGGTTAAAGAGAAAGTGTGGCATCTGACAGGGAAAGAGATAGGTCTGATAAAGGGAGTTGAGCCAGTTAAAGTTCCTGTAAAGCTGAACGTAATTATTCCTCAGATTCCCCAGTACCATATGCCACAGGATATTCTTATAAAGGTTGCTCAAATAATTGCAGAATTTGTGAAACAGGGGGTCTTGAAAGAAGTGTTGAGCAGCCCATATAATTCACTGATAATGGGATTGAAGAAGCCCTGTGGGAAAGTTCGAATTGTCCAGGATTTGTAGAAAATAAATGACATTTGTGATCAAACGTTGCCCAGTAGTGCCAAATCCAGCTGTGATTCTGTTTCAGATTCCATGTGATGCTGAGTGGTACACTGTCACTGACAAGTCTTCTTTTCTGTGCCTCTTCATGAGGATAGCCAATTTCTATTTTGTTTCAAATGTTTGGATCAAGTTTACTGTTGGTGTCGAATTCCTCAAGGGTTTTCAGAGTCACCTTCCATATTCAATCAGATCTTGAAAAAGAATTTGGAGTCATTGGAATTGCCTTTCCAATCGTCATTGGTGCAATACATTGATGACTTGCTGATTGCGTCCAAAACAAGTGGAACGAGTACACATATGACACGATTGCCTTACTGAACCATTTGGGAAAGAATGGTCATAAAGTGTCTCTACTAAAATGACAATACTGTCAGAGAGAAGTGAGGTACTTGGGTCGTCAGCTTGAGAAAGGAACGAGGAAAATATCCAGAGAAGAGGTCACAGCCATATTGCCAATGAGTCCCCCAGCCACACAGAGAGATGTCAGGAGGTTCCTAGGGATGGTAGGCTATTGCTGCCAATGGATTCCCAATTTTTCAGTCATTTCCAAGCCATTGCAAAAGCTGACCCATAAGGAGATTACTGATCCCCTAGTGTTAGACCAGGCTTGCATGAAAGCATTTTCTGAAATGAGAAAGAGTCTGGCAAAGCTCCGGCTTTGGGTATTCCTGGCTACACAAAGTCCTTCACATTGTTTTGTCATGAGCGTGATGCATGTTCTTTGTCTGTCTTGACGCAGGTCCATGGAGGTGTAAACCGCCCAGTAGCATATTTTTCAGCTACCTTGGACCCAGCTGCAGCAGCTTTACCAGGCTGTTTGCGTGCAGTTGCATTGGTTGGACAGAGCCTCGCACGGTGATGGGACACCCCCTAATTGTAATGGTCCCTCACTCTGTTGAAGTTTTACTTACCTGAACCAAGACCCAATATCTGACAGGTGCAAAATTGACGCGTTATGAGACAAGTATTCTAGGGTCACCAAATGTGTCATTGAAAAGATGTACAGTGCTGAACCCAGCAACCTTGCTTCCAAATGAAAATATTGAAATTGAAAAGTTGGAAGACATTGAGCATGATTGTCTTGAAGTAACTGATTTGTGCACAAAACCGATACCTGATTTTAGAGATACTCGACTGGAAGAAAATGACCAAATTATCTTTGTTGATGGTTCCTGTCTAAGAGACAATACAGGAGTACTGAGAGCAGTATATGCCATGTGCACAATTACTGGTATCCTGGAAGCATCCTAGCTTCAAGGAGTATATTCTGCACAAGTAGCTGAACTGGTAGCCCTTACTAGAGCGTGCCATGTTTCTGCTCACCTTAAAGTCACCATCTATACGGATAGTCAGTATGGATTTGGAATAGTCCATGATTTTGGCCATTTGTGGTCACAGAGGAGTTTCATGACCTCTTCTGGTTCATCAGTGAGAAATGGTGAGAGAATTAAAGAATTTTTGCATGCTATCCAAATGCCTGAAAAGATTGCTGTGGTGAAATGTAGTGCACATCTGAAATCGCAAGATTTTGTGTCAATGGGAAATGAATATGCAGATCAAGTCGCAAGGTTTTATGCATTTAACTGTATATCGTTCAAGGGTAAGTGGGAATTGTTATCTGAGGAAGATGAAACATGTCCAAGTTTTGCTTCGCAAGTAATTGACACATTGGAAGAATTGAAAATATTGCAGAATATTGTTGACAGGTAGCAAAAACTTTCATGGAGCAAAATGAAATGTGTACAGCGACAAGATGAATTGGGGTTTCAGAAGAGGGACAATTGGTTTTACCCAACAGTCTGCTGTCTCAAATGGCTAGGTATTATCATGGTCAAGCAAATGTTCGGAGGGATGCCATGATTCGCCGGTTCAAACATAATTGGTTTAATTAAAGGTTTAGACAAGTTGCTGAAGCAGTTTGCCATTGCTGCGTCATTTGTCAGCAAATTAACGCAGGTAAAGGGACAGTGGTTAATTTGAGCCACATTGGAAAAGCAAGAGGTCCATTCAGCAGAATTCAATTAGATTTTATTGAGATGCCTGTGTGTGGACGTTTGAGATATGTGTTGGTGATTGTCTGCATCTTTAGTCACTGGATTGAAGCGTACCCTACACGAAGATATGACAGCCTCACAGTAGCAAAATTACTGCTTAGAGAACTGATACCACATTTTGGGTTATCGATCTCTTTAGGATCAGATAGGGGAAGTCACTTCAACAATAAAGTAGTGAAATTACTTTGTGCAGCATTAAACATTGAGCAGAAGTTGCATTGTAGTTACCTCCCTGAAGCATCAGGACTAGTGGAGCAGATGAATGGTACCATGAAATCAAGAATGGCAAAAATGTTTGTGTCCATGAATCGAAAATGGCCTGACGCACTGCTGTTAGTTCTTATGACAATAAGAAACACACCAAACAGGCAGACAGGATTATAACCACACAAAATCCTCATGGGCTGAGCAATTAGGTTGCCAGCGGTCTGTGTGAGTGCGCTTGTGAACATTACGGATGATATTGTGTTGGACTACTGCAAAGGTCTGGCTGATGTGGTTCGCTCTTTCTCTCAGAAGGTGGAAGCCACCACACTGCCATCGATCCAAGATCAAGGACACACCCTGAGGGGCAGGTGACTGGGTGGTGGTCCAGAAACATGCGAGGAAGACGTGTTTGGAGCCTCGCTGGAAAGGCCCATTCCATGTTGTTCTGACCATTACCACAACTGTGAAGTGTGCTGGAGTTCCGAACTGGATTCACGCAAGCCACACAAGAAAAGTGACACGTCCTTTAGATGATGAAGAGGAGTTGTTCAGAGTACCAACAACTATCAGACAAGCCTCAGACCCAGAAAGAGAAGAAAGAGGAACTGAGGCTGGATCTGAGTCCATTGACGACGGTTCAGTCACTCCTGTGAGAGACGAAGGAGAAAACCTCCAGGTACGTCATAGTGAGCCAATCTCAATTGAGGCAGCAGGAGAGTCTAGTCAGAGGAGGGCTCTCCCAGAAGTAGACAAATTTGAAAGACAAACAGAGCAAACGCCAGACCCTGAGGGGGAAGGAGTTGAGGTGGATCAAAGTCAATGTGATCTGACTCCTCCTGAACCAGTTGCAGGTCCGTCAAGAGAAAATCCTGCAGAACAAGAAGAAGTTTCAAGTTCAACACTGAAAGGAGCATTGACTAAAGGTCCACTGAAAGGAGATAAGTGTCCAGAATCACAAGCGAAGAGAGAGGAAAAAGTTGTTGTGACAACAATAGAGGAAGACGTAGATACGACTAAGAGAGAAGACTTAAGTGAAGGAGAATTGAATGGAGATTGAAAATTGAAAAGAAAAAGAATAGCAAGTCGAAGGTACGCAGGTCCTGAATGGGCATATGCAACTACAAGTGAATGACAAAGAGAGTTTTTGTCTTTTAGTTTTGATCTAGATATGCCAGGTCAGTACGCTGGCACTTGAAGGAAAGTAAAGAACTGAACTGTGGAAACAATTTGAGAAAAGTAGAAAGAGAAAAGAGACTGTTGAAAGTAACCAGAAAAGACTTTGATAACCTGATTTGACTTTTGGAAACCTAATTTAATAAGCTGCTCAACTGATTTTGACAAGCTTACTGATTTTTGAGAAAACGGATCCTGGAAGTGAGACTGAAAGTTGTAAATAACTGCTGAAAGAAGATTTTCTTTTCTGCATAGTTTTTGAATTTTCTTTTCTACTTTCTGATTCTTTACAGATCATGAGTAACATTAGCCACAAGGGTAGGAAGAACAGGTGCTGTTTGGCGATTGTATGTGTGAAATTGGGTTTGATATTGATTGTGGGTATGAATTTATACTTCAGCTTTAGAGACAACTACTGCATTAGCAGCGATAGAGAAGTTTAGGCTAGATGAGAAGTATCTGCATGTAGATAATGCCAAGGGGAACTTTCTTCTAATGTGTTCTATCACTTATTGAGTGAGTATGTTGAGACAGTGGATGAGAAGAATTGTTTTGTGTGTACGCAGATTCCTTCATCAGTCGAAGAATGAGTTACCTATCATAGTCTGTCTCTAACTTATGGGATAAGTTGTAGTCTGTTACTAACAAGATTCTATAACCACGAGTACATTCAGTATTTCCATTCCAATCACGATGTAGTGTTTTCGTTTGTCCCCATAATTAGGTACCTCAGTAGAGTATCTAAGGATAAAGACATAGCATTAGTGGGGGGTTTCTTTGAGCCTACATTAACTTTTGACACAGCTTAGACTCAAAGGAATAATCTGACATGCTTACTTACACCTTTAGATCACACAGATGACATGAGAAAGGTGTTAAAGGAGATGGTAGAAAAGGACTTTTAGGAATGATCATGCTTATAGTGCAATAAAAACACAAGGGAAATCAGCTTTAGATACGCAACACCTAGGGAAGCTTTGTATATATAGGCCTAAATCTAGCACTGACACTTTGTGGAAACGAGTGAATGTAGACATGTGTTCTTGTTTCAGAGTAAATGGACATTTATGTTGAATGGACAGGATCCAGCGATTCCTGGCATATATTACATTTTTGGACCTAATGCTTATTACCATCTTCCAAAAGGATGGTATGGCACATGTTATTTGGGGGTTAGTTTTCCCAAAGCTTTTCCAACTGGATGACTTAAAGAAATTACCGGAATTGACTGAATTACATCACATTAGAGAAAGAAAAGAGTCTCCTTCTGTTATAGTGGGAGATATATTTGGAGCAATGATTCCTTCAGTAGGAGTTGTTCTGAATTCGATAAAGATTGGAAAAGTGTCTACTATTGCGGATAACATGTTGACAAATTTTTCAGGAGCCATTTATCTTGATAGATACAGAATTGGCCACGGAAAGAGCTATGATTCTTCAGAACCGCCTTGCCTTAGATATTCTTTTAGCAAAGGATGGTGGAGTTTGCAAAATGCTTAATTCAAAGCATTGCTGTTCATCTATTTCTGATGATAGTAAAGACATTAGAAGCTTACTTACTAATCTGACTAATAAGAGTGCTGATTTGAAAGAGTTGAAAGAACCAGGTGTTTAGGAGAAAGTTGGCAAAGGATTTGCTTCTGTGGGAAACTGGCTCAGCAACATTGGGTAAGGGATATTATTGAAAATAATACAAGGGATATTGATTATTGTGATTTGTATATTTGGAGCATGGGGAATATGTAAATTGTGTAAAGTGATTAAATTAAAGAAGATGAAGAATAATCAGAGGAGGGAAGAAAAGAAAAGGGAAAATTTGTTTAGGGAAAATTCGAAAAGAGAACGAAAATACAAAGGGATAGAGATGACAGAATTTTAGCTGATGCAACAATTTGTGTGAGAAAATTTGGTGTGATGACATAGTTAGTCATCAGAGGAGGGATTGTTAACGTTGAATGTAACTTATGAATATTCACGTATTTTGAGCACTGAATTTGCACAGAAAAGGTTTTACTTAGAGAAAACAATGCACGCATTTGAAGGCGCACCTACGTGAGTGGCCACCAATGTTCACAAAGTGTACTTATTATTGGCTTATTAATATGCAATGATGAGCTTATGTTTGATTAATGTAGTTGAGGGGTATGCATTATGTATTAACTTTATTAATTAAGGTTGGACGCACTAACAATCCCTGCGCGGGATCACTGCAGAAGGGTCAACCCTTTTAGAACTGCAGATATCAGTTTATGTGAGAACCCCGCCTTTCTCCATTGCAGGTATTAGTTTATGGGATAAATCCTCCCTCTCCAACGCACAGACATAGCTCATGCTGATATTTGTTCGGGCACAGCTTCCCCCATGACCAAGGGGCATTAACAATCTTTCTGGTTAATTTTGAATGTGATGAGGGAAGTCTCATGGTGGTATCAATGACTAGAGACTAAATAGTATTTTTACCAGCCTTTGGTACAGATTGGACATTTGCCACAATAGTGCCTATTTGACACAAGGAATATGCTTTTTTTGACAAAAAAGGAATCATGCCACAGCTCTCTAGTTTTAAGAAATGCTCAGGGTTGGTAGATTTACCTGTGTATTATACACATGTTAGGCAATGAGAGGAAAACAAGATATAGATATTCTCCCTAGTTATATCACAGAACAAGGACAATCTAGCAATCCCTGCTGGGACCCAAGCAATGGGTCTTAAACAGAGGCAATGAGTGAATTCCTTAGGTTAGATAACAGGACCCTCACCCACATTTTGTGGCATGCTTCATCACTTGGTCTTATCTCACCCTCGTAACATACATCCAGAGAGGAATCAACCTCTAAAAGCAAGCTCTTAATATTATAGGTATGGAAAAACAGGAAAGTGTTAACCCTGTCTAGAGGAATGACCCAACACATCTTTATTAAGGATCCTCAAAGTAGATTTAAAAGATTGGCAGATGTTATAGGGACTCAGGGCATATTTATGAGAACTGATACATCGTTGTGACAAGGCAGAGATGCGTTACAAAACGTTGCACTGCAGCACAACAGTTACCAACACCGTGGATCTGCTGTATTTAAGGTATGGTGCATCATGTCCTAAGGTCCCAAGGTGCCTCAAAACAATAACGCATCCGTGGGACGGATGTCACAATGAAAACTGACACATGTGCAGCCAAAGTGATGCAAAGCTGCTTTGCGGGTCATAAACCAATGCTTACGTGCTGCAGATCACCTTTGTGTCACAATGGAGTGCGCCATGCACCAAAAATCCCTTGAAAAATGACAAATTGGGGAAAAATGTTTTTTTACACCTCAAAGGGGAGAGATGGAGCAGGTAGAAGGGGGTAGCAGCAGTCAGGGCAACAATCCCAACAACCCCAGCTCCTTCCAGGATGTCCAGGCAGGAAGAATAAGTTAAGTGAGGAGGAGAATTAAATACTGATAAAAGAGGTCAGAAAGCATGAACATCAGCTCTTCGTCACTTCCAAATAGCCATTATGGAAGAAAGAAGTAATCTGACAGTTCATAGTGAAGAAGATCAACAGTGTAGGGCACACTAAAAAGACAGTGCAAGAATCCAAGGAGTGCTGGCACGATTATCAGCGTAGGAGCAACTGGCCAAGAACCTGAGGGCAGCTATGCTGACTGAAGGAGGATCTGAGGATTTGGAGGAGCTGGATGCATTGGAGGAGTCAACTCAGTACCAGTCAAGCCAGGAGAGTTGGTGTGGGGGCGTGACCTGGTGCCAATGGCGGAAGAAGCCTCTCCATGAGGCCCCCGCGTACAATCTCTGAATTGCAGTGGACCCCCAAACCAGCTAGGAGGGGGATGAAAGGTACGGAGAAACCCCGGCTCCGAAGCGGAGATGATCGGGCCAGGTGGAGCACGAGAAACGAAGTCTGAGCCCTGTGAGGCCGAGCACGGCACGAAAACCAAAACGGCAGCCGAGATGGGAGAAACGGAGTCGGCAGTCTGCTGAAGCTGGAAGAGACCGCCGAGGCTTACCTGACCGCAGGGGTGTCGCTGGCAGCGGAGGAGAGGAGCCGGTGGAGAAGCTCTGGGCTCCATACACCCGGAGACGGGGACCCAACGAGGAGAGAAGCCTGAGGTGAGCCGAGGCGAGGGGGAAGACGTCGGCGAGAGGGATTGGTAGCGGAGATCCTCAGCCACTACAGTGACCCCCCGGCCTGGACTGAGGGCCCTCGGGTGGAGAACCAGAGGAGGGAAGCTCCCAACCCCATTCCGGGTCGATACGACCCCGACTCTGTTACCAGTGGGACCATTGGACGAAAGCGCGGCAACGATGCAGCGGTGAGAGGGGGACCCCTAGGGATAAGAGTGAAAACTCAGAGCGCTGGAGAGAACCATGATGAGTGGCGCGATGGGGCATCTGTTGAGACGGATGTTGGGGAAGCCTGGCCAGGAGAGAAGAGAAACCTTGTGAGAACCCAATCATCCCACTTAAGAAAAGCTGCTGCTTGGGCCAGGAGGAGGGCCCAGTGGAAGCCACAGGCTGGAATAGGAAAGGACAGGAGAAATGAGCTGCCCCACCTGACGAAGGGAGGAGACAACCCCAATGACGATGCAACTGACTGGAAACGCAACACACCCTTTTTAACAGCACTGGCCAAAAGTAGCACACAGAAACCCATAACGAATCGGAGAGAGAGACAGTCAGACCCATAACGATAAGAGGCACTAGGTAGGTGCCCCAGAGGATTGGTCGGACTGGCCAGAAGAGAGACGGGGAACAAAGAAGTGAGAATAGCACAGAAGAGATGACGGACCGGCTAGGACCTAAGAACACCTCTCCGAAGAACAGTGCAGTGATCCCACACTTCAGGACGTGCTGCGGGCCATAACAGCCTCCCGAGTAGCCCTGGAAGGAAAAATTGATACTCTGGCCACAGACCTCACAATACTCAGGGACGACCACCAACACTTAGCTGAAAAGGTTAACACTACAGATAGGTAGCTAAAGGAATTACTGCCAGAGGTCAAAGATACCACTACAAAGACACAACAGATGGAAAGGTGAATCCGGGAACTGGAACTACGAGTGGAGGGCGCTGAAAACAGATCACGGAGAAATAACATCCGGGTGATTGGTATGCCTGAAAGTGCAGGTAGGACCGGACTGATGGAGTTCCTAGAGACATGGCTAAAAGAAAAAGTGGCAGAAGAAGCACTCTCTCCTTTCTTTGCAATTGAAAGAACATACAGGGTTCTGGCGCGATCTCCCCTCCCCCGGGGGCTCCCCTGAGACCGACAGTGGCCAGACTTCTTCATTACAAAGACAGAGACTACTTGCTGAGCCAAAGCAAGAAAAACTGAGACTGCAAGGTGGATAATCATACGGTTCGCATCTTCCCTGACTTCTCTCGGGAGGTGCAGAGACAGAGGGCCTCTTTCCAAGAGGCTAAACAAAAACTGTGCTAACTAGGGATCCAATATGGGATGCTATTTCCTGCAAGACTCAGAGTAGCGACTAAAGATGGCACACAGTTATTTTCTACGGCTGAAGAAGTATGGCAATGGCTGGACCAGCAAACACCAATAGAGGGCGGGCTCCAGGCGGAGGGCCCCCCTACGGAACGGCAAAGGAGAAGGCGGCAGACCAAACCCCGGTCAGTGAGTAGTCCGTCCCAAACTGAGATTCAAAAGGAAAGACAAAAAGCAACGGAGGCAGCTGCCTCACTGAAGGACTCAGAACTTGAAGCCCCATCACGGATAATTAATGACCTAGAACTATCAGGCTCGGATCAGAAATCGGTATCATTGCACATGTCAGAAAGGTCCGGCCCAGACGTGACTCTGGGCACATCGGACTGTATCATCTGAGGAACACATTTTGGAGCTATAATAGCACAAGTTGGAAGGGACCAGGAAAATCTTCTGCACTGTTGAAAATAGGACTGTCGGTACTGAAGCCACTGATGGGAAGGTGAAGGACAAGGAAGACAGGAAGTGCAAGCTCAATTTCAGTGAGCAGGAATTGAAGGTGCTCACTGTGGAGGTTGTCAGGAACCATGACAAACTCTTTGTGAAGAACTCACTACAGGTTCTTGAAAGTGAGAAAAGGAACCTTTGGTTGGAAATCCAGACAAAAATCTGTACAGGGGGTGTTGCTCAGCACTCTGTTGAGGAAATTAGCAAAAGATGGTATGACCTGCATTCCCGTGCCAAAGAAAGGGTAGCCACCAGGCTAAAGGAGGCAAGGAGCACCGGAGGAGGACCACCCATTCAGGCACTGTCCACACCAATGGAAGACATGGTGGAGTCCACCCTTCTTCCGGAAGCCGTCAGTGGTGTCACTGACATTGACACCCCAAGGACACCCAGCACCAGCAAAGGTAAGGCCAGCAACGATGCGTATCCCCATATGTGCATGTACAAATGTCCCCTAGAAATAGCTATTAGCTTGATGCAGCGTGATAAGTAGTCCATTCCACATCTGACCAACAATACAACAATGCCTTGTGGGAGTGATAGGCCACAATCCTAAGGTCAAAAAGACACATTGAAAACAACTTGGTGTTAAGCCATATACAAAAACAACACACACAAGTCGCAGTACCAGACACAGTACTGTCAGTGAACCTGCTACAAGAGGTGCCAGTGTGGCCACTGAGCACTCAAGTGGAGTGCGTGGACGTAGGAAGTAATGCTAAGGCCTACAGGGGACTACCGTGACATGTAGCTGTACAGTTATACTGATGCTAATAGTGTGACACTGTTATTTGCACATGGTAGCCTATGCTTCATGGCTATGTCCTATTGACACATACGTTACATGACGTCAAGGTAATAAAATTGCTAAAAACAGAAAGACATAATATTGCAGTGGTGTTGTCATTACTTACATTAGAAATGGTTGTGCGTGATGTCAGTGCGTCTTTGCCTGCCCTCTGCTGCACTGGTCCTGACTACTGGGTGATGGGGTGGTAAGGGATCACCATCTTCATCTGAGTCAGGCTCCATTGGTTCAACAGGTATGCCCCTTCTTGTTGCTATGTTGTGCAACATTGCACATGCAGCCACAATTTTACATGTTGTCTCTGGGCTGTACTGTAGTGCTCCTCCACTCTTATGGATGCACCTGAAGCGGCTCTTCATGGGACCAAAAATCCGCTCCACCACACTGTGGGTTGCCCTGTGTGCAGCACTGTACCTCCTCTCCGCAGGCATTGTAGGGTTCAGGTAGGGCGTAAGTGTGTAGGTGCGCACTGCATAGGCACTATCTCCTGGAATGAACAGAGGGTAAAATGAGTACTGTTGGAAACTGACATCACTATTACTTCAATGCAACATAGTCATCTATTACTTTACCCAGTAGGTATCCTTCGCCAAACTCCCCAGCTAGCAGTCTTGTATGAATCCCTGCTGTGGCGAAAGATGTAGGAGTCATGTGTGCTACCTGGGTAGCTGGCCACAAGATCGGTAATGATGTTAGAGGCATTGCTAATCACCTGTATGTTCATGGAATGATGGTTTTTACGGTTCCAATAAACATGCTCGGTGGCCGATGGTGGACAGATAGCTACAGGTGGCCCATCCATGGCATCTATAACATGAGGGAATTGTGCAATCTGATAAAAATTGATTTTCGTTTGTTGAATTTCCTGTGGGGTGTTGTGGAATCTTATGTGCTCCTGTATTTTGCTCAGCATGGCATTTAGAAATGCTGTGAAGAATCGTGAAAGAGAACTCTGTGAGACCCCTCCTGCTTCTGCTATGACCCCTTGATAGCTCGATAAGGCTAATAGGTGCAGGAAGCATAATACCTGCACATGGGTGGGTATGCTATTGGTCCTGAGTGTGGTGCGCTGCAGTATGGGGTTGTAGATCAGCTATCAGGTCAAGTATCATGGCTGAGTTTAAGCTGCACTTCTCATAGAAATCCTCCTCTGTCTGGTCAAAAAGGGTTATGCGCACTCTGAAAATGCTCTCCTGTCTCCTCCTTACCCTCCTCAAACCTGCCAAGATCCTCATCCTCCTCTCCATTACGTAGACTGCATTGTGAAAGAGCGGCTGAGGCATTCTGGGCCCGCATGGCCATTCTCCGAATTTTCGCAATTTGCGACTTTTTGATGCATCCCATTACGACATGGTTTTGCGTGTCGCAATCAGCATATTGCAAATTGCGCCATGATTTTGCGGATTGCTATCTGTGATTCGCTAAACTGTGTTGCAGTTTGCATCTCGCAAATAGCGATTCGGTATTTCACGTCGCTATTTGCGAAATGTTGATTGCAACACGCAAAACCATGTCATATTCACAAAAGTTCGCAATTTTTGCGATTCCGTTTTTTCACACTATGAAAGACTTTCATACATCGCAGGGACCATTTTTGCATTCGCAAACAGACGATTTTTGTGATTCGCACCTTTTGAGAATGCAAAAAAGCTTGATACATCTGGCGCTTAGTTAAGATAACATTTCAATGAATTACAGACAATCAATGATGCAATTTACTGGCATCTGAATTGGATTCCATAATAACATACTGACTCATGTTTTTAAACATTGAAAATTAAACCTGGCATTGTGGATGTACTTGAATCTTATAATTGAATCCCTTGTAGGCATTCTTATGTGTTTATTTGAAGCACCCAACCCCACAAGAGTTCATTGGGTCATCCTTTTGAGCATTGATGTTCCATCTTGAAGAAGGTTTTGCCTCTGCAATGTTCCATGAGAGGAGGTGTAGTTCCTCACCCCTCAGCACACTTGGTTGCGGATACAGGAGCCACTCTTTTCTTTTGGCATATAGCGCAGCTGATAGCCAGCTTCACTGGTTCTGGCTCGAGTTAATGGTCTGCTCATTTCTTACTGAAGTCAAACTTGACATGGATGGTGCTTAAATACTATGACAGCATGACGCCAGTTTTATATCTAAGTCTCACATTCTTGGTGCATCTAATGAGAAGGTTAGGGGCAAACCATTTTGGCCACTTCCCATCACTGACTTATCAACTGTCTTTGAAATACAGTGGCGCTACGTCATGTAGACTTAATCGAGCCAAGAAAGTGGACTTTATACACCTGATATGCAAATATCCTCATCTTCAAAAGGCATGTGTTGCTTTATCAGAAAAAGAGCTTCAATGCCAGGGGTATATGTACATGTAGGGCTGCCATAACAAAAAGTCTTGATCCTCCTGATCTCCAGTTGAACTGCAACTTGATGAATTATCTATTGGTACATGAAAAAGCGATTTCTATCATTAAAAGTCATGGAACGGAACTGTGAAAAGAACAATGAGTCATGTTTAGTGGGAAACTCTGGATAAAAGTTGCTCTTCCCAGATGGTGGTACGATGTTTGCGCTATTTATTTCACAAGTGATCTTTTAGATTGTTGCTAATTGTACTAAATGAATTGGACTTGACATATTTTAGAAATGCTTGCATATCATTTTATGGTAAAAGATTGTACTGATTACTGGGGAACGAAGTTAGCATAAATGCTGTTTATCATGTGGACCCATTGTTTAATATGAAGTCAGACTGCACACTGACTTTATGTGTTTTAATGATACAATATTTATCTTTGAGTTTATAAGTAACATTGGTACGGTTTTACTTAAACAAAACAATAAAGAATGTTTGAAGTTTTTTGAGCTATGCACAAGTATATCCCTTTTTGAGGGTTTTACCACAACAGGCACATAAAAGGTGAACTGGACTAGGGTTAAACGTAAAATCTGTCCTCCTGTATGCATTGTGTACATTATCAGACTTTGCACTGATTCAAGGACGACTGAACACGTGATGTATGGAAGGAAAATGGACCAACTTCAACACTCTAGAACTCCAACAGGAATTAGGAAAAAAAACAAGGATATTATAATATCATAAGGGTCAAGCAAAGCATGCTTAGTTACGTCATTGCAGAGCTGCCTGCTGTAATGTTGCTGCGTAGTAGAAATCTCTGGAATACTGACTTCCGCCCTCACACACTTCCAACATAAAAACTACTTACCCTCCTTGTTTAACAGATTCACAAACTCATATGGCCAAAATAAGGCGTACCTGCCTAGACATTAAATTGGTGTAATTAATAAACTGTTCCTTTTGAAATTGGTAAATGAACGTAGAGTATAAGTAAACCAAAACGACAGCATGGCTATTTTTTAACGCTAGAGGGCAGCATTGAGCCGGTATGCACACACGCGTTTACATGACACGTTCAGAGTCATCTAATTTCAATGAAAAGCAGGCCCAGAGGGCATTCGTCTCTGAAATAAAAAAAACCCTACACGCATCTGGAAACTGTTGAATCAGCACAACCTTGTAGTGAGGCGGGAAGTAAGGGAAAGGTCTTGCATGCTATTAGAAATGCTTGCTTGGCAGAAGATTTTTTTGTATGCTGCCCAACAAGCCACGGGTGCAGGGTTAGGAGCATATAAGCGTGCTCTTTTTAAATGTAATCGGTTTGCATTTCTTAACAGTTGTTTCTTTTTAGATGCTAGAATAAAGCTCATTTTTCGAGTATGAACTCAAATTAAAACTGTTTATTTACTTGCTTGCATTAGGATAAATTTTATTTGTGCGAATATTATTTTAACAGTATAAACGTGCAGAGCGAGAGCACTGCTAATTAATCTTTCTGGTATTTCAACTAGCAGTTGTTTCGTTTCCCATTAATATTCGACTAAATGGATTCATTTACATTTTTTTCCGAAAACCTTGTCAAAATTATATTACATTATTAACTACTGTTTATTATCTTAGAGTTTTGTACTGCGCACACGTCGCCTGGAGGCCTCTCCCTAGCTTTAACTCAGTATGAGTTTCTTGCTGTGGTAAGTGACACACAGTACAGTGTTTGCAGGCAGTTAGTAGGATCATAGCATCTGGACAAAAACGCTGAAAAGTGGTACGCAACGGCAGGCCTACAATCTATGCCTTTATTTGGTGGTTAAATGAACTGAGAGGAGTGCGGGGTAATATTATGTCAGTTCAACGCATACGTGGGGCAAGTAAATGTTACAAGAGACCTCAAAAGAGAAAATACATTCCTCTAAATTGCGTTTAGTTTATACATCAGTTTGTTTGCAGCTTCAACTAACTTTCAGACCCTGAGGCATGGCTATTAAAATACTGGCTGAAATCCTTTGTAGCAGAAAGATAAGAAACGCACATAGATTCACATAAAAAGACGGGCGGTCGACATGTTTTATACACTGAAGACAAACCAAGTACTGTCATTTCACATTCACAAAACATAGTTTACTTTATTTACCCTTGGAGGTCAGCATGTTCTTTGAAACGTGGGTCTCCCCGAGAGCATCAGATGCAATATATATATATGCACAGTGACTTAAGTCATATGTTTTTCATCATGTGAAAGGGCCTCACATTCTTAAATCAACTAAAAATTCCTCCTGTTTCCTCAGTCCGCAGGCTACAGGAATGTTTGGTATTCTCTTGGGAGGAAAGGGAAGTATTTATGCCTAATTAGCCCAGCTTGTAGAATCAGATGTGGACTGACAACCAAGAAAACTGTCTCAGACACATCTCTAAACTGGTTTCACCTGTAGCATGCTTGCTGCCTTAATTATTGTCAATATTTACTTCTACAAAAAATACTTCTTACAAATGTGCCAATACAAATCACATTGATTACATCTTCACACTGGAAGTAAATCCCTTCATAGTTTAATCAAGCAAAATTCTTTACAATTTAGAGGAATTTTTTTAACATCTTAGAAGCAAATCAGCATGTTTGTATAAAATATACATCAATATGGGTGCGTGCATTGATAGACTGTGCATCACAATAACTTTGTGCATGTGCTTATATGTATCACTGCCTTTATTATCAATCGGTTAGGCACTTTTCACAAAATTGGGTATGCAGTGGTATGGGGACTGCTTTCTCCAGTACCTCCACAAGAGGTATGTGTAGGAGGTTGGCCTGGTTTGTAGTGGGTACCTTGGGTACTTACACCTTATACCAGGTCCAGTTATCCCTTGTTAGTGAAATGTAGTAGTGTTCTAGCGGCTTAGGCTGACAGAGGTAGCTGTAGCAGAGCAGCTTAGGCTGAACTAGGAGACATGCAAAGCTCCTGCAATACCACTATAGTTACCCAGTACTTATACACAATAAAATACAATACTCAGTGTTACCAAAAATAAAGGTATTTTATTTTAGTGACACAAGGCCAAAAATATCTTAGAGGCACTACTCCTTCTGGAGGTAAGTATTATACACAATATGTACACTAGACACCAAAATAAGGTAAGTAATTAGTCAAAGGATAGTGCAAACATAGAAAATACCGTAGAATGCAATAGGAAGAAATAGGTCTAGGGGCAACACAAACCATATACTAAGAAAGTGGAATGAGAATCACAAATTCCCCCCTAGACAAGTGTAGTGTGTAGAGAATCACTGGGAGAGTACGAAAACCACAAAGGTGAGTAAAATACCCCACCACAGAGCCCAGGAAAGTAAGAGCAAAGTACTGCAAGTTTCCTTAGGACACACTACAAGTCGTGATTAGAGTTATTGCAAGAACCAAGCAAGACTGCAAACAACAAATGGTGGATTCCTGGACCTGAAGACCTGTGAAGAGAGGAGACCAAGTCCAGAAGTCACAGAAGATTCCAGCAAGGACAGGAGCCCCTGCCAACCTTGAAGATGGTGCAAAAGAGGATTCTCCGGTTAGAAGAAGTCAGCAGGAGAGCACCAAAGAAGATGGCTGCAGGTTCCTGCATGATGCAAAGGATGTCCCACATGGAGATGTTGGATGCAGGCAAGTTGCAGTGCTGGATTCATCCAACAAGCCTTGGTTCAAGCAATGTTGCGGATTGCGTCAAAATGGCACTGCCTGGACCCAAGAGGGACCTGGGGGCCTCAACTCAGACTGCGGAGACAGAGGGGGCTCCCAACACTGGAGGGAATCCACAGATAACCAGGCAGCACCCACGGAGGTCCCAGGACACGGGGACAAAGAAGGTGCAAATTGCAGTTGTTGCAGCACTACACAAGAAGGTCCCACGCCCCCGGAGAACAACTCAGCGAGTTGAGAGTCGCAGGATAGAGTGCTGGGGACCTGGGCCAGGCTGTGCATAAAGGATTGTTGCAAATAGTGCACAGCAGCCTAAGGAGGTGAAGATCATGCAGTGCACAGGGGTACTGTTGCAAACGGAAAAGGCAAGTTCTTACCTCCTCCAAATTTGGACAGCAGGACCTTAGGACAGTCTGTGCCAAAGGGGTCCACCACCTGTGTTCCAAGGAGCAAGCTCGTCACCAGGAGAGGAATCCAAGAGAACTAGTCGTCGTCTTAGAAGGTGCCTGCTGGAGCAGGGAAGTGATTCTGTCACTCCACAGGAGATTTCTTTGGTCCCTCTGGTGCAGGGTAAAGACATGGAGTCCCCAGAGTGTGCACACCATGGAAAGTGTTGCAGTTGCTGGCAGGAGCTGAAGTTGCAGAGTCAAAGTAGCCCTTCTGGATACTTTGTTGCAGTTACAGCGGTTCCTGGAGCAGTCCGCGGTTGATCCGAGGTCAGAGGATGAAGCAGTAGTTGCAGAGGATTCCTGATGGAAACGTGCAAGCAGAATCAAGAAGAGAAATCCACAGGTGAGACCCTAAATAGCCCTAAGAGGGGGATTTGCTACCTAACCAGGTATGCACCTATCAGGAGGGGTCTCTCTTATCACCTGCTGGCACTGGCCACTCAGAGGCTTCCAGAGTGTCCCCACACCTTGGAAAACAAGGTGGCTGAAGTCTGGGACACACTGGAGGAGCTCTGGGCACCACCCCTGGGGTGGTGATGGACTGGGGAGTCGTCACTCCCCTTTATTTTGTCCAGAAGGGACACATTTCTGCACAAATAAATCTTAAATGGCAATTTGCTCTTTCTCTGTGTCCTGCAAAATGCAGCACACACAGAAAGAGCAAAAAAAAAAAAAAAAAAGGAAAAATTAAAGCATTTCACCTCGTTGCGGCATGTTAACACCACCCGTAGGCTGGCGTAAGATTTTGGCGCTGCCTCAGGTTTGCAATAGCTCATAAATCTGGGGCAGCTTCAAAATGCAATAGGTGTTGCTGTGGCACACTCACAGCAAACACCCATTGCATGGCCCCTTCCAGGCAAAGTGCTGCGGGTGAAGGGGCCTTATTTACAAGGTGGCGTTAAGCCACAAAAAGTGGGTTAACGCCGCCTTGTAAATACAGCGCAGTGCAGAGAGCCACTGGAGGGTCACAAAAAGTGACTCTCCGGTGGTGCTAGGGGCTTATAAATATGCCCCAGAGCCTTTTGTTATCATCTTACGAAGCGTCTGAGTTTATGATAAGCCAGCCCTCCCCCCCAGCCAAAGTTGGGAGGTAATCAATAACGTGAGATAATTTTAATAGCCCAATAATTCTAAGTAATTATTGCCGGCTGCAATAGATCATTTAATGCGTCTTGCTAGAAAATGAGCGAAAGTAAAAACCGTCTCATAATTTCATTTAAGAGTGCTGAACAGATGAAAAAGATTTCTGAACATTTTCAGCTTCACTCCAGACTCTCATTTGTTAACATTGCACGCACTGAATAATTCAGCAGGACACCGCGATTCAGGTTAAAGTACCTCGGCACACATTTGAATTCCACGGCACAGTCCTATTTTTTTTTCTTGGATGTGGGCTTTCAACAATGAAGTCAGTGCTTAATTTGTGCTTGTTGTTTCCGGTGCGGGGCACTAGTACTTATTTTTGAGGTCCGACACTTATTTTTCTGCCTCAAGACACATATGGGAAAGACGGAGGAAGATGAAAACAAAAAAGCGTCACAATGGGAGAAAGCAGAAATCTGCAAGAGGGAGCTGAAGGGACAGGAAGTGGCTGTAAATGGATTGAAGAGGCCCAAGATGGCTTCAGGATCATGCTGCCTCAGCATTCATTGCTCGCACTTTTAATTGCAGCAGCTGCGTTTTTTAGAAGAGGGCTTTGGGCACCAGCTCGTTTTTATTTACAAATTAAGCACTGAATGAAGTGATATTCATCAGTCGTCCTCGGCGTCTTGACTTTCATGGGTTACAGAAAGCCTAAGTAAATGGCTGCAATTAAATTACTTAATACCGGGGATTAAATAAACATACGTCTGTGCTGCTGCTGAACTGGTGTAGTCATTTCTTGTACCGCATGTGCTTTCATACTAGTGGTTTATTTAGCTGCAGCTTTTTAAACGCCCTCTATATGACCATTAACCATAACCTCTTAGAAGGTATTTACTGAGGCCAAGATTTATTAAAAATAATGCACTGCGATGGGTGAAAGGGAGCGAGTAGAACAGCACCAAACCTACTAAGAAATGGTACTGTATTCCTGTCGAACTGTGCTGGTGCACTTTAGGTTGACATGCACCAATGCACACACACTTAGCCCATAGTGTAATAGTATGTTCGTTCTCTAAGACATACATTTTGTACTGGAAAGGGACCGTTTCAGTATAGAAATGATTCTTTAACACTTTTCGGCTTTGTAAGTGTGCTGTACAGTCCAGCATGCATGCAAAGAAGGAAAGCAGGAAAAATGAAAACATTTCTCTTCATTATGCCTGCCTCGAGGGGGCGTGAGATTATGGCACAAATTCATGCCTAAAGTAAAGTTGCACTATGTACTGCTTTTTGTTACTTTGTAAACTATCAAAAGCAAATCCTGATTTGCATTAGATGGTAAATCCCAGCATAACACTTCGTATCAGGTTTGTACCCTGAGATGGGTTTGAATTTTAGGACTGGCATCACAGCGGTCTGCATACCTAGGGTTAACAATTCTTTGACTTATATATAGAGTGGGCTTTGACTCCACCCAGATTGGATTAGTAAAAACTCTCACTTTCTTCTGTTTTATAAATCATTCCACCCCCTTTGCATGTAGGACTCTTTTACATACTAAATTGATTCATGACATGTTAAAGCCTTTATTTTATGGTGGAAATTCATGCATAAAGCAATTGCTGTTTATTTTGTTTTTTTCACTACAGCAGGAGTTTAAAAATATTTTATTCGGGACTCCACATGCAAACTAGACTGTTGACTTTACCAATGCTTCTTTTTATCAGAAGACTCAGGGTAACGACGAGGTTTCGATGGAATCCCAGCTATCAAAGCAGTGAGCAACACATGGCACTTGTACAAAATACTGTACATACTGGTTTTCAGAAAATGGCATATGCATACCTCTTTTCAACCCATTAAACCATATGTACAAATTTTACATTATTTTCTAGAACATGTAAAACTTGCCTTTGTAAGTGTGTATTTTGCATCCATCACTATGAAGCACTTCTGTATGGTTCTCACATGGGCTCACAGTCTTTTTATCGTTTTGTTTTGTTTCAGCTCATCCATATCATCATTATATGATTAAACTGTATGCAGACAAGTTTACAAAGACCTAGTCTGAATACCTACGAAAATGCAAAAGTATAACATATTTAAAATAGCAAGGCACACAGGTGTAAAAGGAAGCAGACAAGACATGAGATGACTGGACTATTTTCAATCAACCTAATAGCTTTTCGAATTTTCTGTGATTTCTTCTTCTAGTGATTTAAATTGCTAGGATAAAAGTAGAGGCGACTAGGTAAATCATTTCTCATGAGCCACTAGCATTGCCCAATCAGGTATTGGTCTGCTAGATATTCTACAGCTACTTCATGCCAACGCAGTCCAAAGATGAGACAATCCCCACACCTCCGAGCCAAAACCACAAGTAAGTCAATTAACATGGCTGCAACACCTACTAACCTTTACCCCACCCAAAGCACATTCTATCGCTATCATGTTTGCAATTTACAAACCACGAATAAGCCACTTACTTACCTTCAGGACACAAGTCCTTCAAACCAATAGAACTGCCTGATCTTTATCCATAAATGCTACCATTTACTGCCTCAAAAAAATGTCTCCAAATATACAACCCCTTAAAACTCAATGAAAAACCAAGATATGCCACCTCCCCGTGCAGCCCACTTCAAAATACTCCTCATACTTAGTTCAAGTCATCTCCATTGTCTACCACCCTCTAGGTGGTGTTGCAGCTAGTCTTTGGAGGCGTTCAAACGTAGATTCAGAATAGATTATCCATCCTCCAGGAGGTCAGCAACTGCTGTTTTGCTATCACCTCTTTGCCCCTCTCCTATTTTGTGACCCAGGGAGGAATATTGCTTTCCATTTCTCAAACCAATTCCAAAGCCGGTTCAAGAATCTGAATTCAGTAGAAAGATGTACCTTTTCCGGTTTGGTGGAAAGTCTGGAAATTTAGAAGAATATATATTTCCATCTGTCGTTCTTATGGAACAGAAAAGTAAGGTAATGATATTTCTGCTTTCGATACATAATTTCTATTCAAGCAGAATAAAAGATGAACAAAAAAAGACTAATCTTAGCTCTTACCAATAGCCAATGTTTGCCAATGGTGCATGCAACATTGCCAATTAGATTGAAGGTGTGGTATCCAACCACAATCATTCAACGTAATGAAATAGTGTGCAGTAGGTATCTAAGGCAAAGGAAGATAGCTTCTTTTGAGCCTACATCGAATGCAACATTAACTCAAGATTGGGGAGACCAACACCAGATGAACCTTAGCTGAAAGTGCAAAAATAGTCCAAAATTATCATACAGTGATCAGCGGCCAGAGATTTTAAGTATAAGATACCACTAAAGAAGGAGGTCAAACACCTAATATATGTTAGACCAAAGGCATACCTTTTCTCTGAATCACTGATTAAATAATTGCCACCTTTCTAGCATGCACAGAATTTAAATGAGGTTATAGAGAAAATAATATTATGGTATGATAGTAGGTCATATTATTTTTTATTGCCCTTCATTGTAGTACCCCCCCTCCAGCAAATTACAAACACTGTGCAATATCCTATGTAGAATGTGTGCACCTCCTGACATGCCGTTTATTTGTCCTGAAATTGTATCTTCTCTGAGTGGCTGGTACAGCTATCACAGATTACCTTCTGAGTGTGAGGAAGCTGATAGAGTCTGGGTCTGTTCTGCAATAAATGTACTTGAGCATATTCTCTGTTGAGGTCTACCAGAGGTATGATTTTTGTCAGCATCAACCAGTGCCACCACTCCTTCCTCTATCAATGCTTCAATAAATATCAGTAAAAATATGTTGCTTAATAATATCTAGCATTGTGAGAAGTACTGATGTTTGTGACTCTAATAACACTTATGGAATTGAGTTTCTTAATGTAACTAATAAAGATACATGTAAATAATCACAATGGGTGTGATACTGTTGAACAATAGGACTGTAAGAAAGGGTAGTCGATTTAGGATTTGCATACACTATTGTCCCATTGATGGTGAATGAAAATGATTGCTCAAAGAACTACAATACAATCTTGAGATGCCTGACACATAACAGTGAGATATTTGGAGGGCAAATAAATGATCTCCTATAAGATGGTGGAGCTTAGACACAGGAACACTCATGCATGTTGAATATGTAGCCACCATGCAAAATCGCGTCCATGTTTTTTGTAATTTTATTAATCACACTAAACCCTAAAGAAAGGGCAATTAAGAAGGATAATGGGAATTATAAAAAAGGTGAATTACTTCAGGAATGTGATGAGCGACTTATTTTGTGGAAAGATGGGTGTTGGAGAATGGGTTATTGGTAAGGGCAGGTAAGTACCTACACTTAGCAAGAGGCCATTAACCTCCACTTAGGTCCAGTTAGGTCTCAGTAAATTAAACCTAACTCAACCCTTGGTAGCTTGGCAACGAGCGACAAGGCTTAACTTAGAAGACAAAGCGTAAAGCATTCAAATTTAAAAAAACAGTAATTAAATAAAACACAAGAAACAGTTTAAAAATCCCAAACCAATTAATAAACATAGGAAATATGTTTAGCTTTAAAATGACACCAAAACTAATACAATCAGATACAGGGAAGCGGAGATATGATTTTTTAAATAATTAATGCTTTTTAGCGCTTAGGAATGAATAGCGCCAATCTGGTCATCTGGTCGCACCTCGACGGGGGCAAAGTCAAAGTTTAAGGCCGACCACGATGGAGCCCTGCTCGGCTACAGCCCGCGGGAGGCCTCGGTCAAAAGTTTACCTTCAGACTTAGTCGTTCTCTTGAAGATTTTCTTCAGTGGGACCAAGTCACCAGTTCAATCTGACCTCCTGGAACTCTTCCTCGTGTCACGGGAGCCCTTGATGGAGATTTTTACCTTCGGACTTAGTCGTTTTTTTTAGATGAAAATCCTGTGACCGGGGCAAACCTGAATCTGGCGTCTTCGGATACACTGCCTGGGAGGCCCCGGTCAACTTTCTACATTCGGACTTAGTCAATTTTTTGGAGATTTTCTTCACTGGGACGAACCTGCAAGTCAGGCCGGGTCGAGGCTGAGGCAAGCTGGCTAGAGTTGCTGCGGCGGGTCAGTCCCTTTATGGAGCTCTTTTCAAAAAGTTCTCCAAACTTCTGGATCTTTTCCCAGATGTTCTTTTAACATTCGTTTGAGGTCCACGGCTCACCCCAAGGTTCCAGAAACTCTGAAATACTCCTTGAGGGAGTGGACTACAACTCCCAGAATGCACCTGGCGTAAACTCCAATTTGGCCACTGGACAGTGGTCAGCTGGTCAGGTTCTTCAGAAGTTTGTGTAGGGGACAATGGTTAGCAATTTTTCACCTGTAGCAAACAGGGAGTCCCTCCTTGAACCAGTTGAAGCCAGGCAAAGTCCTTCTTGTGTTGAAGCCCAAGTGTGCGGCTGGTGTAGTTTTGCTGAGTGCAGTGTCCAGGTCAGGGGTCCAGCAGGGCAGTCCTTCTTCTTCTGTTGTTCTTCCTTGTAGGGATCTGAGGTGTGAGTGCAGGTCTGCCAGTTTTATCCTTGCTCCTGATTGAAAAACAGGGGGGTCCTGGTTCTCCAATCAGGTGCAGGGTCCTTCCCCCTGTGATGACCACTTCCTGGGAAGTGTGGCAAAAATCAATCCCAGCGAGCAACATTCCCCAAAAATCCATCTTGGCTGAAAATGATTTTTGGAGGTTACATCTGGCTGAGCCCACCCACTGGTGTGCTACAAATCCTAAACACACCCCTCTCCTAATCTAACCAAGTGGGCACCTAATTGTCTGGGTTTGCAGGATGTGAGGGAGGTGCTGGGTTGCTTCAAATGTCCTTCCCTGCCTTTGAAGACCAGTTTGACAGCCCTCCCCCTTCCTGGTTCTCGATC
Source organism: Pleurodeles waltl (assembly GCF_031143425.1). Classification (NCBI taxonomy): domain Eukaryota; kingdom Metazoa; phylum Chordata; class Amphibia; order Caudata; family Salamandridae; genus Pleurodeles; species Pleurodeles waltl. The sequence continues at coordinate 1,005,750,544 of NC_090440.1, read as the reverse complement.
TGCTGGGGGAAGTACTCCTCCCCCAGGCACATCTCTTTGTATTAAGCCCAGGCTACTTCACACCTTATCAAGGCAGCCTGATCAGGCTGCGAGAGGCTGGCCAATCAGAGCAAAGCACTACAGGGCTGAAGTTGGAAACTTTTTAGGTAGGGTTTAAAACCCTTTACCTGAACAAGTTACACTAAATCCAACGATTGTAAGTTGTGGGATTTATTATAACAATTAATTTGATACCAAACTTGATGTATCTGACACTTAAGGGGACTTTATAAATTAAAATAAAGTCTCCCCATTCTAGCCTATGGAGGCCCTTCACTACAATGAGGGAAAACGAAATTGGCTGTTTTACTTCACCAGTGCTTATAAAACTATTTTTATAAGGTCCCTGCTTATAGTTACATGGCACCCATCCCTAGCGGCACATAGGGCACATTGTAAGGGTGTAAAAATAAGGTAGTTTAAGACTTTGTAAGTACTTTTTATTACAAAGTCGAATTTGCATGTTACTTTAATTTAAAAGCAGCCAACAAGGCTGGCCTGTCTTTAAAATGACACTGGGCACCTCAGCAGTGCACCTACGGGTGCACTACCTATGCTGGGGTCCCTAAACCTACATGCCCTACCATATACTAGGGACTTATCGGTATGTTAATATTGCCAATTATAATTATCCTAATTTGCATATCCACTTTACACAGAGCACTGGCCCTGGGACTGGTTAGCAGTACCCAGGGCACAGCCAAGAGTAAGTAACCACCAGTATCTGTCCAAAATGTTTGGGGGTGACCAGGGCAAAAAAGAGGACTTTCCTACAATGAGGTTGCACAGGACAGGGGCTGAACAACGTATAAAAGTAGAGAAAACCCAAGACTCTCTGTAAATCTTTGTGACCTTAACCCAAACATTCTTATAGCTATTCACTTCCCTCTAGGATTGGGAAATTGTAGCTACTACTTGGGGGAGGTCAATTTACTTTCACCCCTATTAAACTGTCATCTGATAGCAGTAAATACTGCTTCATTGGTAAAACAGGCCATAAACACCATTTGTAACTTCGGAGGCGCTGTTTAGTTTATATAAGTGCTGTTTGGCTAGCCTTGTGCTGGAGCAGTGAACCAATCACTGAAAGGTGTAGGATACCTCGCGGATGATGCCCTGGGACACATTACAATAAAAAAGGAATATAATATCAGCTAACCTGAGATCTTTTTTTGATAGACCACATTGTATACCCAATGTGTGCATTCACTTGCTGAAAATAGTTTAATCTAATGTATCTAATAACGCAACATACTCAATTTGAATATAGCATGGAGTGCTGAGAGGCAATTTAGGTTAGACCACCAAAAGATGGTCCATAGTTCACAATTTGTTGAAGAACCTAGTCTAAAGTCAATTACTAAGGTTGCTACAGCTTCCAGTAGTGTAACTTAATTGAGGGTGTAACGCTTTTGCATCCACCGTTCTGTCCAAATTGGAGTGATCAAAAGCAACAGGTTGCACAGTTAGTGAACTGGAATACATAGCTTGTTGCTGCAGAAAGAGTTAATTTACACAGGCACACCAATGCGTGTTAGGAAGTTGTAGATGTCATGCTTGCACCTCTAGTAGAAGGAGAACAGGGTGGAATGAATCCTGAGTTGACTGGATTGTGAAAAATGTGTAACATAGGAGAGACACGGCCAGGCACGAATAGAGCCAGTCACACAAACCTGAGTGCTGGCTCTGAGCCCCACTAAGGTTCTCCCCCTGAGGCCCTGGGGCTCACTCCTGTGGTGCATTCCTGGTGGGGAACTCAGAGGGCTCTGATACCACGCCTGGGAGCTCCCAACAGTTGAGTGGTGTGGCCTTGTGCAGAGGCACTCCTATCCCGGGCTGCTGCAGTGTCTTAAAATGGACACAGTGCTTGTGCTGTGAGCAGGACCTCAGCGGTGGGGCGCTGTATGTTGTGGCAAGTGGACTGACCACCCCGGAGGACCTGAATTGACCACTGGGAAACCCCCCAGGGACAAGGGTGTGCAGTGCAATCCTGTTGCCTGGGACAGTGGAGCATCAGGATTGGTGTTTGTGGAGGCTGGGCGAGGTGGTAGGAAGTGCTGGCAGGAACCGTAAAGTCAGGTGAGGGGCACTCTGATTGCACCAGCTGGGACCTCCCCTCCTCAATTCTGAAGAGGTGCTGAAGGACTTGGAGTACCAGACGGGACCTGACCACTGAAAGCAGGGGTCGGTGCTGCACTTGGGCCTGATGGCCACAGGGCCATCCCGGTTGTGCCTCCCTGAGAAAAAGTAAAGTTGAGCAGCCTGGAACAAGACCTGTGAGTCTCGTTTGAGGGGTAAGCTGGGGCGCTCATGCCTCTGCGGGTCCCACTGCTGTCAGCCTGGTGCCTGGCCCATTTTGCTTCTTGGACCCTGCCTGTGGGGGGCTAGATTGGCTTCCGGGGGCCAGCGCCAGGGAGGGTGGGGAGTTGGGTTGCCAGGGAGGGTGGGGGGCTCCCTGAGTAAGACAGCCCTGGTTGGACAGTTCAATTATTTAGCGGAATGCTGTGGGTCATCTCAGACTGGGGAAGTGTGGGGTACCCATATGACCATGATGTGGTCAAATTCACAAAAAATAGGGCCAGCAATGGCCCCCTAGTGGCATGAAGAAGGATCGCACCAACCAACCTCAGTAGGGGGGGGGGCATGGCGCTAGTGGCCTACACAGCGGCAATCCTGTTGGGGATCAGAGATACCATAGCTGCACTGGAACACAAACTTGATGCAGTGGCTTTGGACTTGGAACTCTTGAGGATGGACCATAGGAAGCTTGCAAAGAGGGTGGGTGAAACAGAATTCTCGCTGGCCCACTTGAAACCTGTGCTTTCAGAGGTGAATGATAAGGTACCTGAGATGGAGAAAGCCATCTCCCACCTTCAGGATTGTGTCAAAGGGCAGGTCTTGGTGCATAAAGTGCCCCAGCATGGAACAATTGCTCCTGTCCACCATTCTAGGGAACAAGGCCTCTCATATGTACACTCCTGAGGGAGCCAACAGGGATACGGGTGGCCGTGGCAGCCAGCAACACCACAACACATTGAACTTTCGAGATCCTGACAACATTTTTCAAGTGGCACGTGTCAATGACTCCTGGGGACTGGGAGGAAGTTCTGTTAATATATATCTAGACTTTACCAATGTAGTGCCACTGCAGAGAGAAATCTTTCTTGCGTTGAAATGCCACCTGAGAACATTGAACTTCATGTACTCTCTATTCTTCCCAGCCAAGTTAATAATCATTGACCAGGATATCTCCCATTTCTTCGTGACAGCTGCAGTGGTCTGAGCCTGGTTGGAGGCAAGGGGTCACCTCAACCCAGAGTGACAGGAATGAGAAAGACCGGGAGAGTAGCAGAGGCAGAAGCCCCTAGTGGAAGCTTTACCGAATCCCATCTGCGACCCCGTCAAGGAACCAAGCAGAGACAGAGCAGAAGAAAGTGGTGGCAGAAATCCAACAGAGGCAATACCGGGCCATGGGCAACAAGTGGTCTGAGGAGGTGGTAAGTGACTCCAGGGATTCCCCAGGGGACTTGGAAGAGGTAGTGCTCCAAGTGGTCACTCAGTGATGGTGGATATGTTGGGTTGATGGCTCATGGGCAGAGAAGGTCCCTGGTAAGGCAGGAACCTGGGATAAGTTCAGGCCACAACTGGTGAACAATTAGTACTGTTTACTACGTGGGGTCACACCCCCTTTTTGGTTGTATACTTGTAACATTGTAAATTGTTTAGTGCACAATATTTGTGCAGTTTCTATATAATGTACAACTTTGTTCAATTGGGAGACACAGACGTCTTGGGCGCTGGGGTGGCGGATAGTTTTCAGTCTGCAGATTGGGGAAGTGGGACGGGGCATTGGGAGGGGTTGTGGAAGACAAAGTGGTTCAAGACGTAATCTACAGATGTTCTGGCAGCCTGGTGGCTCCTTTGACACAACACAAAAATAACAGGATTGACACACTCTCAGGTGCCCTCTGGGTTAACCCTAACAATATTATCTTGGAATGTGAAAGGCCTGGCTAGTAAGCAAATGTGTGGAGGTACCTCTCTAGATAAGATCCAGATATCATCCTGCTGCAGGAGACCCATCTTGTGGGCAACTGCTGTGGCTTCCTGAACTGGGGCAGATACAGGTTATTAACTCACATGGGTTTTGCCAGAGGGTCGAGAGGGGTGGGACTCCTGGCCCACAAGTCCCTCCCGCTAGAGGTTATGCAGTCCCAGGTGGATGAGCTGGGATGCCAGGCTGCAGTGCGGGCCGTAGGTGTGGGGAAGAACTGGTACTGGTGTCCTGTTCTGTCCCCCTAGGGTTGCAGTCCATGGAATTAGACCAACTGTAACACTGCGCTCTGACGCGGCGTCTCTTTCTGTCCTCGCGGGTGGAACACGCTACCGATATTCGGAGCGCCGTTCCCCGCGTTTTTTGACTATGCTATCTGGGAAGCATATATTTCGTTTCCGGACGCGCTACACTTACTTGTAGCCTTTTTTCTTCTTTTATTGTTGGTGGTGGGTTTTTTGTTTTCCTTTTGCCTGTCTCTATCCATGTTGTGTCCATCTTGTCTTCTTCGTGTTTTTGTCCCAGCATGATCTGTTTTTCTTTTATACTACTTCCTTTTTCCTATACTGGTCTATGGGCTTTTCCCAATCCAAGATGGTGTTACTTCCCTTTCCTGTGATGTCACTTCCCTTTTCTCAGTATATAAGTCAGTCAGTCTTGTTCCTCCTTGCGTTGCAAACACTTCCTTCTGGTTGTGCTGTTCGCTCCTGTTCTTTGTTCCTGCTTTTTTGACTTGGGAGATTTTTGCCTGTCCCTTGTTCCTGCTTTTGCCTTGGGAGATGTTTGCCTGTTCTTTGTTCCTGCTTTTGCCTTGGGAGATTTTTTGCCTGTTCTTTGTTCCTGCTTTTGCCTTGGGAGATTTTTACCTGTTCCTTTTTTCCTGCCTTTTACCCTGGATACTGCCTATTTTTGTTTCCTGTTGTCAAGTCCTGTTTTTTCTTGTTTTCCTTCAGGAGCTCCTGTTAGAGTTTTTTTCCCCAGTTTTGGTTTTTTTTCCCTCTGGGACTCCTTCTGGAGGGTACGGTCTGCTTTGGCGTAGCCTGTCAAGCGGCACCGTGGCAACTAGAAGGGGTTGCCATTATCTGGGAGTATCCAGGACCTGTAGAAGACTTGGTGTATTCGCCAATACGAAGTCCAGAGGTGAGAAGTCCAGCGCAGTACGTGACAGATTGCAACACCAAAAGATTCTGCGTTGCGAAAGCGCCATGGAAGATCCACAGGGAGAGGCGTCAGAAAATGCTCAAGCCATGTTACAGACTGTCCAACAACAAGCTTAAGAGTTACAACAGTTACGGGCAGAGAACACTGCGCTATGACAGTTCTTGTCTTCCCGATCAATGGACATACCACCCGTATCTGCTACTATTCCTCGATATTCCGGAGATCCTTTAAAGATGAAGGAATTTTTGGACGCCCTGACGGTTTTCTTTGCTTTTCGTCCACTCCAATTTTCTTCGGATAAGGCTACGGTGGGCTATCTGATCAGCGCCTTGTCTGGTCCAGCGCTTGCTTGGGAGACTCCTCTGGTTTCTGCTGATGACCCAGTCCTGGCTAACTATTCCGCTTTCCTGACTGTTTTCAAACAAATGTTTGAGAGACCTGGGGTACAAGCAGCAGCTGAAGAAGCCTTATGTGACATTCAGCAGGGTAATCAGGATGTACTGCAGTATATAACCCGCTTCAAACAGCTGGCAGCTGAAACCTCCTGGGTAGAACGCACCTTCGTAACCCTTTTCCGCCGAGGCCTGCGTGAAGAAATTAAAGATGAGCTTGTACACTCTTCTCCAGCTTGTTCTTTGAAAGAATTAATGGATCAATCTATGAACATCGAGTATAGACTTCGAGAGCGCAAGATGGAAAGACGTAGAACTAGAGCTCCACACCAGTCCGGTGCCTTCCGTGCTAGCAGTCGGCGAACGGAAGATAGTCCATCTGAAGCCTCTCCACCTCCCCATGAAGAGCCCATGCAGATAGATCTGGTTCGTGGGCCATTCAGAAAGGGAGGAACGACGACGAAGGGGACTTTGCCTATACTGTGGTAAGGCTGGCCACCTGATCCGTAGTTGTCCAGTATGTCCCTCAAGGCCTGCGGGAAACGCCAGCTCCCGTCCCCTGTAAGGAGGAAGGAGACGGGAGGAGCTGAAGTACCATCAATATGTTCCTCCAAAGAAAGCATGTCCACCCTGTTTATCCTCTCGGTCAAGTTACAAAGTTCACAAGATCAAGATGAACATCTTCTGGCTCTCCTTGACTGTGGAGCCAGTGGACTCTATCTGGATGAGACCTGGGCTACGAGTAAAGGAATTCCCCGCATTCCTAAAGAAACTCCTGAGCAGGTTCACACGGTGGATGGCTCTCCGTTAACCTCAGGACCTGTGGTGGCCTCAACTCCTACTCTTTGTTTGGCATTTGGGGGGCATCAAGAACACGTTGCCTTTGATCTCATAGCCTCACCAAATCACATCATGATGTTGGGAATTCCCTGGTTAGCTCGACACAACCCCTATATCAATTGGGAAACACGAACTATATCCCTAACGTCTTCATTTTGCCAACAGAATTGTTATTCCACTACTTCTTATTGGACTCCAGAAAGGTCCTGTCAGTCAACTAAGGATAACACTAACTCTATCAATAGTATCCAGGGGGTTCCAGATTGTTATCAGGAATATATCAGGATTTTTCAGAAACCTAGTAATCCTATTTTGCCACCTCATCGCAGTTATGACTGCGCCATTCCTTTGATTCCTGATGAAGTTGTCCCTTTCGGTCGAATGTATTCTCTGACAGACGAAGAAAAGAAGGTGCTAAGGGAATATTTAGACGACAACTTACACATTGGTTTGATTGCTCCTTCCACATTCCCGCTGGGGCTCCTCTCTTCTTCGTCCCAAAGAAGACCAAGGATCTGCGTCCTTGTGTGGTCTTTCGTGAACTCAACAGAATAACGATTAAGGATTGATATCCACTGCCTTTAATCAGAGATATATTAGATGCCATTCAAGGAGCCAAGATATTTACTAAATTAGACTTACGGGGTGCCTATCATCTTCTTCGGATCAAGGAAGGAGATGAATGGAAGACTGCATTCCGTACCCCTTTTGGGCACTATGAGTATCGTGTTATGCCCTTTGGACTGACCAATGCCCCTTCTGTTTTTCAACGATTTATGGATTCAGTGTTCTCTGATGTACTCAATCAATATGTAGTCATTTATTTGGATGATATCTTGATATATTCCCGTGAGCCTGAGCACCATGTAGATCATGTCCTGCAAGTCCTGAAAAGACTCAAGAAGAACCAATTGTTTTGTAAACCTGAGAAGTGTGAGTTCCATAAATCTGAAGTAAGGTATCTCGGGTTTTGTATTAATCAACACGGAATATCCATGGATCCTGTCAAGGTCAGTGCCATATTAGATTGGCCTTCTCCAACGTCCATTAAAGAAACGCAATGTTTTCTTGGTTTATCAAACTTTTATCGTCAGTTTATTCATAACTTTGCCCACCTACAAAGTTTCATAACACAAACAATTAAGAAAGAGAACCTGAAGAAGGGTTTCATTTGGACCAAGGAGGCTGAACGCGCGTTTCAAGAATTAAAGACAGCCTTTACCCAAGCATCCGTGTTGCGTCATCCTGACAATACCAAGAAATTTATCGTCGAGACTGATGCCTCAGACAGAGCTATTGGAGCAGTTCTGCTGCAGAAGCAAGACAATGATGGATTGGAACATCCTATCTTTTATCTGTCTCATATTCTATCAGAGGCTGAACGAAATTATTCTGTACTGGAATGTGAACTACTCGCTCTCAAAGTAGCTTGTAAGGAATGGAGGCATTTCCTGATGGGTTCCAGAGAGCCTTTTGAAGTTAGGACTGATCACCGTAATCTCCAGTGTCTTCGGAGCTTTCAGTGTCGCAACAGTCGTCAGGCTCGATGGGCTTTCTTCTTTAGCCAGTACGATTTCGTGATCACGTACATACCTGGTTCCCAGAATTTAGTGGCAGATGCCTTATCCCGCAGATATCCTGACATAGCCCAGAACTCCTCTCCACATCTTATTGAGGCTAGCAGGATCATCAGAGCTACTCAATCTTTTCAAGAACGCATTCAATCTGAGTACCAGTTTCTGTCTGCTTCAGTATGGGATAAAGTGACTCCTTTTTTGCAGAAGAAGGACAACTACTTCTATCATCAACATGCTCTTTTCCTACCTACCAAGAAAGTGCAGACAGAAGCCCTGAAAATGTGCCATGATTCTCCTATAGCCGGTCATCGGGGTATCAGGAAGACCCAGGATCTGCTTCAGCGATCTTTTTGGTGGCCTTCGCTAAAGACAGACACTGAAACCTATGTGTCAGCATTCCCAGTCTGTGCCCAGACTAAGACACCCCAAACTAAGGTGGCAGGTTTATTAAGACCTTTACCGGTTCCTTCCGCTCCTTGGTGTACTATATCCACGGATTTCATATGCTCTCTACCTACCTCCTCTGGTAACCAAGTAATCATGGTGACCGTAGACTCATTCACCAAGATGGCCCATTTTTCAGCCTTGAAGAAACTACCAACGACCCCAGAAATGAGTTGCATTTTTCTACGGGATATTTTTCGCCTCCATGGTCTTCCTCAAGAGGTCATTTCGGACAGAGGGCCTCAATATGTATCACGTTTCTGGAGAGCCTTCTCTGCCTTCTTTAACATTGAGATTTCTTTATCCTCGGGTTTCCATCCACAAACGAATGGGCAAACTGAACGAGGGAATCAAGAACTTCAGCAGTATCTGAGATGTTACTGTAATGCCACACAAAGCAATTGGTCGGAATATCTTGCTCTTGCCGAGTTCTCCTATTACAACACAATACATAGTGCGGCCAAGACCACACCCTTTTATTGTACTTATGGATTTCATCCGAGGACTTTCACTACTGTTTCTCGAACATCCTCTTCTGTGCCTGCAGTCACTTCTTTTTCACAACAGATCCGTCGAATCCAGGGCCTACTTCACACAGCTCTCCTAGCTTCGAAACAAGCTATGAAACTAAAGGCGGATCGTTATCGGCAAGCCGCACCTTTGTATCAAGTGGGCCACAAGGTATGGCTTTCTTCCAGATTTGTACCATCCCGGTTTTCCATCAATAAGTTCAAACCACGTTTTTATGGACCCTTTTGAATTTCGCACATCCTGAATCCTGTAGTTGTGCGTCTCCACTTACCTCATACCTGGAGGGTTCATCCTGTTTTCCATGTGTCCCAGTTGAAACCCTTTGTTCCTGATCCTTACCATCGTCAGTTCCAACGTCCACCTCCTCTGTCTATCAACGGACAGCCTGAGTATGAAGTCCAGGAGATCTGTGATTCCAGAATTTTTCGGCGCAAGCTACAATTTTTGGTCCATTGGAAAGGATACCCCCTCAGTGACTGTTCTTGGGAGGATGCTTCCTCCGTCCATGCTCCCCGTTTGGTTCGCCTGTTTTTTGACAATCATCCTGACAAACCTGGTGCCTCGGGGAGGGGACCTACTGTAACGCCGGGCTCTGACGCAGCGTCTCTTTCTGTCCTCGCGGGTGGAACACACTACCGATATTCGGAGCGCCGTTCCCCGAGTTTTTTGACTATGCTTTCTGGGAAGCATATATTTCGTTTCCGGACGCGCTACACTTACTTGTAGCCTTTTTTCTTCTTTTATTATTGGTGGTGGGTTTTTTGTTAGTCCTTTTGCCTGTCTCTATCCATGTTGTGTCCATCTTGTCTTCTTCATGTTTTTGTCCCAGCATGCTCTGTTTTTCTTTTATACTACTTCCTTTTTCCTATACTGGTCTATGGGCTTTTCCCAATCCAAGATAATGTTACTTCCCTTTCCTGTGATGTCACATCCCTTTTCTCAGCATATAAGTCAGCCAGTCTTGTTCCTCCTTGCGTTGCAAACACTTCCTTTTGGTTGTGCTGTTCGCTCCTGTTCTTTGTTCCTGCTTTTTTGCCTTGGGAGATTTTTGCCTGTCCCTTGTTCCTGCTTTTGCCTTGGGAGATTTTTGCCTGTTCTTTGTTACTGCTTTTGCCTTGGGAGATTTTTTGCCTGTTCTTTGTTCCTGCTTTTGCCTTGGGAGATTTTTACCTGTTCCTTTTTTCCTGCCTTTTACCCTGAATACTGCCTATTTTGGTTTCCTGTTGTCAAGTCCTGTTTTTTCTTGTTTTCCTTCAGGAGTTCCTGTTAGAGGTTTTTTCCCCAGTGTTGGGGTTTTTTCCCTCTGGGACTCCTTCTGGAGGGTACGGTCTGCTTTGGCGTAGCCTGTCAAGCGGCACCGTGGCAACTAGAAGGGGTCGCCCTTATCTGGGAGTATCCAGGACCTGTAGAAGACTTGGTGTATTCGCCAATCCGAAGTCCAGAGGTGAGAAGTCCAGCGCAGTACGTGACACCAACTGGAGAGTTGGCTGGAGGGGTTAACGGAGACTATGTTTCTCATTGGTGGACACCTCACTGCACAGGGGGAGATTGACAGGGTGACTGCCTCAGGAGGAACTCCATGGGTAGATCTTTGTTTGTCACAGATTCTAGAAGCTCTGAGATAGGCCAATCTCTGTATGAGGGAGCACTCGATTACACACCATTACTCCTTCACGGCCAAGTCAATGCTCTCTCTGCCCGGGTTGGATTATTTACTGGTGCCTATTGCCAATTGGGCTTATTCAATCATACTTCCTTTCTGCCACGAGGTATCTTGAACCAAACACCCATAGTTACACACTTGCAGACAGAAGTCCTGAGGTCTAGTGGGGAATGGAGGCTTGACCTCTGGAAGCTGACTGACTGGGATACCATAAAGCTGGTCACTGAGACCTCCATTTATTACTTTCAAGATAAGAAGGGCACAGTAGAATCTGAGGTGGCTCTCTGAGAGGCTTACAAGATGCTCATGGGTGGCCGCCTTTTAGCACATATCTCAGGGAAAAGGAGGGAGCGAGACAAGGAAGCTAGAGAGATGGAATCCACCTTGATGTCCCAATGGCCTGCCTACTGATTTTTTTTTAATGTGGCATTGCGGACCCCCTGTGTGAGTAAGGGAAGATAGAGAGATGGAATCCACCTTGATGCAGTGGGAACAGGATTATGTGGTGCCCCCTCAACGGAATTTGCACATAGTATTGAAGGGCTTAGGCACGATCTGCAGACTCATGTCCAACAAGAGGTGAGGGCCACGTATTGTGCACAGTACGGTCCATTTTACAAGATGGGTAACAAAGCAGGGATACTCCTGGCCTGGCTGGTAAAAAGAAAAGTGGGTTGACACTGGATGCAGGCAATCAGGACAAACAATGAGGAGCTGGTTGAAACTCTAGCAGAGATTACACAGAGCTGTGCCTCTTACCTGAAAGACCTATATTGAGCCAAACCTACAGGGGATGTAAAGGATCTGGAATGATTTGTCGAGGGCCTTTCGGTTCCTCAACTGAGACATGAGGAAATGCTAGGGCTGAATCAGAAATCACAGAGGCAGCAATATTTGAAACTATAGGGGAGGAAAACTCCGGGTCCCAATGGCCGGCCTACTGAATTTTTTTAATGCAGCATTGCGGGCCCCCTGTGTGAGTAATATGGTAGGTGTAGGCATGATGGCACCCGGTTGGATGGCTTGCAATGAGAAACAGTTCATAAGCCTGAGAAACCAAGTGAAGACTGTGCCTCCTATGGGCGATGTTATTGCTAAACATAGAAAACAAGATTCTTGCAGAAGTCTTGGCCAACCATTTGTTACAAGTGGTTGACTCCCTGGTGAGCCATACAGAGCGACGAGGCACAACTTGCATCACCTGTCAGGGTGCTTGGCACGTCGGATCTGTATAGATGAACCAAAGATCCTGTTGATTGTCAACGCTGAAGAGGCATTTGCTTCTTTAGAATGGCCCTACATATGGGCAGTCCTGGAGAAGATCGGGTTTGGTCCCGTTTACATGTCCTGTGTGAGACTATGATACACTGACCCAGAGCCAAGAGTAAAAGTCAATGGGATGTTGTCTACAGAATTTAGACTGGCCAGCGGTGCTTGACAGGGCTGTCCATTGTCCTCCCTGCTATTTGCAGTGCCACTGGCCACCTGAATACAGAGGGACATGTCACTTTGTGATGGGATCCAAACCGGGAAGATGTGATTTCCCTCTGTGCAGATGATATCCAATATCCTGCTCTATTTGCAGACCCAAATAATTCTGGGCAGTGAAGTCTGGCGACTCTGAGGACCTTCAGATCTTTTTCGTGGATTTGCATCAACTGGCACAAGTTGGTGGCATAACACCTATCTGAGAGTGCTTCTGCTATGCATTGGGATTGCCCTCTATGTTGGGAGCTGGCTAGGTTTCTATAGCTGGGCATATTTGCTACCACAGACAGGGAAGCCTTCCACATGGAAAACCTCACAAGAATGCTTAAGTGTTAGAAAACAGATGCAAGCTGATGGTGCAAACTTCCTCTGCCACTGATGGGACTTACAGCCCTCTATAAAATGATTTATCTGCCAAAATTTCATATGCTGCAAAATAGCCCTTTTGAGATACCGAACAGATCTTTTAGGTTGGTGGATGATGTTACTACGCCCTACTGTGAGACGGAGGGGTGCTATGGATAGCTCTGGCCACCTTGACCAGGAAGCCCTTTGAAGGGGGGATAGCCTGCCCTAACTTTGCACGTATATTATTAGGCAACTCATCTGCAGGTAATGAAGGACTGGACCTTTTCACTGCAACAGGAACCGTTGTTGATGGCAAATCGACGAGCGATGGACCTGGTGGGGGGCTATATCCGATGCCTTCATGAAGGACAGGGGCTTCTGTCAAATCCACCTATGACAGACGTGGTCATAAAAATATGGAAGACTGCATCAAATCCCTGGGATGGAAGGGTAGAGTCATGTTGGAATCCCCACTGTGGGATTCCAATATATTGAAGGACATGCGGGTCATTGAGCATTGAGTGGCACAGGAAATGGGACATGCTGGGTATCTTCAAGTAGGGGGATGTGTGGCGCAATGGCAAGATAATACCATTCTCGGAACTTCAGAGCAATATGAACTGATGGGTAGTCAATAATTCAGATATCTACAATTGACATACATCCTAGGCCCGCACAAGGAGGCACTGAGAAAGATAAACAACAAGACACCGCTAGATACAGGGGGCTGAAGGCACCTTTGCCCAGCCATGCAGTGTCCCAAACCTATTCCAAGCTGCTACATAATGGCCTCCCTCCACTAGACACTCTGAGGGAGAGCAAGATTTCAACTGATCCAATGAAAAGTGTTCCATGGGGCATACTGCACCTATGCTCAAGGAGATGCTGGCAGAGGGGTCTACTACTTCACACACTCTGGGTCTGCCTGAGGATTCAGACATTCTGAGAGGGGTGAGCTGCAGGACCTCAGAAGTGCTGAACTTAACACTAAATTTCACGTTGCATCTGGTAGCCTTGGGTATCTGGGGAGAACAATCCTTGAACAGACACACAACATTTTTCTGCAAAGTGGCTCTGATGAGAGCTCACGAGATTTGATATGTATATGGAATGGCGCTACACACCCAACAGTGCAGGAATGGCAATCCAACATGGATTAGTGCATGAGGGCGAGCTATTATTGTATCAGTCTAGGGGTTGTCCCAGAAAATGTGACTAAGTGTGGGGCCCCTGGAGAGCAGCAGCAGATGTGGATGGATGAGGCCAACTGGGGGCAGGGAGATGCGAACAAGAGGGATATTGTGAGGAGGTTGATGCAAGAGGGGAATGTTACATGAGATTTGAATGTTTGACATTTAGGGTTTATTGCCCACAGAAAACTGTACTCATGATGCCAACATGTATTGTATTAACAATGGAACCATTGTGACTGACGTTTTTCATTTAAGGTTCCCAGGTATGTGGGAATTGTTGTGTCAAAATCTTCAATAGAAATATGCATAAAAATATGCCACATACTGATCCCAATCGCAGTTTAAAGACTGCTACTAAAAAGACCCCTGTTTGAAGTCTTTGGCTCAGAAAGATCATGTTGACTGGTTTGAAAAGGCAACAGAAACATAAAGTAATACACCTAAAGCTAATGATAAGTTCTCTGTGGAAGGATTATTTTACTTTTTCGCAGACTCAGAAGAGTGAATTTGAAAAATGAAAGGCACTTAAGTATGATGTTAAGAAAAAAAGGAGAATCAGGATTTGCTCAGGGCGGCCTCACTTGATTTATTAAGTTGAACGAACTGTAATAGATTGTTTTGGATTCCCAAAATAATGACAAAGATCTAGTAGAGGTGACTCATTCATTAATTTCAGAGTTAATGCCCTCCACTCCAGGGGAAAGGTGGGACTCAATGTATTTAGACCTGAAAATGAAAGTGGATGTGTGCGAAATGTATTCCAGCCATGACTGAATATGAATGTTGGCATGCAAGAACTGAAAACTGTTTATTCAGTCACATGGAAGGTGCTAGCAAATTTCATGAATGAAGTGATTAAGAAAGAAATTGATATTATTGATAATGCGATTTAATATGGATTACAAAAAATGGGTGTCAAGATCCACTCATCTATGGTCAGATGCCACGCGAATCCTCCATTCCCTACTGACTTGCTCTCACCATCCGAAACTGCCAAACCAATGTCAACAGCTCATTCTACCTTGTAATGTCAATCCATAAATAAGGCACTCGCCTGGCGCGTTGGAATGGCATTAGCCGGCAGTACATTTTTAGACCGCGTCAAACAGGATAAATATGGGCCTAAATGTATACTTTTGGACGCCGGCGCTGGTTTGCGTCAAAATATTTACTGCCGGCTAACGCCATTCCAACACACCAGGCGGGCGCCTTATTTATGGATTGATGTTAGCCGGCGCTACGGCCTGGTTAGAGTAAAAAAAAAAAGACTCTCACCAGGCAATGCAGGCGTAGGGAAGAATGGGGGTTTTGCATCAAAAAATGGTGCAAGTCAGGTTAGAGTAAAAAATCATGGCTCTAACCGGACTTGTGCCATTTTTTGACGCACAATCCCCATTGAAATGACTCCTTTCTTAGGAAAGACAGGAGTCATGCCCCCCTGCCCAATGGCCATGCCCAGTGGACTTCTGTCCACTGGGCATGGTCATTGGGCACAGTGGCATGTAGGGGGGCCCAAGTCAGGCCCCCCTACGCTGCTTAAAAAAAAAAAATTACTTACCTCAACTTACCTGTACTTACCTGGGATGGGTCCCCCATCTATGGGTGTCCTCCAGGGGTGGGTGAGGGTGGCAGGGGTTGTCCCTGGGGGCAGGGAAGGGCACCTGTGGACTGCTTCCATGGTCAGAGGCAATGGAAATTAGCCCACAGGTCCCTTAACACCTGCCCTCACCCAGGCATTAAAAAACGGCGCAAATCAGGCTGTGCACCATTTTTTAAGGCCCGCCCCCTCCTGTGCGTCAAAATGACGCGTGAGTATAAATAAGGCGCACATGCCGTAAAGTCATTTTTTGAACGGGAACGCCTACCTTGCATGTCATTAACGCAAGGCGGTTTCACACATCCAGAAAATGACGCACACTGCTGAATTTTAACGTTCGTGGGGTCGGGCGTCAAAGTATAAATATGGTGTTAGGTTTGCACCGAATTTGCGTCACAACTTTTTACGCAAATTCGGCACAAACAGAGTATAAATATGCCCCTAAACCCCTCTAGTTTACCACTGCATTTCTACTCCACACTAATGTCACACATCCCCCTCACAGATAGCCGCATGCATCTCACACTTCTCACTCATACACAGCTAAATGATTTGAGTTATCTTAATACATTCCTTTTTTATACAGCGCCCTATTTCAAGTGCATTGGTTGCACCAGCAGGAGCAGGAGTATCATGTACTGGGATAGGGCGACAGTTGGGTACACATCTAAAAGAATCCCAATCGCTCGCACAGGTATGCCACTCTGATATATATGATGCTACCTCAGTCTAGAGGTTTTTTATGTCTTGATATAAATATGAATGTGTATATATTTGTTTACATATGTCTACTTAAAATATAGTCAATAGATACATATTGTTTAATTCCATATACACCAAATCTGCACATTCATATCAACTGCCAAATGCCACCACTTCCTCTTCTGCTCCACCACTGCACAGATGTGTGGACTTGCCATACGAAAAGAATGGATGACAGACTGGTATGTCTCCAGCAGTATCATTTGCAATATATATAACCAAATTTCACTTTCCAACAGTGTCTAAATATGTGATATATCGTTTTTAAAAATAAAAGAAATCTCTTGTTTTGTATGTAACATCTGAAATATATGTTACATATTTCTCTCTTTACATCACCAAATATATGCTTCTATGGGACAGATGTAGTGGCAAGAATGTTAATATGTTCCTTATCACTTTTTCTATCACAAGTGCATATTTCTGGTGAGTTGTATATCGTTTTAAAATCACACTACCTTACAGTCTCTCATGTCATATTAGCATATGCCTATAAAACAATCCCACTGACTTTCATCCAGGAGCTCCCTATGTCTTAAAATATACTGATACTATTTGTGTAACACATATTATTTCTTTTCATATTTTTATCTTCACAGCTTCTGTGATCCAACTGCCATTGGTTTTCTCACTATGGCTCACCCATCAGACACTACGGGACAGCACACAAGCAGCAAGTTAGCCCTCTGATATCCATCAGTCGAGTATGTTTGTCACATCAATGCATGTTTCACTTTCTATATTCAATTGCTACTTATTTTTAACTTTTCTTATTTGTACCGAATGTCTGTCCACTGGCCAACTTCTCTTTCTTAATAGAACATTTATGGATCAAATCTGTTTATTATTTTTAAAAGCACAGAAACATATAAATACAAAATATGAAATGCAAATACGGTACATCACAGTGCTATATATGGTATATATAACTGCATCAGAAGATCCAAGTCCACTGACCAAAATCCTCTAGGCTAACTCTAAATTTGGCTCGAAGGAGCCTCAAACAAAACCTCTCTTTGGTAATAGAATTAGCATGCGGAGCGCATCTAAAAATCTTTTAGACTGCGAGTCCCGCGAGAAAGGACCAAACAAACATACACGCAAAATGAAACACATTAACAATGCTCCCCCACCACGACCATATCATCTTGCTGTCTCTTCATCATTCCAACCTTCCTCCCACCGCATCCCAGCCCTCTGACATTTCTAAATCAAGCACTCTAGTCATGGTTCAAGTCAGCCTCAGGACTCTCAGGTAAGCTGGGCATGTCAACTCCGTGAATTCTGCAGATATTATCTGCAGAAATGGCTTCCATAATTCACTCAACTCCCCTGTCCGCTGCTGCGAGGCTTAATAGAACATTTAATATGTCTGTGGACTTTTTTACTGCTTTGAGTAATTCATTAAAAATACAATTAATCTCAGTTGTTTATATTTCACGACTATTGGATCTAGGGGCGCATACCTGCTATCTGGTTCTGCAGCTTACTGCTAAGGGTCTGTCCACAAAAGAAACATCCATAGCAAGAGCAGACAATATTTTATTTAACTTTTCTGTAGCCCAATTAATAACCAAATAATATTATATAATATTGTAGGGCGCATTTTCTATATGTTAAGGTGTATTGATCTCAAACAATGTATAATCTCTGAGGTTTAGTGACATTTGCATTCTCTACTGTGAACATTACTAATTTTAACATCCTTGTCTTTTGGCTCCAGGTGACGATCTGACTACTGATGATGATGATGATGATGATAATGCCTTACCATGCCCAAGTAGAGGATGGCATGCAATCCCAGAAGAAATTCCTATCCTCCTCCAAGCTGCAAAGTCTTAGCATTCCACAGCTCAACAAAAAGAGGAAGAGGAGGAAGAGATTGTTGGGTACACCCAGGATAATGTTGCAAAAGGCTAAAAATGCTGGCCAGCAATCCCCTTCTGTAGGAACTCCTATGGCTTGTAAATCTCCAGCCAGCAGCTACTAATCTGTGGGTGTTTATGCTGGCTATGCAGGACACAACTCAGTCTGCAGGTACGACCTGTGATTCCCCTACTTCAATTTAGGTGCAACCCTTTCTTTCTTGGTGTTCTGGGGAGAAGAAACTCCTGGTGATGAGAACGTATTCCCCATTTAACAATCTCCTTTCCACACTCTACCAGATATCAACCTTTAAAATAATGGTCAACCTGCTAGGACTGTTAGACAGCCACATATACGCGTGGGACACATGGTGGTTGGCATGGCCAAAGACTATCCTTGGTGAGGATCAGCTTTTTAGAGGGGGATATTCTTCACATGGGGGTACTTTGCACCATTCTAACTCACCATTTGGAGGACTCTAGTTTGATAAACAGACAGGCGTGTGTTTTAGAACAGCTCAAAACATCTATCCAGGACATGACAATGTAGCACCAGAAACATCTTTGTCAAGGGAAGAGGATGTGAGGAGACTTACCATGCCACTAGTAGAGACAATATCATATAGCTCAATCCGTCAATCCACAACAAGTACAACTTAGTTAAATGGGGCACATAACCAACCTGTAAGGTCCACCCCTCCTACAAACCCTACCAACACCTCATCTGCAATATGTACAAAGCTACAAGCTCCCACTCCATAACATAAGTCTCATCCTCCAGTGGACCAAGTACTGGATAACCAAAACATGGACACCCCAATCCCCTTAGCATGGACAACAACAAAAATTGTAATGAACTCTTTCACTGACAATCACCCAAACTTAAAAACAGACTCCAACAGTAAAAATATTCTATCCACAAATGGTTCTTCTATATCCAAACACCTTTACTCTGCACTTCTTCAATAAATGCCACTTGCACTTCCCTCTCACCTCTGTATTATCTCTTGTGTGCCTAGACAATAATAAGAGTGTTTTATAATGATGCAATGTAATGTGGTACTGGCTTAGGAACATTTAAGAAAACACTTAACAGCAAATCAATCATGTTTGTTTCAAACTATATCAACACACACTAACAATTTTAACATCTACTATGGGGGTCATTCCTACCCTGGCGGTCATGGACCGCCAGGGCAGGGGATGGAGGAAGCACCGCCAACAGGCTGGCGGTGCTTCAGGGGCCATTCTGACCACGGCGGTAAAGCCGCGGTCAGAAAAGGGAAACTGGCGGTTTCCTGCCGGTTTTCCCCTGCCCCAGGGAATCCTCCACGGCGGCGCTGCTTGGATTCCGACCCCCTTCCCGCCATCCTGTTTCTGGCGGTGAACAGGATGGCGGGAACGGGTGTCGTAGGGCCCCTGGGGGCCCCTGCAGTGCCCATGCCACTGGCATGGGCACTGCAGGGGCCCCCTAACAGGGCCCCATTGAGATTTTCAGTGTCTGCAAAGCAGACACTGAAAATCGCGACGGGTGCAACTGCACCCGTCGCACACCAGCAACTCCGCCGGCTCCATTCGGAGCCGGCTTCATCGTTGCTGGGGCTTTCCCGCTGGGCTGGCGGGCGGCCTTTTGGCGGTTGCCCGCCAGCCCAGCGGGAAAGTCAAAATGACCGCCGCGGTCTTTTGACCGCGGTACGGTCTTCTGGCGGTTCCCGCCAGGGGGGCGGCTTCTGCCGCCCGCGGGAGTCAGAATGACCCCCTATGTCCTTTGGAAGAGAGTATCTAAAAAAGGAGCATGTGTCCATGTAGGTAGACTTAACTCGGTTGGATGTAAGAGGCCAAAAGCACATTGGGAACGTCAGGGGACCAGACTATATTCAAAGTTGTTAGAAATTGGTGCTCCCTGATTGGCAGTCAGTTTGCACTCTATCCAAGCAGGGATCCTCACTCTAGTCAGGTTAGGGGAGGCACACTTCTAAGACAACCCCTGCTCACACCATGGGTAGCTTGGCACAAGCAGCTAGGCTTAGCTCATTGGCTGACCTTGGAAGGCAGCAGTCCCAACCCTCTTAGGGCCTCCAAGCCGAACGTAAGTGTGTGTGTTTTTTAAATGAATGGTTCATGCATGTATGTTTGACTGTTGATGAGTGTTGTGAATGGATGTGCATGCGTGTGTGAATGAATGAGTGTGAGTGTGCTGCCCGTCTAAAAGTACCGGCTGCCACTGCTGGTTTGCTTAAAAAATAAAGCAACACAGACGAGTGTGCATCGCAAAAGTCAGCGATGCGTTGATTCCTTATTCGTCAGTGAGATCATGCGTTGTTTCTTCTCTGGTCGGATAGGCGATGCATCGTTTTTCTCTCCCGCAGGAGAGATATGTGTCAATTTCCAGACAGGGCACTTCAGATCTTTGTCCCCTTCCTCAGGCAGAAGCAGCAACTGCAGGATAGCCCAACAAAGCACAGTCACAGGCAGGTGCAGCACTTCTCTTCAGCTCTTGTCCTTGGCAGAGATTCCGCTTGAATCCAGAAGTAATCTAAAATTCTGGGGTTTTGGGTCCACTATTTATACCCCTTTCTGCCTTTGAAGTAGGCAAACGTCAAAGGAAAGTATCTGTTGTTCATAAGATCCTGCCTTGCCCATGCCTGGCTCCAGACACACACCAGGGGGTTGCAAACTACTTGTGTGAGGGCAGGCACAGCCCTTTCAGGTGTAACTGACCACTCCTCCCCCCACTCTAGCCCAGATGGCTCATCAGGATATGCAGGCTACACCCCAGCTCCCTTTGTGTCACTGTCTAGTGGAGACTCGCAAACAGCCCAACTGTCAGTCTGACCCAGACAGGGAATATACAAGCAGGCAGAGTCACAGAATGGTTTAAGCAAGAAAATGCCCAGTTTTTAAAAGTAGGATTTTCAAACAATCAATTTAAAAAACAACTTTACCAAAATATGTAATTTTAAATTGTGAGTTCAGAGACTTCAAACTCCTTATTTCTATCTGCTCCCAGTGGGAAACTGCACTTAAAAGATATTTAAAGACAGTCTCCACACTAACATATGAGAGAGATAGGCCTTGCAACAGTGAAAGCAAAATTTGGCAGTATTTCACTGTCAGGACATGTAAAACACACCAGTACATGTCCCACCTTTAACATACACTGCACTCTTCCCATGGGGCTACCTAGGGTCTACTTTAGGGGTGCCTTACATTTACAAAAAGGGAAGGTTTGGGCCTGGCAAGTGGGTACACTTGCCAGGTGAAATTGGCAATTTAAAACTGTACACTTAGACATTGCAGTGGCAGGTCTGAGCCATGTTTATAGGGCTACTCATGTGGGTGGCACAATCAGTGCTGCAGGCCCGCTAGTAGCATTTGATCTACAGGCTCTGGTCACCTCTAGTGCACTCTACTAGGTACTTAAAGTACAATAAATATGCCAGTCATGGAAAAGCCAATTATACATACAATTTCAACAGAGAGCATTTACACTTTAGCACTGGTTAGCAGTAGAAAAGTACCCAGAGTCCTAAAGCCAACAGAAACTGGTCAGAAAACATAGGAGGTAGGACGCAAAACATTTGGGGATGACTGAGAAAAAGGGCCAGGTTTTCCAACAAAAGTCAAGCGGGAAGCATGTCAACAATCTATTAAACTTTGAAGCGCGCAAGTATAAAAGTGAATAACAATGTGCCCAAAACCACTTTGGCTTTTAAATCTACCGAAGATAAACTATGAACTGGGACTTTGAATATCAGATAAACATATGCTACTATGGCGACGCTTGCAACTATGTGATTTATGGAGACATGTCAGTCCCATTTCACTTACAAGTACAGCGAGGAGAATAAAGAAGGACAAGTATTTAAAGCATTTGCAAGTGAGTGTTTCTCTTTATTTACCGGCATTTGAGAAAGGCAAGTCAGCCGAAACGCGTCATGTTGGAGGAAGCTGGGAATCCATAGAGTGCTCCTTTCGGCTCCAAAGTGGAGCCTTTTTGTTTTGCTGTAATTACCGTGCATGCCATTTGCACGGAGGAGGCACCCATCCTTAAAGTGTTCAGCAATAGGAATGGCATTTGTGAAGGAATATATATATATATATATATATATATATATATATATATATATATATATATATATGGGTGGTGAGATTGGCTTTCTGTATAGTATGGACTTTTGATTTTTACCTTTAACTTAAACATTTCTCTCAGACTTTGGAACTTTGATCTGCCTCCTGCGTGCCCCAGTCTCATCCACTTTTTGTTTCACCCATGTCCTGTCAGGAAATCCCATTAATAACTTCACTACTTGCAAGGCAAAACAACTCTTGGTTGATGCTCAGGGGGTTAATGCCCCTGTTGTTGTGAGTAACCACATGTAAACTCTACGGCAAAATCCCCAAAAAACACTGGGAAAGCCAGTAGGTTTAACCTATGCAAGACCTATTGACTTTGTCAATGTTTCTTTAGGCATGTTGTACAGCAATGTGGGCTGCTGCACAACGCAGGCTGAAAGTAAAGAAAATAATAGAGCTATTTGGTGGCCAGCAATGGCTCCATCCTTCTTTACATTATGTCATGTTGTACAGCAACCTGCCCTGCTGTGCAACATGTGTAAATAAAAACGTGAACAAAGCTATTAAATCTCGCATAGATGATAGCACATCAGGACCTTGATAAATAAACTTACAAAGAGACACACCTAGGCCGATGAATCAATGTAATATTAAGTCAATCAATATTCGCAGTACCTAATCAGCTAGTTATCAATAACATTCAACAAGAATCGATAGTGTGAACACACCATGACCTATGGCCAATGAATAACCACACAAATCTAATTTTGTGTTGGGATATTTATTCCCTATTAGTTACAATCTAAAGTCTTTTCTGTTAATCTTATTAGCAATCAATCCCATTAGTAACTCTTCAAACTTGTAATTAGAACACACTTAATTAATTCATAGAGAACACTTGCTCAACATTATCATATCATTAATAAGAAGCAGTTTAGCAAAGTCTCAGTCGTGCAAGATTCAACAAAGCAAGAACCCAGACATTTGTCTATTTGCGTCAGATTTTAGTGGACACCTTAACTAACCTCGAATTAGCATTAGCATGTTGGGCTTCATGCACAACAATTTAGCAAACACAAATTTGGAAAACATCTAACTATGGACTCTATCAAAAGAGCAGTTGGTACCTAGAAAGGAAAGGCAAACAGATAATTAAATTTTCATCAGATAGTTACCCCTCCAACGAATCAGCAATCAGCGTCAGGCTTCGTCCTCAGGACATGAGTCGATTTAGCATCAGCAAGAACAAGACAGGGCAAAGTCTCAGTATGGCATAGCTAAGAATAAGCACTTCCCTCGTAAGGAGTAGAAATAAGTATCAGGTAAGGAATGGGCTGAGGATGGTTAAAGTTATCAGAACAACAAAGTCTCAAAGAATAAGGGCAAAAGTATAGCTAGGTGGAATGTCCAGTAATAGCCGATTTCTCTTCGGGTCACGCTGTTATATCAAAACTATCGAACTAGCCCTTAATTCCTCATTGGATCAATATTTGGTGCATCATTATCTCTGTCCAATAATTCTCCACGCACTTTAGTAGAATTTTCCTCAAGACACAGTTCTCATGCATTTGACTGGCCCACGTTATTGAGATCTTCATCAGGTGGAATTTCAGGTAAGAAAAGTTACACTTTACGCTCCAGTCAGTAGTCCCATTGTCTTCTCCTAGTATAGACAGCCTTGGACCTGTTACGAATTACACTGTTGCATTCGGCAAGAATGTCTCCTTGAGCAAGTCGAATCTCATGAGAAAGAATTTACTACAGCTACACACACATCTCTAGCTTCTGGAAAAGTACAGCTTCGTGTCGTTCAGGAAAGCAGCACATTGCACGTTAGAAAAACACAGTTTAATATGAGACCAGGCAGCTTGGCCCAGACCCTTGCTAAACTAAGGCCTAGTAATTTAAGTTGGCAAACCCCTAATACATGACTCTAGTTAAAATACGTTAATACAGAACCATACATTAGTACATTATTAATTCATCATTTATAAAGTTCATTAGTCTTCGTATACATTGGTGGCCACTCCCCGTGGGTGCATTTCAAACGTGTGTATTATTTTCTACATTAACACATTTTCTATACAGCATCATTACAGAATATATTGCAAGCTTTTCATGTTAATATTCATTTTAAAGTCACAGTCCAACATAGGCAAAAACTATTAGCTTTGCCAATGTTTGTTCCATACTGCTGCCTAATCGTCCCTGGAAGAGAACATAATGAACTTCCATTGGCTAAACCTAACAATCCTGATTGGTCCTGTATCTGTATTGTTCCCAGAAGCTCTGCCCCCCACAGCCCCAACTTCAGTAGACCTATTCTCCACAGTCGCCATCCTATCTTTCTCTGCTCTTTTCTATGGATGTCACAGCTGTGACACCTGGCTTGCTCATTGCGGACACTGGGACTGCTTTGTGACCCAGGCCTCAGAATTGGCAAATGCAGTGGCAAGAGCGGAATGTAAACAGTGTTTTGAAAAGCACTGTTTACCTTCTACAGAAAATGCTGGGACAATACTTTTCTTTAGTTGTAAAATATATAAATTCATTAGTGCACAGCATACTCTTATAATTAATTAAAAACGAAACAACGGAAACAAACGTTTTTAAACAACTTCTTGCCATCTTTGAGGATTGTGAATACATGAAAAATTATGGCCCGTATTTATACTCCGTTTGCGCCGAATTAGCGTCGTTTTTTTCGACGCAAATTCGGCGCAAAACTAACGCCATATTTATACTTTGGCGTTAGACACGTCTAGCGCCAAAGTATGGGCAAATAGCGTCATTTTTTTGCGTGAACGCCTTCCTTGCGTTAATGAGATGCAAGGAAGGCGTTCCCGTCTAAAAAAATGACGGCGACGCAAATGCGTCGTATTTATACTCCCGGGCAAAAATCACGCCCGGGAGTGGGCGGGTCAAAAAACCCCGCATTTGCGCCACTTTTTAACGCCTGGGTCAGGGTAGGCGTTAAGGGGCCTGTGGGCTCAAAATGAGCCCACAGGTGCCCTCCCATGCCCCCAGGGACCCCCCCTGCCACCCTTGCCCACCCCAGGAGGACACCCAAGGATGGAGGGACCCATCCCAGGGACATTCAGGTAAGTTCAGGTAAGTATAATTTTTTATTTTTTGTAATTTGTTTTGGTGGCATAGGGGGGCCTTATTTGTGCCCCCCTACATGCCACTATGCCCAATGACCATGCCCAGGGGACATAAGTCCCCTGGGCATGGCCATTGGGCAAGGGGGCATGACTCCTGTCTTTACTAAGACAGGAGTCATTTAAATGGCGTCTGGGCGTCGAAAAAAATGGCGCAAATCGGGTTGAGGCGATTTTTTTGCCTCAACCTGACTTGCCCCATTTTAAGACGCCCTAACGCCATTTTCCCCCTACGCCGGCGCTGCCTGGTCTACGTGGTTTTTTTCCACGCACACCAGGCAGCGCCGGTCTGCTAGCGCCGTCTAACGCCATTCCATAAATACGGCGCCCGCATGGCGCTTCA
The DNA here is from genome assembly GCF_031143425.1 of Pleurodeles waltl. Taxonomy (NCBI): domain Eukaryota; kingdom Metazoa; phylum Chordata; class Amphibia; order Caudata; family Salamandridae; genus Pleurodeles; species Pleurodeles waltl. Next base: position 1,005,725,009 of record NC_090440.1, on the reverse strand, counting down.
GAATGGCGTTAGACGGCGCTAAATTTTTTGACGCTAAACTGCGTTAGCGCAGTTTAGCGTCAAAAAGTATAAATATGGGCCTATATGTGTGAACACAGTCGTGCCTTATATACTATTCATGTGTGATAGTGGGTAAGAAACCATCATAAATCAAAATTAACTTAAGAATAACTAATGACTTAAACCAACAGCATAATTTATTTTCAATTTAAGGGGGCTAATCCTCAAATATAGAGGCAAACCTGCTCTCTTACTTTTAAATCTTCGTCCTAGTGTAGTGGAATCCATTGCCCTTGAGTGGAAGTCACAGTGGCAGAAAACTCCATGGAGGGAATACATATTCCTCTTTGCAAATGCACATTTTTGTTTTCTTCTAACCTTGGAAAGGGATATACACCAGCACTTTGCTGGAGTAAAATATGAATCTTTCCAGATTGGAAAGGGGCGTGGTAAGGGTTTGCCTGCTGGATTGAATGCTTATTAATGTTCTAGTTTATAGGTGTTTCCAAGCTTCCAAGGTAAACTATGCCCTAAACGCACAGCCCCACCCCTTGAGGGATTTATGGCGTGAAGAGCTCGGCATCCGTGGTGGAAATCTCCACACCTGTAAAAGAACTTACGCCTGCCAGAGATCCCTTTGTGAATTCCTGGCATATGTCAATGAGATAATTTCCCTTGTAAACTTACATCCAGAAATGAATATACTTTTGTGAATAGGCTATAGTCACCATCAATTAATTCAGGTTAATATAACGCCTATTGTGGTTTTTTTTTTTATTGTGCCTCTCTCTTTGAGTTAACAATGCATTTTTCACTATGGTAAACCACACCTTAAACACCCAGAAAGACCCTGAGTCCCACCACCTGAGTTGGATTTATGGCTGTGAAGAGCTGTGCACTTGTGGTGCAAATCTCCACACCTTTAACAAGGCCTATGTCTGTCTGGCATCCCTTTGTGACTGCCTGGCAGACTACAGGAGGTACATTCACTTGTAAACTTACGTCTTCAAATTAATTTACCTTTGTCAATAGGCCATGGTCACTATCAATGGATTTTGGTGAATATAAGGACTACTATTGTGTTTTTTGTAAAAAGAAAGTTGCATCTCTGAGTGATTTATCAATACATTTATCATTGAGGGATACATATGTGGGATAATTATATCATTAAATTTTGTAATAATTTCGATTTCCAGTGTTCTGTGTATTGTGGACCTGCATCCTTCTATTCAACAAAAATATATACTTTTTCACATAAGACACAAAGAAAGAAACTCCCTACATCCTAATAAGAAGTAGTCTATCTGATCAGTGTTTGATGTATATAAAGTATCCTGCCTATTTTGTCCTTTTGATGTTTTTTGTGAGTGGCACATCCTGGTACTTAGCCTTGGAGCCTATTGCTTTAGTTAGATTATATGAGGTATGTTGAGTGAGTTAGGAGTGTTCTTTCTGATATATTCAGTTATATGTTTATGTTAAGCATATCTAGTACTATTTGGGGCAACATCATGACAAGCATAAGTGTGTAATGTGTTGTCTAAAGAAATCTGTTGGACGTTTATTTATGTATGACCTGTTTTGTTGGAAAGTACTGTTGGGAGTTGTTGTTAGGAATACGAGGAGGGCTGTTGCAGTTGAGTGAGGGGATTTAGCAGGGGAACACCACTGTCAATCACAGGTTTGCTCTCTGGTCTGGATCAGAAGAAGTACATCCATTCAGCTCAGGAAGAGTGCATTATGTTGATGCTGTACAAGCACCAATAAAGTATGAAGGTTCAACCAAGGGTTGTGTGTACACAACTCTATTTATCATAACTCATACATAGCAAATCAAATATAGTTACAATATAAACTAGAGGGAATCGAATGGAAAATGCACGCCATGCCAAACTCAACTTGCAATGATATACAAAAATGGTGTAATGGACAGCTAATCTTGCAAAGAGAACCAGAGTCTCAAGCGTGGATTAACAAGTAATAGTTTTAGCAGATGTAAACAAAATACATTGCTAAAAGTAGAGCCACTGGCTCACTATGCAGCCATCCAGAAATCCAGTTATGAGCACATAAAGCAGTACTCTTTCAGTACTACACATGCTCATACATGCAATACCCAAAGATACAGGCATAGATCCGCAAAACTGATTAGAACCATGAACACATAACTGTATGTTTTAGGTGTAAACCTGGGAGTGGCAAGGGTGAGTGAGTGAAAGAGGAGGAGGGAAGAGAAAATTAAAGGCAAAATCCCATAAGCCAAAGTACCCCAGTAGAACACTCCTTTGACTGGCGTAGATTAGCTATGAGCTGGTGTTGAGACCCCCCTGAGTTTAATGAGCTCTGTATTTTACTTGCATACTGTAGACAGTAACCCAGAAGCAGTTACAAACTTGGTTTTGTGCGTCACTTAACAAGTCGAAAGAAATGCTGATTTTTTTGTGTATTACTTGCCTGGGTCCTAATGCTTGCCCTGATATTCATTGAAATTTTAGGTAATCCTGAGGACTACATTTATGTTTATGATTGAAGATAAAGCTATTATAAGTTTTAAGGTTATATTCAGCGTTTCTCCTTTTCTTTGTGACATTGTTGCTTAACCCTTTGTACTGGTACTGAATACCAGGGAACCAACAGGTAGAAGAGCTGTGTACATGAAGCAAAGCATTTGGTTCCCTTAATGGGACAGGAGTAGGCTAATAATCAGGTGTAGAAACCCAAACACTGCTGAGCAACAGTGATGTAACTGCAATGTACATGTGTTAGACCTGGAATTCTTGGCGTGGTCTCCCCTAACTTTTTTGCCTCTGCTGTGTGCTGGACTCTTTGTTTTTGCTGTTTTTGTTACTCTGGGCACTTTACCTCTGCTGACCACTGCTAAAGTGCAAGTGCTCGCTATGTGAAATTGTATATGTAATTGGCTTTTCCATAATGGCATGTTTGATTTACTAATAAGTCCCTTGTAAAGTGCACTAGAGGTGCCTAGGGCCTGTAAATCAAATACTACTAGTGGGCCTGCAGCACTGACAGTGCCTCCCACACGTGTAGACCTGAAAACATGGCTCAGACCTGCCACTGCAGTGTCTGTGTGTGCAGTTTTTAAACTGCCAACTCGACTTGGCAAGTATACACTCTTGCCAGGCCAAAACCTTCCCTTTTTAAACAGTTAAGGCACCTCTAAGGTAGGCCCTAGGGAGCCCTATGGGCAGGGTGCAGTGTATGTTAAAGGTGGGACATGTGCTGATGTGTTTTACATGTCCTAGCAGTGAAATACTGCCAAATTTGGTTTTTACGGTTGCAAGGCCTATCTCTCTCACAGGTTAACATAGGGGATGCCTTTAAATATCTTTTAACTGTAGTTTCCCTTTGGGAGCAGATAGAGATTTGAGTTTGGTGTCTCTGAACTCACAATTTTAATATACAACTTTTGGTAAATTTGCTTTTAAAATTTTCAGTTTGCAAATGTCACTTTTAGAAAGTGGGCATTTTCTTGCTTAAACTATTCTGTGACTCTGCCTAGTTGTGGATTTCCAGTCTGGGTCAGACTGACAGTTGGGTTGCTTGTGCATCTCCTGTAGACAGTGACACAAAGGGGTGTAGCCTGCATATCCTGATGAGCTGTCTTGGCTGGAGTGGAGGGAGGAGTGGTCACTTACACCTGAGTGGGCTGTGCCTGCCTTCACACTATGCAGTCTCCAGCCCCCCGATGTGTGTCTGGGGCCTTGCCTGTGCAAGGCAGGATCCTGTGAACAGTAGAGACTTTTCTTTGAAGTTGAGCAACCTCAAAGGCAGAAAGGGGTATAAGAATTAAACCCAAAACCCCAGACTTTAGATTACTTCAAGATTCACTTCTGGAGCCAAGAGGAACCTCTCCCAAGAGCAGATGAGCTGAGGAGAAGTGCTGCCAGTGACTGTGCTTTGTTGGGCTATCCTACAGTTGTTTCTTCTGCCTCAGGAAGGGGACAAAGACTGAACTTTGTGGTATATTCCTGCTTGAGAAGAATCTCCAAGGGCTTGGACCGAGCTTGCCCACTTGTTCTGAAATCCCAGGGCCATCAAGGACTTCCTCTGCCAGCACCTGGACTCTCTGCTGAGACTCCTGCCCTGCCATGGTGCCTAATCCAGTCCCTGGGCCCTCGAAAGGAGAAGCTTGTAGAACAGTCTAGAAGATCCAAGGAAACCGACTTTGGATAACTCTGGACTGATGCCACTGCCGGATCTCGTGACGTTGCCTGCAACTGAAGCTGTGGTCCTTGCTGGAGTGCGATGAGCCCGCAGGCTCAATGCTGCTGCAGCATCCCTGAAGTCTGCGACTCTGTGGAAGTTGGTGCAGCACGTCATGACCAATTGATATCGACTCTGCCGGAATTGCACGGATCCAACGCTTCGCACTGATGCTGCCTCACCTCCACCGCTCCACAGCAAGGAGCCAATGCCTCGTCATGACACCTCCGTTCCTTCGCTCCATAGCAATGGAACCAATGAACCTCGGATCCAGCGACGCCACGATCCCCGACTCCGTGCACTGGCTTGTTTCCTCATTTTCACAAGGTGCTGTACCTGGGGAGTCTGTGTGACTCCATGACCGGCGCCATTAGCGTCGGATTGTTGAGAACCACTCCATCATGACGCCATGATCTTACCAAATCAAAGCATTTGTGTTTCTAAGCGCTATATTGAAGTTTAATCTTTAAAAAATCATACCTTTGGATCTGTATTTTCGGATTTTTGTCATTTCGGTCTTGTTTTGCTCAGATAAACATTGGCTATTATTCTAACCAGGTGTTGAGTAATGTTGTAGTGTTTTCATTGCATTACTGTGTGTGTTGGTACAAATACTTTACACATTGTATCTTGGTTAAGCCTTTTTGCTTGTGCCAAGCTACCAAGGGGGTGAGCTGGGGTTCACTGGGTGTATTTCTCCTTTGCCCTGACTAGAGTGAGGGTCCTTGCTTGTACAGGGGATAACCTGACTGCCAACCAGAGACCCCATTTCTAACAAGCCTCTTAGGATTGCTCCCTAAATACTGTATGGTGCTGCAAGTCCCGACACCCTGCTCTCCCTGGGTGTACTATCCATGTCCCTCTAAAAAATAAGAGGAATCCCATGTAAGAAATTTGGTTATTAATTGAGAGGGATGGAAGCTCCATATAGGCAACAACCACATTTCTTGTCAGGGTGGACCACATGTCACTAAATTAACCCATGCTTAACCCTCTGGCAGCTTGGCACAAAGCAGGCATCCTTAACTGGGAGGCAATGTGTAAAGTGTTTATGCAGCACACAAAGAATAACGTTTAATGAATATAATAGTACCAGAATAAAGCACTACTCATGGTCATCTGGTTGCATTAGACCAGGTGAATGATACTAGTTCGGGCCGACCACGATGGAGCACAAGTCTGATACAGGGCCATGTTAGTCTTGCTGAAAAGTTACCTTCTGAGTTCAGCAGAAAGAGTTCCGTTTGCACTAGAGGAGGTCGCGAGGGGTAGGTAGGGCCTCACGGATGTTCATTCCTGTAGCCCAAAGAGCAAACCATGTGTCACGTGCTGATTCATAACTTGATTTTGCCAATTTGTGCTTTTGTGGCTATGTAACCTGAAGCTGAGCACCACAGCTTAACAGCTTATTCTGAAAAGTTTTATTTTGCAAGGTTGAAATGGCAGTTTAAAACGTCACCACAGGCTGCAGTGGCAGACCTAATTCATGTGTTAAAAGGCTACTTTAGTGGGTAGCACAATGAATGTGGCAGGCCAGCTAGTAGCATTTCATTTACAGGCCCAGGTTACATGTAGAATCAGTAATTAAATGTGCCATTTAGGTTTAGTCCAATTTTACCATGTTTGAAGGAGAGAGCACAATCACTTTATCACTGGTTAGCAGTGGTAAAGTGCACAGAGTCCTAAAGCCAAAAAATGAATTCTGCAAACGCAATAAATCTGAAGAGGAAAAGATGGGATGACGTCAAAGCACCTGACATTCTCAAAAGCTGTGCCATGTACATGCCGAACAATTCAGACTCAACCCAATAGAAAGCTGGTCAAATCTTGTATGATATATCACACCGTGGTACCCGAGGAAAACACGTAATAAAGGCAGTGTAACTGACTCTGATAAAGAGGCTGCTTCCGCCTGGAGGAAGAAAAGTAAAAAAGATCATAATTTAATGCAGCAGCTAAGCATCTCGAAAATGTGCCCGGACAAGGGCGGCAGTTACAGATGAGGAGAGTACAACAATTATTGGGCAAAACATACCTGTTCACGTAAGGATAAAAATGCCAACATTTTTGAAATGCACAAATGGATGAACAACAAAAAAGAGCACAGGTCATGGAAAGCGAAACACACAAACATTAGTAAGCAGGCCTGGATAACTTATTTAACTAATCATTTTTCTGGTCAAAAAAGTGTAGTCAGGACGAAAGAACTGGTATTTTTCATCAGAATCGCACAAGAAGACACTACAGTCAGTGCAGTAACCCTTATGTGACAACCTGCCAAATTCCTAACATCTCAAAATGGCAGCTGTTTAACACCTCAAAATGATATATCAGTCCTTTTACACTGTCCAGTATAGACAAAGAGAAGTTAATCGCTAAATCACACACAGTCTTCACATCTGGTCTAAATGGCTACTAGAGGCTCTGTTTACAAAAGACCCAATGGTATGGGACAGTAAGCTACTGTGTTATTTAAACACATTATTATGCGGATCGAATAAATTCCTGCCTCCTGGAGGGGTTCAATAATCCACCCAATTCATGAAAACAGGGCCCCAAAAAATATAAAAATTAGTGTTTGATTGCTCGAATTGACATCAAAGCTGAATACTTTGCACATTATTGTTAAAAGATCTTGAATATCGGGTCAACAACAACAGGCTTTTCCCCCTGAATTCAATGAGATTCCTCCAAAATCAAGGCTGCCTTTCAAATTGGATGCCAATTTTATTGCTAATGGATTGTGTGTCTCAGACAGGATCAGCAATTTTTTGCATACTACATCGACCTTAAGGCAGCTTTTGACCGAGTATCCAGAAACTGACTATGGTTGAAATTACAAGTCTGAGGTGCGCCAACAAAACGTTTTAGGTTAATCCAGTTATTATGTACAGGAACCTGGCTGCATATGAAACTGGGAGACGGTGGCTTTCTGTCAAGGAAAATCCCCACTGCACATGGCTTAAAACAGAGGTGCATCTTGGCCTCTTTGTTCTTAAACAATTTTATATCAGATCTTATGGGAGACCTAGGAAAGATCAACTCGCAACCTCTGATTTCGGGGACGAAGCCACTGTCCAATCTGCTTTATGCAGGTGATCCTGTCCTATGAGTCACACTTGGGTGGTCCTACAGAGGTTGTTAAATGCTCTCTTCGACTACACAGAGTGAAATAAACTGGAGGTAAAGTTTAGAAAAAACAAAATCATTGTCTTCGGGAGAAGACAAACAAACTGGCTGTATGGCACATGGCAGAGCCAATGGCGGCTCCTCTGTTTTGGCGGAGGAGCGTCGCCCTCCCCACCAGCAGCGGCAGCTGCAAAACCTTTTAAAGAAAACGATAATAAACTATGTTTAATATCATTTTCTTTGAAAGGGGCAAGGCCACGGGGGTTCTGTGCAGGTCTCGGGCCGGCCAAACACACATGCACTGTAGGCTCTCTCGCCCAGCAACACGGTTGCTGGGCTGGAGAGAGCCTGAACAGGCTCCCAGTCTGCCTGGGAGCGCCCTGGCTGGGTACTCCCAGCCAATCCTGGCGCTGCTCTGAGCAGTTGAAGGGCAGGCTGGGAGCCTGTGCCTGCAGAGGCAGAGGAGCGTCGAGAGACAGAGGAGAGGCGGAGGTAAGTCTTTTTTAAATTAAATTTAATGTTTATTCCCTCCCGCCTCACCCCCACCCCTTTGGTGGCCCGTGAGCCATTACTGGGCAGAGCTAATATAGAGAAGGTCCCGGAATAATAAATGTCTTGGGATCTGGCAATATGCTAAATGGTCCTTTAAGAAACAGAAGGCAGCAATACAAAACATGGTGCGTGCCCTAGCGAAAAAGCTGTGTGGTGCCTGCATGGAGCCGAACCTGCTGGTTAGGCAGGCAAAGCTTTTACCAGTGCTGTCTTACGGAAGTGAAATCATGCTGGGTAAAGAGGCCAGAAAGGTAGATGTATTCATTTTTTTGTTTGAATCTTTGTATTTGCATTTTTTTATTATACTATATAATTATACTATAGGAAAGACAAAATATACTTCTTTGGAGCAAAGTAATGTGACACATGGCTCAAACAAAATATTTTTGCAGGTATGTCGTGGTCAGTTCGTTGATGTACATAGTTGAGCATACACTCGTAAAACCATTGTATATTGTAACCTTTGAAGGTTAGTTCTAATTAGGTCACAATTTTAAGTTTACTTAGTGGCATGGTAGGTGATATTACTCTATGGCAGCCCCTATAACACAAGAGTTTTGTTTTGTGTCTTAGGATAAGGCAGTATGAAGGTGAGTCTAGCATTTGCTATAGTAACAGATCCATCCTCTTTATAAACATATAACCATAAAAACGTGAAAACACAACTTAATTGACCCGTCTTCATAACGACCCTCCACCTCTCCCCTTCATTCCACATCCCAGAGTGATACTGCTGCCAACGCCAAACGCTAGCAGCCTCAAGCGCTGTATACACAAAAGTGCAACGTAGACATCAAGATTAATAAATATGACCCGTTCCTTCGGCATGCGTGTCTACTCTCTCTTCCATCGCAGCACTACCGCCTGTCTTGTGTAATCAAGTGGACTGTAAAACTGAAAAAATGGTATCCCAATAATTAGCAATGAGGTATTTCAGCAGCCTAAGAGTGTCTTCACTGTGTTAAATCACACTTTTCGCTTGTGCCCAATTAATCATTGATCGTTCCCACGCAGTAACCAGTGGGGGCTCAGAGTATTTCCATCTGCGGGTAATGAGATGTTTAGCTACTTTGAAACCCAAATCCAGAAAGTTGGGAGTAACCCTATGTTTCTTGCTCCTATGGTACAATCCTATTAGACATACTTTCCACTTCTGTAAATCTGGGTGTTTAGAACAGGCAGTAAAGCTTGTTGTGATACCAGACCAATATGTATGAAAATGAGAGCAAGATCAAAGCATGTGTAGTAACTAGCATCTGCCTGTTTGCTTTGGGAACAGGCTGCATCTTCTCTAGTATAGAATCTATTAATGTTAAGTAAGCCCTGTGAACTATGCAAAGCTGAATACGTTTGAATCGGGGATGTGTGACACGTGTTTTAAGCCTTCTAGGAAGGCTGCTAATTCCTTCTCGATGAAGGATGGCTTAAGTCTGCTTTTCAGCATTGCCGCAGACGGAGGAGTTGTGGAGCAGTGTGAGAGCAGATTGATCTGGAAACCAGCGCATGAGGTGACTGCCCCTGCCCATCATATGCATCTCGATTTATTCCAGAAGAATTCTCAGACGTATTGGTCGAATGCGCAGAAAAATGCAACAGGTATGTAAATTGGCAGGTTAGTGAAGAGATATAAAATGTGTGGTCAGACCACCATCTTCAACAATGGCACTCTTACTACCGCCTCCAGCAGCAGCATGCTCTAAAATACCATTTGGGCTCGCAGAGATGTCACTGAACAAGTGACCTTGCCCTCGAATAGATCTGTCATAGAGTTATATACCTGCACCCCAAATATCGGAATGTATGTCTTTGCCATTCCAGTTGTGTCCCATCTTGAATCAAGCACGTTTGGGGATATCAAGGAGAAATGGGAATAGACATGGCTTCATCCAATTTACACGCAATACGGAAATGGTTGCAATATTGGCTAGGGTTGCGGCAATTGAGGTACGAATGTTGTGCATATCGTATATATATAGTACCAAGTCGTCTGCATATAAAGAGATAACATATATTCCATCAACCAAAGGGATACCCCAGCTTGTCCTGTCTTGACACATTGCCAGTGCTAATGCTTAAATCGCCAGCGAAAACAGTAGGGAAGGTAATGCTAGCCCTGTCTCCTTCCTCTACTTACACGCATGGTATCTGACAGGAAGGCCCCTGTCCTGACCCTGATCAGTTGAATGGTGTATAAGAGTTTTACTAGTCGGAGGGAATGGCTGACTGGTAAAAAAAAAAGCGCTGTTGTAATTTGGAACTTTCTGTATGAATGAGATGTGTCTCTTGTAATAGCGCAATATGTGTGGTGCGGTGTTTGAGGTATGAATATACTGCATAGCGACACAATGGCGTATCATGCCCCTGAAGTTCAATGTAAGTATATGAAAATGGGTCATGTGTGAAGGCAAGCATTACCCACTCTCTAGGCACTTCACACATGGCAGCTAAAGTGTGGCTGGCTGTATTGTGTACAAGAAGCACCATTACTGGGGATCTGGGCCAGGGGGAACTTATGGGTCATAACTGAAACATATGATCTTCAAACAAAAGAACAGGAATACCAAAAGAGCAGAGAGGCAACATAACTCCGCCCAAACAAATTGATAAATTCAACTCAACAGGAGTTAACCAGTCATGTAACAGATGGAGTTAGGCTAGGCAGTCAATGAAGGAGCACCCCGCATTGTCTATGAGTTACTTACAGGAGCCCATGCGAGTGGCAGATCTCATGACGTCTGTCTGCCAGAGTAATTGTGAGAGCTAGAGAGATAACCCACCATCCGGTCCGGTGTCGGCCCTCCCTCGCAATTCTCCACCTCTGCAGGAGAAGATAAGCAGTTGAATTGGGCAATACAAGAGAGGGGCACAGCAGTGCATGCTTCTGCTGCCCTGCCAGGAATGGTAGGATTCAGTAGTTAAGCACTACAGTCTTTAGAAAAGCTTGTAAGATGTTTGCGGTGTGACTTCGGGTAGCATTGATGAGTCAACTTTAGAGGACCACGTGGTCGAAGAGCTGTCCTCGCTGCTGGATTTATCCGTTCTGTCTTCTAATTCTGCACCTCAGTCTGGTTTACGTATCACCCCAGCACTCTGCAAAGCTTGCTGTCTTTCATGGATGACCTGTTCCAGGTTAGGCACTGCTATCATCCGTGTAGTGTGTCTCAGTCTTGATCATTTGCTGCATCGTCCCGGAAGTGCTCTAATTTGTGTCACTGTTGGGTCTCACTGTACAGTCAGCAGCTATATGTCTCATCGCTTCCAACCATCTCATGTGTCTTCAGGTGTGTTGAAGTAGTGTATCTTACCCTCTGACGCAATCCGCAGTTGCGCCGGAAATAGAAGAGCATATCGGATGTGAAGTTCATATCTGGGCGAAAGGATGAACGGATGGATGAGTGAAAGGGTAAATTGATGGATGGATGGATGGGACAAAGGGTGGATCGATGGGTGTAAGGATGGATGGCTCAGTTAAGGGTGGATAGATGGATGAGTCATAGGGAGGATAATGGATGGATGGAGTGAAAGGATGGATAGATGGAGCGAAAGGGTGGATGGATGGATGAGCCAAAGGATGGATGGATGATTAAAAGGATGGATGAATGGATGGGAAGAAGGGGTATGTATAAATGGAAGGATGAATGACTGAGTGGATGGATTTATTTGATTGATGTGTGTCCCTGGACTAGTGGCAGCTCTCGTTTATGTCCTCCATATCTACACTACACCTATTTGTTTTGTGGTCCACTTTTATTGTGTCAAGAGTGATTAATTATTCACGCTTGGTATGATAAACATAAAATGCAGGCCCGCTTTGGGTCCTGCAACAAAATGAGGCAACTAGTGACATTGTTTGATTGCTGACACAGGTGCATGAAGGTGCCTTCACCAGCTATCAGAGATGCTGTTCCGAGTTGGTGAAGTTCAAGCACTGTTAGCATGTCTGTGTGACTATGGGGGTCATTCCAACCCTGGCGGTCAATGACCGCCGGGTTGGAGGACCGCGGGAGCACCGCCGACAGGCCGGCGGTGCTCCCAAGGGCATTCCGACCGCGGCGGTAAAGCCGCGGTCGGACCGGCAACACTGGTGGTCTCCCGCCAGTGTACCGCCGCCCTTTGGAATCCTCCAAGGCGGCGCAGCTAGCTGCGCCGCCGAGGGGATTCCGACCCCCCTACCGCCATCCAGTTCCCGGCGGTCCGCCCGCCGGGAACCGGATGGCGGTAGGGGGGGTCGCGGGGCCCCTGGGGGCCCCTGCAGTGCCATGCCACTGGCATGGGCACTGCAGGGGCCCCCGTAAGAGGGCCCCTACAAGTATTTCACTGTCTGCTTGGCAGACAGTGAAATACGCGACGGGTGCAACAGCACCCGTCGCACCTTCCCACTCCGCCGGCTCGATTACGAGCCGGCATCCTCGTGGGAAGGGAGTTTTTCCCTGGGCTGGCGGGCGGTCTTTTGGCGACCGCCCGCCAGCCCAGGGAAAAACTTAGAATACCCTCCGCGGTCTTTCGGAGGGGGGAAGTCAGACTTGGAATGACCCCCTATGTGTGTGAGTTAAAGTGAGAGAGAATCAGTGAAGGTGTGAGTGAGAGTGAGTGACAATGAATGACAGTAAGGACAAGTATGTATGAGAATGAATGTGAATGATTGAGGGAGAATGACAGTGAGTGTAATTAAGTGTTACTGCGTGAGAGACACAATTAGACTGAGTAATTCAGAATGAGTGAGAATGAGTGGACTGACTGAGACACAGTGGGTCAGAATAGAATGAGTGAGGCTGCATTAATTAGTGAGGCTGAGTAAGACTTAGGGGGTCATTACAACATTGGCGGTATGAGGCGCTTACCGCCGTGCCGAAGACCGTCAATACCCCGCGGCGGCGGCGGTAGACCGCCACAGCTATTATGACCCACATCTCAAAATCCGCCAAAATTCAGACACCCACACAACACCGCCACACCAAAGGTCAGCGATAAACATGCGGAAACAAATCTTCCACCTCCACGCCAACAGAAACACGCCCATGCTATTACGACCCACAAATCCACGCAGCGGTCTTTCAACCGCGGTATTCCATTGGCGGTACACACCGCCGCGCTCAAAATACACACACATCTCCAAAACACTGCCACATTGGACAATTCCAAATACACACACCTGACACACATACAAACAACACACCCACACACCCAATACAATATAAAATACACACCCACATCACCCACAAACCCCTACGACCAAAAAATAGAGAGAAGGCCAGAGAGAGACAGCACAGAATAGAGACCCGCATCACACAGAGGCACACAACACTATCACCCACACAACATCCACGCACAAAACAACACATACCACTACACTCACCACACTCATCACCACATACACCACCCCACACATCACACACAACACCCCATGGCACACCAAAGACACCCCGCTTCTCTGAGGAGGAGCTCAGGGTCATGGTGGAGGAAATCGTCCTGGTAGAGCCACAGCTATTTGGCTCACAGGTACAGCACACATCCATAGCCAAGAAGATGGAGCTATGGCAAAGAATAGTTGACAGGGTCAACGCTGTGGGACAGCACCCAAGAAATAGGGAGGACATCAGGAAGAGGTGGAACAACCTACGGGGGAAGGTGCGTTCCACGGTATCCAGGCACCACATCGCGGTACAGCGGACTGGCGGCTGACCCCCACCTCCTCCCCCACAACTAACAACATGGGAGGAGCAAGTCTTGTCCATCTTGCATCCTGAGGGCCTCGCAGGAGTCGTTGGAGGAACGGACACTGGTAAGTCAAATTGTAACTATCATATCCCCCACCCTACCTGCATTCTATCACAAACCCCCACCCTCACACCCTCCCCTAACACCCTAACTCCTCACTGATCTACCCATAACACCAACCACCCATTCCAACCCCAAGACCTGCATGACACAATTAAGCATGGATACCCATTACTAAAGCATGCCCACTGCACAGACCCAGAACACCCCCCAACCATCAGCACACAACCCCACACAGGAATGCTAGCACTGGTGTACACGCACACCCACCCATTGCACACCATGAAACACACACATGCAATAATCATCTACTTATACCCTTGCAGGAACCCGAAGGAACGTCACCACACCAGAGGGTCCAGACAACACAACTCCACCCCCAGAAGAGGCCCACAGTGACGACAGCAGCCCTGCCCTACTGGATCTTGATGACCAGCCCGGACCATCATGGGCCTCAGGACAGTCGGTTTCCCTTGCCCAGCCACAGCCCAACACCGAGCTGCCACCCTCTGGGAACACCTGCACAGCACCCACCCAGCGGGCCCATACCTCCCTACCCAGGACAGGTCAATCAGCGGTGTGTCCACCACTACAGGGAACCCAGGAGAACCCACCACCCCAACAACAACAGGGACCTGGGGGCAGTGGTAGTGGGCACACGGTCCAGGGGACGGAGGCACAATAACACAGGGGAACTGTGAGGGCTGCTGTGCGACAGAGGGAGGACAGGCCAAGGGAACCCACTCTCCACGAGGCCCTATCCTCCATCATGGGAGCATACCACCACTCCCAGGAGATGATGGCAACGGTCCTGGACAAGTTGCAGGAGACCCTGCGTCTGCAGGACGAACTGTATTTGGGGTTCAGGGAGGAGCTCAGGACCATCAGCTCCGCCCTGGGCACCATCGTAGGGGTGCTGACGGACATTCAAAAGACCTTGAGGGACACCGTGGCACTCCAAGGGGCCCCTGACACTAACCAGGACGATGAAATGCCCACCACCTCCGGTGGCGCAAGTGGACAGGACGCCCCGCCACAGGACCACCACACCAGCACCCCACCCCCTGCAGATGGACAACCGCCCCGCAAGCGGTCCCTGAGATCCAGGAACAGGACAGAGCAAGATGGCAAGACCCCCGCCAGGAAATAAGACTACCCTGATTGTCCCCCCACTGTCCCACTTTGTTACCCTGTCCAATTCCGAACTGCCCCAGCTCCACTTCCAATGGCCAGATGTGCAATTTACCTGTGAGACTAATAGACTGGACTCTGCCATGGACATTCTTCCACCATAACCCATCCCCATTTCACAACCCCCCTTCATGTTTATGCACTTAAATAAACACCCTTGAAACACTAATAAAACTGGAGTCAGTCTATGATTTTGAACTTTGTATTGTCAATTACAGTGTCAAAAAGGGTTACCCATTGGGAGGCCAACATACCAATGTCACACATCACAAGCCCTTCAAGGGTGCAAGCTGTTGACACGTAGTTTACCAGTTTTGTGAAACTGAAATGGAAGGGGACAACTCAGTTAACAAATAGTGAGTGAAATGTAGGTACAGGATAGAGGTACACGTGTGAAAGTTTATGTAATGTTAAACCAGAAAATGTACTCACCTGTGTCTCACTGGAAATATTGTTGTATGACTGACTCCCTGTTGTCGTTTTCTTCATCCTCAGCTTCTTCCTCATCACTGTCCACAGGCTCCACAGGCTCCACCGCTCCTACAACACCGTCATCTAGATCATCCTCCTGCAGAAAAGGCACCTGCCGTTGCAATGCCAAATTATGGAGCATGGAGCAGGCGATGATGATGTCGCACACCTTCTTCGGTGAGTAGAATAGGGATCCACCTGTCATATGGAGGCACCTGAACCTGGCCTTAAGGAGGCTGAAGGTGCGTTCGATAACCCTCCTAGTCTGCCCATGGGCCTCATTGTAGCGTTCCTCTGCCCTGGTCCTGGGATTCCTCACTGGGATCAATAGCCACGAAAGGTTGGGGTAACCTGAGTCCCCCAATAGCCATACACGGTGCCTCTGGAGTTCACCCATCATATCAGGGATGCTGTTATTCCGCAGGATGTAGGCGTCATGCACTGAGCCAGGGAACATAGCATTTACCTGCAAGATGTACTGGTCTACCAAACAGACCATCTGGACATTCATCGAATGATAACTCTTCCTGTTCATGTACACCTGTTCACTCCTGCGGGAGGGACCAGAGCTACATGGGTCCCATCAATGGCACCTATGATGTTGGGGATATGTCCAAGGGCATAGAAGTCACCTTTCACTGTAGCCAAATCCTCCACCTCAGGGAAAATGATGTATCTCCTTACGTGTTTCAGCAGGGCAGACAACACTCTGGACAAAACGTTGGAAAACATGGGCTGGGACATCCCTGATGCCATGGCCACTGTTGTCTGAAAAGACCCACTTGCAAGGAAATGGAGCACTGACAGCACCTGCACGTCAGGGGGGATTCCAGTCGGATGGCGGATTGGTGACATCAGGTCTGGCTCCAACTGGCTACATAGTTGCTGGATTGTGGCACGGTCAAACCGGTAGGTCACAATCAAATGTCTCTCTTCCATTGTCAACAGGTCCACCAGCGGTCGGTACACCGGCGGATTCTGACATCTTCTCATATGTCCCTGCTGACGGTACCTAAGAAGGACAACAGCAAAGAAACAGTCACCCTTCCTCCAGGTATGTACCCACAGTCACACACAAGACAACAACAGACATATAACCCTTCCTGGATATGTTTTGAGTGTAGGCCTCGGTATGTGTGACGCAGTAGCAAATGAAACCATGTGGGCCTCTGAAATGGCGGCTGCCTGACCTCTAAACTGGGACAATGGGAATGTGGGGTAACTGCGCTGGCGTTGGACACCGTCGCGGTAGGCGGTCGTAGACCGCGGCGCAATGCTGCATTGGTTAACATTGGACCCTATGGGTCCCAGGAGCCAATGAACAGGTGCGCCGCGGGTGATGATGCGCACCGCCGCGGACGTCACCGCCATTTTCTATCTGTTCAATCACTAGATACCTGACCTTCGACAGGAGAGGACCTATACTGCCAGTGCTGCTGTGACCTCGGTCTGGAAGCGACGATGGCTGCTGCGTCTGGGGAAAGGGCCCCTGCCTTCAATGCACAGGAGTTGGAGAAAATTGTGGATGGGGTCCTCCCCCAGTACATGCTACTCTACGGTCCTCCAGACCAACAGGTCAGTACACAGGGAGCACGTTGGATGGGCTAGGCCTGGGTGGACAGGGCTGGGTGGGAGAGGGAAGGGGGCAGAGTTCTAAGATCAGAAATGCATGGGGATGAATGGGCCACATGGCCAGAGTTGGGAGGGGGCCACTCACATTGACGATCCAGTAGGTAATGACTGTTCCTCTTTTCTTGTGCATGTCATGTAGGTCAGCGCCCACCAGAAGAAGGACATCTGGAGTGCCATTGCCAAGGAGGACCGGACCCTGGGGGCCCACCAGAGACGGGGCACCCACTGCCGGAAGAGATGGGAGGACATTCGCCGCTTGTAGTGCTTTTGCTTTTAACTAGTTTTTAAGCACTTACATAACACACCAGAAATGCACTTCTGAGTTCAAAGAAGACTTTTATTGTTGTTAATTCTTCCCCAACCACAATTTTTATGAATGACGAATTATTAGCTTTCAAGCACACGTTAATGCACAGTTTGCAATATACACAGCAGGTTATATTTATAAGATATTGAATGCAAAGCAAAACAAATACTTCACCGTGTGGGAAACTATTTACGGCTTCATCTTTCTAGGGTCTGCAAGCTGATGACTCCCTGTCAGCTGCGAGAAAGAGATTCATCTACCCACACGGGATGCTGGCAACTGGCGCCAAGCTCCAGCACGAAGTCAGGCAGATTCGAATCTGAATCTCTGCAGCCTGTGACATTCGTTACAAAGGTGTGCCCCCTCCTCTCAGACTCGGGAAAACTGAGCAAGCCTTTGGAGACTGGCCAGGTCTCCGAGACTACTCCTCTTCCCAAGCTCAAGCGGATAAAAACAACCAATGTACCCTCTCTTATCAGGTCTAGTCTACTGTGAGAAAAACATCTTGGTTCATCTTGTGCAAAAACACAGCTTGGAAAAATACAGCTTGGATTCTCAACTGCAATGTCTAATTCCACGTTAAAGGCAATAGGCAGCTAACCTAAATATCAAATGCAATGTCTAATGTCATGTCAAAGCCAATAGGCATCTGAGCTGAATATAAAATGCAATGTATAATATCATGTCAAAGCCAATAGGCAGCTGAGCTGAATATAAAATGCAATGTATAATATCATGTCAAAGCCAATAGGCAGCTAAGCTGAATACAAAATGCAATGTCTAATATCATGTCAAAGCCAATAGGCAGAATATCTAATAGCATGTCAAAGCCAATAGGCAGAATACAGAATGTAATGGCTAATGCAATGTCAAAACCCATAGGCGCCTAAACTGAATACAGAAAATAATGGCTAATGCAATGTCAAAGCCCATAGGCGGCTAAACTGAATACAGAACATACCATGTGCTACTGGTGAACATTGAACAACTAATATGCGCAGTGGTGAAACACAAAGTCATTGGTCAACCTCCATTAATGGCATAACATTCCATCCTTTGACCAATGAATTTTTGTTTCACATATATCTTGTTTCAAACAAAAACAAACAACAAAAAAAACATCAGCACAAAAAACCATTATCAGCAAGTCACATTTGAATGACCAAAGCAATCCCTGTAAAGCAATAGAAGTGAATTAACACATTGATCTCATAACCTTTCACATCAGATACATCTACACAGAAAAGACTGAGCAATTTTTATACTCTGAGTGTCTCTAATTCAACAGTGTTAGCAATTTGATGTAGCATGAGTTCTACTCATGTAAAGGTGCACGGTCCATCTGAAAGGTATGTTGGAATATAAGCAAAAGTCAGAGTTCCATACGAGAGGGAAGAGAAAAAAAAAAACACAGCTTAGTTCCAGTGGAAGAATGCAATCACACAAGTTGAACTTGAACTGTAGGCGCAGTTTGCGCAAAATGGATCCATGGTGCTGGCACTTTACTCAGCCAGGTTCAGGTTGGGGGTTCGGTCCCTTCCCCGACCCCACACGCACCCACCGGAAGGGGGACCACACAGCACACTCAGGGAGAGTGGCGAAACGTGGTAGGATCTGCAAAAGAAACAAGTATGACTTTTCTTGCAAATAACATTTGTCATTTAAACTGCACCCTTCCTCTTTCTTTCCCTGTTTTATAATCAGCAGGACGTTTTTGGGGCCCTTTGTTATATTCTCTGCAGGTTCTGGAGGGTCACTTAGGGCTTCAGCCCACACATCAGCACTGAGGTTTTTATCTGCTGCACCACAGCTTCCCTTTTCTTGCACTGTCAGAAGGGCTGGGGCAGACTCCTTCTTTACCAAACCTCCATTCACTGCACTTTTGACAAGTTGGGCCATTCTGTCTCCAATTTGTATGAATGAATCAGATTCTTTTCTAGTTATCAGCATAATTTCGATTTTTCCTTGGTAATTTGCAGCAATCACTCTCCCTAAAACCTGATCACTTTGCCATTTCTGTCCTGGTAACTTTCCTCTCCCCAACTGCTCTGTGACTGCTTGCATGACAGATTGTTTTTGTGCGTGCTGCACAGTTTTTATCAAATCTAGGGGAATGTGCATCTCTCTCATCTCTGCCCACCTGTAAGTGGCTTTTTCTCTCAGCTGTTCACATTTCTGGGGCACCCACTTAGCCATCCCCACTAAGGCAGAATTCTGGGTGTACACTTCTCTCTCTGAATTTTTCTCATTAACATCTGCAAGGTAATTGAACCAGTTAGGTGCAAGCCATGTGGAAAAACAAACAGCTAAAACATTAGCAATGAACCAAGAATCAGCGTAAAAATGACACATCTCACGTAGCTCTTGCTTTAAAATCTGACACACATTGTACAACACTGTTCCTTCTCCTGTGTCATAAAATAACATTTCAGTCAATGAATCATTAGTAAAACAAACATGCTTTTTATCTTCAGTGGACACGAATTCAAATGGTGCACACAATTTCACTAGTGACTCTTTTACCTGTGGTACTCTAGCCCTGTCTTGCAAGTACCAGATCCAGTGTATGATTCTAGCTAGGGGCACTATTTTCTTCCCTTGTTCTTGATTTACATATACATAAGTATTTCCTTCTTGCACTGCGCAGAAACCTAAAGTCTGCATTATTTCATTTGCCAAATCACAAGCGCGCAGCTGCATATTATTTTTCACAGTGACCATATACCAAAGTGTTAGGATTTCACTCAGATGAGAGCTATTCTGTCTCCAAAAATCAAACAAGCTAATGAAACTCGGTGTCTCTTGCTCTAAAATCTTTTGTTTTACTTGTACATTTTGCAACGGTAACTCATAAATCACATTCTGAGCTCTCATCCATGTTATCAATTAAGGAATGCATTTTGGCTGCCAAAAACCCTGGCTCACAGAGAGGCTCAGTGCAGCTCGGAGCTGTCTTAACCCCCTCATTACTGGAATGGGAAAAGAAAGATTCTTCAAAAACAGCATTTTTATAACTTTCAGCATTATTTTGAATTAATGCATTCTGGCTAACTTGCTCACGTAAATTCCTATTTTCATAGGAATAGGCAGCTAAGCTGAATACAAAATGCAATGTCTAATATCATGTCAAAGCCAATAGGCAGAATATCTAATAGCATGTCAAAGCCAATAGGCAGAATACAGAATGTAATGGCTAATGCAATGTCAAAGCCCATAGGCGGCTAAACTGAATACAGAAAATAATGGCTAATGCAATGTCAAAGCCCATAGGCGGCTAAACTGAATACAGAACATACCATGTGCTACTGGTGAACATTGAGCAACTAATATGCGCAGTGGTGAAACACAAAGTCATTGGTCAACCTCCATTAATGGCATAACACCGCTGCAGCAAGAAGACGGCGGAGGCTCAGCTGGGGATGGCCTCCCAACGTGGGAGGGGTGCCCGCTGCACCATGACCCCCCTGATGTTCCGAATCCTGGCGGTGGCCTACCCGGAGTTGGATGGGCGCTTAAGGACATCACAGCAGACACAAGGGGGAGAGTACACTCTCATTCTGTGGACTTTACGTGCAGTGGAGGTGTCTGGGTGGGGGAGGTGGGCTGTGTGTGTCCCTAGGCCAGGGCGAGTTCGGTAGGCAAGGCCCCTCCGTAATGTAGGCCATGTGGGACTCTACCCCAGCTCAGAAGAGTGGCAAGTTGAGGTGTACTTGCCCCTTTGCCATCCATGTGTGCAGATTTATAACATTGCCATGTAGGCCATATCACAGAAATTGCATGTGCAGAGGCCAGGAGCACGGCGTATTGCATGGGGCTGCTGCGTCTGCCATGTCCGCCAACGGTAGCGGTATGCCATGCACTAAAACTCTCTTTCTTCTGTCTCCCCCCTTTTCCTGCTCTCCCTGTCCTTTTGTACATCAGCATCATCAGGCGGAGGTACAGTGGCACCGGAGCACGAGGGAGCTGCATCCCACATGGCCATGGAGGGCCACACCACAGACTCTGAATGCACCAGTGGGACGGAGGGCGAGGGGAGCTTCACGTCGGCCACCGGATCACCAACCAGCGACACGGACTCGTCCGCCGATGGGAGCTCCCCTGTGGTGGCGGCACCATCTGTGCGCCCCACTTCAACAGGTACAGCCGCCACCTCCCCTACCAGAACCGCCCTCCCAGCAGCCCCTCAGCGTTCGCCCCGTGCCTGCTCACCCAGGAGGGTGGGCATCACCTTCGCCCCAGGCACCTCAGGCCCTGCCCCAGTCACCCCTGCTGCCCTCAGTGAGGAGGCCATTGACCTCCTCAGGTCACTTACTGTTGGGCAGTCTACCATTGTGAATGCCATCCAGGGTGTAGAACGAGAGTTGAAACACAGTAATGCATTCCTGGAAGGCATTCATTCTGGTCAGGCTGTCCTTCAGCGAACCCTGCAATCTCTGGCCTCAGCACTGATGGCAGCCATTGTCCCTGTGTCAAGCCTCCCCCTCCAACTTCCTCCACCCAGACCCAATCCCCTGTACCCCAGCCCATCCCAAGCACACCTACAGACCAGCATGCACACCAGTCAACACCCAAAAGTAGCTCAAGCAAACATAGGCACCACACACACCACAGGCACTCACACAAGCATCACACCCATACAGACACAGCAACATCCACTGCCTCCACTGTGTCCCCTTCCTCCTCTTCTCCCTCCTCCCTCCCAGTGTCGTCTACACACACACCTGCATGCACCACATCTACAGGCACTAGGACTCGCACCAGGACATCCAGCACCCCAAGCCGCTCACCTGCACTCACCACCTCCACTGCCATTTACACGTCCCCTGTGTCCTCTCCCAGTGTGTCTGTGACGCCCCCTCCCAAAGTACACAAACGCCGGCAATCACTCACCCAACATCCATCCACCTCACGACAGCCTCCAGCACCTGCACCCAAAACAGCTAAAGTGACACCTCCTACAACCACCTCCTCTTCCTCCACTCCCAGACCCCCTCCAGCTACCCATCCCAGTGTCCATCAGAAACTGTCCCTCTGTCAAATTGACCTTTTTGCCCCCACCCCCCCCTCCAATTCATTAGTCCCGTCGTAGCGCCTCAGCCAAAAAGCCTCCAGTACCAGTGGTGCGTGTTCCAGGTTTTTGGAGTGCACCGTCCACCAGGGCAGGCAGTAGGACCCGGAGCCAAGGCACTATCAGCCCACCCCCTGTAAAGGCTCCGAAATTGGAGAGTGGACGACGGGACCGTGTCAAGACTCCTGGTGGGACAACAACTGAAATGGGCTCCAAGGTGATTGGTGAGTCAGCTGTAACTCCAAAGAAGGTGGGGAAGGTCCAGAGGAAGTCTCCCCAACCTGTTGTGAGTGTCACGGCGGTGAAGTGCGCCATCATTTCCGGCGGTCCAGACACAACTGCCAGCACCATCGTTACTGGTCCAGAGACCACCGCCAGAGTCAGTGCCCAGGATGGCCCAAGTATCGTCACTGGTCCTGAGACCACCGCCAGAGTCAGTGCCCAGGAGGGCCCAAGTATCGTCACTGGTCCAGAGACCACCGCCAGAGTTAGTGCCCAGGAGGGCCCAAGTATCGTTACTGGTCAGGAGACCACCGCCACCGCCGGAGTCACAGCCCAAGAGGGCTCAAGTATCGTTACTGGTCAGGAGACCACCGCCACCGCCGGAGTCACAGCCCAGGAGGGCTCAAGTATTGTTACTGGTCAGGAGACCACCGCCACCGCCGGAGTCACAGCCCAGGAGGGCTCAAGTATCATTACTGGTCAGGAGACCACCGCCACCGCCGGAGTCACAGCCCAGGAGGGCTCAAGTATCGTTACTGGTCAGGAGACCACCGCCACCGCCAGAGTCACAGTCCAGGAGGGTCCAGGATCCTACAGCCCCGCTGGGAAATGATTGAACATCATGCCACACACCAATGTCCAGTATGGAGTTCGTCATGCCACACACCAATGTCCAGTGTGGAGTTCGTCATGCCACACACCAATGTCCATTGTGGAGTTCGTCATGCCACACACCAATGTCCAGTGTCGAGTTCGTCATGCCACACACCAACGTCCAGTGTGGAGTTCGTCATGTCACACACCAATGTCCAGTGTCGAGTTCGTCATGCCACACACCAATGTCAGGATCCGAACCGCCATGTCAGAGCACCGCTGAACAGTCCATAGACCGCCATGGCAAAGCACCGCTGAACAGTCCATAGACCGCCATGGCAAAGCACCGCTGAACAGGGCAAAGAACGCGATGGTGAAGACCGCTGAACAGGGCAAAGACCGCCATGGTGAAGACCGCTGAACAGGGCAAAGACCGCCATGGTTAAGACCGCTGAACAGGGCAAAGCACCGCTGAACAGTCTATAGACCGCCATGGCAAAGCACCGCTGAACAGTCCATAGACCGCCATGGCAAAGCACCGCTGAACAGGGCAAAGACCGCCATGGTGAAGACCGCTGAACAGGGCAAAGCACCGCTGAACAGTCCATAGACCGCCATGGCAAAGCACCGCTGAACTGGGCAAAGACCGCCATGGTGAAGACCGCTGAACAGGGCAAAACACCGCTGAACAGTCCATAGACCGCCATGGTGAAGACCGCTGAACAGGGCAAAGCACCGCTGAACAGGGCAAAGCACCGCTGAACAGGGCAGACACCGTGTGAGTATGAATAGGCCGCCACATCAGGCATCCTTATCCCATGTGCAGCTGGGACAGTGACAGGACATGAACTTTCATGGGGAGACTCATCCAGTCTGGGCACCAGTCCCACCAAGTACCAGTACAGAACTGCATCTACTTGCCAAAATATAGCCTTGCACTCCCCAGGATTGAAGAGTGGGCAACCCACCCACTGTATAGACTTGTGAGACTGTGGCTTTGCACTCCCCAGGATGTAACAGTGGGCAACCCACCCACTGTATGGACTTGAGAGACTGTGGCTTTGCACTCCCCAGGATGTAACAGTGGGCAAGCCACCCACTGTATAGACTTGTGAGACTGTGGCTTTGCACTCCCCAGGATGGCACAGTGGGCAAACCACCCACTGTAGAGACTTGAGAGACTGTGGCTTTGCACTCCCCAGGATACATCAATGGGCATGGAGCCCTGTCGTGGATCTGGCTTCGCATTCATGTGGCTGAGGTGCCCCCCCTTCCCTTCCCCCTGAGGTGCCTGTAGTGTTTCTATCTGATGCCCCGGCAGTGTTCTCTTGGATTTTGGTCAGGTATCTATTGTGGGCCTCGCCCATGCATTTTTGGACTGTTGGTGCACGGACATTGTTGTATACATATCTGCACTACTTCTTGTATTGTATATTTAGTTATGACATATTTTGTGATATATATCAGTATATTTTTGTTTGACATGTATATTGGCACAATACAATGTTTGCCCGCAATTCGCATTGTCTTTGCATTCTTCCGGGGGGATTGTGGGTTGTTACTGTGATTTTTGTGACTGCATTGATGTGTATGTTGTGATATGCGAGGGTGGGGGTGTTTGGTGGGTGTCCCCCTAACTTTTGCCTCCCCCCGTGTCGTAGATGCAGTACTCACCGGTATGTTCTGCGCATACGTCGCTGTTGGTCGTAGAGGAGTAGGAAGACAAGGGCAGGTAGGATTTGGAGTTCTGGCTCCATGGAGTCGTCGTTCCTCGTGAGATGTGTTCAGGTGAGCGTTTTCCCATTGCAAAAGCTGTTTCCGATGTGTTTTTATCCACGGTGAATCCGCCCCGGAAAAGGTGGCGGATTGGTGTGTTGTGATAGTGTGGGTGGTACATTGTCTCCCGCCTGTCTGTTGGCGGTGACCGCCACGCTGTTTGTCTGTACCGCCGTGGCAGTCGGAGTGTTAAAGTGGCTGTCTTTGTTGGCGGTTTCCGCCAGGGTCGTAATTCCCTTTTTTTGTCCGCCGGCCTGTTTGCGGTATTTCCGCAGCTTTAACACCGTCCGCCAGGGTTGTAATGACCCCCTTAGTGAGTTAACGTGAGATAGTAAACTTAGGGGGTTATTTACAAGAGGCCTGCATCACCAGAGTGTCACTTTTTTAGAAGGTTTGGAGGCACAGGCCTCTCAATCATATTTATGAGACACCGCAAAGCCACCCTGCATGGCCTCATAGATATGGACTAAAGAAAGGCAGCACAAAGCACTGCGTTGCCTTACTGTTTGTCAAGGAGGAGTTCCATGGGCATTTCGGTAGGTGTTCCCACGCAACACCCATGGATTTTGATGCTGCTTCAGATGTTCAAAGTCATGTAAACCTTGGGCAGCACCAAACTCTCACACCTCCCCAGAGTAGGTGTAACGAGGAGGAATGTTTTCATTTCTCCTAATTTTTCCTTTTTCCACACTTGCTGCATTCTGCAGCACACTTAGAATGAGGAAAATGCCTCCACGGATTGTGTTTTGTGCCGAAAAGTGTAACCTAGTTTTATGTGTAACCGTGTTTCTAGCATAATTTGAGTGTTTTTTTATAAACTCCAATCTATGTACCAAGTGTAACCTTGTTTCTAGTAAGCCTTGGTAGTGTCCCCAACTCCAATCCATGTATCAAGTGTAACCTTGGGAGTCCCAGTAACTCCAATCCAGTATTTCAAATTCTTCCTCATGAGTATCAGAATATTCTTATCAGAGAATCTGGTTATTCTGTAAGTGTTGGTTATTGAACAGTGCAGTGTAAGCTTTGCAGAGGCTTGCCAATGTATTGATGGTCATTGCTTCTTCTTGTTGTTCCCAGTGATTTGCGTCTTCATAAAACCAGAGATGCTGGTCCTGTGATCGTCCACCTCCACATACCCAGAAGGTCTCAGGAGCGGCACTCTCTGTTAAACAGAGTAGTACCATTGCAGAGCAGATCCAGCACAGTTAGTTCTTTTTTTCTTATTTTGTCCCTTCCCCCTTTCTCTTTTGGGATGGTGTGGGATTTAGGAGTTGTGTTCCTCAATCTTACATCACCCTGAGAGAGAGTGGAGGTCCAGCATCGGCTCCAGAATCAGCTCTGCAGTTGGGACCAGATGAGTTTGTAACAGAAGACCTGTCAAGGATTTAACACTCAGGTTGGATTGGACACTGTAGTGTCAAAAGGGATGCTCACAGCACTCACCCTGTATGTTCAATGAGGTTCAGAGGATGTAACGACTCTGCCATCCCATCTCTAGGGGGCATTATAAACGGACTGTCTGTAGCCTTGGAATCACCTTGAAAACTCATCTAGAGTCCCTTTCTGACTCCCATTTGTTTCCATTTTCACTATGGTATGCTTTTGTAGTATTACATTTGCTTCCTGGGATTCTGCTATACATTGTTTTCTATGGGAGAAGTCCAGTTGCTCCTCTTTACTGGATTCTCTCCTCCAGGACATGCGAGTGTCTGAAACTACACACACCTGAGACCTTTTCTGTGCAGCCCAGTCATGTGACTCAACCTGACGTTTGCTGCAGCCTGGAACTGCTTAAAAGCAGCCATTTCTTCAAGATCCTCGTCATGCACTGGAGTTTGATTCCTTTGTGTTACAGACCCCTTATTGGATGGTGTTCTACTCTTGTTCCTGTTGTGTTTCAGCTTGATTCTGTTACCTGTTTCTCTGCCCTGTTCCTGATTGTTCCTGTCAGAGTCTGCCCCTATCTCTCAGCCTTGTACCTGTTTGTTTCTTCCAGAACCTACTCCCTGTTTCTCAGTCCTGTTCCTGCCTTCTTTTAGTCTGAACCTGCTCTCTGTTTTCCAGTCCTGTTTACTGCTTATTCCTTCTCCCTGTATTCCAGCCCTGTCCTTGCTTGTTCAAGCCAGTGCCTGCTCCCTGTTTCCCATTCCTCTTTCTGTTTGTTCCAGCCAGAAGCTTGCACTCTGATTTCTAGGCACATTCCTGCCGTTGCATCAGCCTGAACCTGTTCCCAGTTCCTGCCCCTGCCTCCTAGTTTGTTCCTTCTGTTTCCGTTTCCTCTTGGGTATTTGTGTCTGGTAAGTGGTCTATCAGTTTTCACCAGTGTATACGTGTTTTCCTTTGTTTCTTGGGTTGGCTCCTGGGTTCCAGGAGGTAATTCCAGCCCCCATCCTTTGTCTAGTATTATACGTAGTCTTTAGTGCCTAACTGTGACAGTGTGCTATTGCTGTTTTTCCAGGAATTGCCACTGTGTTTCCAGCTGGACCCACAAGAGCATGTCTTGTGTATGTAAGTACTATCCTTGTTTGTGCTCTAAGGGTCCAGAGACAGAATCACTTCTGCTGCCTCCTTTCTATGGGGCTTGCGGGGTGACTACCTGTAAAAGCAAACTGCACAAAGGCATTGACATTCCCTGTTGCTGTGGGAGGTTCTGAGCCCTACCCTGTGTACAACCTTAGTGGTGACCCCAATGTGTTTGTCCATTAGTAATCCGTTTCCTGTTTGTTCATACTAAGTTTGCTCTGCTTTTACTTTCCC
Source organism: Pleurodeles waltl (assembly GCF_031143425.1). Classification (NCBI taxonomy): domain Eukaryota; kingdom Metazoa; phylum Chordata; class Amphibia; order Caudata; family Salamandridae; genus Pleurodeles; species Pleurodeles waltl. Next base: position 1,005,697,308 of record NC_090440.1, on the reverse strand, counting down.
GTTTCCTGTGCCTGTCCATAGCTGCCCTTTCCCGTGTATGCCTTTAGCTGCTCTTTTGCCCCAGTACACTACCTCTTTGGGATATTCTGTGACCTCAAGGGGTGTCCCAACCAGAGTCCTGATCAGACCCGCCCGAATCGGTGACTGAATGCACAACCCAACAATTTCCAGCTCCACAGGCAGTCAAGGCACACACAGAACTAAAATGTTTTCATATTATGTTAAGCCACTCCTTTCTAAACCTATACATTCTCTAATGACCTCTAAAAAAGGCCTTAGTTTAAGGGATAGACTAGTTAAAGTAAATCAAAGATTGCAAATTCAGTACTACATTGTGTGGCTTGCTGATCCATCAATGTTCAACTATTATCATATCTGTGATTATGACCCCCAATCCCTGTCTGTAGAAGAAGTACAAAGAAATAATGATTTTTTGGAGATTCTATTACCTCAAATAGGGGAGAATGTTCCTAACAGTGAAAGTGCTTTTGCTACCTCTGCACAAGACACTTAGGGCCAGATGTACAAAGCTTTTTGCATGGCGCAAACAGCAAATTTTGCTGTTTGCAACATGCAAAAAGCACATCGCGATGCTCATTCCCATTTTGCGAGTCGGTAACCTGGTTACCGACTCGCAAAATGGGAATGCGACTCACAAATAGGAAGGGGTGTTCCCCTTCCTATTTGCGATTCGCTTTGCGATGCAGAATTGCTTTGTGACTGCCAACGCGGTCGCAAAGCAACTCGCAGTTACCACCAGTGTCACACTGGTGGTAACCCATTCGCAAAAGGGAAGGCGTCCCTTCCCCTTTGTGAATGGCCCTGCAAACATTTTTTTAAAGCAGGCAGTGGTCCTATGGACCACTGCCTGCTCTGAAAAAATGAAACAAAAACGTTTCATTTTTTCGTTTGTATTGCAACTCGTTTTCCTTTAAGGAAAACGGGCTGCAGTACAAAAAAAAAAGTGCTTTATTAAAAAGCATTCACAGACATGGTGGTCTGCTGTCTCCAGCAGGCCACCATCCCTGGGAGTGCTGCGAATCGCAAGGGGGTCTCAAGTTGCGACCCACCTCATTAATATTAAAGAGGTGGGTCTTTGCGACCCCCTTGCGATTCGCAGATGGTGTCAGGGACACCATCTTGCATCCGGGTTTGCGACTTGCAAATTGCGAGTCGCTCAGACTTGTAATTTGTGAGTCGCAAACTCGGAAGTTGCTACATCTGGCCCTTATTCTCAAGAAAAACTGGTTAATTCCTTGCCTCATGCTAGTGCATTCCAAGTTCATTTCCAGGACTCTGCTATAACAAAGAACCCTGACACTGTCCAAGAAGCCATCCCAGGCATCCCCTTGTTTTCTGATGTGTGCTTTAGCCCATCTAGGTCAGTTTCTCAAAATTCAAAGTGCAGTGCTAACTCTTGTGAAGACCTACCAGTCCCTCAGAGCTTTCAAGTCAGCAGGATAGAACCTGTATCTAAGGGATCAGTAAAGACTGTGGGATTCCTTAGTTCCACTCAAAAGGTTTGTGCTCTTCCCAAACTAGATGATAATACACCAGTCTCAATCCCTAAAAGCTCTGCTAAACCCCTTTCTATTCTGAGTGGGTTTGATAACGATATGGACATACACACACTAAAAGAGCAGATCTGGCAGATTAAAAGGCAGATATCGGACTTCTACCATGAATATGTTGTAACATACACTAGAAATCGTGCACGTGGGCTCTTTTCATCGATGCATATTTCACTGTTGCCAGAACCAGACATTCTGTTTATCTGTAAGGTAGAAGAAGTAACAGAGCAGTCGATGGAAACTACTGCAAGGCAATTTGGAAACCTGAAAAAAGAAAATGATCACCAGCTTTGGCTTAAAGAACAGTAGGCTACTTCATGTGCCTCTCCAAAGACTACTATAGAGCAGATTTTCTCTTTTATTAGTGACTGTCAAAAGACAGCTCCAGTTATAAATATATCATGGATAATGTATGCAAAGGGGGCATTCCCCCATTATGGTGTGTGTGAAAAAATGTCACAAAGAAATCTAAAAGATTTCTTTGCATCATTTTAGTAGCTACTTTTTAAAGGGGGGCACACCATTGGTTGTAATGGGCCCCTATGTACTGTTCAGGGTTAGAGCCAACATTTTGGTGCTAACCCAGAACAGTACATCAATAGCCTCACAATTGTGACGCTATTGCCCCCTACCCTGTGCCATGGTGCATCTTATTGTAAATACGGCGCACACATGGTGGCGGTAGAGGGTGCTAAGGGGCGCACGGAAAGTTTTCTTAAATGTGCCCCTAGGAGTCATTGAAAAGGTGCCCACTAAGCTGCGTCCTTCAGCAGTTGAAATGTTGGTCAGTGAAACATCATTTAACAGATATTTATGGATGTTGTCACAAGAGTATTAGAAAGGAATTAATGGACATCTATTCTTGAGTGAGTCGATGCATTACAGCAAACGCAGAAGCTATTGTCATTACCAGTAGCAATTCATGTAAGTAGTTCTACATCACACCAAACACTTGTGGACTATGTATGGATCTGTTTATAATTCAGATTCAGAACAATTGTGGCATATCACTGATCATATGTTGTGGTGTGGCCATTAGCTCACCAGATGATCTGACCTTGCACGCTGATTACTCCAAAACCGCCCAGCAAAGACTAAGGCCCTCATTCTGACCTTGGCGGTCTTTTCGCAAGACCGCCGAGTTACCGCCGCGGTGAAGACCGCCGACCGCGGCGGTATGCCGCTGTGCGCATTCTGACCGCTGGGAGCGTTCCGCCGGAAAACCGCCAGCAGCCACACTGGCGGTCGGCGGGAAAGTGGAGACTGGTCAACCTCCACCGCCACGCCAGCAGAACACCGCCCACAGAATTACGACCCACATTTCTGTGTGGCGGTCTTCTGTTGGCGGTCTTCTGTTGGCGGTCACCTCCCCATGGCTCCCGTCGCCTCCCGGAGGACCAATGCACAAGGTAAGTTGACCGTCCGTGAGGGGAGGGGGTGGGGGGGTGTTGTGTGATGTGGGCGTGCATGGGGGTGTGCGTGTGAGTGTGTAGAGGGGGTGTGTGAGTGCGTGTCTGCGGGCGGGGGGTGCTGCTGTGTCTATGGGTAATGTGTGCTGTTCGGCAGGTGCGCATGTCTGCATGTATGTGTGCGGGTATGTGTCCCCGTTGTGTATGTGTGTGTAGGGGGTGTGTATATGTGCATGTTGGGGGTGTGTGCATGTCGGGGTGCATGTATGTGCATGTCGGGGTGGGGGTGGGGAGGGGGTTCGTACCACCTCTGGGGGGTGGCAGGGGGGTGGAGGGTGTGGGGGGAGGACTCGGGTGGGTAGTGGGGGGTGGGGGAGACCCCTATCAGTGCCAGGGAAGGAATTCCCTGGCCCCGATAGTGCTTACCGCCATGGTTCGCACGGCGGTTCCCGCCCGCAAGAAACCGCGGCGGTAGGCAGGGTTATAATACCCTTGGCGGTTTTGGGACGACCGCCGGGCCGGAGTGCGCAAACTCCAGCCCCGCGGTCATGACCGCCGTGGCGGTCGGAGTGGAGAAGTGGCGGTCGGTCGCGGCGGGGACCGCCGCGGTCAGAATGCCATTTTTAATACCGCCGGTCTGTTCGCGGTCCGACCGCCGTCTCTCCGCCGACCGCCAGGGTCAGAATGAGGGCCTAAATGCTTAGCTAGGAATTATGCTCTTGTAGGGGAGATTTTAGGAACTGCAGGTAGGTTTGGAATGGCAAGAAGACAGCATTTTCACAGTAACCTTATTTTGATGTGTTTCACTGATCAGAAATCAGTCTCAGACCTTGATATTTATTTATTACATGGTTTTCAAGAGGAAGATTTCCTCCTAGTTTACATAGTCAACAAATGGACGCAGTCATGTCTTCTTTAATTTGAGGTTTCTAGAAATATTGATGTTATGTTTTTTAAATGTCATCTGATAATACTGGGATGAAATATAACAGATATTATGTTTTTTCTCATATGTGGTCTTCTGGAAACATATCATGTCTCTCTTGTAGGAGTTAAGTACTATGTTTTTGCCATATCCTAATAAATACAACAGGATTGGGCTTTGGATCAGCCCCCTTCAACCATTATCATTGCTTATTTGAAGTAATCTTTTATAGTTTGTTGCATGTGGTTTATTCTGGAAAAACAATAAACAGTGTCACTGAAGTGTTCAATGAATGTGCCAGGAACATGTTTGAGTCTTCTTTTCTGGTATTTACTTCTATGCCTTCTTAGATAAAATAAAAAAAAAGAGTCTGAACCGTGCTTTTACTCTCTAGACTATGGCAATGGTCTCTACCAGAACCTGCAAAAAAGAGTTTTGAATAAACTCCAGGTTCTGCAAAATTCGGCAGCATGGTTGCTCCTGAATAAGCCAAGATCTCTCTCTACCTCTCAAGCTGTAAGTAGGCTACTCTGGCTTTCCATCAAACAACAAATTGTTTTTAAAACCCTTTGTATTGTGTTTAAAACACGTATGGTGAGGGTCCAGAATACCTGAAATACAGCTTTAAATACATTGTACCCAGCTGAACCTTGCGGTCTGGCTTAGCAAACAACCTAGTTGTCCCGTCCTATGAACAGCCCTTGTGTTGGGGGGCTGGAGTTTTGTTAGGTGTACTGCTGATAATTGGTACAGTCTTCCGCCAGACTTTAAATCCATGCCTTCTCTGTTACATTTGGGAAATTCCTAAAAACTTGGTTATTCAGAAAATAGTGGATACCTTCTTTTCTAGTGTACTTTCAGCGCCTAGACGTTCCCGGCCATTTGTGCACTGTACAAGGCTTCTCATCATTATCATCATCACCTCAGGTACAAAAAAAAAAAACAGTCCTAGATGACATCCTACACTGCTCTCAGGCAGTTGCCTACCCTACCCTGATATCTCAGAGTCCACGTTAACCCATCCTGGGCATCTAGGGAGTCCTGCTCCCCTCTGATCTCCTCAGGGTCACCCACTACACCTTCATCTGCAGGAACCATCCCTCCACAGCGTCACCCACCTCTCTTATGCACCCTGGTCTAGCTCCCCCCTCCTCACCAGATAACCAATGGGGACCATGGGAACCACAACTTTCTTACATGTCCACAGTGTTAAACATTTCTTGGGAACCTCTCACACTTCTGGGGAGAGCCCCAAGAGAGGAGGGTTCGCTACTGTTGGGTACCCTTCTGCCCCACCCTTCCACTGGTTTCTGGCCTGCATCAATGATGGAAAAAAGGCTGTAAAAAGAATGATTCACAGTGAGTTCCCTCACTGGAAATCTGTACTGCCCGTGTAAGTTCTAGAATTTTCTGGAGTCCCCAATCACCTTCCACACCCCCAAAAGCAGGGCCGACTCCCACACCCAGCTCTATGGTGTGGGTACCTGCTGTAGCACCTAAACCTATTGAAAAGAACCCTCCTCATACAGGCTCGGTGTGTAGTGCAGGGGTTCAAAGGACAATCTGTAGTCTGTAAAACTCTAGTGGGAACATTGTGTGTGACAACCTACCTGAACATAACAACAATTCAAAAATGCAAGCTGACCCAAGCTAACACAGTCATTACATTTATCAATACTTTTACCTGATGTGTGCGGGGGTGTTTTCCGCCCCACATCTAGAGTTCACCCAACCAAACCTTTGAACCCTCTCAGAGCCCTGCGCTCTATTTGCGCATTGATGCATATATAATGTGTGGCAAAACTGGACTCATCAAATGATATCAATGCGCACCGGAACTCAGATAGTATATCCCACCGCTGCCACCAAAGTTATTAATTGGTTCTCTAGGTGGCAGAGGTATGCACTCTGTCAAAGTAGAGACTACAGTCCTAGTCAGGGTAAGTCACAACCTAAATTAACCTGTACTTACCCTTTGGTAGCTTGGCACAGAGCACTCAGGCTTACGTAAAGTGTTTGTGCAGCATTAAAATTATAATAACACAACGCAAAACACCACAGAAGGACTCCACACCAATTTAGGAAAACAAGACCAAAACGGTAAAAATCAAATCAGTAGATCCTGAGATATGAATGTTTAAAGAATAAACTGCAATGTAATGCTTTAAAGTCAATAGCGCTAAAAGGATACGTAAGGGTCACACTATACTGGGGTAGATGCAAAGTTCAGGTCGACCACGAGGTAGGGCAGGCCCGCTACAGGACTCAGATAGATCCTGCTGAAAAAGTACCTTGGATGGAGCAAGCAACGTGTTGAGGAGCAATGCGAAGGCAGAGAGTCTGTTTTGATCCACGTAGTCATGTAAATGCGTTGATGTTAAGCCTTGTAGTCGGGTCCCGCGTTGGCGTCAAACTACACTGAGATTTATGCAATGCGTTGCTGTCGAGCCGTGCAGCAGTGTCCTCAGATCGGCACTGTGTAATCGTGGAACCTCGCAGATGGGTCCTGCATCATCATTGAATCGACAATGCTTTGCCGTCAGAGGACACTGCATTGGTTCCCAGCAGTGTAACGGCCCAGATGCACTGATTTTTGCAGAGAAACAGTTGCAAAACCCACTTCTAAGGCTTAGGACTCGATTGTCATCTCAGGCAAGGGTTGCATTCACAGATGGCAGAGTTATCATTTTGGAAGTTACAATTTTGATTTTCGGGCACAAGTTGCGCTCAAATTCAAGATATCAATGGTCTCTTTAGGCCAAAGGGAAGTGAATCTACATTCTATATCCCTATGTGTATAGTGGAGGTTCACTAAAGGTAAAACAGTAAACCACACTGACATTCCCTAAGAGTGCACACTACTCTCATGAGGCCTATACCAGGTGAATACCTAATCCTGCAGAGTCCCCATTGTGCCAGGCTACCAGTGCGCTGTTACCAGGCTGTGCACAACTGTAGTCTCCCACACGCAGCCCACACACGTGCACACATGTGTGCACACATGTTGATGTGCAACCAGCCACATCCCCCTCACCCTTGCTGATTTACAGCAGCCTTATCTTAAAATGCAGACACTGGTGTTAAACATGCTTTGTCCATTTACCATGTGATTACCGTGGGTAAGACATTGGTCGTGAGGCTCACTCACAGTAAAATGTCCAAAAACTGGATGATCAGAAAAACAAAAAATCTGGGTGTACTGCTGGGGCAGAACTCAGTGCAACAACCTTGTATGTGGCTCTTCAGGGAAATCAACACTTGGAATTTTGTCTAAAGGCGAGTGTAATGATGCCTGGCAAACTTTTCCTTTCCCTTCCTCCTGATGTCTGGTATTTCGAAAGCTAAACCTGATGATTTTTAAATAATTATGTACAATGTTGAGTTAGGCCTAGATTCCAACCAACCCGTTGCAAATCCTTCCTCTGCTTTTTACATTCCTGCCTTAGAATTTCTAATAAAAATATTATGAGACTTCAATATATGAATAGGTGACCTGCACTCCTCAATTTGCACAATCACTGACAGTCAAACAGAACACTCTGGGTCACACATATTAAAGGCCTGATTTATGAAAAAAATCATGCAGCTTAGAACAGCAACTAATGTTGCTTTGTTGGGATACATGAATGGAAGGGAGCAGGACAGCCCCAAGTGATTCTGTTTTCCTCTCTCTCTGTGCTGGCACGTGTAGGAAGCTAGCTCTGTATATACTATATCAAAGTGAGATATACTGTGCACAGAATCCAGGGGTTTCCCAGAGGCTAAAGTAGATAATACTAATGTTCTCTTTTGTGGTAGTATGGTCGAGCAGTTAAGGCTTATCAGAGGTAGTACAAAGCATTTGTTGTACACACACAGACGATAGAAGAAGCACACACTCAATGACAACTCCGGACCAATGTTTTTTATATAGCAAAAATACATTTCTTAATTTATTTTTGGAACCAAACAATTCAAGTTCCAGGTAAGTACTTCAATAGATTCATATTTCACACAGGTATCAACGGTACTTTGTTTGAAAAAGGTAAGTAATACAATTTTTGTATAATTGGCAATAATCTGTTTTAAAAATGGATACAGTGCAATTTTCAGAAACAGTTCCTGGGGGGAAGAAATGATAGATTGTTTTACAGGTAAGTACTCAGTCTCTGGGTTTTAGGAAGTTCACCGGTTGAGGTTCAAGTTAACCCCAAACACCCACCACCACTAACATGGGGCGGGCTGGGTGCAGAGATCAAAGATGAGCAATTTTAACGTGGGCTCCTATGGAGACAGGGGGTACTCGGAATCTGGTCTGCCTGCAGGTAAGTACCTGCGACTCGGAAGGTAGACCAGGGGGGATTAGAAGGGGTCATAAGTAGGCACCAAACACACACCCTCAGCGACACAGGGGCTGCAGGGTGCAGGGTGCAGGGTGCAAACAGGACGTTGGGTTTTCAATGCTGGTCTATGAGGAGACCATGGGGGTCACTCAGAGGCTGCAGGCAAGGTCCAGGGGGGTGTCTCAGCCACATCACCAGTTGGACAGGGAGGAGGGCCTCCTGCTGAACGTGATGCACCGGGTGTGGGTTTCTCCAAGGCCTGGGAGCTGCGGGTGCAGTATGTCTTTAGGCATCGGATATCCTTGTCTGGAGCTTCGCGGTCAGGGTGTCCTCGGGATTCCCTCTGCAGGCGTCATCGTGTAGAGTTCAACCAAGGGTGGGCACTTGCTCACAATCGCCTGGGGACCCTCTCTTGCTGGGTGGACCACCTGGACTCGGGCGTCAGGTGCACAGGATTCAGGCCTCATGCATCCAGAGTGAGGTGGGAGTCCTTGGTTGTAGGTTTTCTTAGACAGGGCCGCTGTCCTTGGGGGCTCTTGGTCATTTTGGGTGTAGGGCAGTCATTTAGAGTTGGGCAGAGATTGCTGGTTCCGCAGGATGCATCACTGGTCTTTTGCAGGTTCTTTGAAGCAGGAGACAGGCCAGTAGGGCTGAGGTCAAAGCAGTTGTCCGTTTCCTTCTTCTCTGCTGGGGGTTTCAGCTTAGCAGTCCTTCTTCTACTTGTAGGTCACCAGGAATCTGGTGAGCTGGGTTTATGGAGGCCCTTATATGCTAGATTTAGGGGTGTTTTAGGGGTTCGAGGGCAGAAGCCAATGGCTACTTTCCCTGAGGGACGCTACACCCTTCCTGTGCCCACTCCCTTTGGAGGGTGGGGTCACATTCCTATCCCTGTTGGTCCCTGTCCTCCAAACCAAGATGGAGGATTCTGCACGGAGGAGGTCACTTCAGCTCTGGACACCTTAGGGGTGGTCCCAGCTGAAGTGGTCACTACTCCTTGTTTTTCTTAAATTTCCCACCGAACTGGCCGCCAAAAGTGGGGCTTTGTCCAGGGGGCGGGCATCTCCACTAGCTGGAGTGCCCTTGGGCACTTTAACACGAGGCCTGAGCCTTAGAGCCTCACCACCAGGTGTTACAGTTCCTGCAGGGGGGAGGTGTGAAGCACCTCCACCCAGAGTAGGCTTTGTTTCTGGCCTCAGAGAGCACAAAGGCCCTCACCCCATGGGGTCAGAAACTTGTCTGCTAGTGGCAGGCTGGCAAAGACCAGTCAGTCCTACACTAGAGGACTGGGTAAAATACAGGGGGCATCTCTAAGGTGCCCTCTGTGTGCATTTTTTAAATAAATCCCACACTGGCATCCGTAGGGGTTTATTGTGCTGAGAAGTTTGATACCAGACTTCCCAGTATTCAGTGAAGCCATTATGGAACTGTAGAGTTCATAATGACAAACTCTCAGGCCATATACTTAATATGGCAACACTGTACTTACAATGTCTAAGAATGGACTTAAACACTGTAGGGGCATATTGCTGCTGCAGCTATGAGCTCACCTGTGGTGTAGTGCACCCTGCCTTAGGGCTGAAAGGCCTGCTAGAGGGGTGACTTACCTATGCCATAGGCAGGGTTTTTTGGGGGATGACACCCTCTTTTTCAAAGAAATAATGTAATTATTCATTAATAAATTTGGATTAAGTAAAATGATGAATTGAGGAAGTTTATTATCCTCATTATTAATTAGGTGTTTGAGCTCAGAAGAGTTGTGGATTGGTTTTAATTTGGTTTACTTACCTAAGCTGGTGAGCATGCTGTGGTGAAGCCAGTGGCGCAACAAATGCACCTGCAGCCCCTGTGGTGCTGAGGGCCCGAGCTCCAGGGGGCCTCAGCACAGCACCAGGCCTGAGTGAGTTTGGAGGGGAGCTGCCCTCTATGTTCTTTGCAGGGGAAGTCCCTCCAGTTTCATTACACCACTAAGTTAAGCGGTTTCAGGCTCTGTCAAAGAGTTAATATCTCCACAACCCTTTCCCAGCAGGATTCCACATACTGATGGCCATAAAATCAGTGTCTGTTTCTCTTATTGGTGTTCTGCAGAGATTAGAGGCAGAAGCAGTGTCAAGTCTCTGGGTCTGCTGGACTTAGGAATGGCATCTGACAACACCATCCATTATATCCTGCTGACAATTTCTGTAAAGCCGATTGTGGGGTGGTGTTTAGGTCTAGATTCACTTATTGTTTACAGGTAGTACCGAAGCTACATCTTTGCCACTGGCTTTCAGCACAAACCCTGAACTTCTCTGGGTGTGCTAGAGGGATCCTCTCTGTCTACACTTCTCTTTTTTATCTCTATTGTCACACCCTTTTTTCTTTCATCACGTCATTTGGGAACACCATTTGCACAGACACCATAATTACCCTGATCCTATTAAAATATGAAGATTGGGTACCTTTAATAGTTTTTTTGTATTTATGATAAGGATCTCTCAAAGAGATCCACAATAAAATATATATATATATATATATATATATATAAAACCAAACTACATATACTTCACACATAAAAAGCTTCAAACATTCCTCAATGGATAATAAGTTGAAGAACTACTAAAAATCACATTGTTTGTATACAATACAATTAATACAAATCTACAAAGTACTTAAAGTTAAAAATCCTGTAACAAAACATTTCATTAGGGGATAAATACAAAGACTGTAATAGCTCCTGGACGGAGAGCATAGATAACTTAAGATAAATGGGTTTCAGTCATTTGTGCTCGAATGTTAATAATGCTGGACATGTGATTCAAATCTTGCACTTAAGATCAACAAAGATTACACTCTTTAGCAACACAAAAGGATAATGGACGGAGTGCTGAACAATGCAAACACTCACCCCCAGTCACAGATCTGGGCTGAATAGGGTCAAGACTGATTTGCATATGGCTGGGTCCAAACTGGGGTGGCATGGTGAGCAAAGGAACAATGGATTAAACCCAGATCTGTGACTGGGGGTGTGTGTTTGAATTGTTCAGCACTCCATCCATCATCCTTTTGTGTTGCTAAAGTTGCCCTAAGTGGGAAGGGTATGCCCAGATGTGGGTCCCTTGCTCACTGTGCCATTGGACTCAAGCTAGCCTGGCTGATGAAGGGTGATACCCTGAAACCAATACAAGGATGCTTGTTTCTTTTCTAGGGAGGACCTGGCTTGGCAGTTTGGACTGGACTGTTCCCATGACGAATAGGGTCAAGACTGATTTGCATATGGCTGGGTCCAAACTGGGGTGGCATGGTGAGCAAAGGAACAACAAATTAAACCCAGATCTGTGACTGGGAGTGTGTGTTTGCATTGTTTAGCACTCCATCCAGCATTCTTTTGTGTTGCTAAAGTTGCCCTAAGTGGGAAGGATATGCCCATATGTGGGTTCTTTACTCACTATGCCACTGAATTCAAGCTAGCCTGGGTGATGAAGGGTGAAACCCTAAAACTGTTCCCAGGATGCCTGTTTCCGGTCCAGGGAGGACCTGACGTGGCAGTTCGGGCTGGACTGTTCCCATGAGGAGTAGGGTCAAGACTGATTTGCACATGGCTGGGTCCAAACTGGGGTGGTATGGTGAGCAAAAGAATGATCAATTAAACCCAGATCTGTGACTGGGGGTGAGTGTTTGCATTGTTCAGCACTCTGTACATCATCCTTTTGTGTTGCTAAATGTTGCCCTAAGTGGGAAGGGTATGCTCAGAGGTGGCTCCCTTGCTCACTGTGCCACTGGATTCAAGCTAGCCTGGCTGATCAAGGGTGATACTTTGAAATCAGTCCCAGGATGCTTGTTTCCGGTCCAGGGAGGGCCTGGCTTGGCAGTTCGGGCTGGACTGTTCCCATGAGGAATAGGGTCAAGACTGATTTGCATATGGCTGGGTCCAAACTGGGGTGGCATGGTGAGCAAAAGAACGATTGTTTAAACCCAGATCTGTGACTGGGGATGAGTGTTTGCATTGTTCAGCACTCTGTCCATCATCCTTTTGTGTTGCTAACGTCACCTTATCTGGACTACACTAATAGCAACTTTTTATAGAAGCCCTGGCTCTTTTGTTTTCTCCCTTTCACATTCAATATATTCCAGAAAGATCATTAATGGAGTCGATTATCATGCATATATCTCACCAGTGGTGAGGCATTTTTATTGGCTGACAGTCTTCTTGAGAATCAATTCAGGGATCTACACATAGGCCACCAGGGACATTACCACTACAGTTCCCTATTTACAAATGTCAGTATTACAACCCATCATACCTTTCAATCATTCATCTTTGAAAATTCTCTTACTTTTCCCTCGTATTTTGAAGGCCTATTCTGAAGGGCACATTTTCTTTGTTAATGCTGTGTTACTGCCACCCTCCTTTTTCAATTCACAGTGTCAGGAATCATTCAGAACAGTGGTTCCAAACCTGTGGTGGCCCGAAGCCTCCGTGGGGGGGAAAGCGACTGCTTAGAAAATGCAATAATATTAAAAGATTAGGGCCCCAGGTTTCAGTAATGACTCAGTGGGGGCCCTCGGATTCCAATAATGATTCAATGGGGGTCCCCGGGTTCCAGTAATGATAAAGTGAGGGTCCACAGAAGTCAAAAGGTTGAGAACCACTGATCTAGAGTCTGAAAGGCGGATAAAGACTTGACTGCCCCCACAGGTCTGCCGTAAAAAAACAATTCTGTCTTTAAAGAGTATACCTGAAAAGGTTAACATAGCATAATTTAATTGCCCATTCCCAGATTAAATGTGAATATGTGCAATATGGATCAAGTGTCCTTAAGGCTTGAATTCTATAATCCCAGTTTTGTGAAATTACTCCTACTCTTAGAAATGGCCAATATTTACTCATTTGTAGAAATGTTTTTCTTAAACATTTTGCTGGAAACCTAATTTGCTCGGTTTAAATTAGGGGTGCCATTCGGTTTGAATAATTAACGGGATTAGACATTCATTGCAAACACGTGTCTTGATATGGCGGCACAGTGCGTGATTGAATTCAAACTTTAAGAGAAACGAGTAGCTCAGTGCAGATAACTCGGCTCTATAGATGGCGTTTGTTTGCTCTGTGAGCCTCCTGAAAGCGGTGGCACAACATAAAATGAGGCCCCTTGCAGAATGTGAAGAGGGCCCACGACTCTTCCGTATCTCACACATATTCATTGGTCTTGGAGTGGAATGGAACCCCACTGAAGGTTTGGGCCATTGATGAGTAAAAAATGTTCTACCTTGCGCGTCAAGAATTATCAATTCTATTAAAGGACATGGAGGCGAGGATTATGCTATCTCTTTCTTTACTGTTCAAAAATAGCAGCCAATCAAATAACCATAAACAAAAAACTACACATCCCAAGATGCAAGTAGCCCAGTATCACATGCTCCAATCACTAAGCAGGACCTTTGTCCGTAATATACATGACCCCCAACGCCACATCCTCTTTCTTTGACCAAACAGATAACCTTGAAACTTCTGATACGAAACGTCCATCTGTTATGTAGAATCAAGAGTCCTCCAGGATGATCCAAACATGACAGGACTTCATTGGAACTGGAAGTCGAGACAACCTTCTGAGGACTGAAGAAGAAGAACATCTTCCTTGATATCCAACAGAAAAACCAATCAGGCATTCTTCTGATCTGAGCCTAAAAGAACAATGATGAAAGGTAATACCTCATAGTATTGACATAGTCAGTAAGAATTTCCTATACAAAATCAATAACCCATGGCGGGCATAATAATAATACAAATCTAAAATAAACATGCATTTATACATATATAACACTATAAATAATAATTTAAGGGAGGGATAATCCTCGCCTCCGTGTCCTTAATAGAATTGAAAATTCTTGACGCGAAAGCTAGAATTTTTTTTATTCTATGTCAGGACCGGAGGCTCCGATTATGCTCGTTCAAAGCTGACTAATTACAACAGATGCAACATCTATCACAGGTTTATGATAAAAATGTTGAAATGTAACTTCAGAAGACCAATCTGCTTCCTTCATAATATCTTCCAATCTAGAACCTAAGGCATAAGATTTCGAGGCCATAGCTCCTCTGACATAATGAGCTCCAAAATGACTGGTATATACCTGCTTCACTCATTAACCATTTTATCCATCTTGACAGAGTGGCTGAGGAAACTGGCTTAAAAGGTTTCTGCAAAGAAGTTAGTAATTGCCCATTAGCAGTCTGCCTAAACTCCTCTGTAACCACCTCATAGTGTGGAGAGACGAATACCTCTCAATAATTTACAAACTATGGGATGCTCACCCACCGGCTTGCCATCAATATGACCATGACCAGCAGAAATGGCTGATCTGAAATTATTAATGGAACTATAAGCCAGACCCGAGGAGGCCAATTCAGCAAGAAAATTAACAATCAATTCAATACTTGACTCCATGGGATTGCTACCCCTTCCGTTGCGGCAACTATCCCATCTGTGCCATGCTGAAGAATATCTTTTGTGAGCGCCAGGGGCCAAAGCTTGCTTGATAAATTTTGCAGCTTGCTGCGAAAGGCGTGGGGTTTTCCATCTTGCCCCGAAACCTTCCATACCATCAGTGTCAATTTCCCTGCTAAAATCAGTGGATGTTGAAGGCCCTCCGGATTCAATGAACGATTCAGATGAGGAGGAATGATTAGTAGGGGAGCACAAGCTAATTGAAGAGCAATTGGGAACTAGGGTTGTGACCTCCAAAATGGTGTCACCAGAATCAGGTCTGATTTCTGTCTCCGAACTTGATACAGTACCGTGAGAATCAACAAAAAAGGAGGGAAAGCATATCCCTGAAAGTGTGGCCAGACTTTCAGGAATGCATCTGTCGCTAGAGCCAGAGGGCCCGGGCGCCAACTGAAGAATTTCGGAATCTGGGCATTGAGCCGAGACGCAAAAAGATCCCCCTCGCAAGGACCCCCCCATCCTGATTATCTGTTGAAAAATCAACAGATACAGTTTCCAGCCGCTGAGATCTGTCAAGTATCTGGAGTTCCAGTCCGCGATAGTGTTCTGGACTCCCGGAAGGTATTCTGCCATCACAATTAGTCAATGATTCAAACAATAGTGCCAGAACTCCTTGGCAATCTCTGCTAGAATCTTGGACTTTGTTCCCCCTAGCTTGTTGACATATCGGACTGCTGAAATGTTGTCCATTCCCAAAAGAATGCAACAGTTTGTCTTCAGGGGTGAAAGACTTTTTATAGCAGAAGACCCTGCTAGGAGTTCCAAACAATTGATATGTAGGTTCTGTTCCGTCTGAGACCAGCGTCCCCTGGTCACTAGAGACCCGCATCGGGCTCCCCATCCCAATTGACTGGCGTCTGATTCTATCACTACTTCTGGATGGCCATTCCAAGCTTCCATGTGTTGAAGCCACCAATGAATCTCCTCCCTGACTTCTGAGGTTAACGGAATCAATTCCGAATAGTTCAGACCTTGATGTAGGTGTCTGATCTTTAGTCTCTGTAGAGCACAGTAGTTCAGAGGGGCTGGAAAGATTGCCTGAATGGATAAGGCCAATAGGCTCACTATTCTGGCGATGTTCCTCAGGGAGATGGTCGGACTGGCTAAAGCTGATCTCAATTCCCTCTTGATATTTTGAATCTTTAGTGAGGGAAGTATCAGGTGTGAGAGGACGGAGTCTATCTTGAAACCCAAGAACTCTATCACTTGAGTCGGGCTCAAGAACGACTTCTGCACATTGATCAGGAAACCTAAATCCTGTAAGAGGCTGATTGTCCAATCCAAGTGCATTAGAAGAGAACAGGGTTCCTGCGCCATCATGAGATGTCGTCCAAATAAATGATCAATCTTACACTCTTGGTTCTCAACCATTCCACCACTGGTCTCAACAGTTTCGTGAAACACCATGGTGCTGACGACAGGCTGGACAGCAGGGCTTTGAAGTCTAGACAATGGCCCTTCCAAAGAACTGAAGGAGCCTTCTGTGAGGGAGAAAGACCGGTATCGATAGGCAAGCATCCTTTAGGTCTAGGCAGACCATCCAGTCTCCTTCTAATAGAATATCCCTCAACATGTGGATCCCCTCCATCTTGAAGTGTCTGTACACAATCCAAGAATTGAAATCTTTTCGATTTAATACTAGTCGATGACCCCCACCTTTTTTGTCTACAACAAAAATGGGATTGCAAATGCCGGAGGGGTGGCGACTTGAAAATTCTACCGCTCCTTTGTTTATTAATGCCTGAACTTATGCATTTATAAACTTCTGATCTGTGAGGGAAAAATGCATTTGCACCGGAGGGGAGAGTTGGGTTGGAGTGCTAATAAACTCCAGATGAAAACCTGTGACCATCTGAAGAATCCAAGGGTCCCCTGAGATCTTTCTCCAGTTGTCCAAAAACAAACCCACTCTGCCTCCAAGAATAACTTGAGAATGGGGAATAATGTTTACCTGTATAGGCAGCTTCCTGGATTGCTCCTTGCTGACCCCTGCGATGTCCTCTGCGGAATCTGGGTCTACCACCTCTGGAACGAGTGGGATAGAATGTAGAATTGGATTGTTCTCCGTACCAATTACCACGTCCTCTAGGATAATAGTTTAGGGGACTAGAAAAGGATCCTCGGCCGGGCATTCGTCCACCAAAACGACCGGCCCAACAAAAAGGCCTCTTTTAAAGACTTTTTAAAGGGACATTTGCGTTTTATCTAGTGAAGAGAAAGTGGAACAGAATTTTTCTA
Organism: Pleurodeles waltl; assembly: GCF_031143425.1. Taxonomy (NCBI): domain Eukaryota; kingdom Metazoa; phylum Chordata; class Amphibia; order Caudata; family Salamandridae; genus Pleurodeles; species Pleurodeles waltl. Next base: position 1,005,680,361 of record NC_090440.1, on the reverse strand, counting down.
GTTCTTTGATGAATGAGGAGCCAAAAAGAAGTCCTTCTGCTGCTGGACCTGCTTCGGAAGAAGCTAAATCTACTAATATAGGGTCAATCCGCATAAGAACCGATTTTCTGCGTTCTGCCGATATATCGCAGTTGGCGTTGCCCAGATGGCAAATGGCTCTCTGAGCCCAACCCATCAAAACCTCTGTGTCTACTGGGGTGCCTGCCTCCTTAGCAAGAACGGCCATGTCCAAAATGTTAGAGGGCCTGAAAAATCAAGAATCTTGTCTTGGCAGAGACGCCATGATCTATCCAGACCTTTTTTAGGATCCTTCCCAAACTTCTTCATGAAGGTGACCATTGTAGGATCAATTTCCGGAGTGTCTGAAACTTTATTATCCAAATCTGGTCTAGGACATTCAGCTCTAAGGCGAGAGCGAACCTCTTCATCAAATCCCCGTCTCAGATTAGCATGAATATATTGGGCCACCTCGTCGGACGGAAGCCAATTTGAAGATCTAGGGTGAACTATTTCTGATGGGTCAAAGTCCAAAACCTGAAAGGTAGTGGGTTGTTTCTTTGATTTTTTACTAAGCCCAGGAGTGTTTGAATCATCTGAGTCACTGTCTGAAGAGCTCTTATCTGAAGAGGATGGAGAAGCATCTCTTGTGCTATAATTATGTTCTGCCACTCATTTCTTGCGGAGTTTCTAAAAAATATCTGCATGAAAATACCCCACAGGGGCACAGAACCTTCAAGATTCTTAGATTTAGGTGGTTATTACAACCCTGGCGGTCGGTGTTAAAGCAGCAGTAAGACCGCCAACAGTCCGGTGGAAAACAAAAATGGAATTACGACCGTGGCGGAAACCGCCAACAAAGACTGCCACTTTAACACTCCGACCGCCATGGCGGTACAAACAAACAGCGCGGCGGTCACCGCCAACAGACAGGCGGAGGACAATGTACCGCCCACAGTATCACAACCTACCAATCCCCCACCTTTTCCGGGGCAGATTCACTGCGTACAAAAACATGGCGGAAACTGGACTTCGAAGGGAAAACGCTCACCTCTACACCCCCCACGAGGAACCAGGACGCCATGGAACCAGAGCTTCACATTTTCCCAGCCTTTATCTTTTTGCTCCTCTACCAGGAGCACGAACGCCGGCGGCGAAGACCACGGTGAGTACTGCACCTACGACACAGGGGAGGGGGGAGGGAAAAAACAGGGACACGCACATGCAACACGCAACACCCCCACCCCACCCTCACCCACTACAACACACACACAAGTACATGTTGATACATTACAGTTACATCCCCCAACCCCCCCCACCCCCCGGAAGAATGCAAAGACAAAAGGAAATTAGTGTAACCATTGTAATCTATTAAAATCCAGTATGCAAAAATATATATACACTATTAAAAATATATACACCAAGAATAGAAGTCCAGGTATTGCTCCATTTAAGTCGTGGAACACTGGGTCCACACTGCATGGTCGAGGCCGACACAAGGTACCCGAACATGACGGAGAGAACACTGCAGGGGCATCAGATAGAAATAAAACAGGCACCTCAGGGGGAAGGGAAAGGGGGGGCATCTCTGCCGGTTGAGTGCACGACGCCAAATCCACGAGAGGGCCACATGCCCACTGTTCAATCCTGGGGAGTGCAAAGCCACAGTCTCTCAAGTCTCTACAGTGGGTGGTTTGCCCACTGTTCCATCCTGGGGAGTGCAAAGCCACGGTCTCTCAAGTCTCTACAGTAGGTGGTTTGCCCACTGTTCAATCCTGGGGAGTGCAAAGCCACAGTCTCTCAAGTGGATAACAGTCTCCACTGGTTCTGGAGGGGGCTTTGTGCCCAGAGTGCTTCATCCTGCCAAGGACTGAGGTAGTGGATGTGAATCTCCACTGGTTCTGGAGGGGGCTTTGTGCACAGAGTGCTTCATCCTGCCAAGGACTGAGGTAGCGGATTATTTTCTCCACTCCACTGGTTCTGGAGGTGGCTTGGTGCCCAGAGTGCTTCATCCTGCCATGGACTGAGGTAGTGGATGCTTTTCTCCACTGGTTCTGGAGGGGGCCTTGTGCCCAGAGTGCTTCATCCTGCCAAGGACTGAGGTAGTGGATGTGAATCTCCACTGGTTCTGGAGGGGGCTTTGTGCCCAGAGTGCTTCATCCTGCCAAGGACTAAGGTAGTGGATGCTTTTCTCCACTGGTTCTGGAGGGGGTGTGGTGCCCAGAGTGCTTCATCCTGCCAAGGACTGAGGTAGTGGATGCTTTTCTCCACTGGTTCTCGAGGGGGCTTGGTGCCCAGAGTGCTTCATCCTGCCAAGGACTAAGGTAGTGGATGCTTTTCTCCACTGGTTCTGGAGGGGGCTTGGTGCCCAGAGTGCTTCATCCTGCTCGTGGCGGACTCACTAGTGTCAGTGCTCTTGGCGCTCATGGGCCAGCGGTGCTTGTGGCGGCTGTGTCCTGTTCAGCGGTGCTTGTGGCGGTGGTGTCCTGTTCAGCGGTGCTTGTGGCGGCGGTGTCCTGTTCAGCGGTACTTGTGGCGGCGGTGTCCTGTTCAGCGGTGCTTGTAGCGGCGGTGTCCTTTGCAGCGACTCAGCTGCTGGCGGTCCTGTCTGGGCCTGCGGGGCTGCTGCTGGTGGTCGCCTCCTGGCCAGGGGGGCTGGTGCTGGCGGTCCTGTCTGGGCCAGCGGGGCTGGTGCTGGCGGTCTTGTCTGGGCCAGCGGGGCTGCTGCAGGCGGTCGCCTCCTGGCCAGTGTGGCTGGTGCTGGCGGTCGCTTCCTGGCCAGCTGGGCTGGTGCTGGCGGTCCTGTCTGGCCCTGGGGGGCTGCTGCTGGCGGTCGCCTCCTGGCCAGCAGGGCTGGTGCTGGCGGTCCTGTCTGGGCCAGCGGGGCTGGTGCTGGCGGTCCTGTCTGGGCCAGCAGGGCTGGTGCTGGCGGTCCTGTCTGGGCCAGCAGGGCTGGTGCTGGCAGTCCTGTCTGGACCAGCGGGGCTCCTGCTGGCGTTGCTGATGGCGGTCGCCTCCTGGGCAGCGGGGCTGATGGCGGTCACCTCCTGGGCAGCGGGGCTGATGGTGGTCGCCTCCTGGGCAGCGGGGCTGATGGCGTTCGACTCCTGAGCAGCGGGGCTGATGGCGGTCTTCTCCACCGTGCCGATCTTCCCAGACTTCCCAGGTTTCTTGTGCCCCTTCCCCACCTTGGAAGGTGTGTCGCAGCTGACTCCACGCTCCCACCTGTACCCCTGGGAGCGGCTTTGGTGGATTGTGTCTTCCCCCGCTCCCGCCGGGCACCTCCTCCTGGGTGGGTGTGCATGGGGCAAAGGCTGAGGGGCTGCTGGGAGGGCGGTGCTGGAAGGGGGGGGTGGCAGCTGTACCAGTAGATAGGTGGGGCACAGATGGGCCCGCCACCACAAGGGAGCTCCCAAATCAGTGGGAATAGTTGTCAGGGTCTGGGGATATCCCGACAGGTTAGTGTGTGTCTAACAGTTGTCCCTCACCTTTTTCAGGTGACTCTGGTTACCCCAACCTGTCATGGCTACTGACCCCAGTGAGGAATCCCAGGACAAGGGCAGAGGAATGCTACAATGAGGCCCATGGGCGAACTAGGAGGATTATAGTGGGGACCTTTGGCCTCCTGAAGGCCAGGTTCAGGTGCCTCCTATGACAGGTGGTTTCCTATTCTGCTCACCAAAGAAGGTATGCCAGATCATCATGGCCTGCTGTATGCTTCACAACTTAACTTTGCGACGACAGGTGCCTTTTCTGCATGGTCCAGATGGAGGTGTTGTGGCACCTGTGGAGCCTGTGGACAGTGAAGACGAGGAAGCAGAAGAAGAGGACATCGACAACAGGAACTCGGTTATTCTGCAATACTTCCAGTGAGACACAGGTAAGAAGACAAACCTGCCTACTACATGTAATTTAACACTACTACCTCTCTAGTGTCTGTCCTTTTCACCCAGTGTATTGTCACTGAGTTTTCACTTTCCCTTACGATTTCACAGATGTGGGTCCCACTGTGTGACATCTGCTTTTTTTCCTCATGGACTAGAGCTGTGTGACATAGGTATGTTGACATTACATTTGAAAGAGCATTTTGTCACTGTAATTCCTAATACACTATTTCGAAATCACAGACAGACTCCAGATTGTTTTGTGCTTTAAGGGTGTTTATTTTAGTGCTCAATATTGGAGAAGGCTGTAAAATGGTGAGGGGTGATGGTGGAGGAATGTCAATGGCAGAGTCTAGTCTATTTGTTTCACAGGTGCATTGTCCAAAGGGGCATAGGAAGTGGAGCTGGGGCAGTTAGAGGATGGACAGGGTGATAAGGTGGGACAAAAGGATGACATTCAGAGCGGTCTCATTTCTTGGCGGGGTCTTGGCATCGTTCTCTGTCTTTGTCCTGGGTCTCAGGGACCGTTTGCGGGGTGGTTCTCCATCTGCAGGGGGTGGGGTGCTGGTGTGGTGGTCCTGTGTGGCGGTGCCTCCTGTCCACTAGCGCCGGCGGAGGTGGTGGGCAGTTCATCGTCCAGGCTAGTGTCAGGGGCTCCTTGTTGTGCAACAGTGTCCCTCCTGGTGTTGAGGACTTCCTTCAGCACCCCTACGATGGTGCCCAGGGTGGAATTGATGGATCTGAGTTCCTCCCTGAAGCCTAAATACTGTTCTGTCTGCAGCCGCTGGGTCTCCTGAAACTTGGCCAGTACCGTTGCCATCGTCTCCCGGGAATGATGGCATGCTCCCATGATGTTGGAGAGGGCCTCGAGGAGAGTGGGTTCCCTGGGCCTGTCCTCCCCCTGTCACACAGCAGCCCTCCCAGTTCCCCTGTGTTCCTGGGCCTCTGTCCCCTGAACCGTGTGCCCACTACCCCTGCCCCCAGGTCCCTGTTGTTGTTGGGGTGGTGGGTTAGCCTGGGTTCCCTGTAGTGGTGGACACACTGCTGCTTGATGTGTCCTGGGCACAGAGGTATGGGCCCGCTGTGTGGGTGCTGTGCTGGTGTTTCCAGAGGGGGGAAGCTCTGTGGTGGCCTGTGCCAGTGTGAGGGCAACAGACTTTCCCGAGGTCCCAGATGGGCCGGGCTGGTCTTCTAGATCCAGTTGAACAGAGCTGCTGTCATCACTGTGGGCCTCTTCTGTTGGTAGTGTGGACATGTGTGGACCCTCCTGTGCGGTGACGTTGGGTAGGGGTCCTGCAGGGGTGTAAAAGCATGATTACTGCATCTGTGTGTACCATGGTGGGCAATGGGTGGGTGACCGTGTACCCCAGTGCTTGCATTCCTATGTGGGACCTTATGTGATGATGGTTTAGGGGGGTGTATGGGTATGTGCTGTGGCCATGCATTGGTGATGGGTGTCCATGCTTTGGTGCTGCATGCAGGGCTTGGTGTTGGGATGTGTGGTTTGTGATAGTGGGACATGTGTGAGGAGTTGGAGTGATGGGGGTGAGGACGAGGGTGGGGGTATGTGATAGCATGCAGGTAGGGTGGGGGATAAGGAAGTTAAGGTTTGACTTACCAGAGTCCATTCCTCCAGCTACTCCTTCGAGGCCCTCAGGATGCAGAATCGCCAAGACCTGCTCCTCCCATGTTGTTAGTAGTGGGGGAGGAGGTGGGGGTCCGCTTCCAGTCCTCTGTACCGCGATGTGGTGTCTGGATACCACGGAACGCACCTTCCCCTATAGGTCGTTCCACCTCTTCCTGATGTCATCCCTATTTCTTAGGTGCTGTCCCACTGCGTTGACCCTGTCCACTATTCTGCGCCATAGCTCCATCTTCCTAGCACTGGAGGTGTGCTGCACCTGTGATCCGAATAGCTGTGGCTCTACCCGGATGATTTCCTCCACCATGACCCTGAGCTCCTCCCCAGAGAACCTGGGGTGTCTTTGCCATGCCATGGGGTTGTGTGGGTGATGTGTGGGGAAAGTGTGTTGTGATATGTGGGGTGAAATTTAGTGGTGTGTTGTGTGGGGTGCGTGGATGTTATGTGGGTGATGGTGTTGTGTGCCTGTGGATGCTTGTTTGTAGATTGTGGTGTCTCTCTCTGGGCTTCTTTCGGGATTTTGGTCGTAGGGGTTTGTGGGTGATGTGGGTGTGTGTTTTATATTGTATTGGGTGTGTGGGAGTGGTGTGTGTATGTGTATCAGGTGTGTATATTTGGAATTGAATTGTCCAATGTGGCTGTGTTTTGTAAATGTGTGTATTTTGAGTGCGGTCGTGTGTGCCGCCAATGGAATACCGCGGTTGAAAGACCGCTGCGTGGATTCGTGGGTCGTGATAGTGTGGGTGTATTTCTGTTAGCGTGACGGTGGAGGTTTTGTTTTCGCCAGTTTATCACTGACCTTTGGTGTGGCGGACTTGTATGGGTGTCTGGATTTTGGCGGATTCCGTGCTGTGGGTCATAATGACCGTGGCGGAATTCCGCGGCTGAGGCGATGTGTTGCCGGTCTTCTGCACGGCAGTAAGCGGCTTTTACCGCCAATGTTGTAATGACCCCGTTAGTCTTAGATTTTGCCTTTGCCTTAGACTTATCTCCTTCGGGGAGAAAAGAGGCTTGTCCAGTCAACCAGCCCTGTGAATGAGTGTATTCAAAAAGTTGACCCGAGAAGGGTCCTAACACTCGAACTAAGGCATCATTAACAGACTGCTGATCCTGTGAGTCCAGTGCTTCAACCAGATTAACTTGTAACTGGTTGTAAGACTCATCAGGATAATATCCTGCATCCTGCTAATTCCATTGAGCCATATCAGGGTAGAGTAGTATACAATAAGACTTAGGGGGTCATTACAACATTGGCGGTAAATGGTGCTTACCGCCGTGCAGAAGACCGCCAATACACCGCCGCAGCTGTGGAATTCCGCCACAGCTATTATGACCCACATCTCGGAATCCGCCGAAATTCAGACACCCACACAAGTCCGCCACACCAAAGGTCAGTGATAAACTGGCGAAAACAAAACCTCCACCGTCACGCCAACAGAAACACGCCCATGCTATCACGACCCACGAATCCACGCAGCGGTCTTTCAACCACGGTATTCCATTGGCGGTACAGACCGCTGCGCTCAAAATACACACACATCTCCAAAACACCGCCACATTGGACAAATCAAAATACACACACCAGAGACACATACAAACACCACTCCGACACACACAACACAATATAAAACACACACCCACATCACCCACAAACCCCTACGACCAATAATTAGAGACGAAGACGACAGAGAGATAGCACAGCAATAGACAACCCCACCACACAGAGGCACACAACACCATCACCAATACAACATCCACGCACAAAAAAACCCACACCACCACACATCACCACACTCATCAACACATACACCACCCCACACATCACCTACACCACCCCATGTCACGCCAAAGACACCCCAGGTTTTCCGAGGAGGAGCTCAGGGTCATGGTGGAGGAAATCCTATGGGTAGAGCCACAGCTATTTGGAGCACAGGTGCAACACACCTCCATAGCCAGGAAGATGGAGCTATGGCGAAGAATCGTCGACAGGGTCAACGCTGTGGGACAGCACCCAAGAAATTGGGAGGACAATGGAACGACCCACGGGGGAAGGTGCGTTCAGTGGTCTCCAGGCACAACATCGCGATTCAGCAGACTGGCGGCGGACCCCCACCTCCTCCCCCACAACTAACAACATGGGAGGAGCACGTCTTGACCATCATGCATCCAGAGGGCCTCGGAGGAGTCGGTGGAGGAATGGACACTGGTAAGTCAAATCTTAACTATCAGATCCCCCACCCTACCTGCATGCTATCACACACCCCCACCACCACCCACTTCCCTATCACTCCAACTCCTCACTTATGTACTAATAACACAAACCACACATCCCAACACCAAGCCCTGCATGACACAACTAAGCATGGACACCCAGCACTAAAGCATGCTCACTGCACATACCCATAACAATCCCCCAACCATCATCATACAAGCCCCCACACAGGAATGCTTGCACTGGGGTACACGCTCACCCACCCATTGCACACCATGACACACACACATGCAATAATCATGCTCTTATACCCCTGCAGGACCACTATGTAACGTTACCACACAGGAGGGTCCAGACATCTCCACTCCACCCACAGAAGAGGCCCACAGTGACGACAGCAGCTCTGGCCAACTGGATCCAGATGACCAGCCCGGACCATCGTGGGCCTCGGGACAGTCGGTTCCCCTTGCACAGGCACAGCCCAAAACTGACCTTCCACCCTCTGGTAACACCAGCACAGCACCCACCCAGCGGGCCCATACCTCCATACCCAGGACACGTCAATCAACGGTGTGTCCACTACTACAGGGAACCCAGGGTAACCCACCACCCCAACAACAACAGGGACCTGGGGGCAGTGGTAGTGGGCACACGGTCTAGGGGACGGAGGCACAGGAACACAGGGGAACTGGGAGGGCTGCTGTGCGACAGGGGGAGGACAGGCCAAGGGAACCCACCCTCCACGAGGCCCTCTCCTCCATCATGGGAGCATACCACCACTCCCAGGAGACGATGGCTACGGTCCTGGCCAAGTTTCAGGAGACCCAGCGCCTGCAGGACGAACAGTATTTGGGGTTCAGGGAGGAGCTCAGAACCATCAGCTCCGCCCTGGGCACCATCGTAGGGGTGCTGAAGGACATACAAAAGACCATGAGGGACACCGTGGCACTCCAAGGGGTCCTTGACACTAGCATGGACGATGAACTGCCCACCACCTCAGCCGCCGCTAGCGGACAGGACGCCCTGCCACAGGACCACCACACCAGCACCCCACCCCCCGCAGACGGACAACCACCCTGCAAGTGGTCCCTGAGATCCAGGAACAGGACAGAGCAAGATGGCAAGACCCCCGCCAGGAAATGAGACCACCCTGATTGTCCTCCCACTGTCTCACTTTGTTACCCTGTCCAGATTGGAACTGCTCCAGCTCCACTTCCTATGCAGATATGGGCAGTGCACCTGTGTGACTAATAGACTGGACTCTGCCATGGGCATTCCTCCACCATCACCCATCACCATTTTGCCACCCCCTCCAATAATTAGCACTTCAATAAACACCCTTGAACCACAAAACAATCTGGAGTCAGTCTGTGATTTTGAAAATGTGTATTAGCAATGACAGTGACAAAATGCGTTTTCAAATGTAATGCCAACATACCTATGTCACACATCACAAGTCCATGAAGGATGCAAGCAGATGACACACGTTGGTAACCACACCTGTGAAACCGTAATGGAAATGTACAACTCAGTTACCATATACTGGTTGAAATCGACAGACAGGATAGAGGTAGAAGTGTGAAAGTGAATGTAATAGTAAAAAAAAATGTTCTCACCTGTGTGGAAATATTGCTGTATGACTGACTCCCTGTTGTCTATGTCTTCTTCCTCAGCTTCCTCCTAATCACTGTCCACAGGCTCCACAGGTGCCACAACACCGTCATCTGGACCATCCTCCTGCAGAAAAGGCACCTGGCGTCGCAAAGCAAGATTGTGAAGCATCGAGCAGGCGATGATGATCTGGCACACCTTCCTTGGTGAGTAGAATAGGGAACCACCTGTCATATGGAGGCACCTGAACCTGGCCTTCAGGAGGCCGAAGGTGCGTTCGATCACCCTCCTAGTTCGCCCATGGGCCTCATTGTAGCATTCCTCTGCCCTGGTCCTGGGGTTCCTCACTGGGGTCAATAGCCATGACAGGTTGGGGTAACCAGAGTCCCCTAATAGCCACACCCGGTGCCTCTGGAGTTGACCCATCACATAAGGGATGCTGCTATTCCGCAGGATGTAGGCGTCATGCACTGAGCCAGGGAACATAGCATTTACCTGGGAGATGTACTGGTCTGCCAAACATACCATCTGTACATTCATGGAATGATAACTCTTCCGGTTCCTGTACACCTGTTCACTCCTGCGTGAGGGGACCAGAGCTACATGGGTGCCATCAATAGCACCTATGATGTTGGGGATATGTCCCAGGGCATAGAAGTCACCTTTCACTGTAGCCAAATCCTCCACCTGAGGGAAAACGATGTAGCTCCTTACGTGTTTCAGCAGGGCAGACAACACTCTGGACAACACGTTGGAAAACATAGGCTGGGACATCCCTGATGCCATGGCCAAAGTTTTTGAAATGAGCCACTTGCAAGGAAATGGAGCACTGATAGCACCTGCACTTCAGGGGGTATTCCTGTGGGATGGCGGATTGGTGAGATCAGGTCTGGCTCCAACTGGGTACACAGTTCCTGGATTGTGGCACGGTCAAAACTGTAGGTGATGATCAAATGTCGCTCCTCCATTGTTAACAGGTCCACCAGCGGTCGGTACACCGGAGGATTCCGCCATCTCCTCAAATGTCCCAGCTGACGGTGCCTAAGAAGGACAACAGCGACCACAGAGTCAACAAATTCCTAGGTATGTACCTACAACTACACACAACACGACACCAAATACAAAACTCTTCCTGTATGTGTGTTGAGTGTAGGCCTAGGTATGTGTGACGCAGTAGTAAATAAAGCCATGTGGGACCCTGAAATGGCAGCTGCCTGACCTCTAAAGTGGGACAATGGGATGTGAGGTATCTGCGCTGGCATTGTACACCGTCGCGGTAGGCGGTCGTAGACAGCGGCGCAATGCTGCATTGGTTAACATTGGACCCTATGGGTCCCAGGAGCCAATGATGAAGTGCGCCGGTGGTGATGATACGCACCGCCGCGGACATCACCGCCGCAGACGTGACTGCCATTTTCTAACTGTTCAATCACTCGATACCTGATCTTCGACAGGAGAGGACCTACACTGCAAGTGCTGCTGTGACCTCGGTCTGGAAGAGACAATGGCTGCTGCGTCTGGGGAAAGGGCCCCTGCCTTCACTGCTCAGGAGTTGGAGAAGCTAGTCAATGGGGTCCTCCCCCAGTACACGCTACTCTACGGTCCTACAGACCAACAGGTAAGTACACAGGGAGCACGTTGTATGGGCTATGCTGGGTGGAGAGGGCTGGATGTCAGTAGGAAGGGGGCAGAGTTCAGAGACCATGAAGGACTGTGAATACATGTGCCACATGGCAGAGGTTGGGATGGGGGCCACTCACTTCGACGATGCAGTTGGTAATGACTTCTCTTCTTCCCCTGTGCATGTCATGTAGGTCAGCGCCCACCAGAAGAAGGACATTTGGCGTGCCATCGCCAAGGATGTCCGGACCCTGGGGGTCCACCAGAGACGGGGCACCCACTGCCGTAAAAGATGGGAGGACATTCGCCGCTGGAGCAAGAAGACGGTGGAGGCTCAGCTGGGGATGGCCTCCCAACGTGGGAGGGGTACCCGTCGCACCATGACCCCCCCTGATGTTCCGGATCCTGGCGGTGGCCTACACGGAGTTGGATGGGCGCTTGAGGGCATCACAGCAGACACAAGGGGGTGAGTACACTCTCATTCTGCAGACTTTGCGTGCAGTGGAGGGGTCTGGGTGGGGGAGGAGGGCTGTGGGTTTCCCTAGGCCAAGGTGAGTTACGTAGGCTAGGCCCCTCTGGAATGCAGGCCATGTGGCACTCCACCCCACCTCTGTAGAGTGCCAAGTACAGGTAGACATGCCCCTGTGTCATCTATGTGTGCAGATGTCCACCATAGCCATGTAGGCCAGATCCCAGGAATTGCATCTGTAGAGGCCAAGAGCACGGCGTAGAGCAGGGGGCTGCTGTGTCTGTATTGTCCGCCAACGGTAGCGGTAAGCCATGCACTCAACCTGTCTTTCTTCTGTCGTCGTCCCCCCCTTTTTGTGCTCTCCCTGTTCTTTTGTGCATCAGAATCATCAGGCGGATGTACAGTGGCACCGGAGCACGAGGGAGCTGCATCCCACATGGCCATGGAGGGCCACACCACAGACTCTGAATACACCAGTGGGACGGAGGGCGAGGGGAGCTTCAAGTCGGTCACCGGATCACCAAACAGCGACACGGACTCGTCCGCCGATGGGCACTCCCTTGTGGTGGCAGCACCATCTGTGCCCCCCACTTCTACAGGTACAGCCGCCACCCCCCCTACCAGCACCGTCCTCCCAGCAGCCCCTCAGCCTTCGCTCCGTGCCCGCTCACCCAGGAGGGTGGGCATCACCTTCGCCCCAGGCACCTAAGCCCCTGCCCCAGTTACCCCTGCTGCCCTCAGTGAGGAGGCCATTGACCTCCTCAGGTCACTCACTGTTGGGCATTATACCATTGTGAATGCCATCCAGGGTGTAGAAAGGGAGTTGCAACACGGTAATGCATTCCTGGAGGGCATTCATTCTGGTCAGGCTGCCCTTCATCGAACCCTGCAATCTCTGGACTCAGCACTGATGGCAGCCATTGTCCCTGTGTCTAGCCTCCCCCCTCCAACTTCCTCCACCCAGACCCAGTCCCCTGTACCCCAGCCTGTCCCAAGCACACCATCAGACAAGCATGCACACAACTCAACACACAAAAGTAGCTCAGGCAAACATAAGCACCACACAACCCACAGGCACTCACACAAGCATCACCCACATACAGACACAGCAACATCCACTGCCCCCACTGTGTCCCCCTTGTCGTCGTATCCCTCATCCCTCCCAGTGTCGTCTACACTCTCACCTGCATGCACTACATCTACGGGCACTAGGACTCGCACGAGAACACCCAGCACCACACCCCGCTCACCAGCACTCACCACCCCCACTACCATTTACACATCCCCTGTGTCCACTCCCAGTGTGTCTGTGATGCCCCCTCCCAAAGTACACAAATGCGGGCACCCACACACCCAACATCCATCCACCTCACGACAGCCTCCAGTTCCTGCACCCAAATCACCTAAAGTTACACCTCCTACAACCACCTCCTCTTCCTCCACTCCCAGACCCCCTCCAGCTACCCATCCCAGTGTTCGTCAGAAACTCTTCCTCAGCAACGTTGACCTCTTTCCCACCACCCTCACCTCTCCAATTCATAGGTCCCGTAGTAGCACCTCAGCCAAAAAAAGTCCGGTACCAGTGGTGCGTGTTAAAGGTGTGTGGAGTGCACCGACCACCAGGGCAGCCAGTGTGACACGGAGCCAAAGCACTGCCAGTCCACCCCCTGTAAAGCACCTTAAGTTGGAAAGTGGCCGACGGGAGAGGGTGAAGACTCCTGCCGGCAAAACAGCTCACAAGGGTCCCGGGGGGAGTGCCGAGTCAGCTGTGACTCTTCCCAAGGTGGTGAAGGGGCAGAAGAAGTCTCCAAAGTCTGGTAAGAGCAGCACGGCGGAGAAGGGCTCCATCCTCCCCGCCGGCTGGGACGCCACCGCCAGCACTGTCGTCACTGGTCAGGAGACCACCGCCAGAGTCAGTGCCCTGGAGGGCAGCAGTATCGTCACTGGTCCAGAGACCACCGCCAGAGTCAGTGCCCTGAAGGGCAGCAGTATCGTCACTGGTCAGGAGACCACCGCCAGAGTCAGTGCCCTGGAGGGCAGCAGTATTGTCACTGGTCCGGAGACCACCGCCAGAGTCAGTGCCCTGGAGGGCACCAGTATCGTCACTGGTCCGGAGACCACCGCCAGATTCAGTACCCTGAAGGGCACCAGTATTGTCACTGGTCAGGAGACCACTGTCGCCAGAGTCAGTGCCCTGGAGGGCAGCAGTATTGTCACTGGTCCGGAGACCACTGCCAGAGTCAGTGCCCTGGAGGGCACCAGTATCGTCACTGGTCCGGAGACCACCGCCAGCGCCAGTGACCTGGAGGGCCCCGGCAGCCACAGCCCCGCTGGGCACTGAGGGACCGTAATGCCACACACCACTGCACAGGTCAGAGACAGCAAAGGCAAGCACCGCTGAACAGGGCAAAGACCGCCATGGTGAAGACCGCTGAACAGGGCAAAGCACCGCTGAACAGGCCAAAGACCACCATGGCAAAGCACTGCTGAACAGGTCAGAAACAGCAAAGGCAAGCACCGCTGAACAGGGCAAAGACCGCCATGGTGAAGACCGCTGAACAGGGCACAGCACCGCTGAACAGGACAAAGACCGCCATGGCAAAGCACCGCTGAACAGGCCAGAGACAGCAAAGGCAAGCACCGCTGAACAGGGCAAAGACCACCATGGTGAAGACCGCTGAACAGGGCAAAGCACCGCTGAACAGGACAAAGACCGCCAGGGCAAAGCACCGCTGAACAGGTCAGAGACAGCAAAAGCAAGCATCGCTGAACAGGGCAAAGACCGCCATGGTGAAGACCGCTGAACAGGGCAAAGCACCGCTGAACAGGACAAAGACCGCCATGGCAAAGCACCGCTGAACAGGTCAGAGACAGCAAAGGCAAGCACCGCTGAACAGGGCAAAGACCGCCAAATCAAGCATCGTTAGCCCATGTGCAGCTGGGACAGTGACGGAACTGGGACCGTCACGGGGAGCGTGATGCACTCTGGGCACCAGTCCCCCTCCAGAACCAGTGGAAACCTGCATCCACTTGAGAGACCGTGGCTTTGCACTCCCCAGGATGGTACAGTGGGCAAACCACCCACTGGAGAGACTTGAGAGACTGTGGCTTTGCACTCCCCAGGATGGTACAGTGGGCAAACCACCCACTGGAAAGACTTGAGAGACTGTGGCTTTGCACTCCCCAGGATGCAGCAGTAGGCAAACCACCCACTGGAGAGACTTGAGAGACTGTGGATTTGCACTCCCCAGGATGGTACAGTGGGCAAACCACCCACTGGAGAGACTTGAGAGACTGTGGCTTTGCACTCCCCAGGATGCAGCAGTGGGCAAACCACCCACTGGAGAGACTTGAGAGACTGTGGCTTTGCACTCCCCAGGATGGTACAGTGGGCAAACCACCCACTGGAGAGACTTGAGAGACTGTGGCTTTGCACTCCCCAGGATGCAGCAGTGGGCAAACCATCCACTGGAGAGACTTGAGAGACTGTGGCTTTGCACTCCCCAGGATGCAGCAGTGGGCAAACCACCCACTGGAGAGACTTGAGAGACTGTGGCTTTGCACTCCCCAGGATGCAGCAGTTGGCAAACCAGAGACTGTGGCTTTGCACTCCCCATGATGGTACAGTGGGCAAACCGCCCACTGTAGAGACTTGAGAGACTGTGGCTTCGCACTCCCCAGGATGGTACAGTGGGCAAACCACCCACTGGAGAGACTTGAGAGACTGTGGCTTTGCACTCCCCAGGATAAAGCAGTGGGCAAACCACCCACTGGAGAGACTGGAGAGACTGTGGCTTTGCACTTCTCAGGATACATCAATGGGCATGGAGCCCCGTTGTGGATCTGGCGTGGTGCTGTAATCCGGCTGAGGTGCCCCCCCTCCCCTTCCCCCTGAGGTGCCTGTTGTATTTCTATCTGATGCCCCTGCAGTGTTCTCTCCGTTTGTGGACAGGTATCTAGTGTGGGCCTCGCCCATGCATTTTGGGCCCAGTGGTCCACGGACATTGATATGTGCATACCTGCAGTACTACTCGTGATGTATGATTTTCGAATGTTTATATATATCTGTATATATTTGGTTACTGTATTTTGATACATTACAATGTTTGAACTGATTTCCTTTTGTCTTTGCATTCTTCCGGGGGGGGGTTGTGGGTTGTTACTGTGCTGTTTGGAAATGCATTGGTGTGTGTGTTGTAGTGGGTGAGGGTTGGGTTGGGGGTGGGGGTGTTGCGTGCGTGTCCCCCTGACTTTTGCCTCTCCCCTCCCCTATGTCGTAGGTGCAGTACTCACCGTTGTCTTCGGCGCCTACGTTGCTGGTGATCGTAGAGGAGCAGGAAGACAAGCGCAGGGAGTATTTGTAGTTCGGGCTCCATGGTGGCCTCCTTCCTCGTGGAGTGTGTTAAGGTGAGCGTTTTCCCATTGCAAAAGCTGTTTCCGCCGTGTTTTTATCCACAGTGAATTCGCCCCGGAAAGGGTGGCGGATTGGCGGGTTGTGATACTGTGGGCGGTACATTTTCTCCCGCCTGTCTGTTGGCGGTGAACGCCGCGCTGCTTGTCTGTACCACCATGGCGGTCGGAGTGTTAAAGTGGCTGTCTATGTTGGCGGTTTCTGCCACAGTCATAATTCCCTTTTTTTGTCCGCCGGCCTGTTTGCGGTATTACCGCAGCTTTAACACCGTCCACCAGGGTTGTAATGACCACCTTAGTCAGCAATAAAAGATTTAGAGGGGGAGTGTAAAACCCCTAGCAGGCAGAGCAAAATTAATGAGGCCCAATAATATGTGGAGGGAGCTGCCTGCAAAAACACTCTAGGCAATGCCTAAATAATTTTACAACCCAAACGTTGTGAACATTGGGCATCAGGGAGTAAATGAGAGGAACCAGCAAGAGGCAACCAGTTTCGAAACAGACCGCGTTTGAAATCACGAGCCGATCTTCAAAAAACACTGGGAAAGAAGGTGTTAGAAATGGGGTTTCTGGTTGGCTAGGGTATGCACCTCAGCCAGGCAGAACTTACCCACTCTAGTCAGGGCAAGGAAGTTACACGTCCAAGATAACCCCTGCTCACCCCCTTGGTAGCTTGGCACGAGCAGTCAGGCTTAACCCGGAGGCAATGTGTAAAGCATTTGCACAACACACTCACACATGTAATGCAATATCCCCACCACAAAGGAAACACAACACCAGATTATATGAAAATATACTGTATTGTACACAACGTAATTATCAGACCAACATCACATAACAGTACCATCCTGCTACCTTAGCAGTTGTCAGAACGTTACACATTAGTTACTCTGCAACTAACACATAACACACAGGTTACTCAGTATTCTGCAACATAAGCAGTAGTCAGGAAACACGTTATCACATTAGCACACTTGTCATAAGAATATCATAAAACGCCCATAGTAGGAACATTAGAAAATCTATGGCAAGTTTAAGCAAACATATTAGCAAGTTATGCCCATAAAAGGAACATGTGCACACATATGTAAAAGCATCATAGTACAGGCAGGTAATATAACACAATTAATAAAGTCTGTAGAAAGAACTTTAGATTATCGGTATATTGGTCCCTTAAGAAAGTACCTGTTTTGATGAAGAGGCACTTTCAGTGCCTAAAACGAATAATGGGGCCCCCGGCGCTCTTCTGTGCAAAACGGGGGCCTCCCTGATTTCTTGTGGTCAGGGGAGGGCGGCACGCACCTCCTCTATGCCAAAAATGGGCCCCTCTGGGGACCGTAAACACTGGGGGCGCCCCTAGGGCTCCACCGGCCCTCTCGAGGGGGGCCCAGGTCAGAGAAATCTCTGACGGGGGAGGGGGGCGCCACGCACCCCCTCCGGGTTGAAAAACAGGCCCCTCGTGGGACCCGCTAACTCCTGGGGTCTCCCTGGGCCTCCGTGGCCCTTCCTCGAAGGGAGACCCCTTCACAATTGCCTTGGGCCCACGAGGGGGCCCACCAGAGAGCCGGCGGCACGGGCGAGCCTCCGATGAGGCTGCTGCCCCGCCCGCACGCGCAGGGAGAGCCCTCCGGGGCTGGAGCAGGTGAGGGAGAGGCGTCCTCCTCTCCCTCCTGCTCGAACACAACGCCGGCACCAGGTCGGGCCGGCCGGTGCCCCGGGGGCGCTCCTCGGAGCGATCCCTACCCCGGGGGCACCGCTAGGAGCAGGCTTGCTCCTCAGTACTTTTAAAGTGGTTTCCTCGTGCCCCGGGGGCACAGAGCTGAGCGCGATCCTCGCGCTCCACCGAATTAACTTCCCCGGGCTGCGGCGGTGATTCTTTTGGGCACCTTGACGGCAGCGCGCTTAGGAAAGCGCGAGGGCTCATTTACAAGCCCGGGCTGCGGCGGTGATTTCAGGGCTCAAAATAAAGCGCTCTAGGAAGGCGCAACGGTCCTCCTTTATGCCCGGGTTGCGGCGGTGATTTCCTTGGGCAAAAGAAAAGCGCTTTCAAAGCGCTAGGACACCTCCAAAGCCCCGGCTGCGGCGGTGATCTTTTTCCAGCAATTGAAAGGATGCCTTTTTTTCTCTTAAAGCATCCTGGGCAAAGGTGCAAAAGATCGTTGCAGGGGTCAGGGGAGCACAGGGCTGGTGGGCCCAGCTACAGGCCAGCACAAGGGGTGCAGATGGTGGCAGTTCCTCCTAGTGACCAGGCAGGTCACAGGTCAGCGCAGCAGCAGTCCATGGCGGTTTCCTGGTGAGTCCATTCATCAGCGTTCTGTGTCCAGTTTCAAGTTCCAAGAATGTTCAAATTGTGGGGAAAATTCCCCTGTACTTATAGTCCTGTTTTTACAGTGTTTTACAATGATAGGGAGAGGAGGTTCCAGCCAGTTACAACTGGTTCTGGGAGTGCCCCCTCTCTCCTTTCAGCACAGGCTCCAAACATCAGTGGGGGGTTAACGACCCTATTGTGTGAGGCCAGGGCACAGCCTTTACAAATGTAGGTGTGCCCCGCCTCTCCCTTCTCTCAGCCCAGGAAGACTATTCAGTATGCAGATGCACCTTGGTGACACCTCCACCCTCCCTGTGTATAGGCTGTCTGAAAAGTATGCACAAAGCCCCAACTGTCACTCTGCCCAGACGTGGATTGGAGTCAAGCTGCAAAACACCAGAGTCATAAGCACAGATAAATGTGCACTCTCTAGAAGTGGCATTTCTGTGATAGTAATAAAAAATACACCCACACCAGTAAGCAGTATTTATTATCCACATCACACCCATACCAAACACGCCTACGCTACCCCTCATAAATCAGACAATACCCCTTACGCATAAGGCAGGGCATTTCTAATGCAATCCTATGAGAAGGCAGCACTCACAGCAGTGAGACACCAAGTTAGGCTGTTTGTCACTACCAGGACAGGCCATGCAATATGGCACATGTCCTGCCTTTCTACATACATGGCATCCTGCCCATAGGGCTAGCTAGGGCGTACTTTAGGGGTGACTTACATGTAGTAAAAGGGGAGTTCTGGGCCTGGCAAGTAAATTTAGCTGCCAGGTGCCTGTGGCAGAAAACTGCGCACACAGGCCTTGCGCTAGCAGGCCTGAGACAGGTTTGAAAGTCTACTTCAGTGGGTGGCGCAAGCAGCGCTGCAGGCCCACTAGTAGTATTTAATTTACAGGCCCTGGGTATAGAGATACCACTGTACAAGGGACTTATAGGTAAATTAAATATGCCAATTAGGTATAAGCCAATCATACCAACTTTAGATGGGAGAGCACCTGCACTTTAGCACTGGTCAGCAGTGATAAAGTGCTCAGAGTCCTAGAGCCAACAGCGAGAGGTCGGAAAAACCAGGAGGAAGGAGGCAAAAAGGCTAGGGATGACCATGCGTATGGCCAAAAGTCCAACAGAAGGATTGGCTCGTGAGATGGCGCGCGCACGAACCCTTCGTGCCGACAATAGAAATAAGACTACGCGTGCGAGGTGCGTCTATACTCACGCTCCACAACATCAACAAACAAGGGCACAAAGATCGGCACGAAGCCGAAAATCAAAACATACACAAAGGCTAGCAAGCGGAATCGCATCGCTGAAAGCCATTATGAAAATACATTCAATATAGTTAAATATACATTCAAATACACAAGAGAAAAGGAAATAACACTTATCTGCTGCGAAGCAGCAAAGAAAGATTATGACGTTGGGGGTCATGTATATTATGGACAAAGGTCATGCTTAGTGATTGGAGCATATGATACTGGGCTACTTGCATCTTTGGATGTGTAGTTTTTAGTTTATGGTTATTTGATTGGCTGCTATTTTTGAACAGTAAAGAAAGAGATAGCATAATCGGAGCCTCCGGTCCTGACATAGAATTGGCCTTACCCACACAGCGCCGCAGTGGCTGCTGGGACTTTCATTACATCTCTGTTTGCGCCCGCTGCCGCCAATGAGTTTTGGAAGAATGATTTACTTGTCCTAGGCGCCCTGCTTTGTGGGAGGAAAGCTGCATAGTTTAGCATGTAAACCCTTTTCCGAGATTTGTCCTTGGCTTCTGACAGCCGTTAAGTTTGATTGAGACCTTGAGATATTTTATGTTGGAATTTACTTTCTAAAATCTGCTGAAATTTACATTGTTCATAGGGAAAATGCGATCCCTAATGATTTCAGCCTCTTTTCTGGAAAAGCTGAAAGGCGAACTGGAGCCCAGCACCTTTGGGAATATTAAATCACGTACTTGAAAATGATTAATTTGAAGCCTTCTAATGAAAAATCCGCCTGGTGGGCAGGAGGTATCAGCGCCACACAAAATTGCCGGCTATTCTTTGACGTAAAAAGAATGTACTTTCAGCATAATAAACAAAGAGCTGTGCTAATACACCTCACATGACCTCAGGTAATCAAACCGAGCCTGCAGCCTCCCACATCTGACAGGTCTTCAGTTCTGGTTAAAGAATGTCAAACATTAACAAAATGTTTTTATTTAAGAAATGCAGGATAGTCCTAATGTGTTTCTTTTTTTAATGACACTGAAACACCTCATAAAAGGGCAGAAGTGAACCCTCCAAAATGCCACATTAGCCAATGGGGGTTGCTAATTCAGAGGTACATCCGGTGCAGTGACACGGGTAAGTGGAGGTTGAAGGTGTTCAAAAACACTGGCTGCTTCTTTCCTCATTTAGATTTACTTCTTGGTAGTCGGTTCACCAAAAAAACAGTTGTGGGGGACGTGACATCATGTGCCCTTTGACCTTCAGCATCCCAGGAGTGACATTGCTCTCTTGTCCCTGACACCACAGAAAATGACACCACCACACATTTGACCATGATTTTAAATGGAAGTGACATGACACAGACTGGCATCATGGAAGTCGATTAAATAAAATCTGGCATTGGTGAGCAAACAGATGCCAAGGCAGGCAGCGGTAGGACCACATGCAGCGTCTGCAAAATAGCGTCTGCAAAATTATGGAACTGGCTCTGTGGAATTTGCGTGTGCAGAGTAAATAATGATTGCCCCAAATTTGCTTTGTCTTCCCACTTATCCTCTGTCACCAGTGATCATGCGGGGCCTTCTGTCAAACCTGATGCCGCTGCTCCACGCATAGCACAGTCCAACCTGCCATCAGCAACACTGACACCTACAACACTTGTGTCTCCCGTGACATGGCCAAGAATGGCAGTGTGCAGGGGCATAACATGCCCATGCAGCCCCCAGACTACAGGATGCCCTCATTCATTCAGGAAGCACCCATCCTTTTATTGGGGCTCATTCAGGCCAAGGTCAATGAATATCTGTAAGAAACGGGAAACTCAGTGAGACCTCATCACATTCTGCAGAGGAGTCCTCGCCATATTACATTGCACCACTGCCAGTGTGAGCGATAAGTCTTAACTTGACTGACAGCAGGGAGGTACTGTGCCCAGGCTGGAACAGACTTCACAGACCACCATCATCTTGTAAGGCCCTGAGTTGCTTCCTAAATCTTGAGTAATGCAATGCAACACAAATCGCTACGTTGCATTACTCTGCATCAGGGAGGCATTTCCATGGTTGTATTTTGACCCATGCATTTTGGGTATGTGGATTTTGACGCACTCCCAGATTTACCAGAAGTAGTAGACCAGGGAATGTGCCACAAATCTATGCCTACACAGGTGAGGCATAACAAGGAGAAATATCTTTATTTCTCCTCATTTTTGTCTACTTCTGCAGCACACACAGAAAGAGGAAAAAGCCTCAGGGGATTGTTTTTGTGTAGGAAGGTGCCCCTTGATGCACAAAAACAATCCTGTTGGTGCTAGGCAGCCCATTGTGCACCAGTGCAAGGGAAACGCAGGAATGCGCAGCATTGAGATAATTTCAGTGTATTCAAGCTCTTTCGCTGTGATGCTGTGCTGCGTCACTTGGCCATAAACAGGGTCCCTAGTTCATTATATTTGGGAGGAAGAGGATGTTTCGCAACAATTTACAGCTAGGTCAAGTTCAGAAAAAGATATCTATTTGAAAAAGGTGTTCCTTAGTCTCCTTGAGTCTTCAGTGAATCTTTGACCTCACAGCAGTGCCAACACTTCTGCCACACTCCTGAAATCGATCCACTGCATGACATTGAAGACTGTAAAACCTGTTTACAAAATTTAGAACTACAATCACACCTGTTATTGAGGTTTTCGTTTTTTTGCTTATGGCTTTTCAGAGAGCTGATGCATCCACTGCTGAACCATTAGCTACATCTACCCAGAACCATTCAGCTTTTTATCTTCGGAAGGTGATAAAATTAACATGATTGAGAAGAGAGGGCAATACAGACCAGTATGATGTTAATGTATTTCTCATGCCTACAATCTCAGATTTCCTTGAGTAGCCTTATTGATATAAAATATCAGTATGCTCACTGTCAAAGTCCTTGAAGCTGATAACAGATGTTTACTGTCACCCATCACAATAGTACAACATCTTTTCAGCCTCTTTGGATCGAGCATCTCTGATGCTGGTTGACAAGTATTTGATGTTTTCAGTGCTCCCCTAAAAACACCCCTGTTTTATCTTCGTGTCATACCATCTGTAGCTTGTTGTCGTTCATAGGTGGGACTTTTGTAGCATTTGTGACACACTGCAACTTGCAGTCTCCTTGGAACAGATTATTGATCGTACATGTGAGATACAAATGAGAAAATGCTGCTATAAGGGCATGCAATTGTTGGCCACACCAGATTTGCCTCATATGGACCATCCTCACCATAAAAGGCACCAGTTTGCTTATGATCAGAGGATCTCCAGAAATGGGGCACATGCTCCATATGAGATCTTGTCTGTTGTATAGTTGTGATGCAGTAGTACACGTCCTTAACTCTGTCAGTCTGGCCACATTTTCTTGTCCCAACCTTCTTCACTCAATCATTCCATCTGACTCTCACTCTACATCAGCAGTGTTTTCCTGACTTAGTTTTCCTGACTCTCCACTGGCTTGCGTTTTCTATTGTACCTGGACAGCAGCACTTGCCCAGCCTCTCCCTGCACTGCTAAACTTTGCTGTCTACTCACTGCAACATTCCACTGAGTGTATCTAGACTTTAGGAATTGACTGACTTCCTACACTCCAGTGTTCCCCTTTCTCCTCCCTGAAGCATTTCTCTAGCATGTTCCTGGCACATCCTCTGTTCACAAGGTTTTAACACATATGTTCTCTTTGAGAGTCATATGTGCTAAAAATGAAAAGAAAGCCTCCTGTCAAGTCCATGCTACGCTGGTGTAAAAACAAAAACACAGCAGGCGAAGCAGGCTAGCCCTCCTTCACCACAACATTGCTTGTCCTTTTCTAGGTCTCTGTTGTTCCATTGCCCTGGAATGTCATTCCGTAACAAAAGCAAACTGAAAAACATTTGCGAACCATTGTTATTTTCCTGCATTATTAATTACCCATGTTCACCTTCACGCTGGGTTACCCTTCCTTACAAATCCTTGTATGGGCAGATGATGGCAGCATAGTGATATGAGGCAGGGTGGACCAGTTCTGTTCTGCTAGTTCATCTGTCTGCCAACCGTTTCGTGTACTACCCTGGCAAGCAGAAATTCCAAGTCTGCCATGACCTGACTAGTGCAGTGGGAGAACAGGAGAGGGAAGTACTTGGGTCTTCAACCCCTGCTCGTAATTGCCCATTCTCTTCCCAGCGGCTGTAGGTGAAATTTGCAACTTTAAAATGTTGCACGAGCATTGCTCATGACATCAAACATGATTGCTTTTCCCGATGTAGCCACTATTATTTGGTGTTAACGTAGTATCACTGAAAAAATCACGTTGGTTTCTACTCATTACCATTTGGATGAATGGGCCTGATCTGCTCTAATTATGCTCTTTTTTCAGATATGAACCCCAATATGTCTCTCTTTTGGCTTGGTTTGCACAGTTTAGTAATAAATCACATCACTAAGGGCCAGATGAAGGTAACAGTTTGCACTTCGCAAACAGCGATTTTCGCTGTTTGCGACGTGCATACTGCACTATGCAATGCAAAAAAACAGTTTTGCAATTCGGTAACCTGGTTACCGAATTGCAATTAGGAAGGGGAGTCCCCTTCCTAATTGCGAGTCGCAGTGCAATGCCAGATTGCTTTGTGACCGCGAACGATGTCGCAAACCAATCGCAGTTTGCACCCATTTGAAATGGGTAGTAACCCATTCGCAGAAGGGAAGGTGTCCCAATGGGACCCCTTGCCCTTTGTGAATGGAACTGCAAACATTTTTTCAGAGCTGGCAGCAGTCCAATGGACCACTGCCTGCTCTAAAAAAATGAAACAAAAACGTTGCATTTTTCGTTTTTGTAATGCATCTCGTTTTCCTTTAAGGAAAAGGGGCTGCATTACAAAAAAAAAAACTGCTTTATTAAAAAGCAGTCACAGACATGGTGGTCTGCTGTCCGCAGCAGGCCACGATCCCTGTGAATGCCGGCACTCACAAGGGGGTTGCAAATTGCGACCCACCTCATTAAAATTAATGAGGTGGGCCTTTACGACCCCCTTGCGAGTCGCAGATGGTGTCAGGGACACCATCCTACATTCCAATTTGCGACTCGCAAATTGCGAGTCGTTCTGACTCGCAATTTGCAAGTCGCAAATTGGAATCTTCCTACATCTGGCCCTAACTACCTTCAAATCACCCAAACACTCAGACACATACGCTCTCATATCCAACAGTACTCATTGCACACAACTTCCAACATAGGTATAAGTTTTGTTGTGGGCTGTAATGGTATTTTGCCAACAACACACATCATGTACAAACATCTACGCAGCCAGTAACTGCAGGTCTAGACTATTTTATTTTATACTTGAGTTAGTCAGATACCAAAAATACACACCAACACTGACCACTAACCAGACAGACCAGAACACATTACAAAGAGAATCCTGCCTGTCCACACATACTTCATAATGCAATAGTGCCTATATACTGTTGCATTCCACCTCATTCCTGGCTTGCTGCTTCAATTTACAGAGAGTACTCTAGTCTGGGACTCTAGACCTCTTTTTTTTAGGTCAAAGCATACCAGACTGTGCAGCCCTGTAGTTGCAAAAATATGTCTTGTGGGCATTCTGAAAGCTTCCCAGGGAATGTATTCCACCCATTGCTTACCATAGGCTTTGTGGTTTGTAACTCATATTTTCTGGCTTTCTATTTGCTGGTTTTATTTGTTTTAGACTGTCCAGCATGTCTTCATCCCTCTTATGGACTAAAGCTTGTTCACCATTGCTTCATTAATGAGTCCCAATTTTCTGTAAATAGGCCTTTACATTTCCTGGGCACTACATCACCAGTTCTGCTGGCAGCTGTGAGCCACCAGAACCACCACTGCTGCCCCTCCTCTACACAGACTGTTTCCAACACCACATGCTGCACAAGCTAATGCATCTTCACCAGCATGTGGCAAGCCTCCAGTAGGAAGAGGGAAGACTCCAGACTTGCATCGTTGATGCCTCTATTTTTTGTTTTGGTGGAAGGGACTTTTGTTGTGGGTGGAGAAGGCGGGACTTTGGAAGGCACTGGGGCTTTGGAGTTTGGTTGGAATACTTTTCTTTGGGCTTTTTTGGACATTGGTTGGGGATGGAGTGATTTGTTTGGGGAGAGGGGTGGGCCAATTGTGGGTGGAAATGGTGGGTTTTATTTATATTTTTGAACTGAAAAATAAAAAAAAGAAAAGGGAAAAATAATTCTTATACTTTCTGCCCAAAATAGTTTTTTGTGTTTTACTTTTACTTTACGCTGCTGCATTTTTGCACAGCATATTTTTTTAATCCGCTTATCAAAGTGTATACCAGTTAGCTATAGTTAGGTATACCCTTGTCCTAGTACCATCTGTAGCTATATTGACAATGAGGGGGGTGGGGTATGCTGCCATTGCCTACAATAATTTAGATAAACAAAACCTACTTATCTGTAGTAGAATTTAGGCCCATATTTATACTTTTTTGCGCCACATTTGCGTAATTTTTTGATGCAAAAGCGGCGCAAACTTAGAAAATACAATTATATTTTGTAAGTTTACATTGCTTGTGCGTCACAAAATGACACAAATGCGCCACAAGAAAAGTATAAATATTGGCCTTAGTTACTTACTAACTATACAAGTTCACTTCACTCCATAATTCTTTTACCTGAATAGATGAAGCAATAAACTGCTACCTTTCTCAATCTTCCAAAGCCTTACTGCAAGATTTCCCAAGCTGCCTTCCTAATGGTGGCGATAGTATTAGCAGGCTAGTGCACTAACAGGGAAGACATCACAAGCGAGGTGCACTCCCACCCATGTAGACTACAACTGTAGGATTAATCAAAAAGATTATCCATCACAGGCAACCAGATAGAAATTAAACACAGAGTTAATGGGTTATATTTTTATAATAACTTTAAAAAGACTGAGGGGGTAATTACACCATTGGCGGTAAAAGCCGCTTACCGCCGTGCAGAAGACCGCCAACACACTGCCGCGGCCGCGGAATTCCGCCATGGTCATTATGACCCACAGCTCGGAATCCGCCAAAATCCAGACACCCACACAAGTCCGCCACACTAAAGGTCAGTGATAAACTGGCGATAACAAAACCTCCACAGTCACGCCAACAGGAATACGCCCACACTATCACGACCCACGAATCCACGCGGTATTCCATTGGCGGTACACACCGCCGCGCTCAAAATACACACACATTTACAAAACAAAACCACATTGGACATTTCAAAATACACACACCTGATACACATACACATACCACTCCCACACACCCAATACAATATAAAACACACACCCACATCACCCACAAACCCTTACGTCAACAATTACGAGTGAGGGCCAGAGAGAGACACCACCATCTACAAACTAGCATCCACAGGCACTCCACACCATCACTCACACAACATCTACGCACTTCACACAACACACCTCTAAATTTCACCCCACACATCACAACATACACCACCCCACACATCACCCACACCACCCCATGGCACCGCAAAGACACTCCAGGATCTCTGAGGAGGAGCTCAGGGCCATGGTGGAGGAAATCATCCGGGTAGAACCACAGCTATTCAGATCACAGGTGCAGCACACCACCATAGCTAGGAAGATGGAGCTATGGCGAAGAATCAACAGGGTCAACGCAGTGGGACAGCACCCAAGAACTAGGGATGACATCAGGAAGAGGTGGAATAACCTATGGGGGAAGGTGCATTCTGTGGTCTCAAGACACCACATCGCGGTTCAGAGGACTGGTGGCGGACCCCCACCTCCTCCCCCACAACTAACAACGTGGGAGGAGCAGGTCTTGGCTTTACTGCATCCTGACGGCATCGCAGGAGTAGCTGGAGGAATGAACTCTGGTAAGTGAAATCTTAACTATTACATCCCCCACCCACCTGCATATTATCACATACCCCCACCCTTGCCCCCACCCCCATCACTCCAACTCCTCACGTATGTCCCAATATCACAAACCACACATCCCAAACTCAAGCCCTGTATGTAACACCAAAGCATGGACACCCATCACCAATGCATGGCCACTACACATACCCATACACCCCCCTAAGCCATTATCTCACAACGTCCTACACAGGAATGTAAGCACTGGGGTACACGGTCACCCACCCATTTCACACCATGGCACACACAGATGCAATAATCATGCCTTTACACCCCTGCAGGACCCCTACCCAATGTCACCGGACAGGAGGGTCCAGATATGTCCAGTCCACCCACAGAAGAGGCCCACAGTGATGACAGCAGCTCTGTCCAACTGGATCAAGATGACCAGCCCGGCCCATCTGGGACCTCGGGACAGTCGGTTCCCCTCACACTGGCACAGGCCACTACAGAGCTTGCTCCCTCTGGAAACACCAGCGCAGCACCCACCCAGCCGGCCCATACCTCTGTCCCCAGGACACGTCAACCAGCAGTGTGTCCATCACTACAGGGAACCCAGGCTAACCCACCACCCCAACAACACCAGGGACCTGGGGGCAGTGGTAGTGGGCACACGGTTCAGGGGACAGAGACCCAGGAACACAGGGGAGCTGGGAGGGCTGCTGTGCGACAGGGGGAGGACAGGCCCAGGGAACCCACTCTCCACGAGGCCCTCTCCAAAATCATGGGAGCCTACCACCATTCCCAGGAGACGATGGCAACGGTACTGGCCAAGTTTCAGGATAGCCAGCGGCTGCAGTAGGAACAGTATTTGGGCTTCAGGGAGGAACTCAAATCCATCAATTCCACCCTGGGCACCATTGTAGGGGTGCTGAAGGAACTCGTCAGCACCAGGAGGGACACTGTGGCACAACAAGGGGCCCCTGACACTAGCCTGGATGATGAACTGCCCACCAGCCCTGCCGGCGCTAGTGGACAGGAGGCTCCTCCACAGGACCACCACACCAGCACCTCACCCCCTGCAGATGGAGAACCACCCCGCAAACGGTCCCTGTGATCTAGGACAAAGACAGAGAACAATGCCACGACCCCGCCAAGAAATGAGACCACCCTGATTGTCATCCTTCTGTCCCACTTTGTCACCCTGTCCATACTTAAACTGCCCAAGCTCCACTTCCTATGCCCCTTTGGACAATGCACCTGTGAGACTAATAGACTGGACTCTGCCATGGACATTCCTCCACCATCACCCCTGACCATTTTACAACCCCCTCCACTATTGAGCTCTTAAATAAACACCCTTAAATCAAAAAACAATCTGGAGTCAGTCTGTGCTTTCGAAAATGTGTATTTGCAATAACAGTGGCAAAAAACTATATCAAATGTAATGTCAGCATACCTATGTCACACAGCTCTAATCCATGCGGAAACAAAGCAGATGTCACACAGTGGGACCCACATCTGTGAAATCGTAAGGGAAAGTGACAATTCAGTGACCATACACTGGGTGAAAATGACAGGCAGATGAGAGGTAGTAGAATTAAATCAGATGTAGCAGGCTGTGTTGTCTTCCTACCTATGTCTCACTGGAAGTATTGCAGGATCACCGTGTTTCTGTTGTCTATGTCCTCTTCTTCTGCTTCCTTGACTTCACTGTCCACAAGCTCCACAGCTGCCACAACACCTCCATCTGGACCATCCTCCTGCAGAAAAGGCACCTGTCGTCGCAAAGCCAAGTTGTGAAGCATACAGCAGGCCACGATGATCTGGCAACCCTTCTTTGGTGAGTAGAATAGGGAACCACCTGTCATATGGAGGCACCAGAACCTGGCCTTCAGGAGGCCGCAGGTCCTCTCTATAACCTCCTAGTTTGCCCATGGGCCTCATTGTAGCGTTCCTCTGCCCTTGTCCTGGGATTCCTCACTGGGGTCAGTAGCCATGACAGGTTGGGGTAACCAGAGTCACCTGCAAATGGCGAGGGACAACTGTAAGACACATACTAACTCATAGGGACATACCCAGACAACTATTCACACTGTATTGGGTCCATGTCCTCACCTAATAGCCACACACAGTGCCTCTGGAGTTGCCCCATCACATAAGGGATGCTGCTATTTCTCAAAAGGTAAGTGTCATGCACTGAGCCAGGGAATTTGGCATTCACATGGAACTTGTACTGGTCTGCCAAACACACCATCTGCACAGTCATCGTATGGTAATTCTTCTGGTTTCTGTACACCAGTTCACTCCTGCGGTGGGGGGGACCAAGGACACATGTGTCCCATCAATGGCACCTATTATGTTGGGGATATGTCCCAGGGCATAGAAATCATCTTTCACTGTAGGCAAATCCTCCACCTGAGGGAAAACGATGTAGCTCTGCATGTCTTTCAGCAGGGCAGACAACACTCTGGACAACATGTTGGAAAACATGGGCTGGGACATCCCTGATGCAGTGGCCACTGTAGTTTGAAAGGAACCACTTGCTAGGAAATGGAGTACTGACAGCACCTGCACTTGAGGGGGGATTCCTGTGTGATGGCGGATAGCTGACATCAGGTCTGGCTTCAACTGGGCACACAGTAACTGGATTGTGGCACGATCAAGTCTGTAGGTGATGATCACATGTCGCTCCTCCATTGTCGGCAGGTCCACCAGCGGTCTGTACACCGGAGGATGCTGCCATCTCCTCACATGCTCCAGCGGACGGTGCCTATGGAGGAGAACAGCGAGCAGAGAGTCAACCAACTCTGAGGTACGTAAACACAGCTTACTCTGAAATATTAGCAAATCGACATATGCCTGTATGAATGTTTAGGCAAGGCCTAGATATGTGTGACGCAGTCTAAAATAATGGCATGTGGGCCCATGAAATTGCGGCTGCCTGACCTGTAAAGTGGGACAATGGGATATGAGGTAACTGCGCTGGCGTTGTACACTGTCGCGGTAGGCAGTCGAAGACCACGGCGCAATCCTGCATTGGTTAACATTGGACCCTATGGGTCCCAGGAGCCAATGACGATGTATGCCGGCGGTGAGGGTGTCGCGTTGGCTCTCATTATCCTAAAGGAGACTACTGGATATTTGGGTATCAGGGTCGTTCTCAGTGTGGGGGACTAAGTCTAACCCACGGAGAAGGATCCCTGTCACCCTCAATCCGGTTTTGCTCCGGTTAACTAGCAGTGCCTCATCTCTCCCAAAGGGAAGACATGATTGGGCAGCCGAGCGCATGACATCTTAGAGCTTCTCAGGGAAGTCGTGGTCACTCAGATCCCAAGCAGCTCTCTCATACAAAGTGTGGTCTCATATACAAATGACAAAGGCAGTTTAAGTTTTATAGATTGATTTAATAAAACAACTGCATTTTAGATAATAAGGCGTGAGCCGCAATAACCAGAACCATACAACACAGTAGGATTGAAATAGTAACAAGGAGAGTGGAACATAGAAATAACGCTATCATAGTGTTACCAGGTTACGCTCTCTCTACTAAGTTCTATTTTGCGCACAGCATGTTAAGCTCTAAGCTTGCCTTTCAGATTCCCCGGGAAGACATCAACCCTCATACCTGAGCAAAGGCCTGTGATCTGGATCAGCATCTGCAACAGGGTAGTCAGCGTCTAGTTGTGGTTCCCTGGTCGGAATTTCCCTCTTACGTGTATTAGGACTAGGAAGTGTTTTTATAACTAACATGTCGGTGTGCTAAGAAACGTCCCTACGTAAGAATGTGTATTGTCTACGAACCCAAAAGACTAAACTCCTACCACGTCTATCGGCAATGTACCAGACTGTATCCTTGACTGAAGCATAGAGTGAGCAAGAATGTATTATTTGAGAACTCCGGTGCTGAAGTAGGTTAAACAGTGTGAAAGAAGAAAATAAAACAAGACCGTGAAACTGGTTATTGAAAAATAACAGTGCGAGGCTGAATAAAATGCATCTAGGGCAAAGTGCACAGAGGCCTAATGCTTTAAGCAAACGTGCAAAGGCTATATTAAAAATGGCTACACTACACCGTCCCCTTGTCGGTAGAAAGTGGTTCTAATCGAAGCTTCAAAAATGCCCTAGATAAAAAATATACAAAAACGTTAATTTCGACAAGTCAAGAGGACACCAAAGCACAAGAAACCTAAATTTAAAAATAAGCATGCGACTTAAGAGT
The DNA here is from genome assembly GCF_031143425.1 of Pleurodeles waltl. Lineage (NCBI taxonomy): Eukaryota > Metazoa > Chordata > Amphibia > Caudata > Salamandridae > Pleurodeles > Pleurodeles waltl. The sequence goes on along the minus strand of NC_090440.1, from coordinate 1,005,648,894 downwards.
CAAATTCATATAACAGTGTCAATTTAGAACAAATCCACTTCAAACTGTGGTCACGGAAAGCAGGATATTCTCCACTTCGGCAGATGACAAGACCGCAAAATCCATGCCAAATACTATCAAGAAGCAGGTGTGTTCCAAAGCCTCAGAATCATCCAAGGCGGCATCCCGTGCAGGGCCTGTGAACGAGTTAATATCAACTTCCACCAGGAAGGGTATCTCGTAATCAGCCTCACGAAGCAAACGCAGCCGCAGCACGCATGTCTGGGAATGAGCCCTCACCGGGAACATCAACAGATCAGCATCAACCACTGGGGGGCGCTGCCGCGAGAGACAGATGTCTAGTGCATGTTCAAATGAGCACCAATAGCACCGAAACACGGGCTGCACACAATCCAAAACTGGTCTGAAGGACAGAGACCAGTCACACTCCAAATGTTCCAGGAGTGTTGCTCCGAAGTGCTGCATCATGCGTTCATGACACAGCTGCGCTGATGGGAGCGCCCACATTTGCTCTTGTTGCGGCGGGACAGCCATTGCGGAAAAACAACAGCAACAGCAAAACGCCAGCCAATAAAGCCAAAGTTATCGGAAATCCTCCAAAAATGCTTCCGAAAATAGAATGAATAGCCAAAGGTATCAAACCGAATATGGAAGAGAAGGTGTTAGCAAAACCAACACCTACGGCTTTAAAAAAATGTGCTAGTCCAGCTGTGCTGGACGCATTAAATATACGTCCCACGAGTTCACCAAAGTGGCTTGGAAAGTTGGTATTTAACAGGGACTGTATTTCTGCCGATGACCTTGACACCTGAAGTGTGTAGGTCTCGCGCGCAGATGTAAGGGCCACATGCTTTTGAAACAATAGAGCCTTTCGTCGACTTAACTTGTCGAAATTCATCTCGGAAGTAGCAATTCGAGGCCAGATATCTGCCACCTCCCTTAATTTAGTGGGGGGAAAAACACATTCCCGCAGCAAGTAACGACCTTGGTGACCGAAACAGCGTAAACTATTCCGTCCCGCATGCCACAACAGTCTTCACTATTGAGGAGGACGTAGCTGCCGTTTGAAAGCACCTGGAATGTGTGTTTAATCAAGGGCACCGGAACTCCCTTCAGATAGCAAGCCAAATTCGCAACCGAGCCATTACATGCCCCATGCAAGGACAGCTGCTTACAAACCATCGAATGGCTGGCTGAAGTCTTGCATTCACTACCGCTAAGAAAAACCTCTCTCGTGCCATTAAGACATCTGTACAAGAAGGGAAGTTCCCACACCTCATGTATATAACTGTCTCCCAAGTTTTCATATCTGCCTACTGGAACATGTTTTAAACAAGAAGTGAATCGTAGTGTAGAAATAGGCAGATTAATAACCCCGTGTATCAACCACTCAGCTGAGGGAATCTCTGCCACGGTAAAAGGCAATCTTCCCAATTTTTCAATGGTTAACATAACATAAGTCACCTCCTTTTTTGCCATCAGTTGTTGTTGACGTGTCAAATTAAAGGAAAAAAATATCTCCCTGGCTCTGATGTGCTGCCACGGAACGCGACCCGCCTTCACTGTCTGAAGTGTCCAACCCAAATGCATAATGGACCTCGTTTGACTTTGTCCATGTTATAATGAGGACATGTCAGATCGTATAATGTCTATAGCAGAAGAAACAATGTTGTCAATGGTATATATTCGGTCGGACAGGGTGTGTAATCCATTATCTACAACAGCCAGCGCCTGTTTCAAATTTTCCTGATCTATCTGCCTTAATCGGGCCGCAGCCCCTTGTTGGGAAAGTTTCCATATTTCATTGTATACTTTGTATAAAAAACGGGTTGTCTCTGGGCCTGACAAAAAATCAGTGTTATTAGACAGGAGCGTGAGGTGTGTCTTAACTGGCATCTAGCGTGGATGATTTTAACCATTGTTGACATAATTTTCCCACGCTATATGTAGTAATAATTTCAGCATGTTCAGGTGATATGTAGCAAGGGTTTGCCCTACTTGTCCTGAAACCCCCGCTGGAGGTGACAAAACGTTGATGACACCCGTTGGTGTCGATAGGCCACAATAACCACCCGCCCGGACGTGACAATGAAGTGTTAAACGTACCATTCCGGACCCACTCTGTAAGTTCACTAAAAGTGGTATTGATATATTTCTGCCAATCCTTCATTTTGGTAGGGACAGGTATGCCAGGCATATTCAATTCTCTAATCGTCGCTAAGCCCCAACAGCTAGTCTGTTGCACAGTGTAATTTAAAAAAAATAATTTGGACAGGAATGAGACATGCTCTAAACAATGTTTCTCTACCCTGTGTCTGCTAATGTTTTGTTCCCCAAACACTTTTCAAATCAACATTTTTTGACCAATATTCATAGCCCTCAATCGACAGTCGGGAAACAAAAGAATCTGAGTATAGGAATTTCGTATTAGTCAACAACATTTGCTTATCTGTATAAGGAGTTAATTTAAAATAATATGACTTATCATTCGTTTGATGATGCCCAGAAAAATACGCAAATTTATCAGAATATATTTTAGAGCTCCCTCGCGGGGGAGTCGGGCAATGCTCCCATTGCGCGTAGTCAAATATTGTCTTTGGACTACTGGCTTTGTGTATAAAGTGATGCCCATAATCATTGTAACAAAACATGTCACCATAATTATCTTTAAACTGGTAAACATCTTCATTCTCATAGACAGTATAATATTGTAACTCGGTCATCATGGAATCAACTGTCTTCACGACCCAATCATCAGATGCAATGCCTGGTAATACAATATCATTCATTGATAACTTTAGAACATACGGTATTTGAATTATCTCAGTGGGACTGTATATATCAAACATTACTTTATCGTACACAATCCCATCCGGAATTGGCACTGCAGAAATGTTCACAAAGGACAAGTCTCTTCGAACCTTATGTGATGAAAACTGTGGCTTCAACACCTCCTCCACCTGTTCAACTGTTGATCTCTCAGGAAGAAAATGACCATGTATTAACAGAAAAAAGGTAACGACAAACCCTATCCACAGAAAAAAGGCTGTCATAGTCATGAAAAGCCACAGATAGTTCCAAGGAAAAAACAAAATACATATCTTTAAGCCAATAAAGCAGCTTACGTGGACCTGGGTCAGGTGTTGAAGAGGACAAAGAGTCCGATAGACCATCGTCGTTGATGGCCAAGCATCCGGAGGCAGTTCTTGCAAAAGGTGCCGCCGTATACAAAGGAGTAGTATGTTTTTCTCGAGGTGGTACACTGTAGATAACACCACCCGCAACATCAGCAGTCACAGTGACTCGATCAAATGTTTCCAAATTATTCGCCGTCAGTGGAACTATCGCAAGATCATCTTCCACCCTCCCCAAGCTCGGAGAGGCAACAGCGGTGGTGTAAATCACTTGGAGTGGAACATCTTCCCCAGTAGTGAGAGGGATTCGGGAACTACTGGGCGTTCCACTTGGTCTGCTGTGCAGAATCGGCCACATGTTGTAACTTGACATTTTCGATGGAGACAAAGCGATTTTCTTTGGCACCTGGCAACAGTGGTAAAATAACAGTTCTTGTTCCGTGTATTCCCAGCACAGGGACTGGTGTTCGATAAGAAGGGCCAAATTATTTTCTTACTGCGACCTTTTCATGCACAAGATCCCCAACTCTGGGAATCCAACCAGTAGGCGTTACTGGCACATTCTTAATTCCTGTGGAGGCAGCCCTTGTAGAAGAGTTATCTTCACTGAACTGTTGTAACTCCTGCAAAACAGTGACACGATCATTTCTGTCAAAAGGCGTTTCCGCCGCCTCCACACCAGGACCATCTAGATCTGGAAGAAACATTTGTGTTCTGAACAGGCACTCATATGAAGTATGACCCCCCAGGGACCTTCTAGGCAAGTTATTTAGTGCTCTCTGTACTCCATAGAGGTGGGTTAGCCAACTACGACCCGTACCTAAGACTCTAGCCGTTAAGGATTGCTTTAAATCACGATTTAAACGTTCCACAACAGAATTTCCTTCGGGATGAAATGGAGACGAGAACTGGAGCTGGACCCCCAACGAAGCCATGGCGTCCCTGAATGCCCTTGAGGCAAAAGCAGGGCCCTGGTCCGAATGGAATGCCGCAACTGCATATGTACCGACAAAGATACGCAAATCTTTAATAACAGTTCCAGCGTCAGCCGAGCGCTGTGGCCATACACACACAAGTCTGGAGCAAGAATCTACAGCCACCAAGATATATTTGTATGCACTGTCTGGTGTCAGTGGACCACAATGGTCCAAGTACACACATTGTAATGGTCTATTTGATATTAAGAGGGGCGTCTGCGGCAGGCGCTTAGCCGTTGAAACTTTAATTTGTTGACAGATGTCACAACAAAGGACATACTGTTTCGTCTCCTTATAGAGACCAGGCCACCAGTAACGGGCCTGTAATAGTAAAATCTTGGCGGCCACGCCAGCATGTGCAGATGCCGCCCCCTCATGCGCTGCATTAATCAATTGAGGTCGTACAATTTTATTGGGGATCTCGCGTACACCTACGCCCGGTATTTTAACCTCAGCATTCAGCATACTTCCCATTAAGTATTGATATTTATTTGGAAATTCCTTAGTATAAGGCGTGCCATCAACCGTAGCTTTTATGGCAGCCATAATCTCTGTGTCTGGTTTGGAACTCGAACGAGTAACTGCGGCCACAGTGGCAACCGCCACTGCCGATTTCGCGGCTTCATCAGCCAAAGTATTCCCAGCAACGTGTATTCCAATGCGCTGGTGTCCAAGAGTATGTATAACATGGACTTTAGGCAGCGTCTCCTTCAGGTCTGCTACCTTCCCCCACAGAAGTCTGTGCTTTATGGTGTTGCCCTTTGAATCTCTGAACCCATTCAACCGCCAGTAATGTAGATAGTCATTAAAAGACTGGACACAATAATATGAATCACAAACAATCAGTGTAAACTGTGCCGGATCCACATGTTCCAGGGCCAGCAATAGAGCCTTCAGCTCAGCCAATTGTGCCGTACAGTCCCCTAATGCTTGTGTATAAGTATGTTGGGGGCAGAACTTCTCCCCCTCCATATGGCCGCTCACTACTGCACACGCAGCAGAATATTGGTGTTTTGTCCCCACCGCCGGTTGCGCAGAGCCATCGGTGTACATGACTACTTGATAGTGATCAATAGGCAATGTGTCAGCGGGAACTGGGTATTCAATTTCATATTGTAGAAATTCCTGTGTCTGTAGCTTTGGGTCAAAAATGTAATCTACATTAGTGGCTGTTAAAGACGTAGCCCATTGTATCCATCGCGGGTGTAATGCTTTCGCATTAGGAACACTCGCCTTCGTAACAGCCTCTAGGGCCGGAATGGGGGAAACGACTATAATGCGTTTACCCTGGGCAAGAGGTCGTTCTTTAATAACAGCCTTCTGCACAGCAGTGAGAATTTTCTCTGTTGGTGCGAATCATTGTTCAGCAGTCGAATACAAGTGAGACTTGTATCCTATAGAGACTGTCTCACCTTCATTAAAGGTGACATACGTAAACCCAATGGCCCCAGCTATGACCCTGATGACCAAATGTGTCTTATTGTCTGGCGTATGTAAATGCTTTGCAGCGAGAATATCTGTATGCTCAATCGTCCAAAATCTGCTTGAAAAATCTGGACACATTAATTCGTATAATGGTTTTTTGCGTGTAGCATAAACAGGAATGTAAGTTCTGCCAAAATTTAGAAATCCCAACAATGATTGGAGTTTCTTAATCATATTAGGAGGTTGCAATTGTGCACATTTCTCTAAAAATTGTGTCGCTAGGCTCTTACCTTCGTTCGACAGCTCATATCCCAAGAAGATGACGCTGAGGAAGGCAATTTTCGACTTTTTGAAGTTAAATTTGTAGCCAATTTTGGCAGACCCTACAGCAATGTGGGCTACCCGTCTTAAATGTTGTAGTAACCCGTCATCTGTGAGATATATATCATCTACATATGACAATGCTTCAGGGTCCAACTCGTGCAATATTTCAGTCATACGAGCCGAAAACAGTCCTGGGCTATTCTTATACCCCTGAGGCAAACAACAGAATTTTTTCTGAGAACCTAACGCACTGAAGCTTGTTTAATCCCTTCTTTCGGGTGCTATATTCTGGCAGAAGAAACCATTTGAGATGTCCAAAGTTGTTTTGTACTTTTTCTGCACAATGTTGTTCATTAGTGCTGCGCTATGTGAATTTTGTATAGCATATGTACGTGTATGTCCGTTCAAATGTCTGTAGTCCAACACTATTCTATATGAATGGTCTGGTTTAGCTACAGGAAATAAGGGATTATTCATCGGTGAGACACAGGGTTCAATCACTCCCTGGAACTCCAATTGTGTAAGTATTTCCCTCACTGGTGCCCTTGCTTCATGTTTTATTGGATATTGCGGTTGTGGCTGAGGTTCGCCTTTAATCGGAATTACATGATATGGAGAATCCCTATCCCACCCCACGTGATTTCTATATAAGGCAGGTGCTTGTGCTAGAGCCCATTTGATGCTATAGGACTCTGCGAGTTCCCCTGGAACAAGTGGTGAGAACAAAGGTTTAATAACCTCCTGCCCAACTGGGCAGGTGCGAACAAAGTCAGGCGGCCAATCTTGTTCAGCCAGCAAAATATCATAACTCTTGACTACACAATCCCAAAAGATTGCTTTTATAGTGCGTTCAATGTCTCCTTCCAATTGTAAAGTCACTGTATATACCCTATCGGGATCAGAGACACGCATATCTGCTGTTTCGACTTGTATGAAGTCATCAGTTGCTTTCACCTCCAAATGCTCTGGAAGATTCCGGCGAACTATTGTGACCTCTGCCGCGCTGTCTAACAGTGCCAGTGCCCATGTCTTGTTCTTCAAGAGAACTCTCTTCCTGTGTGGCATGTCTAACGGAGACTGCCGCCACTTTTTTCTTTTTAAACTGTTGTTTTTGTTGTATCGGTTTCTCTTCCTTCTTGACAGAAACCTCGGAAGAGCGTTGTGATTCCTGTCTTGGTTTCACGTACTCTGTTCTCTGCTCTGACCGCCCACCTCTCTCATTTCTCTTTTCCGATGAGTCCTGAAAGGAACAAGATTGGCGTGTATCAGTGTATTGATATCCATCAGGCTTTTTCAAATTATCCCTTTTTCTGAGATTATACCTAGTCTGCGCGGTCTCTGGTCTCAGAGATTCTCCCCTTTCTTTTTTTAGGCGTCTGTTGTTTTTTCTCCCAGCGCTTTTTATTACCCTAAGGTTGCTGTTTAATAGTGTCTTTACAAATTTTTCCTTGAAACTGTGGTTTCTGTGGTCTAGCCCCTAGGCTATCTCGACCGATGCTGGAATATGTTTCCGCTATTATTTTAGGCAGTTCCCGCTCCTGATCTGATTGCGGGACGTCACGAAGACGCATACGCACCTCTAGTGCCACTGCCTCCCCTTTTAGATTACTTAATATTATTGAGGAAACCGTGGCACAATTGCCCATCAGTTGCAATCCCAAATCTAAGGCTGGGGCAGCCCCATATTCATCCTGTATTTGTTTAAGCACTTCCGGTAAGTTAGCCAATGTTGGTGTACCGTGTGCTGTTGTGTAGAGTGCGGCAAACACCGTGCCCCATGTATTACAATGTTCCACTGTGGGAACCATTCCAAACGGTAAACACATTGTTAATATCCTATGTTAATCCTGAGGTCCCGTATGGGGAAATACTGCCTCCAGCGTATTAATTTTTTGCGCCAGCCAAAATGGAGTCTCTTCCCGTTTGGCTGGAACCTTACCCATGATAGAGTGTACAGTCGCCAGATTTATATCTGGAGCGACTGCATGTTGTTGAGCTGGAGTAGCACGCGCTGGGTTTCGTGTTTAGTGTCTTCATCACAAATTGTACTAAGCGTCTATATCTAGCTGTTAAGTCTGTATATAAACGACGAACTTCAGCCACCGCCATGTTTGCAACCACTGGATGTGGTGTATATGTGGCCAATAAAGGCCAGGTCGGACCATCCTTACTTAGTGGACCTAACCTAACTGGTAATATTGTATGGGGTAGGGCGCCATCAAGCCAATTATTATGTTCTTGATAAGATAGAGGTATCTCTAAATATGCGTACGCCCTGTACTGGCCAGGCGCGTTCGCAATCGCATAGGTGTGAAATGTATGTGAATTCCCATTAGCTGCTGGAAATGTGACCCAGGAGTAAAAAAGTTCTGTTCTATAGCCTGCATGGGCGGCCACCACAAATGTGACTGGACCCCCCTGGTTCGTAAGACCATGTGCAAGTAAATGAGCTGTGAGCGGTTGCCTCATATTAAGAGCTATTTGTATTACCTGGGGATTCGCCATTATAAAAACAGCGACTGTTCAGAGAAGGCACACCAAAAATGGGGTCTTTTCCTTTTAGAGTTCAAGCTTGAACAACCATCCGCTATAACTAGGATTTACCTATATCGTGGTGGTGGAAGTCCTCAGTGCCACGGACGTCTCAGTTGAAGGAACCGAGGAATCGTTGTAATATATGAGACTGAGAGAGACAGGGGGACCCGAAAATTAGAGCCAGACCAAACGTTGGCGGAGCCATGTTGCGTTGGCTCTCATTATCCTAAATGAGACTACTGGATATTTGGGTATCAGGGTTGTTCTCAGTGTGGGGGACTAAGTCTAACCCACGGAGAAGGATCCCTGTCACCCTCAATCCGGTTTTGCTCCGGCTAACTAGCAATGCCTCATCTCTCCCAAAGGGAAAGGATGATTGGGCAGCCGAGCGCATGACATCTTAGAGCTTCTCAGGGAAGTCGTGGTCACTCAGATCCCAACCAGCTCTCTCATACAAAGTGTGGTCTCATATACAAATGACAAAGGCAGTTTAAGTTTTATAGATTGATTTAATAAAATGACTGCATTTTAGATAATAAGGCGTGAGCCGCAATAACCAGAACCATACAACACAGTAGGATTTCAATAGTAACGAGGAGAGTGAAACATAGAAATAACGCTATCATAGTGTTACCAGGTTACGTTCTCTCTACTAAGTTCTATTTTGAGCACAGCATGTTAAGCTCTAAGCTTGCCTTTCAGATTCCGCGGGAGGACATCAACCCTCATACCTGAGCAAAGGCCTGTGATCTGGATCAGCATCTGCAACAGGGCAGTCAGCGTCTAGTTGTGGTTCCTTGGTCGGAATTTCCCTCTTACGTGTATTAGGACTAGGAAGTGTTTTTATAACTAACATGTCGTTGTGCTAAGAAACGTCCCTACGTAAGAATGTGTATCGTCTACGAACCCAAAAGACTAAACTCCTACCACGTCTATCGGCAATGTACGAGACTGTATCCTTGACTGAAGCACAGAGTGAGCAAGAATGTATTATTTGAGAACTCCGGTGCTGAAGTAGGCTAAACAGTGTGACAGAAGAAAATAAAACAAGACCGTGAAACTGGTGATTGAAAAATAACAGTGCGAGGCTGAATAAAATGCATCGAGGGCAAAGTGCACAGAGGCCTAATGCTTTAAGCAAACGCGCAAAGGCTATATTAAAAATGGCTACACTACAAGGGTACGCGCCGCCGCGGATGTGACCGCCATTTTCTCTCTGTTCAATCACTTGATACCTGATCTTCGACAGGAGAGGACCTACACTGCAAGTGCTGCTGTGACTTCAGTCTGGAAAGGACAATGGCTCGTGTGTCTGGGGAAAGGGCCCCTGCCTTCAGCACAGAGGAGTTGGAGAAACTTGTGGATGGGGTCCTCCCCCAGTACACGCTACTCTACGGTCCTCCAGACAAACAGGAAAGTACACTGTGAGCATGCTGTATGGGCAATGCCTGTGTGGAGTGGTGTGGATGAAAGATAGGGGGGGTAAGAATGAGGCGTGCATGAAACAACAGTGAGTGCATGTGCGTCATGGCAAGGGTAGGGATGCAGGCCAATTACTGTGAGGGTGCAGACGGTAATAACTTCTCTTTTTCCCCTGTACTATTCCTGTAGGTCAGCACCCACCAGAAGAAGGACATTTGGAAGTCCGGACCCTGGGGGTCTACCACAGACGGAGCACCCACTGCCGGAAAAGATGGGAGGACATTCGCCGCTGAAGCAAGAAGACGGCGGAGGCCCAGCTGGGGATGACCTCCCAACGTGGGAGGGGTGCCCGTCGCATCATGACCCCCCTGATGTTCAGGATCCTGGTGGTGGCATATCCGGAGTTGGATGGGCGCTTGAGAGCATCACAGCAGCCACAAGGGGGTGAGTACACTCTCATTCTGCTGATTCAGCGTGCATTGTAGGTGTCTGGGTAGGGGAGGTGGTCTGTGGGTTCCCCTAGGCCAGGGCGAATTTAGTAGGCAAGGACCCTTCTTAAAGCAGGCCCTGTGGCACCCCACCCCACCTGTGTACAGTGCCAACTACACCTAGTCAGGCTCCTGTGACATCCATGTGTGCAGCAATCGGGCATAGCCTTGTAACCCATGTCCCTGGGATTGAATAGGGAACTCCAAGTGCGCGGCGTAGTGCAGGGGGCTTCTGTGTCTGTAGTGTCTGCCAATGGTAGCGGTATTGCATGCACTCAACATATCTTTCTTCTGTCTCCCCCCCCTTTTTGTGGTCTCCCTGTTCTTGTGTGCATTAGCATCATTAGCCGGAGGAGCAGTGGCACCGGAGCAGGAGGGAGCTGCATCCCACATGGCCCTAAAGGGCGACACTACGGAGTCTGAATTTACCAGTGGGACGGAGGGCGAGGAGAGCTCCACGGCAGGGACAGGAGCTGACACCAGCAATGCGGACTCCTCCTCTGATGGGAGCTCCCTTGCGGTGGTGGGCCCATTTGTGCCCCCCGCATCTACAGGTGCAGCCACCCCCCCTACAAGCACTGCCCTCCGAGCGCCCCTCAGCGCGTGTCCCGTGCCCGCTCACCCAGGAGGGTGGGCATCTCCTTCGCCCCAGGCAGCTCAGTGAGGAGGCCATTGACCTCCTCAGGTCCCTCACTGTTGGGCAGTCTACCATTTTGAATGCCATCAAGGGTGTAGAGAGGCAGTTGCAACAAACCAATGCATACCTGGAGGGCATTCACTCTGGTCAGGCAGCCCATCAGCGAGCTTTTCAGACTCTGGCCTCAGCACTGATGGCAGCCATTGTCCCTGTCTCTAGCCTCCCCCCTCCAACTTCCTCCACCCAGACCCAAACCCCTGTACCTCAGCCTATCCCAAGCACACCATCAGACCAGCATGCAGAAACCTCAACACACAAGGGAAGCTTTGGCAAACATAAGCACCACACATCCCACAGGCACTCACGCAAGCATCACACACATGCAGACACACCAACATCCACTGCCTCCACTGTGTACCCCTCCTCCTCGTCTCCCTCCTCCCTCCCTGTCTCGTCTCCACTCACACCTGCGTGCACCACATCCTCAGCCACTACGTCCATCACCAGCACACCCACCACCACACCCCGCTCACGTGCAGTCACCATCCCCACTACCATTCACACGTCCCCTGTGTCCTCTCCCAGTGTGTCTGTGAGGCCACCTCCCAAGGTACACAAACGCAGCCACACACCCACCCAACAGCCATCCACCTCACGACAGCCTCCAGCCCATTCACCTTCACCCAAAGTCACCAAACGTACACCTCCTGCAACCACTACCTCTTCCTCCACTCCCAAACCCCCTCCATCTACCCATCCCAGTGTTCCTAAGAAAGTTTTCCTGTCCAACTTTGACCTCTTTCCCTCACCTCCTCCACCCCTTCAGTCTCCTAGGGCCCGTCTCTCCAGGTTCCATCCCGCACCTCAGCCACAACATCTGCCGGACCAGTGGTGCCAGTAGTAACCAGCTTCTGGAGTGCGCCAGGCAGCAGGGCAGCCAGTGTGGCAAGGAGCCAGAGCACGGACGGTCCCCCACCTGTAAAGCATAAAAAGTTGGCCAGTGCCCGGCGCCATTCCCACTCCTAAGTACCCTCCCAAACATCCTTCCTTTTCTCTTGGCACCAACTCTCCCAAACCTCCAACCATCACTTCCAAAAGAGTTCCCACCCCTTCCACACCCAAGACCATCTTTCCACCTCCAAATCCACCCCTATTTTCCATCCATCCACCTGTTCCAGGTTCCAAAGCACCCCTGCCAAACGTTCTCCACCCCTTCTGCTTCCCAAACCCTCCTCCTAAATGTTCTCTTAAATGTTCCCAAGACCAAGGACACCCCTCCTAAACCCAAATGTCCCCCTCCCAAATGACATCTTTGAGATGCCTGCCCAATGGATGTCCCTTTGTCAGGAGGTTACCCGAGCAGTGCCTTTTGAGGCACGTTTTGTGGCACTGAAGTGTGCTAGTACACACAATTTCAGTTTGGACTGGCCATTGGCCTTTTGATATGTTTTCCCTTTATTTTATTTTAAGAAGAAATGAATTTCTGTTTGTTTTTGTACACATTAGCCTTTGAATTACTTTTCCCTAGCTATATTTGGGAACTTAGCAATGTTGCATCAGTTCGATTGTGACAGAATGTCATTGTGTTTACACATTGTGGCATGTTAAACTACATCTATGCTTAGAGTGTATGTTGTTATATACATGCACAATTTGAGATGGTATGTGATGGTGTTTAGCTTTTATGGGAAGGCATTCATAACAGTGATGAGCATTTGCACCACCTAATTGATGTGATTGGATACATTGGGATGTGTGGCTACAGGTGTGTTTGTTTCATCCTGACTGGTGATCAATATGACCAGGTTTGTATATTTAGAGCTTGGGACCAGTGCGGGACCTACACAGCACAAGGGAAAATGTTCCATGGATGGGTATGCAGGATGTATCCAAATTGGGCCAGACATTGATTTGGTTGGTATTTCAAATGGTAAAAGTCTCAGTTTGTTTTGGGCAATGTCAACCTCATTTTGCTTGCACATCTCCCTATGATGTATGTAGGATATGTGATGAATTTGTGGAAGTTATTTGTTTATCCACACCTGGAGGGTAGTTAGTTCTTATACTTTTTTACCTTCTTTATTGGTCCTGTGTGCATTATTTTGTGAGTTCCTTACATCTACTTCAGTTGTATGTGAAGAATGCTATTGCTGATGTGCTTGTTTTAATATCTTGCACTTACACACATATGCACAGCACTTGATGATGCTATTGGTTGCCCCTGATAGACGTAAATCTGAGGGACCTGTGCACAGAGACATTTTGGGGCATTGGCAAAGTGAGCTCAGGCACAGTGACACAGACTTTCAGGGCCCCCCCTGATTGAGCCAACCCTGCTCTACAGAGATGACCATGCAATACTTCTTAAACAAATTGTTGTAAATACCATTTTCCCAAAATTACTTTCTAATGTGCATGATGTTTGAGAGCCCATTACAGAATGTTTGCAGAGAAGGTAGGTTTCCGTTTCATGAGACTTCCCTACTAAACTTTATTTTCTATAACTACAGGACCTAGCATGTGAGAATTGGAGGTATTGACAGAGATTATTTACTGTAATGCTAGTGAGGAGCTGCTGTTGTGTTACAATATTAGAAACACATCTCACTATCCCTGAATATTAGCTGTGAACACATTTACAATTTGGAAGAGTGTGTCTGTGAAGTGTCAGTGACCTGGCCAAAGAGGGTATCAAAGAGCAGAATTTGGATCATACATTCAAAGCTGTTCCGAACAGAGACCCACAAAATAGGTTTGGCCCAAGGCACCAAACACCTTAAGATGTACCTGCCTTCCCATCTGTTAACTGAGAAGTCAATGAAAACAGGAAAGAGTGTGGCTTACCATCGGTTGCATCCACGGTGGTGTGGGTTTTGGATGTCATCAAGTAGCAGCAGCCAGACATGTACGATGGGCTGGTGAATTTCTGTCTTATATCCGTTCCTTTCCATCAACTCAGGTGTGGAGGTTTTTCTCCTACAGTCACGTCGGTGGGAAGGGGCATCACGATTGGGACGGCTGAAAAACTGGTGATCCGCCTACTTTGTCATATACATTGGCCTAACCTGCCGTTGTCGTGGTCGAGATTTCCTGGCGGCAACAGCAGTGCAGGGACAGTCTTTAGTCTACGCACCCGCTTGCTTCATAATTTAGTGGGCGGACCACAAAATTGGCGGCCTGGAAATCTGATGCCGTTTTGGTGGTGGGACCCTTTCCACCAAACTCGTAATCAGGCCCTAAATCTACAAAAACTCTAAATCAACAATATAACTATAATCTACAACCCCCCTTATGTCTCTTACCAGCACAACCCTAAAAAAACTTTAAAAAGGTCTTAGCTGTTCTGACGAACTACACCACCTTCCCATGCCCTCCTTACCGGACAAATAGGCTACAAAATAGAAGGTAGTAGTAAAGAAAATGGCCTGAAATGAAACTAAAAAAAAAGACTATGGGCCTCAATATGAGTGTTTGGCAGTCTGAGGACAGCCACCGTTGCAGTGACGGATGGACCACCGCACTCCAGGCGATCCGACTGCCACATTACAGCCCTGGCAGACTGACCCGCGAGGGGACTGCTGCCCTTAAAGGAACATTGTTCTAGATGGGCTGACTGTGGCCAGACTGGCTGAGTACATTTCATCTTTCCACCAGCCTTTCCATGCTTGGGACCCCGCCATGGAAAGGCTGGTGGAAAGTCAGTGCTGGGGTGGGTGCCTGCCCAGCGCCATTGGAATGCTCCCTTAAAGGAGCCGAGGCCAATATCGTACAACTGTTCCTGTCGGTCAGCCTGACAGGAACATGTAATACAATGTTCCCACTGTCAGCCCCGTGAGAACATTGTAATACACTTGAGAGGACACAACCGGTAAGATGGTGGCGTCCTCCCCATAGCTTTGGCGGACCTGTGGTAGGACCACCAAAGTCTTAATGAGGTCATATCTCCCCACAGAAAACAATGGAAATATATGGAAAAAAATGTTTAAAAAATGCTTCAAAAATCTTAAACATGCAAAAATGATTTGGAAAAATATGGGAAACAATTAAAGTGTAATTAAATAATAGTATTTAATCATATACAATTATGCATTATACACTAAAACAATTATGTATAAAAATGTTTTTAAAGGGATGGTATTCATGTTTATAAAACATGTAAAACAATTAAACAAATGACAGGAAAGTACAGAAAGTTACAGAAAAATGTACAAATACCAATATGTTTAAATTAAATTATGTTTATATATAATTTACATCGTTTATTTAATACTAACATTTAATTAAAATATTGTTTATATATCAATATGAAATGTTTTATTTAAAGGTGCTATTATATATATATATATATATATATATATATATATATATATATACAAAAAAAAAATATATACAGGGAGTGCAGAATTATTAGGCAAATGAGTATTTTGACCACATCATCCTCTTTATGCATGTTGTCTTACTCCAAGCTGTATAGGCTCGAAAGCCTACTACCAATTAAGCATATTAGGTGATGTGCATCTCTGTAATGAGAAGGGGTGTGGTCTAATGACATCAACACCCTATATCAGGTGTGCATAATTATTAGGCAACTTCCTTTCCTTTGGCAAAATGGGTCAAAAGAAGGACTTGACAGGCTCAGAAAAGTCAAAAATAGTGAGATATCTTGCAGAGGGATGCAGCACTCTTAAAATTGCAAAGCTTCTGAAGCGTGATCATCGAACAATCAAGCGTTTCATTCAAAATAGTCAACAGGGTCGCAAGAAGCGTGTGGAAAAACCAAGGCGCAAAATAACTGCCCATGAACTGAGAAAAGTCAAGCGTGCAGCTGCCACGATGCCACTTGCCACCAGTTTGGCCATATTTCAGAGCTGCAACATCACTGGAGTGCCCAAAAGCACAAGGTGTGCAATACTCAGAGACATGGCCAAGGTAAGAAAGGCTGAAAGACGACCACCACTGAACAAGACACACAAGCTGAAACGTCAAGACTGGGCCAAGAAATATCTCAAGACTGATTTTTCTAAGGTTTTATGGACTGATGAAATGAGAGTGAGTCTTGATGGGCCAGATGGATGGGCCCGTGGCTGGATTGGTAAAGGGCAGAGAGCTCCAGTCCGACTCAGACGCCAGCAAGGTGGAGGTGGAGTACTGGTTTGGGCTGGTATCATCAAAGATGAGCTTGTGGGGCCTTTTCGGGTTGAGGATGGAGTCCAGCTCAACTCCCAGTCCTACTGCCAGTTCCTGGAAGACACCTTCTTCAAGCAGTGGTACAGGAAGAAGTCTGCATCCTTCAAGAAAAACATGATTTTCATGCAGGACAATGCTCCATCACACGCGTCCAAGTACTCCACAGCGTGGCTGGCAAGAAAGGGTATAAAAGAAGGAAATCTAATGACATGGCCTCCTTGTTCACCTGATCTGAACCCCATTGAGAACCTGTGGTCCATCACCAAATGTGAGATTTACAAGGAGGGAAAACAGTACACCTCTCTGAACAGTGTCTGGGAGGCTGTGGTTGCTGCTGCATGCAATGTTGATGGTGAACAGATCAAAACACTGACAGAATCCATGGATGGCAGGCTTTTGAGTGTCCTTGCAAAGAAAGGTGGCTATATTGGTCACTGATTTGTTTTTGTTTTGTTTTTGAATGTCAGAAATGTATATTTGTGAATGTTGAGATGTTATATTGGTTTCACTGGTAATAATAAATAATTGAAATGGGTATATATTTTTTTTTTGTTAAGTTGCCTAATAATTATGCACAGTAATAGTCACCTGCACACACAGATATCCCCCTAACATAGCTAAAACTAAAAACAAACTAAAAACTACTTCCAAAAAATTCAGCTTTGATATTAATGAGTTTTTTGGGTTCATTGAGAACATGGTTGTTGTTCAATAATAAAATTAATCCTCAAAAATACAACTTGCCTAATAATTCTGCACTCCCTGTATATATATATAAATATGAGAAAAATAATAAAAAGTACAAACTGATATGTACCTTTATTATGATAATGGCATTTAAATATAAGAATATGGTATTTTAAAAATGCATAACCAACTCCTATGTGAATTATCTTTATGAAAATCTGGGACAGTATTTAAATTACATTAACTATGACTACTGTATACAAAACAATTTTAACAAAAGTATTGGTCTCTAAAAGGATTACATTTATTATTCCCACTCCAATCAAATACATTTTCGGGAAGGTATTAAACACTAAAGGGGTCACATTGCCTATTCCCAGTCCAATGCAATAGTTTTGAGGAAAGTGTTGGATACTAAAAGGATCACATTGCCTTTTCCTATTCCAATGTAACCTATTTTGGGCAAGGTGTTGGACACTATAGGGGTCATATTTACTATTCCTACTCCAATTTGGGGAAGGTTTTCCATCAGTCAATTAATACTTCTATAGCACGGCTTATCACCCGAATGGTCTCAAGGTGCTGTTGCGGGTGGGCTGCTCACTTGAATAGCCAGGTCATGAGGTCCTTTCTGAACTGCTTCAGTGATGCAGCCTGTCTGAGTTTGAGTGGTAGCGTATTCCATGTCCGGGCTGCGAGGTAGGAGAAGGATCTTCCTCCTGCTGTGCTTTTGCGGAATCTAGGAATGGCTGTGAGGGCAAGTTGGGAAGAACAGAGTTGTCTGTTGGGTGCATAGAAGGTGAGGTGGTGGTTGAGGTAGGCTGGTCCTTTGTTGTGTAGTGCCTTGTAGGTGTGTGTTAGAAGCTTGTAAGTGATGCGTTTGTTGACTGGGCGCCAGTGTAGGTCTTTGAGGTGGAAGGAGATGTGGCTGTGTCGAGGATGACAGGGATGAGCCTGGCTGCTGCATTCTGGATCCTTTGCAGTTTTGATTGCAGTTTCTTTGTGATGCCAGCATAGAGTACATTGCCGTAGTCCAGTTTCATACTGAGAAGTGTGTGGGTGACTGTCCCCCTCATCTCAGTGGGGATCCACTTGAAGATCTTGCAAAGGAATTGTAGGGTATAGAAGCATGAAAATGAGGAGGCATTGACTTGACAGGTCATGGACCGAGAGAAGTCCAGGATAATGCCCTGATTGCATGGGTGGTCGGTGGAAGCAGGGGCATCTTCCAGGGTGGTAGGCCTCCAAGAGTCGTTCCAGGTGAAGGGGGTGGAGCCGAGAATGAGGATCTCCATCTTGTCTGAGTTGAGTTTGAGGCAAGTGGCTTCCAATCAGGTGGCGACTACTCTCATTCTGTTGTGGAAATTTCTCTTGGTCTTTGCTGGGCCATCGGTCGGGGAGAGTATCAACTGGGTATCGTTGGTGCAGGAGACGATGTTTAGGCCATGTTGTCTGAAGATTTTGGCAAACGAGGCCATATACATTTTGAAGAGTGTCAGGCTGAGTGCGGATCCTTGGGATACTCCACAGCATGTTTCTTTGTGTTCCGGTGTGAATAGTGGTAGTCTGACACTCAGTGTTCTTCTGGTAAGGAAGGATCTGATACATTCCAACGCTTCATCACCCATGCCGGCGTCATGGAGTCTGGTCCAGAGGGTGGAGTGGAAACAGTGTCAAATGTGGCGGAGAGTTCGAGGAGGATGAGTATAGCCATGTCTCTGTGGTCCAGTATGGCACGTATGTCATTGGTGCCTGCTAGGAGTGCTGTTTTGGTACTGTGGTTGCTCCTGAATACAGATAGGGATGGGTCTAGGATCTAGTATGTCTAGAGGAATTTGGTGAATTGCTGGTTCACAGCCTTTTCAGTTACTTTGGCTGGGAAAGGAAGCAGAGAGTTGGTCTTGGGTCAGCTGTAGGTTTCTTGAGTAGCGGGTTGATCTCGGCGTGCTTCCAGTCGGATGGGAATGTGGTGGTCTTGAAGGATTGGTTGATAGTCCGGCAGAGCTCTGGTGCGATGGTGGTGCTTGCCAGGTTGAAAATGTGATGTGCGCACGGACCTGAGGGTGCTCCAGAGTGGATGGAGTTCATGAGTTTCCAGGTTTCCCCTGTGGGGATGGAGGTCCAAGAGTTCAAGATCTGGTGCAGCGTGGTGATATTAGTGGGTGGTACGGGTGTGTTTTAAAGCCTTTGTAAATGTGCTTTTCCGGTGGCAGAAAGTGGCGATTTCGTCGCATAGGTCTTGAGAGGGAGGGACGAACGAGGTGTCTGTTCTGGGGTTCGTGAGCTCTATGATGATGGTGAAGAGCTCCTTGCTGTTGTGAGTGCGGGTGCTGAGGCGTTCTTGAATGGTGGCTTTCTTAGTGGCTCTGATATTTAGGTGGTGCACGTGACTGCGTTTTTGTAGGCTATGCAGTCTTCTGTTGATTTGCTGCTCCTCCATTTCTAGTCGTCTGCAGGAGCATTTGGATTCTTGTAGGTCTGTCATGAACCAACTAGGTGTCTTGCTTTGTTGGTTTCCTGCAGTTTTTTCTGAGGGGAGCTACACTGTTGGCGCATTCAGAGATCCAGCAGTGTAGGTTACGTATGGATTCATTTGTGTTTTCTACGTCCAGTGTGGAGGAGTGGCTAAGTGCGTCAGTAAGTTGTGCTTCTGTGACTTTGCACCAGCGTCTGCAAGGGGGGCCGTGGGCATAGTGGCATGCAGTGTTCTTTGTGAAGGTGAAATGGACGTGTCGGTTCAATGGTGTTTGAAGGTGTGAGAGATGGTAATGTTGTTCCCTGCCGGAAAGACAGGATCAAGGGTGTGCCCAGCTGTGTGAGTGGGAGAGATGACAAGTTGCTTGAGGCTGAGTGTTGCGAGATTGTCCAAGAAGCTTGTGGTGCTGGTGCCATCCTGAATATCAAGGTGGCAGTTGAGGTCGCTGAGTCGGATGTAGTCATGGAGGCGAGCGATTGTGTGTCGACAAGGTCAGCAATGGCTTTGCTGAATTGAGGCAGGGGTCGGTGGTCTGCAGATGAGCGTGCCATGGAAGGAGGTGTTGGGAATGGTCTGAATCTGGAAGTGTAGGTGTTCATGGGTTGGCTGGATCTGTGACTCATCGGTGGTTGTCAGGCTGAGGGTGTTCTTGTAGACTCTGGCGATACCTCCTCCTGGACGGTTGGCTCTGTCTTTGTGAATGATCTTGTAACCATCGGGAATGGACGTAGTGATGTCTGGGTCTGAGGTAAAGGTGATCCAGGTTTTCACGAGGAAGGCGATCGAGTCGAGGAGGTCCCAGACTTCTACTGCATGATTGACGAGGGAGCATGTGTTGAGTATGCACTTGAGGTGGCGTCTGGGCTTGGTACAGGATCATGTGGTGGTGGGTGGAGAGTGCGGGAGCATGAGAGACACAAGAAGGGTCCATTAGTGTTCCTTGGGTTGGCTAGGTGGCAGGCTGAGGATCTTCCCTGGTTGAGGGCGCGTAGGGTGTTTGGGTCATACCAACAAATGGAACAAGAACCAGGGTCCATGGCACAGGGCGCGGTCCAGGTGCGGACAGGTGTAGATGGGCTTGCTTTTGGTGTGCTTTTGGCGTGCCCACTGCGACTGTCCTCTATGCAACCACTCAGTGGCCACCTTTAAGAAGGGGAAGGAGGCTCTGGACAGCTGGGAGGCAGGAGCATGGGAAAGCAACAATGAGGGAAAGTGGTGAGAAAACTGCAGAAAAGCGTCAAAGTAGACAGACAAGAAAAAGAGTAAAAAACAAGAGAAAATGCTGGAAAAGACAGAAAGCAGACAGAATCAGATGGCCATTCGGCCACAAGGGAGGAGGCACAGGCGGGTGCCTGTAGGTGGAGCGGGCCTCGACCTCAGAGCCGGTAGGCTCTTGAGGAGATCGGTCACGGTGGCAACAGCAGGTGGAGCCACTCAGGAGGGAGCAACAAACGCTGACCAGAAAGGTCAGTGTAGTCGCCCCTCACTGCGCAGCGGGCACCCTTAAGAAGGGGAGAGAGGTGGGAGGGTTTGGACTGCTGGGAGGTGGGATGGCAGGAAAAGCGCTTAGCGGGCGGGGCCACAGGAGCAACAGCGGCAGGGAAGTAAGCGCGGGAAAGCAGCAACAAGGAAAGGTGCTGAGAAAAGTGCAGAAAAGTGGCAAAATAGACAAAAAAAGAGTGAAAAACAAGAGAAAAAGCAGGAAGAAACAGAAAGCAGACAGAAGCAGATACCCATTACGCCACCAGGGGTGAGGCACAGGTGGGTGACTGCGGGTGGATGCGAGCCTCGATCTCAGAGCTGGCAGGCTCTTGATGAGATCGGTTGCAGTGGGAACAGGTATATCCATGCAGGAGGGAACGACAAATGCTGACCATAAAGTTCAGTGGAGTCACCCATCACTGGGCAGTGGCCACCCTTAAAAAGGGGAAGGAAGTGGAAGGGTTTGGACAGCTGGGAGGGCAGGAAAAGTACTTTGTGGGCGGGGCGGGCTGCAGCCGTGGCAGGGAAGGAAGCGCAGGAAAGTGGCAATGCGGAAAGGTGCAGAAAAGCGGCAATGTAGACAAACAAGAAAAAGAGTGAAAAACAAGAGAAAAAGCAGGATAAGACAGAAAGCAGACAGAAGCAGAAGGTCAGTGGAGTCGCCCCTCACTGTGTAGCGGCCACCCTTAAGAAGGGGAGGGAGGTAGTAGTGTCTGGACAGCTGGGAGGCGGTAGGGCGGGAAAAGTGCTTTACAGGTGGGGATGCTGGGGCAGCAGTGGCAGGGAGGGAAGCGCAGGAAAGCAGCAACAAGGAAAGGCACTGAAAAAGTGCAGAAAAGCAGCAAAGTAGACAGACAAGAAAAAAGGGAAAAACAAGAGAAAAAGCAGGAAAAGACAGAAAGCAGATGGAAGCAGATGGCCACTAGGGACTAGGGACTTACTGCGCAGTGGCCACCCTTAAGAAGAGGAGGGCAGTGGGAGGGTCTTGACCGCTGGAAGAGGTGGGTTGGGAAAAGCACTTTGCGGGTGGAGGGTGGGGCTGCAGGGACAGCAGAGGCACAGAGAAAAGTGCAGGAAAGGGGCAATGGGGAAAGGCGCTGAGAAAAGTGCAGAGAAGTTGCAAGGTAGACAGACAAGAAAAAGTGAAAAACAAGAGAGAAAGCAAACAGAAGCAGATGTCCACTAGGCCACCAGGGAGGAGGTGTAGGCCGGTGTCTGCAGGTTTGAGGCAGGTGGCAGCAGGTGGAGCCACGCAGGAGGGAGAAACAAACGCTGGCCAGAAAGGTCTGTGCCCAAAATGTTTTGGGCACAAAAGGGTCACATTGATTATACCCATTCCAATCTAAACCATTTTGGGAAAAGTGTTGTACACTAAAGAGGCCAAAGTTACTATTCACACTTCACTCCAATCTAAAATGGTCACATTTAAAATGCTAACTCCAGTCTAGAGCATTTTAGTGAGTGTGTTGGACACTAAATGGTCACATGTACTCTTCGCACTCCCATCTAAACTATTTGTGGGAAAATGTTGGACACTAAAGGAGTTAAATTTATTATTCCCACTCCAACATAAACCATTTTGAGGAAGGTCTTGGGCACAAAAGCATTAACATTTACTATTCTCACTCTAATGAAAACCTAATAGGAGAGGGCAGTAGACACTAAAAGAGTTAATAAAATAAATAAAAACATTACTGATAACACAATTTTTACCAGAAAAGTTTTTATATTTAACATGAATCAATGACATGTTAAATAATTTGCCTTTAATTTTAAAACAATGTTAAATTATATATAATATTTGTTAATGAAACAAAATTTAACTATAAGATGTACACATAACATATACCTAAACAAAATGTAAAAAATCCTAAAATATATTTGCATTACATAAAATGATGATAACATTTAAAAAGAAATATAAAATATATATTTTTTTATAAATCAGAACAAATATATTTCATTTTCCCAATTCTATCTTTTTACATAAATATGAAATGTCTCACTACCAATAAAAATGACTTTGATTTGTAAACTTCAATCCATATAAGATATAAACAAAATATATATTTTTATGAATACATCATACATTGTTTATACATGTTTTAAATTAGACACATTTAATTTTCTGTGTTAAAATTAATAAATAAACACCCAACATTCCACTACCATAGCACATTAAAACAAAACATTAATTGTGCACATTAATAAATCTTAAAATTAGAAAAATCACAATTTAAATAAATAAATACATGGCGTTATTAAAATCTCTAATCAAAAAATCAATAAATAACTAAAATAAAACAGAATAGAATAAAATATATGTAAAACACATAAAAACAATATTCTATACAGCAATATTTATCTAAGAATAGTTTTACAACAATATTAAAAACATTTAAAATTATAGACTTATCTTTGATATTACTGTCCACGATCTTTTTGGCATCCTTATAGTCTTGACACAATATTTTAGTATCACAATACTTTTTGTTAATATATTGTTCAAACACCTATTTATCTTCAAATGTCTAATGTTGCAAATATAATGTGATACACTTTAATATACCTCACCTAAATTGTGGTCAAGTGCCAAGTGTCAGGATTAGAGCATAGACTTTTGAAATGTAAAGTCAGCAACAAGGAGACTGGTCCACACTTCAGATTGTAAATTCAAATGCAATATAGCTGGCTATCTTGTTAATGAAGTGCTAAGTGATAAATAGGAGTTTACATTGTTCAGCAGAACTATTGCCAAGTATTGAAACAATACTTTAAGTCAAAAACAATTATGCCAATATCTTTCAATCATTATATGATTTGCTGTTTTGTTAATGAAGATTCTTATGCATCCTGCCTTTAGAAAATATAATTAAAAAACTAAAATAAAGATAAATAAATTGGCCTGAATGCCCCCTGAAAAATCACTTCTTAAGCTCACCATACCCTATCTTCACAAGATAAAAAGGAGCAGTGCCCCCCTTTAGAATAAACATGGTTATGAATAATAGTGATTCTTCATTTAACTTCACTTTGGCATCTGCCAATTGGTGTGACCCTGTCATTAACACATAATGAGCTTCTTCCCACAATAGACAAGGATGGTGTAGCAATGTGGGTACTGGTAGGAGTCTACTTCATTAGATGCATCTGGACATGAAGTTGCTAACTATCACTAAAATGTTTAACATAGCAATCGTTTTTTTTCCAGATGACAAAAGCTGAATATGAATGAAAGAGAAATCCTTTTTAGTAATGGTGAAAGAACACAGTTCTGCAACAAAGCAATGTCCTGCACTTAAGTTTTTAGATAATCTGAGCTTTCAGCTGATGAGAATTCCCAATATCTTGACAAAGTTTTTGATTTAAAGGGCACCGTGCCAACCCATATCAATGTAAATTAGAGTCTGTCCCTGAACACAACATAAACACTTTTATAATTATGCTATACTAGATTTTAGAAATTGCTTATTTTGATGTCACCCCCAGGTCTCAAATTAACTATGAATATGATCCATATACTGGTGTGTTAAAAACCCCAACCAGAGGATTTAAGGATCCCAAAAAAGATGTAGGTATTCTTTTTCATGGATTTGGCATACATGGTCATACCACCCCCAGTATCTTCCCGATGTAATACAGGATTAGGTATGGGACCCGTTGTCTTTTACACAAAGTATTGGATGGCCTGCTTGCCTTCTCTGAAGCTTTAGAGTTGTTCATCCAAATGATCACAAATACAAAATCAAGAGTAGCCACGATGTATATAATTGAGTTTTCACCTACGTCGTCAAATGCATAATTTTCTTATGCTATCCATTGTTTGACTTGACCTTTGACTGTGTATTTGATTAAGCACCTTGTAATGGGACCTTAATAGAATTCTCTTTGATTGCCCTGCGGTGTCATTCAAAATTAAACTTCCTACTGACTCACTCACTCCTCCACTCACTCATTAATTTGCTTGCTCGCTCACTTACTGTTCCCTCTCCTTGTCTGTTATGCATTGGAATTTACCTAGAGGAGGTAAACTTCTGCTGCTACCATTTGCGAGTGCTTCTAACACTCTTATCTGATCTGTTTCTGCAGGATCTGCCAGAATAGTTCTTTCTAATGTCCCTTTTCAGCCCCTATACCCTTAGGGAAGTGTAAAATGTAAAGGTGAGAGAAATGTATGTCTAAGTGAGGGACATAAGGCAACTCATGCTGAATGTTAAATTCAAGGTGACTATACTCCTCTTTCATATAACCAACTGTTCAATGAAAAACTGCCCTACTGAAGCAATTTACCTTAAAGATTGCTGTGTATTGTGAAGAGTTAGAAGAATCGTACTACTTATATAGCTTTCGGTTGTACTGACAATCAGTTTGAATGTCTAGTTTGATATAATAGGACTGGTATAATAGTATAATGCAGAATTTGTTTTGTTGTGATTGTTGGACCTTGCAGAGTCATCCCCAAAAGTTTTGCCTCCTTCCTTCTATTTTTTCTGACCTGTTTTTGTTGTCTTTAGGACTCTGGGCAGTTTACCACTGCTAACCAGTGCTAAAGTACATATGCTCTCTGTATAAATTGTATCGGTGGTTGGTTTATCCATGAATAGCATATTTGATTTACTAGTATGTCCCTAGTAAAGCGCACTAGAGGTGCCCATGGCTTGTAAATCAAATGCTACTAGTGGGCCAGCAGCACTTACTGTGCCACCAACATGAGTAGCCCTGTAAACATGGCTCAGACTTGCCACTGCAGTGTCTGTGTGTGTAGTTTTAAACTGACAATTCGACCTGGCAAGTGCACCCACTTGCCAGGCCCAAACCTTCCCTTTTTATACATGTAAGGCACCTTTAAGGTAGGCCCTAAGTAGCCATGTGGGCAGGGTACAGTGTATGTGAAAGATGGGACATGTACTGATGTGCTTTACAAGTCCTAACAGTGAAATACCGACATATTCAGTTTTCAATGTTGCAAGGCCTTTCTCTCTCATGGGTTAAAATGGGGGCTGCCTTTAAATATCTCTTAAGTGTAGTTTCTATCCGGGAGCAGATAGAGATGTGGAAATTGGGATCTCTGAACTCACAATTTAAAAATACATAGTTTGGTAAAGTTGTGTTTTAGATTGTCAGTTGGAAAATGCCACTTTCAGAAAGTGTGCATTTTCTTGCTTAAACTATTATGTGACTCTGCCCGCTTGTGTATTCCCTGTCTGGGTCAGACTGACAGTTGGGCTGCTTGCCGCACAAAGGGAGCTGAGGTGTAGCCTGCATTTCCTGATGGGCCATCTGGGCTAGAGTGGAGGGAGGAGTTGACACTTACACCTGAAGGGCTGTGCCTGCCCTCACACAATGCAGTCTCCAATCCCCTGGTGTGAGTCTGGAGCCAGGCCTGAGCAAGGCAGGATCTTGTAACCAACAGAGACTTTCCTTTGAAGGTTGCCAACTTCAAAGGCAGAAGGGGTATAAGTAGTGGACCCAAAACCCTAGAGTTTTAGAATACTTGTGGAACCAAGAGGAACCTCTGCCAGGGAGAAGAGTTGAAGAGCTGGAGGAGGAGTACTACCCTTTGCTATGTGTGCTTTGCTGGGTTGGCCTGCAGTTGCTGTTTCTGTCTGAGAGGACAAAGACTGGACTTTGCTGTGTCTCCTGCTTGTGAAGTTTCCCCAAATACTTGGACTGAGCTTGGCCCCTGTTCTGAAGTCTCAGGGCCATCAAAGACTTCCGCTACCAGCACCTGGACTCTCTGCTGAAACTCCTACCCTGCCAAATAGTGCCCAATCCAGTCCCTGGGCCGTTGAAAGGAGAATTTGGTGAAAAACCAAGAAGAACCAAGTGCACGGACTTCGGACTGACGCCGCTGCTGGATTCCGCGATGCCACCAGCAACTGAAGCTGTGGACCTTGCTGGAGTGCGTGACCTCGCAGGCCTGACACCACCACACCCTCGCTGAAGTCCACAACTTATTGAGTCCGAAAGTGTTGTGTCACTGATGTCTGTGACACCCGACATAACCACACTGCGCTGTGACCGCTGAGTATCGACCCCGCCGGAAGTGCGCGGATCCACCGCTCCGCACCAACGCCGCCTCACCTCCACAGCTCTGCAGCAAGGACCCAAGGCATCACAGAGTCACCTCTAGTCCTTTGCTCCACAGCTTCAGAATCGACGCCGCATCAGATCCAGTGACACCTCGATCCTTGTCTCTATGCACCGGTTTGTTTCTTCATTTTCACAAGATACTGTTTCTGGTGGTCTGTATAACTCCATGACTGACACCCCTAGCATTGGATTGTTGGGAACTACTCCATCACAACACTGTGATATCACCAATGAGCATCATTTGTGTTTATAAGTGCTATATTGAAGTTTCATTTTTAAGAATTCATAACTTTGCCTGCGTATGTTGGATTTTTGTTGTTTTGGTCTTGTTTTACTCA
Source organism: Pleurodeles waltl (assembly GCF_031143425.1). Classification (NCBI taxonomy): domain Eukaryota; kingdom Metazoa; phylum Chordata; class Amphibia; order Caudata; family Salamandridae; genus Pleurodeles; species Pleurodeles waltl. The sequence continues at coordinate 1,005,621,689 of NC_090440.1, read as the reverse complement.
GAAAAAGTTTGGCTATTTATCTAAAGTGTTGTTGAGTTATTTTGTGGTGTTGTTAGTGTATTACTGTGTTGTTTGGTACAAATACTTTACTCATTGCCTCTGAGGTAAGCCTGACTGCTTGTGCCAAGCTACCAAGGGGGTGAGCAGGGGTTATACTAGATGTGTATCTCCCTTACCCTGTCTAGAGTGAGGGTCCCTGCTTGGACAGAGTGCAAACTGACTGCCAACCAGAGACCCCATTTCTAACAATTATATTTGCGACACTCTTTGAGATTAGAATGCCATGCAGAGCTATAGGCCACTTGACAACTATCTAGAAAATACTGATGGTGAATATCAGGCCTAAGTGAAATTAAATACTCTTGCATGTGTGACTTCTCTGTTACCTTTTCCTTCCAGTCTTAAAAAGGATATAACTTAACTTTGAAAAGATCTAGATTCCTTCTGGAAACTGAGAGTGGGTATGGAAGTTTTTATGAGATAAGGGGCCAGATGTACAAACCATTTCACCAGTCACAAACGGCCCATCGGGCGGCTTGTGACCGGTGAAATGCATTTTGCCATGTACTAAAAGCAAAATGTGATTCAGTAACTTGTTACCGAATCACATTTTGCTTTTGCGATTCAATATTAGGAAGTGGTGTGTTTAGGGCATCCCTTCCTAAAACTGAATAGAACTGGCGTGTATGAATGTTTTGTGACTGTGAATGTGGTTGTAAAACACTCGCAGTTACCACCAAATTCAAGCTGGTGGTAACCATTCGCAAATGGGAAGGGGGACCCCTTCCCCTTTGTGAATGGAGCGCAAAACTTTTTTCAGAGCAAGCAGTGGTCCTATGGACCACTGCCTACTCTGAAAAATGTAAAAGAAAAGTTTCAATTTTTTTTGGAAACGTGCTGCATTAGAAAAAAAAAACTTTTATTTAAAAAGCATTCACAGACATGGTGGTCTGCTGTCCCTAGCAGGCCACCATCCCTGTGAGTGCAGCCATTCCCAATGGGGTTGCAAATTGCAACCTACCTCACGAATATTGATGAGGTAGGTAATTTGCAACCCCTTTGGGAATCACAAACAGTGTGCTTCACACTGTTTACATTTGGTTTTGCGACTTGCAATTTGAGATTCCCAAAACGATCACAAATGGCGAGTCGCAATACAAAATGCCATACATCTGGCCAAAGATCAATCTTTTTATTATAATGTGCCAGAACAGGTGGTAAAGCGAGTATAGGCTACCCATCATACTGTGACAAGAAGTCTTGCATTATGAAACTGCAGGTGCCGACTCAGAAGGTAGCAAATTTTGCAAAATAATTTGCCCTCCACAGACTTCTTGTGAACGTTTAATGGGAAGATACAGGCACAGCTAATGACCCCATTGAATAGGAGGACGTTTCTGGTCTAATGTAGAAGGTGATGAGTTGGCATTGCAAAGGATCGTAGACTGGGAAGGTTCAGGTAGTGGTTGCCTATTACATATGGTCCAGACTACATTTTAAAAAGCCAATAAATTATCTACCTTACAAATAATTTTGATTCAAAACAATCATTACCAATTCTTCAAATGTTACTTTTCGAAAGAATTCCAGTTGTCTCATGAAAACATTGTCAGGAAGCAGAGGATAAAATAACATAGTAGCTTCAAATCCATATATCAGCAAGATAATTCTGGTATGAAATTACATTGTTACAAGATTTCCACCTCTGAATACAGGAATTTAGTCCTAATCACAGCCAATAAATGTCCAGCAAACATTTTGATATTTGATTGCCACATCTTTGCTCTCATTAGTTGTTCACAGTTTTTTTTGTCAAACTGGAAAAAAGTATTTCATCACTTTGGTGCACCTGAAAATGAGTTTGCTTGTGTCTAGGTAATGGAAATGCTATCCAACATAAATCCAGGTGGTCTGTGGGTCAGCACTGACTATGTGCACCCCGTCTATTTAGGTTCATTATGGCTATACACAAAGGCAGTTTGAAACATGTAAAGTAAAACTCCTGTAATACTCTTTTACATATTATTGCATACTTTTGTAAATTGGCCCCAAAACACCCAGCCTGGATTAAAATGGAAATGTCCAGAGAATGTTTATATACAATTAGGAAAAACAGAAAGGACGGTGCCCTTTATTGCACTTTTGTTAATAGGGAGTTGGGTGTTTCAGGCCTGATTTATAAAGCCATGTGAGAGTATGTAAAAGATGAACCCGATAGTGCTTCCTCCTATACTGACAAATGCAGTGTGAATTGGCCCTGATGTCTAAAAAGGTATCCTATGTAAATATTCTGAAAATCTAGGAAGGGTACAGCCCCCCACCACGGCCCTCCTGGGCCAACATTGCACATATCTGATTTAAGCAGCACTTAGGTTACTCTCTTTCTTTAGTAGGGTAGGCTCCTCGCCATTTGGTTGGTAAAGACACCAAGAGAAGACAAAAGTGCAGGGAATTCAAATGTAGATAATGGTGTTGGAGGAGCTATAATTGCCAGTCCTAGCTAGCCGGCTTCTCTCTTGTGCGTGCACAAAGCTCACAGGTTTACGAGTAATAAAATGCTCTGTTAATGTCTTGGCCAAGTTGTCATTGCTCACACATTGAAATGATTTGTAAAAAAACTGCTGTGCGAACATATTTCTCCTAGCATAAACACATGTAAAACTTGTGTAACAGCAACAAAATGTCATCTCCATGAAAACAAGGATTTAGAGCATAAATAGAAAGAGTCAGTACTCCATGCAGAGCATTCTGTATTAAGGGCTTTTACTGGAAATTGCTATGTTGTTTACAGTCATTTTTATTTTGTTTCACACAAAACAGTGTGGAATTAAATCACTGCCAAAATCTTTTGGCAAGTGTAATATAACTTGGATCTCACGATGGGATAATTTTGCGTTGGAGGACTTCAGCAACTATTCTTAACTATCTAAAATTAATCCACATATACATTCACAGAAAACCAACCGTGTGACTCATGTCACTCATTTGTATCGAAATATTGGAAAAATAACCTTAAATGTGCTTGTTATTGTCTAGATATGTCACAGCTGAAAGCCTAGTGCCCAGATGATTAAAAAATAGAATGCATTTTTTCTACTAAAATGGGTGATATATTATGTTTCAAGTCACAGCTTTATCTTGAAGCTAAGTTTAAACGAGCTTTGGTTAAGCCAATAGGCCTAGCCTTGGCAATCTGGTTAACTATTTTTGTGCAAGCAAATGCCAGAAAATAAAAAAGAAAAAGAGAAACACTTCTGCCTACACATGGCAGTGATATGTTTGCAATGAATATTTTTTTTTAATAAACATCACATATAATGTGTTTCCTAGTTGGCCGGTGTAGTAGGAAATGGTGTAAAAAGCAATATTTTAATTGTGACGCACCTCCACGAATAAAAAAGTGCTGTTTATTGTAACCTGAAAACGTAGTTTAGACACACAAGCACAACCAAAATGATAAAAAGGTTATAAAAAGTATTAACCCACCAGGCCTTCCACTGACAAATACTTCTTTTAGGTGGATAAGTAAATGTGACCAAGTAAAATGATTATCACTGACAGTGCTAAAAAGACAATGGCTGAGGTGGCTGACCCATTACCCCATGCTGTATGCTGTGGTGGGTGGAAGCAAAACGTAAATGACCACTGAACATACCAGTGGATGAAGATGGCTGACAAAAAGCCCCTCAATAAAGGTATACATGTATGTATTTTTATTTATGCTGTTTTCATCACATGCACCTGGCAAACAGCTAAAGCCGTCTCTAGCTAGACCTAAAAAATGTATGCTAAGCAAGTAAAAGAAGACATAGTGAAACTTATAAATATGTGTAAGCACTGCGCTAATGCCAGGGGTCAGAACCTGGATAGAATTTACAAAATCTGCTTGAATAGAGGCTATATTACACAGATTTGACAGGTGCTGTGCAGTTTTGTGCACTGATCAACCAATTCAAAACATGGTCAACATATCCAGTTGTCGTATTTACACTGGTCCTTTAGTTGGAATGTCAGTGTAGAATTTCAACCCAGGGAATAAAAATTGTCCGACATCACTCCAAGGCCCGTATTTATACTCCGTTTGCGCCGAATTTGCGTCGTTTTTTTCGACGCAAATTCGGCGCAAAACTAACGCCATATTTATACTTTGGCGTTAGACGCGTCTAGCGCCAAAGTATTGGCAAATAGCGTCATTTTTTTGCGTGAACGCCTTCCTTGCGTTAATGAGATGCAAGGAAGGCGTTCCCGTCTAAAAAAATGACGGCGACGCAAATGCGTCGTATTTATACTCCCGGGCAAAAATCACGCCCGGGAGTTGGCGGGTCAAAAAACCCCGCATTTGCGCCACTATTTAACGCCTGGGTCAGGGTAGGCGTTAAGGGGCCTGTGGGCTCAAAATGAGCCCACAGGTGCCCTCCCCTGCCCCCAGGGACCCCCCCTGCCACCCCTGCCCACCCCAGGAGGACACCCAGGGATGGAGGGACCCACCCCAGGGACATTCAGGTAAGTTCAGGTAAGTATAATTTTTTATATTTTTTAATTTTTTTTGGGTGGCATAGGGGGGCCTTATTTGTGCCCCCCTACATGCCACTATGCCCAATGACCATGCCCAGGGGACACAAGTCCCCTGGGCATGGCCATTGGGCAAGGGGGCATGACTCCTGTCTTTACTAAGACAGGAGTCATGAAATGGCGTCTGGGCGTCGTAAAAAAATGGCGCAAATCGGGTTGAGGCGATTTTTTTGCCTCAACCTGACTTGCCCCATTTTAAGACGCCCTAACGTCATTTTTGCCCAACGCCGGCGCTGCCTGGTCTACGTGGTTTTTTTCCACGCATACCAGGCAGCGCCGGTCTGCTTGCGCGGCTAACGCCATTCCATAAATACGGCGCCCGCATGGCGCTTCAGAATGGCGTTAGACGGCGCTAAATTTTTTGACGCTAAACTGCGTTAGCGCAGTTTAGCGTCAAAAAGTATAAATATGGGCCCAAATTGCTTATTCTGACTCCCAATCCATAGAATGAGTTTGTATATATATTATTGAATCACTACTACTAACATTGATTTTACATCAAATTTTACTTTATTTTGCTTATTATTTTCTGGTGTATCACCTTACAGTCTTTGACAGTGCAAGGGAGTTCCCAAGAACACTGGTCAATATGGTCCTGGATGGGTCTTATGAAACGAATTCTGACTGTGCAACGGTGTAATCCTCCAAAAAGGAATAAATGGTATTTTACTAGCTGAAACGCTTTAACACATTATATGGAATAGCACCGACTTATATTATGCTTATGAATATTAGAGTGTCACTGGTGGATTAATGTATTTCCATAGAATTTCCACTTGAAACGGAAGTCCCAACCTTATTTTTCAGTTTTGCAGCTGTTGCTTTTGTGCAAGATTTCATATAAATATATTTGGAGAAGGCAATGTAATAAGTAAGGCGATGAGCAAGGAGGTCCTATAAGATTGGGCATGAAGGAAAGAATGTTAAGAGTAGTGGCCCTGTCATGAGTAGAAGTGAATGTCAGTGCCCTTCCTGTCCTGGAAATGGCCTCTATATTTCTGTAGTTACTCCACAGGCTAACACAGAAGAGAAGTTAGACACCCCACACCCAGTCACTGCAATCCTTCAGAAGCTAAAGGAACAGATGCTTTCCTTGATCTCTTCTGGAGGATCAATTGTGGTTTAAATAAAGCAACTTGACACCTCAAAAAAAGTCCCTCTATGTATCTGCCAGCACCATTCAGTGTAGTAGTTTTCGAATGAGAGTTTAGAATATGTGTTTTTTTAAAATAATGTTGATCACTAGTTATGTAAAGAGTCACTCCACCGAGGAGACTTCATACAAGGTCAGATTTCTATCTTCAGATCGTTAGCATAATTAAGTGATGTGTTGTAGCACTGCTAATTTACTTATCAAGGAAAAGTGAGTTAAAGATGTTGTGAAGAGTTAGTGTGGAGGGTGTCCCATAAGCCTTTGTCAATGGACTGTTAGAAAGGAGGAATTCAAGCAAACATGGAGGTAACTACTTGAGACACTGAAATAATGTTGAACTCAGTATTATACCGATGTAGTTATGGAATAATACCAGGTGGTGCACAAAGGCATATATCACTTATATTGGAGCTCAGATTCAGGAGAAATAATTAATATATAGCAATAGCTATCAGATACGAATATAATATTTCTATAAACCCCCATCCATAGCTTTTAAGTATAAACATTTCAGAGAGTTCCAGCATGTACAGATCTCAAGTTACCAATATGTTTCTGGGGCAGAAGCGTCACTAACATACATTTAGAAAAATCTAGAAATTATCTATAAGACGGTTGATGTGACAAGATCAAAGATTTGTTAAATTCACCATGTCAATGACTGAAACCGTGTCAATGTGGGCGCCTTAGCTGGGATAAGTCTTGTTACATTAGTTATGACCGCCCAATACGAAATCAGAACATACCTCTGGGATCGGGTTCTCTTAATAATTGCCCAAAAGCCTCCATGAACCGATTTCCGTGCATAAGTGTGCGGTACTCACGAAATAGGTTTGTTCACCAAGGTACAAGGGATTCAGAACCCTCGAACATAGCATCGAAACTGAATTAAATCATAATTACTACAGAGTAGGCCGAATTGGAATCCTCACCTCTAGAATTTATGTTCGTTAGGTTCAGAATACACCCATTCAAAATATCGAGATTACATTTTTGCTCCAGCTTTTCAGGTGGCTTTCAATCTTTGGATTCGGAATTCACACTTTAAAAACACTGACATAACATTTCTCCGTGCTATATTTTGAAGCAGATATTCTCGTTGGGGTATTTTTATTTGCAAACCCTTTTCCCCTGATATTTTCAACGTTTTTATTCAGTTGGCCCCATTTAACGGTGAAAGCTGTTTCCTAGTAGGTTTTTCCGTGCAGAGAGTTATTACTTTGGATTTCCTGTGATAATTTAATTGATCCAACTGATAACAGTGAACGTGCCCTTCCGTGGGAGAAGACGTTTTCCAACACAGACGTGAAGGCTGCAGTTACCTTTGGTATGCTCAGATGTGCGACAGACATACTTTAATAATTGACCAACGCAACTTAAGCATTCCTTAATGAATAATTAACATTTTATTTTTGGCAGCAAAATGATGTGCAAAAAGACCCGGTTTCTACTCTAAAAATGCAAATGGTAGGAAGCCATTTGGGGTTGTAAATTTGTGTTGGGCTGAGAAAAAAAGTATCACATTCATTACTCCTGTCAAAATGAACCCCCTAAGGTCTGTCTCATTTAGGGCCTTATTTATACTTTTTGGTGCAAAACTGCACATAGCGTCATTTTTTTAACTCTAATTCAGTGCAAAACTAACTTCATATTTATACTTTGGTGCTAGACCCGTCTAGCACCAAATTTATGGAGTTAAAGTCATTTTTTGGAAGTGGAAACCTACCTTGCCTTAATGAGATGCAAGGTAGGCGTTCCCGTGCAAAAAAATGACTCTATGGCCTTAACACCATATTTATACTCCCATGTAAAAATTGTGCAAGGGAGGGAGGAGGGGTCAAAAAATGGGGCAAAGCTTGCTTTGCCCCATTTTTTAAGACCTGGGTCAGGGCAGGCGTTAGGGGACCTGTGGCCCTATTTCCATGGTGGAACACAATGGAATGAGCCCAGAGGTGCCCTCCCTAGGCCCTAGGGGCACCCCCACCCACACTAGAGGGACTGCGAGGATGGGGGACCCCATCCCAGGTAAGTACAGGTAAGTGCATTTTATTTGTGAAAGTGCCATAGGGGGCCCTGAAATGGGCCCCCATACATGGCACAGGGTGCAATGGCCATGCCCAGAGGACCCCTGTCCTCTGTGCTGGCCACTGGGGTGGTGGGCATGACTCCTGCCTTTTCTAAGGCAGGAGTCATGTGGCATGGTAGGACGCTAATCTGGTTAGAGTCCTTTTTTTTTACACTAACCTGCCTAAAGCCATTTTTTGGTGCTAAACCCTCTTCTTCTATACTGCCAGCCCCACCCGACTAAAGTCATTTTTTTAAACTCTAGCCTACCCTTTGCACCGGCTTGCACCATTCCATAAATATGGTGCCCGGCTGGTGCACAGAAATGGTGCAAGCCGGTGCTAAACTTTTTGGTGCAAAACTGAGTTAGTGTAGTTTTGCAGCAAAAAGTATAAATAAGGGCCAATATTTTGTAAATTTGTGCCACTTTTGAGTCATAAAATGACGTTAGTGCAGTGCAAAAAAAGTTTAAATCAGGGCCTTGGTGCTAGATGGGTCTAGCACCAAAGTATAAATATGGAGTTAATTTTGCACCGAATGAGAGTAAAAAAAAATGACACTAATTCGGTGCAAACAGAGTAGAAATATGCCGCAGAGTATAAATATGCCCCTAAATGTGGCGCTAAGGCCATAGAGTCATTTTTTGCACGGGAACGCCTACCTTGCATCTCATTAAGGCAAAGTAGGTCTCCACTTTCAAAAAATGACTTTAACTCCATAAATGTGGTGCTAGAGGGGTCTAGCACCAAAGTATAAATATGGAGTTAGTTTTGCACCGAATTGGAGTGAAAAAAAATTACACTAATTCGGTGCAAACAGAGTATAAATATGCCCCTTATTGTTTTAGAATATCTGACATTTTGGCCAGGTTCCCAATTTTCATTGCTGCTTATATTTAAAGGTAGCGAAGACCGTCAACACCTTGTACAACACTTATAAGTATATTATATAGTGACAGTTGCCGCTAGGCAGTTATAGCTAGGATCACGTTTCTATACAAAAAGTGTATTTTTACTTGCCTATATCTTTGGCACCGCTTGATGAATCTTCACAAAACTTTCCAAATTTGCCAGTTTTGTCAGCTGCTGCCTGGAAAGTTTCAGGGTGATCCATCTGGGGAGAGGCGAGGAAAAAAAGGGGGTTCCCAAAACACATTTAACCCATTTTTCCATAGGGATTTTGAACAGCGATAGCGCAAAAACTATTGGACTGAATTACACCACATTTGGCAGGAAATAAGGTCCTGGTCCAGAAAGAGTGTTTTTTTGTGAAAAAGTAAAAGTGGAAAAAAAAAAGAAAAGGGGTCAGTATACGGACAGGACACCCTGACCCCTTAGGTCTGGTGGTGGGGTCCCAAAAGGGCCTCCCAGGGCTAAAAATAATGTTTTTTGTTGATTTTACAAGCGGAGCTGCAAATCTGCTAGTAAAATCACATTAGTCTAATGCCCCCGGGTAGGTGAAGTCCCTGGGGCTTTTTAAGTAAGAAAAAAAAAGCGAGGGGGCCTCCTGGCCCCCTCCCACTTCCCACCACCTCCCTGGGGCTCTTTTTTTTTTAATGCGAGGGCCTATGGCCCCCCTGCTGCCTGGGGGACCACCAACTCCCCAGGGCATTATTGCAATATGCCCAGGGACCACCACCTCCCCAGGGCAATCTTTTATTAAAGCAGGGGGCCCTGTGCCCCCCCACTGCCCTGAGGACCACCACCTACTCGGGGCGATCTTGCTAATAAAGCCGGGGGGGCCTGTGGCCCCTCCGCTGCCCCAGGGACCACCACCTCCCCTGGGTGATCTCGTAATTAAAGCGGAGAGGCCCTGTGGCCCCCTCCCCCCATTCCCCCGGGGACCACCACCCCCACGGGTCAAGACTGTAATTGAAGCGGGGGGCCACGTGGCCCCTCTACACCCTGGGGACCACCCCCGGGGCAAATGTTTTAAAAAATAAAGGGGTCCCCTATGGGACCCCCGGGGACCACCACCCTCTGGGGCTAAGATCTAGTTCAAGGGGGGCTGCAGGGGCCCCCTCAAGGAGCCTCTGATGACCCTGGGGACCGCCACCCCCCATGGCCGGCTCCTGCTATGCCCCAGGGTGCCAACCCCCGGGACATAGCTGTTTGCTGTGGCGTGGCTGCAGTGCTGCACTACTGTAAATCAGGTCTGGCTGTCAAAATCTGAAGATTTCATCTCAGCAGAGATGGAATGCTTCAACAAGCAGGGAGCTGCTGTCAAAGCAGCTCCATGCTTGCTGAAGCATTGGAACTGCGGGGGAAGCCTCAAGGGTTCACCCGCAGTGCCAAGTAGCCTGTAAGGGCATTGTTTAAAAAAAACAATTTAAAAGTAGGGTCCAACATAGCCTGTAAAGGGCTTTATTATAAACATTAAATAATTTAGAAATAAATACATTTAAAAAAAAGTAGGGACTGCTGGAGAGTCTTTAAGGGCTCCCCCCACAGTCCCTACTTTTTTAAAAAAATTTTCCACTACAAAGCCCACAAAGGGCTAAAAAATAAATACAATTAATAGAAAACCCCTCATTGCTCAGAGTGTGAAGTTCGCAGACCTTCCCACTCAGCTATGGGTGTTCGAATCCAGCTGGACTCATTCTCTGTTTTTTTATATTAAAATTTTTTTACTTATGTATTGAATACAATTTTTTTTTAAATCTAAGAAAAATATCTCATTCTAAGTATATGAGATATTAAAGCCTAAAAAAGAATCTCTCTTTCTGTTTCACTTTCTTTCCCTTTCTGTCTCTCTTTTAATTGATTTCTCCCACTCCCTCTTAGACACTCATGCACCCACTCACAGACCCACTCAGACACTCACGCACCCACTCACAGACCAACTGACACTCTTGTGCAGCCACTCGGAGACCCGCGCACAGACTGATGCACCCACTAAAACAACTCCCAGATACACCCTCTCACACCCAGAAAAGCTGCAGCTAACTCTTGCCACGCACAGCAAAAGGGCTGCGCACAGTGTGGGTTTGGGTGGTTGGAAAGTGTTGGCCGCAGGGTCTGGCTGCAGGCCAGGTCTTGCGGGCAACCTCCTCTGCACATGATGAAGGGCTTGCACGGTTGGGTGCTTATAGGGGTTGATAACTCTAACTATAACTGGTGAATTTCTATGGTTTTGTACGTTTAAAATGGGAGCCTAACTATAACACCCCTGTAACCTTTGGTTTTTTGAGTGAATTTCCATTGTTTTTTTAATTCTATTTCCTAACTATAGCATCCCTGTAACCTTTGTTTTTTCAGTGAAAACAAATATCTCTCTCTCTCTCTCTCTATATATATATATATATATATATATATATATATTTATCCATTGTGTTCTTTGAAACTGAATTACCTTGAAGCTCTGTCAATGCCACGATTGTAAAATTTAGAATACAGTTCTTTTAGATTAATAAGAACTTTTAAAGTTTGAAGCAAGTGTGAAATGAAAGACTGCAGTTTATTTTTCTTAATGTAATTAACTGTACACATTGTGATTTGTTACCACTGTGAAATTAGGCGTAACATACTTACTGCAAATTGATTCAAAACTTACCCGGCTCAAGAAGATAATTTTTATCTGTTGACTCATTAAAAAGTTATATACTTTGATTGTACACCTCTTCGAAGTCTTTCTTTGCTTGGGGCTGTTTTAGAGCTTCAGAGACCTGCAAAACCACTCCATGGAGAAAGCACAACATATGAAAATGAAACGTACCAGCCAATATTAGACAAGCCAGTAATAGCATAGAAACCTAAGTTAGTTTCAGTTAGTTTCAGTTAATTTTTGAAAGCTAAATTGCTGGATAAACACCTGAAGGTGAGAGGCAGGAAAATCCATGCCCTCACAACCTGAAAAAACAAAAGCTCTGCCACCTCTTGGAGGCTTCCTTATCATTCTTATTATTAAGAGGAAGGTAGATGAAGAATATATAATGTGTAGGGTTCAGCCAGAGGTGTAATTAATTTGGTCATTTGCCACATATAGCTTTAAAGCAAATATAGAGGGATTTAAACATATATTTTTATGCATGGGAAGGTAATGAACAAACTGCAAATATCTGGAGATAGAAGAACGATGCGAAAGTGTAAGCACAAGTTTAGACCCAAATATAAGGTATTTGCATAATTGAGTCTAGATCCGACCACTGATTGGGGAATATGAGAATATTATTTTCTGGCAGCAATATGAGTGAGGTATTTTTCTGAAGACCTTTAGCTGAAAAAAAAGGCGGTCAAGACTTTTTTGATTTGTGCCTTCAGTCACTGAGTATCACTCCAAGATTTTATCTCGATACAAGCCAGAGCTGGGTGGTGCCCTAGTGCATCTGGTCCCCTCCCAGAGAGGTAGATCTAGAAAGGTCTACCCAATTCCATGACTTCAGTTTTACCTGAATTGCATTTCAGACAGTTACATCCAGTCAGCTACTGCTCAAGGCCAGAATAAAAATGAAGACGGCTGTGCAATCAGAGAATTAGCTGGGTATCATCAGTATAACACATGCATGTCAGATGGAACTCATTAATAATCCAAAAGAAGAGGAGACATAGCCTAGGATTTAGAGAAGAGCCTTGGTGAACTCACAAAGCATTGGGCTGGGGGAAGGTCTAAAAGGGAGCATGAATGCTGTTTGGCTATGACTTGATAAGAAAGAGCTAATCCATCCCAGGGACAGCCACCTAGGAATATAGGGCCTCAACCCCAAGCTGGTCGAATATCATTCCGAGTTTGTTCAGAACATGCAATAGACCTACTTTCGTTCAATAATGAGGATGATAGCTTGGGCAGAATTAAACCCAGAGTTGGCCATGATGATTTCCTAGAATTGCGAGTTGACTACTTTTCACATCATCTTGATGTAAAAATGCAGTTAAGAGTTCAGATGGTAACTACTTAAATTCAAGAAGTCCAGTGAAGACTTCTTGAGTAGTGGAATCATAGAAACTCTTTTCAAATCAATAGAAAAGGTGCCTTGCTCGAATATAGAATTCCCCAGCCTACAGATTGTTGGAGCAACTGCCATTGCAATCAGATGAACAATTTGTGCAGGACAGGAATTATCTGGTGAGACGGATTCAGTAGCATGAAAATCCTGATGGATTACTCTGCTGTGATAGGACAAAATATTGAGGATAAGATATGAGTGGAGTCATTATGCTTCAGTCCCAGGTAGTGTAGAAGAGGGTGAAGAAAATAAATGATACATGGGAGAGATTTACACATGGTAAGATTCTCACTTGGTAAGAAACAGAGGAATAGCAAAGGTAGATAATTCTTTATCTATCTTGAACCTTTCCTGAAATGCATTGCTGCTAGAAAGAATATGAGAGGCATAGGACTTAGGGTCTCATTTACAAGGCCGTTGTGCCACTGTTGCATTATTTTTTTGATGCAACAGTGGCGCAAGCAGTGCTGTACACTGTTCCACATTTACAAACGTACACATTGGCCCCAATGAGTCCGTTTGTAAAGCCTTGCATCACATTATACCTGCACCATGTATAATGCATGCAAGATAGGCATGCCCACAGGAAAAGCCATGCAGAACTGATGCAGTGAAATTTACAACATTTTACTGTGTCATTCTGCAACTTCACTGTGCCAGAATTGTAACGCTTGCCCAGAGCAGGCGTAAAACTAATGCAGGGCTTGTCTCAATGGGGGCCTCATGGCATTGTTGGAGTAGCGTATTTTTTTGTGATGCTAGTCCAGCAATGCGTGAGTTTAGCGCCACAGATCAGTCCGAATTTCGGATGCCTCTGTGAAAAAGCGCACCATGGAGCTCTGTATTGTAAATGCAGTGCATCCACGGTGTTGTTAGGGGGTAATAGGGCAGCACAAGAAACCTGACGCATGGGAGCTGATGTGTCAGATTCTTGTAAATGAGGCCCTCAGCTCTAGTCTTCTTAATCTGGATTTCATATTGCTTAAATACAGCCGTATATGTAACCGTAGCCACAGCCTGGTGTTGTTGATGCCAGGTCCATTCAGGCAGCTTGCATTTCCATTTGGCCGAAGTCTGTACTGGGGAGTACTGGAGTGTGGAAGATGTCGTTGGGTGGGAAACAGTGGCCTGCACCGAGTCAGTCACGGCTAAGGCAGTGATAGTCCAAGAAGTCAGAATGTAGTTTTTCCCCTGGACATCATCTAACAAACTGAATGGCAAATTATCCAAGAGATTGCTTAAATTGTTGGCAATAATGTTATAATGTTTGTGCATAGAAAGTTGCATAAACTGAGCAAGACTGGTTACGAGTATCTGAGAACTTAAGCTGGAACACAAGTGCTAAATTACTTGACTACAAGACCTAGAGACAGGTAGAATAGAATAAAAAAAAATCACCAGACACAAAAACTAAATCCAATGAATATCCTTCAAAGTGGGTGGGGCTGGAGACTAATTTGGTTCAAACCAAGAGTAGTGGAAGATGACAGCAGGTAATGTTGATACATCAATCCACATATTAAATACTTTCTAAGTAAGTCACTTCAATACCACTTGGAGCTACGTAATTAGCAAAATTAGACCCAAATGCTGAGGACTCTCCAGTGGGGCAATGTACTAAGAAGCCAGATAAAGATGTTGTGATATTTTGGGAAATGAAGAAGGCTAGGTTGTCAGCATTCAAGGATCTATCGGAATAAAGTCCCTCCTCAAATAGATCGCCCTGGTGGACAGCTACCACCCTCTGCTACTACCAAATCAGTTGATATGAAGACTCTTGATACCTGAGAGGCCATCAGTATGTATATTGGGCAAGGAAGTGAATCCAGCTTTCCATAACTGAAAAAAATATCTAGATTCGTATCAGAGTAAACAGCAGCAATAAACGTTCCATGTTTAACCAATAGCCTAACACTGAGAAGAGTCACAGACAACTGTCCATTATTATAGATGTCTAAAATGTAATGATAATGACTGGTTCACTCATTTGCATGTTTAAATCTCAGCAGAGTGGAAGTCAATGGGTATCCTTTGTTGGTAACCATGAAACAGAGGCATTCCCGATCCTACTAGAAGGGAAACAAGTCATGAATTGAGCTGTGTGGGATTGAACAAGGACTAGTGAGATTTTGTGCAGCAAAGAATGGCGAGCACCTCTAAAGTTAAAAGAGCTCACTGAGAGTGAGGTGGAGCTGAGATGATGATGTGTACTGGCCTTCAGACACAGGGGAATGAAATGATATTTGCCGTTGTGCAGGGACAGTACATGTTCTGTGTGAAGTGTTCCGGTTGGTGGAAACTAACAGGTGAGTATTGGGAGGTTAAAAAGTACTCTACAGAAGAAAGTTAAACGTCACCCACCTAGCCAAAGAGTGCTGGCTTTTTGGCTTGCATCCCTCGACAGTCTGAGCACTGTGTTTACTGATGTGATAATAGATAGAGGAGTATGAGTGCTGCTGTAGCATGCGGTTAGCCCTAAAAAGGCAATCCCACCTTTGTACTATTTTTCTCCTCTACTCATCGAACTGTCAAAAATGGAGCAAACATATGCAAATCAATCTGTTGATGTCATTGATTTAGCACCATCTAACACTGTATAAGTACAGCTTTACTAAATAGTATATAATAAAAATGCTATTCGCCTCCTCACTAAGACCAAGCATTTAATGAGGTTTTTGTTTAATACGATGTTTAATGGTACTAAACATCTGCAAAGGCAATTGGTCCAACTTTAATATTCTATTGCATGAAAACATGGATATACTCTCTCACACACACACATACACCATGTGAGCTGAAGCGAGAAGATAATGAGTACATACCCATTAGACACAGGCACTGAGCATGACAATCTCCTCTCTCTCACCTGGGCCGGGTTGTTACTAGGGTGCACCAGGTCAAGTGCTTGAAATGGAAGAAGCAATGGAATCTTCCTCTAAGGGGAACAACTTCTGATACTAGTTGTAAGTGCTTCAGCCTGAAATGGGGTGAGACAGCACACAGTTAAAAGAAACAGGGGAGCCACCGGGCACTTTAGCACAATCACTTGCAAATACAAAATAAAGATCTAACCCATGCAAAGCTGTAGTCACATTCTGCATGTTGGAACATGAAATGCCAGTGAAACACAACTTGCAAATGTAAACATCCTAAAAATCCAGTGGCTTGATCCAATAAGTGATGGACAGTTCATCAAACCAATGATTAGAGGGAACTTCCCCCAACAAGCCATGTTGTGTGTTTTCTACGTATATTTAGTGTATTGTTTGTGTGGTGTGGATTGTTTGTTCTGTGGCAACAGACCTTTGCAAACAGTTAAATTTGCTCGCAGTCAGACAAGAAAATGACAGATTTCCCCTTGTAAAGGGTTTTCTTAATGTGTATATATTAAAGTTGTGTATGAACCCCTCACGTATTCTGGAACTATTTTTCTTTTTTCACTTCAGTGAAGTTTCCTATAGTGAAAAACCAGGATTACAAGTAACGTATTTTTTATGAATGAAGAAGGTGTATATGGTCATCAATTTTTCTTTTGTATGAAGCATCCCTCGAGTTAAAATAATTTTTGTCAGCCCTCCGCCCCCAAATTTTCTAAATAAGCTAAAAGTGTCATGTGTTTGGGGGATAATACGATATGGAGAAAGGAAATGTACTCCAATAAATCTTAACTATGCCATTCATCTGTCCTTTCTGTACATTAAATATTAATGTACAAAATGTAAAAGAGAATATCCTACAATGAGTTGTTCTGTGCTTGAGGAAAGTTGATACTTCGGTTGCCAATGCCTTTACATATTGTTAGTTTATTCGGAGGGAGACTCTGTGGTATGTAGTGTGTAGTGTGTGTGTTTAGAGAAGCTTCCTTTCTGCTGTGCTTGTGTATATGAATAACGCTTGCACTGTTCCTGCCAATGCAGCACATGTTCTTCTTGCAGTGAATCTCACCCTGATACTGTCTGAATGAGAGAAGCCTGCATAGTTGCTGTCTATGTGGGGATGAAGGTTGCTGTGCTGGTGCCAATGCCTTACCTAATTTGCGTGGTCTTATGAACATAGGGTACCTATCTCCAGGTTTGTCAGGTTCCCAGGTTCATTCATGATTAGTTGGTCCATTCCAAGTTTTTTTCTTTGATTCTGGGACTTTTAGGCTGATTTCTCCCATTATAAAAACTGACACTAAAAGTCCCAGGATACAAAGAAAAAACCTGGAGTGGCCCAGCTACCCAAGCATGGACCAGGAAACTTGCCAACCACGTATCACACCCACATCTCTTGTCACTGCTTCTTCCCTCGTCACTGCTCCTCACGTCTGTTACTGCACCTGTCCTCCTTTACTGCACTTATCTCCTGCTGGCCCTGTTTTCAGCTGCCACCACACCTGTCATACTGCCCCATTCCTAGCCATAGCCACATATCTTTTCTGTGTAACCTTCTTACTCTGTGGTGCTTGCTTTATTTCACAGAACAGAAACATTGAGGGGGCTATTTAAGAGCCCATAGCGCCATCTACTGACACATTAGCGCCATTTTTTTCCACTAATGTGTTGTTAGATGGCCAAAATCCTTGCGCCATATTTACAAAGTGGCGCAATGCATGTATTGCGCCACTTTGTACCCTTTTGCGCTACATTATGCCTGCACCAGGCATAATGCATACAAAGCGACATTCCCCCGTTAAGGGAGCTGACAAAATGGAGCAAGGAAATCTAACAAAAAATCTGCACTTTTAACGCCTGCTCAGAGCAGGCGTTAAAAGAGGGTACACCATTTTTTACAATGAATCCCTATGTACGCTGCAGGAATAGCACCAACATTTTGAATATTTCATTTTTTTTACCAGACAGCTCTTCCACTTTTCCTCATCGTCAGCCACCTCTGTTGGCTCAAAGGGCAAGGCAAGTCATTTAGCTCTCAGAACAAGTCCAACAGCTCTGGAAAAGAAGACAAAACAAACTTAGCCCACACCATAGGGTGACGTACATATCATCGTCACTTTTTGGGTTAAGCTTTTTTTGGACTTTTTTTTACTGATAGTTGGGCATACTTAGGCAATCTATCCTGAGCAGAGAAAATAATGTGTTTTGGTTCCGGGCTGGCACCCCCGTAGAGTGAGGCTGCACCCCTCCAGGGCACCACACCCCTCACTTTGAAGACCACTGGTGTATAGTAATAACTGTCCTTACAAGTTATACTACAGGTTTATTTCAATATTTTTGCTTGTGTGTCGGGAAAATTCTGTCGTGAGGACTGTAGGGAATCTGCCTTCCAAGCACAGTCACCTCGATTTTCACCTTTTACTAAATTCTATTTTTTTTCTGGCTGTATAATACTGTGTATTTTACCCATGTGAACCAGTAGAAAAGTGCAAGTGCCCTCCCCCTTTAGCATGGTCAATTTGGCATGACCCCTTATTGGCATATTCAACTTACCTATAAGACTGTAGTATATGATACAAGATGTACCCAGCAGCACCTATTGTGCCATTTGTTGCAGTGGCAGTGCAGACATGGTTTCAGCGTTACATTTGTAGCCTGATTAAAGCTGTTTTTAAAATGCAAGTTGACCTGTCAAAATAAACCCTTTTTACAGATCTAAACCTTTCTTTCAAATATGAATAAGTTATTCTTAAGGAGGCCTTATTGTCCTTAAGACAGGGTGTATATTATTTAGAACATGTAGAATTGTAAATTTCAACATGTCCTAGCACCTGAAAGCTGTTCTCTCCGTAACAAGGCTGGCTGTTCCATAGAGAAATACAGTGATGCAATAATACATTTAACAATGCTATCTGCAATTAGGAAACAGCCAGAAATGTAATTCTTTGACTTTGTAATGTTTCTTAAAAGCCAAATTGACTGTTGAAGTTAGATTTTTAATAAATAATAAGGAAATACACCGTACCTTCAGAATGTAACCTTTTCCCTCAATAAAATCTCTGAATCCTCATTTATATATGCGTCCAGCTGCAGCCCTCTGAGTGCTCAGGCCCTGAATGTGGTGTGAAAACTGCTTCCATAGCAGAGACAAAGGCTTGGGTGTGAAGAGATGTTTCTCTTCCTCTGCCAAGATGGCCATTTTGGCAGTGACCAGGAATATGATAAACCTCAAAAAGGCCTCCCCTGTCACAGACACATGTGACATGATCCATGCACAGGCCCTTTATTTGTTTCCTGAGTCAGCCAGGTTCCAATCTGAGTGGGAAAGGAGCTGCCACCAGAAATGTAACCACAGGCGAGGGATTGCTTTTTTTATCTGGTCACACTTCTGGGGCTGGCACACAGGCCCTACACAAGGAGAGAAAGGGTTCGCCATCTTGGATTTGGCTGGGGGGACGGGCACTATGGGTTTGTTTGAAGTAGAGGCAAAAGAGGGAGAGTAACCCCTGGGACCATTGACCCCATTGGTTAGGGAGGAATTAGGACCCAGTTACAGCCTCAAACTGCTGCCTGGAATAAATGTGGAATCTCTAGTACTCTCCTTAGAATACTACTGGACCTGAGGAAGATCAGAAGAGGATTGAACCTGCTGTCTCAGACCTGAGAAGTGTCCTTACGGACTGGGCATGCTCTCTCTTTTACCTAGGGCTAAGAAGTGGAATTGAGGTGTCATAAGGTTAACATGGTGTTCAATCTACAGGAAAACAACAAGCTATGTACAGTAGACCTTTCCTAAAGATTTTCAGCTGAATTGTCCAACTGTACCTGCCCAGACCCTACTGGTGACCTCTGCTTGAGTGAGTTCTGACCCCCCCCAAATGCTGTTCCTGATGTACTGGAACTCCTGGCCTGGCTGTGTGGACTTCATCTACCACCACTAAAAACCAGACAGAGAAACATTTGGGTTCAAAGGCCTCTGGAGGACTGGGACAAACCTGCCAAACCAACAAAGGTGCCTTGTTACTGGGCTGAAGATTAAGGTTTCTTCCACTCTGAGAAATTCTGCAGCAGCAAATCCAATTCAGTGGAACCTTGCAGAGAATGTATCCTGCCTTGTGGGGCCCTCTGCAACTACAGTCTGCAGTCTTGCCACAGGGAAGAAATCCAAGCTCCAAAAAAGAGACAGTGCCACTGAAGAACTCTTAACATGGTGACGGCACCAAAAGTGTTCTGCTGTTGAGGGGCCTTCCATGGGCAAGAAATTTGAATTTCTCCCACGCTGAGCTTTTTCGTCAAAATACAATTGCTTCACCGGCACCTCGTTCGGTGTCTTCGGCTCCAGCGGGCTACCTTGCTCCACTGAAGATTTTGGATTTCCATTTTTGAGACCTAGGGCCTGATTTAGAGAGAGGCGGAAAGAGCAGTACTCCATTTCAGTGGTGACACAGAATCCTTACTGATGTACTGAAAGTCGGCTCCCACCTCATTTAGACTCAGGCAGACCTTCAGCATGTCAGAGAAAGAAACTACTCCATTTCCACCGTTGATATACACCTCACACATCAAAGGTTTGCCCTTTGTTCACCGACCCTGTTTGTAGTGGGCAAACAAATGACGGTTTTACTTCCATTCACCACCATCCAAAACGAGCTGGCAAGTGAAAGTAAAAACATTTTAACGATCACTCTTTCCCCATTCCATGGGAGAAAACTCACATACTGAGAGGGTCATTGCTTTTCCTATTTTTTTTTAATCCCTGTCTCTGACGTTCTTCATGAAAATACCATTGAAAATAATGAAAGTGTGCTGTAGGGTTCTATCATACTGACAGAGCCACACAGCACACTTTCAGTTTAAGAGATGTCTGCTAGGCTGCCAGACATCCCTAAACACGGCAGGTGGAGTACCCTTTGGATGTTACTTGTAATGTACTCCGCCATGTTAATGGAATGTACTCTAGCTGCCGAAATCTCTAAATCAGGGCCTAAGTCCCTAATGAGATCGAACCTGGTCTCTGTTTCCGACATGCGATCCATTGCTGTCTACCTCACACTGCAACCAGTTGACTGCAGTTGGCGCTTAATGACTGTTGGTGCTATTGTTTTTTAAAAGATTAAAATTCATATCTCTGGATCCACTTATTGGAGTGTTCTTGTTTAGGTTTCATTTTATTTCTTAAAATGTACTGTTTTTTCTAGGCTGGTTTGAACGTTTTGTGTGTGTTTTTTTAAAATGTATTACTGTTTTAGTACTGCATAAATACTTTACACGTTGCCCCGAAGTTAAGACTCTTTGCTCTGTTTTGTAGCCTCAAGAGGGTTGAGCTCAGGTTAATTTAGAAACTTAAGTAGTTCACCCTCACAAGAGTTGCGATTGTTGCTTAAGGTTTATAGCCACCTCCCACCCCCTTAACTAACAACCCATTTTCTTACCTTTTTCCGGAATACAGCTTACCATTGCCATTCTTCTGGGGACTGTATGAAGAGTCATATTGGCCTCAGTCCATAACAAGGGCCCTAGAACTGACCACCTTAATTAGACTTGGCAGTGTTGTGCTATTTGGTAGTACAAAGTATCATCTTGAACAGTGAAAACGTTTGGGCACTTCGAGGCAGAGAGGGTGTTCAAACACCAAACAGATCTTAAAAAATAAGAGCTCGTAATTCACAATAGAGTAACCTTACGTATTATATTTAGACACTGCATTGTTCATTTGGTTTATTTCTGCTTATATCAACTCTTCTGCTTAAGATTTAATTAGCATTGCATGGAGGGAAATGGCCAGTCATGAAGAAGCCGGATTAAGGTTCCTGAACTAGGCCAGACCTCATAGAGACGTGAACCATGAATCGTTTCTCACCTCAATATCGGTTCTGTTTATTTCAGACTTGTTAGAGTTGAGAAAATATTCTAGTTTCCCTAAGCTAGTTGGTGAGGGCATCTCTGTCTGTCATTCTCATGAAACTATTGTTTCTTCACATTCACAAATTTCACTGACAAATAAAGTGTGCGATTTTTTAGTATAATGATGTATTGGTTGTAAGAGATAAATTAATTCAAATGGACTTGAAATGATTTTATGTAGTAGGTTTAGGGAGTGATTAGCAATGTAAAACATTCATGCCACATTTCCATGTGAGCCTCTATTTTGATAGAATGGTTGGCGTTTCTGCTGTTCTGCTCATCTTGCTCCTATTCATTCCCCCTCCAGATCCGATACTTACTTCAAGTCTTCTCTTCTCACAGTTTTCGCAGAGCACATTGTGCAATGACATAAAAGGCTGATTGTATTAGAAAGTGTGTATTGTGAATGATTAATTTGAAGGATTTCCACTGTAAGTTATAATGTAGGCATGCAGAAGAATATAATTGTATGAGCTATTGTTAGAGAAATATTTTACATTAAGTTGTAAATCTCTGGAGTGCAAAGCAAGCAGAAGATTTTTGTTAGAAATTGGGTTTCTGGTTGGCAGACGTATGCACTCTGTCCAAGCAAGATCCACAATCCTAGTCAGGGTAAATCAGATACGCACCATAAATTAACTTGTGCTCACCCTCTAGTAGCTCACTCTTAGAACAGTAACACAGTGAAAAAAACAAAAATAATCCACACCAAGTTAGAAAAATAGATCTTAATTAAATTGGTTACCGCCAAATCCCTGGAGGGACTCGCTGTCCCAGGATTCCTTCTTGCTGCCTGGGGCCTGGTTTGGAGACACGGGCGCTTCAAAGTGCACCACGTAGCTCCGCTGTTGTTGCCGCCAAATCCCTGGAGGGACTCGCTGTCCCAGGATTCCTTCCTGCTGCCTGGGCGCTGGTTTGGAGATGCGGGCGCTTTAAAGCGCACTGCGTAGCTCCGCTGTTGTTGTCGCCAAATCCCTGGAGGGACTCGCTGTCCCAGGATTCCTTCCTGCTGCCTGGGGGCTGGTTTGGAGACGCGGGCGCTTCAAAGCGCGCCGTGTAGCCTTGCTGCGCGGGACGCACGTAGGCCGCGCCCGGGCAAAGACCGGGCCAAGGGCAGGCCCATCTGCGCCCGTCAGAGACCGTTGGAGGCCGGGCTGGGAAATCCCTCTGAGCCCTAAAGTAAGACTGACGAAGCCTTGTGTGCTTTTCTCTGCTCAGTGTTTTCCATTCTGCTGTGAAGCTAAACCAAGAATCAAATGGGGAAGGGAAAGGCTAAAGGAAGTCCTGCCATGGGCCCTGCTCAACCGAAGGTACCCAAGCTTCTCCAACCCTCACTCCCCCTTTCAAACTGTGTAGTCAAGGAAATTGACTAATTGAGGAGGTGGAATCCATTCTAAACAAGAAGGAGAAAAACCAGAGGAAAGGCCTGAAGAATGGTTCTCTCACATCGTTTTTCACTATTAAACCACCCAGTAAAAGTAGCCCCAAACCTAATAAAGTTTGCCAGAAGAGGCCAGCATTTCCGGATGACAGCACAAAAGCCAGCTCATCAACCTGCCTTCCACTTCCCCAAAACATAGAAGCCCTACTAGGGTGCGTGACTATTCATGAAATACCTTGCTCCAGTCGTTTCTCTTATCTGGAGCATCAGGACCTCACGTATGTCCAAGAGGGTCACATTTTATCCCTGCGATATTCTAGCCAACACCCGCTTGAATCCCTCAGCGCCTTGCCGCAGGAGAATTTAACTCCCTTGGTGATTGACCTGAAAAAGGAACTGAGAGATTTGAAAGCTTCAATGTCTGAAATACTCAATGTACTTAAATCTTTTGGCCTGAGGAGAGTTTCTTCCCATACTCATGAGGGTGAGGTAGCTCGTTTGAATACTCAGTACTCGCTATCTCCGGGACTGTGCAAAATCCAAGTGGCCCAAGTTGTCCCAAAAGGTAGGTTCATGCCCTCAGAGTTCCCATGACCAAAAGTGATAATGGCCCACGTTTTGGAGAGGAAGCTAATGTGTCATCAGGGCATCATCCACGTGTGGAGCTGGAGTGGGACTTAACAATTGCTTATGGCCACCGCATAAACTCTAATAATGGCCATCCAATCTACATGTATAATGTTCCCGCACTACCCCCCAATACTTGGGAAGACAAATCCTCACTTATAAATGAGGTCTCACATTAGGTACGCCATACTAGACAATGTGGCACTATTATCCACCCGGAAATACTGTCGGCTGATCGATTTAGCAGCAACTCAGGCTGCCAGGACATTATAAAATTTACACTTGCCAGCACCCATCTGGCAGACGGCCTGCTTTCCATGGAGGCACGCAACTACTCACGGAAGGGAACTGCCATTTTTCTTAGTGACAGCTGGCCTGTTATTAGTACCTTGGGGACAAATTGTTTGCCTGCCCAGAAGCCTATGATGCTGAGTGAGGCCACTGGGCTTCTAGCCTTTAATGAAGATACGTCTTGTGCAGCTGCGTTGGAGAATCCCGTACTTACTTCCGAGAAATCGAACGTATCTGACCCTGACTGCTTGGTGATTACATCTGACATTGATTGACTGAACCCTCTTACATTTTTTAAGGGTGGAAATAGTTCTCTGTCATTGGCCCCACCTCTTTCTAACTCTCCCCAAATCTTTGAAGCCATGGATCCAAGGAAGCAGTCACCCTTTCCTAATGCCATCACAGCAGCTGTTAATTCCGAGGAGCTTTTCATTGATTCCATCCTTTCTGTTATTCCCCACAAAGAGGTTTGCCTTACTGAATTTATAGCGATGAATCTCCTGTCCTGGAATTTGGCCGGAATTTGCAGCAAACTAGTTGATGCTGAATGGGGGGCGTTCATAGATAATTTTAACATTTGTATGTTCCAGGAAACTTGGGCCACTTATCATATGTACAGACAGGGGTTCTGCTCGTTTTGCAAAGAAGCCATGCAATCATCTGCCGGTAGAGCAGCAGGGGGACTCATTACTTGGATAAGAATGACTGAGGTGGCTAGAGCAAGAGAAATATACGTGGACTCCCCCGATATCTTAGCCATAGCTATTCAGTCTAATCAAGGTCCTTCTGTTTTGTGCATCAACCTTTACAATAGACCAGACCTTCCTAATCAGTTGTCCCTCACTATTCACACATTGAATTCTCTCGTCTCGGACTTTCACCTAACGCAGGGGATTTTAATGGGTCTATTGAGCCCAATTTAGCCTTTTCTGAGGCTACACAGCTAGAAGACCTGATATGGAATATCTCCCCCCACTCCTCCCAGATGAAGCCCCCTAAAATCAGCAATAGGGCTTATGGATCTTATGCAATTGCATGGCCTCCGTTCAGGTAATGGGCATTTTCCCTCTGACAACCCTGCTAAACCAACTTTTTTTAGAGAGTCATATAGTAGCATCTTGGACCTTGTTTCTATTGATATAAGGATGTGGCACTTTACAAAAGATGTAAGAGTGGGAAATCAAGACACCAGTGATCATGCACCTCTTCTATTACTATTCGATAGACAGCCCTTTTTAAGTGCTGAGCCCCCCTCTGATCATGCAGTTCCTGAGGCTCTGGAGGTGTAAACCAATAAGCGCGTGGTGAGATGGGAGTCATTTAAAAATTCTTATAAATTATGGGACTGACTGTGTGCCTTAGTCGCCACCCACCAGCTATTTACGGACCCTCCTCGTATACTCCATGTGAGGTAATGAATTTGCATTTAGATTTTTTTTCTACTCTTAAAGAGTTATTCTTTAAAAGTATTCAGGAGAATATCCACTCAGGAGCTCACGTCACGCACAGGTGGTTTGACAAAGGATGTAGGAAGGCTAAGTGCGTCTTGACAGAAGCATTGAGATCTAAAGACAGAGACAAGATAATTCTGGCTAGGCGAAGTTATGCTTCCATACTTTCAGTCCAGCAAAAATAGTTGGGAAGAGATATCATGGAAAGAACTAGCTCAGGCCCCCAAGGACTCAGACTCTAAACGCTTCTGGTCCCTGGTGGCCAGAAATGGCCGTAATCAAGTTCTAAGGCCGGTGTGTCATATTCCCCCAGAAATCTGGACTAGTTATTTTGCGGAGCTGTATGATTTTGTCCCTGTTGGTGCCATTGTGAATTGTGGCGAACTACCACACCCTCATCTGACCTCGAGCACCCTGAAACCCTTCACACTGAAGGAAACAGAGCTTGCCATAAAGGCCCAAAACTTAGAGAAGGCCCCAGGACTAGACGGTATTCCTTCAGATATGTTTAAATCGGACCTGAATCATTGGGGCCTACATGTCAATAGGCTCTCAAATGCCGTTTTGGCAACCAGAACTTACCTTCAGTCCTGGAAGGGTGCAATCACTGTCCCCATATATAAAAAAGGGGAGCGAGGCATCCCGGGGAATTATAGACCCATTAGCCTGCTGGACAATTTATAAAAGATCTTTTGTCATCAGATATTAAATAGGCTAAAAGATTGGATTGAAGACAACCAAGCACTCAGCCACCTTCAGGCGGGCTTTAGAAACAAAATAAGTACAATTGATCAGGCATTTTGTTTTCTTACTATTAAATGGAGAACGGTAGATGTGGATGAAGGGAAGCTCTTTGTGGCATTTGTAGACTTGAAGTCTGCTTTTGATTTTGTTCCATGCTGTAAGCTTTGGGAGGTCCTGAGCAAAGTGGGGGTGCCGGGTCCCATACTGAATACACTTAAAGATCTGTACTCTGACAACTATGCCAGAATTCAATGGGGGCCAAAAGGTGAGTTATCAATGGAGATCCCCATACGTCAAGGGGTGAGGCAGGGGTGTGTGTTAGCCCCTACTCTCTTTCTCTTATTTATAAATGCATGCATCCCTTACCTCTTGGATTGCACCAGTGATGCACCTAGAATAGGAGGTTCAAAGACTCCATGCCTACTGTTTGCAGATGATACCCTGTTACTATCGCAAACGGCCGTTGGTCTCCCCAACTTGCTGACTAGGTTTGTGGACTTTTGTAAAGACCACGGCCTGGAAATCAACTCAACCAAAACTAAGAATATGCTATTTGGGGATACAAGAAACAAGATGAGGAGATGCATACATTTGGAGGGTGTTACACTGGAAAGAGTGAGTAACTTCAATTACTTGGAGATCAAATTGGAGGATTCTCATAAATGGCATGCCCATTTGTCAAAATCCTCCATGAGTTTAAAACAAAGATCAGGTGGTATTGTGAGATATGCATCTGGATCACCTAGATTTGCCATCAACCCCGCTATAGAAATATACAAAACCCAAGCAAGGGGGGGGAGTTCTGTATGGGGCAGAGCTATGAGGATATTGTAATTTGGAAGATCTAGAAAGAGTTGAAAATTATTTCCTTAAGATGTTGCTAAGAGTACCTATTAGCACTCCTACATTGCCAATTCGGATGGACTTAAACCTTTACTCCATCGCTCATATTTCCGCCTTAAGACCGTTGTTATATTGGATTCGGATCTGGTCATTAGATGTCTTTGGCCCGTATTGTGACTGGCTAAGCAATTTGATGAGTACTAGTGCTATTAACAAAATTAGGTGGTGTATTTTTGTGGAAAAAACTTTTACCTTTCTTGGGTTGGGAAACTATTGGCTAGATCTTTCGCACCTCCTGAAAAACGCCATTCAGATTGTGAAGGATGCCTATTGGCTAAATGTCAAAACAGCCAAATTAGCAGAAGTCTCGACCTCTACTATGACCAATAGTTTTTTGCAAATCAAATACCACTATGAGTTTGAGCCTTACATGGACGCAATACTTACTCCATTTGCACGAGCACTTTATATTAGATTTAGATTAGGGTCCCTTCCCCTACGCACTTTAACGCATAAATTGTCTAGGCTCGATAACCATTCTAAATTATGTCCAATGGGCTGTGGGATTAATTAATCTGTTGCCCATGCTCTCTTCCAATGCCCGCATATTTTAAACAGATGGTTTGTTGGATTGTGCCACTATGTAAATTCATGGGCTTTAGGAACTGTCTGACAGCCCTTAGGACCCTTACTTCAGATCCAAATGTGATAATGGCATGCTCTTTGGCAAAGTTTCTTGAAGCCATCTGGCATTTTAGACACAGAATTTTAAATGGTTAATTTTAATGTTGTGTATTATTTGCAGGGGGGACTGCAAATTATTACCTACAGGGGGGACTGTAAATTTTTACTTTAATATGTATATCTAATGCATAATTGGTTGCTGTGTTGTTTAGCAGTTACCATATGCAATTGGGCATTATTGTACACCAATTCAATTTAATATGCCTCCCTTTTTGGTATATTCTTATTTATATTGTCTTTTTAATGCTGTATTTTAATGATATTGCTCCTGTGTTTTATTTTTCTTAATTATTTGTGCTGTGCTTTTATGGTATATTTTTACTGGAATTGAATTGAAAATGAACAAGATAAGACCAAAACAGAAAAATCTAATAAGTAGAAGTCGAGTTATGATTTTTTAAGGAATATCTGCAACTGTGGAGCTTAGAAACTTAAAGTGCCAACCAGGGCTAGACCATGGAAAATCCAAAGTTCAGGTCAATCGCAATTGAGTGCAGGCCAGCTACAGGGACCCATCTTGTCCTGCTGAAACAGTACCTTGTGTGGAGGGTTGGCCGTTGTTTAGGATCCGATGTGGGGAACACAGGAGCTGATTCGAAGGCGATGCGTCAGTTCTGATCCGCGCAGTCAGGCATGCATCGTCATCGAGTGACACAGTTGTTGATGCAATGTCTTAGAGGTGCAGTATTGAACCCTTTACAAAGCTGCATTGTCTGCGAACTGCGCAGCCAGCAATGTGAAGATGATGCATTGAGCCAAGGGTGATGCATCAATTCCTAGCCGCCCAGTTGGTGCTGCGATGTGCCCATCCTCAGAGGTAGTGGCAATGCATTGGCGTTGAGGAGAGATGACGCAGCTGCGATCAGCACAGTGATGATGATGCATGGATTACTGTAGAAGACAGCTGCAGAACCCAATTTCAAGGGCCCAGGACTGGATTGGCACCACTTGGCACGGTAGTGCTCACAGTTGGCAGAGTCCAGAAGCCATAGTGGAATGAGTGAAATCTCTGGTATCCCAGAGACTTCAGAACAGGAGGCAAACCAGCAAGCCCTTGGAGTCAATTTGGTTCTGGTGATATAAAGATGCAGGTCCAGTCCTCCTCACTCTCAGGAAAGGAGGGCAGCAGGCAGCAGGGCAGGCACAACGAAGCAGGAGTCTAGCAAAGTCCAGCAGAGTCCTAGCATAGTGACATTCCCTTTAGCAGCACAACAGTCCTTTGTCCTGGCAGAATCCCCTCAGGTTTAGAAGAGTACTGATTTGGTGGTGTCTAGGATCCAGTACTTATACCCAGTTGTGCCTTTGATGTGGGAGGTACCTCAAAGAGAGGCCTTTGAAGTGCACAATGTCCCTGCCCTTCCTTTCGTGGCTCGAGACACACTACCGGGGTTATAAAGCACCTTGTGAGAGCTCAAGACCCATCCTATTCAGGTGTAAGTGTCAGCTCCTTCCTCCCTTCCACCCCAGGATTACCCATCAAGATGATAATGGCCCATCAAGATGTGGATGGCCCATCAGGCACATCTAGCTCCCTTTGTGTGTGGCTGTCTAGATGGAAGGCACAAGAGCCCAACTGTCACCCACCCAGACGTGTAATTAGAGACAAGCAGAGGCTCAGACTGGTTAAAGTTTCTAAAAGTAGCATTTCCAGACTAAACTCGAAATATATATGTGGTCCCATTTGGGAATGAAACTTATAAAGTGTAATAGGGCAATCCCAATGCTAACCTATGGGAGAGATAGGCCTTGCAGTAGTGAAAAACACATTTAAGAGTTTTTCACTACCTGGACATGTAAAACTTGAAAGTAAATGTCCAACTTTTGCAATACCTGCACCCTGCTGTTGGGGCTGTCCAGGATCTACCTTTAGGGTGATTTAAATGTACTAAAAAGCAAGGTTTGGGCCTGACAAGTGGGTTAACTTGCCAGGTCGATATGGCAGTTTAGAACTGCACTCACAGGGTTTACAATGACAGGTCTGTGACATGTTTAAAGTGCTACTAGATTAGGTGGCACTATTAGTGATGCAGGCTCACTGGTAGCATTTCACTTACAGGTCCTGGGTACATGTAGTACACTTTACTAGGGTTTACAATTAAACTAAATATGCCAATTGTGGATAGGCCAATGTTACCACATTTTAAGGAAAGAGCACATGCAATTTAGCACTGCTCAGCAGTGGTAAAGTGCCCATAATCCTAAAGCCTGCAATAACGAAGTCAGCATAACAGGAGGTCAGAGGGCAAAAATACTGGGGAACCATAACAAGGATGCTAGGTCTAACAATTTCCTCTTACATTAAGAAATGGGTTAGTGCGAAGAATGTAGTAACTGTGAATTTGCTTTGGATTAACCATGAACATACAATGCTGAATCTGCAGTTTAAGCTAATGTCATGCATTAAATGTTTATAAAAACCCCTTCAAGGTTCTGTGGCAGCTTCTTAGTTTCAAGTCTAGCCTCTGTCTGACTCATTTGAGACTTTCTTTCCTTCTTTAAGATGTTGTCAGTACTCTCTATCAGTTTGACACTTATAATCTGGAGAGATTTAACTGCCTAAAATAGGGCTCTATTAGGATTTATGATTCTGTTTTCTGTTATGCATTTTCCTGTGTCGATTCTAGTAACAATTCTGTAATAAACCTTTAAAGATTTAAGGCCTAATTACGACTTTGGTGGTCCAACCGTCAGACCGCCAGAGCTGTGGGGATGAGGCCGCCATCAAGCCCACGTCCTCACCCCATCATATTACGATGCTTCTACCCGGCTGACTGGCAGAAACGTCATATTATGTCATTTCTGCCGGTCAGCCCAGTGGAAACAGTGCAGAGGCATTGGCCTCAGCTTCCTTAAGGGAGCCGAGGCCAATCCCGTCACAAATCCAGCACCCTCTGAAGTCACACTGTCTGCATAGCAGACTGTGCACATTCCAAGTGTGCTGGCAGGGAACCCCTGCACTGTCCACAACATGTTTGTGAGCAGTGCAGGGAGCCCCCTGTGGTCCCCAGCACTGGCTTTCCACCAGTCTCTCCATGGCAGTGCACCTGCCATGGAAAGGCTGGCAGAATGTGGAGCTGTGATCAGCATGGCAGTGCAGCCATAGGCACTGCTGTGGCTGACCATGTCTCCGACCACCGCCAACCCTTTGGGATCCCTAATCCCAGCAGAGGCAGAAGTCTTCTGGTGGTCCGACCATCAGGATCATAATCTGGGGTTCGGACTGTCAAGAATGTGGCGGTCTGACCACCACCATGAGTTTAGCAGTCGTCAGACCACCAAACTCATAATCCGGACCTTAATTTTGATCTAGAACTCAGAAGTCCTATTTAGAGTTGTTGTTCAAAGAACTATGGGGGTGATTCTAAGCTTGGCGGGCGGCGGAAGCCGCCCGCCAAGCAGGAACCGCCAAAAGACCGTACCGCGGTCAAAAGACCACGGCGGTCATTCTGGGTTTCCCGCTGGGCTGGCTGGCGACCGCCAAAAGGCCGCCCGCCAGCCCAGCGGGAAACACCCTTCCACGAGGAAGCCGGCTCCGAATGGAGCCGGTGGAGTGGAAGGGGTGCGACGGGTGCAGTAGCACCCATCGCGAATTTCAGTGTCTGCTAAGCAGACACTGAAATTCTAAGTGGGGCCCTCTTACGGGGGCCCCTGCAGTGCCCATGCCACTGGCATGGGCACTGCAGGGGCCCCCAGGGGCCCCACAACACCCCATATCGCCATCCTGTTCCTGGCGGCCGAAACCGCCAGGAACAGGGTGGCGGTATGGGGGTCGGAATACCCATGGCGGCGCAGCAAGCTGCGCAGCCATGGAGGATTCCCCTGGGCAGCGGAAAGGCGGCGGTACACCGCCGACTTTCCGTTTCTGACGGCGGCTGTACCGCCGCGGTCAGAATGCCCAAAGGAGCACCGCCAGCCTGTTGGCGGTGCTCCCGCGGACCACGGCCCTGGCGGTTTTTACCGCCAGGGTCGTAATCAGGCCCTATGTGAGCGGGGGAGGGCAAGAGATGCTGTTGGAACAGACTGCTCAGCCAGGATAAGATATAGCCTGGTTAGGTTAGGGAGGTGTTTCCAGTGTTGAAAGAAGACAGCATCACTATTAATATTAAAGTCTCTTTTTAGTTTGTGGGTGCATATCCATTTCCACATAGAGCATTACCTTTTGGCACCTCACCAGAGTAATGTTCTCAGTGTCCCTTGCCAGCATTCTATTGCACCTGTGGGGAGCTGCCTAAGAAGTTTAGCTGACAAATGAATGCTTCATAGAATCACTTTTGTGATTTTAGAGCCTTATTCAAAGTTTAGTGGACAGACTACTCCATCACAAATGTGGCAGGTGCCCCATCCACAGTATTACAAGTGCATTCTAGCACTTGTCTTGCAGCTACAAATTATCCTTGTTATATTATTGTATTCTTTAACAATATACATTTTATAAAGTATAATAATATTTTAAAAAAACATTATTTTTACCTTCATTAAAATTAAATAACACATTTCCAATAAAGCATGTTGTTAATCATATATTTATATCTTTTACGAATTTACTATTTGCAGAAAACCATTTACAAACCTTCAAGTATTGTGCACAAAGTTTATATAATGATTTGTGATCTACCATTTCTATGGCAATCTAAACAAAAAAGGAACTGTATTCACACAGTGTTCCTCATTGAGGCCACATTTGTCTTAACAAAACTACATTAACACATGAATGCAAACTATATGGGGTCTTTTAGAGTCAGTGACTGTTATAAGATTATAACATGTCTGACAGAGTCATATTTGATTTTTTATATGCACAGTGTGGCATACTTAGACTTGGATGTAACTTTAGGTAAACAAGTAGATGTTCAAAAAATTATATAAGATTATGTCTTCCATGTCTTGTGTTATAGATGTCCATATTATCATGTTGCTGTTGCCTGGAAGCCTTTTCATTCTTTAAATCAAAATATGTATTTTTGTGTTAGGATATATCTATATAAATATATATATATATATATATATTATATATATATATATATATATATATATATATATATATATATATATATATACACATATATATATATATATATTTATATAGATATATATATCTATATACATAGTTATATATATATATGTATACATGTAGTATACAAAGGCAAAGTCACAAAAATAGCAGGCTGCACGAAGGTAGTAAAATGTCTGTTGCCATTCACTACTAAATATTGATTTATAAATCATATAAATCAAATAGTAAAGCAAAAGGTAACATTGTTTTGTTCGATTGATCACATACACACATCATTGCCCAACAACCTCACCACTAAGTATGGTATACTGGTGCATTGGAAAGGGCTTATTACCTGCTCAAGCTATATAGAAGCCAACATTATTAAGGGGCAAAAGACAGCTTCTTTTATTCATAAGGTAACATAAGTATGCCCTTGCTGTGTGATTCATCATGCTAAATCTATCACTTGCACAGCATGCCAATTATTTTCCATAGATGAGTTACAAACCTTTTCTTAGTTTGACAACAAAGTATATAATGTTGCTGCAAGCTCAGAACACAATGATTAGACCCTCAACTTATGAAATCTGAATCTCAAAGCATGCTTATTATGCTTAATAAATAAATAAGGGTAGAATTTAGAAAACATATGTGAACTTTTAAAGTTAACATCTGGAATTATACATATGAATATGTAACTATTCAGAGGTGATAGAATTCAACTAACTTAACCTAACCCTTTTCTTCATTACTACATGTGTATAGAAATATTAGAAAAGTGTTACAATTAACTATACATGCATACTTTTTTATTCTTGACATATTTATTACTTTTATATATATTTAAATGTATAATATTGTATACACTATGTTTACTACTTAATATTTTCAATTAATTATAAATTCAAATGAGTTATACAGTAAATGTTGACTAATCTATAAGTTAAATGTTACACATGTGTACTGAGTAAATTATCTATGTCTGGGAATTTTAAAACATACAAATTGTGATGTGCTACACATATACATTAAAAACATCATATGAGTAAAACATTTGAAAAATGAAACTTAAAAATTGTACCCTTCAATAGCCATACTTGAAGGGGCATATTTATACTTTTTGATGCAAAACTGCACTAACGCAGTTTTGCATCAAAAGGTTTTGCATCAAAAAGTTTTGCACCGGCTTGCACCCTTCTTGAGTGCCAGCTGGGCACCATATTTATGGAATGGTGCAAGCTGGTGAAAAGGGTAGGCTAGTGTAAAAAAATGACGTTAACCTGGTGGGGGTGGCAGTATGGTAGAAGGGGGTTTTGCATCAAAAAATTACAATAGGCAGGTTAGAGTAAAAAAAAAGACTCTAACCAGCCTAGCTTCATTTTTCTGACCATCCATACGACATGACTCCTGTCTTAGAAAAAACAGGAGTCATGCCCACCATCCCAATGGCCAGCACAGGGGACAAGGGTCCCCAGGGCATGGCCATTGCACCCAGTTCCATGTAGGGGGTCCATTTCAGGGCCCCAAATGACAATTAAAAAAAATACTTAGCTGTGCTTACCTATACTTAACTGGGATGGGGTCCCCCATCCTCCGCCGTCCCTCTGGTGTGGATGGGGGTGTCCCTGTGGCCTGGGGAGGGCAACTGTGGGCTTATTCCATGGTGTTCCCCCATGGAAATAAGCCCACAGGTCCCCTAACGCCTGCCCTGACCGAGGCGTTAAATAATATTTGACCCCTCCTCCCCCCGGCGTGATTTTAGCACTAAGGCCATAGAGTCATTTTTTGTGCGGGAATGCCTACCTTGCATCTCATTGACGCAAGGTAGGTTTCCACATCCAAAAAATGACTTTGACTCCATAACTTTGGCTCTAGAGGGGTCTAGTGCCAAAGTATATATATGGAGCTAGTTTTGCACCGAATTTGCATTAAAAAATTATGCAAATTCGACACAAAAAAAATATAAATATGCTCCTTAGTTTGCTAATAATAGTATGTAAAATGTCAAACAAGTTCCACCTACAATTGAACAAAGTATGCTAGAGTTGTAGAACACACCACTGAAATGTATTCATTGTTTGATATAGTGAAATACAACACAACACACATATGCTTAAGGAAACTTGCTTCATTTCCTTGTTATTGTATTTGATTTATTTTTTAACAGACAAAGTAGATCTAGATGAAGTCACAGAAAATTAAATATTTTATGTATTTAAAAAATAAGAAACCAGGTCATTTGTTCTCACATGTCACTCCTGAGAATTTTGAATATCAGATAGATCTCCATTAACAAATGACAAATCTTCTCAGTCCAATCAATAGAGGTTCCTACAGTAATATTGAGAAGTGTTGAATTTTAAAATTATTTTGCACACCATCTCTAGAGTGGGAAGTCATTGACCTCCAGATTTAACCAAACATTGAAACCCACATTCAAATATTCCAAATTTGTGCTCAATGATTTTCCTGCTTTTTTTAATACCAAATTAAATTTATTTTGGACTTCATCTTGTGGATTCTGAATTGGTGTCATTTGCCAAGTCTGGAGAGCATACCCTTAATACCTAATAAATATAAACTATAAAAGGTTATATATATTTGGAACAATGATTTATTAAAATTAATTATTACACAAAGTACAACATATGTATTTATACGATCTTGTTTTTGATTCTTGAAAAAACATATGTAGCCTGTCCAACAATGTATGGTCCATACAGCTTATAAAATGTAATGGTAACTCAGGTAACTTTTGTAACAACACTGCATCTCTGAGAAACATATTGAGATAGAACGACATATTTGTGACAATTGTGTAATAGTATCACACTGTGCATTTATTCATATGAGGGATAAAGAACGCCCTGCTGTACAATATAAGGATATTGCGTGTCACCAAGGAGTTTCCAACATTTATAAAAGAATGACACTGAAGGCCAAGTTCCTTTATAAGGTTATGGAACTCTGAGGTGACTTGCAATATACTTATCATGTATGCCAGGGGGTACTTTATCCCAAACAATACATAGTCATACCATCACTTTTCCCCCCAAAACACTTAAAACCTTGATGCATTGTTGTTTACATATGAAAGAGCGAGCATGTTTGCAAACATGAAGAATAAAAATAAAACCTTTAGTGCAAAATTAAAAACCTGTTAGATATTTGTTACAAACAGATATTATAAACAATACAAGTCAATTAAAAAAAAAAGTTGCAGTAGCTTGGAACGTGTAGAAACATGCAGAAAGATTCTAGTTTTCTCTATCTATGGAGCGAAAAATGAACATATTCTCCCTGCTTGTCATTGTTAGATATTCAAATAGAGCAGAAGAAAGAAAACCAATGTTTTGGTTGTTGCTTTAAACAGCTGCTTCAATTATGCTCCTTGACCTGATCTGCCTTTCACCTTGGCTGCTGGCTCTGTATATTTGTATGTTGTGTGTGTGTGTGAGACATTTTTTATGATTTATCGGTGTTTTAGGTACATTTGTACTTATTTTTTTCATTATCTTGTTGTTGGCACCTTTCTTGATTATTTCATATATTTTTTTAATTCTCTTGATTTATTGAGTCTCCTGGAACTATTGTAGTTAATAATACATTTAACTGCCCCAAGTTCTAGGTCTGCAGGGCAGCACCTGTAATTGTATATAGTGCCAATGC
Organism: Pleurodeles waltl; assembly: GCF_031143425.1. Classification (NCBI taxonomy): domain Eukaryota; kingdom Metazoa; phylum Chordata; class Amphibia; order Caudata; family Salamandridae; genus Pleurodeles; species Pleurodeles waltl. Next base: position 1,005,585,432 of record NC_090440.1, on the reverse strand, counting down.
AGACACCCTTGCATCGTGCTGCAAGGGTGCCTGTGTTATAGGCAGACTTGTTTTTGTGCACAAGGGGGCACCTGCCTGCACAAAACAATCCTTAGAGGTATATTCCTCTATGTGTGCTGTGCAGTGGTTGCTGATCAGTTTATTAAGCAGTAGGGCTATCAAACAAAAGGTAAGTTTGCTCAAATACACTTGCAACACTTCTAACAATAGTTTGTTTTTTTATAAAACAGCAGTTAGGACACATACAAACAAATGCTTACATACACACACTGGTGCATGCTTGCAGACTGGCACATAAACAACATAAGCATCCTCTCACTAACACCCACAACATGGACATAGTCCTCAGAGCATTTTCCTCTGCATGTCGATTCACAACTTTTAGATTGAACAAACAGGAGCCAGAGTGAGGCCCACACGTTTAAGTCCAATCAGAAACTCAGATGAGAGGGAAGGCTGTCCTTTTTCCTTTATTGTCGCATTACTGACAGGCTCCAATTCAGCATTATCTGCCGTGCTGCACTAGCTGACGCATGTACAGCATGTCTGATATGTATAGCATCGGTGAATGGACGCACTGTGAGAGCCCACGTCTGATGTATGTGCAATACAGCCCAGGGGAGCCCTTTTTCTGGTGCAAGGTATTATTGCAGCTTTTACATGTGAACAAATTATCTGTGACACTCTTTCATTACATATAAAAGCTGTAATATTTTGAGAAATAAGATGCGACTCAGATGTGATTGTGTGGGGTCGCCTCCCTTTTAGCTCCTACAGAGAAGCTGCACATGGTGCTACGTTCTACAGTACTCATGATAACAGGAAGTAATAGGGAGAAATAAAGATATTTCCCCTCTTTAAGTCTCTATTGGTTAGGTGCACCATTTTGGTACAAACCCTTGTTTCAAGTCTTTGTAAATCTGGGTTTGGGTTAAAATAAATGGATGGGTGCATGGGACGCCCATGCCCATGTCCTTCCATGTAACACTTGCCCAACACAGAGTAATGGAAGGCCGCAAAGTGGCTTTGAGTGTCTTAGTAAATACCAAAAATTATTTTGCATTTGGGCCGCACCACAAAAGTGACACAAGCCCAATGCAACTTCATAGTAAAGTGGTTATGTCAGTGCCACTTTTGTTCGAATCGGCATCTCTAATTTTATTTTGAGTATTAATTTCCATGTTTTCTTTTTCACTCCAATTAAAGAATGAGTATGTTCCATCTCTGTGATCTTCATATATTTATGTTGGTGGCTTAGCACAGAACAGCGTTACCCAACCGGTTTCTTGTTGCTTATAGGGCTGTAAGATCTTGCTCACCACATGATATAAACTTCAGTTGTAATTTTTGTTTTTTTGCTTTTGTTGTCAAGGACAAGTGTTTTGTTTCCTTTACAGGCAGAGCCAGAAGGCTTTCCTCATTGGTTGTGCTTAGGCCCGTATTTATACTCCGTTTGCGCCGAATTTGCGTCGTTTTTTTCGACGCAAATTCGACGCAGAACTAACGCCAACTAACGCCATATTTATACTCTGGCGTTAGTCGCTTCGGGCGCCAAAGTGGGAGTGGGCGTGGCCAAAAACGGCGCTTTTGCGCTGCTTTTTAACGCCTGGGTCAGGGATGGCGTTAAGGGACAAGTGGGCTCAAAATGAGCCCAGAGTGCCCTCCCCTGCCCCCAGGGACCCCCCTGCCACCCTTGGCCACCCCAGGAGGACACCCAAGGACGGAGGGACCCATCCCATGGACATTAAGGTAAGTTCAGGTAAGTTTTTTTTTTTTTGTGGCATAGGGGGGCCTGATTTGTGCCCCCCTACATGCCACTATGCCCAATGACCATGCCCAGGGGACAGAAGTCCCCTGGGCATGGCCATTGGGCAAGGGGGCATGACTCCTATCTTTACAATGATAGGAGTCATGTTGATGGGGGATGGGCGTCGAAAAAAAATGGCGCAAGTCGGGTTACGACGATTTTTTCGACGTAACCTGACTTGCCCCATTTTAAGACGCCCATACGCCATTTTCCCCCTACGCCGGCGCTGTCTGGTGTACGTGGTTTTTTTCCACGCAAACCAGGCAGCGCCGGTCTGCTTGCGCCGGCTAACGCCATTCCATAAATACGGCGCCCGCATGGCGCTTCAGAATGGCGTTAGACGGCGCTAAATTTTTTGACGCTAAACTGCGTTAGCGCAGTTTAGCGTCAAAAAGTATAAATATGGGCCTTAGTACGGTTAATTCGGCGCCAGTAACTCCTCAGATCGGAAGCATTTTGGCTGATTACTTAACTTTGGCTTTTGGTGCGTACAGCATGTTGGAGAGGGTAAAACACAGACAGAATACGTCTGCTTTCGCCTTCCAGCTAATAACATTGAGGAAAACCCCTGCCTCTGCCCTGCCAGTGCTAATGCCTTCCCCTTTGCTAACAGACGAGACAAGTGGGATTCACGGTCTCATTGATGCACCATCAGCGCAACAAAGAGGCTAACCTCAGCAAAGCCCCTTAATCAATGCAAAGCTCGATCAGCCAGAGCCATGTGAGCACCATCCCTTCTGCTAAGTTCAGCACTGTGGTCCATGAAGTGTGAGTTGCATGTTTTCAGGACAAGAAAAACATTCTGAAGAAAGTGTCTGATGAAAAATCATTGAATCAAAAATGCCTTTCTTCAGTCTAGTTTTTGGGTCCTTTAAATGCCCTGTATTTTTAAAGGTGGGCCCCAAAAATTATTTATTTAACACTCTCCCTTCTTTAAATTGACTCCTGTGCTGCTCCCCCTCTTCTTGTACTCTCATTTTAATAAACAATAAAAACTTACACCTATTCCATCCACATCAGCCACATCCTCCATTTACCCCTATATGTTTCCTTTTTTATGTCAAACTGCGGTAGACATTAAAGAAAGACTATGCAACTCATTTTAAAATGACCCGAAAACGGTTACTGAAAATCTGGTAGCGCTAAAGGGAGAAAAATTGGATTTTATGTGTACTAATTGAGAAATAATGAAAAATGTCTAAAAGTTAAGTGGAACAAATGGAAATTCAGTGTGCGTTTTGTATTTTCTCCATTTTTATTTTTCGTTTTGGAGTGTTCCTATAAAAAGGTGTGCCCTGGTTCACCCAGAGTAACTCCACCTACTGTGGTCCTGGTTGCCTGTGAAGGTACGAGGTTGATACCGGAGAATCATATTATATTAAAATCTAGCACGTGAGAGTGCAATCCGCCCTGTAGGTTGGAACTAGGCAGTTTGTGAAACTACAGAGCACCACGTTTTATTCCACAATTCAGAGTTAATGTGCTGCGTCTTACAAAAGTGTACTGACTCCTCACAACTTTCATACATGAATGAGTGCTTAATTTGTAAATAAAAACGTGCCGGTGCCCAAAGCCCTCCTCTTAAACAAGCGGCTTCTGCCATTAAATGTGGGAACACGTAATACTGAGGCAGCGTAATCCTGAAGCCATCTCAGGCCTCCTCAATCCATTTACAGCCACTGTTTGCCCCTTCAGCTCACTCTAGCAACATTCTACTTTCTCCTTTTGTGACACTTTTTCTCTTTCCCCTTCCCCCTTCCCCCTTCTTTCCCATATGTGTCTTTTGCTCGAAGTAAATGCTTGAGGCAGAAGAATAAGCCCCGACCCTAAAAAATAAGTGCCAGTGCTCAGCACCGGAAACAATAAGCACAAATTAAGCACTGACATTAACCCTAAGGAAGTCTAGTAACAACATAGTGACGTTCCAACTTAGATTTTGGCAAGATTATTGCCACCATACAATTAATAATCCTTCTAAATTTGACTAGTTTTTCTAGCCAATGTCTTGCAAAATTCACAATTTGATTTAGTATTTAAACATTTTCTTTAAAAGAACGCAGCCCCATTGTATATTGGCCTTTAAATATGTTCACATATTGGTTGACGTTACTAGTCTAAATTGGTTTTTGTAATGCACAGTTAGTCTCTGCGCTAAATGTTCTTCCAAACAAAGTTAGTTACTGCCAATTTGCATGTTTTAAGTTTGTGTTCATTAGAGTAGTGGTTCATGTTTCAATCATTTTACCAAAACATATTTTTTCAATTATGGTTCAGATGTTGCTCGTTGTAAGAAAATGCTCCTTTTTGCATGGTCACTGCTGTTTTTTAGTATTAGTTACAATGTTGAGTGTGAGAAAGTGAATCATTAATCAGGGTAGATTAGAATTCACTATAAGTACCAAAGGCTCTGTATTGTCAGGTCCGGTCAAAGGTTTCAGTAAATTAAACATAAGTGCAATTTGAGGCTGTCTGTGAGGGAACCAGGGTCGGATGCGCCAAGAAGTCCCATAGATGCCTGGAAATAGGAAAGCTAAAAAAACAATTCTAAGTCCCTATCAATAAGGGACTGTTGTTTTTCTGAAAAAAAACTTGTTCATCAGCCACATCCTCCATTTACCCCTATATGTTTCCTTTTTTATGTCAAACTGCGGTAGACATTAAAGAAAGACTATGCAACTCATTTTAACATGACCCGAAAACAGTTACTGAAAATCTGGTACGGTTAAAGGGAGAAAAATTGGATTTTATGTGTACTAATTGAGAAATAATGAAAAATGTCTAAATGTTAAGTGGGACAAATGGAAATTCAGTGTGCGTTTTGTATTTTCACCATGTTTATTTTTCGTTTTGGAGTGTTCTTATAAAAATGTTATGACAAGACCGAAGGCTCCTATTATGCGTTTCTTTTCTTACTTTATTAAACAGCAGCAGTCAAGAAACTACAGTTCCCATAAGGCCAGAAGAAAGGGGCCAATGGGAAACAAACATTGTACAAGAATAACAACCAATGAACATATACAAAGGCATTATGACATCACTTGACTGCGAACAGCCCTTTTTTCTTGCTGCTCGCAGTCAAGTTAAGTACCTTTCCTTCATTGCTCTAACGTGTTATTTATATTTTACTTATATATTTCTTGTATGTATTGATTTTGCTTTACTATTTTGCCGCTTTAGCTCTGCGCTTGTTTCCCAGTCGGCGAGTCACCGCAATTATAAATTAAGCGCTGCTGCGCACGCTCCTTTTTTCCCGGTTGCATCTCCTCAGACACGCGCGTTCTATTTAGCGCGTCTGAGGAAATGCTTCATTCCTGTCAAGTGCGCTTGAGCAACGGACGTTCCTGTCACTCGGCGCGCATTTATTTCTATTTACCTTCAGCTTCTCTTCACAGCTGACCTGACAGCATATTTCCTCTTGCCTGCCTCCATTGACGACCGCATTCCCTCCACAGCGTGTCAGGTTATTTTTCTTGACCCTTTACTGTACCCTGGCTACTCCCTTCTACAAAGCATTTCCTTCGACACGCCCACAGGGGAGGTTTTTGGTTTTCCTTCACAATTAACCCCTTGTTTACCCATTTTAATATGGAAAGGGATATTTCTCCTTCCAGACAAGATAATTTAGAGGATGTTAGTGATATTAGACAGGAATTGAATTCCTTTATTAAATCCTCTGTACAACAGTCTGTTGCCTCATCCATAAATAAACTTTCCAAGAACCTTGAGTCTTCCTTTACTAATTTAATATCTAAGACTCTATCGGCCCAGGCTGCGGGGGAAAGCAGTCAGCGCCAGTCCCCTTCTACTCATACTAAATCTACAAAATTGGCGCAAAAGGTCAGTGAGATTTCCTCACATGTGGCGGAGGATGTGGTTCCTCAAAAGGCTCCCCCCAAGGAGAATAAAAATATGGACAATTCTTAGTCATCATTAAAACACAAAAGGAAATCCAATAATATTATAACCCCCTTGGTAATTTCTGATATTCAAGCTACAGATGATGACATGCCGGATGCGGACTCAGATTCCATGGTATCTGATGACGATGTTTCCCTCTCTCCCCCACCTGCTAAAAAATCTAAATTTTCTGAAAATTCCAAATCCCGTCTCTTGCTAGACCCTGAAGGCTTACCCATGTTTGACCCTTCCTTAATTCTCCACCCTAACTCCACCGAGTGGGCTCCGGCTGACTATGTGGACGAGTATATTTCAGCCAAAATAATATGTCCCTTAGAAAAGCAGACCAGAACAAAACTAAAATCCGAATGTCCCCGCCCTTCCCTTCCCCACAAATTCTCCCTAACTCCCACCATTGATGAACCACTGCTCACCTTCTTTACAAGACTTGGCAAGGACCCTCACAAAGGTGTAGACAAAGCATGGTCAGGTTGCCAAGATAAACTTTTAGATATTCTTGGTCCCCTTTCCCAGATTTTTGATATTGCTGAGGTGGCCAGACTTGAGGGTACTATTATAGACCCAAATGAACTTACCCTTTGGGTACAGCGTTCGCTGTGTCTCTTGGGAAACGCTAATGCTGCTTTAACTCATGAGCGCAGAAAAGGACTTCTTTTGAAACTCGACCCCAAGTTGGTTAACTTGGCTAAAGTGCAACCAAATTTCCATACTGAAGGTCTGCTATTTGGTGAATCCTTTATCAAGGATCTGGGAAAATATGTGGCAACCTTTACTTCACTGGAAAAAGCCCAACAATCGTTAAAGAAGATGTTTAGCCAGCGTGTTTGTGGCAGGGCTGGCAGAGGGAGGAACCGCTTTGTCGGCCGCTCCTGTCATAACCAAGGTTCCAGAGGCTACAACGGTCCCTCTTACCAGGATTACAGACCGCAATTATACTACCAGAGATACAGGGGGTTCCGTTCCAGAGGTTACCGTGGTTCCAGAGCCTCTAATCAGACAGGTAAGCCCTTCTTGTGGTCATGTCCCTATAGAGGGGCGTCTTCGTAATTTTCTCCCAAAATGGTTAGAAATTACTTCAGATCCTTGGATCCTCAATACCGTTCAGGGTTATATTATCGATCTTTATTCTACCCCGAGTCAACCCCGTCCTCCTATCATTCCTCATTTTTCTGCAGAAATGTCAGATCTCATTACATCAGAGGTTCAGTCTCTTATCCAGAAAGAGGCCATCTCTATCACCACTCCAGATCCAACAGGGTTTGTCAGTTCCATCTTTTTGGTTCAAAAGAAAAACAAAAAGATGCGTTCTGTTATAAACCTCAAACACTTCAATCATTTCGTAGTTTACCAACACTTCATAATGGAAACCATCCTCCATCTAAGAGATATTCTTCTTCAAAACGATTGGATGGTGCATCTAGATCTTCAAGACGCATACCTGGTTGTCCCAATTCACCCAGATTCCAGGAAGTTTCTCCAGTTTCATTGGTTTGATCATCTCTATCACTTTACCTCTCTACCCTTCGGTCTTTCTTCCGCCCCTTGGTGCTTCACCAAACTCATGAGACCTGTAGTGGCCTTCCTCAGGGCTCAGGGTGTGAGACTCATCACAAATTTAGACAATATCCTCTTACTGAACCAATCTCCTCAGTTGTTGTCATCCCATCTAGCTCTCACATGTTCCCTGCTATCGGAACTAGTATTTATCGTCAACAACGAGAAGTCTCTCCTCACACCCACTCAGGTTATAGAATTCTTAGGTTTTCAGATAAACTCGGTTTCAGACGTTCTTCTGCTTCTCTCTTCAAAGATCAAATCAGAAATTTTACAGGTACTACGAAATTCATTATTTCTCTAAGATCTCTGGCCTGTATCGTCGGTCTTCTCTCTTCCTCCATTCAAGCGATCTTCCCCGGTGCTCTCCATTACAGGGCTCTTCAGAGATTAAAGATCCGCCACCTAAGAAAAGGCCTTTCATACTCAGACACTATTCCCCTAGATCACGATTCTCGCACAGAACTTCAATGGTGGATAGACCATTTAGATGCTTGAAAAGGAAGAACTATCTTTCCATCAGCCCCAGATCTTGTGTTAGAATCAGATGCAAGTCTCTCCGGCTGGGGGGCCCGTTGTGGACCAATCTCGACTGGAGATTCATGGTCTTTAGAGGAGTCCAGATTGCATATAAATTGTTTAGAGATGCTTGCCGGCTCCTTTGCAATCAGAAGCCTGGCAAAGAACAGGGTTCGTTGCACCATTCTACTCAGAACGGCCAATATTTCGGCAGTGAGATATATAAATCACCTCGGGGCACAAAATCCAAGCCTCTTGCGGAACTGGCCAAGAGCTTTTGGGAATTTTGCCTTTCAAACCATCTTTCGGTTCATGCAGAATATCTTCCAGGATCTCTGAACTCCGTCGCAGACTGGCACTCACGTTACCTCCGAGATTCCAGCGACTGGAAACTCCATCCAGACATTTTCCAACGCATCCAGAATATGTGGGATCCCTTTCGAATTGACCTTTTTGCCTCCCGTCTCAATTCTCAACTACCCTTATTCTACAGCTGGCTTCCGGATCCATTAGCATTAGCAGCCAACGCTTTCTTTCAGGATTGGTTGAGTTTTGTAAACTACGCCTTCCCTCCTTTTCTCATGATCAGCAGAGTTCTAGCTCAGATCAGGGGTCAACAAGCCACAGTGATTCTCATAACCCCCTTTTGGCAGTCGCAAATTTGGTTCCCAAGTCTCTTAGAACTCACAATAGATATCCCTTACCTCCTTCCTTCTTTCCCGAATCTTTTATTGGACCCCATGCATCGTCCTCATTCCCTCATCTTGGACAACTTGCTGACCCTTGCTGTTTGGAAGATTTCAGGTATACCCAATCTGTCCCTTTCATTTCGACAGAGGCTTCCCAATATTTATCACAATCCTGGACTCCAGGCACCAAGAAGGCATACAAATCTGCATGGTCCTTATGGCATAGCTGGTGTTTGGGAAAACGTATCGATCCCTCTTCGGCAGATGTAATTTTCATTGCAAATTTTTTGGCGGCTGATGCCAGCAAAGGCAAAGCTTTCCATACCATTAATTTATATAGGTTGGCAATTTCCTCTAATCATTCTTTCGTCAATGGGAAACCAGTTGGGGAGCATCCACTTGTTTGTTGAAGGGAGTCAAATTTTCTAATCCTCCAATGCCAAAATATAGACAATTATGGGACGTTAATATTGTTTTAAAATTTTTATTGTCATGGCCTGATAATTCTATGCTTACGTTAAAAATGTTATCTGCCAAGTTAACTATGCTTTTATGTCTAGTTTCTATCAAAAGTATTTCTGATGTTAGAGCCTTAGATATTTCTAATCACCAATTTACACATTCCGGTGTTTTGTTCACAGTGACTCGTCGTACAAAAACTAATTTAACTTCTGTTTTTTATCCTTATTTCCCAGACCATCCCAAACTATGTGTCGCACAATGTTTAAAAGTTTATGAACAAAAAACTGCAGATTTAAGGACTTCCTCGGCTTCTCAACTTTTGATTTATTTCAGGACACCTTTCAAGCCTGTTTCGGCAGCTACCTTAGCACGATGGGTCAAATGGATTATGTCCCTAGCGGGTATCGATACTTCCATGTTTGGGGCTCATTCCTCCAGAGGCGCAATGGCTTCCAAAGCATTTTGGGCAGGGTCCCGCCTCGAGGATATTCTTAAATCTGAAGACTGGTCTAACAATAATGTTTTTAGAGTTTTTTACTGTAAACCTGTGGAGAATATTTCATTGAATGTAATTAATATGCTTTGAACTCGCATAATAGGAGCCTCCGGTCTTGTCATAAAATGTAGATTTTCCTAGTTCTTTGACGGAAAGTCTTAATTTTATGAAAGACACGGAGGCGAGTATTATCCCTCCACTACGGTATAACTTTGTTAATTTTTTCCCACCCTTTTTTCTCTTCCTAGCCTCAACACAGGCGGTACCACAATCATCATAAAATTTCAACTGCATCAGGGAGTTCCAGCTTCCTATCTTCACTTTCTCCCGCTACTGTTCTTCGAAGCATGGATCCTTCTCGCAACAACCGTTCTCCTTTTGCCGGAGTATTGAACTTTTGCTCTGAACTTATGGCCACTGTTCTGGCTATTTTGATTATTTTCGCACTTTTTCCACTGTTTAACTCTGACTAACCTCTCGCAAGAAAAGAGGGCTGTTCGCAGTCAAGTGATGTGATGCCTTTGTATATGTTCATTGGTTGTTATTCTTGTACACTGTTTGTTTCCCATTGGCCCTTTTCTTCTGGCCTTATGGGAACTGTAGTTTCTTGACTGCTGCTGTTTAATAAAGTAAGAAAAGAAACGCATAATACTCGCCTCCGTGTCTTTAATAAAATTAAGACTTTCCGTCAAAGAACTAGGAAAATCTACATTCTCACTGCGAAGATCTATGTTTGCTTTTTTCCCTAGATTTCTGTTGTCATAGTACTGGATCAGTACGCTTTTCAATGGTCAGTAATACTCAACATTATTCTGTTTAGAATGGTTTCTTTTAGATATCCTGAATAATATGTTTTGTAGTATTATATTTGGAATTAAAATATTCAGATCTAGTAAAAATCAATTTCACATTAGTGAAACTTTCTTTCTCAATCTAATATTAACGTTATTTTACATATTTTAAAATAGTCTTAGGAAATCATCAATGGATCTGATCGAGAAGGCAAAATGTTCCACAGATTTTTTTTAAAAAAATGATTTCTATGCTTTTTGGACACAAATGTCACCCTGTGTGGTGAACGGGCATATACCCCTGCACAGAGTGCCCAAATGTAGGTAAAAGCGGATCCCTAACTTTTCTATTGGCTCTAGCGTGAGTGCAGTGGTAGGGGCAGGCATGCCTGTCCCTACCAGTGTGAGGTCCAGGACCTGTCCTGTGACCTGGAGGGATACACCATGCATGCCCTCATAGAAGTCAGTGGATCACAGTCCCTGCCTTCAGTGGATCAAGTAAAGTGGGGGTGGCACGGTATGGTGTTATATGACTATAGTGTGGCCAGATTGTTTTTCATGGTTGGTGAGCATTGTTCTACTGACTCCTCTTGTGTAAAGATCCACTATTATGTTAGTAACCCAAATGTTGTGCTGACATCCCATGTGCATGATGATTGCATGTATAGCTACAGTGAGCGTATGATAGAGGTATGGTAATAGGGCTCTGTGTGTGTGCATGTGAATCTCTGAATATTCAAGCCAGTGGATCCATTTTGGATGCCCCTGATTAATCATGGCACAAATTGAGGGATAAGAACTGATTTGCAGGAGGCCGACGCAGCCAAGATAGAGGATGCTGCCTAAAGATGCTCCTGGGACCTCCCCACTAATCCTCCTTCATCTGGGCACCCTGGGCCTCCTGTCAAGTTTGTGCCTGTCCATTCCCTCCTCCTATCTAATGGAGGCAGCCCTGCTCTGCCTTCTGTGCTGTTGAAGGACCATGAGCATTAATAGTTGTCTTGGGCTGGGCCGCCTCGAGGCCACCTAATATGGCAGTGCCCTGAGGCACGCTCCTCTAGGACCTGTATTGGGCAATCCTCCGGTGCAATCAAGAGACAGAAGCCAGCACTGTGTGTCGCTGATACCCAGCATCTTGCCATTGTACCCTTCCTCTGAGAAGAGGTTGCATGCAGGGTCTGAGGCTGTAAACTGTGCATTGGCCCGGTTGGCGATGGCCTGGCTGGGAGCAATTCCGAACCTGATGGGGCTTCCTGTCCCCCTCCCCAGAGGATACAAGATGCTTTGAGAGCCGCTGCCACAGGTGAGGACACTCTGCGCACAATTGGGACCTGGTCACGCCCACCTCTACTGAGTCTGTTGGGGACCCAACTCTGAAATAGGTGCTGTGCTGGCACCAGGTGGGTAGGCCTTCACCTGACGTGATTTCAGACCTGAGCACTGGCAGGGTCTCATGAAGCCTAACATCGCCAGCTGAGCAGTGAGGGTACTGGGGGTGCTGGGTCTCTCTGCCTCTTACTGTTGCCCCACAGATCATCTCCTGGGCCTACCTCTCAGTCCCCTCCTCTGCTATTACCTGCCAAGACCTCTCAGCCCGCTGATTTCACTGGACAAGGACAGGTTAACCAGCCCTGCCATGAAGGCAGATGCTCATGTTACAGATCTGTGATGCCTGGGTGGCCCCTCATTCACCTGTTGATTGCTGGCCATAGGCCTGGTCCCCTTGTCCCCTGAGCTCTTTGCTCCTCTAAGGAGAGAACTTCGGTTATATCCTGCACCCTCTCGGACCTCACCAGTGTCCTCTTTGCACCTCACTCAACACACTGGCTGCTCGTGCTGCCCTGCGACAGGCACAAGCAGGATGAGTGGAGGTGCGTGCACATGTCACTGCCCCTGCTGCCATACCGAGATGTGAGGAGGTGGCAATCCTGAGACCCTCTGGCACACCTGCATTGCATTGAATTTTTCTATTGCCTCAGTGCCACAGTGCCTTTGGTGAGACCCGATCCAACTTGCTTCCTTGTGACGCACCACTATGGGGAAAGACAAATCCCTTCCACTGAACTCTTAGCCAAAGATTGACAAATTTGCCACTCCAACAACTGAGCTCTCTAAAAACGCCATATGGGGGACGCCTCCACACCGTGTGCCATATCTCTGGATGTGCAGCACATCCTTCTGGCCATCCAGGCATCTACGGAGGCCCTAGAATCCAAAATTGGACAGGTCGGTGTGGATGTGGCCTTTCTTAGACAAGGCCTCCATAATATGGTGTTAGGATATACTCTCACACATCAGGATCCACCAGGACACTGTCCAAGATTGACTATATCTTTCTTTCTGCATGTTCACCACTTCTGGTGCATTGATGCTCCCCTGGGAGATATCTGACCATTCTCCCCAATTTCTTTGACTGGGTGCCACACTCTCCCTTGCATGCCCTATTTGGTGTTTGAATGCAGGGTTCCTCATGGACGAGAGCCTGGTAGACCATATATCAGAGGAGCTCACCTTTTACTTTTAAACAAACTCAGGGTCAGTAAGGAGCCCTGGTATCCTATGGGCATCTAGCAAACTGACAATTCAGGGACAAGCGAAAAGCTACCTTAAACAAAGTAATAAGGACAGGCATCACAGACCTGGAAGCTCATGTGCTTGCCAACAAGACTACGATAGCTCAAGCCACCACTGAAGCACTCACTCATCAGCTCAACCTAGACAGAACCTCCTTGCGACAATTGGTCAACAGTGAGGCAAGCCAGTTCTGGCAGACAACTATCCAGTGCATTTATGAGCAAAGTGACCAAAAACAGTTTCCTCCTCTATTGGCTGGCAACCAGGGACATGGTCTACCGGTGTATCCCTGCAGTGTGATGTGACAGTTGAGATGTGGTCTCTGGGGTCCCTGACATTGCAGTGGCATTTGCCATGTATTACAAACACCTCTATGTGTGTAACCCACAACCACCTATTGAAAGCACTGGCGAACCCAGTAGAGAACCCTGGAGGAACCGATTATGGAAGATGAAATTCATGCCCCTATCAGGGACCTGAAGTCTGGGAAGACACCAGCCCCAGACTGCTTTCCCCTGATTATGACTCCAGGTTTCTCAATGTCTGAGTCCCCCACCTAATTGGGTTGTTCATAGAAAGCTCTTGAGAAAGATTCCTTTCTCAGGGATTTAGACCTGGCAACTACTGTCATTCCTAAAAATAACCCGTCTTAACAGGATTGTGGATCTTAACACCCTACTTCCCTCAGAAACACTGATATTAAGATATTTGCCAAGAGTCTGGCAGCTTGGCTTCAATTGGTACATACCTTTCTAATACACCCCGACCAATGCAGTTTCATGCCATACTGCAGCACCCAACACTGTACACGCCATCTACACCTCACTTTTTCCCATGCTAGAGACCTCCCCAGGGATAGGGCACTACTGCTTTTTGATTTCGAAAAGGTTTTTGGCACTGTAGACTGAAGCTACCTTGCAGCAGTAGTGACCCACATGGGTTTTGGAGCCTGCTTCCATGCAACGGTCTCCCTCCTCTACTCCTATCCTTTGGCCCACGTTGTAGTCTACGGGGTGCTATCAACTACATTTCCCATCAAATGGGGCACCCGGCAGGGATGTCCCCTCTCCCCATTACTTTTTGCCATAGCCATTGAGCGCCTGGTGTGCTTGATTTAATGTGATGCACAACTCAGAAACTGGTGCTTGACGGGGACGTTTGAAAATCAGATTGCGTTATACACAGACAATGTCCTCTTATATCTGGCCAAACCAGCAAGGTCAGACCCCACTTTATGGAGACACTGTCTCTGTTGAGGAGGCCTCTGGGACACACCTCAATAGGGAAAAACCACTTCTGGTCCCTCTGAAAGGGAATGCTGCGTCAATTACCTAGAACACGGCATCCCTGTCCAGTGCCTCAGCTTTAAATATCTGGGGCTCCACATAGCAACTGTGCCAGACCTAACGAAGGCCTTCAACCTAGCCCCACCACTAAGGATGCCCTTGCGGCATGGCATGATCTCCCATTGAATCTGCTTGGCAGAGTTGTCGTAATAAAGATGATGATTCTTCCCCACTACCTCTATTCACTGCAGAACTTTCTGCTTCTTATCCTGAACACTTGGTTTACAGAGGTGGCAAAGCTCCTTTGCTCCTTTCTCTGGTGTGGTTGTCCTCCTGGGGGAGAGGGAGAGGGCAGTAGACATCTGCCTATTTTATTGGGCTGCTCATCTTCTGGTCTTTTGCAGGTACACCACTCTCTTAGTTTGTACACTGCTGATTTCCACGAGCTCCCAGACTTTAACCCCTTGGAGGCCTGTTTGCTGATGGAACGACTGGGTAAGGGTGGCATCTCCCAACTATATCGGGCACTGGTGAAAAATGCACCTAGGTCCTTGGAGGACCTGCATCAAAGGTGGGAAAGGCAGCTGGGAAAGCTAGAGGAGGCTGAATGGCTGGAGGCCTGCATGGGTCTCAGTAAATTCTGACCCATGCATTTTGGCGATCTCTGCCCAAATGCGATTGATCCAATTGCACTACCTTCATCTAACAAACATGATTCTTCAGATACACAAAGAGCCTTGATGACCCTAGATGCGCCCTATGTCAATCCACGACCGCTGATTTCTTCCACATGGTATGGCTGTGCCCCCAGATTGCTCTGTATTGGTCCCAGGTTGCGGCCACCCTCTCAGCTGTCTTGAAGCACCCCATTACAACTGACACTGAAGGTGGCATTGTTGGGCGTGTTGGATGGGGTGGGTGGGTCCAGAGCAGATAGAGCATTGATTGGTCTGGAATCACTGGTGGCTAAAAGAGACATTGTCGTACCTGGAATCAATCTTCCCCTCCAAAGCTGAAAACAAGGGCCTAGATTTATACTCTGTGTTGAATTAGCGTCATTTGTTTTTTACGCTAATTCAGCGCAAACTTAACTCCATATTTATATTTTGATGCTAGACCCGTCCAGTGTCAAAATATTGGAGTTAAAGTCATTTTTTGGATATGTGAACCTACCTTGCATCAATGAGATACAGGGTGGGCGTTTCCTTCCAAAAAATGACTCTAAGGCCCTAGTGCCTTATTTATTCTCCCGTGCAAAAGCGGGGCATGGAAGGGAGGCAAGCCTAAGAAATGGCGCACAGCTCGCTTAGCGTCATTATTTAATGCCTGGGTCAGGGCAGGTGTTCGACATCCTGTAGACCCATTTCCATGGTCAAACACTATGGAAAGAGCCCACAGGTTCCCTCTCCAAGCCCTAGGAACTCCCCATCCACACCAGAGGGACACCACAGGATGGGGGACCCCATCCCAGGTAAGTATAGGTAAGCAGAGGTAAGTATTTATTAAAAAATGTTTAAGGGTCATAGGGGGCCCTGACATGGGCCTCCCCTATATGCCACTGGGTGCAATGGCAATGCCCATGGTAACCTTGCCCCCTATGCTGGCTGCTGGGATGGCGGGCATGACTCCTGTCATTTATAAAACAGGAGTCATGTGGTATGGATGGTGTTGCATCAAAAAATGACGCTAGGCTGGTTAGAGTAATTTTTTGCTTCTAATCAGCCTAACATCATTTTTGGTGCAAAACCCCCTTCTCCCATACTGCCACCCCACCTTGCTAACATCATTTTTATTTACGCTTTACGCCAGATTGCGGCATTTTATTAACATGGCCCCCGGCTAGCATTCTGGAATGGCACAAGCCGGCGCTATACTTTTTTATGCAAAACGGCGCAAAGGCAGTTTTGCATCAAAAAGTAGAAATCTGGGCCCTGGTGTGCCAGTATGAACTGGTGCGCGCAGCAAGAGGAGCCAATTTATATAGCCTGGAAAGGCCATGCAAAATATTCCAATATTTGTGGTAAATGGTGGGAATATTATGGGCTGACTTTGACTGTAACTTCTACATCACATCATATGGTTTAATTAGTGACGGGGGACCAGGGAAATGGGAGAGGCGGGGATGATATGCACAGAGTTTTCTTATTGTTTTGTTCTGCTACATTAATTGCCTCTTACTCTAAATCCAATAAAATCTGTTTATCAAAAAAAGAACAGCTTTGCAGACAGTGTAAGTGTATTGCGAGCATTCTTGTGTTTGGAGGGTAGAGCTCCAGACAC
The DNA here is from genome assembly GCF_031143425.1 of Pleurodeles waltl. NCBI lineage: Eukaryota > Metazoa > Chordata > Amphibia > Caudata > Salamandridae > Pleurodeles > Pleurodeles waltl. The sequence goes on along the minus strand of NC_090440.1, from coordinate 1,005,569,056 downwards.
TGAAGTGAGGAGGATGGAGACAAGGCATGAAGACTTTGTTAGCAAGGAGCTGCTGATTAATTCTTACTGAGCACTGCTATTTGATAGATGGTAAGGAGAGGAGTGAGACTTACATTTCTGCTGTTCAATGTGAGGAACGCATTAGACCAGGTCTGTCTTTTTGTCAGACCCAGGTATACTGCCTTAGGAATGCTGGTGACACCCAAGTGCATAGATCTCACACTTCATTGTGCTCATGTTTTCACTGCTGAATGAAGTCCGGTTGGCCTAGTAGGGCACAACTGTGAAAGAAGAAATGTCATGACATCTGCACCCACTGTGCTGTAATTGTCAATCACTGAACACTAGTAACGAGGTAAGGCTACCTTAAGGATGAAATACGTGGGCTGTGTAGGCCACGTCACCCAATCTGCAAGACCATCGCACAGGTACTGTGGGGCTGCACTCAGCCTGAGCAAAGAACAGAGATGCATGCCAAGGAAATCGAACACAAGGACTTGAAACGTTTTGCTCAATCTAAAAGCTGGTGCATCCAGGCTTCTGTGGTAATAGTGATATACTGTGAATCGGCCCTTGATTCAGTTTGTATTCTTAGAATAGGTCATACCGATTGAACAGAGGTTTTGCCCCTTCATTCCTTTATTTTTTGTATTATTCTCTCTGGAAGAACCTGCTAAATGTATGTGCCTAAAATTACCCACGTGTGGTTTTCCTACACAAGTTTTCAGCCCAGTTTGAGCAGAAACTCCCACTTCAAGTTATTTAATGAAGGCGTCAAGTTAGGTCATGTTCGTGCCATCACTATGCCCACAGTCAAACAACAGCAGAACAAGATTTCGTTGATGACCACGTTTGTAATCATGTTCTATCTACACCTTGGAGAAGCAACAAAATAATATTAAAATCATCCAGATGTGTACTTTTAAATTAGTCTCCTTATTGCATCCACTTTACTCTATGGACTTTTCATTTCCCCGTTTTCAACTCTTGATTTGCCTCAGCCTCTCTGCAGACTAAGGGGCATATTTACAACAAATGATGCATCACTGTGGTGCCACTAGCAATGCATCAAAAATACTTATGATGTGCAGAAATCCGTTATGATGCCATAGATGCACCATCTTTACAACATGGGGCACCATGGTGTAAGGACCCAAGGTGCGTCAGAAATTCTGAAGCATCTGTGGGAACTTTGCTATACTGGATTAGTCCCAAAAGTGGTGCATCACTGAAGATGGCCTCAGAACTGATGCAACTTCAGTGATGCATCAAAATTAAGAGGTGCTGCACCAGTTTTAATTGATGCAAATAGCTTAATGCTTTAGGACCAGTGTAAAAAACTGTAAAATAGTGGAATATCACCTTACACATTTTTACATTGGTCCTGGATGTAGTAGGTAATGTATGCAGTATGTCTATGTGTCACATTACAGTGGGCATGGTGTACATATCTGTATGTAGAGACCTAAGTATGTGTGACATGGTGAGTGACAGTGTAATGTAAGTGAATACAATCATATGTTGGAATCTAAAGTGCCAATACATGTATTACCTACCTTATGTGTGTACTTACTTGTTGTCCTTTGCTGTACGCAGGTCTAGACTTGGGGACACCATCCTCCATGGAGAAATGACAATCCTGGCCTGTCCCTTGCAAAAGTACACCACGTCACATTGCCTTGCTGCAGAGGAGGAGGGAATCATAAGTGCCATGGTCCCAGCTTGGTCAAGGCTCAAGGGTTCCTACAACATGAATAGGACATGTTTAGACCACTACTATTAGAGGGAATGTGAAATACAGACATAGGCCTACATTATGACTTTGGCAGTAAGTACGGCTTACCGTAGCGGTGACGGCTACCAAAAGACCGTCGCCGCTGCTAACATCTGTCCACCAAATAATTACCACAGCAGGATTTCCGTAACAAGATGGGCGGAAATCTGGCTGTGGCCATGCTGGCGGATGGGTTTAAGGTGGCGCTGCTACCACCAGCAGCGCCACACCAGTAGACCGCCGCCAGCCATATTACGAAAAATAATACAACCTGGCAGTGTTCTGCAGGAGGGCACTGCTGGCGGTAGCAGCGCCTCGCCCCGTCCCCTGCCAGAAGATCCCCTGGATACAGGTAAGTTGGGTTTCCGACAGAGGAGGGAACTGGGGGGTGTTGTGTGTGTGTGGGTGGGGTGTGTGCATGAGTGTGTGCATGAATGCGAATGTATGTGTAGTGTTGTCTGCGTGCGTGTACACATGTGTGAGAATGCGTGTAAGTATGGATATGTGAATGCGTGTCTGCGTGTCACTGTGAATGTGGTGCAGATGTGTGCATGAATGAATGGATGCATGTGTGTATGAATGCGTGTATGCCTGTGTGAGTGGGCGGCTGTATACGTGGTGCAAGTCTGTGTGTGTGTGTGTAGTGGGGGTGGGGGATAGGAAAGGGGAGCGTGGATGGAGGTGGCGTTGGGAGGCATCTGGAGAGTTGTTGGGGGGAGGGAGCCTATTATCAGTGACAGGGAAGCAATTCCCTGTCACTGATAGGGCCTACCGCCATGGTTTTCTCCATGTACGCCATGGTGGTAGGCAGGGTAAAAATGCCTGAGGTGTGACAATAGCGGCCGCCGGGCTGGAGATTCTTATCTTTAGCCCGCCGGCTGCTACCGCCACGGCGGTCAGAGTGGTACATTGGCATGTGATAATGTGGCGGATTCTACCGCCAGCCTGTTGGCGGTACCACCGCCACATTACCACCGATCTCCGGGTCAAAATGACCCCATAGTCCAGTGTGTAAAGTGACTTCCGCTGGTCAGATTCCTATTGCAAAGGCATTGCATCATTGTTTCTCCTGGGTTAAGGAGGCAGGAATTTTGACGCATTTCATACTCTGCACCTCATCTGACAACGATGAGTCATTTCCCTAAAAACTTATAAATATGGATGCGTCAGTTCTGCTGGGGATTTTAAGAGAGAACGTCTACCTTGCATATAATTAACTTTACCTGTGCTACTTGGTTGTAGCACAGGTAAAAAATTATGCACCAGAGAAAAAAGTGATGCATTATGCAATGCATCACTTTGTCAATATGGAGCACAGAATGCACTGTCGCTGCATCAAAAGAAAATTACGCAGCTATGGCGCAAGCTCCTTGCAAATTTGCCCGTTAGTGTGAGACGTTTGATTGACTTTCACACAACTACTTCTTTTCCATGTTATGTCAGAACACTGCTTTGGCTTTTCCAAACGATTTGCACCCTCACTGCAGGCGGGGCACCCCTACAAACTTGAGAAATCGTGCTATTGTCTTTCCTCCCTAATGACTAGTGGTTATATATGCTAAGACCTTGAAATTAAACAAAATCTTTCCGTATTCCACCAGCACACGAAAGAGGGTTTTGTTTAGGTAACACTGGTTTGGCCACACAAAGGAGTCTAAACTAAGCACAGCAACCTCACACGCTCTTGCCTTGAATTTGCCTTTGAAACACATCGCACATGGAGCTGACATTCAAGGTGCTGACTTTCTTAGGAAAGGAGAATGGCGCCTTCAAATGATGGATGAGGAGCCAGTTTATATTAGTGAAACAGCCTTCTATATCTCTGCTGCCTTAGCGCTCACATCAGAGACCGCATGCAACACGAAGATACGGCAGTGCAGACATGTCAATAATCGAGAGTGGGTTTCTCCGTATTACAAACCCGGAAATGGTTTTCAGCACCAATCTGATTTGGAGGTCGGTTTACCATGCCCTCTGATCACTGATGCCTAGCTGTTGACGTTTTCCTGTTGGCTGTTTTAGTTGTATATGTTTTGTATCGAGTTTGCAAATCATAGTTTTCCTTAACCAAAAGCAAAGAATAAAAAAATTATCTTGCAAGTAAATGTTCAACATGAATGAGCAATTTTAATTTCATTATACAATTTTTTGAGGTACAGCCCCTTTTGATAAAGGAATTGATTTGGAGATTGAAGGACAGATACTCTGTCACAAACGCGGATATAAAGATATAATGCACGTATTACACTGCATATAGGATATAATGCACTTGTAATAAGGTGGGCGGGATATCCGTCACTCTTGTGATGGAGTCCCCATCCACCAAACTCTAAATCAGGAACATAGTTGAAAGATCAGCAGAAGTGGATTATTTCCTGCTTTAAGGGAGAACCCCAATTCTCCCTGTTAGTTGCATAGGCTTGCACCTCTTCCTGAATCTTTATCCCTGCTGAAGGTAGACGTCAACTTCTGGGTATCATTTCTGCCTGGCTTTCAGCTCTTGTGCCCCTTTGCATCACTGAACTTTTTACGAGAGCCAAAGGGAGTGGATGTGACTGGAATTTCCTGGGGACTGGTGCTATATTACTGAGTGAGGTACTACCCTTGGCACCTGGATCTAAAAGACCCTGCCTCACTCCCCATTGTGTGGAGTCACTTGGAGAAGGGAGAGTGAATTTGTGTCTGCTTCTTCTGGCACTCCCTGTGATGCTAAGCCACAGTGGAGTAAGGTACAATGATGGAGCCCCCTGAAGAATTTGGAAAGGGGCCCCAGAGTCTCTCATATCTCACAGATATTCATTGGCCTTGGGTGGAATGGGCCACACTGAAGGGTTTGGGATCCCCCGAAGAGTTAGGGGGCCTCCCTCAGCCACAATGGCTGTAGGGGCCTATGCAACGCCCCAGCTGAGCTACTGCTTTGAGATGGAGAGTACAATCGGCCACACAAATAGGGGTTTTTCTTACAAGGGAATTCTCTCACAAGGAACATGCTCCCTGCATGCAGAGTCCATGAGTCAAAGCACAAAAATAGCTACATCCCATGACTTTGGACATAGGTCATGTGACCCACCATTGATGTTAGCCTTACTGGCCATTGGACTCAAACGGTAGGATAGGCTAACCCCTCCTCAGACTAGAGCATGGCCATATTGGGCAACTCATATTCCAAAGCATACTTCGGTCAAAAACTTATACAAATGAAGAAGCCTTTAACAAGAAGGACTTGAGCAACCAGACATCAAGTGAGCATCCTAATGTGGCCTCTATACCTGATTTCTCATGAGAAGTACACCTCTCCAACAAGATATGTTGGAAGGCCTACTTAAGGACTAGTTAAGCTGCAGTCATTGGTCTATGGAATGTCATTTCTAGAGCACTCATATGTGGAAGCATCTAGGCGCTAAGTAAACAAGAGGTGCACTGAGCGTCTCAGAAGTAGTGCTGAAGTAAGCACCAGGCTTTTTTTCTGCCTTGATACAAGAAGGTTTATCTTCATACATAGGTGTCAGGTTTCTGTGAACTGTCAGAACGAACTGGTGCCTTACTCTTAGTGACTTCAGACATCTCGATATTTAGAGAGGGTTTTAATTAATGTGAATGCCCAGACTGCATAACAATGTTACAGTAGTTAGAATGTGGCCTATAACAAGGTGCCAACCCCAATATTGAGTATGTATGCTCAGTAGCAGCCAGTAATTTGACCATGAGTGGGATGGGTGAACTGCACGCATACACACTAACTGACACCCATGCATTCACACATGCACACACACACTCTAATAAACAGCACTCACTCACAAATACACATACATTGTTTCCCTTAAAGGAAAATAGTATGTGTTTCAAAAGAAAAAAATGAAATGTTTAAGATTTTTTGTCTAAGAATAGCGCCCTGCCTGCTCTCAAAAAATATTTGTGTTACATTCTCAAAAAGGAAAAGGTCCCATGGGAACCCCTTACCATGTCTGTATAGGTTACCAGCTGCTTTGAATTGGCAGCAAAATATTAATATTGTGTGACCGGAATTCAGTCACACAACAGTAATACATACCACTGCAAATTGGTATTTGGAAGGGACTCCCTAAACACACCCCTTTCAAATTCTGATTTGCAATCCCAAAATGAGATTTGGTAAGAACCTACCAAATCGCAAATTGCCTTTTGCACATTTAAAAAAGCATTTTGGGGGTCATAAACAGCCCTATTCTGCAAATCAAGCTATTTGTGGCTCTGAAAATGCTTTGTACATCTGACCTCTGATCTCTAAATCGGTTTGTATGTTAAACCATTCAGATTTCTAGATTTTATGGCACCCGGTTATTACTAGGTTCAATAAAAACTGATAAACTCATAATTTCTAAAACTAGCAAACATGGCGTTTTCATGGGGGTCAGAATGTAACGAAACACTCGTAAATAAGGCCTTCGAGAATGTAACAGAAGAACCCTTGAATGTTCTATTCACTTTATTTCCTGTAGTAACTTTCGCAGATACCAAAATATGTTTATTTGCCCTGGACCAAGCACTCCAAAGTTTTGAAATATTAAAAGTTTGCAATTTATTCTTTTGGGAGGAACTACCAAAGTGTTAACTAAAAAAGAGGGCGAATTGTTAACACATTGATTATTGTTCCCATTCTACAAAATGCGTCTAAATTACATTATCTGCTGGCTAATAAATCATACGTATCAAATGTGAGGGAATACCATTGGTCTAACTGAAATTATTTTAGAAAAAATGTGGCAGGTTGGATTATGATCGTGCAAAAGTATTAAATGGCGGAGATTTTTTTTTGCTTTACAGAATATATAACATATCTTTAGAGATAACACGTATATCCAAAATAAGACGATTGATAGCACCTAGCAAATTGTTTCTTTTCTTGACAATGTGACCCTCTAAAACCACCTGGGACATGGAAGTATCTTGTGCTGTGCTGTTTTCAGTGTCCACTGACCTGAGCAGCTCTTCATCACCAGGTTTAGTTTAGTTTTTACTCCTATGGGTCGGCATAGGGAGTTCAATGAAAGAGAAAGCGGTGAGAGGAGGATTTCATGTACCTTTTGAATGCTCCAGACAAACTTGCTTTGGGAGCAGAATAACGCTTTGCTGTTGACTCTCTTACCTTCTGTAGGGCCAAAGCAATCTCTCTGCCGCCAAACACCTCAATGGTGGCTGGTGAATGAATGGATCTTCTTGGTCTGCTGTGGTTCACTTGTTACTGAACCTCCTTCTGTATTACCAAAGTATTTTTCATCTATTTTATTGGACAATATGATGTGGCATGAATGCATCTAAAGCAGCATTTTATGTAACCTAGAAAGTGAACAAAATCATTTCTAATATATATCTGGAAAGGAAAATCCCTGCAGAATCTGGGATTAGGTTCAGGCTCCAGAAAGCCTGAGGTATGCAAATGAATTGGCAAGTGAGAGGATCGTTGCATAGGCAGAGTTCAAGCACAGAAGCAGCCACCTGAAGCAGCATTAACGTTTATGCTTAAGTCACTGATTCCTTTGGTGAGCTCTTACACCAGCAGATTGCTCTCGTCCTTCAGCTGGAGAGAGCAAGCGTCAGCATTGCACTTGATGGTGATGGAGGCGTGGTCCAAGTGTCATTTACAGCAGGAGCCTGAGCCCGGATTCAGCGCAACTGCAGCAACAACGATTGGAGCACATCCACTGTGGTTTCCGTTGCTTTTGCATCAGTGATGTTATTACAACAGATACCAAAAGTCATCTAATGAGAAACATGTGTGGATCAAGGGGTTCTCAGTGGACTGCCCGATTTTCAACATGGTGAGCCCAAGATCTTACAGTAAAATGGTGACAGCACAGGTGGGTGTCATTCTATGCGGCCTAAGATTGTTTTTACATTTGGCTCTGCTCTTGCATGATCTAGAATGTCATCTGTGCTCCTAAGGCCCACATCAGCATCTAGTTTGTCATCATACATTCCTCAAATGTTGGCTGTCTTCATCCCTTAAAATACCTCAGCAGCTTCAGAGTCCCAGAGCTCTGCGCTGGCCTACATTGGCCTGCAAGGCATGTCTCAATTTTGATTGTTTGCCAGTAAAACTGCAGGAAATGCTCAGAAGCGCCATGCTTCTGATTTTGCATAGTTCTGATGCTTTTGAGAGGGTTGCTGGCATCCTCTAGATTGTGAGGGGCATATTTATACTCTGTTTGCACCGAATCAGTGTCATTTTTTTTTAACTCTAATTCGGTGCAAAACTAAATGCATATTTATACTTTGGTGCTAGACCCGTCTAGCGCCAAATTTATGGAGTTAAGGTCATTTTTTGAAAGTGGAGACCTACCTTGCCTTAATGAGATGCAAGGTAGGCGTTCCCGTGCAAAAAATGACTCTATGGCCTTAACGCCATATTTAGGGGCATATTTATACTCTGCGGCATATTTATACTCTGTTTGCACCAAATTAGCGTAATTTTTTTTACTCTAATTCGGTGCAAATCTAACTCCATATTTATACTTTGGTGCTAGACCCATCTAGCACCAAGGCCCTGATTTATATTTTTTTTGTGCTGCATTAACGTCACTTTTTTACCTAAAAGTGGCACAAACTTACAAAATATTGGCCCTTATTTTTACTTTTTGCTGCAAAACTGCACTAACTCAGTTTTGCACCAAAAAGTTTAGCACCGGTTTGCACCATTTCTGTGCACCAGCCGGGCACCATATTTATGGAATGGTGCAAGCCGGTGCAAAGGGTAGACTAGAGTAAAAACAAATGACTTTAGTCGGATGGGGCTGGCAGTATAGAAGAAAAGGGTTTAGCACCAAAAAATGACTTTAGGCAGGTTAGAGTAAAAAAAAATGACTCTAACCAGTTTCGCATCATTTTATGGTGCTAAACCTACCATGCCACATGACTCCTGCCTTAGAAAAGGCAGGAGTTATGCCCACCACCCCAATGGCCAGCACAGAGGACAGGGGTCCCCTGGGCATGGACATTGCACGCTGTGCCATGTATGGGGGCCCACTTCAGGGCCCCCTATGGCACTTAAAAATAAAAGAAAAAATTAAATGCAATCTTACCTGTACTTACCTGGGATAGGGACCCCCATCCTCCGCAGTCCCTCTGATGTGGGTGGGGGTGCCCCTGGGGCTTGGCGGGGGCACCTGTGGGCTTATTTCCATGGTGTTCCACCATGGAAATAAGACCACAGGTCCCCTAACGCCTGCACTAACCCAGGCTGTAAAAAATGGGGCAAAGCAAGCTTTGCCCCATTTTTTGACCCCTCCTCCCTCCCTTGCACCATTTTTGCATTGGAGTATAAATATGGCGTTAAGGCCATAGAGGCATTTTTTGCACGGGAACCCCTACCTTGCATCTCATTAAGGCAAGGCAGGTTTCCACTTCCAAAAAATGAATTTAACTCCATAAATTTGGCGCTAGATGGGTCTAGCACCAAAGTATAAATATGGAGTTAGTTTTGCACTGAATTAGAGTAAAAAAAAAAATGACGCTAATTCAGTGCAAACAGAGTATAAATATGCACCTTAGCACAAAAAATGATGCTAATCTGGTCAGAATCATTTATTTTGACTCAAATCTGCCTAATGTCATTTTATTTTAAGCTAGCCTACCCTTTGCACCATCTTGCACCATTACATAAATATGGTGCCCAGCTGGTGCTAAAAAATGGTGCAAGCTGGTGCAAAACTTTTTGGGGCAAAACTGCCTTAGTGCAGTTTTGCACCAAAAAGTATAAATAAGGCCCTGGGTATCTTATAAGCAGGGGGTAATGTGCTGCCATGCATTATAGATGTAGCAGTGTCCTGGGTTGGGGATTACCTCATGCTTTTCCTAGCCTTAGTCCCCCTTGTGCCCGTTGGTGACATTTGTCTCATCCATAGGTTCAAGCACCAATCCTGGACTGTGTTGTGCAAGTGTGTGAAGACTAATATAGCGACTTTCGGGTTGGAAGATTAGGAGTGCAGCATAAAAATGCCTGGACACCACTTTTTAAGCTCTTGTAGAGAGCAACTAAGAGATTTCACATTGCCTCTTTGACTTACTTCCTATTTTGTTTCCTGCACATTATCGACACATCTGGAATTTTTGCTAGCATTTAGACAGCCTAGCAGGCACACCTCCAGTATTGTGTGTATTTCTTATAAAAAAGGAATCACCACTGCCTGTAACAAGGGATATTTTCCAGGTCTGTGACGCACACCTGTGGTGATAATTACGATCAATATTTGTTGAACTGACACTTAAAGGCACCAGTGCTTAATTTGTTAATAAAAACGTGCTGCTGCCCAAAGCCCTTCTCTTAAACACGCGGCTGTTGCATTTAAATGTGGGAACACGGAATACTGAGGTGGCATAATCCTGAAGCCATCTCGGGCCTCTTCAATTCATATAAATCCACTTCCTGCCCCTTCAGCTCACTCTAGCAGTTTTCTGCTTTCTCCCTTGTGACGCTTTTTCATTTTTCTCTTCCTCCGTCTTTCCCATTTGTGTCTTTTGCTCGCAGACAATGTTTGAGGCAGAAGAATAAGCCCCGGCCCTCAAAAATAAGTGCCGGTGCTCAGCACCAGAAACAACAAGCACAAATTAAGCACTGAAAGGCACTGAAGGCCGGATTCACTTTTCTGTATGTTTAGTAGTTTTGGGTGTTCACAACTGGTGTTTTACAACTCTGCACTCTCTATACCTATGTGTGCAGAGTTCTCCACAGCGGAGGCTCTGCAGTTGAGGCAGAGAACTCTGCACACATAGGTATAGGGAGTGCGGAATCATAAAAACCCAGAGTTAGTTTTTGAATTCCAAAAAGAAATAAACGTACACAAAGTCAAAGTTTACGTTTTGAACCATGCCATATTACTGTGTTCAACTTTTATGTGTTTTGCGTACTTTTTAATTTGTTTCAAAATGCTGATTCTGGTGATGCTTGCAAAATGGAATTCTAAAACTAAAGGTTAAGAAATAAAAAATGTGCATCTACACAGTTAAATCATCCTAAGACTGGGAGCCAAATTTGTCAACACTTTGCACTGGTGCAAAATCACCGAAGGTGACACACACTGATGCAAAGTGATGACTTTCAGATTTACTTTTAGTTGCCTATTTTGGGTCAAGGGGGGCGTACCATGCGTGGTGCACGAGCATTACCATGCAGCCAACCCTGGATTTTGATGCAAAATCATATTTGTGGTCATGTCTTGTACCAAGAAACACACCTCCTTGAGGTAGGCACAAAGGAGAAAAGTTTTCTTTTCTACAAACTTTTCAAACTTTGCCATGTGTCCTGTACTGTATAGCACACCAATAAAGTAGGAACATTTTTCTAGGCATAGTATTTTGTACTGAAACAGTACACCTACAGTACAAAACCTATGCCAGACTCACACAGACACTTTTGCACTATTGTGCAAAGGTGTGTGTGTGAGTGGTGATAGGCATTCAGAAAGTGTGCTAGTCCTGAGGAATTGAGCAGCAGCGCCAGATTTTAGTAAGTATGGCACTCTCATGCTCTCTTTCTTTTACGCAATGTAGCAACTTTGGTTGCTGCGATTGTTGCGTAAAAATTGGCACATTTGCCTGAGTGTTTTAATTATCAGTTACACAAACGATCATAATACATGAAATCTTGGGTAACACAACTTATGTGCATCGTGGACTATAGGGAGTATTGTCGGCAAACGAGTCCTGGCATTTTTGCCAGAGGTTAATAAAATACCTAGAATATCCCAAGAATAAACAACAAAAGAACTCTGAGAATAATGCTTCATTTTTTAAAGTCTTCACCATAACTCACCTTTCTGTTATAAATTCTTAATTGCTTTCATCCAGTAAAACATGCACAGGAAATCTCCACTATATTTTAGCTTTTAAGCAAAATCCCTTACTGAAACAACATTCCGTACCTTTTTAGCCCTTGCCGAACTCCACTCTTGTCCCGTTATACTATCACCATGGCCACCTTTGACACAGGACGACACAAGGGATATGTACTTGTTTTTAGCCCCATTGTGAAAACGTGGAGTCTGTATTTAGTCTTATGTGTAGAGTCCAGCTGGACTCGTTCTAGTGTTTCTGCCAGCCACTCTGCTGAGGGCTGGTCTTACATGTGCACCCCACACCCACCCAACACAGGTGTCATCATTCAGGTGACCCTGCCAATAAAAGGGGCCGGGCGCACGTGCCTGAGGCCAGTTAGTAGTACCCTACCACTGGGTCTGCGTCACGTTACTTACCAGCATGAGGGCCTAGGGCCCCATACTACATTATGAGACTGCACCCTCTGAATTTTCGCTGGTATGTCTTTCTGTACCTATTCTATTTTCTATTTCTTCATTGAAGATTTTTAATACAATTTTGCACCTCCTTTCTCACCCACCTCCTACCCGTCAATGGCTTATTGTCTTACCATTGACGAAGAGGTGGAGCACGTGCAACACCTGCACAGGCGGTTATGGTCAATAGAAAACGACCAGAGGTCTTGAAACACAAAGAAAATATGTATTAAGGACGCCTGTTAGCGTTGGAATACATAAATTATTCTCTGTACTGCGCCTTAATTTTTCTTTGTTTTCTCACCTCTCCCCAACTTGTCCCCAACCGCCCTGTGTTGCTAACCAAGAAGAGTGATTTTTTCTAGCATCCTTGCCACAGTCTGAGCTAAGCAATGCAAACATTGACATATTTTATATGTTTCCTTTTCCAATTACATTCATCAAAGATTTGACTATATTTGTCAAGGATATGATTTTAGTCAATTCAAGTAACATCTTGGGAAACATTATGTTTTGGAGCATGTAATTAAACATTTACATTTTATGAAAAAGAGACACTTTTTTCCATACAAAAGGGCCACTGACAGTACTAAATATATATAGCCATAAGGAAAGTTTAGTTTTCACTGCTGTATTTCGCCTGCACAGGTATATGTTTTTGTGTAAAAGTGAAGTGGGAAAAGGTAGTGCAAGGACATTTGAGAATATCTATTACAAAGTCAATCCCAGTGTTTGCACCAGGCACTAACATGAATGACCAAGAACCTGTACAAGAATATTGCCATGCCACGGGCACTGGTGGAAAAGCAAAATGTGGCAATGAAATTCAATTCCATTGCACCCTTCCTGTGGGTCTTAGGTGCTGTTGTTTGCACCCATGTGGCACGTCCATAACCCACCACAGGAACAACATTTCTGCAACAAGCAGCGCTAGCACTCCATTGACATTCATGCTGCCACCGATGAAAGGAGCTACTTGACTAATGTGTATCCTGCTTTTCGTTGGTGCAGAAACAATATCTATGTTTTCTGATGGTCAACTACTGCATGCCAGTTGGTTGTTGGAGATTTTGGTGTGGCTACTGTGTACGTTTGCCTAACTCACACTGGAACTGTGTGTGTATCTGAGTGATGGCGTCACAAAGGTATTTACTCATAAATTCATCTATCTCAAAGCATCCATGATTGTAACGTTAGTTGTGTTCATATATTGAAAGTCTTCAGCATTATCCCGGTAACAACTTAAAAATAAATATCACACCTTTGGTGAAGGCAATGTCAGGTAAGGCCGTACTGATAAACTACACCACATCCAGGTTCCAAATAAGGGCCACAGTCCAAAGTCCAAAAGTCGGGGTCTGTAGGAGTGTGAACAACTAGTGATTTCACATTTCATCAGAGCTCCTAGTTTGGTTGCTGCATCCCACTTGTTGTTAGTGCTGATTTGATGATGAAAGGTGGACTATGACACCGTCCAGATGTACCATACTGAGATATCCTTGTAAACCACCATGATGTCATGATGTCACAATCATGATGTCACAATCAAACTTCATATTTTATGTCAAGGCACAGAGGCCAATATTATCCCTTTATAGCCCTCATACACAGCAGCAACAAATGAACTTAGAATGTAGCCTTAGAACCCACCGTAGCGGGCTCTACCGGCTATTAAAGGCCCAGGGAGAGGGCCTTTAATAGCTGGTAGAGCCCGCTACGGCGGGTTCTAAGGCTATTAGAACATTCTGCAGAATGTTCTATGAAAACAAACAAATTCCTCGCGGAGCCCGAGGGGATTAAAATCCCCTCGGGCTCCGTGAGGCTTTGTTCACAGCTGTTGCTGTGAACAAAGCGAACATTGGAATGTTGGCGCTGCGGGCTTTTACCGGCCAGTAAAAGGCCGGAGCACTCCATTGTTTTCAATAGAGCTGGCGACGTTCCAATGTTCTAATCAGAATTAGAACATTAAACTTTCTGGAACTTCATAGAACATGCATATAACCAGGGAACCTGCAGCCATTTCCTTCTTTGTTGCTGCTCATACACCGATAAGTTCAATTCAAAGAGTTCTGTCTCACTGAGTGTGTATGAGAGCAGCTTAATTTTGGATATATATTTGAACTGGGTGTTTGTTGGAAGAGAGTTTGAGGAATGCTAGAGACTAACAAGGTTTGAAGTATTTAGGATATTGATGGTTGATTTTTGGGGCGTTATTGCTTAAAGCTTGAGGAAAGTATTAAGAATTGTGAGTTCTGTGTCTATTTACATGATGGAAGTGCATTTTAAAGCTAATTAGGTACGAGCCCAGACTATCAATGAAGCTGTATTTTGGGCTTGTTAGGTTGCCATAAGGCTTGTGCTTGCGGTAGCCATTTTGGAGAATTGGGATCACTGTATTAGGAAATGCAGGATTTTGAAGGTGCCATATTTTGGGCAACAATTGTTTGTGAAGGAAATTAAAGTTGCTTAACAACTGCTGATTATCTGTTTTGAGGTATTATTTGAGAGAGAGTGAGTTAATTTGTTTGTTGAGGAGAGTAATTTTTAGGAAAATAAAGAAATCACAATAGAGCCAGAAGAGGAGCAGGCAGTTGATGTTAAGATCAGGGGTTATGTGGAGAACCTTTTGGGAGATTTGGCAGACAGACTGAAAAGAAAGATAGAAGATTGTGGGGAAAGGCACATAGTAATTGGGGGAGACACTAAGAATGTGTTGGAGGATGAAAGGTTTTGGTCGGTGGAGGAAGTTGAGCTGGAGCAGGTGGCTCTGATGTGGTTGGTCAGAAACGAAACAAAAAAGATGAAGAGCATTGTGGTACATGGCAATAAAACATAAATGTTTCTCGGTGTAAGGCTCCAGAGTGGGAGGAGGAGATGTTTGACCCCTTTTGATACAGCATCCCCTATCACCTCAATGGATGCCAGAGCATATGGCTCAGTATATATCCTACTGGACATGATGAGAAATACTAAAGGAGGTACAGACATGGTTGAGGTCTGGGTGTCCAAGGCCTATGTTGGATTCTAAGGTGGTGTATATGTCAGAGTTGGATCCAAAGATAATGAGTTTTCTAAATAAGTCAGGCCGTGACCCTAGGAAGGGTTTGGATAAGGGTCTAAAGAGATGTCAGGATAGGCTTTTAGACATGTTAAGCCCATTGACAAAGGTGTTTGACAAGAGTGAGGTGGCTCACATAGGTAATACAGGCATAGATGTAGTGGCAATGCACCAGTGGGTCCAGAGGACTAAATGCCCGTTGGGCAATGTGAATGCTGCACTCTGTATGGAACATAGGAAAAGTATGCTTATGAAAATCGACCCAAAGTTGACAGAGTTGGCCCACAAGGAGTTTGAGAAAGAAAGTAGTGGGATAGAAAGCAATGATATGCTGTTTGGGGATGAATTTGTGAGGGATATGTCCAGATATTTGGGCACACTTAATTCACTACGAAAGGTTCAGAAGGACGTCAGAAAAGTTGTTAGAGGGGCTGTGAGAATGTGTGGTTGCTTCCTCTGCCTTGGACAAGGCATCACTTGTGGGTTATTTACTCAAGAATCTAGACCCTATGGTTATGGTTGCAAGGCAGAGCAAGGTGGTTTTTATCCACAAAGGCAGAGGGTCAAGGTCACGAGGAAGTCAAAGTGAGAGGAGAGCAAGAGGAGGAGCTGGTATGCTTAAAATGAGACACTAAACGTATACATGAACAACTGGGTGTTAGGCTAGCTCACTCTGTGTCGAAGTAGATGGGAATTACACAAGATTTTGTAAGCAACATCTTTCTAGTTGAGTAAAAGGACAAAGGAATATGGCCAGTCATAAATCTGGGAGAACTGAATGATTTGGTGTATTACGATCATTTTAAAATAGAGGGTATTCATGTGATGAGAGACCTTTTGAGGAAAGGGACTGTTAAGCTCAGTTGACTTCGAGAAAGCTTATTTGACAATTCCGGTCAGTACGGAACACAGGGACTACCTTCAATTTTGTTGAAAGGGAATACGTTGGAGGTTGAAGAGCATTCCATTCGGATTGACTTCAGCTCCCTGGAGTTTTACCAAGGCCATGAGGCCAGTAATGGCTTGGTTGAGGTCAAGGGGAGTATGTCTGATAGTTTATCTGTATGATGTCCTCATTATGGTGGAGATGAGGGAGTTAGCATTGGAGCAGATGGGGTTAACTGTGAGGATTCTGGAGGATTTAAGTTTTATGGTAAACAGGGAGAAGTCATGTTTAACGCCCAGACATGAAATTAATTTTTTAGGTTTTTAGATGCAGACCTTGGAGGCTGCATTGAAATTTCCTATGGAGAAAGTGAAAAAGATTCACAGAAAATTGAAGAGAGGGGAGCAGTCAGAATGGATCTCTTTACGACAGCTAGCAAGGTTGTTGGGTTTACTGTCAGCACTGAATAAGGTGATTCTTCTGGCACCCCTGCATTGCAGAGTGCTTCAGAGGTTGAAAGGATATCATTTGCGTTTGGGGGCAAGTATTCACAGGAGGTAAGGTTAAGTAGGAAGCAGTGCGGTAGGTGAATTGGTGGTTGATGAATATGGACGCGTGGATTGGCAGGGACATTTTTGGAGAGATTCCAGAAGTGGTGATTGAGTTGGATGCAAGTCTTAAAGGATGGGGAGCCAGGTGCGGTTCAGTAACAACAGGGGCACATTGGTCAATCAATGCGAGGGGAGTGCATAGCAAATAGAGTTGTTGACAGCATCTTTCGCAGTGAAGAGTTTTAGGAGGGATCAGGTGAAGTGCTGTGTTTGTTTGAACATGGACAATGTCCCAGTGGTGAGGTATGTCAACAGGTTGGGGGGACCTGGGTCGAGAGTGTTGGCGGTGATGGAAAAGGAGTTTTGAGGTCATTGTTTAGACAAGGAGATCATGGTTCAGGCACAGCATATTCGGGGGAAGAGCAATGTGGAAGTGGATTTGAACTCAAGGAGTTTGAGGGATTCAAGCAATTGGAGGTTAGACAGGGAAGTATTTTTGAGTTTGAGCAGGAAATGGGGTCCACTGGAAGTGGATCTGTTTGCAGACAGGTTGAATGCACAACTTCTCCTGAGTATCTCTTTCACACACACGCTAAAGGTACCCTAAGTACCATAACACTGAGACATCTGTGGCATTAGGGAAATCTCTTCCTCAGCTGAATAGGGAGTACCTATCTTGGGCTGTAGGTTGTTGAAGCTTGAAACTTGAGGATTCCCCCATTTGTGTTCCCAACTCTGATCCCCATCTTTTGATATGGCACAAACTGTAAATATCCCAGAAAGCTGTAGCCAACCGTCATGTAGTTTCTCTTAGATAATGGACTAACCAATGAGGGTGGAGTTACATTAGTGGTTGAGGCACACAACGCATATAGAACAGAAATATTCTGCTCATAGACTACCTTTCCTGCAGTTAACGCATATTCAAATATATTTCACACATACAGAATAGCAAATGTACCACAACAATACAGAGCATACCAATACTTAGTGATACCTCTAACGCATCAAGAACATCATGAAGATGGACCTACATGGTCAACGTTGGCTACATATACACCACGTACCAACGTACAAACTATGCAAGCAACTGACCTACGTACATTCTACAATGACCTTGTAGCTATATATAGATGCTTCATACAATTCGTAAAGTGGACTTCAAACACCGCCCTAGTGAGGGCTTGTGCAGCTATAAATGAAGTGACCATTACAGGTATAAATCCACAAACTGTCTGTTCAATAATGGGAAAAGCATTCATTGAGCAGGAGAGATTTCACTCTGGGTTGCACAAAAAAAATGGCTGGAAGCAGTGTTTCCCCATACGGGACCTCAAGATAAACATAGAATTCTCACAATGTGCTTGTCTTTAGGAGTGGTTCCCTCAATAGAGGATTGTGCCACTTAGGGCACGGTCTTTGCTGCAATATATCCTACAACACATGGTACACCGATGGTTGTGAATCTTCTGGAAGTGTTAAAACCGGTTCAGAATGAACATGGATCAGCCCCTGCCCTTGATTTGGGGATAAAACTGATGGGCAATTTTGACACAGTCTCTTCAATTATTTTAAGCAACATTAAAGGGGAAGCAGCAGCACTGGCAACACACCAGTAGCTCTGGGAGATTCCTCAATGGAATCAGAATCGCAAGCTGCCAAAGATTACATTCAAAATGTATGCTAGTATAGGTCAGGATAGTCTGGGGGCCAGACCAACTAAACTACAACTACGAAGTGCTTCCGGAAAGGAAGGTGCTTAGCAGGCACAAGAGAGCTCTAAAAAAATACTGGGATAAACAAAACCAACATAAAGAAAAAAGAAGCCAAAAAGGAGAATATCGGCAGCCGGAGGCTCTGAGAAAAGATGGAATCTTAAAAATAGGGAAACTTTCAAAACTCCTGACAGATATCACTATGCTGAGAGTTGTCCAACTCGTTCCTTCCAGGACACACCGGATAAATGGAGTGAGAGAGGAGGGTGGTCAGAACACGGAGGTGACTACATGAAGCTGGAAAATGACTCACAATTTCCTTCAGAAACGTTTGTGAAAAAAGAAGAAAAGCTTCCACAGCAACCCCAATTTAAAAAGAAAAAGGTTGCAGCACTTTTGATCAAACATGCCAAAAACATTGAGAATACTACTGAAGACTCGGATGTGGGCAGTGACTCTGCTAGACAGCACAGCAGAAGTCATGATATGTCACCAAAATCTTACAGACAGATCTTCTGGCTGTGACACCGACTAACAACTTCCTTGAAGTTGAAACAGGAGACCAATTCGTTTCCCCACCGACAGGAGTTACAAACTAAACATAATGATTGAGTGAGGCATTCAGCACACTATTAAAGTTATTGTCTGGAGAAGATTATGTTCTGGAGAAAATTAACACAAAAGTATGACATTTTATTGGCCAAAACAAATTGGACACCTGAATTTGTCTGCATGCTCCCACATGGGGACGATGTAATTTTGCCTTCTCTCTCTGTACTAGTTTCAGATCAAGTAAAAGAAGCTCACTCTGCAGACTGGGCATTGGCATAAGCACCACTGCTTAACTGCAACATTGTAGGGTGGAATAGAGATCCCCCATAAGATCTACACCACAGATCCAACCTCAATACCCAAAAACATGGGGCTAGAGCACCAGTGAGAGAAATTCTAGCAAAACCTGAGTTCCAGGGAGTAATCAAACCCTGTGTCTTTACAATGAATAACCCTTTATTTCTAGTAGCAAAACCAGACTATTTATTTAGAATAGTCTTACAGACACTTAAACAGTCACACACACACATTTGCAATACAAAATGCACGTAGCACAGCCCTCACTAACAACATAGTGCTGAAAAAAAAACAATCTAGCGCCTCAAGGCTGGGATTTAAGTGCTTTTACAGCACTCAGCTCTCAAAGGAAATTTTGCCATTTGACCCAAGGGTATAAGAACAGTCCTGGATTGTCCTCTGCCCAGGTGACATCAATATTGCATGATATTGATTCTAAGGCGTTATCCTATGTAGATGATATCTATCTCACAGATGACAACCTCAATGCACACTTAGCCAGGGTTGATCGCATCGTTTTAGGATTCATCACCCAAGGCTATAAATTTAACTTCAAGAAAACCAAAATTGCTTTTTTGACCCTAGCCCTGAAGTTTCTTGAAAAATGTGCATAATCACAACCTCCAAAAAGCTTGTCATTACTGGGGTTTTTTAACTTTGGCAGAACTTACATTCCTAAATATGTGCGAGGCATAAATCATCTTTATGACTTAATAGATTTCTCAGTTGGACACCAGAACATGCATGTATTTTCAGAGCATTACAACAAGACATGCTTGAAGCAAAGTACTTACACATATGTGGCAACAAAATAAATGTGATCATCAGAGTAGTTCCTGGTGCTATGGGGTTCACATTTGTCACATTTAACGAGAGTGACACAGTGCCCAAAGGATACAAATCACATTTGTACTCCAATGCAGGACAACGTTTCATACCAACAGAAAAAAATACTGACTGCTGTTCAGATGGCTGTCATTAAGGTGAGACCACTTAGCCAGGGAAAATGCGTCATTGTCATTTCTCCAATATCGGCCCTCGAGGCTTTCACCAAGGCTAGCGTCCGGAATACAAAAGCATTACATCCATGTTGGATCCAGTGGGAAATGTCTCTGATGGCCAGTGATGTTGATTATGTCTCAGTCTCAAAATTACAGACGCAAAAATCCCTTCAATATGAACTTGAGCACAACTTGCAGAGCTTAAGGCTTTAAGTTTGGCACTATAACATATGGATCCTGAACTTTCTACTTTGATTGTGTGAGATTCGTGCTTCTGTGTCCAGTCCCTCAATGAATACTTACACTATTTCTGCTAAACGGGTTCAGAGGTGCAAAAGGGAACACCATCAAACATACATTCTCATGGGGGAGGGTAGCAAATCCTAAAGGCAGGCTACCAAAAGCTCATGTGGTACATACATTGGTCCACCAACATATAGGAATACACATTGTAGGAAACACTTTAGCTGTTGAAGCAGCCAAATGTGCAGTTGCTATGGCTTCTGTTGCTCTGATTACTCATTCAAATTTACAACTGGATGATGAAACGCTGGCTGCTGTGAAAGCCTCTGGTGATGGCAAGCCCTTACCAAAAGCATACTTTGCAAAGTATTCCTACCAATTACGTGCCCAAAATATTTCATTTGCAACAATTCCAGGGGTGGGTGATCAGGTTATCCCCCATCAAGACCAGAGATTAGATCTCACTAAAGCAGTACATTAGAGTTTTGCTTCTGCCAATTCTGGTGTGGCAGTTACCATTGACTTATTGCAATAATGCTATTGGTGGCCAGGTCTATACAAACAGACCAAACAGTATGTCCTTTTATGTGACATCTGCCAACAAATTAAAGGGTCCATCATCAGGCAACCACTGCAGATACCCCTCTTAGTTTGAAACAAACCACTACAATGTTTGCACCTGGACCATTGCAGTCCCTACAACCAGATGGTGCAAACAAATACATCTTAGTCAAACTGTTATTAAAGATTTGCAAGTCTTCATCAGGTCACATGCAGTTGTAGATGCAGCAATTCACTAGGACCAAGGTCCTGCTTTTGCCTCTAGGGCATTCAGGGACACCATGGCAACAATGGGTGTCCAATTCCATTTCTTAGCTCCATATAATCCTGAGGGAAATTAGGTAGTGGAGCAGAAGAACCAAGACTTAAAGCAATCCTTATCAGCTAGGGTATTATGTTCTGGTCATAGCTGGCTTTATCATCTATATGGGGTCCAGTAAGCACAAAATAATCTGCCCAGTCGGTCCTTGAGAGGAAGGACCCCTTATGAGGTTATATTTGGGATACCTATGTATGTCCTAGATCTTGATGGCCCTTGCGAGGTGGTGGCAGAAACACCATTTGACATAAATGAACATGTTGCTTTTTTACAGGAAATACAACAAGTCTGTGATGAAAATGTATCTGCTCATGCCGCCACCTTGGGAATGAGGGATTTGTTAACAACATCTATAGGCTGTATTCCTAAGGTTGGAGATCTGGTGCATAAAAAAGTCCTGTTAAGAAGAATTTGGTCCATCATATCAAGCACCAGTTCCAGTCCTGGGGATAAACAGTACCAGAACTGTCATCCTACCAGCGCTGCCTGGTTCTAAAGAAAATTGCTTTGTTTCAAATGACAACATCAAATTACACTATGTGGCCGATCCTGCGTAGGAGACCAAAAAGATTCCTGGGTAGTTCCCTTGTCTCTCTCACTACTCCAAGGGATATACCCCTTCAAGCATTCAACAGTTCTTCAACATGCAACAATGATAAAATTGTCTCCCAGATCTTGGGGAGGGCAGAGAATGAACTTTTGTTAATTCCTGTACCACTGGATTGGTTTTGTCATTGTTTTCTTTCTGCTGATAAACGGTCACTATCTACCTGAACGCTCTGCTATTGAATTGGTGGACGATGTTTTACTACTTTACCTTTCATCACATAAGATCCGAAGAGACTTGTTCTTTTCAACATTTCAGCTGTTCTGATTCCCGATGGGGTTGTTTGGGATAAAGCACTGTATGATATCTACTGTGCTATCTGGCCCTACTGAAGTCTTTCATATTCTATATGTTTCTGAGCTTAAATATTACACTGTATTTGAAAGTGAATATGTTTATATAATCAGAAAGAATTATGGGGAAATGTTCTGTTATCATCATTACAAACATAATTGTCTTCACCTAGATGGTACTCCTAGGTTAGTTTACAATTACACACAGTGGGAACATTGTCCAACTCTACCAGTGGGGATTTCTAAAACATATGTAGACAATTTTGCATATCTTACTGGGCATGATGGTAAGAATGCTTAGTCTTATTTTTTCAAATTTCCTCCCTCTAAAGTGAGAAAAATATCGCTAGCTGATACCAAATTGAGTTATTCAGGTTGCTTTGTTTCCCAGCTGGCCAGTGAAGGTTATGACTTTTGAAAAAAAAAAATGATGGATTTAAACATGTGTGTTAGAAATGAGATTGCCAAATACTGGGTAGGAAAGCTTTATTTAGAGTATGCCTTATTCCTTTGCAAATTATATTTTTAAATGACGCAATTCAGCAAACAACTTGCTTTGGGTTAGCAAAAAGTAAAAAAAAAACTGAATGTGCCCAGTATTCCCACCTTTGCAAAATGTAACAATTGCCAAAAACCTTTGAATGTCACTGATGAGCAGCTCAATTGTTGGGTTCAGAATGGTGTTTTTAATTCATCACTTTCACAACCAGATGGGTGGTTATTATGGCCTGTGGACACAAATGGTTGTCATCCACTTTTTGTAAGCTCAATGCAGAGTTTTAGAGCATGTTGACTGGACCCTTGTTACATCACAGCTAACACTCAGGTATAGTCACACCATATTGGGCATCATTATGACCCAGGGCAGTGCTGCCCTGGGGTTACGAGTCCCTTCTCTGCCGTGATTACATGGTGGTAGCCCTGCCATGTAAAGGCTGGTGTAGATAGGGTGCAGGGCGTCCCATGGGTTACCCTGCACTGCCATTCACTTCGCATGGGCAGTGAAGGGGCACCCATGGCCAGCCCTGTCAAGCTTCTCACTGTCTGCTTTGCACCCTACACATAGCAGCATTTCCGCCGGCTCAATTATGAGCGTGCATCACTGTTTTGGGCTGTTTTCCACTGGGCCAGCAGGCGGAAACTCTGTTTCCGCCCACTGACCCAGCGGGACACTCATAAGGGAGACCTGCGGGAAGGGGACTGCACTGGCGGTAACCTGACAGCGGGAGTTTGGCAGACAGAATTTTCTGTCTGCCAAATGCATAATGAAACCCATAGTGTGGGCAAATTGTGCTAACAGTGGTTACACTCTTCTACATTAACAGCTGTTAAAAAGTACCTTAGTCTCCTTTCAGAGGATGTCGACTTACACAAATTCTTGTTAGGTCCTAGAAAGCCACGCTCAAAACATATTTTATATGCCATATTTAATGAGATATGGAAGCTTTTGCAAATGGAAGTAGGCGCGTGTTCAAGTCAGATTGATAAGGAAAACATGGAGAAGGCTCTAACTGTTGTCATTTCTGCATATTACATAATTTACAAAAATGCTGCAGTGAAAAAAGGGGTTACTAATCCATGCATCGGATATCAGCATGTTTTGCAATTTATTGTCTAGAAATGAGAAGATACTAAGGGCCAGATGTATCAAAAAAAAAATTTGCGAGTTGCAAAGTGCGAGTCAATGCGACTCGCAATTTGCAACTCGCAAATTGGTATGCAGTACGGTGTCTCAGACACCGACTGCAACTCGCTATGGGGTCGCAATGACCCACCTCATCAATATTCATGAGGTGGGTCGCATATTGCGGCCCCATAGCGAGTATAGGCACTAGATAGGTATCGTCAGCAGACCTCCATGTTCGTGACTGCTTTAAATAAAGCAGTTTTTTTTTTTTTTTTAATTGTAGCCCGTTTTCCTTAAAGGAAAACAAGCTGCACTTAAAAAAAAAACGAAACCTTTAGTTTCGGTATTTTTTCAGGGCAGGGAGTGGTCCCTTGGACCACTCCCTGCCCTGAAAAAATATTTTGGGGTCCATTCACAAAGTGGAAGGGGTCCCATGGGGACCCCTTCCAAATTGCGAGTGGGTTACCATCCACTTGAAGTGGATGGTAACTGCGATACCATTTGCGACCGCGTACGCGGTCGCAAATGGTATTGCATACCACTCAGACTCGCAAATAGGAAGGGAACACCCCTTCCTATTTGCGATTCTGAAATGCATATTGCGAGTCGGTCCTGACTCGCAATATGCATTTCTGCATAGCAAAGAGGCATTTGCGCCTCGCAAACGGCGATTTTCGCCGTTTGCGAGGCGCAAATCCTTTGCTACATCTGGCCCTAAGTCCCAGATTTAAGAAAAGTGGCACTTCATGTCATGAAGTACCACTTTTCTGGCGGCCCAATGTGCCCCCTACCGCCACCATGTGTGCACCATATTTAAAATACGGCACACCATGGCCCAGGTTAGGGACAATAGTGTCATAATTTTTATGCTATTGTTGTACTGTGCAGGATTAGCACCAAAAATGTTGGTGCTAATCCTGCAAAGCACACAGAGGCCCATTTAAAATAATGGTGGGCCTCCTTTTAATGCCTCCTATGTGCAGGCATTAAAAATGCTGCTAAAAATGGTGCAGGGAATCTCATAGATTCCACTGCCCCATTTTGGCGGGCACCCTGATAGGGGAATGTCCCCCTTGCATACTTTATGCTTGGTGAAGGCATTGTGTGGCATACAGGTTTAGAAAGTGTCAAAATGCAAGCACTGTGGAACTTTGCAAATATGGTGCAGTGTTTTTGCTACATTTGCGCCACATTAATGTTAAACAAATGACGCTAATGTGGCAATAGCTGGAGCTAAGCCCTCCTTAAATTTGGACTAAATGAGGTATGTCTGAGCTACTCATGTCTCAAGGAGTTATTTACCACAGACAGTGCTTTATCTTTGGGAACTGGCAATACAGAGGAGAATGCAGAACAGGCAACCCTGCAACAGAAATTATATAAATGGGAGAATCTGAGGAAGTGAGAAATAAACAGGTGGTGGGAATGAACCACCCTCCAACAGTACCTTGATGTAGACAGGGTTTCTCGGGGGCTCAGGATTTATACTGTTCCCACACATAGTAGTTTGAGTAATAAATTAATAAAAGAATGGACACAAAACAATACAGATTTTTCTAAGGGGATGATTAGAATCTTCATAAGACTCACATGAAAATAGTATGAAGGGATAATAAAACAAATTGCAGATAGGAGAAAGAATTGGAATTCCATGAGACAACACAAGAGGTGAAGACCATTAAAGCAAGATAGGGATACAGGAATATTAGGATTGAATACAAAAATGCAAACACTAGAGGTTTGTGAGAGACAAAATGGATTATGAGAACGGACGCATTCTCACATTTGCCAAGAAGTATGACCAGATGTCTGTGAATACTAAAATTAATCAAACATCACAAGAATAGATGGGCGATATATCAGAAGATAGCTCAGTTATTAGCTCCAACTTTGATTCAGATTAAAAAAGAACACCATTAGCGTCAACAAGCAGTGCCATGCATACTGCTACAACTGATGAAGCAAGGTCTGCTGCAGCAGGAAAGGCAAGCAGTATCCAGGTTTGCCAAAATAGGATATGGAGGTGAGTCAATCAGAGGAAAAGGAAGAAAAAGAGGACCATTAAGAGGGAGCAGATCCAGAAGGGGCAGGACAAGGAATGATACTCATCTGACATGAGTGAGAACTCAGTAAATAATCCTAACCGACAAAGAGCTCACAAATGACAAGAAACAAGTATTGAATCTTGGACTATCTTTCTGCCCAACAGCAGAATTTAATTAAACTTAAGCAAGGACCGACCTCCTCAATTTCATCTGGAAACTTAAACTGATCAATGCACATGCTTGTCAAAGAACAGGAACACAGTCAAGAAATATGCCACACCCACAGGAGCGATGGGTGCATTGGCAGTGCAAAATGCAGAGGGGCTGTGCTACGCACATGAATTGGACCAAAACACAGGTACTATGCAAGACCAAGACCTTGCGAGAGATGTAAACATAATTATTAAGACCCTTATTTAAATGGGTTGGTGAACAAATAAAAGTAGCGGAACAGATTTTAAACCCAAATCACATTGCCATATAACTTGATAATTTTTTTTTCACTAAATGGCGATTAAGAATTTAAAAATCCTAAACAGGCAATCACTGAAAAAGTGCAGGAGCAAATGGAATCTGAATTGGTCACAATATAAAACACTACAACAGCTATTCTATAGAGATGATTGTATGATCAAAACATCCAACAGGGGAAGAAATGTGGTCTTGTGGAGTGGAAGATTATACGCAGAAAGGCTGAAAGACATTTGAAAGAGGCAACCTGCTATGAGACGTGGAAGGGGATACCACAAAGAATTGATGGAAAAATATCATATGAAACTATCATTCGGGTATGAGAGGGGGACACTGGAATATGAAGAATATAAATGTTTTAAAACAACCCCATAATTGCCACTTTCTATTTGCTTCCAAAAGTGCATAAGGACAGGTCAATACCACCAGGAAGGCCTATAGTTTTTGCTATAGGACATCTGGAACATTTTTTATTCCGGTTTGTGGCAACATTGTCATCCTACCTCAAAGCCAGTACTGACTTCCTGCAAAGGATCACTCACATTCCATGGGAGGAGGACTATACACTTGTTACAATGGATGTCCAAGCATTGTATACAAGCATTGGCCACAGGGATGGACTGGAAGCAATGAGTTATTATGTGAGAGCCAGACCTTTGGAACTTTTTGTGCATAATGTAATGTTGTTGAACATGATCAAGTTTTGTCTTAAGAAAAAGATTTTTTTTGTATTTGTTGGCAAACTGTGTAGACAACACACGGGGGACAGCTATGGGTGCGTGCTTCGCCCCCAGCTATGCCAATTTGGTGATGGGCTGGTGATGGGCTGGTGAGTGGAGCATGTGTCCAAGGACCATGAAATTGAGAAGTTCTTGTTTGGTTGCTCTATCTAGACAACCTCTTTTTCATCTGAGATGGAATTAATGAGACCTTAGAAGAGTTCACAAATTGCCTTAATAGCAAATAGCTCAATTTGAATTTTACTACCTCTCATGGTAAAAAGTGAGATATTCATGTAGAGGTGAAGGGGCAAACTCATAACCTCCTTCGTCAAGAAAAAAAACAGCAGGGAAATGGTCTTGAATGCTGCTAGCCATCACCCAAAACATATGCAGTGGAACATCCCATATGGGTAACTCATAAGGCTAAAAAGAAACTGCAGTATTGAGACTAATTTTCTAGAAGCACAAGAGGAATTAGTCAAACAATTTAGAGCCAGAGGCTACCCTATGGGGATTGTAAGAACAGCCATATCTAAGGCAGAATCTAGAGACAGAGTGAGTCTGCTGTATGGAACACATGGGAGGCAGGAGTTGGCTTTAAGGAGTAAAGAAACAACTCATAGGATGTCAGCGTCATCATGGCCTATAAAAATTATTCTAAAAAGTTGAATGAGATTCCCACTAAGAAGTGGGAATTCTTTGGCAATTAATCTATGACCAGGGAGTAAGTGGGTCAAGCACCAAAAGTCAACTATAGAAGGAGTTAAAACATAAAGGGCATGCTGGTACGTATTCATTATCAAACAGCAAGTACGGAAACATGGCTGGGCACGGAGCCCAGGCTTTTCTTCCCTTGTAAAACCTGCATGGCCTATAAATACAACTCCAAGAGAAGCATATAAGGTTCCTTTCCAAGAAAAGCCTTATGAAATATGACACTACATCAATTGTAAAACAGAATTTATAGTGTATTGTATTGAATGACCCTGCCCCCTCAAATACTTGGGGAGCACCTTTTTCCCAACAAAAAATGTGTCTTGAAACATGCAAGGACAATTACTAACCAAGACCCAAAATACTCAGTGGCACACCACTTCCAGACTTTTCATGGGTGTGACTGGAAACTTATTGCTTTCTTTGGGCTTGACAGAATCGGGAAACAACAAAGAGAATGAGACTGTTTGCATGGCACTACATAGGTTGGAGTCCAAATACATCATCTACTTATAAACAATGGAACCGAATGGTCTTACTATGAGCGAGGACTTCGCTGTGCACTTAGACATATAAGTGTGTAAATGAAATACTTATTACTGCCCTGTCTTTCATGCCCTTACTCCCTCCAATACTTTAACCCTTGAACACTTCATCAGTATTTGAAGTCTCCCACCTTGCAATTTTAATTGTTCTAGTTCCATCATTTACTAGAAAGCATCATTGACATAATGCTTATGAATTTTCCGATAAAACTAATGAGGAGATTTCATCAAAACAACATATGGTAAATAGACAACTATGGATGGGATATGGATGAGATATGAGAAGCCATTTAGAATATAATTTGCTGATAGTGAACATGATCCATGCAGAAAATAATGTTTATTCCTGGAATACCTATACAGTGCTCATGAAACATGAATATGAGACGAAAGCTCTTTTTAGCTGCAATGGTGTACGATAGGGTGAGGGTGTTGGTGGTAATTTAAGCACTTTATTTATTTTTCGTAAAAAGCATGAAATGCTCTATGAATGAGTAATAGGCATGTTGTATATCCTTCATACAATCACTGATTTTATTGCATCATTATGAAGTATAGGCCCACTACAGCCTAATTGCCGTTTAATGAAACAAGCATGTCAGTCAGAGCCCTCGGAACAGCATATTTTATTTGAAACTTCCTTTAATTTTCAGTCTCAGTACATTGTTAGGATGTATTTCATGGTTTTCGTCATGATGGGTTCTCAATTTTATGTTTACAATATATTGATAAGCATAAGAGAGAAATTCTGCAAAGAAAAACTATCCGATGTACAATGAGTATGTTGTCTGTATTGTTTGTGAAACAGCGCATGTGTTCACTTGTGTGGTGGGGATGGCTATGCCCATCGAAGATCAAGGCTTATCTGTTGGAGCGGAAATACGTTGGTCCATGGCAACTTGCCATACCGCAAAATACTGGCAATAAAAGCACTTTACTTTGACACTGCCATTGGGCGCACAACGGCTGAGAGCAGAACAGTGAAGCAATAACACACTGGGGGGGTCATTATGACCTTGGCGGTCTTTTGAAAAGACCGCTGAGGGACCGCCGTGCTGAAGACCGCCAGTGGTGGCGGTTTTCCACTCGGCGTATTATGACTGTTGGCTGCTCTCTGTCCTTTTTCGGACGGAGAGCCGCCAACAGCCATACTGGCGGGCGGCGGGGAAGTGGAGGTTGCTCCAACTCCACCACCACATCAACAGAACACCGCCCACCGAATCACGTCCTGTGATTTGGCGTGGCGGTGTTCTGTTGGCGGTGTGGTGTCGGCGGAGCAGCCCCCATGGCACCCGTCCCCTCCCGGAGGATCGACAGACCAGGTAAGTCGATCGTCCGTTAGGGGAGGGGGTTGAGGGGGTGTTGTGTGTTGTGTGCGTGCATGGGGGTGTGCGTGTGTGTATGTAGAGGGGGCGTGTGAGTGTGTGTATGCTTGTGGGGGTGTTGCATGTTTGTGAACGAGTGCATGTATGTCTGTGGGTATGTCTGTATGGATGTGTGCGTGTATGTTTGAATGGGGGTGTGCGTGTCTGACTGTGTGTGTGGATGTTGGCATGTATGTCGGTGTGTGTGCGTGTATGTGTGTTGGTGGTGCCTGCGTGCGTGTCGTGTTTGAGTGTGTAATGTGATGTTGGGGGTCGGGGTGGGGAGGGGGGCCCTGCCACCTTTGGGGGGTGGCAGGGGTGGTGGGGGGTGTAGGGGAGGGAGTCGGGGTGGGGATGGGGGAGACCCCTATCAGTGCCAGGGAAGGAATTCCCTGGCACTGATAGTGCTTACCGCCATGGATTTCATGGCGGTTTCAAACCGCATGAAATCCATGGCGGTCAGCCGGGTCCAAATACCGCCGGCGGTATAGTGATGGCCGCCGGGCTGGAGACTCAGGTCTCCAGCCCGGCAGGCGGAACGGAGAACAGGCGGATGACCATGGCGGTAACCGCCATGGTCATAATTGCAAAAAAAAGGCCGCCAGCCTGTTGGCGGTCTTACCGCCGCTTCTCCGCCTTCTGCCAGGGTCGTAATGACCCCCTAAGTGTCCACTTCCGTAAGCCGAGGCTGCCCTGTGAGGGTTGGACACCTCCCCTAAAGGAGTCATGGTGTTTGGATATATATATATGTCTCCTGAGATAGCCAGCATTACTGCTGCAATGGAGCTGCTGCAAATATCAGCTCCCTGCATGCAGGAACAATGTTTTCATCTTTTTCCCTCCCCGCATGTTAGCGGGCAGGGAAAGAGATAAAAAGATAAAAACTCTGCTTTCAGCAAGTGGGAGTATTTTTTAAACTCCTGCTTGTTGGAAGCAGAGTGTTTGCTTTTGCTTGGTGGAAGCTGTCAGCTCCTGAGGGTTGACATCTCAGGAGGTAGCAGGAGCCGGCCCTGGGAGGTTGCAGTCCTTAGGGCCCTATATGGCCCATGGGGGCCACGCAGCCTCCCTCCATCTCTTCTAATTTGCCCCAGTGAGGTGGGGTGGTAGCAGTCCCACATGGCAGGAGTTCAAACAGACCCCGTTCTTAAATCATTGTGTACCCCTGGGGAGGAGGCGGTCCCTGGGGCCCAGGGGGGTGTGCAGGACCCACCTATTTTTTTATATCTTGCCCCAGGGAGATGGTGGTATCTGGGGCACGGAGGGCCATGTGCCCACCCCTGCATACTTTTTACAGATAGCACCAGGGAGGTGGCAATCCTGTGGGCCAGGGGGGTCGTCAGGACCCCCAATATTTTTTTTATAATTATTACCCCGGTGATGCGGTGTTCCCCAGGGCACAGGGCATACGGCCCGCATATTGTTTACATATACTCCCAGGCAGGTGGCAGTCCCTGGAGCCTCGTATGGCCCGCGGGACCCCCATTATTTTACTTTACAACTAGCCTCAGGGAAGTGGTGATCTTGCGGTTTTAGTGAGCCCTAGGAACGGCACCCTTTGATCCCCCTCCTTTAAATTATAAGCCAGAAACGCCCCCAGGGCCAGACACACCCAGTGGCAAAATCAGTTAGAAACACAATGGATTATGTTTGTTTTTAAATCACGGTGAAATCTGCAGATTTCTCCATGATTTTGAAAAATAAAACACTTTTAAGCCTGGGGGTGTTGCAGGGGACCTCTGGACCAAGCTTCGGGAGTTAGGGTACATATACCCTGCCCCCTTTTTCTTTTTTATTAATTGTTTTTTTGGGGACTCGCAGAAGCTGAGCCCGAAAATGGCTGCCAACACTTCTTGTTTGAAGTGTTGAAAGCCAATCAGATCTCAGCAGGAGATCTCCCTGAATCCATGGCTCTAGATATACACATATCTTTTCCTTTAATATCTCAAAAACTACTGAAAGGAGTTACACAAATTATGGCAAGCATTTGCAATGCAATGGCTCTTGCATTTGCTTGACTTAGAGATATTGGCATTGTAAATTCATAACTGGACTTTTCTTACCACATAAAGTGGTCAACCCTATCTCCTAATTTTGTCTTGTCCTGCCACACCATTCCAGTGGCCCTGCATATAATTAAACCACTTCTATTTACCTTCTTCCTGTATCTTCAGCAACAATGGAAATGTAGCCATTCGTTATCCTAAACTAAATCTGTCATGCTAATTCCAAGAGAATACCACTTTCACCATCCCACCATCAGAGTTGCTGGCTGGCTAACACAATTCCAATAACAAGACAGACATGGAGGACTAACAAGAGAAATAAACTAGAAGGGTCATATCAAGAGAGTTCAAAGAGTAATAGTGTAATAAGGATGTTAAGTTGACCAGAATCATGGTCATAAATGCAATAAGAAGACATTAATAAAACATATACAATTATCATTGACACCCAATAAATACTTTCATCAGGAATAAACGTTTAGCATTAGACTGTAATGCTCAGAACTGCCCCAAGGGAACACCACAATAAAAATAAAATGTGTAAAAAACATAATCATGTTACCATATAGTTAGCCCATAAAGAGCATAACCACAAAAGAAATGACTAAGAGTATTGCAGTGTAACCATATATTTAGCCCCTAGATAACATAGTACACAATATATTTTTAGAACTAGCAGACCTAGTACAATATTAAACACAAAACATTTAAAACACAAACCATTGTCATCTGTATAGTAAAAGTTCCAGCCCTGAACGAGATTAAAAAGGCACTAAAAGAAGTGAGGGGTTATTTTTTGGGGTCCCCACTAACCTAATGTGGATACCCGGTGATGATCTAGACAGAAAGAACAGGTTGTGGTGAACGTTTTGAAGGTGGTCTCATTGTCCTAGGAACATCAAATGTTTTGTAAAAGAATGCCCTGTAAAGCATTATGGGATGATCAAGTGCAGCAAATATTGTAGTATGTTGACTGTAATACAATAAAAATAGCATTTGTAAGAAATAGAGTCATGTAACCATATAATTAGCCCCAGGAAGGCATAACCACATGAAATTAAAAGGGCACATAATAATGTAGTGTAACCACATAATCAGCCCCTACAGAACATAGGCCCTTAAATATTTCAAACATACTGCAATACTAAAAGACCTTAGATCACAAACTACTCCAAGCTGTAAAACAATAGTTACAGCCACAAGAAAGCATAAAAAAAAAAAAAAAAAGGAACTGAATGGTGGGAGGGATTATTATTTTGGGGCCCCACTAACCTAGTGTGAGGACCCAAAGATGACCTAAACAGAAAGAGTATGTCATGCTACACATTTTGGTGGTGGTCTTATTGTCCTAGGACCACCACAGGCCAAGTTATGGGCACACATGTTTTAAAAAAGAATGCTTGCAAAGCATTATGGGGTGGCTTTTCCAGAGTGCAGTGAATACTGTTGTATTGGCTCTCCCGCTGTGTTGGGAGAGCCGCATTGAGGATTTCCTTGTTTTTTAGTAAAGCATGTATCAATTATAAGTGCTTTTGGGAAGCTATGGAGTGCGAAGGGGAGAGCCAAAGAAACTACTCTTATTAGGTAACAGTGTGGACAATGTGACCAGTGCTCCAATACCGCCGATGGAGTTGGCACTGTTGGTGCTTTCCAAGCTGTGAGGGCCATGGCTGCCAGTGAGCATAAAGGAGAGAGACCAAAGAAAAAAATAAATCTCCCATGCTGAAGTATACAGGCAATCATGCAACTATCCATGTAACATGGTCAGTCTGCCAGGCAGAAACAAAACCACTCCACAGGGGGACAAACGTAAAGGAATTACCAATGACATCAAGGAATTTTTAAAAAGCAAGCCCACAAAGAAGAGAAAGTGATGGGTGTGAGGTGGGCGTGGTTTAAAGCCCACAATACTAACAACAGGTCAAAGTGCTTGCACGCTCGACCTAACAAGGGTGATCTTTGATCAAAAGCTACCTTATTGTCAAATTTTGTGCAATTTCACTTAGCGATTCGGGCTGAAGGCATGTCTAAAGAGTCTATGGGAATTAACATGGGAAACATACTCTTTTTACCCCTTGTTTTATTCCGCCCTGCTTGACAGATCACCCCGAATCTTTCCATGCACAAGATCAAACTTGACACTTTTTTTGTAAAATTTTGTGAAGATCTGTCAAATGGTGGCAAAGATATAGGGAAATGGAAACTAGATCCTAACTATAACTACTACCTGGTGACTGCCAGTAGGTTACATATATATATATATATATATATATATATATATATATATATTCACTGGGAAAAAAATTACAGGGACTTTGTAGTTAGGTTCTGAATTTACTCATACAAAACCATAGAAATTCAGCCGTTATACTTAGAGTAACTATAACTTGCACCCTAAGGTAACTATAACTCGCGCCCTCGCCATACAGTTTTCTTATCAATAATTGTATTGCAAATGTTTCAGTGATAATATCAAAGATGCGATAGAAGAGGTCACTAATGACATAATATGTGGAGCAATTAGCTGTGCATGGCGAAGGCATGAGTTATAGTTACCTTAGGGTGCGAGTTATAGTTACTTGAAATAACTCTTAACTATAACAGCTGAATTTCTATGCAGAACTATAGTGTCCCTGTACCTTATGGATTTTTCAGTGAATTTCTATGATTTTTAACGTAAAGTAATTTTAATTACTATATGTTAGTCCAACCCCCGCTGCACATGGCCTTTAGTTGTGTACAGCAGAAGTTCGTTGCAGGGCCGGCAGCCAAGTCCTTATAACCACCCAACCCCAAGCCACGCACAGCCTTTGGCCGTGTGTAGTGAAGGTTGTCCACAGATCCTGTCTCTGTCAGTGGATCTGTGAGTAGGTGCGTGAGTGTCTGATTGGGTCTGAAAGTGTGAGTGTGAGTCTATGAGTGGGACTAAGTTGGTGCATGAGTGTCTGAGTGGGTGGGTGAATAGGCGCATGAGTCTCTGAGTGCACGTGTGAGTGATTGAATTAGTTTTTTTTTTTATTGTTTTTGCATATCCTCCAATATCCATGAATATCCTTGAATATTCGAGGATATTTGTGAATATTGTGCATGGTGAAGAAAAATCATTTTAAACCAATAATTTGGCCCTACAATACCCCTATATAATACCCCTCTGGCCAGGATACCTCCACTCTGACCCCTTATATCACTTATCATTTCTATTTTCAACCCAATGACATAAAATGGCAGCTGCAACTTTTTAGTCAGGTTGTGGCCAGCCAATAACGGTGCTTCTATTTGCATGTACATTTGCAAAAATTAGCAATCTTTGCGCGATATGTCCATAAATGATCAGCAGCCCTAGATGTACAAATGTATTTTTCCCTTCAATAGCTCCAAAACTACTGAGTGGAGTTCCACCAAATAAGAGAAGGGGTGATCTGTGTAGGGAAACATCATTTTTTGACCCCCCTTTTTCTCAGCCCCCACATGACAGATCACTCCAAAACTTTCCATGCGCAACAAGAATCACCAGGCTACGTTTTTTTGAACATTTTGGGCCAGATGTAGCAAAGGATTTGCGCGTTGCAAACGGCGAAAATCACTGTTTGCGAGGCGCAAATGCCTCTTTGCTATGCAGAAATGCATATTGCGAGTCGGGACCGACTCGCACTATGCATTTCAGAATCGTAAATAGGAAGGGGTGTTCCCTTCCTATTTGCGATTCGGAGTGGAATGCAATACCATTTGCGACCACATATGCGGTCGCAAAGGGTATCGCAGTTACCATTCACTTCAAGTGGATGGTAACCCACTCGCAAATTGGAAGGGGTCCCCATGGGACCCCTTCCAGTTTGTGAATGGACCCAAAACATTTTTTTCAGGGCAGGTAGTGGTCCAAGGGACCACTGCCTGCCCTGAAAAAATACAGAAACTAAACGTTTCGGTTTTTTTTTTAAGTGCAGCTCGTTTTCCTTTAAGGAAAACGGGCTACTCTAAAAAAAAAAAAATGCTTTATTGAAAGCAGTCACGAACATGGAGGTCTACTGACGACAGCAGGCCTCCATGTTTGCGAGTGCCTAGACTCGCTATGGGGCAATTAGCAACCCACCTCATGAATATTAATGAGGTGGGTCATTGCGACCTCATAGCGAGTTGCAGACGGTGTCTGAGACACCGTTCTGCATACCAATTTGCGAGTTGCAAATTGCGAGTCGGAAGGACTCGCAATTTGCAACTCGCAAATTGGATTTTTCCTACATCTGGCCCTTTGTGAAGAATCACCAAACGTGCCAAAGATATAGGCAAGTCAAACAACGCTTTTTCCATGGAAACA
Organism: Pleurodeles waltl; assembly: GCF_031143425.1. Classification (NCBI taxonomy): domain Eukaryota; kingdom Metazoa; phylum Chordata; class Amphibia; order Caudata; family Salamandridae; genus Pleurodeles; species Pleurodeles waltl. Next base: position 1,005,533,128 of record NC_090440.1, on the reverse strand, counting down.
TGGTCCTAACTACAACTACCTAGTGGCGATTGCCACTAGGTAATATATATATATATATATATATATATATATATATATATATATATATATATATATATATACACACATATAGATATATATAGATATATATATTACGCCATGATGGTTGCCGCTAGGTAGTTATAGTTAGGTCGGCTTTTCCATAGACAATGTGTTTTTTGGTTTGCTAAAAACATTGGTGCTGTTTGACGAACCTTCACAAAACTTTCCATTACAGGCAAATTCAGCTCAGCTCCTTCCTTGAAAGTTTCAATTGCTGAGAAAAAGGGGGGTTCCCAAAGCAAATTTCCCCCTGCATTTTCCCTGAACATCTTCAAGTAGTGCTACTGCAAAAACTGTTGAACAGAATTGCACCAAATTTGGACGGAAGCTAGATTGTGGTCTGCAGACTGTACTTTTCATGATTTGATGTACATCCATTCAGTAGTTTAAAAAAAACTTAAGGTTCAAATATATATTTGTATATCTGGACGGTTGGGTCAGAGGGACTCTCAAGAAAATTATGGAATTTGATCTCTGGATGGTATACCCAGGGCTTGCCACTCTCATTGGATGACGTGGTCAATTGTGTATTACCTACTGTCGGTCCTAATTTCCATAGGAAAAGTGTTTTTGTTTTGCCAATAACTGACACCGTCTGACGAAGCTTCATGACATTTTCAAAAGTAATTCAGCTGCTATGTTAAAAATAACAGGGTGATTTGCCAAGCGGGCCGAGAAATGGTGAGGCCCAAAATGCATTCTCTACATGGAATTTTGCATAGGGATTTTGGGCACAACTACAGCCTGAACATCTTGACAGAATTATACCAAATTTGGCAGAAAGTCAGCTCTTGGATAAAAAAGAGACCTTTTTGTGATTTGGTGCAGTCCGTTTAGTAGTTCTCGAGATAATAAAAAAAAAAAAAAATTGTATATCTAGAAATGCAGAGCCTGTATGGATCCAACAGATCTCATGTTGAGATCTGATTGGCTGCCAACTCTTCAACCAGGAAGGGTTGCAGCCAGTTTAGAGCTGGGACTCAGCCAAGCACCCAATAAAAAGTAAAATAAGAGAAGGGGGCAGAATAGGAATAGCCAGACCCTTTAGGCCGGGTTATGGGATCTCACTGAGGCCAAGAAGCTTTTTTTAAAATTTGTACAACAAGAATCCATGAATCAGCAGGATTGACATTGTGTCAAAGCTATGCTTAAAGACTTTGCTGTACAAGTGGCAAAAGACTTAGGTGGTCATTACGACTCTGGCGGTCAGAGACCGCCAGGGGTAATGTGGCGTCCGTACCGCGAACAGGCTGGCGGTACTGAGGCCCTTATTACGACTGCAGCGGTAGCGCCGCGGTCGCACCCCCGGGGTCGGCAGTTTACCACCGTTTTAGCCCCGGCGGTGATATTCCGCCATGGCAGCGCTGCAAGCAGCGCTGCCCTGGGGATTATGACCCCCCTACCGCCAGCCTGTTTCTGGTGGTTTGCACCGCCAGGAAGAGGCTGGCGGTAAGGGGTGTCCAGGGGCTCCTGGGGGCCCCTGCACTGCCCATGCCACTGGCATGGGCAGTGCAGGGGCCCCCGCCAGCTTTTCACTGTCTGCATAGCAGACAGTGAAAAGCACGACGGGTGCAACTGCACCCGTCGCACGGCTCCTATGTTGCGGCCCCATACCCGCTGGGCCGGCTGGCGCAAACTTGGTTTGCACCCGCCGGCCCAGCGGGAATGTCATAATGGGGGCGCGTGAGTGCGGCCGCATTGGCGGCCGGCGGTAGCCGCCCGCCAAGGTCATAATGACCCCCTTTGTCACTATCTAGCTCGGCGTGGATAACACTGTGCTGATCCTATGCTTAAAAACTTTGCTAGATAAACAGACATTTGAGGTGAGAAATTTTAGAGTGTCGCTGGTGTTGCAGGGTGCTCCTTACTGGAGCTGCTCTCCACCTAACCTTGGGAACTACCCAGAGTTCTCTCTTCCTTTTTGCATAATTTATGCATCACTCTAACCCTGATTATATATATATATGTATATATATATATATAGTAATATTGTATAAGACTATAGATATATATGAGCATATATATATATATATATATATATATATATATATATATATATATATATATATATATATATATATATATATATATATATATATATCAGGAGTAAGCCTTGGCAGTAGTTTGCAATCTTGTATTTTACAGAAAAGATGCTTTAACTGTGAATTATTTACCATAACTGATACTGCTGAATGAATTTTTTAGCATTTCCTATTTCTTTCACATTGGATTTAAAAAGCTTCCACAATGACAGTTCTGCTCCCAGACTATGTGTCAGCACACCGGACAATGTAATTCTTGCTGGCCCATTCCTGATGCAATCATCTACCAATGAATCTTCCCCAGTGTGTGTAAATAAACATTGTAAAACCTGTAGAACCATGTTGGAAAAAAGTTACACTGTCCCACATTGCACTTTATTTTCTTCCTCTATAGCGTCCATTTCCGACTATAAAAGAAAGGCATGTTTTATAATACTTTTTTGATTTCTTTATTACGTGCTATGCATACAAAATCCGACTTCAAAAAATACACATTGTTGCATGGCACACATTTTAAATATTAGTACATTTTCCTTAACAAAAAACAAACATTTCTAAAATATTGACAGACGTCTGCAATTTCAAGGAAATAGTGACGTCAAATACTCCAAGTCTTTCTAAAGAGTACAGAAATAAATTAATAAATCATGTAACATAAAAATTACATAATGGGGAATCTCGGGGTTCAGGTGACATGTATAAACCATTTGGCCTTCAGCCTCTTGGTTTAAATGTGTCACCAGAACCCCTCAATGTTAATGCACTCAGTTACCAGCTCTCTTTGAAAAAAACTAAGTGTAAAGTGATGTTGTAGTTAGGTATGTTAATAAGCTCTTAAATTAAAAACACAGAAATACACTGAAAAACAATGATTAAAGTGACTTTATAGTTAGATGTTGAGATGAGAAAAACATGAACTGCTTGTGCTCTGTCGTTCACTTTGTTCATATATACTTGCGATATATTTACTTTTAAAGGTGCATATTTATATGATGTGGTATAATAGCGTAACTTCAAGAATTTCATGTAACAAGAGTAAAGAGAAATTACGAAAATATGCAAGATTATGCAGGTGTAAACCAAATTTCTTCCTAGCCTAATCGTTTACCACCTACGTATTGCCTACATCTGATGCTGCAAACCGGCGACTAGAATTTGCAAACCATCTTGAGGCCCATGGTCTTCATGGTCTTCACCGAGGTACTGATGGAATCAAAGATGCCTCTGTACTGTGCCACCCTCGGTTGGCAGGACAAAGACATGGGGTTCATCTATATTTTGTTAGGCAGGGTACGCCGCAACAAATGTAGCAGAGTACCCTGTCCACCAGACTAGTGGTACGCTCACTCTGTTTAGATTCAGGAGAAAAGTCATGTTTCTGCTGGTGCTCCTGCTGGATCTGCTGTTGGAAACTTTAGACCTATGTTTCAACAGATACTGTGCTGTTAGTACCTCAAATATTCTGCTCTATTTAGGGAGGATGTACTGGCACACTATCTTCCTGTTCAGGACTTCCCAGCAAAACCTGGCAGTTCTGCTAAAAATAAGCATTTTCAATGCAACGGGTCTCGCATTTGTTCGAGGTAGCAAAAAAAAAAACACAAGGCGATCGCGCTATGTAAAATGCAATGCGATCCCGCTGTGTGGAAAATAAACAGATAAAGTAGTCCGGACTCCAGGCTGAAAACATCGAGCTTTGTATGTTTTTGGTACTTTACTGGTGCTGTGTAGGTGGGCTAAACACCAGAAAAGGCATGACGTATGCAAGCCTTTCACAAATAAAAGCAAGTGAATTTTAAAAGGCAAGCCCACAAACCAATGAAAGTGACTGACGTGGCATGGGCGTGGTTTCAAGTCCAAAGAGAGATAACAGAATGGATGGAGCACTTTGTGCTCGCCCATAAAAACGAAGACCAGAGCTACTGTTTGCTGGGGATGAAAGAATAAGTCTTTAAAAAAAAAAAAAGTTGAACAACCAGGTTGAAATTGCTACAAAGCACAACCTACAGCTATGATCTGCTTGTCGAACTCAGGCAACTAAGATCATGAGCAGGTTATCTCCCCCACTAATGACCTGGTTCTAAAGTAGTGCTCGAAAGTGGTTTTATGACACATAGGATAAAATGTTCAGTGCCCAAAATGTTAACACCATATTGCATTTCGGGAGCTGTAGTCAGGTGGAACGTTGTGCCCTCGGTGACATGTCGCAATCTGGCGGCACTGCTGTTGCTGAGTTCACATTCAAACTACTGACCCCTGAGAGATGTGAGAAGGCCATTCAAGTTTGTTCTTTTCTTCGCAGTCTGCCGCTTGTTATTTTGGTGCCTCACAAACACCTCAGGACATCATTAGAAAGGCAGCATTTCAGGCGTCAAATCTAGTTTAAAACTACGAGTGGATGAGCAACTCACATGAGATGAGGCACCTCGCCTTTCTCACCTCCCACCTACACATATAATTGATTTTTCAATGAAAAACACATATGATTTCACACAGATTTTAAACATTTAGAAAATTAAATGCAGTTTTTAAAATTGAACATTTCTTGCATTTGAAAAAATTCCAGTTTTTGTAACTCTTAACAGGCCCAAAATTTCTGCAATTGACATAAGTGAACAAATCCGCGGGCTCTGATTAAAGTCCTAATTAACTGACTGTAATCGCCGAATACGTAGTTGCAGAATGAACAGTGAAAGGGCACCTGCATTAAAACTATAATCATGGAAGCAGCCCAGCCAGTAAACGCTTTCTTCAATCCAATATGCCAATGTGCACACAAAGAATGTGCTCCCATGGGTATACACTTAAAAAAATGGAGACAGGGCAAGTTGTTGGAGTAGAGGGAGTCAAGTCACTATCATCAAATCGGAGGCGTACGAGGAAAGCCGAGGAACTGCAGTAAGGATGCACAATTTGCCTTTTTTCAACAAAATTAAATACACAATTCCTGGATTTTGGCTTATTTTTTAAGGATCTGTGCTGCCTCGTATATTTGTGCTGCAGAGTTCGATCATTAACAGGCAGCGGCATAGTTAGATCTCCTGCACACCTTTGTTTACTCACCAGTACTGCCCCAGATGAGATTTATAGCTCTTCCCCTTTCTACCCTACAAACCCTTGTAAACCGAAGTCATGCTTTCTCAACCAGCGTAGCCAGTGCTCTCGACAGAGGTCTGTTTTAGCATTTATAACTAAAAGATTCACCCAGCTCAGGCCTGCTCCTGGAGCAAGGTCGTGCAGGGGGGAAACCTGCCGAGCCTTCCGCGATTAGATTACTTACTCCATGCTCACTGAAACATTTTTGGCCAACGATGATTTGGAAAAGCAGTGTCTCGTTAAGCAGACCCAGCTTCTTGTCAAGACTACGGCACAGAGAATGCTCGTGAACAAAGCACTCCGGCTTGGAAAATAGAAATTAACAAAAAGTTAAAATATTATGCAAAGCGCTCGACTTCTGCCAAGCGAGATCGCGCTGCAAAAACAGAGAAAAAGTAGTCCATGAACCGGACAGAAAACAGCGAGCCTCGCATCATGTTTTCTGTACTTGGTCGATGCTCTCGGGAAGGGCTAACCACCGGAAAAGGCATGGCTTATGCATGCCTTCCACTAATGAAATCAAGCAGATTCTAACAGGCAAGCCCACGAACCAATGAAAGACACTGAGGTGAGGTGGAAGGGGCTCTGAGCCCTTTTTAATTCCTAAAGTGTCTCCCTAGTGAAACGCATGCGCCTGGCTCGACCCTAAAAAATGGCCCCTACACCTTAAGAAGAAACTGCCAAGATGTCAGGGTGAATAGGTTTTTGTGTTTCAAATTCAAACTCCTGCTTTTGGAGTTTCTTTTTGTTGAAAAACATAAAAGATTTGCTGAGCAGCCGCATGGAACATAGTGGTGCAGCAAACTTCGATAAACAAACTCTGCCTTAAGTGCTTCTTAAGTGTTTCAAGGTAGAATGAACGCAAAATCAGGATTGCCCAAAGATGTTCCCAACCTCTTCTTGGTAGTCCCATCTTCCCTAGAGAAATGTTCAGAAAACAGCTAGAATCGTATCTTGATTTCAGTTAACTAAAAGAGGGATTAAGAGATGGTAGGGTTGGAGCGAGCAGAAGTTTTGTTTCTACCTGTTTCTTAGTAACACATTCTTACAATGTGATAAATGTATAGTGGAGAGCACTGCTCGGTTCAAACAAAGTTAAGAAAATCTCTCTCGCATTGCCATTGTCCATTGGTTTGAGCGAGTCAGAGACTGTGTGCTAGGTGGTTGTATAATAGCCATAGACATTCCCCAAGGCGTGATGCAGCTGTGCTCCAGCTGGGCTGAACTTAGTATCAGAAATAAGGCAATATTTTCATGTTTGACTCTAAGCCACTTTCACTTATATACAAGGTATGAAAAACAATTGCACATATCTGTACTTTAGTTTCTGCACTTTGAAGTATGGACCTTAATTTCCTATTCACGGCTCTATGCAGTGGTGTAAGGAAACTTGAAGGAGGCCCTTGCAAAGTACATGGAGGGCCACCCCCCGCCCACCACCTATCACTTTGCCCCACCGCCAAATGCTCTGGTATTTTTTGAACTGTGTAATTTGCTGAAGGCCCCCCTGGAGCTCGCAGGCCCCATGTACAGCGGGGGCTACGGAGGCTAATGTTACGCCACTGGCTCCATACATGGTGAGAGTGGGACAGAAAATAGGTCTGGGCGACGCCTATTATCGAATCAGATGCTAAAAAATGCAAACCAAGGGCAGTTTTGAACTTCTAAAGACAAGGTGCAGATGTGTTTAGAAGGGATGGGCGAACACATGCATTTGTGCTTTCTGCATGTAATGTTTGTGGTAATATGAGAGAAATCAGCAGTAAAAGCAATCATAAAACAGGGCCACAAACAGACAAAAACACCGCCAACACATTTGTCTGTCAGACCACCCTGCTAGCACTGCCTGATCCCTATAGGCCAGTCCGACTCTGACTCCACATTCGTGTAGCCTTGGAAACTGTGTTGTTGGGGTTACAGCACAGTAATTACTATACAGTATCACACAACACTGCAGTGCACCGTGACAAGTGAATCTTCTGATATTGGACAATATCTGAACTGTATATAACTGAATCACTGTAACATTTTTCGGAAAAACTCGTAAATGCTGTGTTCTCTTGTAGAGCAATTAACTAAAACGGTATAGGTGCCCACAACTGGAACCGCGCGAATCTTTATTTTATAGTGTGCTTACTGACGCCTATGTCACATGACTGATACATCATAAGTAAATTGTGGGTTTGCATCTATGTTTCATCATTGTTTAATATGATGTCCCACGGAGCTAGCAGACTGCTATGCAAAAACATATTGTAAAGCTTTATGGTAGACCAAGCAGGCTTTACAAGTTCAGGTGTACCGAAAATCAATACACAATACTTGCTAATAAAAGGCAATCATCAATCGTACAACTCTTTCAATGCTGAAGCTACCATTTGCATCCAAGATTGCCAGTAAAGTCTTCCACCATCCTCATTATTAGATCTCGCCTGCAGGTAGTGCACATGCGCTGTCGCCATTCGTTGGCATCATTAACCCTCTTCTTTGCTGCATTTCTAATTCGGCAGCACGTCCCAGGCGTCTCTTCCTGCATCACTTCCGATGCTTTGTGTGGGACTTTAACCAAGTACAGATTGACTTATCTTAATAAGTGCCCGCCCTTGATGGGGCTGTGATTAAGGGACTACTTCTTCTCCAACTCTGTTTTCTAGCGGTTAGATCTGATTTCAAACCAAAACATTGAGAAGCCAAAGATAAACAATCGACAACGCCAGTAGATTTGGTATAGTCATGCCAGTGCTTGTTTTTTTTAGTCTTGCCACACTGAATTGTAAAGCATTTTTTGCAATATAAAAGCCCCGTATTCCACCCTCCTTACTCTCTGGAGTCACTAATGCTTCAGGTACTGGTAAATCTGAGGGAAGAATGACTTTCATTACAGGACATTGAGGCGAATAATATGCAGGGTTGGTGTTTCGCACCGATTCCAACATGTCTTTCCCACATTTTTCTGCTTGATGTTCACTTGGAGAATCTGGCCTATTTTTAGCAGTCGAAGTCAGGAAATACTCCAGTGACACTCTGTTCACAAACTTCTATTTCTAATAGGGCTAGTATTTTCTGTCAGTGTTACCATCAGGATTACCAGAGCACTCACGAGGGGACAATAAGTAAGTGTTAATGGTGATGTACAGTGTTGCCCTAAAGCATTCAAAAAGTACATCACATTTGAGGTGATGTTAGCGCTTTCCATGACATTGGTAATGGCCATTGCACAATTGTACTTTGAAATTGATCATTGCATGACCACATGCTGATTAGATAATTGGAGTGTTCTATAGATATTATTATACAGAAATGAAATGTATGTGACTTTTGCAGATTGACACCTCTGACAAGAGATACTAACAACGTAAAGCGCGTTGAACATGCCAAGCAGTGGCCTGCAACCTGTGAGGATTTTAATGACAGTTTCTACATGAAAAAGCCTAATATCTACTCATTGAGCTTAAAATGGAAAGCGTTCCACAAGAATGGACAGCTCTACAACAAACCACAGGCAACCATATAATGAAAGTACAGGACTAGGGAGAAATCTAAAAGCATGGCTCACGACCAATGAGGAAACTTGATGCACTCTATTAGGGCAATATTATTATATGATTGGTGATGGTCCTATAAATAAAGTAAAGTTATGCTCCAGACCAATTACAAAACCCACATTGTGACGTGGTGCACTCTGCAGTATGTGCACATGAGATTTGTATTTTGGGATGTACTACGTCTGCAATGTGGTGGAGTCACCCAGTTTGTACTCCATTAAAATAGAAGTGATATACCTAAAGGGGTGGCTTGAAAGTATACATAATACCACCAATAAAGAAAAATTTCTGGCTCATCCATGGCGACCACGATGCACTTGCAGAAGAGGAGGAGTGAGACTAAGTACATAAACATTCTTCCTCATGATATCCATGTAGTTTGGGAGCAGTGCAAAATGAGATCCGGGGGGATTCCAAAAATGTGTCAAGGAGAGTTTGAATAAAATGCTACACAGCCTGCAAGAGATTCTTGCAGATAAAGGTAAGTAGGAAAGATATCCACTAAAATCAACAGGGGCAATCCAGGAGATGGATTTAAACTGAGGAAAGCCTTAAATGATGTCATGCAAGACATTGTGGAGACCAAAGAGAGTGAAATGAAAATCTGCATAGCTACCATAAGATGTAGAAGGGCAGAATGGGGGTAGAAGCTGGACACTACAAAACCACCAAGTGATGTGTGCAGATCATGAGGTGTTTAAAATGAGGCCATGTTGCACAAAAATAACGCAATATGTGAGGAGGTGGCGTTGATAGAGCGGAACGGGGTAACAAATTTACCTACGTTCGGACGCTCTTTAGGCCGATGAATCCTCTCTGTACTCATATATCGATCAGTAGCATCAAATCAATAATCAATAACGAACATAAGCAACACCTTGAACAACATAACACTTAACAATTAATCCAGAATACATTTCGGCGAACCCTGACCTTTCAGTCAGGAATAACCACACCAGTTTATTGCGAAGTTAGTGAATTTATTTCCCTATATTAACAAAGCTAGCACAATGTAAATGTGTCTCAACACCAAATGATAAACATATATGAACATTAATAGCTGTCCATAACGTCGAAACAAGTGTAATCTATGTAGCATTTGAATCACAAGGCATTCGATAATAGCAATGCAAATCACTAATACGATAATCTGTAATGAACTAATGGCATACATTTAGTCAGCATAACAAGATCTCAAATTGCATCGTGCGACAGATGAAAACCTCGTCTAACCTCAAATTAGCATTGGCATGTGGGACTTCATGCAAAACAATTTAGCAACATTAATTTAGAAAACTCCTATCTAGGGCTCTTATCAAAATCAGCAGTTGGTTACCTAAAAGAAACACAATGCAATTTTACAATTTCCTTTCATATTTACCAATTACGATCAGCATACAAGGAAGTCTTCGTCTCACAGGTACCGTTCTTCGGTCATCATGGGTACCGTTTCTCGATCAGCATGGGACGGGACAAAGGGGCAGGGGTGGACGGGGCAAATGCCTCACGGCGGCAAGGTAAAACTATTACTTCATGCAAAGGAATCAAATCAAAGTTACAGTCTCTAGGGCAAGAATCATTTAAAGTCTCTTTCTCTCGATTAGAGAAAGCATCGAAGTCTCTCAAAATGGCGTCACAGCAAAGCGGGCCATAATAGCTACGAAGTTAAAATGGCGTAGTGTCCGGGTAATGGCCGCAATGGTCTAATTTCTTCTCGTGCACCTGATTTTTATAGACAACAGTTCAAGTCCTGTAGGGTCTCCATTGGAGGGTTCATAGGTTAGCTTCAAATTGACCAATCAAAAACGACAGTTCTCAAGCTTTTACTTAAGCATACATTATCCTTGGAGATGGGTACGCAGATCGCAACATTGTTTCCCAATTAGCTTACTCTCAGAGCCTCCATTGTCCGCACCTGCAAGTCGACCTTGAATTAAAGAGAAAATATGCCAGGCTGGCACTAACTTTAAGATAAGCATGTGAACAGTTTCTGTGGAAAAGTACAGCTTCAAGCTAAAATACACGTTTATTAGCACAGTGGAAAAATACGAGCATCTAAACCGTGAGACCAGGCAACTAGGCCAAAGCCTCCGCTAAAGTAATGCTAAGCTAAAACATTTAAAACAAGCAAATCGTAGCACACGTTTATGATTATGTCGGATTAGTGCAATTCTAATTCACCACGTTATATAAAGCACGCGTATAAATGATGGCAAACTACTCTGAGGGCACATTTTGTCCCCGTACAATCTTTATTAATTCGGTTAAAGTCACACATGATTATTCCAGCACTACGTTTAAGCGTTAATAAATCAAAACCTTCATTTTCTGCTTCATCAATCCCTCCTCTGATGACTACTAGTCATCACACCAAACCACGCCCACAAATTTTATTCCACTAAAATTCTGTCAGTTCCCTTTTCCTTTTAATTCCCCTAGTTTGCGCTTTGTATTCTTCTGCCATTCTTTTCATAATTTTCTCTTCTTTTCTTCTTTTAATTCTCTCCATAATCATTATTATTCCCCTTTTTATTCCCCAAATTCCAAATACGCAAATTATTACTATTAATATTCCTTCTATTATTTTCAATAATATTCCATTCCAAATTCCCCCAATCCAATGTCCCACTGAAGCTATTCCCTTTCCAACCTTCTCCCACACTCCTGGTTCTTTCAATTCCTTCAAATCTGCACTTTCTTTTGTTAGATTAGCAAGCATAGTTTTAATCTTCACACTATTATCCGGTATATAGGTACAGCAGTGACGGGCACCAATCATTTTGCAAACGCCTCCATCCTTTGCTAAAAGAATGTCTAAAGCAAGCCTATTTTGAAGAGTCATGGCTCTTTCCGCTGCAAGCTCAGCATCTATCAGGATTATAGCACCTGAAAACTTTGTCAGCATGTTATCCACTATAGTAGACAACTTTCGTATCTTGATGGAATTCAACACAACTCCCAATGAAGGAATCATGGCTCCAAATATATCACCTACCACAGCAGCTGCGGTCTCTCTTTTCTGAATACTATGAGATCCAGATGTCTTTTGAATCATCGATACGTCATCCAGCTGATAAACCTTTGGGAACACTATACCCAAATAACATCTCCCCCACCATCCCTTTGGAAGACGATAATAAGCATTATGCCCACAAATGTAATATACGCCTGGAATGACAGGGTCAAGTCCGTCCATCATGAATGTCCATTTGGCCTTAAAAATAAACGTATGTTTGCACTCACTCGCTCCTACAAAAATATTGTCATAATATGATTCACCTCGATATATGCAAAATTTCCCTACATGCCAAGCATCTAAAGCTATTTTCCCTTGTGTCTTTATAGCAGCAAAATCATAATTATCTACTGAAGTCCTCTTGTGTAGCTCTTTTTCTAATTTCGCTTTCATTTGAGCCCTTCTATCATCTGTGCGATCTAAAAAGCTTATTTCTACAGCAGAGACTGAGCAAGTAAGGTTCTCCCTATGAGCATGAGCTGTTTCAAAAGGTTGCATTGGCTCGAAAAATTCCCCCATAATTTTATAATCCCAATATTTTGCAGTCTGGCTAAGCTGCGCTATTATAGGAACATGAGCAAAGGTAACATCATAATTCGAGTAAAAATACTGTATGTTAGTTTGACCTTAAAACCTAGACATTACTATACTACACGTAATCCCATATGTAAGAGGCATGTGATGATATGTCACCCCCTCCTTCACTGATGTCGGTATCTGTGTACACACATAACAATCCTTTGCATCCATAGTCTCAACATACTCTGTTAGTAAGCGATAGAAAACGTTATACGAAAGCTCTTTCTTATCATGCAAGAGCCTCTCATCCATTGCTAGTCTTTTCAATGGGGTTAGTTCAGTGACAGTAACAGGAGCAATGGTAGAAGCAGTAATAGTCTCATTCTCACCCTTTCCATGCATTCCAAACACAATTGCCATTATTATTATTACACAAGTAATTACCAAGCCTATACACACATATTTACAATATTTCTTTCTATTGTTTGGCGCCATGATCTGTATAGAATCAGAGAGCTAGAAGCACTTATAAATGAAACTATTTAGCAATTCAGTTACAAAGTTGAAGAAGCGCAATGTTCACACCGTCTTCTTCAAAAGGCCAGTCACTTATCGGTTAGCAGCATTTGTCTCAATTTGGCAATAACTCAGTCTTTATCAGTTTAGCAAATGTCTCATCCGGTTTAACAATGTCTCAGCTGTTTTTTTTTTTTTCACGTTAGATTGTAGCAAGCAATATCATTCACTATTCTTTCAATCGACAGAGTCTATGAAACTTTTCTTTTCTATTGGTATCTCTTCTTCTTCTTCGTTCTCGATGCTTAGAGATACAAACTCGTCAGTCCAATCATCATTGACTGCATATGCCCATTCAGGACCAGAATATCTCCTGTTGGGTATCCTTTTTCTTTTCAATTTTGCTTCTCTTTTCGATTCTGCTTCGCTGGTACTTTCCTCTTTTGTCAAGTCTTTTTCTTCGCTGGACGATTGGTCCACAACAGTCACTTCTTTTCTTTTCTCTATCACTTTCGGCCTTCCTCCTTCGTTCAAACTTTCTTTACCCTTTTCTTTTATTGGTGAGATACTTAGTCTTCTCTTTGCACCATGTCCATTTGATGGACCTGCGATCTTTTCTGTGGAGTCTTGAACTTTTTCGTTCTGCTCTGCCTTGTCCCCTCCTTCAGGGGAATCGATCACGTTCTCTTTTTCTTTTTCTGTATCGTCTGCTTCTGGGAAAGCCCTCCTCTGATCAGGCTCTCCTGCCTTTTCACCTTTCTCGAGCCCTTCGTCACCGTTACTTTCTTCAGGCTCTTTATCACTTTCAGCTGCTTCAGGCTCCTTGTCACCTTCAGCTGCTTCAGGCTTTTTGCTACCCTCAGCTGCTTCAGGCTCTTTGTCACCTGCAGCTTCTTCGTCGCTGTCTGAACTTTCTCCTTGGTCTTCCCCAAGTGAGTTGGTGTCTTCGTTGTCGGAGAATATCTCTTTTTCTCCTGCTTCTGCCTGTTCGCTTTCAGTTCGCTTTTGTTCTGTCTCAGCACTCGGCACTGCTTTATCAGGCACTGGTACTTTCAGCGCTTCAACTTCCTCATCTGTGGGACACAACACCTTCTTTGTGTGACTGGCGTGAATCCAGTTGGGAACCCCCGCACACTTCACAGCGGTAGTTGTCGTCAGGATCACTTGAAAAGGGCCTTTCCAACGGGGTTCCAGACACGACTTTCTCACGTGCTTCTTTATCACGACCCAGTCACCTGCTTTCAGTGCGTGTCCTGGACCTTGTATCGGTGGCAAGGTGGTCGCTTCCACCTGGTGAGAGAAAGAGCGAACCACGTCAGCCAGTCCTTTGCAGTAGTCTAACACCATATCATCTGTAATATTCAAAAGCATGTTTGCGGGAACTGCAGGAAGTCTCATAGCTCTGCCCATGAGTATTTCATGCGGAGACAATCCAGTTTTTCTATCAGGAGTGTTTCTCATTGACATTAGCACTAAGGGCAATGCGTCAGGCCATTTCAAATTTGTCGATGCACATATTTTTGCCATTCTCGATTTCAGCGTACCATTCATCTGCTCCACCAGTCCTGATGCTTCAGGGCGATAGCTACAGTGTAGCTTTTGCTCAATGTTCAGTGCTTCGCAAAGTAACTTTATCACCTCATTGTTGAAGTGACTTCCCCTATCTGATTCTAAAGAGATCGGGAATCCGAAACGTGGTATCAACTCCCTCAACAATAGCTTGGCAACTGTAAGGCTGTCATTTCTACGTGTAGGGTATGCCTCAATCCAGTGACTAAAAATGCACACAATCACCAACACATATTTCAGACCCCCATGCACAGGCATCTCAATGAAGTCCATCTGCATGCGGCTAAAAGGACCGCTTGCCCTACCAATGTGACTCGCACTCACAACTGTTCCCTTTCCTGGGTTCATCTGCTGGCAAGTGACACATCGATGGCAAACTGCTTCTGCAGCTTGACGAAATCTGGGGTTAAACCAATCAGTTTTGAACAATCTTATCATGGCATCTCTCCCTAGGTGAGCTTGCCCATGATAGAACCGCGCAAGCTGTGATAAGAGACTATTTGGCAAAACATATTTTCCCTCATGTGAAACCCATAACTCGTCTTGTCTCTTTATGCATTGTGATTTGATCCAGGAATCTCTTTCATCCTCCCTGACATTATTCTGTAGTGCTTTCAGTTCCTCTATTGTATCTACAACCTTCAAGGCAAATGCTTCAGCTGGTTCGAGTTCTGGCTCATTTATCGTATTCCAATCATCCCTTAGTAATATGCAGTTCAAGGCACAAAATCTTGCGACTTGATCCGCATATGCATTTCCCAGAGACACATAGTCCTGTCCTTTCGTGTGAGCACTGCACTTTACCACTGCAACTTCGGCTGGCACTTGAATGGCATGTAACAATTCCCTTATCCTCTCCCCGTTCTTCACTGGGGATCCTGAAGAAGTCAGGAAACCTCTCTGTGACCATAGTTGTCCAAAGTCATGCACAATCCCAAACCCGTATTGACTATCAGTGTAAATGGTGACTCTCATCAATGCAGACAGTTGACATGCTCTGGTAAGGGCAACAAGTTCTGCTACTTGTGCAGAATAAACTCCTTGAAGCCATCCCGCTTCCAAGACCCCTGTTACAGTACATACGGCATATCCTGCTTTCAAAATCCCCATCCCATCTCTTAGACATGAGCCATCAACAAAAAGAATTTGGTCATTTACATCAAGCTTGGTATCCTTGATGTCCGGTCGAGGTTTTGTGCAAAATTCAGTCACCTGAAGGCAGTCATGCTCGACGTCTTCAGCGTTCTCAATTTCAGCATTTTCTCCAGGAAGCAAGGTTGCTGGATTCAACGTAGTGCACCTTTTCAGCTGCACATTCGGTGAGCCCAGAATTATCGTCTCATACCTCGTGAGTCTTGCTCCAGTCATGTGTTGCGTTCGGGAGCGGGTCAAAAGTATCTCAACTGAGTGAGGGACCATGACTGTTACTGGGTGTCCCATCACTATTCCTTCACTCTGAGTGAGGCTGATACCAACTGCTGCTACGGCGCGCAAACACCCTGGGAGTGCTGCTGCAACCGGATCCAAAGTAGCTGAAAAATACGCTACTGGTCTGTTTACGCCACCATGGGCTTGGGTCAAGACAGACAAAGAACATGCATCACGTTCATGACAAAACAATGTAAAAGGCTTCGTGTAATCAGGCATACCTAAAGCTGGAGCCCTGCACATGCATTCTTTCAGTTCAACAAAAGCATCCATCTCATCTCCTTTCAGTTCAATTTCATCCAAGGCATCCTTCTGGGTCAATTTCAGTAGGGGCTTCGCTAGAGACGAGAAGTTGGGAATCCACTGGCGACAATATCCCACCATTCCCAAAAACTTCCTCACCTCCTTCCTTGTCTTTGGTGGACTCATTTGAAGTATGCTTGTAATTCTTTCCTTCATTATTCTCCGTGACCCTTTCTCTATTTGGTGACCCAAGTATTTCACTTTCTTCTGACAGAACTGTAATTTGGAAGGGGACACTTTATGTCCATTCCTTCCCAAATGATTCAACAGAGCAATGGTATCGGCTGTGCAGCCACTTTCTGTCTTTGATGCAACCAGTAGATCATCAATGTACTGTACTAGGGTTGACTCGAATGGCAGTTCTAATGCTTCCAAGTCTTTCTTTAGAATCTGATTGAAGATTGACGGTGACTCAGAAAACCCTTGAGGAATTCGACACCAACTGTACACTCTGTCTAGGAATTTGAAACAAAAGAGGAATTGGCTGTCCTCATGAAGGGGCACAGAAAAGAATGCCTGTGACAAATCGATGACTGAGAACCATTCAGCATCGCAAGGAACTTGAAACATTATCACAGCTGGATTCGGTACGACAGGGCAGCTCTTTATTATAATGTCATTTATTTTCCTCAAATCCTGCACGAGTTGGACCTTTCCACTTGGCTTTATTAGTCCCATTATTGGTGAATTACATGGACTGCTTAGCACTTCTTTCAGTACCCCCTGCTTTACAAATTCGTCAATGAGTTGAGCAACTTTCATGAGGGTATCTTGTGGCATGTGGTATTGTGGGGTCTGGGGAAAGATCGCATTGGGTTTTACCATCACCTTTACTGGTTCCACTCCTTTCATCAATCCCACCTCTTTCCCTGCCATGTCCCACACTTCCTTTCCGACTGTCTCTCGTAATTCAGCTGGGATTTCTTCTTCAGTTATCATCGGGAAGAGACAAATCAGAGGATACTCTTCGTCGACTGTTTCCATTTCATCCCCCTCTACACTGTCCTCTTCTTCCCCATCATTGCTCGTTTCTATTGTTATTCCTTCGTTTGAACACATTATCGAACAACCCAATTTACACAATAGGTCTCTCCCTAACAGTGCTATCGGGCTTGAGTCACACACCACAAACTGATGTACCCCTTGATAGTTACCGATGCTGACTGGTACCGGATCTGTTATCGGGTTCGTCAGATGTCTGTTTGCTACTCCCACCACTTGAACTGTCCTCCCTGAGAGAGGCAAATTTGGAACTTCACTGCTCTTAACTGTTGAACGTGTGGCTCCCGTGTCAACCAAGAATGAGACACGATGCCCCATTACTCTTCCCTCTACGTACGGACCCCTTTGATCAACTTCCAAGGATGCCGCAAGCACACAGTCTCCTTCTTCTCCTGAACTTTCACTCTCCCATACGTTATTTATTCCACTCTCACTGTGTAATGGGAACTGTTGTACGGTGCCATTTGTACTCATTACCTGACCCGTTACCTGTGGAGGAACCATCACTTGCTGCTGACTCATTGGTGCCAAAGGTATTTGCATTTGCTGATTAGGTACCATAGGTAACTGCTGTTGCATCGGCTGCATTTGCGTCATCTGCATACGTGGCATCTGCATCTGCTGCGGCTGCATAGGTTGTAATCCCTGCAATTGATTTACAGTCTGAAAATTTGCGTTTGGACCTCTCATTTTCGGTCCTCTCATTGTCTGAAATGCATTGACATCATTGTTTTGCTGACCAACCCCTACGCCTGCACCTGCACCTGCACCTACACCTGCACCTTCCTGCACCACCATCGGGCACTCGCGTTTCCAATGACCGACGATTCCGCACACGTGACACGGCATCACCTTCTTCATTGCCTGCACACCTGTCACAACAGTGTTCAAATCTGGACCATTATTCACAAAACCTCCTCGACCTCTGCCTCTGGCCTGTTGCTGAAACGCCATGTTTCCCTGCAACTGCAATTGCGGTTGTGGCACCTGCTGTTGGAACCCTTGCATCCCTTGCAGTCCTTGCAGACCTTGCAAACCTTGGAAACCTGTTTGAGCTGCCTTAAGCTGCATCATCATCACCTTCTCTTTCAACCTTTTCTGTTTCACTTCAATTTCGTCGCTACAGTATTTCGCATAGGTCAAGACTTCATCGATCGGTTTAGACTGCCAACAAATCAAATGTGACTTTATCATCTGACTTATCTCTGGCCTCAACCCTTCCACAAATCTGAAAACAAAATGGAGCATGTCCTTAGCCTCTATTGTTTCCGTGCCACTGTAATTCTTGAACGCCTTCAACAACCTCTCATAGTAACTATGAATTGATTCTTTAGTCTCTTGGGCAGTTCGGTCAATCTTCTGCCAATCCACGTTTTTCGCGGGTACCTTCGTTTTCAAATGCTCAATCACCTTATAGTACAAGCTCATCACCATAGGTGATGGTGCACCTGTCTCCCTGTTCCTCTCTGGTTCACTTGTCGGCCAACCTACAGCTCTTTTGCAATCCTCCCACAAATCTGCCGGAACCACAATTTCAAAGAGAGTATTCAGGTCTTCCCAGAGACATTTTGCAAGCTTCACAAACCTGTCAGTCTGCTGATACCATTCAATCGGCTTCTCTCTTAATTTGGGAAAATCGTCCGTAAAGGACTGAATGTCGCTTCTGTGCCATGGTACATGTACTAATTTTCCCCCTGCTGTCTCCCTCATTGGTAACATTGTTACTGTATCACTACTCTGCGGTCTTTTCTCATTGTGCTCTGTAGCACTGTCCCTCCTCTTGTCCTTCCTCTTTACCCACCTGCTTTCCCATTTGTCTAAGCACCTCCACACTTGTGCACTCTGCAGCAATTCTTTAAGGTGTGTCTTCATGCCTGCTGACCTCATGTGTTCAAAATCTGTGGTCCCAAAATCTAACCTGTAGCTCCTGCTCAAGTGCTTCGTCTTATCTATGTCAACCCCGTTTCTGTCAGCTGCTTCCTGCAAACTCTTATGTATCTTGTTCACTTCCTTCGTGATCCTGGGACATAGATACCTCAGCTCTTCTTCCGTGTAGGACTCTAACCTGTTCACACCCATAGTCCCTTCCACCAATTCTTGTGCTTCCATGTTTAACCTGACCCTATTCATGTAGTCTTCTCCTTTGCCACTAGCTGGACTTTGTGTGGAATTCAGACTGTTGAACCACTGGGTCAACTGTTGCGCATTCACCCCCATCAGGGTAGCGTTCACATCAACTGCCATCGATGGCTGTGGCAGCTTTTCAGTGTTCGATGTGAGAGGTATTATCAGTGGGGGGCTCAACCTCACCAGTGTTGACTGAGCACATATGGGACTAAACTCCATCAAGGATCCAGATCCATTTGGCTGAGCCGCTATCGGAGTTATCCCTGGAGTGTTTTCTATGCACCTTCTTTCCGTCCCATTCTGCAGCATCGATCCCTGACTGTTCAGACCCGAATTAGGCTGACTATACAGAGGTACAGCTGGACCTACAGTAATGGGTAAGGATATCGCATCTGGGTTCTGTCCATTTCCCATGTTCTGTGGCATGTTCATGCCCACACCATGGGTCATCATTGCCGGCATGCCCATCTGGCTCCCCGTCATTTGAGCATGTGCGTTTCCTCCCTGCATCTGCTTTTGAGGCATCAAAAACTGAGTTGATTCAGCTTGTGCCATTGTTTGGTTGTAACCATTCTGTACTCCCCTTACGGTTGGATCTAGGATCATTCCTGCACCGTTATCACTACTGTAGTACCCTGGCATCTGCGGCTGATAATTTTCTGCTGGTTTCAACACGGGCACATCTGGATATATTCTCCTAACCTGCGGTATCTGCGGGGTGAACAGCAGACTCGGGTCTTTAGATCCCGATGACGCTCCTGAACTCTGGGTTTCAGTGTTCTGTACCGGTGCCGGAGGGGCAGAACTGGTACTTGGACCTTGTCCATTCTCTGCATAAGGTGGTGGACGGTCGTTCAGCAATTGCATTATCAACTCCTCATCCTCTAACTCCTCTTCTCTTCTCTTCTCTTCTCAACTTATTCCTCGTCCTCTCTATCCTTGGAACACTTTCTGTCTGTCTTACAGGTGGCTTTCTTACCTGTCTCTTCTCCTTCCTTAGTAATTGCGGGGAACAATTTTATCCCCTGCAATACGTCTGACCTCCACACCTTCTGTGCATTATCCCACCTAGCGTCCGCTAGTGTCTTTTCTACTTTCCTCATTCTGGTCTCAAACTTCTTTTGCTGTTGCTGTCTGGCCATTAGTTCCCAAATTGCTAGAGCCTCAAACTGTGCTGGCCTTGGAGGCACCTTCATGTCGTACATCGCGAATCTCAAATTCTCTAGGATCCTTATGTTGAATGTCCCGTGTATCGGGAACGCTACGCTCCCATGTTTCTCTGTCAGTTTGTGCCATTGCTTTAGCCAAAGACACGGAGCTACCCCCTTTTCTTCCATTACAATGTAAGCTGGTGTACCCTCAGGTGGCGTCTCTTCTCCTACGCTCGCTTTAATGTAAGACTCCCCCTTCATCGCACTCCTAAATGCTTTAAAGAATTTCATTTTCTCGTCTTTTATTTAACCAAGTTTATAACCTGTATTTGACTTTTAATTCCACAAACTCTTATCGATAGATAACTTTTATTCCACAAAAATCTGTAATCGATAGGTGACTTTAATTCCCGGAATACTCTTCACCTGCCTTTCCCCTTCCAATCGAGTCCCACGGACTGCGTCCAATCCGTGCGCGACCCGTCTCACCCACCAACCTATCCCAGCGCGGCTCCTAGTGACGTCACACTCACACACTGCGGCTGACAAAGCCTCGTGGCTAGTCCTCCTTCACTCACCTCTTTTCGTAACAACTCCTGCATATATTGCGAGCTACCAAAAAATAAAACAGATCTGTCGGTTTACTACAGGAAGGGTAACACAGTCGCTTCAGGACCTTTGGGACTTTTCACCAGCCTCGACCACTATTCGATCTCTTTCACCAGCCTCGGCCGCTATTCGGTCTTTCTCGGTCCCCACATTCGCAAGCAAATCTGACCCGCAGACCTACTCTCAACTTGTCAATGATCTGTTCTAGTGCACTTAGAATCTCGTCAAAGCCCGAAGTCGAAATTTCTTTCACTCCCTAACGCACGTACCAACTCGTTGACCACGCCCGATCAACCTACTAAACCGCCCAGACCACAACATGGATCAACATACTCCGGAGTCTCTTGACCTCGCAGGGCCCGTCTCAACAACAACAACCACGTGGACCTTTTCATGCACAAAGCGCCACACGCACATGAAGTTCGACGACTTCCCTACTCTCACACTCGAAGCCGCACCTCCGTTATCTCTATGAAGTTCGACGACTTCTCTACTTCTACACTCGGAGTCGCACCTCCGCTATCCTTAAAAGAAAACCCTTGCAACCTTTTCACACACCCTGCGGCAATAAGCTGTGCAAGCGCAAAACCCTAACTCCACTCATACCATCACTAGTACCGCCAACGCTGATTCCACACCTCCGTTCTCTCCATTCGCAAGCTCCGAGATCCCGGGAAAGTCGCAGTGGACCTAGCCCATCATCATCTTGTCAATCCGTTCTACCCAAAAAAATCTAATTCAACTTCTCGAATGGGGTCTCAAAATGCGTAATCGTTAATTCGACACCATGTACTTCAATGGTACAGGGTCCCAAAAGACGAAACCATTAATCCAACACCATGTACTTTAATAGTACAGGGTCCCAAAAGACGAAACCGTCCTCTGCTACCATCTACTGATAGAGCGGAACGGGGTAACAAATTTACCTACGTTCGGACGCTCTTTAGGCCGATGAATCTTTTGACTTAGTGGGAACTCTCTGTACTCATATATCGATCAGTAGCATCAAATCAATAATCAATAACGAACATAAGCAACACCTTGAACAACATAACACTTAACAATTAATCCAGAATACATTTCGTCGAACCCTGACCTTTCAGTCAGGAATAACCATACCAGTTTATTGCGAAGTTAGTGAATTTATTTCCCTATATTAACAAAGCTAGCACAATGTAAATGTGTCTCAACACCAAATGATAAACATATATGAACATTAATAGCTGTCCATAACGTTGAAACAAGTGTAATCTATGTAGCATTTGAATCACAAGGCATTCGATAATAGCAATGCAAATCACTAATACGATAATCTGTAATGAACTAATGGCATACATTTAGTCAGCATAACAAGATCTCAAATTGCATCGTGCGACAGATGAAAACCTCGTCTAACCTCAAATTAGCATCGGCATGTGGGACTTCATGCAAAACAATTTAGCAACATTAATTTAGAAAACTCCTATCTAGGGCTCTTATCAAAATCAGCAGTTGGTTACCTAAAAGAAACACAATGCAATTTTACAATTTCCTTTCATATTTACCAATTACGATCAGCATACAAGGAAGACTTCGTCTCACAGGTACCGTTCTTCGGTCATCATGGGTACCGTTTCTCGATCAGCATGGGACGGGACAAAGGGGCAGGGGTGGACGGGGCAAATGCCTCACGGCGGCAAGGTAAAACTATTACTTCATGCAAAGGAATCAAATCAAAGTTACAGTCTCTAGGGCAAGAATCATTTAAAGTCTCTTTCTCTCGATTAGAGAAAGCATTGAAGTCTCTCAAAATGGCGTCGCAGCAAAGTGGGCCATAATAGCTACGAAGTCAAAATGGCGTAGTGTCCGGGTAATGGCCGCAATGGTCTAATTTCTTCTCGTGCACCTGATTTTTATAGACAACTGTTCAAGTCCTGTAGGGTCTCCATTGGAGGGTTCATAGGTTAGCTTCAAATTGACCAATCAAAAACGACAGTTCTCAAGCTTTTACTTAAGCATACATTATCCTTGGAGATGGGTACGCAGATCGCAACATTGTTTCCCAATTAGCTTACTCTCAGAGCCTCCATTGTCCGCACCTGCAAGTCGACCTTGAATTAAAGAGAAAATATGCCAGGCTGGCACTAACTTTAAGATAAGCATGTGAACAGTTTCCGTGGAAAAGTACAGCTTCAAGCTAAAATACACGTTTATTAGCACAGTGGAAAAATACGAGCATCTAAACCGTGAGACCAGGCAACTAGGCCAAAGCCTCCGCTAAAGTAATGCTAAGCTAAAACATTTCAAACAAGCAAATCGTAGCACACGTTTATGATTATGTCGGATTAGTGCAATTCTAATTCACCACGTTATATAAAGCACGCGTATAAATGATGGCAAACTACTCTGAGGGCACATTTTGTCCCCGTACAATCTTTATTAATTCGGTTAAAGTCACACATGATTATTCCAGCACTACGTTTAAGCGTTAATAAATCAAAACCTTCATTTTCTGCTTCATCAGCGTCAATGTGGTGATCATGTGGCCGACTTGACATCAATCTTGTATTTGGCTGTTTTGTGGTAACAAGAAAGCAAGAACCGTCCTAGGTCTGTCCAAATGTGGTGTCATATGAGTAGTGGGATTTCACAATTAACCTTTACCTTTGTGCCGTGCTGATATTAATTTTGTCACTTACTTATCAAAACACTGGCATTTAAACCCTCAGTAAGAACAAAACAAGGGCAAGGTTGCTGTGAAAAAAAACACCATCTTGTGTACAGCACGATACCTGTGAATTCAACTGTAACTACTATAGCCCAGAAGCAACTGTCAGGAAAAAAGTAAGAAGGTTATGTAAATAATCAGAGCAATTTTTTTTGTAACACTCTCGTTCTGAAGTCAAAACTGTACTGGTTTTAAGAAGCTAAAAAAATATAATAATGCTAAATGACACCATGATCAACACCTAAGTCAACTAATGCCGCAAAGATGATATTAATTTCACAAGACTGCAACCTATATTTGCAGCTACTGGAGCTACTGTCCTGAGACCCTGCTTCTCCCTCTCTCCACTATGAGTACACTTGATGCCTTTGTACCTTGTACGCATAGTGTAGGTAACCACTTTGCCCTCGCCCTACAGAAGTCAGTGGTAAGGGGTTGAGGGCACACATGCGTTGGGTACTAGAGATCATCATGAGGGGGTGTACTGGTATTTTACAAGATAGCCCCTAAAAGTGATCCCTCTACTCTCCCTCACCTAAAAAAGCGGGAGATTACATTCTGTAATTCACTGTATGCTGAGTGGGAAGCCACACAGCTGGTGCTGTACACATATTGTTCATTGGATCAGTGGCCTGTCACGTCTATTGTCTGAAGTAGAAAATGCGGAACCTGATGCACAAAGAGAGTTCAGGTCTAAGACTTCGTTACATGGGGGCTTGTTCGCAGTATCAAATATCTGTAGGAGGGTAGCTTTGGAGACCCTTAGCACAAGCATTAAGGTCCAGTGCAGGATAAACTCAAAATATAATTTGTAAAGACCTGAAACTAAACTTTCCCCATCTCAAAACTTGACACCGAATCCGTAGAATAAATCTGAAAATGGCATCAGGCAAATCCTCTAGGTGGCTTTTACCTACAGAAGTTGGTAATAATACATAGCAACCAGAACGACATCAGGACCTCAACAACCAAACATAACCCAGAAAATCATTCTAAAAGGGATTGCATTGGTTGGTGACAAGGTGGGCTCCCTGGAAACCAACATTTCAGACTTGAGGATTGAAATTGAAGCCATAAGGACTTACATGACAACGTCCATTTCAAAGAAGGAGAATGTCAAACAGAGCATAGTTGTTTATCACCTGAATGAAGTAAAAAGTTGGGGACGAGACATACAGCACCTGAAACAGAAGCTGGTGTTATTGGAGGACCGATCCAAGCTAAATAATGTTCGTTTCCATGGAATACAGGAAACAATGGAAAACAGGGATGTGAAGACTTTCCTCACTGAAATGGAGTACTGAACGTGATCTTTGACCCTCCATCAGAACTGAAAGGGTCCAACCATGGGTGCAGGC
The DNA here is from genome assembly GCF_031143425.1 of Pleurodeles waltl. NCBI lineage: Eukaryota > Metazoa > Chordata > Amphibia > Caudata > Salamandridae > Pleurodeles > Pleurodeles waltl. The sequence continues at coordinate 1,005,508,059 of NC_090440.1, read as the reverse complement.
CAGCAGACACAAGACGTCCCAGACCAATTATGCCTTGTGAGGAATGAACAGGCAAAACACGTCATAAAAACTGCAGGGAAATCTTGCCATTTCTAATTGAAAGAGAATAAAGTGCAAATCTCTGCAGATTTGTATTTGAAACAAATGCTGAAGGAAGGCCGTCCTGGCACTGAGACCCACACTACGGAAATCGGATATTAATCTTGATCTATTAGAGCCTGCCATGATGTGGATAACAATAGACTGCAATTCTAAAGATTTTATAGAACCTAGGGACTTAACCGATTTCCTCCAAAGTCTTTAACAAACCCATGGACACTGACGAAACACCTTAATGGATGAAAAGGGATAAATCGAGAGCCTATTGACAGGGTATGCACAGGATCATCCTTTCAAGAAACCACATGAGAAAAAGAGATGGATTAGTACCGTAAAAGAAATTTGGAACAGAGACCATAATACATCTAGGGGGCATATTTATACTCCGTTTGCGCCTAATTTGCGTCGTTTTTTTAGACGCAAATTCGACGCAAAACTAACTCCATATTTATACTTTGGCGTTAGACGCGTGTAGCGCCAAAGTTCATGGAGTTAGCGTCATTTTTTTGCGTGAACACCTTCCTTGCATTAATGATATGCAAGGTAGGCGTTCCCGTCTTAAAAAATGACTCCGATGCATATGCGTCGTATTTATACTCCCGGGCAAAAATGACGCCCGGGAGTGGGCGTGTCTAAAAAACCCGCATTAGCGCCGGATTTTAACGCCTGGGTCAGGGCAGGCGTTAAGGGACCTGTGGGCTCAGAATGAGCCCAGAGGTGCCCTCCCCTGCCCCCAGGGACACCCCCTGCCACCCTTGCCCACCCCAGGAGGACACCCAAGGATGGAGGGACCCACCCCAGGGACATTAAGGTAAGTTCAGGTAAGTATTTTTTTTAAAAAAATGTTGTGGCATAGGGGGGCCTGATTTGTGCCCCCCTACATGCCACTATGCCCAATGACCATGCCCAGGGGACAGAAGTCCCCTGGGCATGGCCATTGGGCAAGGGGGCATGACTCCTGTCTTTGCTAAGACAGGAGTCATTTCAATGGGGGTTGGGAGTGAAAAAAAAAATGGCGCAAATCGGGTTGAGGCGATTTTTTTGCCTCAGCCTGACTTGCACCATTTTTGGACGCCCATACTCCATTTTCCCCCTACGCCGGCGCTGCCTGGTGTACGTCGTTTTTTTTAACGCACACCAGACGGCGCCGCCCGCTAACGGCGGCTAACGTCATTCAATAAATACGGCGCCCGCATGGTGCTTCAGAATGGCGTTAGCCGGCGCAAATTCTTTTGACGCAAAACTGCTTTAGCGCAGTTTTGCGTCAAAAAGTATAAATATGGGCCCTAGGATCCCACTGAAAGTCTAGACACCCATGACTGTCGAGACATGTACCTTATTTGTACTCCTGGACCTATGGGATGACTACACACTAGACTGCCACTGTGCTGCAGAATTCATGCGCAAGTGACACACTGCACAGTTCTTTTGTACTCTTTTTTTCTCTCTCTCTCTCTCTCTCTCTCACACACTCTTCCTTCTCTCTTTTCATCTTTCATTTACCAACATTTGGTGCTCAGGGTTGGCCACACTCACTGAATGCCCATTAGTAGGACTTGCTTTGCTCAATAATGTTATGATCATCAATCGGTTCAATATGGATCAGTGGGGAGGGGTCATGGTTGTGAGGGATACACTAATGTTCACCACTGGAACTCATTTATGCCTAATTGTGTGACCAAGAAAGCTAAAGTGGGCAGGGATTGCTTAGTGCTGTGGCAACATATACATACCCCTCACATGCCTCTCGTTGCCCCTCCCACGACTGACTCCAATATGCCCTGTGCCCCTAGAGATACTAGAGACACCCACTGGGTTGTCTACCGCTCTATTGCTCTCGCCTATTCAGCGGGAGTCATACCAGTAACACTAACCAGTACTCACCCTGCATTTACGTATTCTCTGCATTTACATATTTGTATAGGGCTAAGAGGGTATGAACTTCTGGTAGGAGAGGTCATTCCTACTACTCATTATTCGCAAAGAGTATTAGTGGTCCCACCTGCTACTTAGTTCTTTAGGGATTCTTAATGTGCCTGAGAGGATAGCTTTTCGATAAAGGTACAGCCTATAACACAGGTCAGTAATTGTTTGCCAGTTGAAACAAGCATTCACAGTATCTCAGATAATCTCACACATGTAGAAGACTTTTAAGTGTTAACAGGTGAGCCTAATTAGCCCGCCATAGCCCCACCGCCACATACTTAGACTATTCTATGTTATCGCTTCTGGATCCTGCAGTTCATCGCTGAATACCTTACACACCCCATTTTCTGAACTGTAGCACACATAACCCAAGACAACCAACAGAACCTTTCACACTATAAAGCTGGACTACTTTACTAGTACCGCACATAGGATATCCTATCAGGATGAGGCCACTACTGACAGTAGTTTTGTCTAATGTCGGGAAGCCAACCTGCTGTAATTCGGGTCTGAAAAACTGAAGAGACTGGGTCGGTAAAGTCATTTTAAACAATCGACAACTCTCCTTCTCTGGGTCTCTGTTGCACACTGCTCATAGATGTAAAAGTCTAAGAATAGCCATATTAGTGCGGAAATCACTACCATACAGACCCCTATGAGTATGGACAGATGACAACTACAGATACACATTTGTCAAGTTACGTTTAGGCACAGCTTAGGCACATGCGTAGTCAATGATGGATCTCCGCAATTACAATACTGGATCAGTTTATTGCCCAACTCCGCAATTACACATTCCTACTTTAAACTTTTTAGCATGATAACTGAACTTAGGAAATCACATAACAATATTAGAGGAGACTGAAACCTAGCTAGGGATGCTGTCTTGGACAGGACTGGTCCACTAGATGCAACTAATAATAATCGAAGGGCAGGTCTTCGAAGATGTCATGGGAGACCATGGCCTTGTGAATATTGTGCAGCGTATCCATGCCAGTGATAAGGAGTATTCATTCCTCTCCTTTGCATGTGGCACTCCATCACGAATTGACTGCTACCTGGTGTCACAGCACGTGAAGCCATTACTGACAGGTTTTGTTATAACTGAGGTCTCTCTGTTTCATAGCCCTCTTAAGAATGCAGATAAATCAGGGATTGGAAAGGCCTTATAGATAGACAGGGAGACTAAATATATCTTGTTCTAAGTACCCAGTGAAAAATGATTACTAAAATCCCACCTTAAGGCTTACTTTTAGGAGAATAAAGGCTCTGTTTAACCTGCACAAACCTCAAGGACTGCCATCAGGGCTAAGAATTCGAGTACAGAAAAAGAAAAACTCTGTCTTGGCTAATAAGCAGAAAAAATGAAAAACAAGTAAGACTAGAGAGGGATACCATGTTGTTAACTCATATGTATAACACCTCTCCTACTTTTGACAACAGGAAAAAATTGGAAAAAAACAGAATGGCTCTTAACACTCGATACCTCAGGGAGAATTCTACTTATATAGTCGAAGACTGCCATTATGAGGAAGGGATAATGTTAGCGCGTCAGACCTTTTTAAGGAAACTTACAAGGGAGACGCGAAGAGGCCAATGGACCTTTTGACTGCGCTTCGAGTTTTTCCCACCATATAACCCCGTACCAATACAAATCAATAACAATTAGCAATTAATTGCATCAATAATCAATAGGAGTCAGTAATTTACACACACCATGACCTTGCAGTCATGAATACCACACCTTTTATGTAAAAGTTAGAATGTTTACTTCGCTATATTAACAATGCTAATGTCACATAACTTAATCTCAGAATCAAATGATAAACATACCGAAACAATACTAGCTGACCAAAGCGGCGAAATAATCGCAATCTAATCAAAACTTCAAATACTACACATTCTAAGGTTACAGTACAAATTAATAGCAAGAATAACTTCTCAAACGAAATAACATACATTTAGATTCAGCAAAGAAAGACAGCAACTGTTATTACATGTAGCAAACTTCATCAGTGAAAACCCTAACTAACATCAGATTAGAATAGCATGTTTGGACTTCATGCAAAACAATTTAGTCAACATAAATTTGGAAATACATCTAACTATAGCTCTATCAGAATAGCAGTTAGTACCTAGAAACCAAAACAAATAGACGTAGCAATCAGTAACACCATTTTATACCTCTCCTCAATATGGTTCAGCAAGCTGTAACAATCTTCGTCAATAGGACATCAGTTCAGTCAGCAAGACATAAGGGTACTGCATCAAAGTTCAGAAAAAGTAAAGTCTCTTTTAAACAGTAAAGGTTAACACATCTCTTCTCAGGATGGTCAACAAAATAATAGCCTGGTGGCAAAACTGAAAAATGGTGTTCTCTTCCCTGTTCAGTCTGGCTGAGTTTGATTTCCCAAAACTACTTCCCATGTCCTCATTGGTCAAAGAATCGCATGTTGACATTTAGGCCCATATTTATACTTTTTGCGTCAAAAAGATTACCGCCGGCTAACGCCATTACAACGCACCAGACGGGCGCCTTATTTATGGAATGACGTTGGCCTGCGCTGCAGCCTGCTTAGCGTCAAACTAAATGACTTTAACTGAGCAGCGGAGGCATAGGGAAGAATGGGGGTTGTACGTCAAAGAATGGTGCAAGTCAGGTTAGAGTCAAAAATATTGACTCAAACCTGACTAGCGTCATTTTTTGACGGACAACCCCATGGAAATGACTCCTGTCTTAGCAAAGACAGGAGTTATGTCCCCCTGCCCAATGGCCATGCCCATGGGACTTCTGTCTCCTGGGCATGGCCATTGGGCACAATGGCATGTAGGGGGGCCCAAGCTAGGCCCCCCTATGCGACTTTAAAAAAAAAAAAAAAACGTACCTCTACTTACCATAGATGGGTCCCCCCATCCATGGGTGCTCTCCAGGGGTGGGCGAGGGTGGCAGGGGCTGTCCCTGGGGGCAGGGAAGGGCACCTGTGGACTGCTTCCATTGTCAGAGACCATGGAAATGAGCCCACAGGTCCCATAACGCCTACCCTGACCCAGACATTAAAAAATGACTCTAAACTAGTTTAGAGTCATTTTTTAAGGCCCTCCCCCTCCTGTGCATCATTTTGCACGGGAGTATAAATAAGGCGCAAAGGCCTTAGAGTCACTTTTTGCCCTGGAATGCCTACCTTGCATCTCATTAACGCAAGGTAGGTTTCCACAGTAAAAAAATTACTCAAACTAGACGGGTCTAGCTCCAAAGTATAAATATGGAGTTAAGTTTGCACTGGATTTGCGTAAAAAACAATTAGGCAAATCCGGCGCAAACAGAGTATAATTATGCCCCTTAGTCCAATGAAAATAAAACCCCAAATCTACTAATTCTACTACTACATGGTTCACCTGTGAATGATTGTCTCCTCTTCTCCTGCTCTTGTCATTCGGCTCATCAGATATCAATATTGTTGCAGCTGATACTCCAGTCACTAGCAAGTACAGCATCTGCTAGCAAGCAGTTTCCCATGTGAGATAACTTCAGCTACGAACACATGGTCAGTAAAGTGGAAAATCACAATTTAATTCTCTAAGGAGACATTTTATAAAACGCCCAAGAAATGCAGCTTGACATGAGGCCGTGTAGATAGGCCAAGACCTCGTTAAGTTAAGGCCTACGATTAATAAAGCTAATACATAATGCATAACCCTTAATATGACATATTACTACATTAATCAAACATAAGTTCAACATTTCATATTAATAAGCCATTAATAAGTACATTTCGTGAACATTGGCAGCCACTCACGTGGGCACACCTTCAAATGCATGCATTATTTTTTAATACATTTTCTATGCAGATTCAACACTCAAAGTACATGAGTATTCAATAATAAAACTCATTAATAAACTCAGCATTAACAATAAAACCAGGTCAGTTGTTAGTAGCCCTGCTTAGTCAGAGGGGGATAGTGGTTTGATTCAACATGACAACTATGGCTGTATAGCAGAATAGTGCAAGATAATGCACGGACCTTTGCCACCTATGGCCAAATACAGTTTTAATAATTTCAGTATACAATGCATTCAACTCACAAAATACTTGGTTATTTTCACTATACACATTAATGTCATCAGTAGGTTTACTCTTGATTCTTAATGAATACTTTCTAATTCATAACACATTGCATACATATATTAAACAATGTTTCCATAAACATACAGTATTCATATGTAGATAACGACACGTAACCTATGGCACTGGTGCAAGTGGAGACTGTACTGAAAATAATGACAGACCTATCCTTGATGCTCCCCTAACTACAGAAGACCTGTGTTGGACTTTTTGCAAGGTCTCCCATAGATGTTTCCCTTCCTTTGCTGAACTCGTTCTTGTTGGCATTAGGATGCTACACACATTTTCCCTGCTAACTGGTGGTAAAGTGCTTGTGTTCTCTTCCTAAAATATGTTACGACTGGCATATACATAATTTGCACATTTGATTTACTTGTATGTTCCAAGTAAATGGTTCTACATGAACTGAGGGCCTGCAAGTTAAGTGCTACTAGCAGACCTTTAGCACACTTTAGCCACCCACTAAGAAGTCTTTTAAAACATGTCTCAGCCCTGTCACTGCAGCCTGTGGTACAGTTTTTAACTGCCATTTCGACCTGGCAAAATAAACCTTTTGCCAGACCTAAGCCTTCTTTTTTAGTAGTTATAAGTCACTCGTATTTGTGGGGAGCGACCCCTTGGGCAAGGGTCGCTCCCCTGGGGTCCAAAAAATGTCTAGGCCATTTCTGCCCCCTTTTTATATGTACACATACGGGGAGCGGCCCCTTGGGAAATGGCAAATCATTTTACGTCTGTTTAGAAATCCACTAGACACCAAAGAAAATATTCTTTCTTTTTTTTTTGTTTTCTTGCATGTTTGGGGAGCGACCCCTTGGGCAAGGGTCGCTCCAGGGGGGGCAAATTATTACTAGGCCATTTCTGCCCCCCGGGTGCAGATCGGCCTTGCGATCTGCCCCCGGGGGGACAGAAACCACTAGACACCAGGGAATATATTTTTTTGTGGGCTATTTGAAGTAAGCGGAGCAGACCCTTGGGCAAGGGATGCTCCTCGGGGGGCAAATTATTTCTAGGCCATTCCTGCCCCCCCTGGGGGCAGATCAGCCTAATATTATTAGGCCGCTCTGCCCCCAGGGGGGGGCAGAAATCCACTAGACACCAGGGAAAATGTTCTTTATTTTTTTTTGTTTTTTTTGTTTTTTTGTTTGTTTGGGGAGCTACCCCTTGGTCAAGGGTCACTCCAGGAGGGGGCAAATTATTATTAGGCCATTTCTACCCCTCTGGGAGCAGATCGGCCTAATATAATTAGGCCAATCTGTCCCCAGGGGGGCAGAAACCACAAGACACCAGGGATTTTTTTTTTTTTTTATACTAACGCATAAGGGGAGTGGACCCTTTGGCACGGGCCACTCCCCGCGGGGGGGGGCAAAATATTTTTAGGCCTTTTCTGCCCCCCCAGAGGCAGATCGGCCTAATATAATTAGGTAGATTTGCCCCCGGGGGGGCAGAAACCTCTAGACACCAGGGATACATGTATTTTTTTTATTTACTTTATGTTTCTATGTATGGGGCGCAACCCCTTAGATAGGGGTCGCTCCCCTGGGGGGCAAATTGTATTTAGGACATTTCTGCCTCCCTTGGGGGCAGATCAGCCTATTTTTGTTAGGCCAATCTGCACCCTTTGTGGCAGAAACCTCTAGACACCATCGACTGGTGTGTGTGTGTATGTGTGTGTTTTGTTTGGAGGGGGCAGCCCCTTGGGCAAGGGCCTCTCCCCATGGGGGCACATTACTGTTGGCCATAACTGCCCCCCTTGGGGCCAGACTGGCCTATTTTGGAAGGCCCATCTGCCCCCAAGGGGGGGCAAAAAGCCCACCAGAGACCAGGGAAGATTTATTTTTCAAAATAAGAGGTTGGGGGTATGGCCATACCCCCACCCCAAATAAATGGGGCCAAAGTTGTTCTGCAGATTGGGCACTTACCCCCGATCCACACCCCGGGGGGACAGAAAGTCTACTAGATGCCAGGGAATAAAAAAAATAAAAGAAAATAGTGGGGTGGTGGCTACCAACCAGTATGGGCCTGGTTATGCCCCCACCCGAACTGAAGGGGCTAACAGTCTTTCAGCTCTCCCCGCACACTAAAACATCTTATCCCATGGCAAGCGAGAGGACTTATGATTATTTTTGGTTTTTGTTTTACAATTGGGCCATGAGAGCTTGGTAACTCTCAAAATCGTTCCACTTGGAATGGTGAGGGCTGCACTTTTTTTTACTTTGGGACGCTGCCATTTAGAAAAATCCACAAGACCTAGACACATCTGAAAACTAAACATCTAGTTGATTCCAGGGTGGTGTGCTTCACATGCACCCCACACCATTTCCTTACCCACAATGCCCTACAAACCTGCAACTTTGCTGGAAAGCACAAATTTTCCCCACATTTTTGTGATGGAACCTTCCGGAATCTGCAGTAATTCACAAAATTCCTACCACCCAGCATTGTCTCAATTATACCGATAAAATTTCTGCTGCACTTGTCAGCCTAAAAATGTTTTTTTTCAAACTGCCCTTTTGGACCCACTTTGGTTCCTCCTCAATTTCGACGTGTTTTTGGCTGTTCCCTGTCACAAACACTTGGCCCACCTACACAAGTGAGGTATCATTTTTACTGGGAGACTGAGGGGAACGTTGGGTGGTAGGAAATTTGTCCCTGTGCAGTGATCCCACACAGAAATGTGGGAAAATTTGATTTTTTAGCTAGATTTGCGGTTTGCTGAGGATTCTGGGTAAGAAAATATTGGGGGATCCACGCAAGTCACACCTTCCTTGACTCCCTCGGGTGTCTAGTTTTCAGAAATGTCTGGGTTTGGTAGGTTTCCCTAGATGGCTGCTGAGCCCAGGACCAAAAACTCAGTTGCCCCCGCAAAAACAGGTAGTTTTCTACTTGATAATTTTGATGTGTCCAGATAGTGTTTTGGGGGCACTTCCTGTCGCGGGCACTATACCTACCCACACAAGTGAGGTACCATTTTTATCGGGAGACTTGGGGGAACGCTAGGTGGAAGGAAGTTTGTGGCTCCTCTCAGATTCCAGAACTTTCTGTCACCGAAATGTGAAGAAAAAGTGTTTTTTTAGCCACATTTTAAAGTTTGCAAAGGATTCTGGGTAACAGAACCTGGTGAGAGCTCGATAAGTCACCCCCCATCTTGGATTCCCCTAGGTCTCTAGTTTTAAAAAATGCACAGGTTTGGTAGGCTTCCCTAGGTAGCGGCTGAGCTAGAGGCCAAAACCCACAGGTAGGCACTTTGCAAAAAACACCTCTGTTTTCTGTTGAAAAAATTGATGTGTCCAAGTTGTGTTTTGGAGCATTGCCTGTCACAGGCACTATGCCTACCCACACAAGTGAGGTACCATTTTTATCGGGAAACTTGGGGTAACACTGGGTGGAAGGAAAGTTTTGACTCCTCTCAGATTCCAGAACTTTCTGTCACCGAAATGTGAGGGAAAAGTGTTTTTTTAGCCACATTTTGCGGTTTGCAAAGGATTTTGGGTAACAGAACCTGGTGAGATCTCGACAAGTCACCCCATCTTGGATTTCCCTAGGTCTCTAGTTTTAAAAAATGCACAGGTTTGGTATTTTTCCCTAGGTGGCGGCTGAGCTAGAGGCAAAAATCCACAGGTAGGCACTGTGTAAAAAACACCTCTGTTTTCTGTGGAAAAATGTGATGTGTTCACGTTGTGTTTTGGGGCATTTCCTGTAGCGGCCACTAGGCCTACCCACACAAGTGAGGTACCATTTTTATCGGGAGACTTGGGGGAACATAGAATAGCAAAACAAGTGTTATTGCCCCTTGTCTTTCTCTACATTTTTTCCTTCTAAATATAAGACAGTGTGTAAAAAGGACGTCTATTTGAGAAATGCCCTGTAATTCACATGCTAGTATGGGCACCCCAGAATTCAGAGATGTGCAAATAACCACTGTTCCTCAACACCTTATCTTGTGCCCATTTTGGAAATACAAAGGTTTTCTTGATACCTATTTTTGACTCTTTCTATTTCCGCAAATGAATTGCTGTATACCCGGTATAGAATGAAAACCCACTGCAAGGTGCAGCTCATTTATTGGCTCTGGGTGCCTAGGGTTCTTGATGAACCTACAAGCCCTGTATATCCCGCAACCAGAAGAGTCCAGCGGACGTAACAGTATATTGCTTTCAAAAATCTGACATTGCAGGAAAAAGTTACAGAGTAAAACAAGGAGAAAAATTGCTGTTTTTTTCACCTCAATTTCAATATTTTTTTATTTCAGTTGTTATTTTCTGCAGGAAACCCTTGTAGGATCTACACACATTACCCATTGCTGAATTCAGAATTGTGTCTACTTTTCAGAAATGTTTAGGTTTCTGGGATCCAGCATTGGTTTCACACCCATTTCTGTCACTGACTGGAAGGAGGCTGGAAGCACAAAAAATCGTAAAAATGGGGTATGTCCCAGTAAAATGCCAACATTTTGTTGAAAAATTGGGTTTTCTGATTCAAGTTTGCCTGTTCCTGAAAGCTGGGAAGCTGGTTATTTTAGCACCGCAAACCCTTTGTTGATGCCATTTTCAGGGAAAAAAATACAAGCCTTCTTCTGCAGCCCTTTTTTCCCATTTTTTTTTTTAAAACACAATTTTCACTGTATTTAGGCTAATTTATTGGCCTCCTTCAGGGGAACCCACAAAGTCTGGGTACATCTAGAATCCCTAGGAGTTTGGAAAAAAGGTCGTAAATTTGGCGTGGGTAGCTTATGTGGACAGAAAGTTATGAGGGCCTAAGCGAGAACTATTCCAAATAGGCAAAAAAAGGCCAGGCACAGGAGGGGGAAAAGGCCTAGCAGTGAAGGGGTTAATTGTAAAGTCAGATTTTACGTCACAATTCTAAAATTGTCCCTTTTAAAAAACACCATTTGTGCCTTATGACAGTGTCCTGAGTAACATGACTTTAAATGGCTCTGCTGTCAGGATTTGTGTATTGCTTCCAGGCAGTGAAACAAAGGGGGCTGAGATGTGGACAGGAGGGGTCATCCTGGCAGGATGACTGGGAAGGCCTACACCCAGCCCCACCTATACTTCAAGGGGCTTTGCCTCTGTCCCACACTTAAAATTTGATACCAGGCCTGCATGTACTTTGTCACCCATAGATAGTTTGGAGCATTGGCAAGGGAAGAGAACAACTTTCCAGATACAGCTATGTAGGTAGAACACAGTGTCCACTCACACACAAAGGCTGGCATCAGGTATAAATATGGGACCTCCAGATCCATTCATCAGAACACCCTGGAGCCTGTGAACAATACATAAGAAGAAATGCCATGCCATCACAGGACTACCCTGCTGCTTGAGGACTACCTTGCTCTCTGAGAAAGAAAACTGGACTTGCTCCTTTCTTCCCAGACTATCCAGAGTGACTCCAAAGATCAGTTAGCTGACCTCCTGTCTGAGCTATAAGTACACAACAATCTCCAGAAGCCTCCCTGCAATGGCCCAGCTGACCTGCTGCACTAGGCCTGTGTGGTACTGCAACTGGACATGCCTGAGTTCACTTGGCCTCTGCTGGAGTGAGTTAATGATCAACAATCAAAATGAGCACACAGTTCCTAAAGGGTGAACGAGAAGAAGCATAAGCACTTCTAATTTAGAAGCTAGAACCCTCACACATCCATTGGATAGCATGCTTCATCATCTGGTCTGCTCCACGTCAGGCTGGTGCTGGAATGCCCGACAGGCCCCTGCAAGGGGGCTCTGTGCCGGAGATCTTTTCTTGTAAGCGTGCCATAAAGGTCAGTAAGAGAGGAATCAGACCTACTATGCAGAATGGAGAGAACTAAAGATAAAAATGACTTGAGAACCACCAAAGTCAAATTTATTTGAGAGTGCGGGCCTCGGACAAGGTTCAAAACAAGGGGAGTATAAGGAACATAATGTTCCTAAACTCTAACTGTGAGGGGTATCGAGGACACTGGATCTCACCCTAACTAGAAGGTCGACATGTTTCACGCCTCAGCTGTCCAAAAGGATCAAATGGCGTTTCATCAGGGCCACAATAAACAGTTCTTCTCAAAAATACGAATGTAAAATAAACATATGAGAGACTAAACTCACATAAACAGATACACAGAAGGAAAAAGGGGCCTAATTCGGCATAAAACCCTCCTCAATTTAAGGAACAGGCATCATGGGTCAAGTACAGACCAAAGGACTATCATCAAAGCGCCGTACTCCCGGAGGTCATACTTGACCCATGATGCCTGTAAGTCAGGTGAGTCATTTGGACAGCCCGGCAGCTTCTCTTAGCAGGTTGCAGGTTCTGGTTCAGAGTTCCTTTTCCAGTAGGTGTCTTGTCAAGTCTGAGTTGGTGGGGTCAGAAGCCCTGTTTAAATACCCAAATGTGCCTTTGAAGTGGGGGAGACTTCAAAGAGTGGCTTAGAAGTGAACAAGGTCCCTTTTCAGTATTATCCTGTCCGCCAGGGTCCCAAGACGGGGTTTGCCAGTCCATTGTGTGAGGGCAGGCCACTGTCCTTTGAAATGTAAGCGTCAGGCCCTCCATCCTCTCATCCCAGGAAGACCCAATCAGTATGCAGATGTGTGCAGGTGTGACTGAGCATCCTGTGTTTGCGGCTGTCTGAGTGAAATGTCAACTAAGCCAGCCAGATGTGGATTGTAAGGCACAGAACGATTCAAGTGCAGAGAAATGCCCACTTTATAAAAGTGGCATGTCTAAAATAGTAATATTAAATAAAACTTCACCAGTCAGCAGGATTTTGTATTGCCATTCTGGCTAGACTCAATATGACCTTGTTACTCCTTGCAAATCAGAATCTACCACTCAAACAGTATATGAGGGTAGCCCTTATGTTAGCCTATGAAAGGAGCAGGCCTCACAGCAGTGTAAAATGAATTTAGGAGTTTTACACTACCAGGACATATAAACTACACAGGTATCAATCAATCAATCAATCAAAAAAAATTCTTAAGCGCACTACTCACCCATTAGGGTCTCAAGATGCTATGGGGGGAGAGCGGTTTGACGGTTACTGCTCAAAGAGCCATGTCTTGAGGTGCTTTCTAAAAGTTAGGAGGTCCTGGGTCTTGCATAGGTTGGTGGGGAGGGAGTTCCAGGTCTTGGCGGCGAGGTTGGGAGAAGGATCTGCTGCCGGAAGTGGTGGTTGGATGCAGTGGACTGTAGCGAGGGCAAGGTCAGTGGAGCGGAGCTGTCGAGTTGGTGTGTGGAAATTTACTTGTTCGTTGAGGTAGGCCGGTCCAGTGTTGAGGACTTTGAAGATGATCCTTTTGCTGATGGGCAGCCAGTGCAGGGATCTGAGGTGGGTGGATATGTATCCGTGGCGAGGGAGGTGGAGGATGAGACGTGCGGCTGCGTTTTGAATTCGCTGGAGTTTTCTTTGAAGCTTGGCTGTGGTCCCTGCAAAGAGGGCGTTGCCTTAGTCCAGTCTGATGCTGATGAGGGCATGGGTGACCGTTCTTCTTGTTTCTAAAGGAATCCATTTGAAAGTCTTGCATAGCATGCGAAGGGTGTTGAAGCAGGAGGACGAGATAGTGTTGATTTGCTGGGCCATGGAGAGAGATGAGTCTAGAACGATGCCAAGGTTGCGTGCATGGGTGGTGGGTGGTGGGGGTGGCCCGAGGGTGATGGGCCACCAGGAGTCGTCCCATGCTGTTTTGTTGGGGCCGAAGAGGATGATTTCTGTTTTGTTTCAGTTAAGTTTGAGGTGGCTTGCTGTCATCCATTTGGCCATGTCGAGGAGTCCGGCGTGCAGGTTTATCATGTCGGTGGCTGAGTTCCTGATGAGGGAGATGATGAGCTGGGTGTCGTCTGCGTAAGAGATGATGGTGATTCTGTGGGGGGCGGAGGATAATGGCGAGAGGGACCATGTAGATGTTGAAGAGGGTGGGGCTGAGGGAGGATCCTTGAGGGACCCCGCAGATGATCTTGGTGGCTGGAGACCGGAAGGGAGGGTGGTATATGCCCTGCCTTCTCCCTACATAGCACCTTGCCCTATGGGTTACCTAGGGCCCACCTTAGGGGTGACTTATATGTAGTAAAAGGGGAGTTTAAGGCTTGTTAAGTACTTTTAAATGTTTAAATGCCATGTTGAATTGGCAGTGAAACTGCACACACAGGCCTTGCAATGGCAGGCCTGAGACATGGTTAGGGGGCTACTTATGTTGGTGGCACAATCAGTGCTGCAGGCCCACTAGTAGCATTTAATCTACAGGCCCTGGGCACATGTAGTGCACTTTTACAAGGGACTTATAAGTAAATTAAATGAGCCAATTGGTATGAGCCAACATTGCCATGTTTGTAGGGAGAGAGCATATTCACTTTAGCACTGGTTAACAGTGGTAAAGTGCGCAGTCCTAACACCAGCAAAAACAGTGTCAAAAAGTGAAGCGAGGCAGGCAAAAAGTTGAGGGTGACCACCCCAAGGCTGTCAGATCTAACATTTGGCCTCTAGGTTAAGCCTGACTGCTTTGTGCCAAGCTACCAGAGGGTTAAACACAGGTTCATCTAGTGACATTTGTGGTTCAAGAATTGGGGTTGTTGTCTGAGTGGGGCTTTCACCCCTTTAAGAAATTACCCACTTTTTTTCAACCTGGAATGATAATATTCAGATTCACTTTATGGTTTGCCTATGTGATTCATAATCCTGTATATTAAACATCGGATAACAATTCTCTCTTACTAACCCACTGCAGTCTCGCAATTCACATTTATAAGGCTCAACCTGTCCAACTAAACCTCAGCTTCACACAATTCTAATATGGATGACTCAACATGCAGTTCACAGCCATTTGAAAAGGTACCCCCCACATTAAAACTAATGATGGACTCTAACATGCTGTGATGTACCTTTATAAAAAGCACATCTAGGAATGTTGGCACAGGTGATGGACTTAATGGACTACACAGATGCTGAAACCATGCTGGAAGCAAACAACATGCTCTTCCTACTGTGCGAGCTGTCCCATTTTAGAATACAAGTTCTGACTTTTGGTCAAAATTGTGTTTTTGTGCCTTACTTCTACATATGTTTACCATTTTCAGAATGTTTCTAATGCACTTCTATTTTAATAGGACCCTCAGCACCGGGACGACCCTGATCACAGCCACTGACGACATTGGAAACCTCCTGGACTGTGGCGAGATGGCATTCCTCATCCTTCTGGACTTATCAGCTGCCTTTGATACCATCTCCCATCACATCCTGATCAACAGACTCCACTACATGTAAATCCTCAAATGGATTTCCTCATCCCTCACAGGAAGAACTCAGAAAATGTGTCTCCCTCCATTCACCTCAGAACCCAGGAAGATCATCTTGAGTGTCTCCCAACGATCACCCCTCAGTTCCACCCTCTTAAATGTATACATGACTCCCCTGGCCAACACCCTCAGATCGCACAGACTCAACATCATTTCCTATGCGGACGGCACCAAGCTCATCTTTTCGCTGTCAGAAGACCCCTCTGGCAACACAAGCAAATTCCACAGTTGTATGATGAACGTCACTGACTGGATGAAGGACAACTGCTGCAAGCTGAACACAAACAAGACAGAGGTCCTTATCTTTGAGAACAACAGCTTGCCATGGAATGATGCATGGTGGCCGGCAGAACTCGGCCCACACCTGACCCAACAGACCAGGCCTGCAATCTCGGCATCATCTTGGACAGCAAGCTATCCATTAAGCAACAGGTAAGCGCAGTCTCATCTGCCTGCTCCCACACCCTATGCATGCTCCGCAAGATCTTCAGGTGGCTCCCAGTCGACACCAGAAGGACTGTCACGTAGGCCCTCGTCACCAGCAGGCTTTACTATGGGAACACACTCTACGTAGAAATCACTGCACGCCTCCTGAAAAGACTACAGACAATACAAAACTCAGCAGCAAAACTCATCCTCGACCTCTCTAGACAGACCCACACCAGACTGCACTTTAAAAAGCTACACTAGCTCCAGTTCCTGAAAAGATGCCTGTTCAAGATGTTGACCCACGCATACAAAGCCCTGCACAACGAAGGACCAGCATACATCAACAAATGCATGACTTTTCACTAAGCAATCAGACACATACAATCTGCCTCCCTCTTCCTCGCTGACGCCCCGGTTTATTGAGCCAAAAGTGAAGGACGCTCTTTCTCACATCTCCTGGCCGAAGCTTGGAACAACGTTCCCCTGCTCCTCAGGATCGCCTCATTACTCCAGCAATTCAGGAGAGAACTCAAGACCTGGTTGTTCAAACTAACAGATCACCTCAAAGCAGCTAGCAACCCCAGTGCCTTAAAACCCTCAAGGGTGATTTGCCACTATAAGTCATTGATTGATGACTAATTGTGTCAATAGACTATATAGGTAGTAGTCTAAATACGTGTTTGCAATGTAAAACTCTCCTGTCCACTGATCCAAATGTTTTCTCTATTGAGCACCTATACAGGTAAACAGAAAAGGGGTGCTACCTAGACATGCCTTACAGAAGTCCTTGTACAGATGTCTTTGTAAGAGTAGTTCTACAGCGAGGCATGTATAACTAGCCTTATTCTACACATGCTGACAGTGCACACCTTATTCCTCCCGAGTTCTGTCTTCTTGCTGCATCATTAAGGGCTGATTACAACCTTGGTGGATGTAATACTCTGTAACAAACATAATGGATATCCCGTCTGCAGTATTACAAGTTCCATTATATCCTATGGAACTTGTAAAAGCATGGGCAGTGTTGGACCTGGCCTTTTTATAGGGTCATCCCCAAACCTTTTGCCTCCTTCCTCCTATTGTTTTCTGACCGGTTGTTGTTGGCTTTTGAACTCTGGGCACTTTACCACTGCTAACCAGTGCTATAGTGCATATACTCTCTGTGTAAATTGTACTGTTGATTGGTTTATCCATGATTAGCTATTTGATTTATTTGTAAGACCCTAGTAGAGTGCACTATATGTGCCTATGGGCTGTAGATTACATGCTACTAGTGGGCCTGCAGCACTGGTTGTGCCACCCACTTAAGTAGCCCCTTAACCTTGTCTCAGGCCTGCCATTGCAAGGTCTGTGTGTGCAGTTTCACTGCCACTTCGACTTGGCATTTAGAAGTACTTGCCAAGCCTAGAACTCCCCTTTTTCTACATATACGTCACCCCTAATGTGTGCCCTAGGTAACCCCTAGAGCAGGGTGCTGTGTGGGTAAAAGGCAGGACATGTACCTGTGTAGTTTATATGTCCTGGTAGTGTAAAACTCCTACATTCGTTTTTACACTACTGTGAGGCCTGCTCCCTTCATAGGCTAACATTGGGGCTGCCCTCATACATTGTTGAAGTGATAGCTGCTGATCTGAAAGAAGTAGGAAGGTCATATTTAGTATGGTCAGAATAGTAATACAAAATCCTGCTGACTGGTAAAGTTGGATTTAATATTACTATTCTAGAAATGCCACTTTTAGAAAGTGAGCCTTTCTTTGCGCTTAAATCTTTTTGTGCTTTACAATCCACGTCTGGCTAGGTTTAGTTGACAGCTCCTTGTGCATTCACTCAGACACACCCCAAACACAGGGTACTCAGCCTCACTTGCATATATCTGCATTTTGAATGGGTCTTCCTGGGCTGGGAGGGTGGAGGGCCTGCCCTCACACAAAGGACTGCCACACCCACTCCTGGGGCCCTGGCAGACAGGATTGAACTGAAAGGGGACCTGGTGCACTTCTAGGCCCCTCTTTGAAGTCTCTCCCAATTCAAAGCCACATTTTAGTATAAAACAGGGCCTCTGCCCTACCAACTCAGACACTTTGTGGAGAAGAAACCTGAACCAGAACCTGCATCCTGCCAAGAAGAACTGCCTGGCTGCTCAAAGGACTCACCTGACTGCTTTCTACAAAGGACTGCTGCCTTGCTGTTGGCCTGCTGCCTTGCTGAACTCTTGCCTTGCTGCAGAAGTGCTCTCCAAGTGCTTGGATAGAGCTTGCCTCCTGTTCCCTGAAGTCTCAGGACCAAAAAGACTTCCATCTTTCAACTGGACTCCTTGTGCGCCGAAAAATTCGACGCACAGCTTGCTCCGCGGTGAAAAATTCACCACACGCCGATCCGGAAAGATGCCGATCGACCCCGCAAGTAAAAGATCAACGTGACGCCTGCGGGGCGACCGAAACTTCGACGCACGGCCTGCCTGGACAACTCCGTCCGACTTCCAGAGAGGAAATCGATGCGACGCCTGCAGTGAGGGAGAAAATTCCATGTACAGCCCACCGGAACGACGTGCAACCAGACAACAAGCCCAGGAATCCACGCACAGACCCCGGGGCGTGTGAAAACCCTGCGACCCACAGAGGAGACTGTCCGCGCGCCGGAAATTGACGGAACGTCTTCCCCGCGTGAAAAATAATGACGCAAGTCTGTGTGTGAAGGGGCGAAACCGAAGCACACACCATTTTTCCACGCATCTCCTCCTCTGCGGCCCTTTGCGGAGATTTTTCACTCCAAACCAGGTACTTTGTGCTTGAAAGAGACTTTGTTTGCTTTTTAAAGACTTAAGACACTTCATATCACTTTTCAGTGATATCTCTACAATTTCTTACTGCATCTTTTATCATTTTTGACCTGCAAATACTCAGATAAATATTATATATTTTTCTAAACACTGTGGGGTGTATTTTTGTGGTGCTATATTGTGTTATTGTATGATTTATTGCACAAATACTTTACACATTGCCTTCTAAGTTAAGCCTGACTGCTCAGTGCCAAGCTACCAGAGAGTGGGCACAGGATAATTTGGATTGTGTGTGACTTACCCTGACTAGAGTGAGGGTCCTTGATTGGACAGGGAGTAACCTGACTGCCAACCAAAGACCCCATTTCTAACAGGCGGGATATACGTCACATTTGTGAAGAGTATCCTATCTGCCAAGGTCGTAATCAGGCCCTAAGTCACTTTTGTGGCTCCTCTGTTTTCTTGCATATCCCCATCGTTCCATGATGACTCAAGCCAGAAGGGTCATTAAAGGACATAGTCCATTTCCCACAAACATGGGCAGCCTAACTGCTGTTGACTGCTGCTCTGTTCCAGCCCTAGAAGCACTATGACACCTGGCAGTAAGAGTGCATACATTAGAGTGCACACTGTCACTGTTGTTATTGTTTACATTAATGTCTGCCACTCTGGCCAGCATTCGTGGTATGATTACACACACTTGTGCGGACCCACACAATCTGGCTATCTGAGAGCGTCTAATCATTCTGATCTAGGATGCTCTAAAGCCAAGGGGTGTGTAAGGCAGATGTTTTGCACATTTCCAGAGAAGGAGGCACATCTGGTGGAAGTGCTCTATTTAAATACCTAACAACATAACATAATGTGATTCAAAGAGAACGACTATCTAAGACAATAATCGGTGATAAAGCTGAAGCCATTAGAGGGGCTTTGCAGTTACATTTGTTGTAGTGGTTGGTCTGTGATTAGATTTGCTTGCTAAACTAAGCCCTAAAAAGGAAAAACCTTTATCAATAAAGTAAGAAAATAGTTCAAAAAAGCAAGAAAGTAATTGTTTGCAGATGGTGCATCTCTGTTGATATTATTGTGGCTTGTCAGTTAGTACCCTTTGACAAGGTCATTAATTACCGGGAAATACCTCATCAGTCAATATTGCTTGGCTTCACTGGCTGATTGCTAGTGAACTTGATCTATTTATTTATAAAACCATGCGCTGTCATAAAAGATCCGTGGGAGCTTTCTCAATTGAAAACAGGCTTAAACAATTTAAATCCTATATTGTCTTAAAACGACTAATTTAAAATGTAAATTCGTACTTCGTTAACAAAACACCTTCAAAATCCAATGTATGTTCGCGCACAGATGCTGGGAGGTCTAATTAATTGAAAAGCTGATGGTTTTCAACTATCGTAGGCTCGTTGGATTTTAGGAACTGTGGCCATCTGGTAAAGACCCTCCCCACATGAAATCAGAGAGTTGTGCAAATAAATCCCACGCTTAACGCTAATAGCTTATTTCCTCGTTTGGAAGCCACTTTCCTTTTCTGTTATAAGAATTAATTTGCAGTTCTTATTGGTATTTCATATTAGGGAATCACTCGATGTTTATATCAAAACTTATCAGAGTAAAGCCGTGGAAGAGGATATAATATACCAAGTGAATAAATAAGTGTGCTTCTGTGGTCATTCACCTATTGGGGTATAAAGGCCCCCGGAGAATGACCGCAAGGAAACGCATAATGAAAAGGCAACAACGTTCATTGCAGCTCCAAAAAAAAAACCAGAAAACACAGCCAGACTTCTACCGCCACTGATAATACGAAATTTCCTAGCTATCGTGAAGGAAAGTTTCAATTCTATTAAGGACACGGAGGCGAGGATTATGCAGATCTTTCTTCACTTTTAATTAAACAGCAAGTTCAAAGTAAAACAAAACATGAACAAAAAAACTACAAGTTCCATGAGCCCGCCGCCATGGTAACGAGTATCCAATGAGGTGCACTCCTTCACGTTGGTATAAGTATCCCGAAATGCGTCACACTTCCTCGACTTCACTGCGGAAGGAATCCTGGCAGAGTCAATTGGTCGTAGTCTCGGAACCTACCAAAAAAGGTACAATTAGATGCAAATCCGATAAAACACAGATACCTACTGACTGCAATAAAGTCATGAACCTTAAAATACCTCTAAATAGAATGTGATCACATCTGAATCAAGTACTACATGATGTATTTAGAATATGATCAGAATGACAATAAACAAATGTACAAACTCAAGTATACTACCTTGTTACGCAGGTAGATGTAATCGGGAGGGGACATACCAGCGTAATGTATGTGGGTGGGATAATCCTCGCCTCCGTGTCCTTAATAGAATTGAAACTTTCCTTCACGATAGCTAGGAAATTTCGTATTCTATCACAGGACCGGAGGCGAGGATTATGCAAGTTTAAAGCTTACTCACCACAAGTGCGGCTGCTTCATGAATTGGTTTAAAGTAAAACTTCTTAAAAGTAGACTCTGAAGACCAATCAGCAGCATGCATGATGTCCTCCAATCTGCCCCCTACTTGTATGGCCTTGGAAGCCATAGCTCCCCGCGTAGAATGGGCGTCAAAAACTTGAACATCAACTCCTGCCTCAGAGAGAATCCATCGAATCCATCTGGCAACGGAAGGGGAAGAAACCGCCTTGAACGGTTTCTTTATAGAAATCAATAATTGCTTGACACCTGGAGGTCTACAAGAACTGGTTACTTCCTCATAGACTTTGAGACATTGAACCACACATAGCTTCGGGGAATCAGGAAAAGCGGGATAGGATACCGACCTGGTATTAGACTTTGTCCTCCTTGCAATAGTAAACGTGACTCCCTCTGGAGTAAAGATACGAGTGGAAATATCCAATGCTCTGACATCGGACACTCGCTTACAGGAAATGAGGCAGAGAAGCATGGCTAATTTGGCTGACAATTCTTTTAGTGACAAATATTGGTTGTCCCGCCAAGAGGCCAAGAGATTAAGAACTAAGTTCACGTCCCAGAGTTCCGAATATCTGGGTTGCGGAGGTCTGGAGAGTCTAATACCCTTAAGAAGTTTACAAATCCAGGGATGCTCCCCGATCGGGAGATTGTTAAGGGGCGGGTGGCCCGCCGAGATGGCCGAACGAAAAGAATTGATAGTGCGATACGCTAAGCCAGATTCCCCTAATTCTGCAAGGAAATTGATGATGTCGGTAATACTGGCCCCCATGGGATCGCAGTGTTTGCCCACACACCAACGAGACCATCTGTTCCATGCAGATCTATATCGTTTGCATGTACCCGGGGCCCAGGCCTGTGCGATGAAGTTATTAGCCTCCTGCGAAAGTCGGTTGTCTTGCCAACGATGCCGGAAATCTTCCAAGCTATGAGGGAAAGATGACCTTGAAGGACCAGAGGGTGATAGGAACCCAACGGATCCCGGAGTATTGAGGGAAAATGCGGGAGGCGAAGAGGACACTCGCACGAGAGTTCCAACAGGGTCGGGAACCACGGCTGTGACCTCCACCAGGGGGTTATCAGAACCACCGTCGCCTCTTGGCGGTGAACCTGAGCCGCAACCCGCGGAATAAGGAGAAACGGGGGAAAAGCATAACCCTGAAGGGTACCCCAATGCTGGAGAAACGCGTTTACTGCCGCCGCTCCCGGATCCGGCCGCCAGCTGAAGTATAGGGGAAGTTGAGCATTCCAACGAGACGCAAAGAGATCCACCGAACAGGGACCCCAACGATCCATGATCGGCTGAAAAACCGAGCGATGAAGTCGCCAATCGCTGGGATCCTGGAGAAACCGAGAATTCCAGTCTGCCCCTACATTCTGGGTTCCCGGAAGATACTCTGCTGCGACTGAGATTTGGCGTTGAAGGCAAAAATGCCAAAAATTCTTCGCCAGTTCCGCTAGGGCTCTTGATCTTGTTCCCCCTAAGCGATTTATGTATTGTACCGCCGATACGTTGTCCATCCGAAGTAGAACAACACATGAGACTTTGTCTCTCGTGAGAGATTTGATCGCGAAAGATCCCGCCAGGAGTTCCAGGCAGTTGATATGCATGGTTAGTTCCTGTGGGGTCCAGCGTCCCCCGAACGATATGTCTCCGCAACGAGCCCCCCATCCCTGGCGACTGGCGTCTGATTCGATCACCAGATCCGGGGCTGCACCAAAAATGGCCCTGCCATTCCATGCCTCCATGTGGTCCAGCCACCAAAACAACTCCGTCCTTGCCTCTGGAGACAGGGAGATCAACTCGGAGTACGTGACCCTTGGGCGAAGGTGAAACGCTTTCAAGCGTTGCAGGGCCCTGTAGTGTAGGGGACCCGGAAAAATGGCCTGAATCGAAGAGGAAAGCAGGCCGATCACCCTGGCTAATTGACGTAGTGAAATGTGGTCTCGTCGAAGGACTTTCCTCAGTTCCTTCTTTATCTTGGAGATCTTCGGCGTCGGGAGACTGAGAGACGCCGATCGGGAATCCACTAGAAACCCTAGGAAGACTAACGATTGAGTCGGAGAAAGTTGCGACTTCTGTTGGTTGATCACGAAACCAAGGTCCTGGAAAAGCGCAATAGTTGTGTTCAGATTGAACATCAACTGAGACTTGGACTGGTCCATCAAAAGGAGGTCGTCCAGATAAATTATGAGGCGTATGCCTAGCAACCTCAGTTTTCCCACTATTGGTTTGAGAAGTTTTGTGAAGCACCAAGGTGCCGATGACAGGCCGAAGGGGAGTGTGGTGAATTCGAACATCTGGCCGTTCCATATGAATTGCAGGAATCTGTGATGGGGCGGAAAAATAGGGACTGTAAGGTATGCGTCTTTGAGATCCAGACGAACCATCCAGTCTCCTTGTAAGAGGAGGTCGCGGAGCATGTGAATACCCTCCATCTTGAAATGTCTGTAAACCACCCATTCGTTGAATGCCCGAAGGTTGATAACGGGACGAAACCCCTTGTCCTTCTTCTCCACCAAAAAGATGTTGCTCACGAAACCTGTGGGGTGAAGGGAAGTGAAGGAAATGGCTCCCTTGTGGAGAAGGGCCTGAACCTCTAACTCTATGAGCTCTGAGTTTTCTGCCGAGAATACGATGGGCGGAGGCAGTTTCTCCTGAAGTGGGGTACCCCAGAATTCTATCTGAAAACCTGAGACAGTTTGGAGAACCCATGCGTCGGAGGTAATGCGCCTCCAATTGTCCTTGAAAAACCTCAATCTCCCTCCAAAATTTTTTGGGGAAAAAGGGATAAGCCTCACCAGAGGGACCTCCAGGGGCGTTAGATGCTCCTCGCGTGTTTCTGGACCCTCTGCCTCTTCCCCTGCCTCTGTTGGGGAAGAAAGTTCCTTGTCTGCCGTCTCTCCAACCGTTGTTCCGGAAGGAACTGGGGCCTTGCTGGAAAGGACGGCCGGAAGAGCGACCCCTGCCTCGCCCGGCCCCGCCAAAAACCTTATTGGGGAAAATCTTTTTAATGGAAGATTGCGCTTTATCCAAAGCCGAAAACGTAGCCACAAACTTCCCCAATTCTTTGACAAAAGGGTCGCCAAATAAATTGCCTTGGGCAACAGCCCCTGCCTCCGAGTTAGATAGTTCCCCTAATTTGGGGTCGATTTTGATCAATAAAGACCTGCGTCTTTCTGCAGAGATGGCACAGTTCGCGTTGCCCAGGAGACAAACAGCTCTCTGAGCCCATCCTGCGATGATGTCCGTCTGTAGGGGAGTGTTTGCTTGCCTGGCACGCTGCGCCAATTGAATAATCTGTGTGAGGGGACCAAGGACATCAAGAAGTTTATCTTGACATGCTCGCCAGGAGCGGTCAATCCCTTTTTTGGGATCCTTGGTATACTTGGCAAAAAACGTACACATTTTAGGGTCAATATCAGGTGTAAAAGCGACCTTATCCGATAAAGACGGGCGTGGGCACTCCGCCCATAGCCGGGCCCGCACCTCCTTGTCCAGAGGTTGCCTAATTTTGCTGGCGACATACTCAGCCACCTTGTGGTCTGGGCGCCACTCCGAAGAACGTGGATGGTAGATACCCTCCGGCTCAAACATATCGGAGTCAGAATCAGCGCGATCCGAAGGATCTGGTAGGGTAGCCCCAGGGCGCCAAGGGTGACCTGAATCGTCATCCAAAGATGATGAGTCCTCATCTGAACCTCCCATGAAGCCTTTGGGGGATTCCAAATCAGGGTTCCATAGGTGGTGAAGCTTGTCACCCATTACCCCGGGCAAACAGCCCTCCCGGGAGGGTAAGCGCGTATGCGCGCGCGCACTCTTGGGATGGGAAAAAAACTCGCCCTCCTCCAGGTGCCCCGCGTCGCGCTTGCGCAGTTTCCTGGGAGCCGAAAGGGTAGAGGAATCACCCTCCGCTCCCGTCACACCAAACATGCCCGTACCTCTGGACACCTGTTCAGCAAGTTTAGCTACACTATCCCTAAGAGGGGCTAAAGCGTGGGAAATAGCCTGTGAAAACAAAGTGTCCACCCCGGGGGGGAGGGTACGGTGAGAGGAACCCTCACCTGGGGACATGTTGGGAAAAGGTTCATTATCTTGAGAGGAGTGCAT
This sequence comes from Pleurodeles waltl, assembly GCF_031143425.1. Lineage (NCBI taxonomy): Eukaryota > Metazoa > Chordata > Amphibia > Caudata > Salamandridae > Pleurodeles > Pleurodeles waltl. The sequence continues at coordinate 1,005,482,851 of NC_090440.1, read as the reverse complement.
AATGAGGACTGGACAGAGTGCACACCCAACAAAAAATATAATATATAGGGTAAATCCCTACCCACTCTGTCACTGTAAGTGCAAGAAAAATAATATCTTCCCTAATGGGGTAAACCTTACCCAAATGGGTGTCACAGGTAGGGACAAAACTGTACCGAAGGTACAAACGTGTTATTGAGGGCAAAAAACCCCAATTTTGGAAAAAAATAAAACAAACGCGAGGCGCGAGCGCCGAGCGCTGAGAGCTACATGCTCCCCGAAAACAGCGTGCGCGCGCCCTCTAGTGGCCCCGACGTGTATTTAAACACGCCGAAGGGAAGGAAACGAAAAAACGCTCGAGCGGAACGTTCGTTCCGGCGAACAAAATAAGACAGATAATGCAATGTAGCAGAGACGCGCCAAAGCAACAAACAGAACCCCCGAACCGGAGGCAGAAAGGCACTTATCTGGCTCACAGCAGTGAAGAAAGAGGAAGTGTGACGCATTTCGGGATACTTATACCAACGTGAAGGAGTGCACCTCATTGGATACTCGTTACCATGGCGGCGGGCTCATGGAACTTGTAGTTTTTTTGTTCATGTTTTGTTTTACTTTGAACTTGCTGTTTAATTAAAAGTGAAGAAAGATCTGCATAATCCTCGCCTCCGGTCCTGTGATAGAATTAAGATCTGACTGTCGGAAACGTGTTCTAGAGCAATAGATGTCGGTTCGAATGGGATTTGCAAACATGTACCTAAGGGAAAATTACAAACGTCTCGAGTTTATAGGGACTCTCTAGTCCACTGCAAACACCAACTTCCCCAGCAACTAAACCGTAGCATACACACATTATATAGGGTAATGCAGAAACAAGTAACAGCTCCACTGTGTAAATTACTAAAATTATGCCGGCACAGTAATATCGTACCAGGTTAAGTATATCGAAAAGACAAAATGTAAAAACAAAAAACCCAAAGTAGAATTATACCTTACTGCTTGAACCTGTGGTTGTCAATACATGATACTGGATGCCAAAATATGAGGTTTAGAAATTTGGCGAGGGGTCACATTGATGCCCCAATATTTCCAAGATGAAAGAAACATCTGGATGCATGCACAAGATGTACACATTGCTAAATGCAATATAAAGAAATAAAAAGATAAGAGAAAATAAAATGGGTTTTGAAGATTTACAGCATGTTGAGGCAGTTCTGGCAGGTAACACTAAGTAAGCACGTTTTTGCTATGCTAATAGATGTTAACGTGCTGCACCTTGCACTCAAAAAATTAAAAAATTATGCACTCACTCTGCATTCACATGGGCACACTTCTCACCCTAAACATATAAAGGCACACCTCGCTCTGCAGTCGCGCAGGCACATCACTTAACCTGCACCCGCACACCTCTTACCATGCACTCAGCAAATGTGCACCCTTCATTCTCACCCACCGATCACTCTGCACTTGACCTGTTGTATTTTATATCATGTACCCTGATCTCGTACGCCTGAACGTGCACTCTGCACTTACACACCACTCACCAGCCACTCACCAACTACTCACCTTCACTCACCCAGCTCTCAGCCTGCATTTTCCCCTTCTCACCCTGCACTCACCCAGTGCTTACCACGTACCACACACTGCTAACTCTGCACCCACACACCACTCAATCTGCACATGCACATCCCTCTCAAATGGCAGTCACATGCCTCATTCCCTCTACTGAAACAGTTCACCCAGCACTTGCACTCACACACCTCTCACCAGCCATTTTCGTCCTGCACTCAGACACTGTTCGCCATTTATATACTCACATTCCCAATGTTCTACTCACACACTGCTCACCCTCTATTCACACATTTTTCACTCTGCACACCCATACATCAACTATACATATATGTACATATATGTCTCCTCTAAGGCAGGCCTATGAAGCCCTATGGCAAGGAGCTGTATATTGTTAAGATAGACACACATTTTTGATATGTCTACATAGCAAGATCTTAAAGTGTTGGTGTTTGCTGGGGACAGTTGAGTAGCCTTATAATGTAATTGCAGGTTTAGCGGTTGGTACTTCAATGCGTCTAAGTCCTGATAGAGGCTACCTAATTAAGTCATTTAAGGTATCAAATTAAAGGGGACATTAAATGTGACTCAGTACTGCAGTTGTCATTTATGTAAAATTTAATGCTGGCAACTTTTGTGAAATTTGCCATTCTTTGACCCAGCTGGTCAAGTTACTTTGCAGAGGCACTGGGACTGAGACAGGTTTTTGCCCGCCTGGAGAAACGTGTGAATGACTCCCAGTCTAGGAATAAAGACTGTTGTGTGCTGTAGGTGTGGTCCCCTCCCACAGGATGGACTGTAAAGGGTATTAGCTCTAAAGATAGTCATCAAAGTTGATGCCACTTTTGAAGGCCCTCTGCAGAAATCCTTTTCTTTTCCCTAGACAAAGTAGAGCCAGAGCCAAGAAAGGGAAAACCGGTTTCAGAGCCAGTTTTCAATGGGAGTTCAGCCTCCGGTAGCCATACCTCCAGGAGTGGACTACCAAGGAGCCTTCACTCAAGGAAGACTTCAACCATGCTGTTTGTGGCATGCAATATGCACTCTAGGATAGCCAGATGTCACACATCACTGGAACTGTGTCAACAGATAGGAGGGGACGTACTAACCGATTGGGTAGTGATTGCCTTGATCCCTCAGGGCACTTTACTGGGATATAATGGGCACCCCTGGCACCCAAAACTTCAGTACTTGCTGGATTTGGAACAGGGATGAGAAGAAGACCACTTTGTACCCTTTAGAAGCACCCAAAGAGAGCCTATGACGTCTGAGCGACTGCACCTGCTGAACTTGGGCTAGAGGAGTTTGGATCCTATTCTGCCTGCCTGGTCTGGAGAAAATTTGATTTCTAGCCCAATCTGAAGAGGAGACACCAAGGGTCAGATGGCTGCCCCTCCAGAATGGCACTGGGGACATTAAAGCTGGAAGAGCCCAAACTGCATCTCTGTTAGCCACCACAGCTGTTTTGCGGCTACCTGATGCCGGGCACTTTGACAGACAATTTGAAAATAACTAGAAGTTGCACCCCAGTCTGCTGGATCAGTGGGTGTTGGCTGTGACCGGATTCATCCACCCAAAGGGACACTAGCCCCACCAAAGATTTGCACTGCGTCCGCTGGGTTGCAAGAACGAAAGGTCTGCATCAGCAGTCCTTTGACCCCCACATAGGGGACTTTGAGGGACCCTGATATTGTGGACAAAGTCATCCTCACTCACCTGTGGACCGAGGACTTGAGTGGACTTCATCCCTGTGGACCACACAGCATCTTGAGAATCCACTGAGCATCTTTAAGTTTGCATCCCTCAGCATCAGGACCACTTTATTGAAGTCAATTGCGGTTGTCCTGTAAAGTTTGGAACTCACTCTAAAAATGCTCTGGTGATAACTGTGCAAAGAATTCTTTTAGTCCTCTGCAACCTCTGTCGTGTCTGATTTGGTCACTCAACCTGGGTCAGAGTAGCTGAACTCACTGTTACAAACTCTGACAAACTTTTCGAAAGTTTTCAAAGTGTTGACTTGCCAGTGCTTGTTTGGGGTTGATGTCAACGTGTTTAAATGCTTTAAAAATCCATATCTTCAAAACCCTCTAGTGAAGTTTGGTCATTAAGGACTCTAAAAATTCAGAAAATATGCTCTATTTTTATAGATTGTTGTATTGTCTCTTTCTTGTTTGGTGACTTTCTTATTCTGTTGTTTGGTGCTGTTAAATCCTTTACACATTGTTGCTTTGCTAAGCCTTGCTACTTGGTGCGTACCTACCAAGAGGTTGAGCTGAAGGTAAAGTAAATAACTCTGACAGGACCCAAGGAAATAAATGTGAGTGTACTGTGTGAGAGGGCCCCAACCCTATCATACAGTACACCCACTTTCATACACTCACCTTGGACACACACCTCTCATACCCTACAGATACACCGACCACCCTCCACATTCACACACACTAACATTGCACTTGACGCTTGCATACTGCACACCCTCTACTCCCACACAGCTCACATACCTCTCATCCTGCAATTAGCCACATTCACCCTGTACTCAGATTCCTCTCACTTTGCATTCAGACATCACTTACCTTCACTCATTCTCCTCTCACCTTGCATTCAGACTGTTCACTCAGAGCATTTATCTTGCACTGTCACCACTTACATATCTCTCATACTGCACTCACATAGAACCCTAGCACACTACTCTTGCTGACTGCTCACCCTGCGCATATTCATGCTTCGAACCCTGCACACTCGCACACCACTCACCCTACACAATCACACAATGTTCACCCTAAACAGTCATATACTGCTCACCCTGCACTCAGACATCACTCATCCCACACTCAGATACCACACACCTTGCACTCACACACCATTCATCCTCTACTCCCACACCCTGCAATAAGACACTTTCATGCTGCACTCAGACATTTTTCACCCAGCACTCAAACAGTGCTCACCTTGCAGAGCACTCAACTTGCAAACAGACAGGGCTCGTGATACACTCAGACTCTCTTTATCCTACCCTCAGAGAGATCACCATGCTTTCATATACTCCTGACCCTGAACTTATCCATTGCTCACCCTGAACTCATCCATCATGCAAATAACTCTAACTCTGCACTCACTCACCAGTACATCTGTGCTCCACACTACTCACCCACCACTTACTAACTGCTCTCCTAGCGCTCATACATCATCCATCGTGTCCTGTCCTACCACTCACTCTGCACTGACCTACTTCTCAACTTGCACTCATGTACCACTCACCCAGCACTCACACACCTCTCACATTAACTTACACCTCAGTCTACATTCACACACCTCACCCTGCAAACACTCACACACCCGTCATCCTGCACACAGATACACTGATCACCCTGCACACGCACTGCTCAGTCGGTGCACACACACCACTAACCCTCCGCACTAATACACCACTCACTGTCTACTCACCTTGCACTCATAGTCCTATCACCTTGCGTCCAGACAATGTTCATCCCACAGTCAGGCATTACCTATCCTGCACTCAAACACCACTCTCCTTGTGCACTTTTGCACCTCTCACTTTGCACTTTTAGACATTTCTCACATTAGACTCAGGCACTGCTCATCCAGCACTCATACAACACTCACCATGAACACATAGACTGTTCGTACTGAACTCAGACACTGATCATGCTGTACTCACACACTCTTCACTCTGTATTTGTCAACCACTTGTACACTTCTCACATTACAATCACACACTACTGAACATGCCTCATGCCTACTCAGCCTGCACTCCACTAATGCAAACCTTGCACTTCAAAACTGCTCACCCTGCACTCACTCACTCACCACTCACTTTACACTCACTGCATGACTATAGGTGACTAATATAAAGTCAAAAACCACTCATTACACTTACCACTCATCGACTACCACGACTACACATTCACTTCAATTACATTTACTACTACCTTGCATACCACAGCACATTAAAATGCTTGCAGCATAGTTGTTCACATCAACTAACAAACATCTATCTATCTATCTATCTATCTATCTATCTATCTATCTATCTATCTATCTATCTATCTATCTATCTATCTATCTATCTATTTATGCACACGTATATGTATAGACACATATGTACATACATTTTTGTGTGTGTGTGTTTGTGTGCATAGATATATATTTATATCCAAATACCACTTCAACTGCTGAAAAGTACAGAAAAACTTTGCATATTTATTGCTCTTGTGGCTGCAATATTTATATCCAAATACCACTTCAACTGCTCCCAAACCCTGTGGGCAGCAACCCTGCACCGGAAATGGACTTTGGCCCTGCACAGTGTGAGGTAGGCCACCCAAACCCCCACAGGCAGCCAACTGCCCACCACACAGGGCCAAAGGTTGTGTGCTCAATGTGGTTAGTCACAGGGCTAACCTCCCATAGGCATCCAACCCACCACAGACACACAAAGCCCCATTTTAAAATGGTATTAAAATCTTCTAGGACTCTTGCAAGAGTCAGCACAGGCCTACATGCTCTTGTTGTAATATGTAGGTTGCACTGGCTACCATGTGATTCCTGACAGATTTCTGCAACCAAAACCTTTTTTTAATTTGGCCCTGGTACTCCTACCCTCCACCTCGTAATTTACAGGGACCGAATGATTTTTTTAAAAACTTTCATGAAAATTCATAAAATGGTGCAGAAGTTATTTGCAAACCAAAAATACATTTCCTATGGTAAGTATTTGCTAACTATAACTACACAGTGGTGACTGTGTCATACAGGACAGCCTTGTCATAGATTATGGCACTTGTAATACAGTGGATGGGATATTTGCCACATTTTGACAGAGTATCTTATCCATCAAACTCTAAATAAAGCCTATAGTGTTAAGGTGGGATGACGAACATGAAAATTAACTGAGACATGGGTACACATAATCAATAATAAGAAGAAAATACATACACTGTAAGGAAGGCTTCAAAGAGAAGCACAATGGAGAAAGATACTGGACAGTAATGTATAGAGAATGATAAAGGAAAGAGGAAATTGAAAGGGGAGCTGTGGTTGAAGAAGCAGGGTCCAGATAGTTGCAATAGGGATATGGAGCACGTTTTACTATGTAAACATGGACACTTGTTTTGCTAAGTCAGAAGGATGAATTGGATGTCTGCCTTAGTAGGATTGAAACATGTGACCTGATGATTACACACACACAACTCCGAATAATAGTGCATTGCAAGTGGCTTCTGAATTCAGCCTATGGGACCACATAATATTAAAAAACAAATTGGAAGAGAGTTTTTAGACCCTATTTTCTTCTGACATTTATTCAAAGTGGTTATGCAGATGAGTTAAACAGATACAATGTACTCCCATTCAATTAAAAGTCTGAGAATAAAAATAGTTCCACTTTTTAATTATTGAAGTGAAAACACATGTAAGTTATTAAGCAGTGATATTACTGTTCGGCTAGTTCTGGTATTCTGAGTCAATTTTCTCTTCAATAATGGCTCTATTTTTCTTCTACAATATTTTTCAATTGCTTGTTACCCCATCTAAATTTACACTAATGAACTAGTTTATAGCATTCATTACGGTTTGTTGTCTCGCAAAATTGGTAACAGGGATACACTTTGCTTTAAAAAGATCAATTGATCTGACTTTCAGTTCCCTAAACTTTTGAAGTTTGAGAAGGAGAGCTTCCTGGAAGGGATAGGGTGAAATCAAGACTACTTCATAGTAGTGGATGCCCATCAAATGTATGTGAGGTGAAGTATAAGGGTTTTACTTAATTAAGAAATTAAAAGGACAGTAAAGTAGCTCAAAATCTCACATCGTCACATGCAGGTTTTGGCTAGGTAACTATTTGATGAAATAAGAAGCTTTGATAAATCTCCAAGAAAAAGCCACTGAAAAATCCAACAGTCATTAAACACCTCCTTGGGAAGTCTAAGGTCAGAATGATCCAGTAGCAACCCTACGTTATACCTCCTTTTCTCTGAAAACCTTGGAGGATTGATAGGGTGACCATCTCCGGCTATCACTGTCTGACTGCTGGTTCCATAAAAGTGGGAGATTGTGAGACGAATCTAGAAAAGGGTATAAAAGACTAACTGAAGAGCTCAAAAAGAATCAGGAAGAAGAAGGCACAAAGGCACAGAATAAGAGGAAAAAGCTATGCCTAAAACATCTCCAGAAATACCTTGTAAGAAATTGGGTTATTGTTTGAGATGGGTGGAAGCCCCTCTTAAATAATAAATACAATCCCACCAATGTCACTAAATGAACCTGTGTTTATCCATCTGGTAGCTTAGCAGAAAAGCGGTCAGACTTAGCTTAGAGGCAATGTGTAAAGTATTATACATCACTCAAACAGTGATAAAGTGAAAACACAACATAAGAAAAATCTGCAAACCAATTCAGAAATTTAGAACTCATTTTAAAAGAAGGACAACAAAACAGCAAAAGTCGAATCAGTAGAAGCAGAGATATGAGTTGTTAAAGTTTTAGGTGAACTTAACTCCAAAACAGCATTAAGCTCCACTTGCGGTTATTTGGTTGCGCTACACAGGGGGAAAGTCACAAATATAGGTAAACTGCAATGGAGCGCAGATCAAATACAAGGCCTCAGGTTTTTCCTCCTGAAGATTTACCTTCTCAAGTTAACTCGAAAGTTGCCAGTTGTGCTGGTGGGTGCAGCAGGGAGGAGGCTGTCTGTGAGAGAAGCAGGTCAGGTGTCGTGGACGGTTGCTACTAAAGCGCGATTACCTTATCACCGCTGAAGATTTGCATTGGTGGTCGACCCAATCTGTAACTGTTAGTACGAAGAGCTGGTTCAACTGGAGCTTTATGTTCGCAATCATCACAGATGGTTGCTGTCGGCGAATAGAGCAGGTCCCGCAACGGAGGGTAGCACATCACTGAGACAAGTTATCCAAAGGTTTGAGAGCAATAGTCATGGAGGAAAAACATTTAATTTCTGACCATATTTTAAATATTGTAAAATACATTCGACAGCCTATCTTGATGGATATAGGTTTCATGCAAAACAGTAACAGCCAGATTACATGCAAGGATCCATGCTGATGGCATGTTGATTTTTCCTCTTATTCAATCCACTGACGCGATATGAAAATATTTTTAAGGTATCCAGTACCAAAAGATGTTTGATTGCAACCAGTGTCCTCCTAAGATTTAATCCTCAAGTTTCCACTGCTACATACATACATTTTACAAAATGTTTCCAGCAAGAGCTCATAGTTTGATTTACTGATAAAAGCAATAAAATTATCAAATATAAATACAAACACGTCCTGCGCCATAAAGTGCATTTTTGGAATCCAGTTTCTCTGCATGCTTTCATAGTGTGAAAAGGTACGGTTAATGTGCTATTCACAGTGCAAATTATTAGTGTCCATATTCGATGTTTCATGAGGTGCAAAAATTCTTCCAAAGTTCGTTCGTTCGTTCGTTACTTTATTTCTGCAAATATTGCCATAAAAGTCAAGACATGAAATAAATACAACATACACATATACATTTCACAATTAAATATAAGATACAATACATACAATTAGCAAGAAATATATGGATGTCTCCATGGTTAAGCAGTACCGCATATAAAAATATAAGTAACAGTTTATAAATTAATTAAAATTAATTAAAAGCCAGAACAAAAAAAAAGTTAATTAACTTGGATCGAAGAAACAGTGCATCATATACCTATACAAGGAAGGGAAAGATCGGGCCACCTGATAAAATATTACAGTTTGTGACCAAGTCGTTTTCTAATAAGGTACACATTGAATAAGAATCTACTCGTGCCAAACACCACTAATTGTGAGGTATTAGACTGGAATATGCGCTCTGCTTCTTTGTAGGATCTAACCCCCACATATTTACAAACGGGTTTGATCCAACAATCCCTTGGTTTCTTGTATACTGGGCAAAAGAAGAGTAGATGAACAACATCTTCTTTAGCCCCTAAAGTACAGAGAGTGCACAATTCAGAACCTTTTACCCCTCTCCAATTGCATGTGTATGCATTAGTCTGTAGGACCCCATACCTAAACTGTAAGTATAGTGTTTTTGCCAGTGGAGGACCGATCTCATCCAAAAATTGTTCGAAATAAGGTGTATCTTTTATGTTAAAAAAATTCAAGGTCAAAGTACCAATCGATGAACTATGCAGTAGCTCTCCGTTGACATAAGACCGAAAGGTGTCCTTTACATATTTCTTAGTACATGTTGTCATATTCTGAGGAACTTCCCATAGGTGTGATAAACCTAATCTCTCATACCACTTAGATACATATTTTAACCAAGGGGTACTCATATGACCATCTATCTGAGTTAATTCAGTCAATCCACCGTTGTAATCACTCAACTCCGGGGTTACCCATAACCTAACCCAATACAGCAGTGGTCTTAGTAATACTTGATAGTCTGCTCTTTTAAGGTTAATATCGAGGAAAACAGGGACTAGGGGAGTTCTTGTCGGTATTTTGAGTAGCCTTCGTACAAAGTGGTTTTCCGTTTTTCCAAAGTTATTGTTACAATAGTAGCCCCAGAGTTCAGCACCATAAAGGGCGGCCGATTGGGCCTTCGCTTTATATACTTCAAGTGCCGGTGAGATTGCTTTAGAGTAACTAGCTCCGTGTACTTTTAAAATAGGCATTGAGTTTTGTTTAAGGGATAAGATGCTTTTATCCATCTGTCCTTTCCAGGATAGGTTACTATCCAGCATTAACCCCAAATAATTAAAACTCCCTACCTGTTCCAGTTTTTGATTCTCCAAGGACAGATTATTCCTGAGGGTTTTCTTGGGGTTTATGGACATATACTTGGTTTTGGTAGGATTTATTTCTAACCCCTTCCCCACACAATACTTCTGGAAAGAATCCACCAAATTTTGCAAACCTCTCGGAGTTTGAGAAATAAGGATGGTATCATCGGCAAATAATAATGCCGTAACCGGCTCACCACCTAGCTTCGGGGAGTCATGTACACAATTCCTTAAATAGCTCGGAATATCATTAACATATAATGAGAAGAGTGTAGGTGCTAACACGCAACCTTGGCGCACACCACGGCCTACAGGTATGGCTCTTGAGGTTTCACCTTCTTTTCCCCATCTAATTTTTGCATAGTTCCCTGTGTGTAGCTTGATAAGTTCTTTAAGTAGTTCCCCAGGGACCGCCATGTTCCTTAGTGTAATCCACAACAAATTGCGAGGAACAAGATCAAAGGCGGCCCTTAGATCCACAAATGCCACATAGAGACTACCCTTCCTTATGCGTATGTACTTCCAACAAATGCACATAAACCTAAATACCTGGTCAACCGTACTGATTTTTGTTCTAAAACCAGCCTGATATTTGGTTATTATTTTAGTCTCTTCAATCCAATCTAAGAGCCTATTTAAAATGTGTCTGGCATATATCTTTTGAAAAGTGTCTATTAAACTTATTGGGCGATAATTGCTTGGATCATAGCGATCACCTTTTTTAAAAATTGTTGTAATTTCTGCCCCTTTCCATGAATCGGGGATCGGTGTGCCTGCCGCAATGGAATTACTCAGGTAATTTATATAAGGCCCCCACACATCCACATCGTATTTTAGTAGATCGCTGGGAATTTTATCAGGGCCTGGGGCTTTGCCCATTTTCACAGCTAATAAAGCCTTATTAGTTTCTTCTAGACTAAAAGATAATGGGGCAATATTCATTTCTAAGTTTGTCTCATAGTCCCCGAAGGGCAAACTCTCCTTTTTGTTAGCATAGAGCTTAGTGAAGTGATCACACCAAGTGTTTTCATCTAAAAAAATATCCTTTGTTGATCTACCCTGCTTATTTCCCTTAGCGATTAAATTCCAGAACATGCTCTGATCCCGTAACTTAGCTGCACTCAAGAGATCCTCCCAAAGACTTTCATCCCATACTTTTTTAGCTTGGGCCATAGTGTTTTTGTAGGTTAGTCTACTGCTTTTTATATCCAAACAGTTCCCGGATTTTACTGCCTGGATCAGTCTTGATTTTGCTATTCGACAATCTTTATTATACCATGGGTTCGCTGTCTCAAGATGGTTCCTTATCCTATTACCATCTTTTTTATAAATTTTACTCACTAGTGGAGTTAGTGCATCTACCAGCTTAAGATGTAAGTCAAGAACACCTTGTGTTCCCACTAATGCTGACTGTAAGTCTCAGCAAATACATTGTAAATATTTATCAGCGTCTTTTCTGTTCCCAAGATATATGGCCATCTTAGAGCACGCCTGTTATTGGTTACCTCTAGCTCCGCGACCGTGGTATTTAATAGGGTCTCTTCTTCGGATCTAATAATAAATGGTTGAGAGTCTAACCATAGTTGGAGGGGGAAATGATCACTCTCCGTCCTGTGGTCTATCTTGAAATCAGTTATTTGGTCCCATATATTCCGGGTAGCCATTACAAAGTCTATATGTGACCTGAAATTTCCCTTAAAATAGGTTGGAGCTGCTGGTCTGTCTGATCGAAATCGACCATTGCAAGCCCTTAGATCATGTACCACAGTCAACTGTAAAATCTGCAGGGCGGCTTTTGTGCTTTTAGCTGGACTTGCAGATTCTAAGGGCAAGATATCGTTAGCAGCATCTTGTTCATCAAGCAATTTTTCCAACCCCAAGACAGGCTCATATTTACAGTTAAAGTCCCCACCAACTAACACCTTTACATTATCTCCTAATGAATCTAAAAAAGAGTCCAAGAGTTCTACCACCTCTGATTCCTTGCTAGATGAGGACGGTCTATTATATATATTTATTAAATATATAGTTTATTTCCCTCTTGTATCAATTTTAAGGCCTAGTAGGTCCGGAGAGGGGATGGATAACTGGGTGACAACTATTTCTAGAGTCACTTTAACCCAGATAACCAGCCCCCCTGAGGCTCTACCTCTAGTTGATGGAATAGCATAAGAACAGTATGTTTTATACCCCAACCTATGGGGGGTTTCTACCATCCAAGTTTCCTGTAGGAATATGATATCATAATTTTCAATATAGGAACACCATACCACGTCCGCAAGATTCCTGGCTAAGCCAGCTATATTCCAAGATATCAGTCTAATATTTGTTTTCCCTTTAACACAGGGTGAATCTAATACTACAGGTAAGTTATCTTTTTCTGTAACATCCTCTAGTTCGACTAAAAGATTTAATTCTTTGCCTTGGTTATAGTTTTTACTAACATCATTAACCTCCATTGACACTGCGAGGCACTTATCAGGTACGCCCAAACTGATTACCTCGCTCAAGATAGAATAAGGGGATTTAACGCTATTTACCAATTTGACTGTCCATGAGTTTCTGGGGCTCGAAGGTACTAAGAGTTTCGGTTCTAAATGTTCTATACTCTGTTTTTGCTCCCACTTCTGGGTATATACTAACATTTCTGTGATAGATTCCTCTGCTTGTGGGAGTCAATCGTTTTCATCCAAAGTACTCAGTACCGAAAATCTATTTTCAATTGGAATATAAAAATTTGTGTTTTTTAGAAAATTCTGATGTACTGGCTAGATGTCTATAAAAATAACCCAAAGGGTGCACACCCACGTCAGACTCCTCTACATCCAGAGAAGCTGCTCTAAGAAGAACAGTCGCAACATGTTGAGGGTGCCTAAAGTTAACAATTACACAATCCCCCTTACATTTTTTCCTCGCGTTTCCGATCCATGATACCCGTCTAGTAGACAGTATATGGTCGGATAAATGTGGGGGGAAACCACAATTTTTGTTTAGCCAAGCAACTGATTTCCGCTTGAGAGAATCATGTGATTCCTCACGGAAATTCATTGCTGTTGGGTCTAAGGGAGGAACATTCGAAAGGACTATGACATATGGTTCACAATCAGGTGGGAGATTAATATGATTTGGCCTGTTCTCGGGAGTAGTGTACCTCACGGTATTGGATGGAGCTGCTTTCATATGAGAGGTACTGTCCACCATACATGGTGGCTCCCTAGATTCTGGTAAACATGACCTCTGTGCTACAACCAATTGTGCAGAGTTACCAGATTGGATGGGTAGCTCAGGCTGTTTCATAGTCTGTTCCTTACATATCTTATCTAAAAGACCACCCAACCTAGATACCTCCGTAGATAACAATTCCATTTTTTCCATAAGAGGTTTAGTCATATGGTCTAGTTTTTCCTCAAATAGCTTAGCGATGTGACCCAAGAGATCACAATTCACATTGTCCTTATTAATTATAATCTCGTTATTAGCTACATTACTTCTATGACCATATTCTGTTGTTGGTTTAAGATGCATGTTCCCCTGCTTTATTTGCGTTTTTCTGCATTTTCTAACAGCTCTCTTGGGAGGAGAGTGAGACAATACAGACTCACTCGGGGGGTCCAATGGGTCTTGAATTGGTGGTTCTAAAACTAAGGACAAAATGGCTGAGTTTTCCAAAGGGAAAGCTTCAGTATTAGGGGAATCCGTCATAATAGAACCGCTACCATCGCCTACAGAGGAAAAGATTTCTGAGGTGGACTCCTTCCCTAAGGATTTCCTTCTATCAATATTTATCTTGCTCACCATTTTAACTAAGTAATTATCCAGGGTGGAAATATTTTTAGCCATTCTACACCACCCTCACGTATATAACAACCACTACTAGTATTGATAAAATACTCAATGGACTGTCTAGTATTTTATAGCCCTGCCCTACACAGAGCTTTTATATCGCAACAAAGTGTAGGGCACCTACATATATCAACAATAACACAGAACAGCAAGTGTATATGACCCAAAAGGCACAGTAACTTAATTAGATAGAGCCCAAGTACACAGCTTACTAAAGCGTTAAAATAGAAGCAGTTAACAGAAGCAGTTAACAGCTTAGCGAATTGGCCCAACCCGACCCCTTCCGGCCCCCTAACGGCTACACAACGGCCCGCCCTTTACCTGCGCTTAGCCCGGTGTGGCCCGCGCGCGGCCCCGCTCAGCCAGGGGCAGGACCAGTTTAATAGCGCCTTCGTGCACGCAAGATGCGTTGGTTCCGCTAGGGGGACCTAGGTAGTGTAGTCCCGTCCTGTCCCGTCAAACGCTCCCCCCACACAGCGGTCGCGATGTCAGGCGACGGCGGAGGGGAGACGTGGAGGCCAACAGAAGGAACAGCAGTCCCGAGGACCACAGGGGCACGCAGGTAAGCAGCACGATGCGGGCGTAGGTAAATTTACTGTAGTCTCTGACTTGGCCTTGTGACAGAAGCGACCAGCCAAGACATTTCCAGTTCCGTTGTTTTTAGAAAAGAGAGGTGTGGAAGGAGACTTTAGGTTTTAGATACCCAAAAGTGAGAGTGGAGACAGTTCCAAATGAGTGAGAACGACAAGCTAATAGGCTATAGTTTCAACCAGACTGCGCCTTTTAAAATGGGGTAATTATTAATTGTGCAAGCCAGGTTAACACCAACCCAGCTAAAAGTAGTTAAACAATCTAGCAGAAAATGATGTGTGTAGAGAGCACTTTGCCGAGGGGTAACAATCTATTTAAGTATAAGTTAGAATTAAAAAAGGAGAAAGATAAGAAAAAGAATGAATAAAAAAATAGATTGTCACTTAGTTGTCCCGTGTGTAGTAGCTCCTGAGATGTTCCTGCTCTTGATATCCCAACAGAGGCTGGAGGCGAATCCCGAAGTTCCCAAGAAGACACTGCTGGCCGTGTCAGGAAGGACGATGGTTCTCCGTTCCAGTAAGTATTTTGCTTTTCTTTGTGAGCTGGGGCCCTCAGAGGGCAAGTGAAAGGGGGGGGGGCCAGCCCAGCCTCTTCCGGGCAATGACGGGCAAGGACGGGCCCACCCTTGGCCCGGGCTTCGCCCAGGCGCCGCCCGCGCGCGTCCCGCGACGGTGGGAGCGCGAGTTAAATTTAAAGGGCTCCTGCCCTTTCACAGCAGCAGCAGAGTGGTTCCCCCGGTCTCTGGCGGCAAAAGCGCTTCCCGCGACGGCGGGAGCGCGAGTTAAATTTAAAGGGCTCCTGCCCTTTCACAGCAGCAGCAGAGTGGTTCCCCCGGTCTCTGGCGGCAAAAGCGCTTCCCGCGGCGGCGGGAGCGCAAGTTAAATTTAAAGGGCTCCTGCCCTTTCACAGCAGCAGCAGCAGAGTGGTTCCCCCGGTCTCTGGCGGCAAAAGCGCTTCCCGCGACGGCGGGAGCGCGAGTTAAATTTAAAGGGCTCCTGCCCTTTCACAGCAGCAGCAGAGTGGTTCCCCCGGTCTCTGGCGGCAAAAGCGCTTCCCGCGACGGCGGGAGCGCGAGTTAAATTTAAAGGGCTCCTGCCCTTTCACAGCAGCAGCAGCAGCAGAGTGGTTCCCCCGGTCTCTGGCGGCAAAAGCGCTTCCCGCGGCGGCGGGAGCGCGAGTTAAATTTAAAGGGCTCCTGCCCTTTCACAGCAGCAGCAGCAGCAGAGTGGTTCCCCCGGTCTCTGGCGGCAAAAGCGCTTCCCGCGACGGCGGGAGCGCGAGTTAAATTTAAAGGGCTCCTGCCCTTTCACAGCAGCAGCAGCAGCAGAGTGGTTCCCCCGGTCTCTGGCGGCAAAAGCGCTTCCCGCGACGGCGGGAGCGCGAGTTAAATTTAAAGGGCTCCTGCCCTTTCACAGCAGCAGCAGCAGCAGAGTGGTTCCCCCGGTCTCTGGCGGCAAAAGCGCTTCCCGCGACGGCGGGAGCGCGAGTTAAATTTAAAGGGCTCCTGTCCTTTCACAGCAGCAGCAGCAGCAGAGTGGTTCCCCCGGTCTCTGGCGGCAAAAGCGCTTCCAAAGTGGAAATCGCAGTGCAGATTATCAACATACGATAATTCTGAGTAATACACGCATAACATATAATAAAGCAATGCATTACATAATCCCTGTTTTTGATGCCTAATCCTATTGCCCCCTCCACCCCATTCCTGTTCTTATGGGTCATTCCCACCCAACCCCAGAACAGCCCCCTTAAGTAACCTATTTGTCACACTGTTTTAGTGCTGGTGCATCCCATTTACTTCTATGACCCCCATCCTTCTATGTCAACGCTGTCTCCTCAACGATCATCAGGAACCAGAATTATGGATTTCATCCAATAACGCCTGGGCATCTTTAACAGCTGTTCTCAAAATGAACTTATCATTACGAAGAACTTGATCTTAGCTTGCTCCATTAGCAAAACACGTGTCCCAACAAAGCGAAATCCAGATATCATATCTGTGAACTCGCTTCCATGCAGTTTCTATATTCATATCTAAAATCACTTTAAAACAAATTCTTTCTGCACGTCACATGACTTGTCCTGAATTGCATTGGGGAAATTAGTTATTTTATCCTATAATCAGAAAACGGATCCACAATTGTTCTGGGTACTTAGCATGAGGAGTAATTTATGACGGGATTAGGGATGTTACTTATATAACCGCTGCCCAAGTGGTGCGAGGAGTGGACCCCCAACCTCCCTGTGCTTGGAGACCCTTCAGCCACCTACCTTGTTATTGTGACCTTGTGAAGTGGGCTCCTTTTGTCTGTCTGTAGAACCAGGAAGACAGTCTTGACAATATGAAGCTTGATGGCAGCCCTACTCACAGAGCTGTTAGTGTGCTCAAGTTTCCTACTTAAGTGTATGACAAGTCATTCAGTCCAGTTTTATACCTTCATGCATATCTGTACCAGAATTCAAATGCAAACTTCAGTTGAATGAGCTGTGCATTGGGGAAACTTGAGAGCTCTGCACTGAAAATACCAGTGGCTGGTTAACGTGCTAGCATCCCAACTAGGCTTCTTGGATCGACACTGAGCCTGCCTCCTGAGCTTGTAGTCACGTCTCTGCTGAGCCTGACCATAGTCACGCGTCAATGTCCTTTTGCACCTAAACCTAACAAGTCTGTCCAGCTTCACTCTACTAATGCACACTTACTAAGCTGCACCTACAATTCATTCCCTGCTGAAAAATATGGTCCCCATCCTGACATGCTTTCTACTACTGCTGTGTCTGCAGCAGGCCAACCTTCTCTGACCCTGGATTTCCCCATGTTGACATAAATGCTATCAGTGAAGAAGCTGCAGTTTACCCAGCTCGGTGTGTGGATATTTCAGCCTCCACTCTGACTGTCTTGTTCACCCTCAGCCATGGCTCTCCCATCATGTCTTCCGGAGACTGCGATAGACATGCAGGAGGACCATCTCCAAAGGTGAAAGAGTAGGGAACGCTATTGAGAATGATGGCATTTCCCTCCATCCTTTCTCATTCAGAGCAGATCCCCTGGTTCATTTAATGTGGAATCCACTCTCACTTAGCTGGAGAGAGCAGTTCCGATGCTGGCCATTTTGCATATGCTAGGAGCATATGGGTCCTTTTTATGGATGGAAGGATGCATAAAAACCTGGTAAGAATATATTTTTTAGGGGTAGGATGGGGCAAGATAAAAATTAAAGGCAGCAAAAATGCATCAGAAAACACCTTAATGTGCTGTTATACTTACATTTTTGAGCTACAAAATATGCATATCTTTGCCAAAATATCCTGAGATGTGGTCATTTTAACCACCTGCACTACCACCACAGAGTTCTGTTCAACACTGCACACCACAAGCAGAGATAGTTTCACTTCCTCTGCTGCAGATGATGTAAAAGTGTTGCTGACTAGGCCTGGCGATGTACTAGTAATGCAGCAGAGTGTCCCTGTCCCCAACATCTGTGGCCTGCAGCCTAATAACAGTAACTTAACAAACATTGGCAAAACCTGTGATATAGAGTGGAGCAGAGTAGCATAGAGAGCAATGACATAGAGTACAGTGTTGCAGAGTAGAGTGCAGTTACACAGAGTGCAGCTGTGTACAGTGCATTGGCTTAGAGTGCAGTGGTTAAGAGTAGACGGGGTAGAGTGCAGTGGCATAGAGTGGAGTGGTGTAGAGTGGGGTAGAGGGCAGTGGCATAGAGTAGATTGTTCAGAGTAGAGTGAAGTGGCATAAAGTGGAGTGGTGCTGGGTAGAGTGAAGTTGTGTAGAGTGGCATACAGTGCAATGGCATAGAGTAAAGTGGTGTTGAGTGCTGCAGTGGCACAGACTGTAGTGGTGTAGAGTAGGTTAGAGTAGTGTACAGTGGATTGGTGTAGAATGCAGGGCCATAGAGTTGAGTGTTACAGACCGAAGTACATTGGTGTAGACTGTATTGGCATAGAGTGCAGTGGCATAGAGTGCAGTGTTGCAGTGTGGCATAGAGTATAGAGCACAGAGTGGAGTTGTGCATAGTACATTGGTGTGGCCTAGACTGGAGTGGTGTAGAGGGCAGTGGCAAAGGATGCAGATGTGTAAAGTCGAGTCACGAAGAGTGCATTGGCATAGAGTAGAGTGGTACAGGATAGAGTAGAGAGGCATAGCATGAAGTGGCATAGAGTGCAGTGGCATAGAGTGCAGTGGTGCAGAGTGCTGTGGCATAGAGTGGTGTAAAGTGGAGTGGGGCAGAGTAGAGTGCAGTGGTGTGGAATGGTACAGAGTAGAGTGGCATGTCCCAGAGTGGAGTAATCCTGGAGTGGTAGCACACTGCCATTACAGACAACACATTTTCAGTTGAAATGAGCATTACATTTGCTCAGACATGCAGTTTTACTAATAAAACTGTACAGAGCACACCCAGAAATGTATGGAAATTGCATAACCTAGTTTAATGATTAGTTTTGATCATATTAAACTATTTGTTTCCAACACACTTCAGAGATAACAAAAGCATGTGCTTCATGTGTGTGTTCGTAATTCTGATAAATTCTGAAATACTTTCACAGTTCATTTAAATGTTTTTGTGCGCTAAGAAAAAAACTCGGAAAAACTTTGAAGTCAGAAAAAGAAAAGTAAATAAGCATCCTTGGAAGACAATGCCTGACATTTGACCTCTGACTTTTAATCACAGCAAACATGACAAGAACGAGATTTAAAGGCCTATTAACAAAAATTGAGTTTGTGGAAGAATACAGAAAACACAGTTTAGGCAACAGGAGGGATGAAATTAACCTGGAGAGCCAGAAGCAAATAAAGCCAGCAAATGGAAAGCCAGATAGCGTGAGTCACAAACCGCAAAGCCAATAGGAATCAACGAGTGGAATGCATTCCTGGGTTAACTTTCTGACAGTCCCCGAGATATATTTAGCAAACAAGAAGTCTGCGCTGTCTGGTAGGTTGCAACCTAAAAAGAAGGCTAGGCAGCCAGAATAGCTCACCAGGGGGCAGATGTATCAAGAATGCATTTTGCGAGTCAGAAATAGCGATTTTTAAGAAACCGCTATTTCTGATTCGCAAAATGCAATGTACCACTTTGCGATTTGGTAATAGTGATTTCTTTAAAATTGCAAATGCTATTACCGAATCGCAAATTGCGATACTGGCCCCCATTCGCACCTATGGGCCTGTAGGCCCATATTTGCTAATTTTTTGCATTTCCAAAATTGCTAATTCCTAACTGGAATTCACAATTTTTGGAAATGCAAAGTCCCAGGTGCTGGGGGCCTTAGGCCCCCTCTGCTACACCCGAAAATATTTTTTTACAACATGTAAGGTGCACACATGCCAAAAGGGCATGTGTGCTTTACATGTAAATTTTAAAAATGCATTTTAAATGCATTTTTAAAATTTGCACATGGTTACCACCAAGTTCAGCTTGGTGGTAAATAGCGATTCCTTAATGCTCAATTTGCATTAAGGAATTGCTTGTTAAATGTGCTTTCGAAATCGCGAATAAGGATTCCTTATTTGCAATTTCTTATTTAGAGACGCAAATAAACAGGGTCGCAATTTTAAGGAATCGCTATTTTAGGGATTCCTTAAAATTGCATTCAGAATGCCTTTGATACATTCTGAAATGGCTTTTTGCATTTGCAAACGGGCATTCGCACCGTTTTCGAATGCAAAAAGCTTTGATACATCTGGCCCCAGGTTCTTACGAACTCCACTCATGATGGCATATGCTGCGCATCTTTAGAATGCATGTTTTAAAACCTGTTGCAGAGCACTGAGAACCTGTACTTGAACGCTCTATGGGCTCTACTTCTCAACTTGATTGCATTTAGAGTGCTTATTCCTGGTTTCTCCATTTCCACATTTAAGCCTGCTCACTGCAATGTACCTTTCCTCTGTAATACCCACTCCCCTCTCCATATAGGGTCCATCACTTGCTGTATATAATCCATCTTTCAGGCAAACATACTCTCTTACCAGCTTCTGTTCAGTGGTGGTCATGCTTGATCCTTGACACCCAGACATATGTTGTGGCTAAAGCTATAATATGGACATATTACATCTTTATGCAATATATCAGTAATTATTATTTCGATGTACATCTTAGAACAAAATATTTATTAAACGCTTAAAGCTCAAAACTGTAAGATGAAAAAAAAAACTCGAATGCTGAGAGGTCACAAGATCTGAGATGATATCCAGTAACCAAAAATCAAGCTTGATCTCTGTCCCAGGCTGTTCTTGATGGCCACAATAGCCCAGAAGTCACAGACGAAAAACTTAAATCAGTTGCAGAATGCAGAGGCAAGCTGTTGAGAGCATTGGAGATACTGGGCCATGGCCACATATTGTGGTGGGACGGAGTTGTCAGCAGCAGTGGAAGACTAGAAGAGAGGCACAGCGGGATGCGTCACCTCTCCAACCTCAGTGTTCATAGTCATTGAGTGTTATGTGCCAGTAGTTCTAAAAAGATGAGAAAAGAAAATTACATAATATGGGTAAACATGAGCCATCTGGTGTTAGAAATGTATTGTATGATATTCAGGCCTCCATTTAGGACTGGAATGATGATAAGTGGAAGGTCATCCTATTCCAGAACATGTTTTTTCCCAGCTTTGACATACAGGAGAAGGGTAATAGAAAATGGCATGAGTTGTGCTTTGTAAGTGTTGGGAGCTGAGATCTCTTGCAACTGTTGTGAAGCCCACTCACCAGCTGCCTCCCTACCTCCTACGCGTTTACTGTATGACCTAAGGTGACTGGCTTGGCCCTTACAGTGAGCATCATGAGCAGAAGGAAGGTAGTGCCCAGCTCTCTGGCAGTCATTCCTACTTGCGTGGCCCTCCTAAATGGCATTCTTGGAAGTTGGCACTGGTACATCTATGCTGGGAGATCATTTGAAGAATACAAAAATGTGATGTATGGAATACTTGAATTAATCTCAGACAATGGTAATTACTTGGGGGCTGCATCCTTTTCCAAAAACCGGTCAGTAGTCGCCTGTGTTCCTGTTCAGAGGGGACTTGGCCTGGAAGTTCAGGCTGGATTGTTCCCTTTGGAGCAGGGCCCAGACTAATTTGCATATGGGTGGTTCCTATCAGAGGTAGTTTGATGGGCTAGAGAATGATGGACTGAGATGCAACCAGAAATCACAGTGGCTGAAATTAATTCAAGTATTTCACCCTTCACTTTTTTTGCTTTCTTTAGGTCAGTGCCTTAATTGCAACAGAGA
Organism: Pleurodeles waltl; assembly: GCF_031143425.1. Lineage (NCBI taxonomy): Eukaryota > Metazoa > Chordata > Amphibia > Caudata > Salamandridae > Pleurodeles > Pleurodeles waltl. The sequence continues at coordinate 1,005,460,858 of NC_090440.1, read as the reverse complement.
TGCCCAGATACGGAAGCCTAAATAGGCCATAACTGGTCTAGCTTTGCATGTTTTCCCGTTCAGAGGGGAGCTGGCCTGACAGATCCAGATGTGCTGTTCCCATCGTATCACAGAACAAACATGTCACCACATAACTGGGTGTCCTTGTCCCTGAGAATGCACCAGCATTTTCACAGGCACGGTTTCCGGGAGGAGTCGCTCAACAACTTACAAGGAGCACCAATGGGGGAGACCAACTACAGGACTACAGAGTTTAACACTGAACAAATGTTTCAAATGACAAACTTGATTTTCTTCTCAGTGTGCCCCACCAACATCATTTGTGGAAGAAAAAAAATAGAGCGAAGTTTTATGAAATGAACTTTTCAAGTTGGTGGTCCATCCAGAGAATCCTGTGTGATTTTTCCAATTCAACATGAAATTGGATCTTCTCTTTGGTGTCAGTTCCTGTTTGAGTCACATATAAATGAGGTGTTATTGAGTGATGGATGTGTTACAACACATTCGCCATCTTTTATTTTTCGCCATGTTCATCCCCCACTTGATACTTTTTTGTCCATTGTTATAGCTTCTTGCAGCCAAAATTCTGTAACGGCTTTTTCTTTAAAATATTTCTTTATGACTGTTTACACAACAGTAGCACATTCACCACTAATTACTCGCCATGAATAGAAACAAAATGAGCCTAAAAGTATACAATCTAAGTGAAGTCAGTACATATCAATATGTCATCCTTGTACAATAGATTATAATACTCAATGCATATGGACCATAACCATATAGGTCTCAAAGACTATTTGTTATAATGGATGGGGAAGCAGCAGTAGGGAGGGCAGAGCAGAGTACGCCAGAGCATAGCCTATGGTATATTTTCAGTATTCGAACTAAAACATCAAAGGCCGATGCCTACCCCAATAAAGACATCTTCTCTTCGGCGATGGATGAACACTGACCTGTCAGTGGGAAGTTGTTGTGCACGGTGCCACACTTTGCATGTGGAAGGGGGAGAGAAGAGTTAGGCATACGTTTTTAGGTTTGGGAATCAGAGCAATAACGCAGGGTGCCCATGCTAGGTCAAAGATTGCTATCTGGTCTCTCAGCCTGCTAGTGGTATGTTCTTATATCCTCAGTTCGGATCATGTCTGTCAACCATTCTGTATGTCAGTTGTTCTTCAGTGCCTAGGAATGGAAATCTCGGCCACCAATGGTAATGTGGCTATCCACTGCACCAACATAAGGTCGATTTGTTCAAGTCAGAGATATCCTGGAGTAATGCAAGCTTTGTCGACAGTTAACATGGACAGTCACGTGATCTGCAGATTATGCCAAACTCCTACCAATATAATGACATCTTGGGATATGAACATAGTATACGAGGCAAGTCACAGTTCCGGGCCCTTTTTTCAGGCTCCAACACCACTTTTTCACCCTGAGCTTTGCACTGTGCCCTTGTCTTGACACACACCAGTTCAGGGATACCCAGCATGGCTGCATGGGTTTTGAGTTCTACCTCCGCCCATGCTGAGAACTCCAGGTCATTTCCAAGCAAACAGTCTACAGGGATATTTGAGGAGACCACCACCTGTTTCAGGCCATTGACCCCTCCCCACTCTAAAGTTACCATAGCCATGGGATGTACTTTAGTCTGATTGTCAGCGTTGGTGACTGGATAAGTTTCTCCAGCCAGGTATTGACCAGGGGAAACCAGTTTCTCTGTCACCATGGTGACACTGGCACCTGTATCCCTCAGGCCTTCTACACTTGTCCCATTAATTAAGAGTTGCTGCCTGTATTTTTGCATATTAGGGGGCCAGGCAGCCAGTGTGGCTAAATCCACCCCACCGTCAGAGACTAATGTAGCTTCAGTGTGAACCCTGATTTGCTCTGGGCACACTGTTGATCCCACTTGGAAACTGGCCATTCCAGTGTTAGCTGGAGTAGAGTTAGAAGTGGAACCTTTTTTGGGACAGGCCTTGTCTCCAGTTTGGTGTCCTGGCTGATTACAGCTACGACACCAGGCCTTTTTGGGATCAAAGTTTTTACCCTTGTACCCAAAATTGGATTGTGAAGAGGCTCTGGGCCCTCCCTCCTGAGCAGGTTTTTGGGGCCCTGTAGAAGACTCTTTACTATTTTTCCCTTTGGATGTCTCAATACTCTTCCCCTGGGGAGTCTTTGTGACCCCTTTCTTTTGGTCACTCCCTGTGGAAGTCTTGGTCACCCTAGTCTTGACCCAATGGTCCGCCTTCTTTCCCAATTCTTGGGGAGAAATTGGTCCTAGGTCTACCAGATGCTGATGCAGTTTATCATTGAAACAAATAATTAACAGGTGTTCTTTCACAAATAAATTGTACAGCCCATCATAATCATTTACACCACTGCCTTGAATCCAACCATCCAGTGTTTTTACTGAGTAGTCAACAAAATCAACCCAGCTCTGGCTCGAGGATTTTTTAGCCCCCTTGAACCTAATTCTATACTCCTCAGTGGAGAATCCAAAGCCCTCAATCAGGGTAGCCTTCATGAGGTCATAGGATTCTGCATCTTTTCCAGAGAGTGTGAGGAGTCTATCCCTACACTTTCCAGTGAACATGTCCCAAAGGAGAGCACCCCAGTGAGATCTGTTTACTTTTCTGGTTGCACAAGCCCTCTCAAAAGCTGTGAACCATTTGGTGATGTCATCACCCTCTTCATATTTAGTTACAATCCCTTTAGGGATTTTCAACATGTCAGGAGAATCTCTGACCCTATTTATGTTGCTTCCACCATTGATGGGACCTAAGCCCTTCTCTTGTCTTTCCCTTTCTATGGCTAGGAGCTGTCTCTCTAAAGCCAATCTTTTGACCATCCTGGCTAACTGTAGGTCATCTTCACTGAGGCTGTCCTCAGTGATTCCAGAGGTGCTGGACTCTCCTGTGAGAGAAGCAGCATCTCTGACTATCACATTTGGAGTCAGGGTTTGAGGAGCCCTGGCCTCCCTAACTAGGATTGGAGGTGGGATTCCCTCCAATTCACTAGCTTCCTCCTCTGGGAGGTCATCCTCAGAGGGGTTGTTCTTGGCAAACTCTGCCAAAAGCTCCTGGAGCTGTATTTTGGTAGGGTTTGAACCAGTCTTAATCTTTTTTGTTTTGCAGAGAGACCTTAACTCTGACATCCTAAGATTCAGGTAAGGGTGACATTATGGGGGTCATTCCGACTTTGGCGGGCGGCGGAGGCCGCCCGCCAAACTAACCCCGTCGGAAGACCGCTCCGCGGTCAACAGACCGCGACGGTCATTCCGACTTTCCCGCTGGGCCGGCGGGCGACCGCCAGAAGGCCGCCCACCGGCCCAGCGGGAAAGCCTCTTCAACAATGAAGCCGGCTCCGAATGGAGCCGGCGGAGTTGAAGGGGTGCGACGGGTGCAGTGGCACCCGTCGCTATTTTCAGTGTCTGCAAGGCAGACACTGAAAATCTTAATGGGGCCCTGTTAGGGGGCTCCTGCACTGCCCATGCCAGTGGCGTGGGCAGTGCAGGGGCCCCCAGGGGCCCCACGACACCCGTTCCCGCCATCCTGTTCCTGGCGGTAACAACCGCCGGGAACAGGATGGCGGGAAGGGGGTCGGAATCCCCATGGCGGGGCTGCAAGCAGCGCCGCCATGGAGGATTCCCTTGGGCAGGGGTAAACCGGCGGGAAACCGCTGGTTGCCCTTTTCTGACCGCGGCGGTCAGAATTGCCCATGTAGCACCGCCAGCATGTTGGCGGTGCTACCTCCGGCCTCCACCCTCGCGGTCTATGACCGCCAGGGTCGGAATGACCGCCTATGTTTCTAAAAGTTGGAATACTTTTTAAGAATTTAAAACTATCTCTAGAACTTAATTCAAACTTTTACAAAACTTCTAAACTCTAAAAGAAATGCAAACAGGGACTAGCACAAGGCCCTAGCAGGACTTTTAAAAATGTAGAAAAATAGCTCAAATTGCAAAAATCAGTTTCTAATGACAATTTTTGGAATTTAGTCGTGTGATCAGGTATTGGCTGAGTAGTCCAGCAAATGCAAAGTCTTGTACCCCACCGCTGATCCACCAATGCAGGAAGTTGGCTCTGTATGTACTATTTCAAAGTAAGAAATAGCATGCACAGAGTCCAAGGGTTCCCCTTAGACGTAAGATAGTGGCAAAAAGAGATAATTCTAATGCTCTATTTTGTGGTAGTGTGGTCGAGCAGTAGGCTTATCAGAGGAGTAGTGTTAAGCATTTGTTGTACACACACAGGCAATAAATGAGGAACAGACACTCAGAGACAATTCCAGGCCAATAGGTTTTTGTATAGAAAAATATATTTTCTTAGTTTATTTTAAGAACCACAGGTTCAAGATTTACAAGTAATGCTTTAAATGAAAGGTACTTCACTTAGGAACTTTAGGAACTTTGAATTAGCAAAATAGCATATACAGTTTTCACATAAAACATGCTAGGTAACGCCTACTGACTTACTGGTAGAAAATACTCCGGTCTGGTAGGCCACGATGCTCATTTTACAGAAACTAAACCTCAACAGGAAACACTTACAAATATAAACGTAGCAGGTGCCCCAGTTGAAGCTCAGCTTCTGGAAAGGACAAGCCATCGTAACTCTTGGGCTTGGCAAAGATAAAGCAAGGCTGTGCGCTCAGAGATTCCATAGCAGAAAAAGATTTAGAATCCTTCCTGGAGGTGAATTGATGATGTACTGGAGCGTAATCTGTATCTGACTTGAATAGCGGGTTCTATCTTCCTCTCCTGGAGACACAGAGTAGAAGGTTCTCCCTTTATAAATCACCTGTTAGCTCCTCCCACTGAGCCACGCCCCGTCCACCCTCGAAGTAGGCAAAGGAATTCCCGCCTTTTTACCAGAATGATGGACAGCTTTCCAAAACGACCCCACTGCGTTTACCGCCGATTCAGGTGGTGCGTTGTTGATGCGCAGAAGCATGAGGACATCTCCACAAAGACGCACTATTAACAATCACATTGCCAAAGGCACACAAGGTTGTTGGAGACGTTTCCCCCATGACCCATCACGTAGCCTTAGTGTACAGTATAAACAGGGCGTAAAAAACATGCTAGGTAACGCTTACTGACTTACTCGTAGAAAATACTCCGGTTGGGTAGGCCATGATGCTCATTTTACAGAAACTAAACCTCAAAGGAAGCACTTACAAATATAAACGTAGCAGGTGCCCCAGTTGAAGCTCAGCTTCTGGAAAGGACAAGCAACCCTAACTCTTGGGATTGGCAAAGATAAAGCAAGGCTGTGCGCTCAGAGATTCCATAGCAGAAAAAGATCTAGAATCCTTCCTGGGGGGGAATTGATGATGTACTGGAGCGTAATCTGTATCTGACTGTGACGCGCGGGTGCTATTGTCCTCTCCTGGAGCCACGACCCGTCCACCCTCGAAGTAGGCAAAGGAATTCCCGCTTTTACCAGGATGATGGACAGCTTTCCGAAACGACCCCACTGCGTTTACCGCCGATTCAGGTGGTGCGTTGTTGATGCGCAGAAGCACGAGGGCATCTCTACAAAGATGCACTAGTAACAATCACATTGCCAAGGACACACAGGGTTGCTGGAGACGTTTTTCACTGTGGTCCATTCACGTAGCTTTAGTGTACAATATAAACGGTGCATATAAAACATGCTAGGTAACGCTTACTGGTGGAAAATACTCCGGTTGGGTATGCCATGATGCTCATTTTACAGAAACTAAACCTCAACAGGAAGCACTTACAAATATAAACGTAGCAGGTGCCCCAGTTGAAGCTCAGCTTCTGGAAAGGACAAGCCACCCTAACTCCTGGGCTCGGCAAAGATAAAGCAAGGCTGTGCGCTCAGAGATTCCATAGCAGAAAAAGATCTAGAATCCTTCCTGGAGGTGAATTGATGATGTACTGGAGCATAATCTGTATCTGACTTGAATAGCAGGTTCTATCTTCCTCTCCTGGAGAAACAGAGTAGAAGGTTCTCCCTTTATAAGTCACCTGTAAGCTCCGCCCGGTGAGCCACGCCCCGTCCACCCTCGTAGTAGGCAAAGGAATTCCCGCCTTTTACCAGGATGATGGACAGCTTTCCAAAACGACCCCACTGCGTTTACCTCCGATTCAGGTGGTGCGTTGTTGATGCGCAGAAGCATGAGGACATCTCCACAAAGACGCACTATTAACAATCACATTGCCAAAGGCACACAAGGTTGTTGGAGACGTTTCCCCCATGACCCATCACGTAGCCTTAGTGTACAATATAAACAGCGCGTAAAAAAACATGCTAGGTAACGCTTACTGACTTACTCGTAGAAAGTACTCCGGTTGGGTAGGCCATGATGCTCATTTTACAGAAACTAAACCTCAAAGGAAGCACTTACAAATATAACATAGCAGGTGCCCCAGTTGAAGCTCAGCTTCTGGAAAGGACAAGCAACCCTAACTCTTGGGATTGGCAAAGATAAAGCAAGGCTGTGCGCTCAGAGATTCCATAGCAGAAAAAGATCTAGAATCCTTCCTGGGGGGGAATTGATGTACTGGAGCGTAATCTGTATCTGACTGTGACGCGCGGGTGCTATTGTCCTCTCCTGGAGCCACGCCCCATCCACCCTCGAAGTAGGCAAAGGAATTCCCGCTTTTACCAGGATGATGGACAGCTTTCTGAAACGACCCCACTGCGTTTACCGCCGATTCAGGTGGTGCGTTGTTGATGCGCAGAAGGACGAGGGCATCTCTACAAAGACGCACTAGTAACAATCACATTGCCAAGGACACACAGGGTTGCTGGAGACGTTTTCACCGTGGTCCATTCACGTAGCTTTAGTGTACAATATAAACGGTGCATATAAAACATGCTAGGATAAAGCAAGGCTCTGCGCTCAGAGATTCCATAGCAGAAAAAAATCTAGAATCCTTCCTGAAGGTGAATTGATGATGTACTGGAGCGTAATCCGTATAAGACTGTGACGAGCGGGTTCTATCTTCCGCTACTGGAGACACAGAGTAGAAGGTTCTCCCTTTATAAAACACTAACAAAAAAAAAACCATAACAATCCCACAAAATAGCCTGCTACCAGTCCAAAATCTCGACAGGACCTGAAGCACTGTATACATGCAACTATAGCACAATGCCTCTGCCAGACCTTGGTATGTTTTCACACCCTGGATGAAATCTGCTTTATTCAGGGTTGTTTTTAAACTCGGCTCAGTGAAAAGCGCTCTTAAATCTAGTGAAAGGTCTCACTTGACATCCCCTTCCGAAGTCTAGCTATCTTGCTGTTCTTGCGAATCTTTTAAACCCTCATTGGTCCTTATGTGTGTGTTTCTAACTGCATGTCAACACAGTTTAATACATAATTGTCTCATATACAAGAAACAGAAGGAATACAGGCTGCCTTTGATATGGTTGACCATGACGCCCTAACTCAAAGACTCCATGAAGCCGGCATACAAGGGATTGCTCTCGACTGGATTACTTCCTATCTTTAAAAAAGAGCAGATATCATCCACTCGCCCCCCTTCTCGTCCGAACCCTACCTCACAAAAGCAGGGGTCCCCCAAGGGTCAATCATCTCACCTTTGCTTTTCAACATCTACATGATATCTTTACCAGAACTGATCAATGATTTCCATCTCACATGCTACAACTATGCAGATGACACACAAATACTACTTAAATTAGAAGACCCCAAAAACATTGAAAACTCACAAATCTTCAGTTGCCCCAGAGCCGTTGATCAGTGGATGACCTGGAGCCATCTCAAACTAAAATACCTCCAAAACAGAAATACTCATATGTGGTGACTGGAAAAGTTATGACCCTCTGTGCGTCTGGCCTGATGATCTCGGACCACCTCCTCAATTATCCAAGGAAGTTAAAAACCTAGGAATCACCATGGATTCCAAGTTAACTATGAATGCCCAAGTAGACAAATTAGCACGCACAAGCTTCATCACCTTAAAGACTTTACGACGCATCTTCCCCCACCTCGGATTTCCACACAAGGTGCAAGCTACCATCTCACTTGTACTATCCAAACTGGATTATGCCAATAGCCTCTACCATTGATCATCTCTATCTGTTATGAAAAAACTACAACGTATCCAGAATTCCACAGCCAGGCTACTACTGCATATAAAGCCGCAAGCCCACATCTCCCCTGCCTTGAGAGCACTACACTGGTTACCGGTTGCCAGAAGATGCACTTTCAAGCTGCTTTGTATCACCCACAAAGCTATACATGGAACAGGACCGCTTTTTTTTTTATCAGAAAGAAAATGACCAAAAGCATCCAACAAAGAACCCTCCGCTCAAGACTGGCACCCCGCCTTAGAACACCACCATACAAGAAAAAGACTATAGGTGGTACATCCTTCTCCGTCCAAGCAGCCAAACTATGGAATTCATTACCCCCAACTATAAGAGCCACAGATAACTTTCTTGTCTTCAGAAAACTACTCAAGAGTTGGCTCTTTCCTTCATAACCACCTTTTTCAAACAACTGCATATGCCTATGTGGATAAATATGTTTTTCAGATTATATGTATATTTCTATTTATTTATAGTTTCTTTGGAAAATATGTATTGCTACTATGTCATAACAATAAAATACACACACACTCTTTAAACCTGTCTAAGTATTTTTTTACCCATGATTCTAATTATGTATTGTATGTGCATATGTGTGTGTGTGTATATATATATATATATATATATATATATATATATATATATGTATATGTATATGTATATATATATATGTATGTGTATGTGTATATGTTGTTTCTGTGCTTGGCATGTTCGTGGATCATTGCATGGCTCCTGTTTTTTTTGGGGGTTGTTATACTAGATATCTATGAATTCCTGCTCTCATCTTATCACACTTATCTACTCATCACTCTTATGTCATGTCTCTATCAAACTATCCTCCAGTCTCACTCTGACTCATCCCAAATCCCTTCTACCACTTTCATCTCCTAAATATCTCTGCCTAAGCTCTTCCCTCCACATCTAACTCACTAAACCTCACTCTACCTCTGTGACCTCCCACACAACCCTACTAAATTCTCCTGCATTTATCTCACCCTGCTACTATGCTCTCCCTAACCCTTCCACATACTCTTCCCCCTCCACCCCCCTTTACTCATCCCAAACCTTTGGGTTGAGTAAATGAAGGATATACTCCCAATTAATACCTCTGGATCTATTTCCTCCTCCACCCCTCCATTACTCCAGTCTAACTAACAAACTCTCATATCCGCGGCTCAAATTAACTCATAATAATACTAAAACTGTACTCATTATTTAACAATACTAATCCATCACTAATTCTTGTTGGGTTCCGGAGTATCGTGCTACTCATCGAAAAGCGCTTTGACGCCTCGTCAGGGGTAGTAAGCGCTACATAAATACGATTACAATTACAATATGCACCTCAGCAGAGGTCAGTTGGGATAGTCTTGCCCTGTAACGTTTGCCCAGGGACTAATATCAGTCATGATAATATTTAAAAGCATGCATATTCAGGACACACCTTCCACAAGACTCTATCATTAAAGTTAAGTAAGGAAGCCAAGTATACAGATGCATCAGCCATTTGCTAGAGGTTTTGTCATCTGATTTTGGTTTCATGTTCTGTTCTATCACCATGGAATATAAGTTAACAGTTACAACATTGTAAAGGCCATCTCTATGCTGGGGTCATGTAGAGGTTCAGTTTAAGTCCCTCAAGAATGTCTTCTAGAATTAGTCTGTACATTGTGTGTATAACCTGGGATTCCAATGCATGCCACTTAATATAGGATCACCATTCACCAGTCCTGCTCTAGTCCAGAAGGAGGCCCCACAGTGGGTGTGACTATTCATTTCAACCCAAGAGGCCAGCACAGTATGGAACATCTGGGAACAGGTGTCTCGAGCCTGGTACAACAAATGGACATTTAGCGGCATATTTAAAAGCCCCTAGCACCACCTTGTGCCATATCAGTGTCATTTTTTTGTCACTAATGTGGCCCAACGAGGCCAAAATCCTAGTGCCATATGTACAAAGTGGTGCAATGCACTCAGTGCGCCACTTTGTAACCCTTGGCGCTACAACATGCCTATGTGAGGCATAATGTATGCAAAAGGGGCGTTCCCCCGTTAGAGGGGGTGAAAAAATGGAGCAAGGAAATCTAAGAGATTTCCTTGCATCATTTTGTACGGCACTTTTAACACCTGCTCTAAGCAGGCATTAAAAGGGGGCTTCTATTATTTATAATGGGCTCATATGTACTCTGGAGGAGTAGCAACAATGTTTTGGCGCTACTACTGTAGAGTACATCAATAGCGTCATGAAAATTGACACTATTGCACCCTACCCTGCGCTATGGTGCGCGGTATTTTAAATATGGCGCACATAGTGGCAGTAGGGGGTGCTAAGGGGTGCAGGAAAAGTGGCGCTGCACCGAGTGTAGAGCCACTTTCCATAAATCTGCCCCATAACGTGTTAAGGGATATGAGTACATGTCAGTAAGTCTCAAGCCTCCAGACATGTGGTGGGTTGAATGGTTGAAATGTTGGTTTTCTATCACACACTCCCAATAGCTACGGTTATAGATTTTAGCACTTAAGGAGCGTTTTAGTGAGGTAGCATTCACAGCAAGTAATTATACCTCTAAATGGCCACCACCTTGACTACTTGTACTCTCCCCCAAAGGACAATTGTAGGAAGAGCCATCTTAAAAAGTATTATTAGTCTTATATATTAAGGGTTGAGAATTGTGTATCGCTGTGTTCTTTTTCTCCTATTCACAAGGATGACACTCCATTTCAGGTGTCAAGTTTGCCATTTAAAGCCCAGCCCCTCCACCTCCAGTTTATTACAACCCCTGGTGAATGCCAGTACCTTGCTTTTATCCCAGTTATTCCTACAACTGTAAAAGGCTATCACATTAGGATGGATTTTCCTAGTTCTGTGATTGTCAGCTTGATATGATCTGTGTACAGCAGTAATTTGGACTAACCAGCAGCTGTACCTATCCCTTAAATCCACTATGAATATCTACTTGCCACCATCATGGATACTAAGTGGAGGGAAAAGAGAACAGGACTGATAGGAAGCCTTGTTTTGTCCTCTTAACTATGGAAAATGTTTCCAACAAGAAACTACTGCAGCCAATTAGTGCTATTGAATCATCATGTAGCTATCTTATCTTGAATCAGGAAGTTGAGATCTATTGCCACTTTTTCCAACATACAAAAGAGGAAGCCCCACTGAACATTATCAAATGACTTTTCAGCATCTAATGATACTGCCACAAAATCCTTGGGGTCAACTTCCCCTCTCAGATGATGTCGGATAGGAGTCACAGGAAGAAATATTAACATGGACATCAATCAACATTCAATTCACAGTATGACCAAAATCAAGCCGTAGAGGTACAGTAACATCACTGGGTGTCCAAACCTCTGCAAAATGTACAATCTGATTAACAGTAAACAAACTAAGAATTCAACAGCTTCCATACAAAACAACAATAACAACACTTGGTGCTCAGTAAATAAGCGTTATCCATCCCGTCTAACCATTAGAACAAACTGAATCATCTAACTAGTTAGCTAAGTCAAAGGAAATCTTCCAAAGTGAGCACGTCAATAGTTGGCAGGAGCTGGGCTACAAACATGAGGACAAAAAGTAAAAAGGAAACATAGAACAAAATGAAGCTGGAAAAATGACATCTGGAGCAAAATAAAAGCTAACTAAAGTTGGCAAAAAGTAAGTAAAAAGGGAAGGTGTCAGCATATCAGAAGCTCGCTCAGGAGGCTTCCCATGAGTCAAAGAAATCTAAATTCTCTCATCAAGCATGCAGGATGGGACAAAGAGGTATGTACCTCTCAAAGTCCAAGGGATCTCTCCTACTCCAACCAAATGAAATCAATTATTTAATGTCTAAAGTAAATGGTGATTTGTCCATTGGTAATGGCTATGGATCAGAAGATTTCATTGTTCAATCATTTACCATGAAACAACAGGTTTCTGTAACATCCATGCACGTTCCAAACACTGCCCTGGGAAGGTGTCTGTCCTTGGTGTACTGTACGACTTGGTAACATAATGAATAGAACTAGTCTTCACATTCTCTGTTTCTATGTGTACCATCTTCAAGGAAAAATTCTCAAGCTCTCGATGAGTAAAACAATAGGAAATCTATTTCCAATCTAATATTTTATGTGAACTATATCTGGAAAGAAATGACATGTTAACAAAAAAGAAAAACAGTTTTCCCACATTTTATGACACTGGGGCATAGCAAGCCTAATATAACTTAAACTGAGGCAGAATTAAAATGGCATACTTTATTCAAATTAATCAAAATATATACACTTTTCAATCATAAAAATGTCAGTAGTAGTTCTTGCTCAAACTTCAAGTTACAATAAAATGCTAAATAAAACATCTTTGTTAATACGTCAGTAATTATGATGTGGAACTCCACTTTTTAACATTAGCCTATGACATTTAGTGCACATCAGTCATGGAAATCTTTATCATTATCGTTTCAATGATAACTATTCTTTAATATCATAAAGAAACATATCAAATCAAAATAAATGATCATATTTCAATTTACATGGTTATACCACATGGGTTTCAATGCTATAATACAGTGAATGCACTTCAATGTAGACCTTTAGTGCACCACTTTACAATTAGCGTGTTACAAATTCAGACAGTGAAATGTCATTATTGTCATGTATAGATCAACATTATGACGTCAAGTACTGCACCAGTACTGCACTTTCTTCTGTACACAAGCCATGTAGGTTCACAGAATCCAAACATTGTTCATCGGTTTGAGACATGTTAGGGCAATCAAAGTGATACAAGCACCAGAAGTAATTTGCAAATGTGGTTTTGATGACAAACAGGTGAGTTCTAAGTGTGTTAACATCATCCTGTTTCATAAGTATGGCAGACTTCAATTTCCTTTACTGGTGTTGCACCACTGATAACCTTCCCACTTTACCATCCTGTTTGTAATGTTTCCATTTTAGGCATGCTATGGAGTATTCTCAATTGGATGTGAAGAGTGTGTTTAGATCAAATAAAATCCATTCTAGGTCCCTCCACAATCCTCCGATGAGAGCTCAAATATAAGAGGTAAGGAGGGTTCTGAATTGCATTTCTAAGGGTTATATGTCGGAACCACCAGTGCTTCAAGTACCCATGGCTCAACAATGAGGTCGGAACAACGACCTCATTCTTATCACTAATGCCTTTACCACAAATGCGTTTACAATGATTTTTCGTTGTAAACACATTCCTGGTAAAGGCATTAGTGATCAGCATGCACGGTTCCAGCATGCTTCCCACCTAGCCGCCCACCCCCAAAAATTACTGTGACCCCTCCATCCCCACAACTACCCCAACCCCCCACCCCCAAAATGATCACAACCCCAGCCCCCTCCCCTAAAACCTAAACCACCCCAACCCCCAACCCACCCCTTAAACCTAAACCCTGACCCCCTCCCCAAACCCTAATCACCCCCAGCCCCCACCCCACCCCAAAAACTAAAAATACCTGAGTCCCCACCCCTTCCCCTAAAACCTAAAAACCCCAACCCACCCCTTAAACCTAAACCCTGACCCCTCTCCCCATAAACCCTAATCACCCCGAGCCCCCCAACCCACCCCACTCCTCCAAAAAAACAGCCCCAGTCCCAGCCCAACTTACCTCCTCCTTCACCGCGTTGACTCTGACTCCCTTCTTCTGTACCTTAACCAGGCATGTACGTGGTTCAGACATGCGTGGTAAAGGTATGATAACCAGGAAGTTGTGGAAAACGAGAGCATTGTTTCGCTTTAGTTTTTCACGACTTCGTGGTTTCGGATTCGTTTTTCCGGGTGTTTCCCATTTCAAAGATGTGCTTAATTTTTGGTGTTGCAGGGCTGAGTCCCACCATTGCATTCAGTCTTAAAACCGCTTTTCTTGCAGACCCTATTGTCTCTGGCAGTAAGGCTCCATATTTGTTTTCAGGTAATCACAGTTTATCCCTCAGAGTGGATTTTTGTTCCAGCAGTTTATCCCTTGAGACGTCATTAACCACGTCTTGGATGACAGAGCCCAAATCCAGTGTGAAAAGCACCCTTGTTTGATCCAAGATCCCACTAGCCACAATGGAACAGTCAGACATGGATCTCAGAACTGAGTGAGAACCTAGATAGTTATCTGAGCGTGAGTTTGTGACATGCACCCATTTAGGATGCAATGTATGAGTCCACCATCCGTTTGTCTTCCATGACATCATGTCTATCCTCTGGTTCTTTCTGTCAGTGGGGCCATTCATGTTCCTAATAGGTCCAATACTAGATTTTAAGCACCTCTAATCATGAAACCAAACTCCATGAGAAACCATAAAAGGGCGGAAAAGAAGGCAGATCTCTGGTGTTGGGGACATGGCTTGAACCAACGATAAAGACAGAGGCCATGGTATTGATCTTGGTTAAGATTTATCACACTAAAGGATCGATCCAGGTCTGCTTCAAATCAGGATTGCTGCCCTTCAATGCTTAGAGGAGTGGTGTGAAACAGCCGAGGGAAGTCAAATGATTGGTGCATTCCTCTGCTATAATTACCCACTCTACTCATTCCCTTCTCTGTTTCTCAGACTCAGTCATAGAGACACGAGTTTCCTGTAGGAGCACAGTCAGTTGATTTTGCAGCCAGATGGGAAAAGGTTTTTTTAAGTTTCACCTAATGCACCAACAAGGCATTGCTCATAATGCCATTGTATCTGGCAAACTCACCAGGAACTGGCATGTTCCGCATAGCTGTACAAGATTCACTAAACAGGGACACAAGGGAGGCTATAACGAAAGGAGAGTAACTAGTGAGTCAAAAAAGGTAGGAGGTTAGTGGGGAGAGGTGGTTGTGACAGAGAAGGTTTGAGAGGTCTAGGTTTAATTGGTGAACAGTATTGTTTCTTAGAAGAAAGTGTAAATGCCCTAGCATTGTGATGGGGAGATAGGAAAGTAAGGGAGAGTGATTTGGGTATGGCATGCCAAATGGTTGGGAAGAAGATCGAAATAGGTTAGGGTTAGTAGTAGAACACACAAGTGTTTAAAATATGCTAAACATCCCTTCATTGGGATAGAGGAGTTAACAAGATTGATCTCAATGGGAATCTGCTAATGATTGAACTAAATACTTTAGCTATAACTTTGACTCTAACATCAACTTTACTAAGGCAAGCATATGTCCCCCACATCCTGCCTCCTGTATGCCATTAGAAAAGCAAGATAAATCAATAGCATCTGTGTGGGATCCATATAGTCTCATGAGGTGAGCCCTCCAACAAAGACTGGAGTCAATCTAGTGAAGACATTAGGCATTACAAGAGTGGCAATCATCTAGTTAACTAGGCTTTACTCGTGCCAATATCTATGAGAGATATCTATGAGAGATATCTATGAGAGGAACAACCATGTGTCCTTCAGGGTGACCATTATCTCCTTCACAGCTACCTGCAATCCATTAAAAAAGCACTACTGCAGACACGGTGGTCTGCTGACCTTTGCAGTCCACTAACCCTGTGATTGTGGTAAATCGCATAGAGGCTCAAACTGCAATGATCTACCTAATGACCATCCATTGGACCAGTTGTTCATCAATTAGCTGCAATGCATAATTTTATGATACAACCTATTTGTACATAGGCTAGTTTGCAAAATAACAATTTAAAAATGATTTGCAAAGAGTCATGACCAATTTGGGACAATTGTTTGCAATATATAAATAGAATGTCTAGCGATCGTTATTGTACGCAGTATAAAACAGGTGCATAAATGCAGACATTCTTCATCACATCGACGATTTTTAACTCTTTCAGTCAATTCAACCAGTATAGAGGGATATAGGTCAATGTAGTACTTGATTCCCCTAATCGAAACAATACATTTGATAACACTGTTTTTGCTGTTTTATTCTAGCGTATGAGCAGAAACAATGGAAACCCCTACAGTTAACATAAATCAAAATTAGGTTTAGATTAAAACTCCACTCGTAAAATTATGTTTTTGATTAATTTTCCTCAACTGCCCAATTCTAACTTGGTTTGTGTATGTGTAGACACTGAGGGACCCATTATGGCTGCACCGGTAATTCCGATGTTGTAAATCTACACCTACAGTAAACAATGCAGAAGGTATCAGTAATTCAGGGTTCAGAATTTATGGAGGATTTTGAGTAATCTTCTTGACGCCCACCTGCAGAATGGGGAATAACATCAGAAATCATTGTTTTCACATAGGCTTTCAGAATTCCAGCAAATTCATCTCCAGAAATACCTGCCATAATTTAACATGTGTTAATACCACATGTGAAAGCACTTAGAATATCGATTTGGCCAGAAACTTCTATTTCCACCTAAACTGGTATTAAGCATAACTTGAAAAAAATACCTCTGTCTTATGGGTCGTTGAAGCACGTTGATGCTTTGCTATTTTAAGCTAATGAGACATTTGTCTTCCACAAGGGCTACAGGTTGTCACCATACTATACTGTTGCTACTGCTGTATGTGGAGAAAGCTGTGGTGTCCTTTTACCGCATTCCAATGGTACTCCTTGTAAATCTTACTGGCTTTTCTATTGTAGAACAGAGGTGTAGAAACTCCAAATTTGCCTTTCGGACACATTTTCCTTTGTACTGCTTTAAACCCTGTGTTGTCTTCTCACATTCCGAGAGATGAATATCTCTAGAAGGAGTCCGGCACCCATGAGTTCATTCCAGCGGTGCAGGAATGTGTTGTCTACTGTGCACTCCTTGGAGGATGTTATTGTTCCACATTACCTAGCAAGGAGGTGCTGATGAGGCGTGAACAAGGTGCTAGCTAAGTTCATGGAGCACCTGTTCATAGAACTACCTGAGAGTCGAAAGTTAGAAGTGTAAAATATAGCCGTCAGGAGAGAGCAGAATCAGTGCTCGAATAGGCCATAAACAGCGTGCATTCCAAAAGGAAAAATTTAAATGAATATTTTATGGGCCACAGAAATCACAACTATAAAACTGGTGATGTTTCACAAGACTTTGATAAAGATAGCCGTTATTATACCTCCTGACCTGAAAACTGTACTATTAATCCTTCATAATTTCAAGAAAAACTATTTCTGAGAGTCCAAAGGGCTAAGCAGAATAAATCGACAATGTTACCGTGGTGATGTTACAAAATAGAAAGGTTCCCAGAAGTAATCTATTAAATGTTGGGGAGGAAGAGGAAGCACTTTCCCACTGAGGCCATTTAAAGGTATCCCCCAAAGACAACGGTTAGCTGACTGTTTTAGGAAGACCTTCATCACAACCAAAACCTGAAACAGCCTCCCATGCCACCTGATAACCACCCTAACCCGAATGTATGGTGAAACAACGCATGCAACAACCACGCATACTTGAACAACGAGGTCTGAACAACGACCTCGTTGTTACCCAGAATGCCCTTACCATGCATGCCTTTACAACATAAATATTCGTTGTGAAAGCATGCCTAGTAAAGGCATGTGCGGGTACGGCATTCATGGTTCTAGTATGCCACCACCTCACCCGCCCTAAGCCTCAGAAATATCCCACCCCAAATACTAAAACTACCCTGACCCCTCCCCCGCCGCTAAAAATAAAAGTACGCCAATGCATCCCACCCACCAAGCCCTAAAACAAAGCTACCCAGACCCCCACCCCAGCCCTAAAAACAAAACTACCCCATCCACCTACTCCTGCCCCTAAAAACAAAACTAACCCGACCCTCCCACCCCTTCCCCTAAAAACAAAACAACCCCAATATCTCCCCCCACCGTAACCTTAAAACCATCATGACCCCCCACCCACCCTAAAAACAACTGACCCCCCTCACCTCCGCCCCAAAAAACCAAACTACGCCGACCCACTTGTCCCTAAAAACAAAACTACCCACCCCTAAAAACAAAACTACCCGACCCTCCCCACCCGCCCCTAAAAACAAAACTACTCTGACCCCCACCCCTTAAAGCAAAACTACCCTGACCCCCATAACCCGCCTCTAAAAACAAATCTACCCTGACCCCACCACCCCGCCACTAAAGACAAAACTACCTTGACACTCTCCACCCACCCTGAGCGCTAAAACCTTCCCCGAACCACCCACCTGCCCTAAAAACAACCAACCCCCCCACCTTGGCCCCTAAAAACTAAACTACCCTTATCCTGCACTCTGTCCCTAAAAACCAAACTACTCCAATCCCCCACCCCACCCCTAAATACCAAACTACCCTGATCCCCACCCCGTCCCTAAAAACCAAACTACCTGATTCCCACCCCTAAAAACCAAACTACCCCTACCCCGTCCCTAAAAACAATCCATCCTGACACCCTCACCCCAAGCCCTTAATCCACCCCCACTCCTAAAAACTACCCCCCCAACCCTGACCCAACCACACTTACCTGACCACGTCCTCCCCCTGCCCACTCTGCCTTTTTCTCTGCCTTAACCACGCATATGTGTAGTTCAGCACATGCATGGTTAAGGCAGAGAAAAAGGGAGGTGTTGTTCTGGCAAGTGTGGTTGCACTTGCGTTGTAGGTCTAATCAATGTTCGGGAGTCGTTTAGCGTCCAACCCTGCCGGAGCTCCGCAGGGGCCTCAAGACTTGACTATTCAACTACAGCTCTGCAGCCTACACCACCTGGATACCCTTACGGGTGACAAGTGCGCTATACAAATCCACTGATTGATTGAATGAAAGACCTATTGTGTACATTACCAATCTTTAGAGTGTTGTTTAGTTAAACCTCCTCCCAAGCCTGTCCCGCTTTGCTTTTCATCTTCACCTCTACTCCCATTTTATCTATTGCTTACCACATTTCTTTTTTTTTTAATTGTAATACTTTTACTTTTTCACAGGCCCGAGGAGCTGCAATTTACTACTGGGCTGCAATCCTTTTTTTATTTACTGCGTCAGCGATTATAGAATGATCATTTAAAAATAAACACAAAGAAATGGTAATCCTATCCTCAGTATGCATACATGCGTATGAGTAGTTACCACGCAAGTGCATATGTCTTCAAGGTCAGGCTTTTCAAAGTACATTCTTTTACAAAAGATTAGCTGCTGCAGCAGTATGCCCCTTATCTGTGCATGCACCCATATAAATTATGACACTGGAAACTGTCAGATGTGCTGGCATCATCGAAGCCTGTTGCCTGAACCCTCCATCCCATTCGGCCCTCCACAAGACCCCTCTCCCTTTCTCACACCATGTCAAACCCAGCATGGCAATACATCACCTTTAACAACAACTCATTGGAATTGGGAGTTGTAAACTCCCGGCGGTATTTCTTTTTAATAAAACAAAATTAGTCAACAAAAACTTTTACGCAGTAACTCCATATTATTTACACAGTATGTACATTGTCAAGAAGCCTAGCCTTAACAAAGTCCGCTAATACAGAAAACTTCCTGCAACTGACTAAATCAGTTCCTGCTTATCCCAAATATCAAATATCAATGACTGCAGATGAGATCATGACTGTCTAGTGTGTCACACGTCCCCAACCTCCGGCTTTAAGGCCCTAGGCGTAGTATCTCCATATGGGATTGGATTGCTCCATCCCCTCCTCCAAACACTTGCAGTTGCGTGTAAACCATGTAGAAGGAGCCCTCCTGCATGCCAGGATACCTGCCTCGGGCACCCCTTCCACCCACAGACTCTCGTGCTTTAGCCCCCCTCGGGCCTGTGCTAGCTTCAAGGGTCTGTGTACGTGTGGGAGGTTGGCCTTAGGGACCAGATGCCAGCAACTGCTCGCAACCCCCTGTACCCCTTATTGTCATTCTCCCTTCCCGTCAGCACCCCCTGGAGGGTCGAATTACCTTGCCGTCCTGCTGAGGTAATGAAAAGGCATCCAATTGCCCGCCCCAGTTATAATCTCACACTGCTAAACATAACCACAAAAATATGACAAAGATACTTCACGGTGAACGCTTCCATGCTGTAGGAGGAAAATGTTAACACTATCACATAAACACAGTAAAACTTCAAGAAGCATTACGAAGATCAAATAGGTCCCAGACAAACAAAATAAAATGTAAGCAAGGACAAGTATATGCCATGTGGGAGGTGGGTGGATGTTCGTTTGTAGCTCCCTGTCTCCGAAGAGCGCAGCGAACCGCGCAGTGAGCGGTGTTGAAGTGACCCACTCGTAAGCCCGCTCCCCCCGTGTACTTCATCACGATGCGCGACCCGGAAGCACTCAAGTGCTTCTGGGCCACACATCCCGCAACACCAATCGAAGAAGTGCAGTGGGGACGGCCGGGGAGCAATGCGCCTCCCACCGCCCGAGATCCCGGCTCGGTGAGCTGAGCATATTTGGGACCCCCCGGATGGGTGAGGGCCCCTCCTTTTTCTCTTTTTGTTCAGCATCACCAACAACCATTTTTGTTTTCTTTTTGGCAATGTTCTTCAGCATCAACAACAAAGACTAACAAAGTCGAAAAGTTGACTACCTCCTTTGAAATTAGAGGCATTTGGGTTTTGTCAATCCTTGTTTAGACATTGCTTGGAAAAGGAGATTGTGTATTTCTTAGCCCTTGTCCTTTTAAATAGGAAATATAGCAAGATGAGTCAAATGGACAGTCATGTTATTGCACTGCCATCCTTACATGCAAATAAATTGATAGTAAATAAAAAAATTGAGATATATATTTACATAACATTAAATACACCTGTGATTTATTATGATAAAGTGACATTATGCAATTATATTGCAAAAAAACATTTATAGGGTTTAAAGTGAGTACTTTAGATAAAGCGAAAACCGGACTAAAAATATATATTTTTACAGCGCACACTTCAGTAGACATGCAGTGGAAAGTCAGTAACCTATGTACTAATATATGATTTGGGAGAGCAAATTATATATTAAGATGCTGGCTTTCTACAAGACGTGTATTAAAATACCGTATAGAGAAATTTCTCTCTCTCTCTCTCTATCTCTCTCTCTCTCTGTATATATATATATATATATATATATATATATATATATATATATATATACTGTTTCCTAAATATTGCCTATAAAATATTTTCTCATTGGGTTTCCCATTTCCTTTATTAACATCTGTAAATGAATAGTTTTTGTACATGATATTTAGGACGCAAAATTTAGGTCAGACAGCATTCTGACAACAGTGTGGTGGCATATCCCACAAGATAAGTAACTATGAAGCATATTTTAAGACACAATGAGGCATATTTACGAGAAACTGGTGCATCAATATCGATGCACCACTTTTCTTGCGTCCCATTTGGCCCTTGAGCGACACTATGGTTGCGCCGTATTTACAATATGGTACACAATGGCAGTCGTTCCCACAACAGCATCAACATTTTTGAAGCTGTTGTGGCGCTTTGTCACAATTTTTGGCGCTGGTGCAGCAAAGCACAGGGAGTCCCATAGATTAATATGAGTGTGTCACTTTAACACCCGTCCTGAGCAGGTGTTAAAAATGACTAAAAAAAGGGCACAGTGAAATCTTGTAAATTTCACAGTGCCATTTTTTCAGACTTACCTGCATGGGAATGCCCCCCCTTGTATACGTTATGTCTGACGCAGGTATAATGTGAAGCAAGGGGTTGCAAAGTGGCGCAATGCATGCATTGCACCACTTTGTAAATATGGCACGGGGGAAGGACCACCTTAAAGCCGCCTTAGTGCCATAAAAAAGACGCTAAGGCGGCATTAAGGTGGCACAAGGGGCTTGTAAATATGCCCCAATATTTGCTGAGCTCTGTTTCCCTTTTTTCTGTAGTGTGTTTCAAGGGCTTATGGCTTTAAAACAGTTCTCAGGGAGCTCAGGTCCTCATTTGGCAGAACTGCTACTGACTGGTGGGAAAAAGATTGCTGTATATACATTTTTGAAGGGTGAGTTTCAGTAAGCGCATGTTCATCTAAGTCTCCAGTAGATGCAGTGGACCATATATGTTTTTAGAGGTGACAAGAAATAAGGGTCATGTGTCATCTGGTTACTAGAGTACGTAGATTAAATATTTGGCTAGGTGAATACCATTTAGCTTAGATATTATAAAATATGGGACAGAAGACTATCCAGGTCATTTGGACCCTTTGAATAGGTCTAAGTGACCTGGAAAGAGGTGTGTGTGGATTGGGTATCTTTCCTGTAGACATTATTTCACCTAGTCCAGAACAAGTGTCATTGTGCCAAAGAACCTCGGAGTAAGTGATTGTAGACTCCATGGTCAATGATGCTAGGGACTGCTGGAAGGCTGCATAAAACTCTTAAGGAACTCAAAGAGTTGGCCCTTATTTGTCTGTTGTTATGTGAGGGTTATCCAGGATTATTGCATTTGCTCTGTCATGTGCTCAAGGATTGTGTGAGGATTATTAATAAAAACAAGGTGTTTGTTTAAGACTAGATGGCTTGTTACTACACCTATAAAATGGTTTTTCATTTGTCTTGCCTTGAAAGGTAGGTTAGTAAAGGCTTGTAGGGCTGGGCAATTCAGACCCTTGTGTTGGTTGATTTAGGAAAGGTGTCATCTGGCCTGCTTTGAGTGATCTTCTGCGTACACAGAATTACTACACAGGAGACAGTTGTGTTTCAAGAGCAGAGGTGTTTTTAACAGTGAAGAAAATAAACTGTAGCAACAGGAGCCAGGGAAAGATAGTGGGGCGGAGGCAATAAGGAAAGGAAAAAAAATGTACCTGCCTCTCGTCATTCACTGCTTGCGGCTCTTCTGATGTGTGTGTGCGCACTGGCTCAGGCTCCCAGACTCCCCTACGGCCAATCCAGACGCTGCTCTCATGAAGGTAATAACCAGGAGAGCAGCGTCGGAATTGGGCGGAGTGGGTTTGTTTTGTGTTCCCAAAGGGAACTGGGAGCCTATGCCTGCTGTTGTTCTCCACCCAGCAATGCAGCTGGGTTGGAGAGATGTCAATGCACGTCAGTTTGGCCATCCTTAGATGGCTGCCCAAACATGTGCACTGACAGCAGGACCCACCGCTCCTCCTGGTCTTCCACCATTTTTTATTATGGCCCACCCGCAAGACTCGGCTCCAAACGAAAAATGAAATGATAATAAACATGTTATTATAATTTCATTTTTTGTTTGCCTCTGCTGGTGGGAGGAGATGCTCCTTCACCTTAACGGAGGAGCCGTCTCTGAAAGCAAACAGTTGGTTCAGGTTAGTGAGCGAGATTGTCTAGAATGGAACTGATGGAACACCTAAAATGATTTTTTTTGTGTAGGTGCCGGGTTGATGATGATTTTGTTGTTAGGGTAGAGATGTACTGTTTTAGTGGTGGGTTAGCTATACAGTGGCTATCTGTTCATTTAAGGTGTAAAGCTGTTTTCATGGAGTCAGGGAGGAATTGAGGACAGAAAGCATTAATAGGTATACGTTAGGGTCAACAATTCTGTGAAGTAGTTGTTATTTCATCACATTGATTGTGATAGAGCAGTTTCTTTACATGCTATGTTACATCATGTGTCAGGGACTGCTTATTTGTTATGCTTTTTTGAAAATGTAAAATCAAATAACAACCCACACTAAGAAATTTGATCCCAAATCAAGGGGACAATCAGAGACATAGAAAGTTATTGTTCAGGGACATTTTGAGAAGGACTCAAATGAAGAGGTACATACTTTGGACAAATCAATGGATACCACATGTAATAGTGTTTATACTTTTTTCAATACATTTAATATTAAAGCAGTATGGAAAACACATATTGTGAATTCTGTTTTACATCCCTAGAGAGCTTTTAGCATATGAATAAATGGCAAGAAAATCAACTCACATCTACTTATCAATTAAAGTAATCCAATCCGTAAAATCTATTTGAATGCCATCAAATTTGGGATGAATTATTATCATAATCCAAGTGTACTCAAACAGCAGAGGTTCTGGATACAATATTAGTAACTTGCAGGTCAATGGCCGTCAATAGAGTTGTCATTTTCCTAGAAAATTCTTCGCTCAGGGCAAAATCAGAACATTTTATATGACCACATTCAAAGACAGTGCTTCTCTGCATTTCCAAGGGCATTTATTTGGTCATTTTGGGTATCAATAGAATGTACAATAAAAAAGACCCAATGTTCAGCTCCAGGAATTAGACGTGGTGATCAGCCATTTTACCCAACAAGCAACTAACTGACTGATATTCCAGAAATAAACTTTTTTCAAGAGACTTGCAGTTTGACTTAAGTCTCTTTACCCACATGTGGAACATTGCTCTCACCCTCTCGCTTTGCGCAAAAAGGTCATCGGGACATACATACGTGATGCTCTTTGTTGGTGTAAAAGGTCATTTTATTAGAACAGGATTTAAACACAAACAATACTTTAAAACCTTTTAACTGTATATCTCTTAAAGCAGACTTTAACTTTTACAAAACTCCCTCTCCTTCATTTTGTCCTCAAATGTCTCCCTTCAATTTTCCTGCCCTATGTGCTCCCTTATTCCGCCCATGCCTTCCTTGCCTATAGCCTACCCCTCCCCGCTCTGATGCTTCACCTCCTTGTTTTCCCCCTGGAAGGGTGGACAAGCCCGCACCTGGCTCTCCACCCTCCCCCATCTCCTGCTACCTCTTTACACTCACCTGTCCTAAATGACTGTTATCCCCCCCTACCTGACATAACTAATATACCCAACTAAAAAAAACCTTCCTCCCCCTGTCTTCCTAGCTGGGTGGGTGGGTGGTACCTAAAAATAAACCTTCTTCCCTCCTAGTCGGCGCGCAAAAGGGGCCGACCCCACCCTCCACCCCCCTTTTAAACCTACCCTAGAAACCCGCCCCCACTTATCTCCTGTCCTATCAGGCGCCTTGCGCGCCACTTCCCCCGTCCCGAATCAACCCGCGGAGAGACTAGACTGCGTCTCTCTCTCCGCGGGTCCCCTCATCGGGACATACATACGTGACGCTCTTTGTTGGTGTAAAAGGTCATTTTATTAGAACAGGATTTAAACACAAACAATACTTTAAAACCTTTTAACTGTATATCTTTTAAAGCAGACTTTAACTTTTACAAAACTCCCTCTCCTTCATTTTGTCCTCAAATGTCTCCCTTCAATTTTCCTGCCGTATGTGCTCCCTTATTCCGCCCATGCCTTCCTTGCCTATAGCCTACCCCTCCCCGCTCTGATGCTTCACCTCCTTGTTTTCCCCCTGGAAGGGTGGACAAGCCCGCACCTGGCTCTCCACCCTCCCCCATCTCCTGCCAACCAGAGAAACCCGTGAGGCGTTTCGCTGCCCCACCCCCTTTATTTCCGGGTGCACAAATTTGTGCCCCATGCGCTTTCTAGCATCAGTCTCAATTCTGTGATATAATATACCATACCATACTGAGATAAATGGACCCCATCGTCTCGAAACAAAACTTGTTCTTGTTCTTTTATGTCCCCATGTCTCAAAACTTTAATCCCCTGGGCCCAGCAGAAGACTCTCATAGCTCTGTTCAATTTTTTCCGAGCCCGCTCTATGGCTCCATGATTGATCGCCCCTCTCCATACCCTTCTTGGCACAAATTCCATCCATATCAAACATGTTCCATATAGTTTCTGTTTTAAAAGTTCCAAATCCCTCTGCATCAATTGAATCAAAGTGAGCCCCGATAGCTTCACCAGATCATTCTCCCCCAGATGTATCAATAACAAATCTGGGCATCCCCACTGAGGCAAGTTACTCGTGATAAATGGAAGCAGGCTCCCCCACCTCATACCGCTCTTGCCCCACCAACGCACTTCATGGCTTCTGCTGGGCAGTCCCAATGATCTGCCGTAAACCTGCTTCTCTGCAAATTTCGCTGCCCAGTGCACAAACGAATGGCCAACCAACCATGTCGTCATCTTTCCCGTCTCCGGCCCGGCCACACAGCCTGTAAAGAAACAACATTGTAACAAATGCGTGAAAATACACAAACCCCCCCCCCTCCCCTTTATTCTTCCTTCTATCAGCTCCATGTTCTTCAAGGCCTAACATACCTCTCGCAGCACCTAGACTTCCATCTCCCTATGGCCTTGATCTTAGCCCAATCCCATCCCAAGTGTGCTGCCTCCGTTGCCGCGCCAATCCTAAATGAGTGTGTTCCGTAGTCACCTGCGCGCCGCCCTATCCTTCCTAAGGCCATCCTCATGACTTGTAGAAGTTGAGAACTTGTTAGCTTCTTACCTGACGCATGCATGAAAACCCCTGTTTCACCTGCCCCTGGCCATCTCTCTTTGAAATTGACCCATTCCTCGACTGGACAGGCTAACTCCACACCCCCTTTTCTCAACCATATCCACTTGCCTTTCCCCAGCTGGTCCGTTTTTGACCGTCTTAGCCATATCCCCAACCTGTCTCTATGCACGCATACCTCTTTTCTTCGTACCCCAATTCCTTTCCCCACCCCTAACAACTCTGATACTCTAAATGCGCCAAAAAACATCCACAACATACATAGCCTAAATAAACTCGCCTCGTAGTCATCCTTACAACAAACTGGTAGCACCTGTACCATCTCTACCAACATCTCGAACGTAATGGGTTCCCTTGCTGGCTTGTCACTGCTCGCTCTAACCCTGCTCCATCCCTTCAGCATTTTACCCAATAAATCATTGCGCGCTGGGTCATAACCGAAAAACAATTTGCCATAAAAGGAAACACCAGCCAGTTTCCCCCCAATTGTTGCTGGAGATAATCCCTCCCCAATCAGAAACAGCACGAAACGTCTAGTCCTGGCTTCCAATATTGGCAGGCTTTGTGCCCAAAAATTGCCCCGAAACTGTTCAAAAGATTGAAAATCCAACCATGCCATTCTGTAATTACGCCGAGTGGATACTGCTAATGACATCTCCACCAGCCCCGTGATCATCATGCCCCCCATTCCCAGATGTCTGCCGGGACCACAGTCTTGATCTGATCCGCTCCAGGTGCCAATTCGCGGAAATGCCGCCACTGTGAACGAGATAGTGAGTCTGCAATCTCGTTGTAAATCCCTGTTATATGCGCAGCTTTAAAAATAACATTCAGAGACAGGCATAACAACATGAACTGGCGCAACAAGCGCAAAACTCTGAGGTCCCTTGCTCTCCGTCTATTGACTAGTTCTACCACTGCCATATTGTCTATCTGAAACATCACTGTCCTGTTGGCTAATTCTTGTCCCCACACTGCCAGCGCAACTAAAAGGGGAAAAAACTCCAAAAACGCAATGCTTCTTCCTTGCTGCATCCAAGACGCCGGCCATGTCTCCGCACACCACCTCCCGTCCCAATACAAACCAAAACCTGATGCACCTGCCGCGTCTGAAAATATTTGTACTTGCCATACCGTGTCTGACTCCCCAAAAGCCATCGGCACTCCATTGAAATGTCTCAGAAAAATCTCCCATACTCTAATGTCCTCTCGTAACGTCACTGATACTCTTATCCTGTGGTGCGGAAGTACAGCGCCTGACATGGAGAATCCCAAACGCCTACAAAAAGTTCTACCTCCCCTAACTACTCTGCACGCAAAATTAAGGTAGCCTAATAGCCTCTGAGCCATTCTCAGGTCCATTTTGTGCAAAGCGCGTACCTCCGCTAGGCACGCCAGCATTTCTCCCACCTTTGCCGCTGGCAAACGGGCGACCAGGTCTTTTGTGTCCAATTCAATGCCCAAAAAGGTTAAAATCGGCGCGGGGCCCTCCGTGTTTTCTGGAGCCAAGGGCACACCTGCCTGTTGTGTCATTCTCTGGAAAGCATCCAGAGCCCGCCCACACGCCCCTGATGCCGCTGGCCCCACGAATAGGAAATCATCTAGGTAATGCGTCACCCACCTATGTCCACTCGCCCTTACAAAAACCCATTGTAAAAATGTGCTGAAAGTCTCAAAAAGAGCACATGATATCGAGCAGCCCATGGGCAGCACCCTGTCCACGTATATGTTGCCGTCCAGCTGCATGCCCAAGAGGTCGAAATCTGCTGGATGAATAGGAAGCAGTCTAAAAGCTGATTGAATGTCGCATTTTGCCAATTCCGACATCCTGCCACATCTTAGAACCAGCTTTATCGCATCATCCACTGACGCGTAGACTACTTTAGAATCCTCTTGGGCAATAAAATCGTTGACAGACGTCCCTTCCGGCCAAGACAAATGATGAATCAAACGGAATTCCCCCTGTGCTTTTTTGGGTACCACTCCCAAGGGGGATATCATCAGGGTGTCACTTGGCCACCTGGAGAATGGACCTGCTATCCTGCCTAAAGATACTTCTTTCTCCAATTTTTCCTGTACTATCTGCGGGCTTTCTTTTGCTGACCGCAAATTTTCAGCCCATCTCCGTTGCCTAGGGCCCTGATAACCTATTCTAAAACCTTCTCTAAACCCCCATTCTAGAAAACGCGCTTTTTCCCTATCTGGGTAACTATGTAACCATGGTAAAAGGAAGTCCAGTCTAACTGGTGTAGGCCCCTTTATGCGCAGGAGTGCCATGTCCCCCTCTCCCTCTGGCGGCCCTCCACTGTTCAGCTGGGCTGGACAAAGAGAAACATTGGGTGACTGGATGACGGCCCCCGCACTTGGAGCAGTCGTGCTTGAACCTGCATTGTGCCCTGGAACAAAAACCTTTGTTAAAGTTCCAACAAGCCCCTGCCGTTGTCCCTGTTGTCTTAGTGGTATTGCCCGCCCCTCCCTGGGCGGGGCGAGCTTGAAAGGGCTTGTAAGTCACTGGCAGGCCACTCGCAGTGTGAGTGGACGCCGCTGTCTGTGCCGATGCCATCCATTGCATCCACAATTCGGGGTCCACGTCACCCCATGGTTTTTCCGGATTAACACTCACCCGGGCCCTGAATTCCTCATCGTAACTGAGCCATGCGAAACCTCCAAAATGCATTTGGGCCTTCCTAATTATATCCATGTATTTAAAAAGTGCAATGGCCCTGTCCGGGTATTTCTCGCAGTATATACTGGCGAATATCAGAAAGGCCGATGTCCAGTTGTCCATTGTTATCGGTACCCGGGGCCTACGTGCTAATTCCCATTCTTCCTCTTTGGACCCTTCCTTTGCCTGTATGTCCCTGTGTAACAGTTTAAAAACGTCTACATATTCGTGTTTCCATATTTTGTTTTTTGTTTTCTCGGCCACATGCGAGCCTAGTGGCATGGCTAAACCCATGTACGGCAATCTCTTTCTGTGCCCTCCCCCCTCCTTGTCGTCTCCCGTCTTTTCTCCTGTATCCGCCTTCCCTGCTGTGTCCGTCCCGCTCGTGGCGGTGCCTTCTTTATCTTTGTTCTCTACAGTCTTCTGAATCTCGCTGCCACCTGCCTTCTCTACGACTGACCCTTCACCCACCCCAATGGACCTTTTCGTGTTAACCTCCCTTGTTGTCCCGCTCCCTTCGCCCCACACTGACCACCAATTCTTACCTCCGGCGGTGTCTCCAAAACTCCTTGGTATTCTTTTTTGGCTTCTGCCACGCGGCGTAAGTTGCCGAACACCAGAGGGGCCTTCCAAAGGAGCCGTAACCTGCAAAACAGAGCACGAAGAAGAGGTTGCGCCGCTCTTGCGCCCTCGCCCGCCCCCCTTTTTCACAGCGCTCACCTCCCAATCTCGTATTTCACCATCCTCCCATTCATCCCCGTCCTCCTCGTAATCCAATTCCAAATCATCTTCGCCTTCCCATTGGCCTTTACTTTGGCCCCTTTCTCTCACATTGATTGAGGCACTCTTGTTTGCCTCCTTGCCTGCAGAAAGCGTGTCCTCTTGACGTTGTCCTCGTTCCCTCGGTGTGGAGAAGGCCGCCAAAGACCCCTCCAGTGCTTCGTGCCAACGTGTATGGGCCGTCTTGCGCCCAGTCGGCGTGTACCTCCTCTTGCCAACCTCTGTCGTTGGCATTGCTGCCCTGTTGTCCCTGTGACCATCTGCATCACCGGGTTTCGCCGCGCCGCCTAACCCTTCGGCCGCTCTAGCCTCTTGACCCTGTTCTCCTCTTAATTGCGGCACCCAAACCCAGCTTCCTCTCTCTTGCCCTGTCTGCCGCAAACCTGTTTGCCCTTCGGCCTCTCTAGTTTTTGGCGTGGTCTCGCAGTAGGCAATCGCCTCTTCCCTGTCTTTGCACAGCTGTGCCCACCTGGCCTCCGTCTCTAATACCACCCTGCGCTGTTCCCTATTTCTGGCCTCTAGATCCCAGGTATCTACCTGTTCCCAGTTCCCCTGCGCGTGCGAACTCCGGCTCTCCGCGACCCTTGTTTCCTGTGGTGTCTTGACTTTCCCCCCCCTGGCCTGGCGTGGCGCCGTCTTGGCCCTCCCCGGCCCGCCCCTGCCTTTTCCGGTGTACTTGCCTCTTTTCTTTACTGGCGCCCCTAACCAACCTGGGTTGGGGGCCTCCCCCCTGTGGTATGACAGATCCAGGGGGGCAAAATCCCCGCTGGGCCCCGTAATTGGCTGCCCTGTCTCCCTGCCTTGCCCTGTGGCCCCTGCCCCCCCCGCCACCTGCCCGCCCTCGCCGGCGGGGTCAAAACCCGCCTGCGCACTGTCTGTTCCCCTGTCCTGGGTAGCTTGTGTCTCTTCTCCAAACATCAGCGGGCTCTGTGCCCCGTGAAGTATGTGCGCCCTTGTGTCCTGTCCGGGGGGGATGGGCCCTTCATCTTTTTCCCCATCGGAGTCCTGTGACTCGCAAGCCGCTACTGCGGCCGCGACCCTCCCAGATGCTGCCCTGGTGGGGCGTGTCATCCCAACCCATGCCTGCTCAAGGACCCTTGGCCTGAGTAAATCTGCCCTGCCTGCTTCCCCCAGCACGCGTAGTGCGGCCCTCACAGCCTCCGCATCGTGGCCTGTGGCCATATTGCCAGCCTATAATACCAGCTGCCGTTCTACTGTGGTCCTATTAAAATTTCCTACACTCCTTGTATATATGTATATGTGTTGGTTATGGTTATCCTAATGCGTGCTCCTGACTATCTATATGTAATTGTATATATATATATATATATATATTTTTTTTTTTTTGCTGGCAACCTAATGTTGCAGTTATGGAAACCAGAAATTCCCGTTTTTTTTTTTTTTGTCCGAGGGGCCTTCCCCGCCCGGTGCGCGTTTATTTACTCCCTAGATGTGCCCCCCCCGTGGGGGTGTGGTGGCGCCGCTGCGCCGCTAAAACTGCTGATGCGGGCCTTTTTACCGGCCTCCGCGCGTCGCCTGCTGCCCGGGGGGCCGCCTTGTGTCCGCGCGCGCTCTCCGCACGTCCGGAATAAACTATGCCCGCGGGGGCCGGCTCCCTTGAAGCGGCGCGCCGCTCCGAAAATGCCCAAGGGGGTGGCCTCCCCCGTTTCAGCTCACGGCCGTTATAAATCTGCCCGCGGGGCCGCCCCCCCCTCCCACCTTCCCGATGCCCTTCTACCTTTTTCTGTCCTTGTCCCGGGGGCCTGCTAATAAGAAAAAACCCCTCGCCGCTAAAATGGCCTAACTGCCTAAATTGGGGACTCCTTACCTCTACCTAAAAATAAACCTTCTTCCCTCCTAGTCGGCGCGCAAAAGGGGCCGACCCCACCCTCCACCCCCCTTTTAAACCTACCCTAGAAACCCGCCCCCACTTACCTCCTGTCCTATCAGGCGCCTTGCGCGCCACTTCCCCCGTCCCGAATCAACCCGCGGAGAGACTAGACTGCGTCTCTCTCTCCGCGGGTCCCCTCAGCAACATTTAACCAGTCTATCTGAGTCTGAATTCTAATGCTGAATTATTTTATATGAATTAACCCTTCCACATCGGACCCTCTTCACTCATTAGAGCTTTTCATCTTATAATTTCTCTTTCTACCTCTAACTGTTCACCTCCCGGTGAAGCTGTGCAAGTAAATGACATAGCATTCCTGGAGAGTTCATACATAATACGCTTTTCAAATTTATTTCAAAGTATACTTCTTCTTAATTACTGTAGTCGAAGGCCAGTGATGCACATTGAAATCTGCACCGTACAAATCTGACTATAAAACGACAGGAAAAGAAGTCTTTCTTCCATCAGAATATAATTGCCAGTAGGGATAGTGAATGTAAATTGGGTTTGGTCAAGCCCTGGAGAAAAGTTATTTTGCCAAGCACTTATGAAAGCTAGATTGACCTTACAATATGTTGTACTTTTAAATAGTTTAGTCTGAATATCTCACAGTCTTTAGAACAGTGCATATGGTACTAATCCTTTCAGTGCTTGATTTGTAAATAAAAACGTGCCGGTGCCCGAAGCCCTCCTCTTAAACATGGGGCTGCTGCATTTAAATGTGCAATCACGGAATACTAAAGAAGCGTAATCCTGAAGCCATATGGGTACCTCTTCAATCCATTTAAAGCCACTCACTGCCCCTTCAGCTTACTCTTGCAGCTTTCTGCTTTCTACCTTTGAGACGCTTTTTCGTTTTTCTCTTTCTTCGTCTTTCCCATATGTGTCTTTTGCTCTTAGCAAATGCTTGAGGTAGAAGAATAAGCATCGGCCCTCAAAAATAAGTGCCGGTGCTTAGCACCGGAGACAACAAGCACAAATTAAGCACTGAATCCTTGCTTTCTTAATTCGTAATCAACTAGTGATAGCGTGTTCCACTCAACAACCCTTCTCAATTTGGTCTCACTACCCAAATATCAAAGATCATTCTCAGCTGAGTCCCATATACATATTGCTCAGTATCTGGTACCACTGAGCTCCCCCTTTAAAGTGGAATCCAACAGTACACCCTTCAGCACTTCCTGTATTTTTCTATTTCTAACAAAATTATTTGTTTTCTTCAGTACTTGCTTAATTTCTTCCTCCGGTATTACAATTGGTAAAATCTGGATTTAATGAATTTGCACCTTGTAATCCTACCTGGATAATTGACTGCACACGTTCCATGTTCCCAAGTCCATCATAATTTTTTTAACGCCAGGTAGATGTTAGATTGTTATAAAGAAATATGATTGGAAGCAATATAGACCGCAATATAGTCATTATGAGTTGTTATTAAACAAAATTCGTATGCATCTGTGAAGTTTCTATTCATGTATGGCTACTCATGGATATGTTCAATGCATTAGATTTGGAACGGTGGATCGATAATGCCAATGCTCGGCGAAGATTAACTTCTAAACTATATTTGACAGCCTAGAATTGGAAGGAGCCTGGTGCTCGCAAATGGACGTTAAGGATTTTTAGTGTCAAAAGTCAAAAAATCATTTTGCGAAATGGAGTGCTTCCTGTACTCTGAAAAAAAATCAAAGGCCTTCTTGATAACTTTTTGCACTGCTAGATGGCACCTTTTAATCATGGAAATCGATTTCAGTCTACAAACTTTGTGGCAAATGAAACAGTTATTTAATTTCAACTCCACACATGTTGTGTATTAGATCTTTTTTCCATGTCGCCTAATGTATGTCGACATGACAACGAGAAAGGTCCACATCCGAATAAATGAACACTGCAGTACTATAAGATGTAGAAAAGACAATACGAAAATGACCAACCACTTTCTGGAGAAAAATCATACAGAGAATGACTTTCAGTGGTTCGCCTTAATCAAACCACACACACAGACATGAAAGCAACACTGCTGTACTATGCACAAACGTGGATACATAGGTTAAAAACAGACATTAAAGAACTGAATAATAATATAGTCTTGACCCAATTCAATCAATATGGATAGTGGCAGATGACAATCAACTGACTTTATTAGAATGCCCACTTTCTATAATATGATCATAGATCATGCCAGCATAACCCACAGACACACTGGGATTATTGTGACCCTCCTACCCCCCTGTTTATGCCTAAATACACTTACATAAAAAAACTATCATATATCCCAGAACTTGGGGCACAGACCATTAGCATACATATATATGCCTATTTGAGATTTTGCAGTGATCCCATATAGTTATTATTTGTAACTAGGAAGCTGGACTAATACAGGTTCTCTACTTTCTCAATCGATGTACTTATACATGCCATCCACATTAGGAATATTACCGTACGTGAATAGGACAATTGGTTACCGCAACACTAAAATAGCATGTCTGTCATGCCTAAACGTATATAGAGTATTAGCCTTTTATTGGCTCTGGGAACTTCATAGAACCAAGTCACAGCTAGTTTCCCCTGGTCAGGGTGCTTTGCCATCCTGTGTAAAACTCTTGCATGGAAACATGTGCTATAGGGCAGTTGCAGCTCCCTGGACTACTTTTCCCCGCAACTCTGGCCGCATACACATGAGTATCCTGACGTGTTTCCTCGCGCCCACTTTCAGCAGGTACACGGAAATATAACATTACACCTCCCGATCTGTGCTATAATAATTCGGCTGGTGCTGGAAGATATTGTAGGCACTGTGCTCCAGACAGTCTCCTTGATGAAGTAGGTGAATCTTCAATGGAGATTAGTGCTGCTTGGCACATTTCATCACAAATAGATGAGCTTTTGATTAATCTCTTCATGGCCATTTCCCACTGCCACTAATGATTTACTTCTTGTGCATGTTTTCGATTTACCACGGCGTCCTGGCATACATATCATCGCATACAATAAGTGAAGGCCGCTGCATTCAGCATACATTAAGGTGCATTACTTATTATTAACTACTCTAAACTCCTGAGTCATCACTCATAGTTGTAGACAGGAAGCTTATTTATCTAGACTCTTTGAATGTATCAGTTGAGCCCCTTCTAATCTTAAAGTTTTATATTTTCACTCAATTGTGTGACTACAGGAATTGCCAATCTCTGTCCAAACCATAAAATAGGAATACACCACCATTAGGGTAAGAAATGTTAGCATACAGATATACTTTGCTGCTTTCCACCATTCACGTGCTGTGTTTTTTCAGTGTCACCTTTGTGTCATAAGTGTAAAGCGTTTAGCCTGTCACTGGCACGAACAGCTAGCATGTGGTCGTTCATGATTGTGAATGAAATATATCTCATGCATTAAATTTTTTATGTCCACTAGGTTGCATTTAGGTTTCCTATGAAAGCAGGAAATCACCATTTGCACGTCTAAATTAAGAGGATTCATGAAGGGATCCTTTATATGCCCTGATGAATGCCCCTGACCTGTCTCTAGGCACTAGCTGTGGCAAAACCATGAAGGGACAGTGGCCCTGATTTAAGAGGGCCTAGTGCCACTTTAGCACTGCCTTAGTGTCGTTTTTTTGATGCTAAGGTGGTATTTTTCCCATGCCATATTTACAAAGTGGGGTGTTGTGTGCGTATGTACATTCCTTGGGGGAATGTATGGCCGATGACACGAAGGAATTCCAATGTATATGACGCTGGCGTTCCTCTCGGTCAGTTGAGCCTGGACGCGCTACGGTGCAGACCTGTTCCCTTGCTGTACTGGCGTACATAAATAAAGAAGACTGACACTCACCGTGGCTCCTGTTCTACTTCCACCATCACCACTTCAATCTGGCGACGAGTATGGTGGAAATGTAAAGTGCCTGGAAGCGTGTCGACTGGCTCTTCGTTTATCTTCTGCTGGCGCATACTAGCGGTGATTGGTGTCTCCTCGCATCGTCGTTGAAGCAGTTTTTTTTTTCTGTTTTAATATATGCACATTGAATTTTGGGGATTCTCCTTCTCTGCCACATACGCGATCTTCACGCGCGAGCGGAAACCGTTATTCAATCTAGTCACGGGCCGCTCAGCGTGCATTGGGTGGTCGCGTGTTGTCTCCTGGCAACGGGCGCGCGTCCCAGAAGAATCTTAACGTCTCCAAGGGAACGGAGATGCAGTATCCAGACGCGTTAACTCGAGAGGATTAGAGCATTTCCTTTGTAACAGAAACAGCGTGCTGCGCTACAGTGTGTGAGCGGAGCGTCTCCAAGGCAACGAGAGACGCTCTGCACGTAGTTCCAGCAATTTTCCTTTAGTGTGGTGTGCTTTCGTATTATATTTACAACTAAAACGCACGATTGTTTTTTTTTCTTTTACACAAAAAGAAAAAAAAGAGAAGAAAAAGAATGAATAATAAGAAAAAAATATATAAGCAGCGATTTCTTTTAAAAAAGGGAACAGGTCTGAGGAGTTATTGTTGGCAAGCCAGTATATACCATTTTTTTTATTGTGACAATTTACTGGAACTGTGCATCAAGGCGTGGGTGACATGGCGCAGCATAATTTTACTATTATTCCCCCACAAGCATTTTGGGCTGCGGGGAGTGCTCCGCTTGTTAAATGGACAGAATGGAAAGACTATGGTGGTCATTACAACCCTGGCGGACGGTGTTAAAGTGGCGGTAAGACTGCCAAAAGGCCGGCGGTAAAAAAATTGCAATTACGACCGTGGCGGAAACCGCCAACAAAGACAGCCACTTTAACACTCAGACCGCCACGGCGGTACAAACAAACAGCGCGGCGGTCACCGCCAACAGACAGGCGGAAGACAATGTACCGCCCACACTATTATGACAGTCCAATCCGCCACCGTTTCCAGGGCGGATTCACCACGGATAAAAACAGGGCGGAAACAGGATTTGGAAGGGAAAACGCTTACCTCTACACACTCCACGAAGAATCCGGACGCCATGGAACCAGAACTCCAAATCCTACCTGCGATAGTCTTCCTGCTCTTGTACCAGGAGCACCAACGCTGGTGGCGAAGACCACAGTGAGTACTGCACCTACGACACAGGGGAGGGGGAGGCAAAAAACAGGGACACACACACGCAACACCCCCACCCTCATCCACTACAACACACACACCAATACATATCTATACATTATAGTTACGCCCCCCAACCACCCCCGGAAGAATGCAAAGACAAAAGGAAATGGGCGTAATCATTGTAATATATCAAAATGCAGTACGGAAAAATATACATAGATACACCATTAACTAAATATACACCAAGAATAGTAGTCCAGGTATTGCACAATTCATAGTCCGTGGACCACTGGGCACAAAATGCATGGGCGAGGCCCACACTCGATACCAGATCAAAACAGAGAGAACACTGCAGGGGCATCAGATAGAAATACAACAGGCACCTCAGGGGGAAGGGAATGGGGGGCACCTCAGTCGGATGAGTGCACGACGCCAGGTCCACAAGGGGGCTCCATGCCCATTGATGTATCCTGGGGAGTGCAAAGCCACAGTCTCTCAAGTCTATACAGTGGGTGACTTGCCCACTGCTGTATCCTGGGGAGTGCAAAGCCACAGTCTCTCAAGTCTATACAGTGGGTGGGTTGCCCACTGCTGTATCCTGGGGAGTGCAAAGCCACAGTCTCTCAAGTCTCTACAGTGGGTGGTTTGCCCACTGTTCAATCCTTGGGAGTGCAAAGCCACAGTCTCTCAAGTCTCTACAGTGGGTGGTTTGCCCACTGTTCAACCCTGGGGAGTACAAAGCCACAGTCTCTCAAGTCTCTACAGTGGGTGGCTTGCCCACTGCTGTATCCTGGGGAATGCAAAGCCACAGTCTCTCAAGTCTATACAGTGGGTGGCTTGCCCACTGCTGTATCCTGGGGAGTGCAAAGCCACAGTCTCTCAAGTCTCACAAGTGGGTGGGTTGCCCACTGTTCCATCCTGGGGAGTACAAACCCACAGTCTCTCAAGTAGATAACAGTCTCCACTGTTTCTGGAGGGGGAGTGGTGCCCAGAGTGCTTCATCCTGTGAAGGACAGAGGTAGTGGATGCATGTCTCCACTGGTTCTGGAGGGGGACTGGTGCCCAGAGTGCCTCATCCTGTGAAGGACAGAGGTAGTGGATGCATGTCTCCACGGGTTCTGGAGGCGGACTGGTGCCCAGAGTGCATCACTCACCCCGTGACGGTCCCAGTTGCGTCAGTGCCCCAGCCGCTTATGGGCTAGCGGTGCTTGAGTTGACGTGCCCTGTTCAGCGGTGCTTGAGTTGGCGGTGCCCTGTTCAGCGGTGCTTGAGTTGGCGCTGCCCTGTTCAGCGGTGCTTGAGTTGGCGAGGCCCTGTTCAGCGGTGCTTGAGTTGGCGGTGCCCTGTTCAGCGGTGCTTGAGACGGCAGTGCCCTGTTCAGCGGTGCTTGATTTGGTGGTGCCCTGTTCAGCGGTGCTTGATGTGGCTGGCGAGGCCCTCCTGGGCAGCGTGGATGGGGCTGGTGGGCCCTCCTGGGCAGCGTGGGTGGGGCTGGCGGGGCCCTCCTGGGCAGAGTGGATGGGGCTGGTGGGGCCCTCCTTGGCAGCGTGGATGGGGCTGGCGGTGGCCTCCTGGGCAGCCGGGATGGGACTGGCGGGGCCCTCCTGGGCAGCGGGGATGATGGCGGTCTTCTCCGCCGTGCTTCTGTTCCCAGACTTGCCGGGTTTCTTTTGGCCCTTCCCCACCTTGGGAGGTGTCACAGCTGAGTCCACACTCCCACCGGGACCCCTGGAAGCGGCTTGGGGGGCTGGAGTCTTCCCCTTCTCCCACCGGGCACTGGCCAACTTCTGGAGCTGCACAGGGGGGGAATGGCTGTGCTGTAGCTTCGTGAAGCACTGGCTGTCCTGGTGGACGGTACACTCCACATACCTGTGACTACAGGCACCACTGGTCCCAGAGATGTTGTGGCTGAGGTGCTAGTACGGGACCTCTGAGGTGGACGGGGTGGGGGAGGTGTGGGAAAAAGTTCAAGGCTGGACAGGAAAACTTTTTGGGATACACTGGGACGGGTAGCTGGAGGGGGTTTGGGAGTGGAGGAAGAGGTGGTGGTAGTAGGAGGTGTACGTTTGGTGACTTTAGGTGCAGGTGCAGGTGCATGCGCTGGAGGCTGCCGTGAGGTGGATGGCTGTTGGATGGGTGTGTGCCTGCGTTTGTGTATCTTGGGAGGGGGCGTCACACACACACTGGGAGAGGACACAGGGGACGTGTGAATGGTAGTGGGGGTGGTGACTGCAAGTGAGTGGGGTGTGCTGGTGGGTGTGCTGGTGAGGGACGTAGTGGCTGTAGAGGTAGTGCATGCAGGTGTGTGTGTAGACAAGACTGGGAGGGAGGAGGGAGACGACGAGGAGGGGGACACAGTGGAGGCAGTGGATGTTGGTGTGTCTGGATGTGGGTGATGCTTGCGTGAGTGCCTGTGGGATGTGTGGTGCTTATGTTTGCCTGAGCTTCCCTTGTGTGGTGAGGTGTGTGCAAGCAGGTCTGATGGTGTGCTTGGGATAGGCAGAGGTACAGGGGATTGGGTCTGGGTGGAGGAAGTGGGAGGGGGGAGGCTAGACACAGGGACAATGGCTGCCATCAGTGCTGAGGCCAGAGTTTGAAAGGCTCGGTGAAGGGCCGCCTGACCAGAATGAATGCTCTCCAGGAATGCATTGGTTTGTTGCAACTGCCTTTCTACACCCTGGATGGCATTCAAAATGGTAGACTGCCCAACAGTGAGGGACCTGAGGAGGTCAATGGCCTCCTCACTGAGGGCAGCATGGTTGACTGTGGCAGGGCCTTGGGTGCCTGGGGCGAAGGTGATGCCCACCCTCCTGGGTAAGCGGGCACTGGGCGAAGGCTTGGGGGCTGCTGGGAGGGCGGTGCTGGTAGGGGGGGTGGTGGCTGTACCTGTAGATGCGGGGGGCACAGATGTTGCCGCCACCACAAGGGAGCTCCCATCAGAGGACGAGTCCTTGTTGCTGGTCCCAGCTCCATGGAGCTCCCCTTGCCCTCCGTCCCACTGGTGAATTCTGAGTCCGAAGTGTGGCCCTCCATGGCCATGTGGGATGCAGCTCCGTTGTGCTCCAGTGCCACTGCTCCTCTGCCTGATGATGCTAATGCACACAAGAACAGGGAGACCACAAAAAGGGGGGGGGGGACAGAAGAAAGACATGTTGAGTGCATGGCTCACCGCTACCGTTGGCGGACAAGACAGACACAGAAGCCCCCTGCACTACGCCGTGCTCTTGGGCTCTACAGTGCAATTCCTGGGAAATGGCCTACAAGGTTATGGACGACATCTGCACACATAGATGACACTGGGGCATGAATAGCTGTACTTGGCACTCTACAGAGGTGGGGTGGGGGGCCACAGGGCCATGCCTTACGGAGGGGCCTAGCCTACGGAACTCGGCCTGGCCTAGGGAAACCCACAGCCCTCCTCCCCCACCCAGACAACTCCACTGCGTGCAAAGTCAGCTGAATGATAGTGTACTCACCCCCTTGTGTCTGCTGTGATGCCCTCAAGCGCCCATCCAACTCCGCGTAGGCCACCGCCAGGATCCTGAACATCAGGGGGGTCATGGTTCGACGGGCACCCCTCCCACGTTGGGAGGCCATCCTCAGCTGAGCCTCCGCCGTATTCTTGCTCCAGCGGCGAATGTCCTCCCATCTTTTCCGGCAGTGGGTGCTCCGTCTATGGTATACCCCCAGGGTCCGGACGTCCTTGGCGATGGCACGCCAAATATCTTTCTTCTGGTGGGTGCTGACCTACATGAAATATACAGAGATAGAAGAGAAGTCATTACCAACTGCACCGTCAAAGTGAGTGGCCCCCATCCCTACCCTTGCCATGTGGCACATGCACCCACCGTCTTTCATGCACGCAGAACTGTGCACCCTTCCTTCTTACATCCAGCCCTCTCCACACAGGCATAGCCCATACAACATGCTCCCTGTGTACTTACCTGTTTGCCTGGAGGACCGTAGAGTAGCGTGTACTGGGGGAGGACCCCATCGACGAGCTTCTCCAACTCCTCCGATGTGAAGGCAGGGGCCCTTTCCCCAGACGCAAGAGCCATTGTCTCTTCCAGACCGAGGTCACAGCAGCACTTGCAGTGTAGGTCCTCTCCTGCCGAAGATCAGGTATCGAGTGATTGAAGTGATAGAAAATGACGGTCACGTCCGCGGCGGTCACTTCCGCGGCGGTGCGTACCATCACCGCCGGCGTACATCGTCATTGGCTCCTGGGACCCATAGGGTCCAATGTTAACCAATGCAGCATTGCGCCGCGGTCTTGACCACCTACTGCGACGGTGTACAATGCCAGCGCAGTTACCTCACATCCCATTGTCCCACTTTAGAGGTCAGGCAGCCGTCATTTCAGGGGCCCACATGGCCTAATTTCCAACTGCGTCACACATACCTAGGCCTAGTCTCAACACACATACAGGCCATGTGTAAGATTGGTGTTCTGTGTAAACTGTGGGTACGTACCTCTGAGTTCATTGACTCTGTGGTCGCTGTTGTCCTTCATAGGCACCGTCCGCTGGGACATGTGAGGAGATGGCGGAATCCTCCGGTGTACCGACCGCTGGTGGACCTGTCGACAATGGAGGAGCGACATTTGATAATCACCTACAAGTTTGACCGTACCACAATCCAGGAACTGTGTGCTCAGTTGGAGCCAGACCTGATTTCAGCAATCCGCCATCCCACAGGAATCCCCCCTCAAGTGCAGGTGCTGTCAGTACTCCATTTCCTTGCAAGTGGGTCTTTTCAAACAACAGTGGCCATAGCATCAGGGATGTCCCAGCCTATGTTTTCCAACGTATTGTCCAGAGTGTTGTCTGCCCTGCTGAAACACATGCGGAGCTACATCGTTTTCCCTCAGGTGGAGGATTTGCCTACAGTGAAAGGTGACTTCTATGCCCTTGGACATATCCCCAACATCATAGGTGCCATTGATGGGACCCATGTGGCTTTGGTCCCCCCCCACAGGAGTGCACAGGTGTACAGAAACCGGAAGAGTTATCATTCCATGAATGTACAGATGGTATGTTTGGCCGACCAGTACATCACCCATGTGAATGCCATGTTCCCTGGCTCAGTGCATGATGCCTACATCCTGCGGAATAGCAGCATCCCTTATGTGATGGGTCAACTCCAGAGGCACCGTGTTTGGCTATTAGGTGAGCCCCTGGAAGAAAGACAGTGTGAATGGTTGTCTGGGTCTAGGGTTATCCCTACAGGTTAGTGTGTGTCTAACAGTTGTCCCTCGCCATTTGCAGGTGACTCTGGTTACGCCAACCTGTCATGGCTACTGACCCCAGTGAGGAATCCCAGGACAAGGGCAGAGGAACGCTACAATGAGGCCCATGGGCGAACTAGGAGGGTGATCGAGCGGACCTTTGGCCTCCTGAAGGCCAGGTTCAGGTGCCTTCATATGACAGGTGGATCGCTATTCTACTCACCAAAGAAGGTGTGCCAGATCATTGTGGCCTGCTGTATGCTTCACAACCTGGCTTTGCGACGCCAGGTGCCTTTTCTGCAGGAGGATGGTCCAGATGGCGCAGTTGTGGCAGCTGTGGAGCCTGTGGACAGTGATGAGGAGGAAGCAGAGGAAGAAGACATGCAGAACAGGGACTCAGTGATCCAGCAATATTTCCAGTGAAACACAGGTGAGAATACATTCCTGTCTACTACATGTACTTTTACACTACTATCTCTCTACTGTGTGTCGTTTTCACCCAGTGTATGGTCACTGAGTTGTCACTTTCCCTTACGGTTTCACAGATGTGGGTCCCAACATGTGTCATCTGCTTAGATTCCTCATGGACTAGAGCTGTGTGACATAGGTATGTTGACATCACTATTTCAAGAATGTTTTGTCACTGTAATTGCAAATACACAATTTCGAAATCACAGACAGACTCCAGATCATTTTGTGCTTTAGGTGTGTTTATTTAAATGCAAAATAATTGGAGGGGGAAATTAAATGGTGAGGGGTGATGGCGGAGGAGTGTCCATGGCAGAGTCCAGTCTATTAGTCTCACAGGTGCATTGCCCATATGGGCATAGGAAGTGGGGATGGGGCAGTTTAAATATGGA
Organism: Pleurodeles waltl; assembly: GCF_031143425.1. NCBI lineage: Eukaryota > Metazoa > Chordata > Amphibia > Caudata > Salamandridae > Pleurodeles > Pleurodeles waltl. The sequence goes on along the minus strand of NC_090440.1, from coordinate 1,005,418,162 downwards.
CAGGGTGACAAAGTGGGACAGTGGGATAACAATCAGGGTGGTCTAATTTCTTGGCGGGGGTCTTGGAATCGTGCTCTGTCTTGTTCCTGGATCTCAGGGACCGTTTGCGGGGTGGTTTTCCGTCTGCAGGGGGTGGGGTGCTGGTCTGATGGTCCTGTGGCGGGGCGTCCTGTCCAATAGCGCCGGCGGAGGTGGTGGGCAGTTCATCGTCCATGCTAGTGTCAGGGGCCCCTTGGAGTGCCACTGTGTCCCTCCTCGTGTTTAGTACTTCCTTCAGCACCCCTACGATGGTGCCCAGGGTGGAGCTGATGGTTCTGAGTTCCTCCCTGAAGCCCAAATACTGTTCCTCCTGCATGCGCTGGGTCTCCTGAAACTTGGCCAGGACTGTTGCCATTGTCTCCTGGGAGTGGTGGTATGCTCCCATGATGGAGGAGAGGGCCTCGTGGAGAGTGGGTTCCCTTGGCCTGTCCACCCCCTGTCGCACGGCTGCCCTCCTAGTTCCCCTGTGTTCCTGTGCCTCCGTCCCCTGGACCGTGTGCCCACTGCCACTGCCCCCAGGTCCCTGTTGTTGTTGGGGTGGTGGGTTATCCTGGGTTCCCTGTAGTGGTGGACACACAGCTGATTGACGTGTCCTGGGGACGGAGGTATGGGCCCGCTGAGTGGGTGCTGTGCTGGTGTTTTCAGAGGGGGGAAGGTCTGTGGTGGCCTGTGCTAGTGTGAGGGGAACCGACTGTCCTGAGGCCCACGATGGTCTGGGCTGGTCCTCTAGATCCAGTTGGACAGAGGTGCTGTCATCACTGTGGGCCTCTTCTGTGGGTGGAGTGGACATGTCTGGACCCTCCTGTCTGGTGACGTTGGGTAGTGGTCTTGCAGGGGTGTAAAGGCATGATTATTTAATCTGTGTGTGTAATGGTGTGCAATGGGTGGGTGACCGTGTACCCCAGTGCTGGCATTCCTGTGTGCGAGCTTGTGTGATGATGGTTTAGGGGGGTGTATGGGTATGTGCAGTGGGCATTCTTTAGTGATGGGTGTCCATGCGTTCTTGTTGCATGCAGGGCTTGGTGTTGGGATGTTTGGTTTGTGATAGTGGGGCATATGTGAGGTGTTGGAGTGATGGGGGTGAGGGTGAGGGTGAGGGTGGGGTATGTGATAGCATGCAGGAAGTGTGGGGGATGTAATAGTTAAGATTTGACTTACCGGAGTCCATTCCTCCACCAACTCCTGCGAGGCCCTCAGGATGCAGAATTGCCAAGACCTGCTCCTCCCATGTTGTTAGTTGTGGGGGTGGAGGTGGGGGTCCGCCGCCAGTCCGCTGAACCACCAGGTGGTGTCTTGAGACCACAGAACGCACCTTCCCCCGTAAGTCGTTCCACCTTTTCCTGATGTCCTCCAGATTTCTTGGGTGTTGTCCCACTGCGTTGACCGTTGTCAACCATTCTTCGCCATAGCTCCATCTTCCTTTCAATTGAGGTGTGCTGCACCTGTGCTCCGAATTGCTGTGGCTCTACCCGGACGATTTCCTCCACCATGACCCTGAGCTCCTCCTCCGAGAACCTGGGGTGTCTTTGCCGTGCCATGGGGTGGTGTAGGTGATGTGTGGGGTGGAGTGTGTGGTGATAAGTGTGGTGATTTGTAGTGGTGTGTTGTGTGAGGTGCGTAGAAGTTGTGTGGGTGATGGTGTTGTGTGCCTGTGGATGCTAGTTTGTTGATGGTGGTGTCTCTCTCTGGCCTTCGTTCGTGAATTTTGGTTGTAGGGGTTTGCGGGTGATGTGGGTGTGGGTTTTATATAGTATTGGGTGTGTGGGAGTGGTGTGTGTATGTGTATCAGGTGTGTGTATTTCAAATTGTCCAATGTGGCTGTGTTTTGTAAGAGTGTGTGTATTTTGAGAACGGCGGTGTGTACCGCCAATGGAATACTGCGGTTGAAAGACCGCCACGTGGATTCTTGTGTCATGATAGTGTGGGCGTATTTCTGTTGGCGTGACGGTGTCGGTTTTGTTTTCGCCAGTTTATCACTGACCTTTGGTGTGGCAGACTTGTGTGGGTGTCTGAATTTTGTCGGGTTCCGGGCAGTGGGTCATAAGGACCGTGGTGGATTTCCGCGGCCGTGGCGGTGTGTTGGCGGTCTTCTGCACAGCGGTAAGCGCCTTTTACCGCCAATGTTGCAATGAGAGCCTATATCTTGATTAGCCATTGATATAGAGAATAAAATGCCTGCGGAACAGAAGAAAAGTCCTGTGAGTTGAAATGGATGTGTTTTTAATGCAGCAATGCAAGATCTTGACAAATATTTTGTGCTGAAGGTTTGTGTTGGAATTACTCGCTACAAGTTTTTCCAAAGAAAACAAGAGAAAGGGGAGTCTGTGGATGACTATGTGGCGGACTTAAAGAAGTTGGCCCTGGACTGCAAATTTGGCCCAATACATGGTGATCTGATAAGGGATCAAGTGATTATGCATGGCAACAATCAATCCATTCAGGAAAGATTATGGATAAATAGTGATTCCCCGTTAGAGGAGATTTTAGCCATTGTAAGGAAGGCGGAAATTTCAGAGAGGTGTGTTTCTGAGTTAAAATCAACAGAGAAAAATGTCGACAATGTTTATAAAGTGACTAGTCGTAGAATGTTGAAGGAACAGAAAACCTCACAAGGTAGTGACTGTGAGAGAAGGTGTTATAGGTGTGACAGCAAGGAACACCTGGCATATGCTAAGACGTGCCCAGCTTTGAAACTGAAATTTAGCAAATGCAGTGTTGTGGGCCACTTTGCGAAGGTTTGCAGGAATAAAAAGAAACTTGTCAAATGTATATTGGAAGGTAATGTTCATACGGGAACTGAGAACGAAGAATACACCCCTGAGTCCAGAGAGGTCGCTGAGGACGGAAATTTTATCTTGAACATAACGGACGCGGAGACCAAAGGGAAACCAATGTGTGATATGGAGATTGGTGGAATTCCAATTACTGTGTACGCAGACTCTGGTTCACCTTTCACTATCGTGAATGAGGAGGTATAGAATACGATGTTCGTGGATAAAATAGGCAAACAATTGTTACAACCGGATGTTTTACCGGAGAGTTATACAGGAGATAAAATTTACTTGCTAGGGTTCAGATTGCTTCTGTTCTCCTTCAAAAATAGAAGTGCCAGGGGAAAGTTGTATGTATCAAAAAGGGCGCCATCACTCCTCGGAGGGAAAGATCAAGGAAGACTTCAAATGGTCCTGGATCCCAACAGCAAAGAAAAGGTTTTGGTAGTTGGTGATGGGTTTTCTTTGGCCACAGAGATGGAAAGAAGATTTCCCAGGGTTTTTGATAAACAGTTGCGAAAATTGGTAGGTTTTGAACATGAAATAGTTTTAAAGAAAAACACAGTACCCAAAATTCGGAAGGTGAGGTCGGTACCCTTGATGATAAGGGAGGAAGTTTCTAAAGAACTAGAAAAACTGGTACGGATGGACGTTATTGAACCAATAGAAAGTGCAGAATGGATTTCACCAGTGGTAATTGCTCGACGCAGTAATGTGTAAAATATTGTGATTGACCGATTCCCACTATCGAAAATCACCAAAATTGTCTCCAGTCTTAAAGGTTCCTGTTGGTTTTCCACGATTGACTTATCCGCTGCTTATCATCAGATCCCCCTGACACCTCAATCGAGAAAACTGACAGCTTTCATCACACCCTTCGGATGTTTCCAGTACAAGAGGATGCCGTTCGGACTAGCGTCTGTGGCTGCAGTTTTTCAAAGATTGATGTATAAGTTGTTCGGGAAGTCATCGGGAGTGAAGTGTTTCCAGGACGATATTTTAATATTCGGATGTGATCGGAAGGTGCATGATGAGAGATTGAGGCATGTGTTGGGGGTGTTGGAGAGTAAAGGTTTGACCGTAGAATTGAGCAAGTGTAAGTTTGCCAAGAGGAGTGTAGAATATTTGGGGCATGAAATCAGTGGCGATGGAGTGAAGCCGAAGGCATCGTTGGTTGATGCCATTGTTAATGCAGCGACCCACACTACAAAGGAAGAAGTAAGGTTATTTTGGGGTATGGCAGAATTCTGTGCGAAATTTGTTCAAAATTTTGCAGGGAAGGTTTACAATTTGAGACATCTTCTTAAAAAAACTTCCTGATTTGTATGGAATGAAGTATGTGAACGTGAGTTTAGAAGCATAAAGGAGGATTTGAGCAAGGTAGCGAATTTAGAGAGTTTTGACCCTGAATTGGATACCTTGGTGACTACAGATACTAGCAATAAGGGGCTAGGGGCTAGATGTAGGAAGCCTTTTGCATGTCGCAAACTGCGAAAAACGCAGTTTGCGGCATGCAAAAGGCCGAACGCGATGCTCATTCTCAAATTGCGAGTCGGTACCGACTCGCAATTTGGGGATGCGACTCGCAAATAGGAAGGGGTGTTCCCTTCCTATTTGCGACCGCATCGCCATGCTGAGTTGCTTTGTGACTGCGAATGCGGTCGCAAACCAACTCGCAGTTACCACCAGTGTCACACTGGTGGTCACTCATTCATGGGACCCCTTCCCCTTTGTGAATTCCGAAAAAAATATCTTTTCAGAGCAGACAGTGGTCCTATGGACCACTGCCTACTCTGAAAAAAACGAAACCAAATTGTTTCGGAAGTTTTTTCATTTTGCAACTCGTTTTCCTTTAAGGAAAACGGGCTGCAAAATGAAGAAAAAAAAACTGCTTTATTGAAAAAGCAGTCACAGACATGGAGGTCTGCTGACTACAGCAGGCCACCATGCCTGTGAGTGCAGGGACTTGCTATGGGGTTGCAAAATACGACCCACCTCATGAATATTGATGAGGTGGGTCTTTGCAACCACATAGCAAGTCGCAGAAGGTGTCTGAGACACCTTTCTGCTTCCCATTTTGCGAGTTGCAAATTGCGAGTCGGTCAGACTCGCAATTTGCAAGTCGCAAAATTTTAGTTTACTACATCTGGCCCTAGGTGCCATTTTATCTCAGAAAAATAGAGATGGGAAGGAGAGGATAATATTGTTTGCTTCCAGGTCGTTATCACCTTCTGAGGAGAAGTACTCGGTTATTGAAAAGGAGGCCTTAGCATGCGCCTGGGCTTTGGAACACTTCTGTACATTTATATGGGGTAAGAACATCACTATTCAATGCGATCACAAACCCTTGATTAAGTAACTCACATCGGAAGGTAGTGTGTTGGCATCTGCAAGAATATTGAGGTTGCCCATGCGTAGGAAAGATTTTATATACCGCATTGTGTACGTTCCCGGAAGAAACAATTTGATGGCAGATTGTTTGTCAAGGTTGCCGAGTCCGTTGGAAGGTTGTGTGGATGATCCTTTGGATGATTATAGTGTTGTTTTAATACATGATGCCGGTAGTTCTGCACTTAATAAGGACTCTTGGGGTAAAGAGATGGATGAGGATCCCATTTTGCAGTTGGTGATGAAGTTCATTTCAGAAGGTTGGACCAGGAAAGACCAGCTAATAGAGCAGAGTAAGTACTTCTGGGAGGTTAGGCATGAACTTTCTGTAGAAGGAAGCATCATTCTGAGAGGGGACAAAATCATTCCACCGTGTGGTATGAGGAACATTGTTTTGGATTTGTGCCACGAGGGCCATTTTGGCATTGTGCTGACAAAATCGGTGGTTAAAGATCTATTTTGGTGGCCGGGAGTGGACAAAGTAATGGAAAGGTTTGTAAGATCTTGTAAAGTGTGTTCCTCGGTGGACAAAAGTTTGTGTACCTTTAGACCACCTATGGATCAGTCATTCTTGCCCAGGCAACCTTGGGAGTGTGTTGCTGTAGATTTGTTCGGTCCAGTGGGAGATGATCAAGAATATGTGGTTGTTCTTATTGATTTATTTTCTCAATGGCCAGAAATTGGTATAATAGGGATAGCGGACATTACTACTGTGCTGGAGTTTATGGACAAGGTATTTCTCTAAGAAGGTATTCCTGCAAAATTGGTGAGTGACAATGGTGTGCAATTCGTTAATGATGCAGCAAGGAAGTATTTTGAGAGAGTGGGAATCAAACACAAAACTACGTCTTTGTACAATCCTAGTTGTAATGGTACTGTTGAGAGAGTTAATAGGGTCATCAAAAGTGTTATTCAAAGCTCTACGGGGAAATATGATTGGCACACGGCTGTGTTCAAAGCAGTATGGGCTTACAGAATCACTCAGAATGTAACAACAGGGTTGAGTTCTTTTGTCAATATGAGAAGAAGGAATGCTAGAGGTAAGCATAACCCTGCGTGGTTGTGTGATGCTGATGTGGAACATTGGTCATTGGAATTGGTGAGAAATAACTTGGACAAATCGCAAGAAAAGAACAAGTCGTATTATGACCAATCCCATCATGTGAAACCAGTCAAGATTGCTGTGGGTGAGTGGGTACGAGTTAAGAAACCTTGTAGAGTTAAGAAGAATGAGAGCCAATATTTTGAACCAGAACAGGTGATGGAAGTGTTACATAACTCTGTCAGACTGAGTGATGGTAGGATTTGGAATCTCAAACGTGTTGCTTTATTTAACAGTAAGCAATATACTATGCGTGAGATTGACGGATCAAAGAATAAGGAAGGAAGGTCTGAGTGGTTAGAGGATGAGTTGAAGGGTTTGAGAGCATCAAAGGAAGGAGACAGCTACTCTTCTTCGACTCAACATGGTTCCAACAATGAAAGAGAGGATTGATGAGTGCAAAAGTAGTGAAGTGTGCGAAGGTAGAGATTCTGACCATGAAGTGGAAGGTACAGTGCATGTGGAGAAAAGGAGAGTGACACGTCCGGGTTGGTTGAAGGATTATGTGTTGGAGCATATAGCCATTACTGTAGCAGATACCATGGATACGTGATGGGAAATTTTCCTCCATCATTATATTTGTCATTTATTTTTGTTTTGTTTCTCTTGTTTTCATTTATTTGTTTTATTTATTTTAAAATAAGGGAGAGGGATGTGTTGTGTGCGTATGTACTTTCCTTGGTGGAATGTATGGCCGGTGACATGAGGGAATTCCAATGTCTATGACGCTGGAGTTCCTCTCGGTCAGTTGAGCCTGGACGCGCTACCGTGCAGACCTGTTCCCTCGCTGTACTGGCGTACATAAATAAAGAAGACTGACACTTACCGTGGCTCCTGTTCTACTTCCACCATCACCACTTCATGGTGCAATGCATGCCTTGTGCCACTTTGTAACCCTTTGTGCTACATTATGCTTGTGCCAGGCATAATGTATGCAAAGGGGGCGTTCCCCCATAAGGGAGGCCGAAAAAATGGTGCAAAGAAATCTAAGATATTTCTTTGCATCATTTTTTTAGGCACTTTTAACGCCTGCTCAGAGCAGTTTACAATGGGCCTCAAAGGGCTTTGCAGGATTAGTGTCAACATTTTTTACGCTACTCCTGCAAAGTTCCGAACTAGCGTAAAACATTTTGATGCTAGTTCCCTAACTACTCCAATATCCTAGATACGGTGCACACATGGTGGCATTAGAGGGGTGCTGAGGGGTGCAAGAAAAGTGGCACTGCACTCAGTGCAGTGCCACTTTTCTTAAATCTGGCCCATTGTATCTTATACCATCCGCTAACCTTTTTTTACTATATCTGGCCCTTTAGGTTTACCCCAAGGTATTTTTAGATTATCTGGATCTCTATTATTATTCAGTTTTCATTTATCAAGAACTCTATGTCAGTGATATCAAGTCCCCGCTTGTAGTATCATCTTAGCAGTTTGGGATGATACTGTGTGAGTGCAACGGTGCCACCATGCAGAAACAGGAGATATAAATGTTTTTCTTATTTCTCCAAGTAGCAAACACAAGAGCCCACAACTGCACCTCTCACATTTTTGCTGCCTAACTGCCACTGAACAGTGTTCCATAGAACAGCAAGGATGAAGCGAGCAGAACAAAGGCAGAACATGAAATACATAAATTCTATTCCACGTGAAAAGCATAGCATGTGAATAATACTGTAACACAACTGATGAGGTCGTCAAGGATGCAGCATGCCGCATGTTGTGGTGAGGCTTCCTCATCCAAGAAGAACAGCTGCTTCACAATATCTTAGGGCTTACTTATATGACCTACAGGACGATTCCATTCTTACGCTGTATCTTTAGTGTAATCTTGTCTTAGTTTGAAAGGGATACAATGGTAAAACCTCTTCATCTTCTTTTGTGTTTCCACAAATGAATCTGGTTCCCACAAATTATCAGACACCTCATACCTTTTCCAAGCTACCAAATACTGCGGATGACCTCACACCATCGAGAGTCATATTCTGTTAACCAAAGTGGCCATAGGACTGTCAGGAGTAACTGGATGGGCTTTCTTGACATGAAAGCAAATGCAAGCAGAGTGAATCTTCCTGTGACGAGGAAGGGCTAACCTAACTGGTGCAGTACCAATTAGCTTAAAAATCAGAGAGACCAACAAGCTTGCAAATAAGCTTAAAATATATCCTGAAATGGAACGGTAATCCATGGATAACCACACTTTTCCTCCAACCATGTAGCTGGGACAATGGATACGATTTATAACTGCACTGTTTTTATATTATGCTTAGGCCATTCCTAGGTGTTGTAAAACAGCCCTTTTTACCTTGTTATCTCCAACAGGAGAGTATGTACTGATGGAACTGTAGAAGGGACAACCCTTGGTGGTGCAATGTGAGGGTAGAACCTTGAGGATCCAATAAAAGAAGAATACCCTACTGATCTATACAGTGTGTTATTACATCAAAACTTGGCTATTTGTATCTATTGTGCCCATTGTTAGACACAGATCAACTATTGCTCTAGGTCCGACTCAACCTCTCAATTGTTCATCAGTCTGCAGATGATAGTTTGTTGAAATGTAATGTATTATCTTCTGGATGATATTGGCTTCCAGAACTTGGCAATAAACAGAGACCCGGTCCTATTGGTTACGATAATAGAAGACAGTCCACTTACTATTTCTCTAAGAAAAGTTATGGCTAAAACGGGCAGAAGTCATCTTGTCAAGAGGAACGAAATGACCAACCTTGGTAAAATAACCAACCACTCCTAGAAGTACAGTTTCCCTTTCTGATGGAGGTAAATCTGTGATACAATCCATGGGAATATGCGATCAAGGTTGTTTGGAGGAGGGTAAGAAGTGGCGATAATCCCCACGTTTCACTCTGGAAGATCTGGCCTGTGCACTTGCAGAACACTGTTTAACTTAGCAGTCCATCTTCTTTCTTAGAGAGGGTCACCAAAAGTGACAGGTAATCATGTTTAATTTCTATCTCATTCCCGATTGCCTTGCTGCAGGAGAATCCCCTATGAAATGTGTTGTTTGCTGTCTTTGTCTGAGATATATACTCATTGATTATGTCACAATAGTTCATTCTGTTCTTTTCTATTGAGGGATTTTATTAAACCAATTGTGTTCTATCCCCTTTCTGATAAGTCTGTGAAAGTTGTTCTACGAATCCTTCATCTGTTCCAGGTAAATTGTTCTGAGTGGCTAAACTGACAGAAGGGCTTCTGATATGCTGAAGTTCTTCCCCTTGCCTGGATAAAGCATATGCTTTCCCCTGTTTGGTTCCTGGTCTGTAACCAACATTGTGGTGAAATCTAAAAAGTACAGAGGCCATCTGGCATTTGTAAGGCTAATGCATTTCATGGATTTGAGATAACATAAATGTTTGTCCTCAGTCCAGAGAATAATTATTTTTAAATAACGTCTTCAATAAGACAGGGCTTCATTCATTGCTACAAATACTATGTCATAAATTGCATAGCTTATGTCAGCAGCTGTTAAAGTTATGGAATAATATGCCACCGGGTGATTTTTATCATTTTTAGGATATTTCTGTAACAAGCATCCTCCTAGAGTGAGGGCTGAGGAGTCCGTGTTTGACAATGAAGGGCAAGTTACTGTCCAAATATCTAAGGACGGATGCATTTGCAAAAGATTCCTTAAGAGTTTCAGAGGAAATTTCTTGTTCCTTGCCCAATTTAAAATCAACCTTTCTTCTAGGTGAGCTGTGAAATTGTTGTAGAATCTCAGAAAAGTGCTGTATGAAATGTCTATAGAAACTGTAGAACCTTAAGAACCTCTGAACTTCTTTGAGGGTGCGGGGTGGAGGTCAATCACGTATTGCCTTAACCATCTTCAAATCCCTAAGTATTCCTCTTGTGAGATATAGAAGCCCAGGAATACCACTTTGGGCACTTCAAACAGACATTTTTCTAGGTTTGCAAAGAGTGAATGCTCCATCAATCTTCTTAACGCTTCCTTGACACGCATACACTTTTCTTCCAAATTATCTTCTGAAAATGACAAGATATCATTAAGAAATAGAATGATATACATGCCCATTAGATCTCGGAAAATTATATTTATAAAATGCTAGTAAGCTGCAGGTGTGTTACACAGCTTAAAGAGCATAACTAAATAGTGAGTGTCCGCAGCTTGTGTTGAACGCAATCATGCATTCATCTCCTGATTTTATGGCCGTATCCTCACTAAATAATATGCTCTATATAGATCAAAATTAGAAAAGATCTTTGTGGATTTTGTCTGATCTTGGAAACCAGTGGTAAGGGGTATTTATTTCTGATTGTGATAGAATTATGTTCTCTTTAGTCTGTGCATGGTCTGAACTCACCCACTGGTTTGGCGATCCAAAACAGCATACAAAATGGAATGATGAATGGATTCCTTCTATAGGTCTTCTGAAGTATTCTTGAAGGATCTTATCTTCTTCTGCCGTTAGTGGATGTATCCACCCATGTGGAATATTTGCTTCTGGAATCAAATCAATCAGACAATCATAAGGGCAGCTGGTGATAGAGAGTGGGCCAGCTCCTCTTTTTCTAAAGACATTGTGCAAATCCTTACATGCCACTGGTATCTGTGGCTGTTGCATCTCCTTTTGTGCAGCACAGCACGATAAAGGATGTTTAAATTGTAATCCCTTTTAAGGAAAGGAGTTTGATGGCAATCTTGATATGAACAACTGATAATTGGTCTTGTGAAGTAATAGAAGGTATACATTTTTGAAGTCAAGGTGTGCCTGGAACAGTGTCAAAAGCTGGAGTTTCAAGATCATACTTCCCACCAAAATCAGCAGTTTCTCATCTGTTCCCACAGTATGTTCTGGAGACTCCTTCCACTGTTTTCGTAGATGATGTCTTTCATGGAACCTCTGGTCCGTAAAGCACCCGAAGTACCACATTCAATGAGAGCCAATGTGGAAAGCAGGTCTCAGCTGGAAAGAATCGGCACAGGAGTTGGAAATGCTTTCTGTCATATTCTTTACTCACGGGGTGAACCTTGGAATATTGTTAAAACTCAACTGGAGTTTACCCTGCACAGTTGGACACTGGAAGTTCCTGTCAGACTTAGACAATCTTGACTACACTGGCTTACTTTCACAATAAAGGCATTGGCCTTCATTTCTTCCTCGATTCGTCTCTTCTGTAGTAAGCATTCTACAAATGTTCCCTAATTACTTAGTTTTTCCAGTAGAACTCATGTCATCCATAGCTGTTTCTGCAGGGTACTGGATGGATGTGTTTGCTGGAATTCAAAGATTTTCTAGCCTTCTCTGAGTTTCTTGGGCATCAACTTGTACTGTGAGATCAGTAAGTGCAGTAGTGGTTCTTGGTCCGTTTACCACTAAAGGAAAGGCCTCCTGTAAACCCTGCCAGAGGCCACCACTACTGCTAAACCTCTGCCTAGGCTACCTCTGCATTTAAGTGCTTGAAACAGCTAACACAGGGTACCAAATGTTCCTTGACTTGTTGAAGGGAAAGTAAAGCAGAATGAGTCACCCAGTCAGTCGGTCATCAACTTTATTTGGCCAATACAAAATAGCCATAAAAGCAGATAGAAAATATAAACACATATTCAAAATACTCAAAACCTAATTCATAATACAGGTACTAGCTAATCATAGTAAATAAAACATAGATATATAAAATATGATAACATTAATACTAACCCCCCAAAATTCACAATAATTATCATCATGAGATAGTAAAAAACTGATTTATTGCACTTATCTGGTTTCACTGGGGCTAAAAAACAGACTTTTCCTAACTTGTATGGCATTTAAAATATATAATGCCACCCTGTAACATACAGGTGTATTGTCAAGTCTTAACCAAACTTTCAGCGCCACCAGATAGGTCCTTATACTATTTTTTTTTTAAAAGGGGTTTGATCTAAAAAACTCTAAGATGTTCATAAAACTTACAAAATAAGATAAAATACAGAGTGCTTTGCTTACTTAACCCATCACAGAGGCAACTAAATGTTTCATTGGGACAGGACCTCATACTAGGAAATCTACTAAATGATGCACAATACCCAGCCTTAACCTTATCAGAATGAACCGGTGCTGCATGTTAGTTACACCAAGTTGGTATCCTTCTCTACTTGCCTCCAGAGAAAGGGACAAGTAAATACCAACAATGGATTTCATGAATTCATTAATTTTCCTACCATCAACTCCATATTGTAAGAAGGTGTCCTTAATATGTTTCTTTGATAATATCAGCACTTCCTCTGGGTCTGATTTTATATTTATATTGAATACAGATATGAAAGAAGAGTCAATGAAGGAGAGCCACGGTATACACATAGCATTATCCAGTTTTAAACTATCTAAAATAATTTTCTTACTAAATACAGTTTCCTCCTTGGACCAAATACTACGCCATAGGAGCAAAGGGCTCACCTGCAACATCTCCTCCAAAAATGGAGGCCCACCTCTTGGTGTACAAACCAATTAGATGCTCAGGTCGGTAACCATAGCAAACATTTTTTAAAACAGTTTTCCTCTAATTGTAAAGGGATGCTTTTTTTGTACCCCCCAAACGCCGGCCCTATACGCTACCGTCGATAATGCTCAAGCCCTATAAATGTTTATCATAGTAGAGATGGGGCGACACCCTAGTTTGCTAGCAAATCTAAAAAATGGCACCAGAATTCCTTCTTAACTTATCATTTCCCAAATAAATATGTTGTTTCCATTGCCCATTGCTTGAGAACAATACACCCAGGTAGCTGAGTGACTTTACAGTAGTATTCTCCGTATTGTGAATATAAAAACACCTGCATTTCTTTACCCTTTGGCCACAGGTCATAGTGACGGTTTTAGATTTGTTACTAACCATACTCTTTGAGGTCATAAACTGTTCTAGACTATCCATTAGTTTTTGGAGCCCCACTGGAGTCCTAGAAATCAAGACAACATCATCAGCATAGAGTAATACGGGTACTGGACGCCCTGCCACATGGGGTGGAGTCCGTCTGGATTTCCTGCAGGAACTTATCTACTCCATTAATGTATAAGAAAAACAATAACGGGGCCAGTACAGACCCTTGGCGAATACCTCTTTCAATATAAAAGGGGTAGTGCACTCTCCCAATTTACCAAAGCAGACTTTTTGTGCTAAATCTGCATAAAGGTGGACAATAACATTTATGATATATCTCGGGGCACCCATATCAAGTAATGTTGTCCAAAGAAGGGCATGCTCGACTAGATCGAAGGCACTACTAAGATCAGCAAAACAGAGGTAAAGAGCCCCTTTTTGTGGCCTTTGTGTACATTCCTATAATCAGATCTAAGTTAAGGCATTGCTCTATAGTGCCCAGTCCTGACCTAAATCCAAATTGTGCAGGTGAATGAATATTATTATCCAGTGCCCAGTCATTTTTTCTTGCCAGAATTACCCTACTAAACATTTTCATGGATGAGGACATCAATGATATTGGGCAATGGCTTTTAGGATCAGCTTTATCACCTTTCTTATATATGTGTATAATAATAGACTTAGTCCAAGACATTGGGTTTTTCTATGGTCATAGCTATATTAAACAGCCTGGTCAGGATAGGTACCCAAAAATCTCTTTGAAATTTGAAAACATCTACCCGTACCCCATCCGGGTCTGGGGCCTTATCCCTGGCACCGACTGAGATAGCTGATAATCTATTGTGATGTGTAAATGATCGGGATACCCCAACTCCAGTTACTTGAGTATGTCTGCTTGCCCGCTCCTTTTCCTAAAGATCTTCAAAAAGTGGTCCACCCATGCTGCACAGGATACACTAGTACCCAGTTCAGAAGGTGCACAATTAGTCAGGAATGGGGCGTTTACTGTTTCCCAGAACAATTTAGTATTATTTGCATCTGCCGCCAATGCTAGATTTGTCTATGCCTCTTCCCTCAGCTCTTTCTTTCTTCGCTCCAAGGCTTCCCTATATTTTACGCACAGAGACCTGATTGCTACTGGGTTTCTTGAGGATATATGAAGGGCTAGTTGAGCTCCCCCCCTTGCTTTAGTGCAAGCATGGTCAAACCACCCTTTATTCTTCGTGGTCTGCCTATATTGAGGGTAATATGTCAGAAGACCCTTAGTGCATGATATACCTGTACTAAAACTACTGAGCAACTGTGGGGGTTCTATTTCTTCTTGTAAACAGTATTCAATTCCAGATGAGCACCCTTATACAATCTTCTGTAAAAGATCTGCCGGGTCTACGTCTTTCCATTTCAATCTTACCCAATTTGTTCTGTGTACCTCTGCCTTGTTCGCAGTAATATGAAACTCTTCCTTGGGGCCCTAAAATATTGTTGGGAGGATGATCGGATCATGATCGCTCAGTAATGTCTGGGCAATATAAAGGGTATCACATACGTTATTAGCAAATGATGACACTACCATATGATCAATTACTGATGAAGAGTTAGTGCCTCCAACGGAAGGTATTACCTCCCCATTAATGCATCATTTACATTCCAATAACATTCGATCGTATTTTGACAAAATCATATTGAGCGCCTCTCCATAATCATTATGATAAAAATGGTCATATCATACCTGTCCCCTCTTGACTTGTTAGCCCACATGTTCTGGATATAGGTAGGGAACATGATTGGATATTAAAATCACCAGCCCATAAAATTAAAAATTTGGACTGGATAGAGCGTAAGAATTTTTGCAGATTCTGGTCTAATGCATGAACTACACTGCAGTGGGTAGAATCGAAAACATTATCATAGTAGTTGATTAATACCACATCGATCATACTCGCATACTTTAGCCACAACATTTGAAAGTTTGGAGTCTCCCAGGAGATCTTTTTAACAACTATAGGGAGTTTATTTGAAATAAGCAGTTGGAGCCCACCCTTAGCCCTCCCAGAACAGGAATGAGTAGCTGGCAAGACGTGTGAGGTAAATCCTAGCATATGCACTGGGGAAACACACCAAGTTTCTTGAATACATACCAGGTCAAGGTTGTTGATAATATTACCCCACTCCTCTGTCTCAGACTTACTACATAGGCCTTGAACATTCCATGTAGGAAAGGTATGGTGCTCTTTAATATTTCCACTAGACTCCCTATTGTTATTACTTGCTTCTATTTGGCTGTTGGTACTTAAAAAATCTCCAACTAATTCCCTGTGGGGATTATTAACACAGGCCTTGGGGTCCGATCCTTCTGTCTTCTAGGTCTCTGTAGGGACAATGCAAAGGTCAGTAGACATTATCTTTCTAATGTGCCCCACCATATTGTGCCCCTTCTTTAAACTATCCGCATGTCCCCTGTATCTTTGTCAATCATTATCTGAGAGTGCACTCAGGGCCTGTTATCTATTACTTAATGGCACTGGGTGGCTTTGCTAAAATGTTTTATTTGGTTCAGAGTAGTGTTGTACCGGGGGTACCCAGATTGTACGGGTTGTAAATTTCAATAAAATGCACCCAACAGGAGCGATGATGGAGTATTAACATGGTGTGGGTGGAATTTGGCCCTGGATAGAATGTCCCTCATAAGGCTAGGGCTCCTAAAATTAATGATTATACAATCTTCCCCACACTCTTCCTCTAAGGGACACACTCAGGTCACTCTTCAAGTTAAAATAATCTGGTGGGCATTATCTAATGTAAATAAGTTGTTTTAGACCAGCCAATGCAATACTTTATTCTTCAGGGTCCCTTGGGGTTCACTCTGACCTAGCCGTAAAGGAGGAACATTGACCATGATAATTACATAGGGGCAGCACTCAGGTGGTAAATTAACAGTTGGCGGATCCTCCCTCACTTGCAACGAGGCTGGCGTAGTGCACGTTGGCTTCAGAATTTAACTGGGCTGGGGCATACTAGGTGCTTTTGGGTTTATAGTGGATCTTGGGCCACCCGGACTCTGCCCGTGTGGCTTCTTACTAATAATTGTGTGCTGTCCACTAAACTGGCCATCACCACTGGCCACCCTTCGGTCTTCTGTAGTATTATGCCCCTTCCAAATATTTGGAGCTGAACCAATATCACCTATAGGCTCTACATCCTGCGGTTTAACTATAGGAACTGGCTCAATATTTGCAACATTCTGTGCAACAATCGATTAGGGAATAGGGGCCATCAAGGGTATAGAAAGTTTCTGACACATAGCCATTATTTTATCCACCTCCTCTTCGAGTTTATCCAATTTGTCTCTAATTGGTTTTAATAGATCATTAAAAGCAGATATAAGAGTATTACAATAAGTGAGTTCAGAATTAGCTGACATTATAGGGCCTAGTTTGCTTTCAGCCCCCTTTCTACATCTTTTCCTCCTTTTAACGACAGGTGAGTGATTAACAGATATGGAGGTAGTGGTAACTATTTCCTTGCTTCCTGTATGATCACTACCGTTCCTTATGTCCTTTAGTTCTAGAGTGTAATTGGTATCAGATACCAGGTCCACTTGAACCAGCTGCCCCAGAGATAGATGCCTTCCGGCAAGATCAATTTCC
Organism: Pleurodeles waltl; assembly: GCF_031143425.1. Taxonomy (NCBI): domain Eukaryota; kingdom Metazoa; phylum Chordata; class Amphibia; order Caudata; family Salamandridae; genus Pleurodeles; species Pleurodeles waltl. Next base: position 1,005,401,381 of record NC_090440.1, on the reverse strand, counting down.
TTTGATATAACTCCCACCGCCCCTACCAAAAAGGAGTCAATAGTATACCAGCATGGTTCAATATCTGTCTTTTGGGCTGTGGGTTTCCGCATACCCATACTTTGGAATTATGTGTTAACACTCACTTCAGTAAATCAATTGCAACTACAAAGGGGCGAGCATCCAATATAGGGAAACAATAATATTACATTTAACTGTCTCACTTACATGTTCTGCAGCCCTTATAATCATACACCGTTTTATAAACAGCCTAATCAAACCTTAATGGGTCCTGTTCCGCGGCGAGAAAAGCGCCGCACACGACGCTGATCGACGCGACGCCTTTGGGATGACCGGAACTTCGACGCATGGCCTCGCAAGGACAACACCGACCGACTTCCAAGGAGAAATCGACGCGAAGCCTGCCGTGAGAGTGAAATTTTGACACACAGCCCCGTGGAACGACACGCAGCCGGAAAACAAGCAGGAGAATCCACGCACAGACCCGGGACATCTGGTAATCCCCGCGATCCACAGAAAGAGACTGTCCGCACGCCGGAAAACGACGCGCGACTTCCCTGCGTTAAAAATAACGACGCAAGTCCGTGTGTGCTGGGGAGAAATCGACACACACACCATTTTTCCACGTATCTCTTCTTCTTCGGCCCTTTGCGGAGATTTTCCACTAGAAACCAGGTACTGTGTGCTTGAAAGAGACTTTGTTTGCTTTTTAAAGACTTAAGACACTTTATATCACTTTTCAGTGATATCTTTATAAATTCATATTGCATCTTTGATCGTTTTGACCTGCAAATACCCAGATAAATATTAAATATTTTTCTAAACACTGTGTGGTGTATTTTTGTAGTGGTATATTATGGTATTGCATGATTTATTGCACAAATGCTTTACACATTGCCTTCTAAGTTAAGCCTGACTGCTCGTGCCAAGCTACCAGAGGGTGGGCACAGGCTGATTTTGGATTGTGTGTGACTTACCCTGACTAGAGTGAGGGTTCTTGCTTGGACAGAGGGCAACCTGACTGCCAACCAAAAACCCCATTTCTAACACCAGCCCAGCCACATCCAGCCACGGATGGGTGCAGACAGGCCCCCTCTTGAACCGGTCTTCGCCCGGGCACGTGCCCAGGACTATCCTGCATGCGTTCTTTGCAGCCGAAAGCGAGTGTCAAGTTCATGTGCCTTTGGGCGCTGCAGAGTGTCGTAGGTGGCTTCCTCCCACCGGTGAGCCTGGGAGGTGAGGTCTGATTCAGCGCTTCACACCCTCTGGCCAACAGCAGAGTGTTGCACGCAGCGGAAATCGCGTGTCAAGTTTATGCACCTTCGGGTGCTGCAGAGCGTTGTAGGTGGCCTCCTCCCTGTGGTGTACCTGGGAGGTGTGGTCCGATTCAGCCCTTCGCCCCCAGTGGCCAAGAATAGAGTGTTGCACACAGTGGAAAGCAGGTGTCAAGGTTATGCGCCTTTGGGCACTGCAGAGCGTCGAAGGTGGCCTCCTCCCACTAGTGTGCAGAGTGTTTTGAAGTCAAAAACATAACAAATCAGCCATCAGCTTAAGCTCCAAAAACATGACTATCACAAAATATCAGAAAGCCCATAGTTTGATCCGAGTGATGCAAAGGAGACTAGTGGTGGGTAATAAGGCTGGCGAACTCCTTGTCTGGCCCAATATCCATTGTACGCTGTTGGTTGTTTAATAGCATGATATAGCACCATAATTACAGCTCTTCGGGGCGCCTAATAACATCCGAGCCCGAGACTGAACACACTCTGAGTCATAAAAGCTGTGAAACAATTTTGTTTTCCAGTGAACTTTTCAGGCAGCGTTAAAAGTGAGACTATATAATGCGCTACTCCTGAATGACTTGTTACTAGATTACTCCCTTCTGTATCTAGGGGGTATTAATGCTATATACATCCAGTGGTTGTGCTGAGAGGGGTGAATCCCTGATTTACTTTCTCTAGGAAAAATGCATGCTTTCGATTAGTGACATCAAGATCACCTTGGATCTTAATGATCCCAAATGCTACTGCCTGCAGGAGAATGGCCTCAGATTCCATTTTATGGGGTCTGGCAATCTATCATGAACACAGTAATTTCAGCATGTGGGTGTCCAGGCCAATTCTGCCATTCTCACCTAGATGTACACTCTTCCCTTTTACAAGGTTAAGAATGTTAATAAAGACCTTAATTAAGGGGGAAAAGGGGAAAAGAGGGAGAGAGAGAGGAGAGCGAGAGGGAGAGGAAGAGAACGAGAGAGAGAGACATAGAGAGTGAGAGAGAGAGAAAGACACTCTTATTCAGGAAATCCAGACTGGATTAAGTGTACAGTGTCTTCAGGCCTAACTCAAAATCTCTTCCTGTACTGATGGAATGGAAATTACTAAAGGTTTGAAACAAAGGGCCTGATTACGATCTTGGCAGACAGGGTTTCTCCGTCACAAACATGATAGATATCCGTCTGCCGTATTACAATCTCATTATATCCTATGAAGATCATGATGAGGTGGGCGGAAGATTTGTCACGTTTGTGATGGAGTATTCCATCTGGTAAGATAGCAATCAGGCCCTAAATGATAGAAATAAAAGGAAAAAGTTATACATTTTGGGATTTATCCTATGCAAGCATAGTGGACCCTGTAACTAGCCATTGGCATACTACAAATCCCACTCAGGAGTTAAAGATGAAGTGCTGCATCGGGAAAGCAGAGGCCATGACAAGGAGACAAACTGACAAGAGGCTAGCAAAGCAGGTAACCACAAACAGCAGGTAAAGAAACTAGAGCACCAAAAGAAAGCAAACAGGTAACAAAACCACAAAGGTGAAGGGAGTGATCAAGCTGAGTGTGAACTGAAGCGAAAAGCACGGAGTCACAAAAACAGCATTGCCAGACAAGAAAACTTTATACAGGTGTGATTTAAACAGCTGGTTCACCACTTTTGGCACAGAAGTGTTGCCTGATTGCTCTGCTCTACTAATGGGAAAGGCTTTGTGTGTGCGCATCCGGGGAATATAGTTTTATGGGTATGAGTCCAAATTTTTCACTGTCCTGTGTGGCACTGCTTTTATGTTCCCAGTCACTGATGTCCTAAGATTTCTTGAAACCTGGAAAGTAAGGCACTGTTTATTAGTCAGTTGGTAATCTGAGTGGTATGGTGTTTACCGTACCTGGTAATTTCCTTGTGCTTTAAGAACCTCACCCCTCATTAGATTTTAACAGGACAACAGGGGTGAACAGCACAGTATTTACAGTAATATGCAGATTTTGGTGCAGTAAGCACCACAATCCATCGTATTCCCTAGAACTTAGAATATGTGCTATTTGCCACACCAACAGTCTCATCCAGTTGACTCTGCACGCTTTCTGAGGTGTCTGGGTGGAGGATGTGGGCTGTGGCTTCCCCTAGGCCAGGGCGAACTTGGTAGGGTAGGTCCCTTGTTAGGCAGGCTCTGTGGCTTGCCAACCCCAATAGTGGTAGTGGCCATCTACAACCAGTCAGGCTCCTGCAGGTTCCAGGTGTGCAGCAAATGGGTGTCAGCATAGTCCCCCTGTAGGAGGCTGGCCTGGCTTGTAGTGGGTACCAGAGGTATTTACACCTTGTGCCAGGTCCAGTTATCCCTTATTAGTGTAGAAGAGGTGTTTCTAGCAGCTTAGGCTGATAGAAGGTAGCTATGGCAAAGCAGCTTAGGCTGAACTAGGAGACATGTAAAGCTTGTACTATACCACTGGTGTCATATGCACAATATCATAAGAAAACACAATACACAGAAGTACTAAAAATAAAGGTACTTTATTTTTATGACAATATGCCAAAAGTATCTCAGTGAGTACCCTCAGTATGAGGATAAGATATATACACAAGATATATGTACACAAACCAAAATTATGCAGGTAATAGCAAGAAAAGTAATGCAAGCAGTGTAAAATTACTGTAGATTGCAATAGGAGCACATAGGTATAGGGGCAACACAAACCATATACTCCAAAAGTGGAATGCGAACCACGAATGGACCCCAAACCTATGTGAGCTTGTAGAGGGTCACTGGAACTGTAAGAAAACAGTGAGGGTTAGAAAAATAGCCCACCCCAAGACCCTGAAAGGTGGTGTAAAGTGCACCTACTACCCCCAGAGAGCACAGAAGTCGTGATAGGGGGATTCTGCAGGAAGAAGAAACACCAGCAATGCAGCAACAGTGGATTTCTGGACCTGAGTACCTGTAAGACAAGGGGACCAAGTCCAATAGTTGCGACAGTGTCGAGAGTGGGCAGGAGCTGAGGAAATGCCAGCTGAGGGTGCAAGGAAGCTGCCACCGAATGTTAGAAGCTTGGAGTTCTGCAAGAAAGAAGAGAGGTAGGGACTTCTCCTTTGGAGGATGGATGGCCCACGTTGTGATGAAGCTTGCAGTGGTGTTCCCATGCAGAAAGACCGCAAATAACCCTTGCTAGCTGCAAGGGTCGCAGTGGAGGTTTTTGGGTGCTGCTGTGGCCCAGGAGGGACCAGGATGTCGCCACTTGGAAGAGGAGACAGAGGGGGCGCCCAGCAACTCAGGGAGCCCTCAAAGAAGCATGCAGCACCCGCAGAAGTACCTGAACAGGCACTTGGAAGAAAAGTGAACCGGAGTCCAACCAAAGCCACAAAAGTCCCACGACGCCGGAGGACAACTCAGAAAATTGTGCACTGCAGGAAGGAGTGTCGGGGACCCAGGCTTGGCTGTGCATGAAGGAAATTCTGGAAGAGTTCACAGGAGCCGGAGCAGCTGCAAATCACACGGTACCCAGCAATGCAGTCTAGCGTGGGGAGGGCAAGGACTTATCTCCACCATCTTGGACTGAAGAGTCACTGGACTGTGGGAGTCACTTGGACAGAGTTGCTGAGTTCCAGGGACGACGCTCGTTGTGCTGAGAGGGGACCCAGAGAACCAATGATGCAGTCTTTTGGTGCCTGTGGGTGCAGGGGGAAGATTCCGTCGACCCACAGGAGATTTCTTCAGAGCTCCTGGTGCAGGGAGGAGGCAGGCTACCCCTAAGAGCATGCACCACCTGGAAACATTCGAGAAAGCTGTCAGGATGAGGCGATACAAGGTTGCTAGTAGTCATCTTGCTACTTTGTTGCGGTTTTGCAGGCGTCCTGAGCAGTCAGCGGTTGATCCTTTGGCAGAAGGTGAAGAGGGAGATGCAGAGGAACTCTGGTGAGCTCTTACATTCGTTATCTGAAGAATTGCCCAAAGCAGATACCCTAAATAGCCAGAAAAGGAGGTTTGGCTACCAAGGAAGGAGGATTGGCTACCAAGAGAGGTAAGAGCCTATCAGAAGGAGCCACTGACGTCACCTGCTGGCACTGGCCACTCAGAGCAGTCCAGTGGGCCACAAACACCTCTGTTTCCAAGATGGCAGAGGTCTGGGACACACTGGAGGAGCTCTGGGCACCTCCCCTGAGAGGTGCAGGTCAGGGGAGTGGTCACTCCCCTTTCCTTTGTCCAGTTTTGCGCCAGAGCAGGGCTGGGGGATCCCTAAACCGGTGTAGACCGGCTTATGCAGAGATGGGCACTATCTGTGCCCATCAAAGCATTTCTAGAGGCTGGGGAGGCTACTCTTCCCCAGCCCTGACACCTATTTCCAAAGGGAGAGGGTGTTACACCCTCTCTCAGAGGAAATCCTTTGTTCTGCCTTCCTGGGCCAGGGCTGCCTGGACCCCAGGAGGGCAGAAACCTGTCTGAGGGGTTGGCAGCAGCAGCAGCTGCAGTGGAGACCCCGGAAAGGCAGTTTGGCAGTACCCGAGTACTATGCTAGAGCCCCGGGGGATCATGGAATTGTCCCCCCATGCCAGAATGGCATTGGGGGGACAATTCCATGATCTTAGACATGTTACATGGCCATGTTCGAAGTTACCATTGTGACACTGGACATAGGTAGTGACCTATGTACAGTGCACACGTGTAATGGTGTCCCCGCACTCAGAAAGTCTGGGGAATTTGCCCTGAACAATGTGGGGGCACCTTGGCTAGTGCCAGGGTGCCCACTCACTAAGTAACTTTGCACCCAATCAGGTGAAGGTCAGATATATAGGTGACTTATAAGTTACTTAAGTGCAGTGGTAAATGGCTGTGAAATAACGTGGACGTTATTTCACACAGGCTGCAGTGGCAGGCCTGTGTAAGAATTGTCAGAGCTCCCTATGGGTGACAAAAGAAATGCTGCAGCCCATAGGGATCTCCTGGAACCCCAATACCCTGGGTACCTCAGTACCATATACTAGGGAATTATTACGGGTGTACCAGTATGCCAATGTGAATTGGTAAATTTAGTCACTAGCCTGTTAGTGACAAATTTGGAAAGCAGAGAGAGCATAACCACTGAGGTTCTGGTTAGCAGAGCCTCAGTGAGACAGTTAGGCATCACACAGGGAACACATACAGGGCACATACTTATGAGCACTGGGGCCCTGCCTGGTAGGGTCCCAGTGACACATAGACTAAAACAACATATATACAGTGAAATATGGGGGTAACATGCCAGTCAAGATGGTACTTTCCTACACCCCCATGGGCAGGTGATTTGCCTACGAACAGTTAGTGCATGGCCTAGTGCATAGGGCTGCTCCCTGTGTGTTGTGTCCACCAACTGTAGTGGTGTTGCTGGCATTGACTATGTGTCTCCTCGGTCTTTCCCCACCTTTTTGTTTTGTCACCCTGTCCTTGTGTGCATTAGCATCATCTGGCGGAGGAGCAGTGGCACCGGAGCAGGAGGGAGCTGCAACCCACATTGCCCAGGAGGGTGAATGTACGGAGTCTGAAGGCACCAGTGGGACGGAGGGCGAGGGGAGCTCCATGATGGGGACAGGAGGGGACACCAGCGACAGCGACTCCTCCTCTGATGAGAGCTCCCTTGCGGTGGCGGGCACCTCTGTGCCCACCGCAACAACAGGTACAGCCGCCACCCTCCCTACCAGCACCGCTCTCCCAGCAGCCCCTCAGCGTGTTTCCTGTGCCCGCTCACCCAGGAGGGTGGGCCTCTCCTTCGCCCCAGGCACCTCAGGCCCTGCCGTAGTCAGCCCTGCTGCCCTCAGTGAGGAGGCTATTGACCTCCTGAGATCCCTCACTGTTGGGCAGTCAACCATTTTGAATGCCATCCAAGGTGTCGAGAGGCATTTGCATCAAACAAATGCATACCTGGAGGGCATTCATTCTGGCGTGGCAGCCCAACAGAGAGCATTTCAGGCACTGGCCTCAGCACTGATGGCAGCCATTGTCCCGGTGTCTAGCCTCCCCCCTCCAACTTCCTCTACCCAGTCCCAATCTCCTCAACCGCAGCCTATCCCAAGCACACCTTCAGACCAGCATTCACCAAAAATCAACACACAAAAGTGGCTCAGGCAAACATGAGCACCACACATCTCACAGGCACTTACACAAGCACCATCCCCATGCAGACACACCAACATCCATTGCCTCCACTGTGTCCCCTCCTCCTCCCTCCCAGTCTTGTCTCCACTCACACCTGCATGCACTATATCCTCAGCCACTACCTCCATCAGCAGCACGCCCATCACTACACAACGCTCATGTGCAATCACCACCCCACTACCATTCACACGTCCCCTGTGTCCTCTCCCAGTGTGTCTGTGAGCCCTCCTGCCAAAGTACACAAACGCCAGCACACACCCACTCAACAGCCATCCACCTCACAACAGCCTCCAACCCATGCACCTTCACCTAAACTCAGCAGACGTACACCTCCTACAACCACTACCTCTTCCTCTACTCCCAAACCCCCTCTATCTTCCCGTCCCAGTGTGTCTAAAAAACCTTTCCTGGCTTCCATTGACCTGTTACCTAAACCTCCCCCCTGTCCTTCCCCTATGGCCAGGTTGTCTAGAGCCCAGATCAGCACCTCAGCCACCAAATCGTCGTCCACTGTGGTCCCTGCAAGTCCGGGAGGATCGAAGGGGGCACCCATCAGGGCTGCCAGTGTGCCACCTACTGAAGCCAAGGACCACCCAATTCCTCCACCTGCCAAGGCAAAGAAGGGGCCAGCATGCAGAAGAGGAGAGGCGCACCACCCACCCAGCAAGGCCATCCAGAACCAAAGAGGACAATGCCAAGGTCCCAGCAGTGACTTCCAAGGTGGGGGAAGGGACACAAGAGCAAAGCAAAGTCACTTCAGGGCACGGAGCCTCCGGGTGAGGGACTGGTGACCCCCATTTCTCAAGACAGGCCAGCAACCTGTACCGCGGTGAGCACTGCCGCAACGACCACCACCTGCACCGTCACCTGCACCGCCATCTGCACCACCACCTGCACGGCAGCTGCGGCTACTACAGTCACCAGCATCATCCCCAGTGGGCAGCCTTCTGAGGCTGCAGGAGATGGCCTGGTGTCTCCCTCAACTACTACAGACACCTGCACCACGGGCAGCACCGGCAGCATCTCTGCCACAGACACCGCCGCAGCCACCGCCACCTGTACAGCGACGTGCCCAGGCAGTACCACTACAGCGGACAATAGCACCATCCCCAGTGGGCAGCCGTCCGAGGCAGTAGGATACGTCCTGGACCCTGCACACACTACATGAGGCACCACCACCAGCACTGCCACTACCAGCAGTTTGCATCCTAAGTCGTCGCAAGGTGGAGTGTGTCTCTGCCTCCATGGAGTATCATGCTACCTGTTACCAGAAACTCTTGTTGCTCAGACACCCAGGTGAGGGAATGGGAACTGCCACACCCCAACTGCAGCATCACCGGCCACCATGCCCCCTCCAGAACCAGTGGAGAAAAGTATCCACTAACCCAGTCCTTGGCAGGATGAAGCACTCTGGGCACCATGCCCCCTCCAGAACCAGTGGAGAAAAGTATCCACTAACCCAGTCCTTAGCAGGATGAAGCACTCTGGGCACCATGCCCCCTCCAGAACCAGTGGAGAAAAGCATCCACTAACCCAGTCCTTAGCAGGATGAAGCACTCTGGGCACCATGCCCCCTCCAGAACCAGTGGAGAAAAGCATTGACTTGGGAGACTGTGGCTTTGCACTCCCCAGGAGCAAGCAGTGGGCAACCCACACACTTGAGTGACTTGCGAGACTGTGGCTTTTCACTCCCCAGGACCAGGCAGTGGGCAACCCACCCACTTGAGAGACTTGAGAGACTGTGGCTTTGCACTCCCCAGGACCAGGCAGTGGGCAACCCACCCACTTGAGAGACTTGAGAGACTGTGGCTTTTCATGCCCCAGGAGCAAGCAGTGGGCATGGAGCCCCCTCGAGGAGCAGTGGCGTTGTCCCATCATCTGACTGAGGTGCCCCCCCTCCCCTTCCCCCTGAGGTGCCTGGATGTTTTCGTCCTGATTTCCCTGCAGTGCTCTCTCTATTTTGAGGCAGGTGTCATGTGTGGGCTTCGCCCATGCTTTTTGGGACCAATGGCCACGGACATTTAATGGGACAGTGTACGGACTTGTGTACTTGCTGCTAATATTTGTATAAACTGATGATTATAAGTTATCTTGGCCTATCTGATTGTTCGATTATTACACTTGTTGAACTCATTTCATTTGGTCCTTGCGTTCTTCCAGGGGGTGACGGGGTGTATCTGTGATGTGATTAAATATGTGTGTGTGTGTGTGTTGTTGTGGGTGGGGGGTGACGGGTGCAGGTGTTGAGTGGTTGTGTCACTCTCTTTTCCCTCCTCCCCTCCCCAGTATGCTAGGTGCAGTACTCACCGTGGTCGTCACCGCCGTCTTTGATGTTCCTGGTAGATGAGGAGGTAGACCAGCATCGGCAGGACCTGTAACTCGGGCTCCATGGCGTCCCGGTTGTTCGTAAAGTGTCGAAAGGTGAGTGGTTTCCCTTCCAATTCCTGTTTCCGCCGTGCTTTTGATGGCATTGGTACCGCCCCAGAAAAGCTGGCAGATTGGTGCCTGGTAATAGTTTGGGCGGTACATTGTCTTCTGCCTGTCTGTTGGTGGTTACCGCCGCAGTGTTTGTTTCTACTGCCTTAGCGGTCGGAGTGTTAAAGTGGCTGTCTGTGTTGGCGGTTTCCTCCATGGACGGAATTCCATTTTTTTTTTCGCCGGCCTGTTGGCGTTATTACCGCCGCTTTATCACTGACAGCCAGGGTTGTAATGAGGGCCTCAGTGACTTACCTCCAGGCCAATAGGTTTTTATATAGAAAAATATTATTTTGTTAATTTATTTTTAGAACTACAAGATTAATTTAGCAGGTAAGTACATTAAATGAAAAGTAGTTTGCATAGTAATAGTTGAGACTTTGAATAAATTAAATATTGTACACAGTTTTCATTAAAATGGCAAAAAGCTATTTTAAAAGTGGACACTGCAATTTTCAACAGTTCCTGGGGGAGGTGCGTACAGCACAGTTTCAGAGGTAAGTACCACACTTACGGGTTCAATCTCTGGGGTATAGGTAGTCCACTGTTGGGTGTTCAACGCAACCCCAAACACCCAGCACCAGCAACACAGGGCCGGTCAAGTGCAGAGGTCAAATAGGAGCCAAAAGAACGTGGGTGCCTATGGAGACAGGGGGTACTCTGGTTCCAGTCTGCTGGCCGGTAAGTTCCTGCATTGTCGGAGGGCAGACCAGGGGTGTTTGGAGGAGTACTGGAGGGGCCCCAAGTAGGCACAACAGGGTGTCGGGTTCTCAATAGAACTCTATGGAGGGACCCGGGGGTCACTTAGGTGTTGCAGACAGGGCACAGAGGGACCTCTCGGGGAACCTACCGACTGGGCAAGGGGTGAGGGCCGCTTGCTGGTCATTGCTGCACTGGTGGTCGGCTTCTCACGGGCCTGGGAGCTGCGGGTGCAGTGCTTCTCCAGGTGTCGGATATCTTGGTCCCAGGCAGTCGCAGTCAGTGGATCCTCTGGATTCCTTCTGCAGGCGTCGTTATGGGGGTGCAGAGAGGTCAGCCCAGGGTGGACACATTGTCGGAGTCACCTAGGGGTCCTCTCTGGATAGTTGGTTTCTCTAGACATGGGCCAGGGGCGTCTGGTGCAGAGTAGTGGGGACTCACGCTTCTGGAGGGAGGTGGGAGTCCCTTTGAAGATGGATGTCTTTTTTTCTGGTTTGGCAGAGCCGCTGCCCACTGGAGTTCTTGGTCCTTGTTGTTGCAGGCAGTCCCCTGGAGGATTTTCAGGGGTCACGGTCCTGTAGAACGCATCACTTTTTGGTTGCTGGGTCTTTGGAGCAGGAGACAGGCGGGTAGGGCTGGGGCCAAGTCAGTTGTCCTCTCCTTTTCTTCTGTGCGGGGTTTTCAGCTCAGCAGTCCTTCTTCTTCTTGTGAGGTCATCAGGAATCTGAAGAGCTGGGTTCAGGGTCGCCCCTAAATACTAAATTTAGGGGTGTGTTAGGGTTGGGGCAGCGTCCAATGGCTACTGCCCCCGAGGGTGGCTACACCCTCCTTGTGCCCACTCCCTCTATATAACGGGCCATTAATGAGAGCTCTGGATTTGAGGCTGAAGGCAATGCAAGTTTTTAGCATGTCCCTTGGGATAGCCATTGGGCCAGTGCCATGTAGGAGGGCCCAAGCTCGGCCCCACAATGGCACTACAGAAAAAAAATGTTTTACTTACCTCTACTTACCTCTACTTACCTGGGATGGGGTCCCCCATCTTTCGCTGTCCCTCTAGTGTGGGTGGGGGTGTCCCTGGGGCTAGGGAAGGGCACCTGTGGGCTCTTTCCATTGTCTCTGACCCACAGGTCCCTTAACGCCTGACCTGACCCAGGCCTTAAATAATGGCGCTAAGCAGGCTTAGCGCCATTATTTAGGTGCGCCTCCCTCCCGTGCACCATTTTTGCACAGGAGGATAAATAAGGTGCCTGGGCCTTAGAGTAATTTTTTGCCCGGGAACGCCTACCTTGCATCTTATTGATGCAAGGTATTTTTTCGCATGCAAAAAATGACATTAACTCCAATATTTGGACTCTAGACGTGTCCACCATCAAAATATGAATATGGAGTTAAGTTTGCGCTGAAATAGCGTAAAAAGTTTTGAGGCTATTTCGGCGCAAATGGAGCATAAATATGCCCCCGTGTGCACCAGCATTATGAAATGCACTCGCCTTTATCATAACGACACATAAGTGGAATGGGGACACGGGATGCAATTCGATAGACAAAGATTTATACATAAACATTGTGTAGAATATAGGAAAATGTTAAAAAAAAATACCAGGACAGACAATTTAGTGACAGATGTGAGGAACCCTGTCTTTTTTATTTGTGACGGGCATAGGAGAACTATGGTAAATTTGTGACTTTAAAGGAGGTCCCCCTTCGATGAGACCAGTGGGTCTGCAGCCCCTGAAAAGTAGGCTAAGCAAATAGACCCCTGTAGAATGTTCACTTTTTTCCCTAAGTGTTTTATGTGCATTCATGTATGTAACACCGTCTTTTCACTGTCCACAGAATAATACATGAGGTAAAGGATACCACTTTTGAAAAATAAGGACAGTCCACATCCCAGGGGTTAGTTTATGATGGACGTACCATACATTTAGGCCCATATTTATACTTCTTTAGCGCTGCATTTGCGTCATTTTTTTATGCAAAAGCGGGGCAAACGTACAAAATACAATTGTATTTTGTAAGTTTGCACCGCTTTTGCTTCAAAAAGCGGTGCAAATGTGGTGCTAAAAAAGTATAAATATGGGCCTAAGTTACTCTGGCCCCCATTATGACATTGGCGATAAATCCCACTTACCACCATGCTGACTGCCGCCAACTTGCCGCGAAGGATATCCATTCACCATATTATGACACACATACACCAATCCGTCACTATTCAGCCACAGACACAAATCCGCCGCACCAAAGGTCAGTGATTAAGTGGCGGTATCCAAACCCACTCCGTTATGCCAACAGCACAATGGCCACCACATTATGACCCACGAATCACCACGGCGGGCATTCAATGGCGGTAAACCTTTGGCGGTACATACCTTTGCGCTCAAAATACACACACACATACAAAACAACACCACATTGGACAATTCAACAACACACTTCTGACAACCATACACACACCCACACCACTATAAAACACACACCCACATTCCCCACAAGCCTTTACGACTACAATCCATTGGCACGAGACAGACACCAAGACCCCAAAAAAAACAGAGCCACACACTACTTACACCCATACACCACTCACGCACCCCACATCACATACCCCAACACATCACCCTACACACCCTCACCTACACTCCTCACACAACACCCATGGCACCAGAAAGACACCCCCAATTCACAGAGGAGGAGCTAAGGGTCATGGTGGAGGAAATCATTAAGGTAGAGCCACAGCTATTTGGAGCACAGGTGCAGCAGATATCGATGGGTAGGAAGATGGAGCTATGGCGGGAAATCGTGGACAGAGTCAACGCCGTGGGACAGCACCCAAGAACTAGGGATGACATCAGGAAGAGGTGGAACGGCCTACGGGGGAAGGTACGTTCCATTGCAGCAAAACACCAACTTGCTGTACAGAGGACTGGCAGTGGACCCCAACCTCCTCCCCCACAACTAACAGCATGGGGGGAACAAGTCTTAGCAATCATGCATCCTGAGGGCCTGGCCAGAGTAGGAGGAGGACTGGAATGTGGTAAGTCAACTCTCTACTACTACTAACCCCCTACCTGCATGCCATCACACACCCCCACCCTCACTCCCATCACTCCACCACTTCCCACACACCACTCCATCACATCTCACTTATCCCAGTGCCAAGCCCTGCATGCCATACCAGTGCATGGACACCACTCACAGACCTGCATGGACACCTATCACTAAACATGCTCACTAGAGAGAATCAGTTAACCCACCATATACCAACTTACACAAGTGAAAACTGCCAGGGCAAATATAACCAAAGAGGGGAAGCCACGGATGCACCATTTGTCAGACACAGAAACAATAACACAACATCTACATCCCCAGAGGTACCCCAGCCAATGTCAGTGGAGAGGAGGTGCCACCACTATCCAGTCCCCCAACAGAAGAGGCCCACAGTGATGGCAGCACCTCTGGTCTTCTGGATCTGGATGACCAACCTGGCCCATCAGGGACCTCTGGACAGCCGGTTACCCAGGCCCGGTCACACACCACCACAGAGCCTCACCCATCAGAAAACACCACCACAGCACCCACCCAGCATACCCACACCTCTGTCCCCAGGACACGTCAATCAGCAGTGTGTCAACCGCTACAGGGACCCCAGGCCACACCTCATACCCAATACAATCCGGGAGCTGGGGTCAGTGGCAGTGGGCACACGGTTCAGGGGACAGAGGCACAGGCCAACAGGGAAACTCGGAGGACTGCTGCGTGCCAGGGGGAGGACAGGCCCAGGGAATCAACTCTCCAGGAGGCACTTTCAGAGATCTGGGGAGCATATCAACATTCCCAGGACACGATGGGCCAGCTCCTGGACAATGTGCAGGAGAACAGGCGGCTGCAGGAGGGACAGTACTAGGGGCTCAGGGAGGACTTGCAGGCCATTAACAACACCCTGATCTCCATTGCAGAGGGGCTGGCAGACATGGCCAACATTATGAGGGAGGCAGTTTCACACCAGCTGGCCCCTGCCACTAGCCAGATATCTGAACAGCCTTCCACCTCAGCTGCCTCTAGTGGGCAGGAGGCCTGCCACAGGACCAACAGGCCACCAGCACCCATCCCCCTGCAGAAGGTGAACCACCCCGCAAACGTTGCTCGCGATCCAGACAGAAGCCAGAGACACTTGCTAAGACCCCACCAGGAAAGGAGACTCTCCTGATTGTCACCCTTGTGTCCCACTCTGTCACCCTGTCCACCTTGAACTGCCATGGCTCCCCTTCCTATGTCCCCTTGGACAGTACACCTGTGCTACAAATACTTTCCTCCATCATCACCCCATCCCATTGCACTTGCCCCTCCATATTTTAGCACTTCAATAAACACCCTTGGAAAAAAAAGATTTTTTGAGTATGTCAATTTTTTTAAGTATGTATTCAATTCAACAGGTACAGACATTGCAATTCAACTGTACAGAAAATGAGCATAGGTGTATGACCTGTAGCTGGCTGCAGTGATCACACCAGGAGCATATGTGAGGTCACCAACATCTGTAAAATGAATTGCCAAAAGGTACAGTAAGAGGGCATAGAAGTGGGAAATAACAGCATGCCAGTGCCACAGAAATTCCAAAATATTTCATTGAAATGTGAAGTAACACTGTCTTACTCGTGTGTCATTGGAAGTACTGTCTGATGACTGTTGTTCTGTTGCCCTCATCCTCATCCTCTGCCTCCTCATCCTCACTGTCCACAGGGTCCACTGCTGGCACACGGGCATCTCCAGCCTCCTCCTCCTGCAGAAAAGGCACATGGGCCCGTATTTATACTTTTTTTTGTGCCGCATTTGCGTCGTTTTTTTGACGCAAAAACGGCGCAAACTCGCAAAATGCCATTGTATTTTGTAGGTTTGCACCGTTTTGCGTCAAAAAGCGGCGCAAATGCGCCGCTAAAAAAAGTATAAATACGGGCCATGGCGTCTCAGGGCAAGGTTGTGCAACATGCAGCATGCCACTATTATCTGGCAGACCTTCTTGGGTGAGTAGCACAGGGATCCACCTGTTAGATGGAGGCATCAGAACCTGGCCTTCAGGAGGCCAAAGGTCCTTTCTATTATCCTTTTGGTTCACCCATGTGCCTCATTGTTACGTTCTTCTGCCCTTGTCCTGGCATTCCTCACAGGGGTCAGCAGCCATGAGAGGTTTTGGTAACCAGAGTCAACTGCAATATTGAGGGACAACATTTAGCCACACACTATACTATATGGCCCACTCATACCCATACACTGACATATACTGGGTGGGGACCAGGGCTCACCTATTAGCCATACCCTGTGCCTCTGTAGTTTTGGTCATCACTTTTGGGATGCTGCTATTCCTCAGGGCAAAGGTATCATGCACCGACCCATGATACTCAGCATTGGGAGATGTACTGGTCCGCCAAGCACACCATCTGTACATTCATAGAGTGGAAACTCTTATGATTTCTGAATACCTGTTCATTTTAATGGGGGGGACAAATGCAATATGTGTTCCATCAATCGCCCCAATTATGTTGGGGACATGTCCCATTGCATAGAACTCGGCCTTCACTGTGGCCAAATCTTCAACCTGGGGGAAAACAATGTAGCTGCACATGTGTTTAATCATGGCAGACAACACCCTGGTCAGCACTATTGAGAACATTGGCTGTGACATTCCTGCTGCCAAGCCCACTGTCACTTGGAAAGAACCAGTTGCCAGGAAATGGAGCACTGATAGAACTTGCACAAGAGGGGGGATCCCAGTGGGGTGACGGATAGCAGATATCAGGTCAGGCTCCAATTGGGAACACAGCTCTGTGATTGTGGCACTGTCAAGTCAATAGATGAGGATCATGTGCCTTTCCTCCATTGTTGCCAAGTCCACCAGGGGTCTGTACACGGGGGTATGTCTCCATCTCCTATTCATCCTCAGCGGTTGCAATCTATGGGGCAAAAGAGTGAGGAGACTGTCACAAACTGAACAATGGGGCTACAACAGAACTTTGCATGCTGTTAACTTGTAATGGGTAAGTGTGATTTGTATAGTATGTCCCATTTTCAACAATGACGCAGCAAATATCCAGGGCCTGACCCCACCCCCCTGAAATGGTGTCCACCTGTCCTGTGTGGAGGGAAAAGTGGAAGTGAGGTAATTCCGCTGATGTTGTGAGCCGTTGCGGGAGGCGGTCGGGAACCGCCGTGCAACTCCTCATTGGGTAACATTGGGCCCTATGGGGTACAGTAGCCAAGGGGAACCTACGCCGGCGGTGACGGTATGCACCGCTGTGGACGTGACCACCATTTTCTATCATATTCCTCACTTGCTACCTGATCATACACAGGACAGGACCTACACTGCATGGGCTGCTGTGACCTGTGTCTGGAAGCTAACATGGGCTGTGTGACTGGGAAAAGGGCCCCTGCCTTCACTTCGGCGGAGTTGGAGAAACTGGTGGATGGCGTCCTACCCTAGTACGGACTGCTGTATGGGTCTTCAGAGCAACAGGTGAGTACACAGTGGTCACGATGCATGTGGCATGCCTCGGGTAAGGGGGCAGGTGGATGTCCTCGGGCAGCATATTGGTTTTGTGCTGGGCCATGTGTGTGAAAATGGTGATGTGAAGGGGTATGGTGGGCCATAAGTGTAAAAGGCAGGACTGTTTGACTAATACCATTTTCCTGTGTGTATTTCCTCTGCAGGTCAGCTCCCATCAAAAGAAGGGTATATGGCGTGCCATCGCCAAGGACGTGTGGACCCTGGGGGTCTATGGCAGGCGGAGCACCCACTGTCGGAAACGGTGGGAGGACCTGAGACGATGGGCATGGGAGACGCAGAGGCCCAGCTGGGGATTGCCTTCCAATGAGAAATGGGTGCCCGTCGAACCCTAACCCCCCCTGATGGCCCACATACTGGCGGTGGTCTATCCTGAGCTGGATGGGCGCTTGAGGGCATCACAGCAGCCACAAGGGGGTGAGTACAGTGCCCATCATTACAACTTACGCATGGTAAGGTGGTATCCGGTGGGGGATGTGTGTCAGTTGGTGCTCCTAGGCCGGACCTGACATTGCAGCGTAGGTCCCCTGGTGTCTAGGGTTCTGAGGAGATAATCCTGCTACCTAGCTTGTAAGCATCCATTACTGGTCAGGGCTGCGTGGATCCCAGGTGTGCTGCATTTGGCAGTATGTGCCCTTCCCCATGCCTTGGATGCTAACTTTTTCTTTGGTAGTGCTATGGCATATTGTGTAGGCCTGTTCCCTGTGTGTGAGGGTGCTGTGTACGCCAACGGAGGTGTTGGTGCAGCCATTGACCAAGTGCATCCTTTGTCTCTCTCCCCCTTATTGTTTTGTCATCCTGTCCTTATGTGCATTAGCATAATCTGGCGGAGGAGCAGAGGCACAGGCGACGAAGGGAGCTGCATCCCGCAGGACCCATAAGACAGAGTCCACCGACGCTGAGGTTACCAGTGGGACGGAGGGTGAGGGGAGCACCACGGCAGAGACTGGAGGGGATAGTTCAGACACAGGAACTTTCTCTGATGGAAGCTCCCTGGTGGTGGTGGACACCTCTGTGACCACCCCAGCTACAGGTACAACCGCCACTCTTGTACCAGCACCGCCCTCCCAGCAGCCCCTCATCGGGTTGCCCGTGCCTGCTCACCCAGTAGGGTGAGCATCTCCTTCGCCCCAGGCACCTCAGGCCCTGCCCAAGTGAGCCCTGCTACCCTGAAAGAGGAGGCTATTGACCTCCTGAGATCCATCTCTGTAGGGCAGTCAACCATTGTGAATGCCATCCAGGGGCTGGCAGCCCAAATACAACAGACTAATGCATTCCTGGAGGGGATTCACACTGGATTGGTGGCCCAACAGATATTGATCCTGGCTCTGGCCTCCTCTCTGATGGCAGCCATTGTCCCTCTTTCTACCCTCCCCCCTCCAACTTCCACTTCCCAGTCCCATTCTCCTCAACCCCAACCCATCCCAAGCACACAGGCAGACGAGCATGCACACAAGACAACACACAAGAGTGGTACAGGCAAACATAAGCATCACACTTCATCTCACAGGCACTCACACAAACACCATCCAGATGCAGACATACCAACATCCACTATTAACACTGTCTCCCCCTCCGCCTCCTCCTCCACCTCCCTCCCAGTTCCATCCACACTTACACCTGCACGCACTACACTATCATTCACTACCAGCATCACCACCACACCAAGCAGAACACACACCTCACTGGCAGACACCTCCACAACAGCCCTACACACATCCCCTGTGTCGTCTCCCACCGTGTCTGCCTCCCCAAGGTACACATACACAAGCACTCAGACACCCAACAGCCATCCACCTCACAACAGCATCCAGCCCATGCATCTGCACCCAATATCAGCAAACAGACACCTCCAACAACCATTCCCTCTTCCTCCACTCCCAAACCTTCTCCCTCTTCCCACCCAAGAGTCCCTAAAAAACTGGTCCTATCCACCATTGACCTCTTCCCGACTCCCCCCCCTTCCTGCATGTCTGGCCAGGGTGGGAAAAAGCCAGCCAAGCACCTCAGCCACCCAGTCCACGGACCCAGTCGTCACCACACCCACTCTTGGTGGAAAAGGAGCCAGGGCACATGTCCTGAGGGTGAAAGAGCCTGCCCAAGCTGCTGCCAAGAAGGGAAAGGAGCCTGCCCAATCTGGTGCCAAGAAGGGAAAGGAGCCTGCCCAAGCTGCTGCCAAGAAAGGAAAGGAGCCTGCACCAGCAGGCAGGAAGAGCAAGGGACCTGGGATAGGAACTGTGATGGAACCCCCACCACCAACCGTGGTTGTGCAGCCATCCGAGGTTGCAGGGGATGGGCAGGAGCCTCCCCTCACAAGCAGCACTACCATCACCACCTCCAGTGAGAAGCCGCCCGAGATTGCAGGGGATGGACAGGAGCCTCCCCTCACCAGCAGCAGCACCACCACCACTTCCAGTGAGCAGCCGTCCGAGGTTGCAGGGGATGGGCAGGAGCCTCCCCCCCGCAGGAGCACCACCACCACCACCTCCAGTGAGCAGCCGTCCAAGGTTGCTCGGGATGGGCAGGAGCCTTCCTCCACCAGCAGCAGCACCACCACCACTGAGCAGGTATGTAATCCTGCCTCCATGGGCTCTTGTGCGGCCTGCCCCCTGCAAATCCAGTGGCTATGACACCCACCTGAGAGACTGTGACCTTGCACTCCCCAGGATCAAGCGCACAGGGCACAATGCCCCCTCCAGAACCAGTAGGTAAGACACCCACTTACACCAGACTCGCCAGGATCAAGAGCACAGGGCACGATGCCCCCTCCAAAACCAGTGAGTAAGACACCCACCTACCCCAGACTTGCCAGGATTAACAGCACAGGGCACGATGCCCCCTCCAGAACCAGTGGGCAAGTCACCTACTCAAGAGACTGTGGCCTTGCACTCCCCAGGACCAAGTACAGGGCATGTTGCCCCCTCCAGAGCAAGTGGGCAAGTCACCCACTTGAGAGACTGTGGCCTTGCACTCCCCAAGACCAAGCACAGGGCATGTTGCCCCCTCCAGAGCCAGTGGTGTTTTTCCATCTCCCGGCTGAGGTGCCCCCCATCCCCTGTCCCCCTGAGTTGCCTGCTTATTTACCAACAGATGCCCCTGCAGTGTTCTTTCCGTGTTGAGGCAGGTGCCATGTTTGGCCTTGGACTTTGGCCTGTGGCCATGTGGACTACGTACATTGTGGACTGGGCTGTGTCCCTTTTTGTGTACATATGTATATATTTCTTGTCTTGCCTCACTTATTTATCTTGATGTGTTTCTCTCATTACATTCACTTTCTCAAAATCGTTTTTTCCTTAGATTATTCATCGAGGTACGTGGTACAAATGTTTTGGTAATGCAGCTGAATGTGTGTATGGTGTTGCGGGGGTGTGTGTTGCTTGTGTGTCACTCTCTCTTTCCTCCCTCCCTTGTGTACTAGGCGGCTGTACTCACCGTCATCGTCTTCGCTGGCATTGATGTTCGTGGTGGAGCAGCACGTAGAAAATGATGGGAAAGACATGCAGCTCGGGCTCCATAGTGGCATGGTTGTTCCCTGTGTATCCAATGGAGTTTCCGCCGGCCTTTTGGCGGTATTTCTGCCACTTTAACACCAACTGTCAGTGTTGTAATGAGGGCCTTTATGTCCATAGTTCCCAAAGGTAAGACTTATTCTTGCCTCCTTGCATGTATAAAGGCAGAACACAGACTGTAGGAGAACCTGCAATGTCCTGATGAAAGTCGAAAAATGTTGGCATCACATGTTTTAGAAATGATGACTGAGACATAATTTCTCAAATCACTCCCTAACAAGTGTTTTTCCTTGCCATGTGTACCCTCGAAATAAAGGAAACTCCTTTAGGTATACACAGAGATAGTTGTAAAGCATATTCTGGATCCCACATGCATCCAGTATCATTGATTCTGATCTCCTTCTCCTTGAAGTCGAGACTTCAGTGGTCCTAATACCATACCATACCATAGTTTTTGTTCCCCTGCAAAGGTGACATTTGCTAATTAGAATAACTGCTTTTTTCCACTAGTGTATTCTTTGTGAGCTAGACATATTGAAAAACTATGTTTAAAAGTTTCCAATTGATTGTTAAATAGTTAGACCAACCATTTTATTTTATTGGCTTACGCACATACATATAGGGGAAACATCGTTTACAACGCGGCCGGAACCATGCAATACTATTACCACGGATCCATTATAACGCATGTGTCTTTAACATTAGCATGCCTTTACAACTAAAATGTATGTATAAATGTCTATATATATACAAAACACATTCCCAAGAGGAAAACAGCTCGGAGCACTCACGGGTTTTGCAGTCCATTTATTTTCAACAGCAGACGCGTTTCAGCAGGTTTGCCTTTATCAATGCTAATCCAGCAAGTAACATCACATGATATGCATTTAAATCTGGCCTGCCTTTCTCCTATTGGAGATATGTTGGTGTCGACGTATTTAGCTTTTCAGTGTCGTCATTTTAAAGGCATACCATTCATAAAAATGTGAGATTTTCTCTGATGTTTAAACTTGCGGTTATAAAATAAAAGATCTGTTACCCTCGTAACCGCACTTGCCTTTTAATCCATGCACACCAGACAGCATTAGTCTCGTGACCTTTGCTGTTACATTTAGTAATGTCCCAAAACACTTTGGCAGGTATCACGTGCATTTCCTTGGCTGCGGTGGTTCTGGCAGTTTATCAATATAAGAAAACAAATGCCACTTGCTTTGCGGAACAATTTTAGCACGGGTGCCTCCTTCATGATTGTGGCCATCATGTAAAATACACAAAACACATTCCCAAGAGGAAAACAGCTCGGAGCACTCTCGGGTTTTGCAGTCCATTTATTTTCAACAGCAGACGCGTTTCAGCAGGTTTGCCTTTATCAATGCTAATCCAGCAAGTAACATCACATGATATGCATTTAAATCTGGCCTGCCTTTCTCCTATTGGAGATATGTTGGTGTCGACGTATTTACCTTTTCAGTGTCGTCATTTTAAAGGCATACCATTCATAAAAATTTGAGATTTTCTCTGATGATAAAGGCAAACCTGCTGAAACGCGTCTGCTGTTGAAAATAAATGGACTGCAAAACCCGTGAGTGCTCCAGTGCTCCGAGCTGTTTTCCTCTTGGGAATGTGTTTTGTGTATTTTACATGATGGCCACAATCATGAAGGAGGCACCCGTGCTAAAGTTGTTCGGCAAAGCAAGTGGCATTTGTTTTCTTATATATATATATATATATATATATATATATATATATATATATATATATATATGTGTGTGTATATTAGGGCCAGGATGTTTTTAGGGTTTAGGGTGGCAAATGTATTTTTAGGGTTTAGGCACGGTAAGGGTTTTTGAGTGGCTAGGGTATTTTTGGGTTGAGGATGGTTATGGGGTTTTGGGTTGGCAAAGGTATTTTTAGGGTTTAAGGTGGGTTAGGGAGTAGGGGTTGTGGGTTAATAAGGTAAGATATGGATATCTATACATATATACAAATGTGTATTTATATATATATACACACATATATATGTACATAGAGATACACACACACACACACATATATATATATATATATATATATATATATATATATACTGGGCCGGCTTAGAGGGGTGCGACTGGTGCAGCTGCACTGGGAGCTGACCTGAATGGGGAGGCGCTGACCTGGGGTGGGGGGCGCTGTGTTTAGCAATAACTAACAATTTAAAAGCACCTGAAGCAGAGTTCCATTTGCTCCAGCTCTCAGGCAACAATAAAAATGTCAAGATAACTTGTGTGATTAATGTTTCACTTACCTGCAAAATACTCACATTTTCGTTATGAATGCATGCATGATAATGGCATACTCATGGTAAAACTATTAATCGTAAAAATGCATGCGTTGTAATGACTGGCAAAGGCAGCTCTCTTAAAAGTTAGTTACATCAACAGTTACCATGTTGAAATTTGGGTGGTTGGTATGCATCAGTTTTTTTTCAGTTGTTAATTAGAATACAGAGATAACTTGTGCAAGGTTAGGTGTTTCCTGAAGCCCCACGGAGGTTGCCTAATTTCAACAGTTCTACCAATACACTTTTCTTTAAAGGATTGTCAACATTATATCGAATTCTACACACAATTTATAGGACTAATTTAAAGTCTGGTGGGCGGTCCTTCGGCCAGCCAGATCAGCGGAGGCTATCCTTTTTGAGGACCACCCATCATATTTAGACATTTCAGCTGCACCAGCTGCATTCGAGGCACTGATCCTTTGCCGAGTGATTGTTATATTCACTGAGCTCACCCAGCGAACACTTTTGTTTGCTGAAAACAAACTTATAAGGAGTGAGTTGGTTTTTAGAAAATAAAAAAACACAATAGGCTGAAGCGTAAGGCGTTTTCTCTGCGTGTAGTGCCAAAATTATGTTTTCCCGGCCCAACACCACCATGTTGTGATGTCTTGCATGTGTCAGTAAAGTTTAGGGATAATCGGCTTGCCCTTAAAACAGGGGTCTTCAAACTGGGGGGCGGGCCCCCCTAAGAGGGCCTCAAATGATCCGGGGGGGGGGGGGGGTGGGGAGGCAAGCTCTGATCAAAAGAGTCATTACACACATAACAGTGTTTTGTTTTAAGCAGAAACATGTTATTGCATTTTTAAAAAGGTAACAGTACTTAACTACAAGGTTTAAATACATCTAGACCTATTTAAAGATTGCCATCTTTAGAAAATAATTGTGAAAAAATTCTGAAGGGGGGCCCAATGATTTTTATTTTTCAACTGGGGGGGCGCAGCATTAAAAAGTTTGGATACCACTGCCTTAAAAGGATGGTGTGAATGCCACTGTGACCTAACGGCCCTCTAGTGGTTGGACTTAGTTTACCCTGGCAGAACCTGCAAAGGCACCACTCGTATAAGCCCAATGCTTTGCCAGACTTTCCATCTGGTGGGAGAACCACGAGTTTGGTGTGGTGAGAGCACCACTGATTTGTAACAATCATGCTGCCCTGTCAAACTCTTAATGACCGCCTGTGTCAGGGCTTGGGCTCATTTTCAGTTTCTTTTCCTCTAACGATTCTTCCAGCTATTCAAACATCACCACCTGCTTCTGGGTATACAAATAGGCTGACACCATCAGACCTTGGATTATATTTTGTATTTCCATTTGTGTAGTGTTTTATACCCTTGATGAGGCACCACAGGGGCATTAGTAGACACGTCGCATGCTACACAGTGGGGTAGAACTTGGTTGGAAATGTTTGGAGTCGCAAATTAATGCATATGGGGGGTGTTTTGGTGTTGTACATGAGTGAACAGACTGGAGAACTGATCCTGTCTTAGTTCGCAGCACTTAGTGTTATGGTAGGGAAAAGAGTCAGAAATAGTGCACACACTATAAATTAATTTACTGTTATGAACTATTTTAGAGGTTTATATGAAACCTTCTCACATGACAGCCAATCAGCCTATATTCTGTGCTATAATCATCACTCAAACATTTGCTGATGTCAATATAATTGCTAAAGAGACAGGTGAGTGTCCCGCCAGGCTTTACTAAATACAGCCATGCACATAAGAGGTCATGAGAGTTCCTACAGGAGAGGAATTGCTGAAGGACCATCAGGGAGAAGTGTCATCCTACTAAAATGTCTTTAATTACCATACCGGAGTGATAGAGGAGTCATATATGGGACAGCACTGGTTACAGGTAGCCAACGTGATACCTCTATACAGACCTTAAAGGCTGAGGGTGGATCTCCCTATGGGAAAGTATTAGATATGAATAGACCTATAGGGGCAGAGAAGTAAGTCATGATATGCACAGGTTACAGTCAGCCAGCATAAATGTCTTATAGTCGTTAGGCTATGGACAGAGGGCTACAGGCAGTTAATTTAAAGGTTTCAAGGAGAACATGTAAATACTTTAAACTGTCAAATTGGAATGACAAATAGCCTTTGTCTAGATATGTCAGCTTCGTAATGAACTAGAATTAGTTCGGATGTGACAAAGTGTGGCCCATGTGCGCAGAGACACTTCCCAAGACATGTATTAATTACAGGTTGCCTGGGTATAATGTTCTGCAGAGTCCACTCACTGGGACAGAAGGAGCAACCACCGCCAGCACTGGTTACAGGCAACAAGAATAAATTCCTTACAGGGACAACAGTGAAGAAACATATGCGTAGACCATGGTAATCACTGCCTATAGCTGATAAGCTTTAGTGACCTTTTCAGTCATTCTAGTGTGTTTCTTTAAACTGATTTCATAAGTTGTTCAGCTTCTGTGAAGCTAAGCCAACTGAGTAGTTGTGCATCCTTAGTTAGGGAAAAGCCACTTCCTTCCTTACCTTTAGATGGTTTTACAAGTTTACTATACTTGATGGTAGGAGTTTCATAGTTTTGCCTCACGTACAGAGAGCAATATTCCACCAATGGACAGTTGCTAACTTGTATAAAGTGGAGCGTTCTTTTCTGGGGATCTCTTTGGAATTTGGTTTGGAGGACCAACAGACTTTTCTCCCTGATGGCCCTGTGGATGAAGAAGAGTGCCTTGAAGGAAGAGCACCTGGTTGGAGTTAGCTAGAAGTATCTGAAGCACTGGTGTGATGCAGTCCCATAGATAGAGGTGTAGTGGCTGTCCTGCTAAAGTGTTTTAAATTGTTTTCAGACTAGTTTCTCTGTAAACCCACCTGTAGAGGGTCTCGTTATGCCGATTGGTTTGCAACCTCTTGTTAGTAAGATGTTGAACCTGAAATTTCTTAGCTGGAATGTAGCCGGCTTGGCTTCAAAGTTAGAGGTTGAGGGATGGCGATTGTTTATATCTAACTTTGATATTGTTTTTATGCACGATACCTGGGCTGTGTCCGAAATAGTACTTGATGGGTATACACGTTTTAGCCATTTTGCCAACCCCTCAACCTCAGGTCATGCTAAAGTGGGCTTGGTGGCTTAGTTCAAGGTTAATATTGGGTGCAAAATTCTTCCAATAGCAACAGATACCCAGGTTGGGGATTCAGGTGTTCGAGGTCAGTTGGGGTGGTAAGTTAAGATTTTTTTATGGTGAATTATTATAATAATGATTTTGCATCTAATAATAATTCTAATTTTCAAGGCCTCTCTACAGTTATTGACTCTTTTTATTTGACAGAGCCCAATCTAAAGGTGGGTTATGTAATCTTTTATTGGCAGGGGATTTTAATGCCAAGTTGGGGGATAGATTCCTAATAGTAAACTCCCCGTTTGACTGTGTTAGCTCTGAGGTCGATCAGGCTGGCATGAATTCAAAGGGGCAGCTCTTATGTGCTTTTCCGCTGTTACATGGCTTAGCTAGTCCTGCTATTATCTCAGATGGTATAGTGGCTCACATTTTTATCAGCAGGGGTGCAGCTCGACCATTGACTATGTGTTTGTTTCTGGGAACCTCCTAGCATTGATTGATGGGACTGATGTGATACCATCTGTCTACAGCGACCACAACCCCACTGTCTGTATTTGTCAAAGTTCCTCTGCAGGCTGAAATGAGGGTAGTCGGTTCTAAACAGACACTAGGGAATAGGGCTAACAGTAGGAGGGGGATCTGGTGTTTTGCCAATTTATCGCTTATTATGGTCAAGGTTCAAAATTATGTTCCAACCTGATAAGATTGTGGTGATGCTACCAACTCATGATAAGGTTTTGTCGAGCTCTTGTCTCATATGAGGGTTTTGATGTGTAGACCCACAAAGAAAGGTCCATTAGCTGATCATTCATGGTTTGATAAAGTTTGTAGGTAGGCAAACGCCTCTTTGCATCAGGCTCTTAGGCAAACTCCTATGGATCAGGTTGTTGTATCTCCATGTAGAAAGGCTTATGCTTGGACCTTGAAGAAGTGTAGGGCTGAAATCAAAGCAGAGCAGTGGGAAGCTATTGTGGTTGCCTGCCAAAAAAAGGATACTCAGGTCTTTTGGTAGGTGGTTCGGGCAGGCTTAGCTAATGGTAACACTTCAGATGTCATTACGACACACATTGACCCTGAAGCCTGGATTGATCATTTTTCCAGCATTTATGGGTCAGACGAGGTAAAAGTTGACAATCCTCAGGTGAAATTGCCTTTGACTTTTAGTCCCCCTTTCTCAGTGACAGAGTTATAAAAGGCCATATGTGACAGCCTCTCCAACAAGACTTCTGGGCCAGGTGGGATTCTGATGGATTTTTAAAAAAAACAGTGTTGGTCCCCACTTTTAACTAATATGTTTAATTAGGTGTGCAGAGTAGGACCCCTAATGTCTTGGTAGACATCTGTAGTTGTGCCAATTTTTAAAAAGGACAATATTTTGTACCCCAGGTGCTATCGCCCAATTGCTCTGTTAGACACCTCCTCTAAATTAATAGGAAGGGTCATGCTGGAGCACCTGATTTATTGGGTGCAAGAGAATAAAATTCTCTCTCAGGCCAAATATGGCTTTAGGAAAGGTTTGGGCACAATAGAACAGTGCCTCAATCTTTACCTCCTTATTCTAAGTATAAATTAATGAAGGGCGTCCCCATCCACCTGGCATTCAGGGACTTGTTGAATGCATTCGACTGAGTTGATAGGCAGACGTTGTGGGAGATTTTATATCAATGGGCCTTGACACTGGGCTGGTTAACCTTTTGAGGCTTTTACATCAGGAACAGAGGACAAGTGTTAGGTTTGGACCATATGGTGAGAGCACTTTGTTGTTTAGAGTAAATTGTGGCGTGCACCAAGGGTGCGTTCTCACCCCCATTCTATTTCTTCTGTATCTTAATGGCTTAGAGAAAACCTTGGTCTCAATAGGAGCTGATGGCCCATGTGTTTGCAATAGCGCTATTCCTGCTTTACTGTAGTCGAACAAGTTTCTGTCAGCGAGAACGGCCTGTGGGCTTAAGCAGTTGGTAGACGGCCTTATTGATTTTATGGAAGATTTGGACCTTGAGAGTAATTGTGCGAAAACCTTTGTAATGGTTTGTTGACCTAAGAATACTAAGACTCTTCCACTGAACATAGGAGGGCTTGCACTGGCTAAAGTAAGGTCTTTTCAATATATGGGGCTAGAGTTTGATGAGGCTTGTAGTTGGCTTCCCTGTTTGAAAGACAGGGTTTCATGTTTTCTGCACACAGTGGGAATTACCTTCTACTTAGCTGCTAATATAGGAAGAACGCTGATTACCCCTATATTGGAAGTCTGTAAGAGGAAGTGCTTACCTGTTGTGACCTATGGTATGGGGTTGTGGGGCTATAAAGAGGTTGGGAGCATCCAGGTGGAAGAAAATCGATTCTGCCCCTGGTTGTTGAGTGTTCCGCCATCTACACTGCACTTTTCTATTCATCAGGAGTTGGGTCTAGATTATTTACAGGATAAAATCAGCATTGCTCCCCTGGAGCTTGGGTGAACGGTCAAAGCCAACGAGGAGGCTGTCCTTAAACAGCTGATTATTAAGGACTGCCTTGCAAGTGACCTTGCCTGTTCGATCCCCTGGCTGAGATACATCAAGGCCACCATGACAGCCCTGGGTTGCCCGCATTTGTTTGAGAATCTGCATTTAATATTTAATAATGATAAAGCATGGATTCGAGACTGCGATGTCAAGCATAAACAGGCAGCCCCGGAGATCAATGAGGTAATGAAGCGACAGTCAGGAAGTATTGTATGGTCCAAATGTCACCGGTGCTGCGCCCAACCTGTTGTATGTTCACACCGTGTACAAACTAATGTTATTGACCCGTTTCAGTTTGGGGTCTCTTCACTGGATGCTGTCTTTTCCCAAGGGCAGTTTGCCTCCGGTGACATCTGCATCTGCCCTTGTGATGAACAATCCCCACAAACATTGCTACACTTTGTGTTTTTTTGTATATTGTATATGTTTTTTAAGAAACGGTATTTGGTACCACTATTATGGCAAAGGAATTTTACCAATTGCGGGTAGCTTTGCTTTTTCTCCAACAATTGAATGATCATGATGTATGTAGTTCTGTTGGCTACTTCTTAAAAGGTGCTGTTACTTGGCACAAGACGCTGTTGTTTTAGTTATTCTGGTAATAAGATGATCTGTTTCGTTATAGCGGGATTTGATGCAGGATTTTTAAATGAAAGTTTTATTTTTACATATGTGTCCTGTTTAAATAATGTATTGTACTTTGATTCTTTTATGATGTATATTTATATGATCGAATAAAGAGTAATTTATTCATTCATATTTGCAATTTACAAAGTAATGAGAGGAGTTCCCATAGATAAAGTCAGTTTGCACAATCTACACATAACAGCACAAGAATGACAGTGGACTGTAGTTTCTGTCGATACCCTAGGTGCGGGAAGATATGTAGTCATTTTAGAATGCATTTTTTTTCACTTGATAATCTTGAGGGAACAGGGGTGTTTTTGAGTCCATAAGCACTACATGATTTCTTGCCTACTTTGATTTTTGTACCTCTAGTACTGGATGGTTACAGGTTGGTGGTTAATCCATTATCCACAGGTTATGATCTTGGTTTTGCGAGAATTCAATTAGGAGGTTGCTCAGCACCCTTCATCAATAACACATATGTACTGCTCAAGCATAGAACATTCTAGGACCAAGTTCACAAAAATATTTATGAGCATGTGAGTAGTACAACAGGAGCCGTATTACACAAGTGCCTCGGAGTGCAACAGGCATTTGTGCCCACTTTGTGCACCCTTGGGGCACTTAGGCATTACAATATGGGCTGCAGATGCTTGTGTGGCCAGTTCTGTATTACAGTTAGCCCTGGGGCACATTTAGCTTCTGTGCTATCATTAGAGGGCATTCCCTTATTTGCACTAGGGTGTGGTCCCATGCAAATGAGGTAATCTCTTTGCCTTTGTGCTTGCACTAATGTGGGCGCAGCGGCAAACATTCCTTTAGAAGGCCTTAAATGCAGCCCTCTAAAGGGATAAAAGAGGGTCCCATGGACTCCCCAAACATCCCCTTGCAGGCTGGTGCAGTCACTCTCGGCACCAGCCTGCTTGGAGATCTCTAATCTCTTTTAAAAGTGCAGGCATGTTGCTGCCTGCACAGAGAAACATTGAGCCGCTTTTCTTTTGAATGCACTGCCTCCCTTGGGGCAGCGCAAGTTCGCGGCTGCCCTCAGGGCAGCACATTCTTCCTGATAGGGCACACTTTCCATGTTTGCACTTGGCGCACCTGCTTTAAGACGCGCCGTGGCTCACACAAGGAAAGTCTGCCCTATCTGTAATACAAGCCGAGGTGCATTATTATTCTATGTTCTCGTTCTTGCCTATGTGAATTGGCCCCGAAACGTCCAACTCCCTATTAGTAAAGTGCAAAGAGGGTACATTCTTTTCTATTTGTAGTAACAACTGATTATGAATATTCCTTGAAAGTTCCTATTTTAGATGTTTTACAGCCAATTCACAAAAGCACATAAGAGTACGTAAATGAGTGCTGCAGGAGTACTACTTTATATACTACAAAATGCATTTGTGAACAGAACTTAGGTTTTAAAATTATCTAAATGTAGACAATTGTAGCATGTCAGGATGAAGGCACTGATCCCTGGTAAGGAAGTGAAGTTGAACTTCAAACAGAAGTGGAAAAAACCCCTATGCCTACATGTCATCCATGTGTGAAGGTGATCCGTTCCTGTTCCCCTCTAGAACTGCAAATGACTCCAGTCCTCCACTTCAAAAAAGTCTCGGATCACTTGGTCCTTGGTAAAGGTTAGGACTGGATTTGCGAATGCCAACAAACTAAGGAGCATGTGGGCGTTCACATACCTACATGGCACACCTTGACCGGACACTCCTCACCATTTGAGGCTGCAGATTAGTGCTGCGGATTTTGCTGTACTACAGGGGAGTCATCTGAAGTAGTACAAGTATTTACGTCGGTGAGAAAACCTGTGGATTCAGAAAAAGTGTACATGACATCATTTTCGACAGTAGATGTACATTTATGGACAAAAAAGGGCTTTTGTGTATTGGGCCCATATTCTGTATTTTTTGGGGGAGTTACATGAAGCACGCATTGGGGTGGAATAGGTGAACCAAGGGGCATTAGCTGTATCCCATCAATCTTTTTAGATGTGCGGTAATTTGCTCTCCTTCAATGTGTTGTCCTGAAGGGCTCCTTCTGAATGTGGTTCAGAGTATGGCTCTCCTGGTGAAACTATACTGCTGCTGGCTGACTGGGGAATGTCTGCTGTTCAGGACACTGAGGCCCATATTTATACTTTTTTAGCGCTGCATTTGCACCACTTTTTGACGCAAAAGCGGCGCAAACCCACGAAATACAATTGTGACCCATATTTATACTTTTAAAAAGTATAAATATGGGCCTGCATTTTGTAACTTTGCGCTGGTTTTGCGTAAAAAAAAAGTGGTGCAAATGCAGCGCTAAAAAAGTATAAATATGGGCCTGGGTTCAGTACCCTGTGACCTGAATATGCAGATTGTGTCAGCTTTAGCGCTATGTGCGTTCTTAGAAAGATGCTCCCCTTTATATCTCTCATTATGACCATAATGCTATCTGGTGGAAGTGGTTCAGGGTGTACACCCATTTCTGCCTACACAAAAAAAGTGTTCCCCAAACCTTACTTAATGTTCAATAAGCTGTGTCCAGTTGACAAAATCTACCTTTATGTCATAGAGATATGTATGGCACACAGTCTGCCATTTGTATAGCCTTGCTGTAGTGTCAAGGTGTGTCTACGTTTGTGACCTGGTCTTGCGGAGTTTTTCATTGGCCAGAGTCTGATTGCTGGCTGCTTGTGTAGGATAAGTAATGTTGGTGTAGATAACCCGCTGCTTTATATTAGTCAGCCGTGTGTAGTCTGTGTGATCAGAGGTATTTCAATATGGATACACATGCTACCCGGGAACACTGATATGGCTCGACTTGACGTGTGTGTCTGAGTTAATTGAGACTATAGTGTCTTTTAACAAAACAGTCCTCTGCTGTCTCCAGCTGCGTTTGTTACAGAAAGTGTTGAGTTTTGCCAGACATTCAACATCAGGTAACTGCTACCATTTCACAGAATCTTTGCACCATGAACGCCAGTTCACCAAAAGGCCTGAGTCAGAGGAAGTTAAATCACACGACATTGGACCTTTACGTTTTCCTAACATACACATACTTACACACACAAACACACACATACAGTCTCTCTCAAATAAGCACACTCTCTCCTGCATGCATGTACACGACATACATTTAAAAGCATTCTTTACTTACCTCAGCCGCCAGGGAGGGTGATATTCCAGCTAATTGCACACCATTTTGTATTATACTAATAGGAAATGTTATTAATTTTTAGAGTCATAAAAATATGACAAAAAAGCTAAATTAGGTCCCCACGCGACATCCATAAGGACCTGGCACAGATTTTGCTACCTCTGAGACCAGAGGTCGCTAATGCAGTGCCAGTGGTTGAAGGGGCAAGCCAGGGGTCGCAGTCGCGATCCCTTCCGGCCTCTTATGACGTCCATGCTTTGCACTGGTTCAAATAAACAAAGCAAAGTCATTGCGTTAACTTTTCTGCCTGTGTAACCAGGGATAGGGCATTTGCATTTGCTGCACCAAGGGCAAATTGTTTGCACACACGTTTTTTTCTGGAACAGCAAACATATGTACTGCATTTATGAAATCTGGAAATTTGGTACGTTTTTCAAGCAAAATCAAGTTTCTATGTCAGAGAAATAATGTAAATTCTGTTTGGTCTTTTTAAAGGTGTTCTTAAACTACCACTCACATGAAATTATCTATGTGCTGCATATATTCTTATAATCTGCTATTACCATTTTTGCATTGGCGCCAAAAACATTTGCTGATATGGACTGGAGAAAAACCTGTTCTTCTGTCTGTATTATACAAGCAGTGAAAATGCTTCAGGTAGATTTGCCTATTCATTGTTTTTTATTTTTTAGTTATGCTGATCCTGGGGAGTATGATCACAAAAGTAATTACCCGTGGCCATAACAATTATGAATCTTTATGGATTGTGGCCTTCAGTTGTCACTTGCCTAGCTACACATTTTTCGTCCCTCTTGTTCCTCTGAGTTCTCCTTCACCGGGCAAATCACCCGACCTGCGGGACAGGGCAAGTTCGTAAAGCACACGAAAAGTGCGTATGAGACCCGTTGCTTCGTACAAGCCATTCTATTTAGACCATGTGTGTCTCTTTAGGTATATTTCTTTTGCTACAGTCAACCTATTTTCTGTGGTGTTGGAACTAATTTCGGAGGGGTGGGGCTTCCATCATTATTATATTACTGAATTCGTAGGGACTGTGAAAAATCCTAGCTTCACACAAAGAACAAGTGCAGCTAAAGTATTTAGCAGGAGAGCGGTAAGGGTGTAATATGTAGATAGTGGTGCATTTTGGAGCACACTGTCACAAATATATTTCTAAATTGCACTGTCATATATAGGCAGTGCATTTCCACTGAAATGGGCACTAAATTTGGACAGAAATTTGATTTTACTGATAGAGCTATATAGCACACTAAAGATAGTGTGTGAAAAATAGCTTTCAGGAAATATTTATCATTTTCGCCTCACTAAATAAAGTGCTTTGGTTAGTTTTGATTCTTTCAACTGCTTTGTTTCCATTAGATTTCAGATGCACAAAAATGTACTAATTTGTACTAACTACTTATGTTTTCTGAAAGAACTTTGCAAGTCGTTTACAGATATTTACATTTTGTTGTGTGTTAGAAAAAACATGACATTCTACAGCCTTTCCTTTACACTCCCGGTACTCCACAAATATTTTCACATAGTTCACTTTAACGTCCTGTACTCCACTCAGATTTTCACATAGATCACTTTACAAAATCTTCTCACTTTACAGTCAGAGAAAGAAAAGTAAACACCAATCTCCATCTAGTTAAGCAGCAATTTGTCAAAACACATACCCTGCCATTTGACCTCTTCCTTTAAGCACAACAAATGCGGACAAAATATATGAAAGTTAAAGGCATCTTTAGTGTTCACATTCTTGAACCCCAGCATGGCTATTTTGGGGATACTGCAGCACCAGCTCAACTCTACTTCCACCGCCTATGCATAGGTCAGATGCCATTCTGTGCTTCAGTTTCTTTTATAAATTCTATTCTAAATCAGCCTTGCACTTTAATTCCTTGATACTCTTCGCTTTTTTCTATTAGTACAGTTTGTTCCCTGTGGCTTGCTAGATTGCTGTATGTCATTCCTCTGAAGTATGTTATTTCATTTCATTGCTTCACTGCCTTAATGTTGGAACTAGATAGTGGAGATGAAACGCCTCTGTGATTATTCATAATACAGTTAAGTGCATTTTCAAATGCACTGCTCTCTGGTACACATTTCAACTCAAAGAGAGAAATTATGTTTTCTGTGTCGTGGTTTATTTAATGTTGATGTGCATACGTGTGTGTTGCAACAAGCACAAAAATGCATCTGCTCTATGGAAGTCATCTTCCATTTCTATCATAGAGGACACCTCTTGACTGAATTTCATGGGCACACTAGACCACACTAGGGTAATTTCCTGTTATGGAAGTAGAAGTCTCACACACTTCATACCATCATGCTTCATCCTTGACTTCTACTCCCCTCTTCAGTAGGATCAATGCCACCGAGGCGGACTTGACCATTTAGCTCCTTTTGAGCAGAAGGGAGTTCTTGATAAATGATAACTGGATAAAAAGACAAGACTGGGATCTAGATTTGTAAAAATACCTTGTATTAACCCCTGGTTCTTCCTTTATTAAATGGAGGACACAGGTATTGTTAAAAACATAAGGTGAAACCACAATAATAATAATTACCTATGTGTTCCCCTCCTCAGGTAGTTCGGCCTGAGGAGGGGAGCACATACTGTAGGTACTTGCAGCAGACGCTCCTTTTGAAGAAGTTATGACTATAAAGGGCGTCGCCCCTCTCATGGACCATGAAACCAGATTATGGCTGCCTAATATAGATGTATACTGAAGTAAGGTAGAACCTTTTCTGGGTGTTTCGTTGCACATTATTTTGTAGGGTACATTATAATTGTCTGACACAAAAAATGTGCCTAATGAACAGTGATTCGATGCCCTGACGAATGCCCGAGACTGATAAGTGTGGATAAGTATGGGCAGAAATATGTTGGCATGAGTGAGCATCACAAGCCCGGAGCCTCCGGGCGCCTGAAAGCGGAGCGTCGGGCCTGAAGGGCTCGGGAGGAGCACCCCCCCCCCGGGCGGATCGGAGAAAGCCCGGTGAGTGTGGGGGCTCGAGCGGGGATGAGTTGTGTACCCCCGCCCGGGCATGGAGCGGAGAGAGGAGAGCAGCCGCCCGGAGGGCTGGGCGCTCAAGTCGGCTGACCCGCGAGCCCTCCGGGGGAGACAAAACGTGCCTGCTGGAGGGCAGGGGGCCCTCTCTTGACCGCTGGCCAGGCGCACTCCTGGCTGGAGAGCGGAGGGCTGTATAGAAACGCCGCCTCGGGGATCGTGAGGCGGGACCTCCTGGTGCCAGGGGCTCCGGTGGATGGGGGCCACGGAGATGCTCATGATCCGGGCCCCTCCCTCTGATCTGACCCAGAACGGACCCAGATAGCCTCCCCAGCAGCCTCAGTACAGTGAACAGAGGGAAGCGAACTGGGGGAGGAGGCTCCAACCACTGGTCAGTGAATTCTTGGACCCAGAGTACCGCTATCGCAGGAAGAAAGATAAATTGCATCCCCTGCCTACACAACGGATTGTTTTTCATTGGAATCGGACAAGACCTGCCGCGTAGAGCTCACCAACCTGCTAGGGCGAGTACAAACTAACAAATGGAGAATAAACACCAAAGAACCAGGGAATCCCTAAAGTGCAATCTTAAGAACTGAGGTTGACCCACAGGTGGGCCATGAAAAATACACAACCCTGAACTTAGAGGCGTATGAACCGTGTGAACCTATATCCGACAGACAATACCGCAGCACCTGTGCCGAAGGAGAGTGGGCCAGTGACTGTGCTCTGCGGCCCGGGCGCCCCTTCTCGTCTGGGTGTGTGATGGGGGACCCAGAGGGGGTGGGAGAATCTCACTCCTCCCCCCCAGTTGGGACCCGGCTGAGCGGGGCCGGGCGCCTCGGACCTCCTCGGTGGTTGGGGCATACAACTCATCCCTCCCAATTACAGCACTGAATGAAACATGGGGAAACCTAAATAACGCGAAGATCACAGCCAAACGGAGGCTACAAATGCAAAACACCCCTCTCAACCCACTAACCTAGCCAGCACAGACAATCTGACTCCTCAAGAAACAATGCTGGACACGGTCCTCCTAGCCATTAAAGAATCCCGCGAAGCACTTGAAAACAAAATCGACAAGCTATCGTCGGACCTCTCATTGTTGCGAGATGACCACCGTAAACTGAAAGAGAGAGTGGGGACGAATGAAAAATCTCTTTCCACAGTGTCCCTCGCACAGCAAACAACAACTAAAGAAATAGCGCATATCACCTCCCGAATCAAAACATTAGAAACTAGAGCAGAAGATGCAGAAAATCGTGCACGCAGGAACAACATCAGACTTATCGGGGTACCGGAAGGTTCGGAGTCCTCAGCAGACAGCATAGAATCCTTTTTGGAAAATTGGATTAGGAACACAGTGGCCTCCGAGGGCCTCTCGGCCTACTTCGCAATAGAGAAAGCTCATAGGATACCCAGTAAGGCACCACCGCTGGGAGCTAGAGCGCGCCCTATCATTGCAAAACTGCTGCATTACAAAGATGGAGACTATATACTCTTGCAATCACGACTACTAGGCAAAACTCTATGTAATAACCAGCGGGTTATGATCTTCCCTGACTTCACAAAAGAAACCCAGACACAAAGAGCCTCCTTTTTTTAACACAAACGTACGTTGCGAGAAAATGGGATAAAGTATGCAATGCTCTTCCCAGCCAAGCTCAGAATAGAATTTGAAGGGAAAACGCATTTCTTCTTATCGCCGCAGGCAGTAGGGGAGTGGCTGGAATCTGTGAACATGTCCGCTTCGGCCCCTTCTCACAGATCCCCCCCAAGCTGGGAAAGAAATGCAGCAGATCCTCCAGAAGGACTGCGGAGGCGGCCCCCCCAAAACACCAATCCCTCAGGGAGATGCAGGATGCCGTGGTTGCAGCCGCTGCCATGAGCGGGGGGCTAGCCCTGACCCTCGGGCCTCTGGCAGTCTCTCGGACCTTGATTCCAGCTGCAGGGGCTGATCGATATCTTCCCGGGACACGACCACCAGCTTACCCAAAATAACACCTGGAACCTCTGAAGAAATCATATGATCTTACGTTAAACAGTCTAAACTGTCCGTGAGTACTTCAGTGAAAGTAATTAAACCTGACTGTGATCCCGGGATGGCTACCGCCCCGGAAAATTGCTGAAAAATTCGCGTCAAAAGCGGATATTATTAAAAAAAAAACATGAAGTGGCCGGGCCCCGAGAGCGGTCGGGCACATGCTCTCGGCCCTGTCGTGCCACCCACCTATAGGAGATTACAATAAGAATGTTCCCGGTTTGGACAGGAAGAGTTTCAGCAGCTGGTCCTGGGGTTGGGGAGTTGGGACAAATGTTCGTTCAGTTAGTTTTAGGGAAACTTTGTGCACTGAGTCCAAGAGTGATATTAGATTCTCGTTTCAGACACTCGATTAGTAGCTACAACAGCAAATGGCCCTTAGGACCCTCCCATAATAATCCCCAACAACCATCAAACCTAAACTATGCCCTCAAAATATAAATTAATAACCTGGAATGTCAGGGGATTAAATAACATAGCCAAGCGATACAAGGTGTATAACTACCTCAAACGGAGAGGAGCACACACTGCAAGAAACACACTTAATCGAGTAGGAGGTTATAGCATTAAAGAAAAGGTGGAGAGGCCAAATATTTGCTACCAACTATTCGGCATTTGCAAGAGGAGTTCTGGTATGGGTTCGCCCGGCGTCCCATTCCAGGCCCTACACACAAACTTAGATAAAGACGGAAGGTATGTTATGATCACTGGTAGACTAGACGGGAGGGAAATAACCATAGGAGGCCTCTATGCCCCGAATCAGGATAAAAAAAAATACTTTGACAGACTGTCCCGAGAACTAGCCCCGATTCTGACGAGCCCGAAAATTTTAGGTGGTGACTTTAATTGCATAACTGATATTAATATGGATAGATCACACCCTCCCCTTTCACAAACACAAACTCTAAAAACTGCTAAAGCCTTTACAGAATGGCAACAACACTGGCAAATTAGAGACTGCTGGAGACACCTTAACCCACATAATAGAGACTACTCCTTTTATTCAACAGTACATGACCTTCATGTAAGACTTGACACAGTTCTAGTGTCCCCAGAGATACAAGCTACGGTGATATCAGCCGAGTACTTGAGCCGTACTGTCTGTGATCATAACCCTTTACTGGTTTCTCTGGCTTGGAACAGAGAGAACCCGGTGATTCCTACTTGGCGTCTTGGAACAGAAGCTCTGGGGGACGAAGCCTTCAAACATTTCCTGCTCAATAGTATTAAGGACTACTTCACACTAAACACGGGAACAGTGTCCTCTAGATCAATTGAATGGGAATCCTTTAAAATAGTAACCATAGGCAATTGTATTGGGGAAAGTGTAGGAGTCCGTATATCTATTGAATCTGAACTTAAAAAACTTGAGGACTCCCTCAGAGACATTGAACTTAGGCTCCCCACTCACCCTGAACTAACCCCCCTTCTACAAGAAAATCAAACGAAAATAATTGAAGGAAACACTAGACTATCCTGCTTCGACTATAAACATTACCTAAGTAGACAACACTCCGAAGGAGACAAGGCAAGTGCCCTTCTAGCATGGCTGGCCAAACCATCTAAACAGCAAACTATCATACTCGAAATAGAGAAAGGCCCAGCTGTCAGAGTACATGGCCGAAAAGAGATTAACAATTGTTTTTTCGAATATTACCCCTCTCTATATGCAGCCCCCACGACGCAATCAATATCACCCAGATTAGGGAGTTAGAAGCACTTGATCTCCCCAAACTAGGAGTCGGAGAAAGGGAAACTCTAGCTGCCCCCATAACAATAGCCGAAATCAAAACAGCAATTTAGGGCATGGCGAAGGGTAAAGTACCAGGAGCAGACGGACTTCCTTCAGAATTTTATCAATTATATCAGGACTCACTAGCTCCAATACTCTGCACACTATACGCAGAAGAATGGCACAATAACAGCCTACCTCAATCTTCCAACAAGGCCATAATGATCCCCTTACTAAAACCAGAAAAAACCCCTACTGATGTTCGTGCATTTTGACCACTATCTATGTTGAACCTAGACGACAAAATACTAAGCCGGATTCTAGCCAATAGACTCCTACCCTTCATGTCCTCATTGATTCACCAGGACCAGTCAGGTTTCATTCCACTACGCAGTACAGCACAAAACATTAGACGCTTAATCTCAGTGCTTCACTCAGTGCCTTCTACTATACCTCAGGCAGCAATAATCTCTATAGATATAGAAAAAGCCTTTGATAGTCTAAGATGGGACTACCTAGAACAAGTTATGTTAAAGCTAGGTTTAGGGGACGGTTTCACACGCTGGATGAAACTATTATATACAAACCCCACAGCAAGAGTACGCACAGGCAGCATTATCTCCGAACCTTTCACAGTGGGAAGAGGGACAAGACAAAGCTGCCCACTCTCCCCTCTCTTATTCGCCATAGCGGTAGAACCCCTAGCACAAACAGCAAGATCCAAAAAGTATTTCGAGGGCATCCCAATCAATGATTGGACACACCATATCGCCCTATATGCTGATGATATGCTACTTTTTCTTAGGAACCTAGTTATGGACCTACCAGGGGCGATAGAGATACTAGAGAATTTCGGGACAGCCTCGGGACTTCGGATTAACTGGAGAAAATCCTCCATTTTCCCAGTGATCAAGGGTACCCCGAGACCTTATGACACTAGGACTTTACCCTGGTCACCGAATACATTTAAATATTTAGGAGTCAATATTTATCACTCAATAGAAGATTTACTCGAGGGGAACGTACATGGAGCAATCAGGGGAATTAAAGCTAGCATGCACTTCTGGAGCACTCTCCCACTAACAGTCTCGGGGAGAGTCGCTCTACTGAAAATGATAGTCCTAGCCAGGCTACTATATTATTTTTCTACACTCCCACTCATAATCCCAAAATCAATATTTAAGAACTTAGACTCCATAATTGCAAACTTTATATGGGGACCTAGCAGACACAGAATAGCACTCCACACTCTTCAAAGACCTACCAAGGAGGGAGGATTAGCCGCACTGAATATGGAGATCTACTATTGGGCGGGACAAGTACAATGGTTAGCGAAGCTGATTAATGAACGCCCAACCTTAGAAGATTCACAGATACCATTAAACTGTTCACTAGAAAAGATCTTTCATATAGTACTAAACCCCAGAAAACCAAAAGATCCACTTCAGCTGGAGTGGGAGGCGACTAGACACTGTTGGGATCAATATTTAAAACGCTTGCATACAAAAACCCCCTATGCAATGAAAGTTCTTTTGAAATCATTGAATCGCTTCCCAGGAAATCAAATCTCCAAACATGTTAACAAATTAGTTCCATTCAATATAACGAAATTGGGTGATTTGTTTCTTAACGGAAAACTTTGCTCGTATGCGGAACTCCAAAATCAATTCACCCTCCCACCCGGATTGTTCCTCACTCACAGTGCTCTTATTAAAACCATTCAAAAACTGTGGGGTGCAGGACTCTGCGAGCCCCCGATCCACGGGATTTGCAGCCTCATTTGCTCTATTGGAGACCAGAGGGGGATAGTTTCAGGGATCTATAAATTTATACAGAACAGTACTTGCACTCCACTAAATAAACTCAAGGCTAAGTGGCAGACAGATCTTGGCAGTACATTAGAAGATACCCAATGGGCCAGAATCACTTCTCATGTTTTGGCAATATCTAGGAACGCAAGATTTAAATTGATAAACTTGTTTATTTATCATAGAGCCTATCTAACACCCCAAATGATAACCAAAATATATAACACAAATAACACACGATGCCCGCGATGTGCTGAACTGGCAGCAGACCTAATGCACATGCTATGGAACTGCCCCCATATTAACACATACTGGATAGAAGTATTCAGGAAAATAGCTGTCTGCACTGAAAAACCACTATCGCCAACCCCAATAGCAGCAATTTTAGGGGACTTCCCTCACCCATCGACACATAAAATCTCAAACACATTCATAGACCTGGCGCTGATACTTGCGAAGAGGGAGGTAACTTCACAATGGAAAGACCCAGGTGGTCCGCTAGTAAATAGATGGCAGGGTGCATTGGTAAAATAGGCTGAAACAGAGGGCACAGTGTTACTAAAGGAAGCATTACGGGGCCAAAGACGCAGAGACAATAACACACAATGGGACTCGTTGCTGGAAAATTTAAAGACTATCAATGCTTCATCCAAGGGGGAAGATGACTCAACTTCGGACTCGGACCCGGAACAGATAGTCATAAAAGCTGTATAAAATATCTAGGAACAACACCTTACATTAGGACTTTAGAGATATGTCATAATTAGATCATTATTGGATGTACTTAGTGCACAATGGGGGGAGGAAGGGGTTGTGTAGTTGGGGAATATCTTAAGATGTTTGTTTTTTGTTATCTCCTTTACAAAAGCAATAAAAGATATATTTAAAAAAAATGAGTGAGCATCACAAATCATTATTATCGTGGTTTCACCTAATGTTTTTAACAATACCTGTGTTCCCCACTTAATAAACAAAGTACCAGGGGTTAACACAAGGTATTTTTACAAATCTGGATCCCGGTCTTTTTATCCAGTTATCATTTATCAAGAACTCCCTTCTGCTCAAAACGAGCTACATGGCCAGAGGCGTTGATCCTACCAAAGAGGGGAGTAGAAGTCAAGGATGAAGCATGGCACTGTGAAGTGTGTGAGACTTCTACTT
This sequence comes from Pleurodeles waltl, assembly GCF_031143425.1. Taxonomy (NCBI): domain Eukaryota; kingdom Metazoa; phylum Chordata; class Amphibia; order Caudata; family Salamandridae; genus Pleurodeles; species Pleurodeles waltl. The sequence continues at coordinate 1,005,359,292 of NC_090440.1, read as the reverse complement.
CCATAACAGGAAATGACCCTAGTGTGGTCTAGTGAACCCATGAAGTTCAGTCAAGAGGTGTCCTCTATGATAGAAATGGGAAGATGACTTCCCTAGATCAATCGTATTTTTGTGTTTGTTGTTATGAATAGGGGTATCGCTTATGTTCCCCTTCTCTCCAATAATTGTGTTTTGAGCATATGTGTGTGTTGTACACAGCTATGCTTGTATTATCATGGGCATGGGTGTGACCAGGAGTAGCAACTTGTCCTTTGTTTACGTTATGCAAATGGGGTCCTACTTTATAGAACAGTATTTCTTCCACCTTAATATACTGGGAAGTGGAAAAACAATGAGACAGCTCTGCTCAACACCCTCAAATCATGCATGCATTATCTTGAAATGGAGCACTTCCTGTCTCCCATCTGGTGCAAGCACTTTTTAATAGGTCCCACCAGATTAGGGACACTCCCCATCACCTGCAGAATACCCGAAGGCTCCATCCTCTTGCTTATCATTTTATATTTCCATATGGAACCCCTCAAATCTGTTCATGAAGACAACAGCTTCAAGATCCATCAATACACTATCTAAAACGATCTTCTACCATTTGCATATATAGACTCAAGTCCTGCCTCAGACTCATCAAGTTTTGAATGTCAACTAACTGCCTGAAACTAAACCCACAAATAACAAATTCCTCGTGCTTGCCTGGAGCACCAAACGACTCAAAATGCATGCCTGTATCTCCAACATAAACCTACCAGGCTTCATACCCAAGCTGACAGACCTCGCAAAAGCTTGACACATATCCCTCATTCAGCAACATATTGTCAGGAATACAACTTTCTTTTAACAACCCATCGATTGGGATAACAAAATAAGAAAATCTGAGGGGATTTCCATGCAAAGCACATAGAAGCATGCCTCACCCACCCCGTCATGTTTGAACTTCATCAGTTCAGGATGTGCAATATACAAAAAGCTATCTTGTGTACGCTTTAATAGACAATAATTTTTCTCCATCTTCAATAACAACCTAGGCCACATAAAGAGCACAAATGGCTACTGACTAGCTTATTGGTCCATCATTTAAAAAAAAATACCACTCACGACAATGCTACAATTTAATATGCTAAGGTGAAACACTAATTTTGTGGCTGTTAGGGCCAAGTCGAACCCTGACTCAGATTTCCCTATCAGTTGCTGGCCTGCTCACTTCTCAGTGTCAAGTACTGCATAGTGAATGCCGTCACCTTGCACCTGACTTCACAGTATTGTAAATGGTGCACTACATGTAGTGGTTTCACTACTGAAGTTCAGAGTTTGCGGTTGAGTGGCATGCAGTGAAAGCAGTGCCCGACCTGGCCCTTAAACTCTTTAGAGTATGTTGGGCATACTGTCATCGACTGAGTTTGGAAGTTGCCTATGGCTCTGAATGAGCTGTAGCACGCATGGCCCTGCTCCTTCTTTGAGCCACTCACTTTCCTGAGCAGGGTAACTCCCAGGCAATATCAGGTGACTCCAGTCTCCGAATAAAGTAATGCTTCCAAATAGGTACTGCTGCAAATTAACAAGAAGTAAGTTTACAAAGAAAAACACTACTTGTTGGTCATACATGTCTCATTCATGATTATCAAGTTGGACAAAAATGAACAATCGGACGTTTCACAACTGTGCCTAGTATTAATATACACAAAGAGCACTGAAAACAGGGTTCAGTTGCCGACATTTGTGCATGGCCTCCGGTTTGCCACTTTCAGTACCATTAAAACTAACTCTACCTTTTAACCTTCTGTGGTCCATGAAGTAGACACAGTAGAGATATCTGTTAGTTACAGTGCAGAATACGTGACAGCCAGAGCGAATACACAGGGCACGACACTACACAGCAGATCTCTAAAGGATGCTCTGTAGACAATATCTCAACCAAGTCATAGCAATATCATTCAGACACTCAGCTATATGGGCATCTGTGAACAGTTTCTTGAAAGTATAAAAGTCTGACAACAGTAAAGACTGCAGCAATCTTGGCTGTGTTCACCTTGAGATCACTACTTGTATGCTACGGATCATATTACTTTTTTTTCGCTTTGTGTTATTTTGAAGTAGCTATGCCAAGGTCCTACCAGATTCTCCTCCGCTCCATATCTTTGGGCCTGTGTTTTACCTACCAAGAGTTTTCCCTTTCCTCTCTGCCATCCCTCTAAATGCCAAAAACATCTCATTTCTTGCAGTTCGTGGCCGGACCCACCATTGAACACTAATAGCCAATGAGGTCGCCAGCTTTTTTACTCTTGTCCTCTAACCGAGTAAGCTGATCAATGATTGGCTTCAAAATGCTAGATCGGTTGGAAATGCAGACCCCATGGACCACAGCAATCCATGAGAGTCTCCAGATCCAGAGTTTGAATGGAAATAATCATGAGCAGCAGTGGTCAGTAATGCCTTAAAGGCAGAATACAGCAGCAGCATAGAGGGATATCATCAAGGCCGATAGCTCAGTGTGGCAGCCATGAAGAGCAAACTCAGAAAGGGTCCTGTGCAGATACCTCTGCTCCGTGTCACCCACCCCAGCACAGCAGATGAACACCACCAGAAATCTATTCTGGAACAGGAGTCATGGACCATAGAATAGTATAAATGTGCTCTTCCTACACCATATGTAGCGCTGCAAGTGTCATGTATGTCCAGGAGTTCCATTTCGTATCTTAGTGCCTCTGACAGGACTCTGAAAGGGTAAGAAACATACCTAGATCTATCCCTGGTTTCACTGAGTAGCAAATTGAAATCCTCTTCCCAAATTATCACGCATCCTGCATTTTGGTGACATATGTTGGCTTGACAGTGTGGGTGTCTGAAAAAAAACTAGAGTTAACACTTCCTTAAACTATAAAGTGACTTCACCCTGAGGAACATTTCTGTGCATCTCTTGCTACTGGCTGTTTGTTATAGCATTATGTCTCCTATGGAGTGCTTGGATTTCAAACCAGGAGTAACTGTTATACATGTCAAAAGTACTCTGAGTCATCTCATGTTAAATTCATTGTTTCAATTTACATTATGTACAAACAAATTATTTTTTGTTTTTTTCACTGCAGCAGATTTCGTAAATATTTTAGTCAGGACTTAAATTGCAAGCCAGACCTATTGGCTTGGCCAATGCTTGTTTTATTTACAATAACGTAGCATCCAACTCTAACTTAATAACCCAATGGTGTGGACATTGGTGCACGTGTAGTTCACTAGTGCAGAAGTGGCGAGACACAGTGGTGACAGTGTAAGGAGGGCACAGAAATTGAAAATGGACATGAAACAATACATGAACAGATATCCATCACATGTGATCATGGGCACTGTGATTGTGGGAGGAGCAAACAGAAAATTAAACTTGACATGAAACGATGCACCCACATATATAGCCATCACATGTAATCAAAGACACTGGGACTGCAATTCAGTGCAGGCTATTTGGTCTGTCCAAGAAAGACTGAAAATATGCCTCCTCTATGTAAAGCAGGGCAGGAGGCCGATGTAGAGAGCACCCAGCAATAGGGTAGCAGGTTGTCTCCATCCGCTTCTATCAGGAACAGAGGAGAACACTACGGGCCAGATGCAGGAAACTATTCCAGTTTCCAATGCAGAAATGCATATTGCGAGTCGGGACCGACTCGCAATATGCATTTCAGAATCGCAAATAGGAAGGGGTGTTCCCTTCCTATTTGCGATTCGGAGTGGAATGCAATACCATTTGCGACCGCATATGCGGTCGCAAGTGGTGTCGCAGTTACCATCCATTTCAAGTGGATGGTAACCCACTCGCAAATTGGAAGGGGTCCCCATGGGACCCCTTCCACTTTGTGAATGGACCCAAAACTTTTTTTCAGGGCAGGTAGTGGTCCAAGGGACCACTACCTGCCCTGAAAAAATACCGAAACTAAAGGTTTCGTTTTTTTTTTTAAGTGCAACTCGTTTTCCTTTAAGGAAAACGGGCTACACTTAAAAAAAAACTGCTTTATTTAAAAGCAGTCACGAACATTGAGGTCTGCTGACTACAGCAGGCCTCCATGTTTGCGAGTGCCTAGACTCGCTATGGGGCCGCAATTTGCAACCCACCTCATTAATATTAATGAGGTGGGTCATTGCGACCCCATAGCGACTCGCAGACGGTGTCTGAGACACCGTTCTGCATACCAATTTGCGAGTTGCAAATTGCGAGTCGCAGGGACTCGCAATTTGCAAGTCGCAAATTGGCTTTTTGCTACATCTGGCCCTACTTTCCGTAATTCGGCTGCAGTAGACTTAAGTAACCCCCGCATTCAACCATATGCCAAATGGGGCTGAGTAAGTGACGAAAGCTAGCCTGTTACACTTTCTAGGTTGATTCCCTTGGGACGTTCGCAAACAATCTGAAAACAATGTGGCCAAATGGTTCGTTTCATGCCTCAATTCTCAAATAATTTGGCCAAAAGGTTCCAGGGAGTTCTGCATAGGCACTCATAAAGTAATGAAACTTATCAAGGATTATCCTTCCTGCTTTTTATCATTCTCTTATCTTTCGCTCCATCTTTATGTCCTTTCTGTGTTTCTTTTTCTTTCCTTCTTTTCTCTTTCTTGTAACATTCTTTATTTCCCATTCTCTTTCTACCTACATTCCTTTTCTCCTCTATTTCATCTACCATTCCTTCCTTTTTTCCTTGCTTACTTTATCCTTTTCTTTGCATCTTTCGATGTCTCGTTCCTTCTTCCTTGCACTTTCATTCCATTATCTTTCTTACTTGCTTTCTTTTTTCTTGTATTTGTTCTATCATCCTGTCTTTCTCTTCGCTCACTCCTACTATTTCTAGTGTTTTTTCCATCTCTTCTGCTATCTTATTCCAGTTGCCTCTCTCACTTGTTTTTATTTTTCACTGCCATTACTTCTCTTCGTTACCCATTGTTTTTTTGCTCCTTTGTCCTTTGACACTCGGTTAGCCCTACTCCACATCTCCAAAACACTGTTCTCTTGTATTTACCAGCAGCTTCTGTCTGGAAACCATTGTCCCTATCTCAAATCAAAGAAGATATAAACAACACTTTAAAGGTTTTAGGTTACACAGAACTACTCATTGGTACCCAACCCACTCAAGCTGCTGAAGTGGGAAGCTTATGACGTGATTATTTGTCATTTGGATGAGTTATTTAACTAGACTGGCTAGAAAAAAAGTTTAGCACCTAAGCCAGTAAATAACAGAGAACATCATATGATGGAAGCATCTAAACTTCAAATGGGCAGTACAATATTAACCTGCAGCAAACAGAGTTGGAGAATGAAAATATGTCCTATTTACCAACGGACATGCAGATAAATCAGCATGAATGAACATTATAGATATATCACAAGAGCAGAAAGTAATAGGGTACAACACAAGGAGAATAACGACCATGTAATTTGGAGAAGGATAATTCAAAGAATGGATCAATTCTAATTGAACAACTCCGAAAATGATGTAGATATTATGAATAATAAAGAAACATAAAGGAATTTGGATTATGAGTAAGCTGTTGATTTGGATGATCAGCACAATATGGAACGTCGGTGTGTGCATTTTCTGTTTTAGGTGAAAAATAATGTTCTCCCTTAAGTCTACTGCATGCAGGCACCATACATGTGCTATTTCACCCACATCTGTTCCCTTGGTTTGCCCTTTATGTGAACAAGCTCCTTCACCAAGCAAGTCTTACATGTTTTCCCCCCTGATAAAATTAAATAAGTCACCAAGGTATGTCTCTCTGGATCATATCAGGAAGGATTAAAAATAATAACCGAAAATGACAGGATTAAATTATACCAACCAGGCAGAATTATCAATAATGACAGCATTTTGGACTATTAAAAAAATAACCATCGGGAACGATTTTAAAATTAGGCCCAGATTTGCTACAGGGTTTTGCTGGAGCTCGTAAGATGCAAAGCGATGTAAGGCAGTGGAAAAAGTCTAAACGGCAGTAACAATCACATTTCACACACAAAAGCTTTTCTGTACCAAATATTTTACCCTTGTACAACATCAAAACATCTTAGCGCTATCCCCGTTTTATCATATGTTAAGGGGGCATGTCTAGGGTGAAATAACACAAAAACTATGGCCCAAATTTAAGAAGGACTAGCATCATGTGTTTGACGCGAATGTGGCGCTAGGCTTGCAAAAGTGCAGCGCCATATTGACAAAGTGGCGCAGTACATGCATTGCGCCACTTTGCGACCCTTTGTGCCACATTATGCATGTGCCATGAATAATGTATGCAAAGGGAGCGTTCCGACGCAAGGAGGCCCGAAAAAATGGCACAATTAAATCTGCATGATTTCATTGCCCCATTGTTGATGTCATTTGTAATTAATGGGCCTCCTTGCACTTTGCTCCACTAGAGTCAACATTTTTGACACTAGTGGAACAAACTGTCACAATAGCGTCAAAAATGTTGACACTATTGTTACTAATAACATCATACGGCACACACATGGTGGCATTCGGGGGGTACCTGGGTGTGCAAGAAAAGTGGTGCTGCATTGGATGCAGCATCACTTTTCTTAAATTTGACCCTACAGGTTATGGCCTACTTAAGAGGAACTTAATTAGCGTGATCTGGTTTTGCACCAAAACCTGAAGCCAGGCAAAACCAGAGATGCAAGAAAGGTATCAAGTGATATATCACCATGTAGATCTTTGTGTACCGTGTGTAACAATAAAGTGCACATCATACATGTCTGACCCCTGATCCGTTGTCCAAATGTAGGAATTTGTACAAATTACATGCCAGATTCTGATGAGTTGCTTTGAGTCATAGTGCAAGGAAGAGCTTTATGCAAAGTAGCCAAGACACTTAAGGCCTCATTCCAACCCTGGCGTCACCGACCACCAGAGTTAATGCCATATTATGATCGCGGCGGTAGACATCGCCATGAAAAGGCTGGCAGTAAGGGGACTTGCGGGGGCCCTGGGGGCCCATGTACTTGGCATGGGCAGTGCAGGGGCCCCCAGGCACAGCCCTGTCGCAATTTTCTATGTCTGCCTGGCAGACAGTAAAAAGCGCAATGGGTGCTGCTGCACCTGCTGCACCCGCCGCACCTGCCGCACCGCCACATTTCCGCCGGCTCCATTAGGAGCCGGCTGCAGTGTTACGGCTGACATCCCAGCTGGGCCAGCGGGCAGAAACAAAAGAGGTCCAAATGCGGCCAGCGGGTTTCCGGCCGCAAGGGCGGCTGACTGGCGGTTCAGCCTTGGCGGTCGGCCTCGTCTGACCGCTAAGGCTGAAATGAGGGCCTTTATCTAATTAAGTGGCCTTCTGATACAAAAGCGAAAGAAGCCTATTTGCTGACCCCACTGACATTTGGCCACTGGGGTTGGTGCAAGAAGCTCTGTCACAGGGCTGGTGTTCATTCAAGTGCTCACTTGGTGCCTGTACAAGAACATGAAATATATGCACAGTAAAATAGAGACATGGGTTCTTAGTTCTAGCCGGAAGAGAAGTCCAGGAGAGATAGTTTGTAGGAGTCACAACTACTGTAATGTCAATTGCATTATCATTTTTGGTCACTTCTCCACCATCTGAGTTTCACTGTCTGGGTCTTCTGGTTATGTTGTGGTCCCCGTTCCTACTTTTTGGGAATCAGTTCTCTTGGGGGTGTCAATAGGGATCCGGAAACTCTTTTGGTTACTTCTTGGTTGGGACTATGGCTATCTTGGTGGTCCATTCTAGTATCCGATCACTGAATGGATACCTCAGCATCTCCTCCTGACTTCATAATAACCTTTTTATTGTTTCCCTATTTCAATCATGTCAAAGCGTAAGAAGAGAGTGACTATTTTCACTTTCTTAACTAATAAGTTAATATATTTTCATTTATTAAGATCCTCAGGTACAATATTTTTAACCATTTTAAGTGTGATAAAGTATAATATAAGTAAGCAAGCAGCCATCCCCTAGTAATTATATATTGTCACATATTTACCGAGGTGTTTGGTGTTGTCAATTACGTTTGTGTAGTGTATCCACAATCATCTGACTATCCCTTGCAAATCAGTGGGTGTAGTGCAAAAACTATTTGTAATTGGACAATCATTTAATCATACAAGTATTTGTTCAGGCAAGGGCATCAATATGCATTTAGATAGCACGATATTAAAAGCCAGCCTTGTAAATGGCTGCTTTGTATGCATATATTCCCATCTACAAGTGTCAAAACAGTGAAATTAGCACATTCCATTTGATGAGTGCGGTGCAGAAGCTTAGCTTCTTTCCAAAAGCATTGCATTGGTACCGTAAACAACCTTAGCAATTCCACTTGCCGTAACATTTGCCAATTATTTTTACGTGGGTGATTGTCACAAGTGACATTCATAAAGCCACACCTAAAAAGTTTTCTTTTTTTATCAAGTCACTTAAGCTCTGAATTAGAGTTCTGCGAACAGGTTACTCTGTCACAAATGTGAGAGATATCCTATCTGCCGTATTACAGGTGCCACTGCATAAAATGCACTTATAATATGGCCAACAGGATATCTGTTACATTTGTGATGGAGTAAGTGGTCCGCCAAACTATAAATCCATCCCTAGATGGGGGCACAACTTCAGGGGGTTGTTTGGGTGTTACACCCCCCAGATAAATGTATTTTGTGATAAATAGTTGGATACAGGTGCTTTCAGTTGGGTATGGTGAGCTGTCTGTCCAGTTTCACCAGGAATTTTTACACACAGAGACAAAAATGCACACACACTCCCTCCTGTTCTCTGTTTGGAAAAACGTCATGTTTACTTCACAAAATAATATGCTTCTCTTACTTAGTACCCCTACCAATCCACATTCCTCTACCATTCCGCTGCCCCTTAAGCCCGTCTTGTTCGCTTTGCATATTGTATAATATATTTAAATACTATGTGCCAGCCTGATTGTTGGGAATTCTGAAGCTCACATCCCCCAAAATCCAATTTAGCAAGCTAGGCCTTGCCCCTAGAATTCTGCATAGGTAAGCATTATGATGCTATTTAGATTAGTACCATATCGCCCAGTGTCACAGTCCATGAATCGACACCCATTTCTTAATCATTTGTATCCATATAACTTATCAACTTGAAAAAACCAAAGATGTGTGTCTGCAGGCATATCCAGCTTTGACTCTAATTCTTAGCTTGTTTCTATGTTCAGATTTATTTTGTACGATCCCATAGCCAACACTTTGTTTTGATATCAGCTGCAAAGCCATTATTTCTAGCCCCTCTTTCGAATTCTGAACTCGTTAGCAATATTTTTGCAACAGACATCCTATTTCAGTTCAATGTACTGGTGAGCAGTCCAGACATTCTTCACCCCCATTTCAGTACTTACCCCCTGTTAGAAGATGAGGCCTAATGGCCCGGGTTGCCATGGGGAATCGAGGAGTGTTGTCTTAAGGTTTTTAGGGTTCCCTATTTGGAACAATTTTGAATTTGTTACCCATTTTCCGCTAATTCAAGCCCAATGTTGGCAAACAATATTTAATCATATTTTAAAGGTTGGGATAGAAAAATATTTAAGAGTAAAAAAGAGAAAAAGTTCATTTTCCAAAGGGCCCCTTGGACGACGGGTCCTGGTCAATTGTTCAGTTTGCCAATGCCTTGAAACGTCTCTGGAATCAGGTTCAAGTTAAGGTGTCAGCTGAACATTCTGTGATTCTGGGCAAATCATTTAATCTCCCTATGGCTAAGAAAATTGCATTTGACCTTGTGTAAAGCAATCTGGTCCTCGTGTAAAGCACTCCAGTACTGTCGTGATGAATTTTCACAATGCTAAAAGCTTAAAAACACTGTATACAAAGCAGACCAGAGAGCTATGTCAGCACAAAGCCATGTTTGTTTGATGTCTTGCCTATCCCGATGTTAATTATATCTTCTCCTCCCTCCCCTCTCCCTTACTGGTGCCATTGTAGGGTCTCCACTCTACTTAATACACTAATAATACTTAACTGCCACTTTTGTACTATTGACATTCACATTAGACTATTTTTGTCAACTGACAAAGTTCTAGTCAACTTTCACATGCACTAGATTATTTGGTAAATAAATTGAAGTATCTTAACTCATGCCTCATGATTTCTGTGTGATGTTGCTGTAGAACGAGTGTGTTAATGCAGAATAACATAAACTCTGGAGTGTACATTTTCATGCTTATCACTTTAGTACAGTATACTGCCTGTGGGGTTGGTATGGCCTCACTATATTTGAATGCATTATATCACATGTCAAAATATTGCATCCAATCCATCCTGTCATGCCCGTGAAGGCAGAGTAATGAGCGAGCATACCTTCAGTCTGGTTGAGGTGACATCGAAGCCCAATTCAAGTCAAATGCACGGTGCACATATATACAAGCCCTCAGCGATACAGGAGAAAATAAAACACTTTCGCATTACGGGACCGAAGTCCAGTTTGGACTCGTGAGATAGCGGCCATCTTGATTGTAGATACTATTTAGCTGCATTGAAGACAGGAAACAATGCTTGTTGTTCCAGTCTTCCAGTGGACTTCAGCCTTCCTGAATGGCCTCACCTGTTTCAACAAACTTCTCGGCGTTCATGGTTGTGGTTCTTTGGGGGCTCCGTCTGCATCTTCATGCTGCAGCATTCGCTGATCCTGAAACATGGGGAAAAACACCAAAATTGACATTCAAGGCAAGCCTGCCTGCAAGTTACTTATCTGGGTTGGGCATGATGTTTCCAATTTCAGATGTTCTGGCAAGTTCCTAAGTTTCCATATGGGGACAAACCCTAATATTCGGGTCCTGCAACAAAAGGGGCACATTGAAATTTAGGCAATAGATTTGCAACCAAAAAGATATTCTGACATTATATACTTAAAGACAATGGCATGCATTAACACAAATATATTTAAGGCAAAATACGTTACTGATATATATATATATATATATATATATATATATATACACACACACATACATATATACATATATATATATATATATATATATATATATATATATATATATATATATATATATTTACACACACACACACATATATATATGTGTGTGTGTGTGTGATTAATGTGGCACACAATGTGACTGGTGAGTGAAGTTAACTTGAGAAGTTACCTGTTGCCCTGTTCTAAGAAGGTTGAGTGAATTCAGTATGTGTATATACACTGAAGGCTGATTATATCTATATCGTTTTTATGCTTTGCTAACCTACCCCTATATTCTACATTGGCTATTAGACTATTAGACTACCTTGTGGTGTGTACAATAGGTCTGTAACTACTTAATGAATGTAAATTGCATATAGCCATGACATTGAGTATCAATCCTAATATTGTGCATATGCATACAAGTTGATCAGCTCCAGAGATTACCGTCCTTTCCACTCCTTCCCAAAGGTATTCTATTAAGGATAACACGTGTAGGTGGGGAAAAAGGGAAACAAGAGGTATAACATTTTTACAAAGGGTGAAATGGGATGTTAGCATATTTTCTGTCAAAAGTCTAGATCTCATTTTACAGGAAGTGATGTCCAAGTGTATCTCCAGGTAGCAGTCTTTTCAGTGGGTCCAAGGTTCCAGAGCTGTGTCTGTTGCTCCCACTCCCCTTTCCCACATTGGGTTTGAGTTGCCTTGTTACCCTTAACTTGAATAAGGCAGCTTGAGGCTGGTGGTGGATTTGGGAACCAGCAATGTGTATCCAGCTCACACCTGTGGGAACGTTCGTTGAATGCTTGATAGATGACAAGCCCATGAGTTTTTTCCTTTCTGAGTGAGATGGAGCTGTGAGAAGTCACCTATGCAGATCTACCCAATATGTTAGGTAATCTTAAAAACAAAACGTAATCCCTAACTCAGCAAGTGGGGCAGATCCTCTTCAAAGAGGAAACGTCCAAGGTTTCAGACTAGCTAGCTTTGTAGTCTCACAGCCTTCCGCATCATGGGGAACTACTATGGCAAGCAACCCAGTATTCCATGTCTCTACTCCTCCTGGTATTCTTTTAGCACCACCTGAAAGATATAAAGGAGAAACAACAAAATTTGCAACATTCGTAAATCAGCGTCAATTACAGTTCATGTGTAAGCCCATATATTTTACTGATAAACAGTCCAAAGTAGCTTTTGGTTTGTCCTGCTTGGGTGGAACTGCTGCATCCTGGTCAATAGCCTTGGTTGTAAGGGATGATCTTATGCTATATGATTACAATGTTTTCAAAGATGAAATGAAGAAGTTATATGATAGACATGCAGTTATGCAATCAGTAGATATGGAACTCAAATTAAATTTAAAGCAGAGTAATAAAGACTCATTAACTTATATTACGGCATTTAACAGATTGATAGCAGAATCTGAATGGCGGGCCAAATTAAAAGAAGTTTGTTATTTTGCAGGGGTTTAAAAGAAGAACTAAAAAAAGACTTGTTAGTGCAAGTAGTGAGTCCTGTGCAGAATTACTAGATTTTGTAGTTAAATTAGCTCATTGAATGTCTGAAAGGCGATCTGATCAACGGCGTCCAGATTCCATAGCATTAGTTATCAGAGAGAGGAAGTCTTAATCGAGTAAGACTTTGGATGTACAGAACTCATGCAAATAGGTAGCATTAAGGGTCTTCTAAGTAATGCAGAGACATGGATCTCTGTCTGTATTGTGGTAAGAAAGGACATTGCCTATGGGATCGCACAATCAAACCCAAAATAAAACAGGAAGAATCAAACTAATGTACTCGGAGATAGTGGAAGCAAGTTTAGTCAGCGCTAATACCTTAGTCTCCAAAACATTAGCAGAAACATGTACATACTAGGTCTATTACAATTTTTGTGTTATTGCACAGCCAGAATGGGGAACAAAAAAACTATGATGATATGTATTCTAATAGATTCAGTGGCCGCAGGCAATTTTCCTGATATTTATCTACCTATAAAACATAGTATACCCTGCCTTCCTAAAAAACATCCTGAAGTAGTAAAAAACATTGATAGAAGTGAATTTGTGTCAGGTCCCGTTATTCACTCTACATGAGCTTTGACCTTAACCCTACAGGACAGCCACATAGAAACAGTCAGGATTGATTTTATTAAAGCACCACAGTTTCAAGCCATATTGGATTACCCTGGTTGCAACCCACTATCCTGTAATTGATTGAGCAGAGTGAACCATTTCCTTGTATTCCTTGTATTGTAAATCAAACTGTTGGAATCCCTTTTACAGAGTTACCCCATCACTAGGCAATGTTTATTGTGATAGCAGTGTATTATCTGTACTGCCGTATTACAAACATTTTGATGATGTGGGAGATGAGAAGAAGGTGATGACCCTTCCTCCTCATCGACCTTATGATTGTTGTATTGATTTACAACCTGGTACACATATATAGTTTAGCAATATTTTTGCTTTAACAGAAAAAGAGAACCAATACTTAGAAAAATATTTGGAGGAAATGTTAGCCATTGGGTTCATTAGACCTTCTCAGTCCTCAGCCTTTTCCCCATTGTTTTTGTTTCAAAAAAAGAGGTGCTCTTAGGCCATGTAAAAGCTATAGAGCCCTGAATGCTGTAACTGTAAAAGAAATGGTATGCCCTACCACTGGTACCCGCTCTGCTAGATTAGATCAGGGCAGCAACAATATTTACCAAACTTGATTTGAGGGGAGCTTATCATTTTGTGCGCATGTGTGAGGGAAAGTTGCCTTTCCTACTAAATTGTATCTATATGAGTACCTTATCATACCCTTCAGGATATGTAATGCCCCTGCAGCATTTCAATATTTTATTAACAAAGTCTTATGTGATTACCTAGATGAATGTGCAGTAACATATATAGATGATATTCTGACCTACTCTAACTCACTGGTTGGACACAAACATAATGTTAAAAATATGTTTCAGAATCCATAGACAACAACCTGTATATTAAACTGGAAAAGTGTGCATTCCATTTCCAAGGGGTGAATGTTTTGGGTTATGTCATATCAGCATGAGGAACTGAAATGGGTCCCTTGAAGGTGAAATCCCTGGTACAATGGATCTCACCCCACAGTACAAAGGAGGTCCAAAGCTTTTTGGGTTTTGCCAACTTTTACCTGCAGTTCATTGATCATTTTTCCACTATGGTCTCTCTTATCACTAAATTATTATGAAAGGGAGTTAATATTCAGTGGACTGAGGAAGCAGAAAAGGCCTTTCAATGTCTAAAGACATGTTTTATGCAGGCTTGTGTGTTACAGGCAAAGGCAGCTGCATCACACATAGCAGTAGCAGGGGTGCCCTCACAAAGAGATGAATTACACATGAACTATGTCCAGTTGCCTATTTTCCCCATAAACTGAGTCCAGTGGAAATAAATTAATCAGTGAGTGATAGGGAACTCCAACCAACCAAGAAAGCCTTCGAGGAAGTGAGGCACTGCTTGTCGAGAGGTCCGCACACTGTTACTATACTAACTGATCACAGAAACCTGAATTTTTTTAATCTGCCAGAACCTTGTCTTCACAAAAGTTATGTTGGACTCAATTCTTTAGCTATTATGATTTTGTAATTCAATATCAACCTGGTCGGTGATATGGTGAGGTAGGAGAGGTAATGCATTGGTTCCTTACCTGCAGGGCAGGTGATACATCCATTCTTTTTTCATTTTTAGGTCATGAGAGTGTAGAACAATCTAGTGATCCTGCTCACATAATTCCTTTAGAATGCATTTAAGGGGCTCTGTTCACAGGCAGGCATTTCATAACTTAAGTGTTAATGGAACAAAAGAAAGAGGATGCTGTGCAACTTGTTCCCACTCATGATGGGAGAATCATCAATGATATGGAATATATTCAGGGAGCCTTGTACTGTCCCACCATCGCCCTTCATCTGCAGTGTTAGAAATGGGTTGCGCCCTGTACTAGTAGTGACCCTCTCTCTAGTCATTCTAGTCAGCGTAAGGGATTCACACAGCTAACATAACACCTGCTCACCCCCTTGGTAGCTTGGCACGAGCAGTCTGGCTTATCTCACAGGCAATGTGTAAAGTATTTATACATCCACACAGTAACACAGTGAAAACACTACAAAAATACTCCACACCAGTTAAGAAAAATAGCCAATATTTATCTGAATAAAACAAGACCAAAACAACAAAAATTCAACATGGAGAAACCAATCACCAATACAATTTAGACTTGCACTTTAGTACTGGTCGCTAGTGGTAAAGTGCCTAGAGTCCTAAAGCCAACACAGAGACAGGTCAGAAAAAATAGGAGGAAGAAGGCAAAAAGTTTGGGAATAACCTTGCAAAAAGGACCATTTCCAACACAACCCCCTCCCTGCGTACAGCCAGGGTCGGTCAGTCAATACCTTGCTGGACTCCCCTGCTTAGGGGGATAGAACCTGACCAATGGGCCACTAGTGCAAGGGCTCTTGCCATTTCTATGCCTTTCTGAGCCCAGGTGGATACCTCTCGCTACACACTCAGGGCCCACTGAACTAACCCATGGGGAACCCTTTCTCTCATCTGTGGATCCTATTGGTGCAGCACTTCACCTTACCTTGCTCACCAATGGATCTCAGCAAGCAGACAGTACCACCATGCTCAATTCAGTGGTGTGGCCCATTTCACCCATGGGGTGTGACTCCTGCCCCCAACCGAAGGACGATTTAGATAGAGAGCACTTGCAAAAAATAGGAGGAAGAAGGCAAAACATTTGAGGATAACCCTGCAAAAAGGGCCATTTCCAATAAGCAGGCTTTAGAATGGTGTCACACACAGTTATTGGTGGGATACCCAGGGGGAAAGAAATCGCTGGAGCTGGTCAAGCAATATCTTTGGTGGCCGACCATCTTCACTGACACAAATAGATATGTTCAGTATTGTTTGTGGTCCCCAGGATAAAAGTTCACACCAAGCTCCAGCTGGTTTACTGCCTCCCCTGCCCACTCTTCCGGCACCATGGCACACAGGGGGTCATTCTGACCCCCGCCGGCGGCAGAAGCCGCCCGTCTGGCGGGAACCGCCAGAAGACCGTACCGCGGTCAAAAGACCGCGGCGGTCATTCTGACTTTCCTGCTGGGCTGGCGGGCGACCGCCAAAAGGCCGCCCGCCCGTCCAGCGGGAAAGCACCAGCAACGAGGAAGCCGGCTCCGAATAGAGCCGGGGGAGTTGCTGGTGTGCGACGGGTGCAGTTGCACCCGTCGCGATTTTCAGTGTCTGCCAAGCAGACACTGAAAATCAATGTGGGGCCCTGTTAGGGGGCCCCTGCAGTGCCCATGCCACTAGCATGGGCACTGCAGGGGCCCCCAGGGGCCCCACGACACCCGTTCCCGCCAGCCTGGTTCTGGCGGTGAAAACCGCCAGAACCAGGCTGGCGGGAAGGGGGTCTGAATCCCCATGGCGGCGCTGCTTGCAGCGCCGCCGTGGTGGATTCACAGGGGCAGTGGGAAACCGGCAGGAAACCGGCGGCTTCTCTTTTCTGACCGCGGCTTTACCGCCGCGGTCAGAATAGCCCCAGAAGCACCGCCAGCCTGTTGGCGGTGCTTCCTCCGTCCCCTACCCTGGCGGTCTCGGACCGCCAGGGTAGGAATGACCCCCACAGTCTCTTTCAATTTTGTAGTAGAATCACCCAAAAATGTAAAGGGTTATACCACTGTATTAGTCACAGTAGACCACCTTGCAAAAATATAACTTTTGACCCCTTTGATAGCTCTCCCTACATCTAAAGAACTTGCTGTGGTATTTCTATAGGCAGTGCTTTGATTACACATCCTTCCATCAGTAGTCATTTCAGACAGAGGCCCACAGACCATATCAAAATTCTGGAGAGCTCTTTGTAGTCTGTTGGAGACGGACATCCATTTATCTCCTAGTCATCATCCTCAAACAGATGGACAGACTGAGAGGGTCAAACAATGTATGGACCAGTAGTTACAATTTCATTTATTACAAAGTGGTTTGAATTGGCCTGATTCTATTTGGGTAGCGCGGGTTATACTCCATTTTATTGTAACTATGGCAATGTTAATGATCGAACAAACACCAACGTCCACTGTCCCAGCAGTACATGAACTAGCAAAGCAATTAAAGGACATCATTGTATTGCTCAAGAGAATCTAAACACAGCAAAGGCACAGTACAAGACATATGAAGATAAACATTGTAAACCAGATCCTATTCTACAAGAATTGCAAAAACAATAAGTGATTGACGATGTCAAACATTCACCCCCAGTACAGAGATCTGGGCCTAAATCCATTGTGGGTATGCCCAGATGTGGGTCCTGAGCTCACAGTGCCACTGGATTCAAGTTAGCCTTGCTGATGAAGGGTGATACCCTGAAATGGTCTCAGGATGCCTGTTTCCAGTCCAGTGAGGACCTGGACTGGCAGTTTGGGCTGGGTTGTTCCCATGTGGAACAGGGTCAAGACTAATTTGCATATGGTTGGGTCCAAACTGGGGGGACATGGTGAGCAAAATAATTGATGGGTTAAACTCTGATCTGTGACTGAGGGTGAATGTTTGATTAGTTCTACATTCTGTCCATCATCTGTATTTGTTTGCTTTTGTTGCCCTGAGTTGGCCGGGTATGCCCAGTCATGGCTCCCGGGGTCACTATGCCACTGGATTTTAGCTAGCCTGGCTGATGAACGGTGATAACCTGAAACCGGTCCCAGGATGCTTGTTTTCGGTCCAGTGAGGACCCGGCCTGGCAGTTTGGGCTGGACTGTTCCCATGGGGAACAGGGCCAAGACTGATTTGCATGTACTGGGCAAAGGTTGGGTGGCATGGTGAACAAAAGCATTGATGATTTAACCCAGATCTGTGACCGGGGGTGATTGTTTGATTGGTTCTGCATTCCGTCCATCATTTGTGTTTGTTTGCTGTTCTGCAAGAAAGCCAAGAATTGTGGCTTTCTACTAAGAATATATATTTAAAAGGCCAAAGAAAATGTCAATCCTGATACAATGGACCATTCAAAATCATCAAAAAGGTAAATGACATGACCATGAAACTAGAATTACCTCAGGCATTGCAGATACATCCAGTTTTTTACATATCCTTACTAAAGCCAGTTACCCCCAAAACAGTAATTCCTAAGAAACCACCTGCTATCCTAACAGACAATGAACCAGAATTTTAAATAAAGGCAATATTGGACTGAAAGAGGATAAAAAAACTAGTTATTCTACCTCATTGACTGCAAAGGATGTGGAACAGAAGCTCGTACCAGAGAACCTGCAGGTCACGTACATGCACTCAGACTGTTACAGTGATGTCATTGAAAGTATCCAATGAAAACCTGCAGTAGAACCTGTGGGGTGAATGTGCTGTCATGTCTGTCAAGGCAGAGTCATGAGTGAGCATACCTCCAGCCCGGTCGAGGGTGACATCGAAACCCATTTCGAGTCAAATGTGCAGTGCGCGCATATACAAGACCACAGTGATACAGAGGAAAATACAAACGCTTCTGCGTTGGGGGACTGAAATACTGTTTAGAATCACAAGTTAGCGTCCATCTTGATTGTAGATAATGTTTAGCCGCTCTGAAGACAGAAAGGGGCATATTTATACTCTGTTTGTGCCGGATTTGCGTCTTTTTTATGCAAATTTGGCGAAAACTTAACTACATATTTATACTTTGGCACTAGACCCAACTAGCGCCAAATTTATAGAGTGAGAGTAATTTTTTTACTGTGGAAACCTACCTTGCGTTAATGACATGCAAGGTAGGCGTTCCTGGGCAAAAAATTACTCAAAGGAATTTGCACCCTATTTATACTCCCGTGCAAAAATGACGCACGGGAGGCGGAGGGCCTTAAAAAATGACTCTAAACCGGTTTAGAGTCATTTTTTTACACCTAGGTCAGGGCAGGTGTTAAGGGACCTGTGGGCTCATTTCCATGGTCTCTGACCATGGAAGCAGTCCACAGGTGCCCTTCCTTGCCCCCAGGGACACCCCCTGCCACCCTCGCTCACCCCTGGAAGACACCCATGGATGGGGGACTTTCCTAAGACAGGAGTCATTTCCATGGGGTTTTTTGCATCAAAAAATGACGCTAGTCAGGTTAGAGTCTATATTCTGGACTTTAACCTGACTTGCACCATTCTTTGGTGCACATCCCCCTAGTCTTCCCTCTGCCTCCGCTGTCCGGTTAGAGTAATTTCTTTTGACGCTAACCAGGCCGAAGCACCGGCCACCGTCATTCCATAAATATGACGCCCGGCTGGCACGTTGGAATGGCGGTAGCCGGCGATATACTTTTTGACGCAAATCTGCGCTAGTGCAAATTTGCATCAAAAAGTATAAATATGGGCCAAAATGTCCTCATTCTTTCTGAATGCACTCACCTGTTTCAACAAACTCCTCCACGTTCCTGGTTGCGGTTACATGGCGGCTTCGTTTGCATCTTCATGCTGCAGCATTCATGGATCCTGAAACCTGGGAAAAAACAAAGGATAACAAAATTAAATTTAAGGTGGTAACAGCACTTGCGTGCCTGCAAGTTACTTATATGGGTTGGGCATGATGTTTCCAATTTCTGATGTTCTGATATGTTCCTAAGTTTCGTACGGGGACAAACTCTGATATTCATGTCCTTCAACAACAGGGCACTTTGAAATTTAGGCAATAGACTTGCGAGCTAAAAGATATATATAAAAATGTGAATAATGTGACACATCATGTGACTGGTTAATTACGTTAACTTGCCAGGTTACCTGTTCCCTTGTTCTAAGTAGGTGAATTCAGTATGTATATACACTGTGAAGCCTGAGTATATATATGTATATTTTTTATGCTTTCGTAACCTATCCTTATTTTCTACAAGACATTGTCTAATAGGTACAAGGCATGTCCTGGCATACCATGTGGTATATCCAATATTCTATAACTATTTAAAGAATGTAAGTTGCATATATCTATTAAATTGAGTAAAGTTCAGCAAATGCTTGATAGATCCATTACTTAATTTGAGCTGGTGGCTGCAGGTGAGTCCCATCAGCATTCTTTTTTGGAAATCGGCACAAACTTTTCCTCATAGTACATTTCCTGAGAGCAGAGAGGAGAAAGACAGAAAAACAAAGGGAGAAAGCAGAAACCTGCAAGAGTGAGGTAAAGGTGATAATGCGTCCCGACCTAGGTACTTTTCTTACACGGGGACTCGTTTTAGGTCAATGAATCTTTTGACCCTGATTGGAGACACTTTAAGACGAGATATCTATTCTGCATTGCAATCAATAAATCAATGACCTCATCAATATTCACAATAATCAATCAATCAAATTAGTTCATGACATTAATAAAATCGGAACACACCATGACCTTTCAGCCATGAATAACCACACAACCTTTAGTAAGATTTAGGATATTTATTCCCGTCTTTGTTACACTCTACTAGCAGATTCATTAGTCTCAGTACCAACAAACACATTAACAATGTAACAATATGGCAACTTGAATAAGACTTTATCAAAGCAAAGATCATGAACATTAGAAAAAACCACAACGTCAACATGAATCAACTTTAGCAGAGTATCATTAGCACGTTATTCAGCAAAGCAAAGATTCAGTCATTTGTCTATTTGCACCCAATATTAGTGAATTCCTCAACTAACCTCTGATTAGCATCAGCATGTTGGGCTTCATGCAAAACAATTTAGTAACACAAATTTGGAAAACACCTAGCTATGGCCTCTGTCAAAAGAGCAGTTGGTACCTAGAGAGGAAAGGCAAACAGACAATTACAATTTTATCATCATATATTTACCCTCCATAATGGGTCAGCATACAGAGTCAGTCTTAGTCCTCAGGACAGAAGTTCATTTGCCATCGGCCAGGATAGAATAGAAAAGTTCGGCAAGGTAGGGTAAGAAGGAATTCTTCCCTCATAAGGAGGAGAAGCAAGTATTGGGCAAGGCAAGAAAAGTGAGGATGGTTTAAAGTATCAGAACAGCAAAGACTTAAAGAATATCAGAGTAACAGCAGAGAGTCCCTCTAATGGCTCAGTAAAAAGGCGTGTAATGGCTGATTTCTCCTTGTGTCACATTGTTAAAATGAATTTGCCAGACAGGTCACTAATTTTCAATTGGTCAATGTTTGGTGCATCGTTATCTCTGTCCAATAATCCGTTCATCACCTTACTAGAATTTTCACCTAAGACAGTTCTAATGCAGTTTATTGGCTCCAGTGATTTACATCTTCAATGGGTAAAATGTTAGGTAACAAAAGTTACACTCGTCTCTCCAGTCAGTAGTTCCATTGTCTTTACCAGTTTAGGCGACCTTGTCACCTGTTGCGAATTACACTGTTGCATTCGGCAAGAATGTCTCCTTGAGCAAGTCGGGTCTCATGAGAAAGAATTTACTACGGTTACACACACATCTCTAGATTCTGGAAAAGTACAGTTTCATGTCCTTCAGGAAGACAGCACATTGCACGTTAGAAAAACACATTAAATATGAGACCAGGCAGCTAGGCCCAGACCCTTGCTAACTAAGACCTAGTGAGTGATTTAGCAAAATCTTAACAAATAACTCTTAGTGATAATACAAAATCATACATTAGTACATTTACCGTATATATTGGTGGCCACTCCCCATGGGCACATTTCAGACACGCACATTAATTTTTCTTCTATCACGTTTTCTATGCAGCTTCATTATACATTATTTTGCAGGCTTTTCATGTTAATATTGAATATAAAAGCTACACTCCAACAATCCCTCCTCTGATGACTCTTGTCATCACACAAATCCTTTTTTTCATAAAATTTTCATTTTCTAAATTCTGTCATTTCAATTTCTTCCCTTGGTTTTGCCTTCTCATATTTTGCTCTGAACATTTTTTCCCTTTTCTTTTCTTTCCTCCTCGCATTATGTTTTGCCAATCTTGCTTTAATTCTTTTAGTAATTTTGCATGATAACCATAGCCCAAATAAACAAGCCAAAACTATCACTATTCCTTGTATTAGCATGCTTCTAATCTCATTACTATTATCAGGTATGTAGGCACTGCAGTGACGCTCATTAAGCATCTTACATACTCCACCATTTTTCGCTAAAAGAATGTCTAAAGCAAGCCTGTTTTGAAGAGTCATAGCCCTCTCCGCAGCAAGTTCAGTATCCATCAGGAGTATAGCCCCTGTGAAATATGTCAGCATGTTATCCACAATAGTAGACAACTTTCGAATCTTTATGGAGTTTAAAATAACTCCCACTGAAGGAATTATTGCTCCAAATATGTTTCCTACTACATCAGCAGCAGTCTCTCTCTTTTGTCTAGTACGAAGTAATTCGGACACCTTCGGAAACTTCTTTAAGTCCTCTAGCTGATATATCTTTGGGAAAACTATCCCCAAATAACATGTCCCATACCATCCCTTTGGAAGACGGTAATAAGCATTAAGTCTACAAATGTAATAGACCCCAGGGATCGCTGGATCCTGTCCATTTAACATAAAAGTCTATTTACTCTGAAACAAAAACACATGCTTACATTCACTCGTTCACACAAACACATTATCATGATATGACTTAGGTCGCGTTATGCAAAGCTTACCTACATGTAGTGCATCTAAAGCTAATTTCCCTTGTTCCCTAACTCCATTGCGACTCCCACTATTAATAAAGGATCGTTGCTGCAAGCCCTTTTCTAATATCCCCTTCAGAACCCTTCTTCTATCTTCATTGTGATCCAGAAAGTTTTTCTCTACAGGTGTAAGCAAGCAAGTCAAATTATTATCGTGTGCGTAGGATGTACTAATTGCTACTCTAGCTTCAAAGAACCCTTTAATCAACTTTATGGCATAATATTTAGCTACGCTATTCAAATCTTCTATGATAGGCACATAACAGAACACAAGGTCATAGTTGGAATAGAAATATTGCACTTCTTCTTGGTTATAGAAACGTGTTAGCTTATCTCATATGTTAGGGGCAAACTATGATAGGTAACTCCCTCTTGTACCGTAACAGGAATTTGCGTACACACATAACAAGCTTTCGCATCCATAGTGTCGACATATTCACTCAGCAAACGATAGAAAACATTAGTAGACAGCTCCCCTTTTGTGTTAGTTTCCTCATGCAAATACTTTGTATCTTGCTCAAACCTCTCCCAAGGTGTTAGTGTAGCAGTTTCAGGAATTGTAGCATTGTTAGTTTCATTCTCATCCACCAATCGCATTTCCACAAACAAAGCTATAATTAATATCACACAAACAACACCTAAAGCAACACCCAAATATATACAACGCTTACTCCCCTCACTATTATCTCCCGTGCTAGGCATGATCTGTAACGAATCAGAAAGTAGAATGCTATAAGTGTAAACAACCAACAGAGGATGGTTAAAGCTTTTTTTTTCTTTTTCTCAGCAAAGCTAAGCAAAGTCTCTCTTTAACGAGTATTTACAGATTTTAATTCACTCCCAGGATCCTTGTCAATTCGGTTAGCATCTTGTCACAATCAGTTTTCAAAAAGTAAATTCAGGTTAACAGTGTCACATCCGGTAACTTATCAGTCTCTTTTCTCAGGTTTCTTTAATTCAATTTCAACTTAACATAGTCTCTTTTCCTTGTGGCCAAACTCAGGTACCATAGTATTGACCTGGAACTTCTCGATCAAAACAGAATGCCAAGAACTCTTGTTGCCACTCAGCTGATGTTGCGTGTGCCCATTCAGGACCTGCGTACCTTCTGTTTGCTATTCTCTTCCTTCTCAACTTGCGGTCACCCTGTAGTTCCCCTTCGCTCAAGTCTTCTTTCCTTGTTGTATCGACCTCTTCCTCAATTGTCTCATCAATGACCACCTTTCCTTTTGTCACTTGCGATTCTAGCCACTTATCTCCTTTCAAAGTCCCTCTGTTGTCACACTTTCCGTGTGGCAGCTCAATGCCCTCCTCTTGTTCTGTGGTTTTTTCTTTTGTCGGACCTGCAATAGGCTCAGGAGGAGTCCGGGCACTTTGACTTTCTTCTGCCTCAACTCCTTCACCTTCTGGGTCTTTTCAGGGGCTCAACTTCAAACCCATATCCGTCTGCTTCTGGGAGAACCTCTCTTTGAGTCAGTCCTCCTGGCGCCTCAGTTGAGATAGGATCACCGTCACCCCTCTGGGTCTCATTTACTGTTTGAGTGACCAAGCCGTCCTCAACGGGCTCTCCTTCTGTCTCAGTTCCCCTTTGAATACTCCCCGGCCCTGAGACTTCCTTTTCTGCTGTTGTTATTTTTGACAATTCAAGTTCCTAGTCAGATGGACACGTCACCTTTTTCGTGTGACTGGCATGGATCCAGTTTGGAATCCCCGCACACTTCACAGCAGTAGTAGTTGTCAGTATTACTTGATATGGCCCCTTCCAACGTGGCTCCAAACACGACTTCCTCACGCGTTTCTTGATGACAACCCAGTCACCAGCTTACAGGTTGTGACCTGGATCACTTATCGGTGGCAATGTGGTTGCTTCCACCTGGTGAGAGAAAGAGCAGACCACGTCAGCCAGACCCTTGCAGTAGTCCAACACAATATCATCCGTGATATTCACAAGAGCATTTGCAGGCACCGCGGGCAGTCTCATAGCTCGGCCGATAAGAATTTCATGAGGAGACAGTCCTGTTTTCTTGTTGGGTGTGTTTCTCATGGACATTAGCACTAAGGGCAACGCATCAGGCCATCTCAAAGTTGTAGCTGCACACATTTTTGCCATCCTCGACTTCAGAGTACCATTCATCTGCTCCACTAATCCTGAGGCTTCAGGGCGGTAACTACAATGCAACTTCTGTTCAATGTTCAATGCTGCACACAAGAGCTTAAGCACCTCATTGTTGAAGTGACTTCCTCTATCTGATTCTAAAGAGATCAGAAACCAGAAACGTGGAATGAATTCCCTAAGCAGCAACTTCTCTACTATGAGACTGTCATTTCTGCATGTAGGGTAAGCTTCAATCCAGTGACTAAAGATGCACACATTTACCAACACGTACTTCAGACCTCCACACACAGGCATCTCAATAAAGTCCAATTGCATTCTGCTAAATGGACCTCCTGCTCTCCCAATGTTGCTCAAATTCACCACTGTCCCTTTCCCCGCATTCATCTGTTGACAGATGATGCACCTGTGACAAATCACTTCTGCGGCTTGCCTGAATTTCGGGTTGAACCAATCAATCTTGAACAACCTGATCATGGTATCTCTCTTAATATGTACTCGCCCAGGGTAGAACCTTGCAAACTGTGACAGAAGACTGTTCGGCAAAACCACATTGCATTTTAAGCCAAGAGCGTTTCTCCTCTCTGCTGGCACAGCCCTGCAACAATTTTAATTCCTCCAAAGTGTCAACCACCCTTAATGCGCAACCTTTGTATGTCTCATTTTCTGTTTCAGGTAACAATTCCCACTGATCCTTGAATGATTTACAGTTCAATGCGCAAAACCTTGCGACTTGATCTGCTTATCCGTTTCCCATTGACACAAAGGGGGTCATTCTGACCCCGGCGGGCGGCGGGAGCCGCCCGCCTGGAGGGAACCGCCGAATGACCACACCGCAGTCAAAAGACCACGGCGGCCATTCTGGCTTTCCCGCTGGGCCGGCGGGCGACTGCCAGAAGGCCGCCCGCCGGCCCAGCGGGAAACCCCCCTCAACAATGAAGCCGGCTCCGAATGGAGCCGGCGGAGTTGTAGGGGTGCGACGGGTGCAGTGGCACCCGTCGCGATTTTCAGTGTCTGCAAAGCAGACACTGAAAATCTTCATGGGGCCCTGTTAGGGGGCCCCTGCACTGCCCATGCCACTGGCATGGGCAGTGCAGGGGCCCCCAGGGGCCCCACGACACCCGTTCCCACCATCCTGTTCCTGGCGGTAAAAACCGGCAGGAACAGGATGGCGGGAAGGGGGTCGGAATCCCCATGGCGGCGCTGCAATCAGCGCCGCCATGGAGGATTCCCTGGGCCAGGGGTAAACCGGCGGGAAACCGCCGGTTGCCCTTTTCTGACCGCGGCTTTACTGCCGCGGTCAGAATGGCCCAGGAAGCACCGCCAGCCTGTTGGCGGTGCTTCCGCGGTCCCCGGCCCTGGCGGTCATGGACCGCCAGGGTCGGAATGACCCCCAAAGTCTTGGGATTTCACATGAGCACTGCATTTCACCACGGCAATTTCAAGAGGTAACTGAATTGGGTGCAACAACTCCTTAATTCTTTCACCGTTTTTCACTGGAGAACCAAAAGAGGTCAGGAAACCCCTCTGGGACCATAGCTAGCCAAAATCATGGACTATTCCAAATCCATATCTGCTGTCGGTATAGATATATAGATAGTCACTTTCAGTTTGTCGGCGGCATGGCATGCCCTAGTAAGAGCAACCAATTCAACCACTTGGGCAGAGTATACTCTTTCAAGCCAAGATGCTTCTAGGATACCAGTGATTGTACACACAGCGTATCCGGTTCTCAGTACTCCTACTGAGTCTCTCAAACATGAACCATCAACAAAGATAATGTAGTCATTTTCTTCCAATTGGGTATCTTTAATGTCAGGTCTCGGTTTGGTGCACAGTTCTGTTACCTCAAGACAATCATGTTGTACCTCCTCAGCATCATCAACCTCTATATTCTCATTTGGAAGCAAAGTTGCCGGGTTCAATACAGTGCATCTTTTCAGTGACACATTGGGTGACCCCAGTATAATCGTTTCATATTTCGTCAATCTGGCATTTGTCATGTGCTGGGTTTTGGTTCGGATCAGTAAAATCTCGACTGAATGTGGGACCATAACTGTTAAAGGGTGTCCCATCACTATGCCTTCACACTGTGTGAGGCTTTGACCAACTGCTGCAACGGCACGCAGACGACCTGGTAAGGCTGCTGCAACTGGGTCCAAAGTAACTGAAAATATGCTACTGGTCGGTTTGCACCTCCATGGATCTGTGTCAAGACAGACAAAGAACAGGCATCACGCTCATAACAAAACAGAACAAAAGACTTCGTGTAGTCAGGCATACCTAAAGCTGATGCCCGGCACATACACTCCCTTAGTTCAATGAACGCCTTCATCTCTTTCTTGGACATAGTTATGATATCTGGCCCGTCCTTAACCTCCTTAACTGTCAGTCTCACCAATGGCTTGGAGATAACTGAGAAATTTGGGATCCACCAACGACAGTAGCCCACCATTCCCAGAAATATCCTAACATCCCTCCGGGATGCTGGGGGATTCATTTTCAATATGGCAGTCACTCTTTCCTTGGATATTTTCCTCGATCCCTTCTAAATTAGATGACCTAAGTATTTCACCTCCTTCTGACAATATTGCAGCTTCTTTGGGGACACATTATGCCCATTCTTTCCCAAGTGGTTCAGTAAGTCAATAGTATCGTACTTGCAATCATCTCTTGTTTTAGATGCAATCAACAAGTCATCAATGTACTGCACTAGTGTTGATTGGAAAGGCAATTCCAGTGACTCCAAATCTTTCTTCAGGATTTGATTGAAGATGGAGGGTGACTCCGAAAACCCTTGAGGAATTCGACACCAGCTGTAAACTTTGTCCAAGAATTTGAAACTGAAGAGAAATTGACTGTCCTCTTGAAGAGGCACAGAAAAGAATGCATGGGACAAATCTACAACTGTGAACCACTCTGCATCACAGGGGACCTGAAACATAATCATGGCTGGATTTGGCACCACTGGGCAACACTTCACCACTATGTCATTGATCTTTCTCAAGTCTTGAACGATTCGAACTTTCCCACAAGGCTTCCTCAGTCCCATTATAGGTGAATTATATGGGTTGCTCATCACTTCCTTCGGGACCCCTTGCTTCACAAAGTCTGCAATTATCTGCGTTACCTGCATGAAGACATCCTGCGCCATGTGGTACTGCTGTACCTGAGGGAACACATCATTTGGCTTCACATCAACCTTGACTGGTTCCACTCCTTTTATCAGTCCCACTTCCTTTCCTGTCAAGTCCCACACTTTCTCTGTGACTGTCCCCTGCAGGTCTGCGGGCAAATCCGTCACTGTGAACATCGGGAAGAAGCTTATCAGAGGGTACTCCTCATCTGTGGTCTCCGTCTCAGGCTCTGAGATCGGACCATCATCCCCTTCATCGTCACTGTTTGTCTGCACCTCTATCCCTTCATTGGAACAGGTGATAGAACACCTCGTCTTGCACAGTAAGTCTCTTCCCAGTAGGGACACCGGAATTGAGTCACAAACCACAAATCTGTGCAGTCCCTGGAAGGTACCAATCTCAACCTGAACCGGATCTGTAATCGGGTTAGTCAGGAGCTGGTTTGCCACTCCCACTACCTTCATTGTACGTCCCAAAAGGGGCAATTTCGGAACCTCTGCACTTCTGACGGTAGAGCGAGCAGCTCCTGTGTCAACCAGAAATGATACCTTGTGACCCATCACCTTCCCTTGCACATGAGGCCCCCTCTGATCTACTTCTAGGGACGGTGCAATTCTACACTCCTCACTATCTGAACTGTCATCCGACCATTCATCGTTTATTCCATTCTCACCACGCAAAGGGAACTGTTGTATTGTGTTACTTTGACCCATTCCTTGACCTGTGACCTGTTGAGGAAGCATCACCTGCTGCTGTCCCATTGGTGCTAAGGGCAACTGCATTTGCATCTGCTGCATCTGCACTGGTTGTACACGTGGCATCTGCACTTGTTGCATGGGTTGGAGACCCTGCATCTGAACCATATTACTCTGGAAGTTCGGATTTGGACACCTCATTCTAGGTCCTTTAACATTTTGCAATGCACTGACATCATTGCTTTGTTGAACAACACCCTCCTGGACCATCATCGGGCATTCCCGCTTCCAGTGTACGACACCACCGCATGCATGACATGGTAACACCTTAGTCATCACCTGTACATCATTTTGAACTGTAACGGTATTTAAATCTGGACCACGGTTCACAAAACCTCCTCGACCTCTGTCTCTCGCTTGCGTCTGGAACATCCCGTTTCCTTGCGGCTGTTGTACTATCTGTTGTACTCCATTTCCCTGCATCCCTGCTTGCGCTGCCTTAATTTGCATCACCATCACTTTCTCCTTCAACTTTCTCTGCTTCAATCCAATCTCGTCACTACAGTATTTTGCATACTGTAACACCTCATCAATCGGCTTCGCTTGCCAACAGATCAAATTATTCTTAATCATCTGACTAATCTCTGGTCTCAATCCCTCAACAAATCTGAACACAAGGTGATTCATGTCCTTTGGCTCTATGACCTCTGTACCGCTGTAATGCTTGAACGCTTTCAACAACCTCGCATAGTAGGCATGTCGCGACTCTTTAGCTTCCTGTGCCGTCCGATCAATCTCTTGCCAATCAATATTCTGTGGTGACACCCTCTGCTTCAAAAACCCTATAACCTTATAGTAATACTTCATTACCTCCGGAGAGGGTGCTCTGGTAACCCTATCCCTTGCCGGTTCTGCGGTTGGCCAGTCAACACTTCTCTTGCACTCGAGCCACAAATTAGCAGGAACAATTATCTCAAACAGAGTATTCAGGCCTGCCCAGAGACACTTCACAAGCTTTACAAACCTGTCTGTCTGCTGTTACCACTCTATTGGCTTCTCCCTCAGCCTGGGGAAGTCATTTGTGAAAGACAAAATGTCACCTCTAGACCATGGTACATGGACAAGGACCCCTCCAGCTGTTTCTCTCATGAGTAGCATTTTTATTGTACCGGTATCTGGTGCTGGCTTCGCCTGCTGCTGCTCCGAGCAATCACTCTTTCTTTTATCTCTTTTTTTTGCCCACATGCCTTCCCACTTTTCTAACGCTCCCCAAACTAGGGTGCTCTGCAGTATCTCTTTGAGATGTGCCTTCATCCCAGTAGACCTCATGTGATCAAAATCCTTCGGCTCGAAGTCTAACCTGTAGCTCCTCTTCAGATGCTTAGTATTGTCTAAGTCTATGCCATATTTGTCTGCTACGTTTGCCAACCTCTGCTGTACCTTGCTCACTTCTTTGGTTATCTTTGGGCACAGATACCTCAATTCTGCTTCAGTGTATGATTCTAGCCTGTTCACTCCCATGCTCCCTTCAACTAGCTCAGCTGCCTCCATGCCCAACCTCACAAAATTCAGGTACTCTTCTCTTTCTGACCGCTCTGCTGTTGCAGGAGTAGTCTGTGGTGAATTCAGCTTGTCTAACCATTCATTCAATTGTTGCGGAGTTAAACCTTGCAACAAGATATTTCCAGCCTGTATCATTGGTGTTTGTGACGCATTCACACTTGGAATCTGCAGAGTCAGTAATCCCTAACCTGAGTGTCTCATGACATCTGGGGGAACCCCTATTGGGCTGAAGTCTAACAGTGACCTGGACCTCTCTACCATCTGTTCCACTGAAGTCATCCCTTGAGAGCTCTCTACGAACCCTCCTCTTGTCAGGTCCTGGGTCATTACCCCTTGATCACACATGCTAGGCTTGTCCTGCGCGTACAATGGCACTGGTGGACCAACCGTAATAGGTAAAGATATGGCAGCTGGTGTTGTCTTATTCCCCACATCCTGTGGAACACTGGCTCCCATATTCTGATTCATTATCTGTGCTGTGGGTAACTGCGGTCCTGTGACCGAAGTATATCTCGGAACCATCTGTGGCTGTGGCTGGGGCAGTAAAAGTGGAGTTGGCTCAATCTCCACTAACTTTGATCTCGTATATGCCTGATCAGGCGGCACCCTCAAGCTCGTAGTTGTCTCTAATATTGGGACATCAGGGTAGAGCCTCTGAACTGGTGGTGGCTGCAACTGTGTCTGCATCTCTGGAGCAGTGGACACACTGACACTATTCTGTACTGGAGCTGGTGTCGCAACTGTATTTACCTGTGTTGTACTCGCAGTTCCCTGGCTCAGTGTTGAATTTACAGGACCTGCACTAGTACTCGGTCTATTGTCATCTACATTATAGCATATGGCGGTGGACGATCATGTAACAATTGATTGAGAAACTCATCATCATCTGAGTCATCTGCGTCTTCCCAAAACCGCTTAGTCTCCTTTCCCTTGCTAGAGCCTTTATCCGTTTTGCCAGTGGCCTTTCTTCCCTGCGTGTCGGCTTCTTGAGTTATTGCCAGAAACATTCTAACTCCATCTATTATCTCCCTTCTCCACATTCTGTGTTCACTATCCCATCTAGCTTCCGCTAGTGTCTTTCTGCTTTCCTCATTCTCCTCTCAATTTTTTTTTGCCGTTGTCGTATGGCAATCAATTCCCAAATTGCTAAGGCCTCAAACTGTGCTGGTCTTGGAGGCGGCTTTTGCTCATTAAACGCATTCTGCAAATTCTCTAAGGTCCCTTTATTGAACGACCCATTCTCTTGGAACGCCAAACACCCATCTTTCTCTGTTAATTTGCACCATTGCTTTAGCCAAAGACATGGCGCAACTCCCTTTTCCTCCGTTACGGCATAAGTCGGAGTATCCTCTGGCGGTGTAGGCTCCCCCACACTCACGGTAATGTACACATCTCCCCTCAAAGCGCTCCTTAGAGCCTTGAAGAACTTCATTTTGGCGTCTCTTATTTCATTTATAACTGAATCAGGAAGTGTCTTTAATTCCCAGAACACCCTTCGCCTACCTTCTCAACCAATTGCCTCTCACGGACGGCTGTCAATCCGTGCGCGACCCTTCTCACTAACTGACCTATCCCAGCGTGGCTCCAATGACGTCACACTCACACACACTGCGGCTGACAAAGTCTTGCGGCTTGTCTCCCTCACTCTTGATTCACACAAAACTAATGCAATATATTGCGAGCACTAACAAAACTCAAATTTGCCGGTTTACTACAGGAAGGGTAACACAATCGCTTCAGAACTTTACAGAGATTTCACTTTAAGCCTCGGACGCTACTCTCTCCTTCTCAGATCCTGCACTCGCAAGCAAAATTTGACCCGCAAATTCTACTCTCGACTTGTCAATGGTTTGTCCTAGTGCACTTTAGAACTCCCCAAATCTCCATCGAAGTTTGCATTCACTCACTTAGACTCAAACTCGACTCGTCAACCACGCCCGAATGACCTATTAAACCGCGCAAATTACAACACAAACCAAGTGTCTCATACACTTATCAATATACTCCGGAGTCTTAGACCACGCAGGATCCGTACATCTCCAAAAACCACGTGGTCAATTTTGAGCATAAAGCGCCACACTCATATGAAGTTCGCCGACTTCCCTACTCTCATACTGCGGAGTACGCACACTCCTACTAAAACATTACCTGGCCTACAAATCCTCACAAACTTCACAATTCACCTGCGGTATGCATAAGCTGTGTAAGCGCAAAACCCCATGTCACTCACACTGTCACTAAAACGCCGAGAACATACTCAACTCACTTCGGCAGGCTCCGAGGTCCCGGGAAAGTCATTTGGGACTTGAGGGAACATCATCTTTCCAATTTGCATTATCTCCAAAAACAACTCTAAAACAATGGTCCCTCGTCTTAGGGCCCCAAAGGGCCTAAACCGTCCTCTGCTACCAGAACTGATAATGCGTCCCGACCTAGGTACTTTTCTTACACAGGGACTCGTTTTAGGCCAATGAATCTTTTGACCCTGATTGGAGACACTTTAAGACGAGATATCTATTCTGCATTGCAATCAACAAATCAATGACCTCATCAATATTCACAATAATAAATCAATCAAATTAGTTCATGACATTAATAAAATCGGAACACACCATGACCTTTCAGCCATGAATAGCCACACAACCTTTAGTAAGATTTAGGATTTTTATTCCCTATTTGTTACACTCTACTAGCAGATTAATTAGTCTCAGTACCAACAAACACATTAACAATGTAACAATATGGGAACTTGAATAAGACTTTATCAAAGCAAAGATCATGACCATTAGAACAAAGCACAACGTCAACATGAATCAACTTTAGCAGAGTATCATTAGCACGTTATTCAGCCAAGCAAAAATTCAGTCATTTGTCTATTTGCACCCAATATTAGTGAATTCCTCAACTAACCTCTGATTAGCATCAGCATGCTGGGCTTCATGCAAAACAATTTAGTAATTCTTCCCTCATAAGGAGGAGAAGCAAGTATTGGGCAAGGCAAGAAAAGTGAGGATGGTTTAAAGTATCAGAACAGCAAAGACTTAAAGCAGAATATCAGAGTAACAGCAGAGTGTCCCTCTAATGGCTCAGTAAAAAGGCGCGTAATGGCTGATTTCTCCTTGTGTCACATTGTTAAATCGAATTTGCCAGACAAGTCTCTAATTTTCAATTGGTCAATGTTTGGTGCATCGTTATCTCTGTCCAATAATCCGTTGATCACCTTACTAGAATTTTCACCTAAGACAGTTCTCATGCAGTTTATTGGCTCCTGTGATTTACGTCTTCAACGGGTAAAATGTTAGGTAAGAAAAGTTACATTCGTCTCTCCAGTCAGTAGTTCCATTATCTTTACCAGTTTAGGCGACCTTGTACCTGTTGAGAATTACACTGTTGCATTAGGCAAGAATGTCTCCTTGAGCAAGTCGGGTCTCATGAGAAAGAATTTACTACGGTTACACACACATCTCTAGCTTCTGGAAAAGTACAGTTTCATATCCTTCAGGAAGACAGCACATTGCACGTTAGAAAAACACATTAAATATGAGACCAGGCAGCTAGGCCCAGACCCTTGCTAACTAAGGCCTAGTGAGTGATTTAGCAAAACCTTAACATATAACTCTAAGTGCTAATACAAAATCATACATTAGTACATTATTGATTCATCATTAGTCAATCTCATTAATCATCGTATATATTGATGGCCACTCCCCGTGGGCACATTTCAGACACGCACATTAATTTTTCTTCTATCACTTTTTCTATGCAGCTTCATTATACATTATTTTGCAGGCTTTTCATGTTAATATTGAATATAAAAGCTGCACTCCAACAATGGTGCAAACATGGACGTCAATTTACCAAAATACCAGGGGTAGCGGATGAGCCATCCCAACAGTCAACCGCTGATGACAGCACAGGAAGTGGCATCACAGAATCGTTCGGTGCATTGCGAAGTTAAAGAAAGTGGTATCACATAGTCTTATAAATACTGCTATTGAGGTTGTGGCACTGCTCAATTCAAAATGCCAGCAATAAATGAAAGAATTGAAAATTGAAAGCAAGATTGATAAAATAATTCACCAATTTCAAAAGCAGTTATAAATCTATTTTTGTATCACACATCTAAATTAATTCACGTAGTGCCCTGATATGCTATGAGTGCAGTTATTCTATACCAGAAGTGCAGCCTTTACAAGTCAGGTTTGTAGCAGTTAGGAGTTGTTTTTCTTCTCTCCTCTCCTGGAGGAAGAGACTCTGAAATGAACATGCAAGGTTCAGAGAGACACTGAAAGGAATTCCGCTGCTGTTGGCACTGCTGACATTAAATGGGGCTATTATGACAAGCCTTCAGGAAAGCAATGTTTCAATTCATTTGAGTGTGCGTTACATGTACTTCAGAATAGTTTCTATTTGCAAAATAAAAACATTCTGAAGTGGGAAACCTAAATGAGTTTGAACGTCCATTTTCTACTTCAACAACAGAAAGTAAACAGGGCTCATTCGAGCACATTTTCCTTCTCTTCATGCCACTGTCTTTGCGATCTCTGAGGCCAGGGGACACAAATGGAGTGCCAGGGTCGCAAAGAGCAAGCCAATAGTCAAGGCTGCGACCCCTGGAGACCCCTAAATTAGGTCCCTGGGGGCAGGAAGTGCCTGGCGGTTGATTAAAGAGGCATGAGGTGGATTCGGCACGATGACATGTCATAGCCTTGCCCACGAGATTCTAAACAGAACTTTGTGCATCAATGCCAATTTTTTTCACTAATTTGACTCTTACTACATAGACCTATTTACTACATCGCAGGATAAGTCTACGTAAACCTTTGTAGTGTTAATATTAGTAAGTATATAATTACTGAGGCGACGTCTTGCTGGGTGATGCAGTGAATGCCGTGGTAGTAGCTATATTGTCATACAAACTGTCCGCAAACATCACTGCACATTTTATTTTTTGAATTAACATAAAATCTCTACATTGTCGCTGTAAAACGCACTGTGAAAGCATGCTGTCTTCTCTGTGCAGACTAAAATAAGTTTGTGAGCTTGAAAATCAGAACACAGTATAACATACTTTGGAGGTTCATGCAAATAATGCGACCCTTTACTTTGTTTCATGTTTACTTCTCATTTGACGGTCTCTGGCGTGTCAAATGCCGAATTCTTTTCTGTCGAGGTTTCCGGTGAACCTCGAGCCAGATCACATTCTCCTCATTCCATTCGTGACCCTTTCTCTATAAAGAAAATTAAATGTAACTGAAACTTTCGAGAGAAGCGTTTGTTTGAACACCTCCTCGTGCAGTCCTGGCCCTCCTGCTGCATTTTTCTTTCATACATTCCGCCGTAGCAGTTCTCCCACACAGACTTTTTATCTTAACACAACTGCAGCAAATTGCTATCGGTGACAGACTACGAGCAGAACTTTATATGAAACCAGCGCCTTCATAACAGGCAAGCACCTGGTATGACTGGAACTTGAAAAAGTTTAAAGAGAGGTACGAGGTCCATGTCTGTATATGTAATGCTTAATTTGAGCCGGTGGAAGTTAGTGGGGCCCACTGGCACTCCCTTTTCCTTACCGGACATAAGGAGACAGACGGAAATGACGCCACAAAGGGAGAACTTGCAAAAGTGAGGTAAAGCGACAAGAAGGGTAGTTGAATAAAATGGCATAAAGTAGATCCCAGACTAGCAGCTTTCGGATTGGTTCACGGGCTGGGCACCAAAACTTATTCTTCTACAAATTAAACATTGCTTGTACATATTCACAAGCATCTTAATAGGCACGTCCCATGCTTACCTGGGAAATCACAGGTATTTTCACCACAGTTTTGAACCAGCTCTACGTTGTGTCAATTGACATATTTATTTAAAATAAACAATGTGCGCAGCACAAAATTGTGTAGTTCCACATAGGTCGTCATACAACCTTTTGTAAACCTAGGTCTTACACTCACATGGATCTGCTATAAAAAGGTGCAGAAAATGTGGGAAAGTTTGCTAATTGGTTGGATTGCTCCCATTTCTCAATTTGCAGATGCCATGTCAGGTCTCTATTACACCCTCAAGCGTAATAGAAATTCTGAGCCCTGAAGAAAGGGCCACTTATCTCACATAGATAGAACTCTTGGAGCACCAGGGTGGCGCATCAAACATAGACATCTCTGGAGGCCTCTCTGGAGGCATTTATTGTCATCCTGCTCACCCTACCCCCCTTAATCAGGTTGACACTAAGGCCCATATTGATACTTTTTTTGCGCCAATTATATTTTGTACGTTTTGCTGCTTTTGCATCAAAAAATTACGCAAATGCGGCACAAAAAAGTATAAATATGCCCCTAAGAGAGGTAACTCCACCAAGGAATTTGAGATGAACCCAGAGAGATCCTAAATGATCCACTTTGTTCCAGTTTCGAGTTCTTACCAAGGAAAGGAGTGCTTCACAGAGTACTGGAAGGACTGTTGTGCAACCAGGACTGAAGTCTGCATGGCTGTCAGTCCCACAGAGGAGAGAGGACATCATCTGAAATCTGTAAAACGTGCTGGAGAAGCAGAAGCTCTGCCTAGCATCCAGAGGGCTGCCTGCTTGCTCAGAGAGGTAAGGAGCGTTCCTGAACCAAAAGAGAAGAGTCTGTCCCAGAAGAGAAGCTAGTTGTGTTCCTTGTGTGAGAAGTACTTAAAAAGTGCCTACTGCCTATAGGAGTAATTGCGGAGGTGGCATGTCGTGAGGAGCCTCCCATTTCAACTCCTTCAGTAGGCACATGCCAAGATTAAGCAACAAGTGACAGTGTGCTGCCCAGCAGCTCTGCTGGTAGTGTGAAAGAATATCGAGGAGAAAGATACTGTGAGACAAAATATTGTTGCAAAAATATAGAGGCACAATATAGTAAGAAGGTAAGTGCAAACAGGTAAGAATATAATTCTAATTCTTAACTCCACATCTGTGTACCTTGATAGATGTAAACATCTTCAAGGTACATTGATGTGGAGTTAAGTGCAGGGAAACTTTGCTTACCCATGGAAAATGTCCTTCATGATTTTTTTTGTCCTCGATATTTTGTCAACAATATTTCTGTAACACAATAATTTTCCTTTGATATTCTAATCAAACATCATCCTGCCATGCAGCTCCCTTGCCACTGCTTCAACCCTATAAAAAAAAACTGCCACCACGTCACCATGTCAGAGGAGGTGCTACTGAGATTGCCATACTGAGAAGGATCCCCCAGTGCCGTCAAACCCCAACAGCATTAACAAGCAACTGGTTCTCACCTGAGAGACTCAAGCAGAGGCGCAGATCGTATTCTTCTGTATGAACAGAGATCCCTTTCGGGAGCTACACTATAAACTGCCCTGAAACAGCAGAGACCTAGAGAACTGCATCTGTAAATGACCCGGACCATTGACTAGAATTTAAGTGATAAAGACACAATACCAATTCCTAGAATGTGTAGAATCCACCACAATGGGAGGGTCATCGTACTAATCATGGTAACTGCATGTAAGATCTTGCATCTGAGCCACACTGAATTGTGTTACATTAGGGTTTGACGTAGGAACAAAGGGCCAGATGTAGCAAGCAGTTTTGCCCATTCTGTGTCTATGGGAAAATGTGTTCGTACATATGGCCCAAAGTACTTTCTTTTTACAAAGACAAAGACTGGTCTGAACAGAATCTTTATTGTGTCTTTGGTTGGCTGGCGAGTTCTGAGGTTTTGCCTCCCACACTACCTCCAGGAGAAGCCTTGTACTGCTTGCCCTCGCTACCTCGATAGTCAAGTGCTGAAAGAGCCACAGAAGCATGCATCTCGGTCACCAGTCGCAAACGATCTCCACCACCATTGTAGGGGGACAGAATTCCTTATCAGTCCTGTGGCCTGTTGAATGGGGCCTAATACAAACCATGAGATGGGAGTGTTTTCCTTGCTGGCATTACATGAATGTTTTACAATTGCCAGACGAATCATGTATTTTCTCGATGCATTAAAATATACAGTTCTCGAAACTTGTTTTTGTCTCACGCAAACGCAAAATTGACCCCAATTGTTTCCTAATATTTAAGGCACGATTGAAGGTAGTGCATCATGTTGTAATATCCACTCTACTGATCCCGTTTATTAGTTTGAATCAAATTCCTATTTCCTGTAAAAACAGAAGCCAACAAAAAACAAACATAAACATTTTCTAAGGTAAGGAGAGGCCTGGGCCTCCTTTACATCAGGAGAATTTATGAACTTTTGATTCCTCTTAAAATAAGATCCTTTATACAATGTTTCATTTCTATATAAGGGGGAATAACTTAAATGTTCATATCTTAGCCACCACTAAGGAACACTCTATCACGTTTTGAATAAATATTTAGATATCCCTCAAACTTGTTTAGCAGCTTGGAGGACGACTCTATGTTTTTAAAACAAAATATGACAAACCTTTATTTTAACCTGTATATTTAGAACGCACTGTATGATCATTGGTTAAAGTTCCTGTCAGATTTAACAGAATCGTGTTAAATATATTCATGTGCTCTCTTTTGCTTCATTCTTATACAAGCATTTGAAAGGTCGGTTTGTGAAAGTTTGTGAAGAAAGTATAGTGCTGATTGACAGGTCACAAGTCCCCCGGCAAAGTCCATTCAGCCTTTTGTCATATGGTTGTAAATAGTGCACTGTGATTTGGAAAACAGTATCATTCTGCGTCAATTACACATTTTCAAGCCAGATTTACCCTTCTGGAAATAAGATGAAGATGAAGTCAGCGGGCAGTTGGGTGGCTGCAAGACCCCGAGGACAGGTGAGTGAAAAGGTTTGTTTTTAAAACTGTTTTTCTCATCTGAGTGCTATAAAATTCACAAACTTTCGGTGTCAAGCTTTTGTAACAAATAGCCAGGTTCTGAATAAGTTCCAAGTTAGGGATTATGTTTTGTAGTTCAGTTCATTGCAACATTTGTATAGTGTGTCAAGCTAAGGCCCATATTTATGGATGGATTAAAGTGGCACTAACCTAACTCCATATTTATATTTTGAAACTAGACCGTCTTGTGTCAAAATATAGGAGTTAGCGCAGTGCTCAATTTGTGCTTGTTGTTTCCGGTGCTGAGCACCGGCACTTATTTTTGAGGGCCGGGGATTATTCTTCTGCCTCAAGCATTTGCTGCAAGCAAAAGACACATATGGGAAAGACGGATGAAGGGAAAAACGAAAAAGCGCCACAAAGGGAGAAAGTAAAAAGCTGCAAGAGCGAGCTGAAGGGGCAGGGAGTGGCTTTCTATGGATCGAAGAGGCCCGAGTTGGCTTCAGGATTACGCCGCCCCAATATTCTGTGTTCACACATTTAATTGCAGCAGCCGCATGTTTAAGAGGAGGGCTTTGGGCACCGGCACCTTTTTATTTACTAATTAAGCACTGAGTTAGCATCATGTTTAGGATGCGCCAAACCACCTTGCGTCACTGAGATACAAGGACCCCCTAGCACCATATTCATCTCTAGGCACAGAAATGACGCACAAGGAGGAGGTGGGCCTAAATAATGGTGCTAAGCCAACTTAGGGCCATTATTTAACGCCTGCACTCCCGGGTCAGACCAGGCGTTAGGGTGCAGGTAGTCCCATTTCCATGGCTAAACACTATGGAATGGGCACAGAGATGCCCACCCCAAGCCCAGGAACCCTGCCACCCACACCACAGGGACACTACAGGAGGGGGACCCCTTCCCAGTTAAGTTTAGGTAAGTATAATTCTTTTTTGTAAGTGCCATTGGGGCCCCTTGCATGAGGCCCCTGCATGGCACTGGGTATGTTGGGCTTCCCCAGGGAATACAAGTCCCCTGTGGTGGGCATTTCAGTGGTGGGCATGACTCCTGTCTACACGTAGACAGGACTAATTTTTTGGCTGATTGGGTGTCAAAAAATGACACTAGGCTGGTTAGCAGCATATTTTTTGCCGCTAACCAGCCTAATGTCCTTTCAGACCAACTAGCGCTATTTTTCCTAACATAATACCTGACCGGCTAGCGTCTTTTTTTTAGAAGCTAGCCACTCCTTAGCGCCATCTTGCATCATTTAATAAATATGGTGCAAAGATGGCTCTAAGGAATGGGGTTTGCCAGCGTTAAGAAAAATGACGCAAAACTGCATTAGCACAGTTTTGCGTAATTTTTCATAAATATGGGCCTAAGTGGGGTGCTGAACTGCTTTTTCCAATCAGGAGCATATTATACCATGGGGGAGTGTGTGGCTGGCAGGGTCTTGTATCTGTTGTGAACCTTTATGGTAAGCATTTTCAGGTCATGCGTGAATGACTAGAGAGGTGCTCTTGTCTCCTCTTCCAGCGTGCTACATGATGCAGGAGGAGATGTGACAGCTTGACATTAGTTTGGACTAAAACATATAGGCAGTAAATCATCACCAGTCTAGCCAGAAGAGCAATGGAGTGTTGTGTGCCTGTCTTCCAGAAAAGGGAAATAACCAGAGAAGTCTCAGTAATCTGCATGGCAAGATACACAAAACAGAGATGCTGTGAAATGAGTACAATTATGCAACATGGGTAAGAATGGGAGTTCGTGACATGAGAGGTAGCCATGCATCTTTTTTTGAAGCAGTGATGCTTCCTACAGCTGAGCAAATACGACATATGGACAGGGAATGCTATGGAGGAGGAATCAAGATTGACAACCTGAGCAGAAACTACACTATCTTTAAAAAACCCAGATTTCATCTACTCCTTCTAAGCTGAAAGAGGTCAACATTTTGAACAGGGGTTCCTGCCCCAAGCCCCTTCCCTGAGCCTAAAGTCTCCCAAATGCAAACATCCCCCATTTAGCTGAGCACTATTTGGGTTGTGACATACACTAGCTAGATATGCATTTGTGAGGATGTGGTACAAAGCCCTTGTAGCTTTCTAGTATGACAGAACAGGAACCAATCAGCAGACCCCGTGTTACCCTTCTGCATTCACCCCTCCAGGTAAGCCCAATACTTTTTCTTAAATCCCAGAGACCCTTGCTCTTTCTACTGTTCCATGAGGGGGCATACTCTTGCCCTTTTAGAATCATTTTTATTATGTGCAATTTTGGAACTGCCTGCCTGATGACTATTGTTTTTTCAAAATCTCTTTTCAAAAGAGATTGAAAAGAGGAAAGAGATGCTCAGGGGCAGATTTACAAGGCCCCAGCACCTCCTTGCTCCACACTAGCATCATTTGTTTCACGCTAATGTGGCTCAAGGAGGCAATTTTCCCTGCGCCATATTTTCAAAGTGGAGCAATGCACTTGCTTCACATTATGCTTGTACCAGGTATAATGTATGCAAGGTGGGGCGTTCCAGTGTTAGAAGGCCAGTGAAAATGGCGCAGAGAAATCTACAAGAGTTTACTGCAACATTTTTGGCATTATTTTTAACGCCTGCTCAAAGCAGGCATTCAAGTGACACACCCATTTTATTCAATGGGCCTCCTTGCACTTTGTCACACTGCGTCAACATTTTTTATTCTAGTGCAGCAAAGCTCCACAATAGCATCAAAAATGTTTTAAATATGGTGGACACATTGTCATTAGGTGGGGCAGGGGCGATGCAAGAAAACTGGTGTATCCGTGCTAATGCATCATATTTTTGTAAATCTACCCCTCTGTCTGTAAAACAGTGAGATCTGCTACGGAGAAGTAATTCAGGAGCAAGGATATGTAGTATTTATTAGTCCATTGACAGAAGTAACCCTATTATGTTTTAAGATGGTAGGGGCATATTTAAGAGCCCCTAGCACCTCCTTGCACCTCATTAGCATCATTTTCTTACGCTAATGTGGCCCAACGGGGGCAAAATCTCGGCACCATATTTACAAAGTGGTGCAATGCATTAATTGCACCACTTTGTTACCCTTTACGCAACATTATGCCTGCGCCAGGCAAAATGTTTGCAAGGGTGGCGTTCCACCGTTAGGGGGACTAAAAAAATGGCGCAAAGAAATTTAAGAGATTTATTTGTCATTTGTTTTGGCACTTTTAACACCTGCTCTGAGCAGGCATTAAACAAAGGCTCCAATTGGTTACAATGGTCCGCTGGGTGCTTTGCAGGATTAGCGTCAACATTTTTTACCCTAATCCTGCAAAGCGCCAAACTAGCATTAAAAATGTTGACACTAGTCCCCTAACTACAGCCATGGTGTGCCGTATTTTAAATATGACGCACACATGGTGGCATTAGGCGGGCGCTAAGGAGGAGCAAGAAAAGTGGCGCTGCACTGTGTGCAACGCCACTTTTCTTAAATATGCCCTGTAGTGCTTTAG
This sequence comes from Pleurodeles waltl, assembly GCF_031143425.1. Taxonomy (NCBI): domain Eukaryota; kingdom Metazoa; phylum Chordata; class Amphibia; order Caudata; family Salamandridae; genus Pleurodeles; species Pleurodeles waltl. Next base: position 1,005,316,957 of record NC_090440.1, on the reverse strand, counting down.
CACCACAAGGGTGAAATGGCTTCTAGTGATCTGAAGTGAGACCTGGAGAAAATGGCCCCTAGATGCTTTGCATTTTGACACCACAATCAAAGAGTGTGTCTTGTGGCTTTGTTGATAGATGCAAACATGTAACAGTGATGTTTGTGATATTTTTGTAAGCAGATTGATCTTGAATCCCAGTGATTAGCTGTTTACTGCTGTTATTTAAGTAGCTATCTTAAAATAATGCATATTCTTTTAAACTGCATCAGCAGTACCTGTTCTGCAGTATTTTACACAGAGGGAATGCAAAACCTTACTGTAAGCAGTGTGAGACAGTCTAGATTTTCACTATTTGGCAGTAAATATTATAATGATAATGACTGCAGGCTCTACTTTTGAATCTCACTGAGCTGGTCCAAGGAAGCAAGAAGTCCCCACTGTACAACATTAATGTGATCAGTGGAAATGATTAACATCTGCCCCAAAGCGTGTTCAGTCTGACTGGACTCCGTTGTGCGGTAACTTCTATGACACAGTTCTACTCTGTCACTTCAGGAGCTTAGGTGCTCCTCTGCTGGGCATAGTTTCTGATATCACAGAATAAAGCTTATCTGTGCAAAACTCAAGTCGACAAACATAGCTTCCACTTGGCTGGTCCTTACCTTGTTATTCTATCTCGTGCCCAACTAGCATTTTAGAGGAAGGCAAAAATTGTTGGGTTGATTGCTTGAATTAATCTCTGTCACTTGTAATTACTCTGGGCAGCCCATCTTGCAGCTTCAGACAGGAACCAGCTGTTTGGAAATCTGCTTAGGCCCTGCTTTCAGCGGAAGAATCCAGCTCAAACAACCAAGCCAAGTTCTCTCTGAACAAGAACACAAGCACTCCAAGACCATTTCAGCATACTTTGGAGTGATTTGTGTTGGGTAGATTGTTTAGGTCATTTAGTGGAGTTAGGATTAGAATTCACTCTCAACTGAGCAGCCAAGCCACTGAACGATATTTAGTCACACTTCACTTTGCAAAACAAGTTGAAGGAAAATCATCGACAACAGATAAAGCTTTACATGAAAAGTGAACTCAAATATGAGCTTGTTTATGGGGATATTGTCTATAGGTCTTGTTGAAATTATCCATTTGAAGAAATTTAAATAATGGCATTGTATTAATATAGTTAATGGCTTACTATTTGTTCTGAACATTGTAAAATATATTTATGTTCTTGAACATTAAGGACGAGCTTTCGGAATTAACAAAATATAAACCTTATAACAGGCATACGTAGTCTAAACGATGAGGTAGACATCCCTAAATTTACCAGGCTTACTTCAATAATTGATAAAGCAGCGAAGACTGGTGTAGAAAGCAACCTCCTTCTTTGGAGACATACAGGGTTGATTCTTGTGACCTCATCCCCTCATATTCTCCTACAATACATATGATCATCTTACCTGAATGTCGATCATCGTATGAGCACAAGACTCTCTTACTATTGATATTTCTCAGTAATTCACACAAACAATTCAGAAAGTCCTGACTGAATTATAATGTTCAGCTCTTGAGTGGAATCAGTTCCTCTAATCACCAACCAGAATTCAGCCACAAGACCAAACCTTAGCAAGAACATCATCAGCAGTCCCTTTCGCGGCTGTCCGTATTCGTTTTTCCCAGGGGGCTTGTTTATTGGGATGCTGGGCAATTCAAGAACAGTCTTTCTTCTAGGCAATAGCGAAAAGTGTGTGTATGTGTATAAAAATGTATATGTTTGAAGCAGTCTTTCCTTATTGAAGTGTTGTAACATGGAGTAAGATGGAGTCTTTCGAATCATAGGATTTGTGACTGAAAAATAATAGTGTACATCAGGCCCCTCATTTCCACCATTATTATAATATATAAATGTGACTTTCTCTAATGGTTAGGACTTTTCTTAAAATGTTTGGAGCATTGTATTCAATATTCCTTCACTTTGACTAGGTTCAAGACCACTTGTACTGACATTTCATTTTCAAAAAGCAGACTCAAATTGCGTACTGATTTTTAGGTATGGTGTTAGCCAAGACCTTTGATTATACTTAAATATATGTATATAATGCTTACTGTAAGGGCCTTTCAGCCACATCTCTCCATCCATTGGTCTGTTTTTATGTCATTCACATTTTTGTTCCACCCACTACAGCATACAACATGGGCCAATGGGTCAGCCTCTTGAAGCCACTGCTTAGCTTCACTTTGTATGATTGCAGTTTGCTCTTTCACAAGGAGCACATCTGTACAGATGGTAATTCCCTTCAGCGCCAGCGTTTCTTGTTGTTACTTTATAATTTATTTACTGTTGCCTTCTTTCTTTCTTTCCTTAATTTTGATTTTTATTTTTTAGGTCTGTGTTAACCAGGATCCTTTTAGTTTTATTTAAATTATCTATATAACATACTTACTTGTGGGGGATTTCTGCCACACTTCATCCATTAGTCTATGTTTGCACCATTCACGTTTTTCTTCACCCCACTCAAGCATGCATCAAAGGGCAATGCATCAGCCCACTTCAGCCATTGGCTGATTTCATTATGACTCATGACGGGCAGCTCTTTCACAAGGGGCTCATCCACACACAAAGTAGTACCCATCAGTGCCAAGGTGTTCTATACAATGTCTGCTTCTTGGAGACCAAAACACATGTTTCCTTTAGCCAATGTTTTAAAAAAAACATGGCAAATAAAACAAGTATTGTCAAAAGGCTGGCGACCATTGGAAGAAGTGTTGGCTTTGCCAATGCTTGTTTAATATATATTTTGCGAAATAGCTTATGAGCTAATTGGCTAGTATACAAAAACAAAAGGATTCTGAGTGGATCACAATTCCAGCTTATTCATTAATATGTGTGAGTCAGGTTGCAAATTGTCACTTACTCTGATTGGAGAGCACCACAAGTATGGTGACTAGGCCTGGACAGAGTTCACGGAGTCCAACTCCGTGGAATTCCACAGAGTTGAATAAAAACTCTGTAGAATTCCGCAGAGGCGGAGTTCTGTGACCCACGGAGTCCTCCTAAATGTGGCAGATCTCAGAAGCGCTAAGCAGGGTAGGGTCAGGTTAGCCAGGCCTGACCCTGCTTAGCACTTCAGAGATCGGGCACATCCAGGAGGGCCGTAGGCAGTAAAAGCTGCTGTTTAAGGCTTCTTGTGCACCGGCCTGTCGTGTGTGCAGTGCACATGGGGCAGTCCGGTGCACAAGAGGCCTGAAACAGCAGCTTTCTTTTGCTGCCTATGGCCCTCGCCTTAATTCAGGCCAAGGGGGCAGGCAGTGAAAGCTGCCAGGTCAGTTGTGCACCGGCCTGTCCCATGTGCAGTGTACACAGGACAAGCCAGTGCACAAGAGGCCTGAAATAGCAGCTTGCACTTCCTACAGCCCTGGCCTGAGGCAGCGAATTCTGCCAGGTCTGTTTTGCCCTGGCCTGCCTCGTGTGCAGAGCACACGGGACAGGCCGGTGCACAAGAGGCCTGAAACGCAGCTTTCACTGCCACAAGCAGCACAATATGCCATTTCAGTGCTTGAGTGTGCACCAGTGTGCACAAACAACAACAAGAAAGAGACAAGGACTTACCTGAGTCTTCCAGAGTGGTCCTCCTCTCCTTGTCATCTACTCCTGGGCTCTGGTGCGCGCTGCAGCCCAGTATGGGCTGCAAAGTGCAAGTGCAGACTACAGCCAGCACAGAGTAAGCTTGGCTCCACTGGTGGGGCTATCGGAGTTTTTGACTAACTTTGCACTCCAAGCGGAGTGCGTAGTTCCAAAAACTCTGTTAGCTCCCCCAGCAGGCCTGAGATGACCACACACCCCTAATGGTGACCCGCTAGGATCAGCAGCCGACCATGTCTGTGGTTGTCTTTAGATAAAGTAAACTTTTCTTTTTAAAGTACCCGATTTTTCTTACAAGAAACAGGGCTTGTGTTTCCAAAAAAACAATAATTTATCAAAATAGAACATATTTTTAATTTTATTCTAACACATTTTAATAACCATATTGGCATTTAAAAAGTGATAAAATATAATGTTTTATATAAGAATAAATTTTATTAAAGATAATTAAATTAATTTAAATACATTCTTTATATCTTTACATTCTTTTTATCACTTAATAATTAGTAATGCATTATTTTTTTTAGTTTAAGTGGTGAATTATTTTTTAATTTAAATTTGAGAAAAATAATTTAAAAGTTATTTATTTTATTTACATTAATTAGATAATTCAAGAATATGCTAATAGTACAGTAGAATTTTTATTTAGTTCTATGTTCAATATACATATATAACATTAATTTACATTATTATTTATCATAAAATATTTTTCATATATATTCTTAGTTTATTAAACATTTTTAATTTTACCTTCCCTGTACAATGTGGAGATCACCGGACTGACTGCAGCGTGTCCCTATGCTACAGTAGTGACAAAAATAAAAAAAGTTCATTAAATCAATGTTAAATTCTATTGATGTGTATTTTTTAGTATTTTTAATAATTTTGTTTTATTTCCCATTATTTCGAGTGGGACTTTTAATTGTAATTTAATTTTAATTCCCTAACTTCATTTTTCTCAGTAGAAGGACCTTGCAGTACCAGAAGTTAGCCATGGGAAGCATCCCGAACAACAAGTGCTGAACAACGAAGTAGTGGAAAATGAAAGCGGAACAACGCTTGCGTTTTCCACTACTTCCACGTACATGCGTGGTTAAGGCACAGAAGAAGAGAGTCGGCTGAGGAGGACGACGCGATCAAGGAGGAGGTAAGTTGGGCTGGGGCTGTTTTAAGGGCAGGGGGGTTGGGGTATTTTTTGTTTTGGGGGCTGGGGTGGGGAGTCGGGGTATTTTTAGTTTTAGGGGCGGGTGGGGTGGGAGGCTCGGGTGATTAAGGTTTAGGGGTGGGGAGGGGGTCAGAGTTTAGGTTTTAGGGGTGGGGTGGGGGGTTGGGGTGCTTTAGGTTTTAGGGGTGGGGTGGGGAGTCAGGGTATTTTTAGTTTTTGGGGGTGGGGTGGGGGCTCGGGGTGATTAAGGTTTTGCTGCGGGGAGGGTGGTCAGGGTTTAGGTTTTAGGGGTGGGGTGGGGGTTTGGGGTGCTTTAGCTTTTAGGGGCTGGGGTGGGGAGTTGGGGTATTTTTAGTTTTTGGGGGTGGGGTGGGGGCTCGGGGTAATTAAGGTTTAGGGGCGGGGAGGGGGGTCAGGGTTTAGGTTTTAGGGATGGGGGTTGGGGTGCTTTAGGTTTTAGGGGAGGGGGTTGCGGTTGAGGTAATTTTGGGGGTGGGTCGTTGGGGTGGTTGTGGGGGCGGGAGGCCAGGGGGGACGCATGCTGGAACCATGCATGCCGTTCACTAATGCCTTTACAACAAAAAATCGTTGTTAAGGCATTCGTGTTAAAGGCATTAGTGGTAACAATGAGGTCATTTTTCCGACCTCGTTGTTCAGGGATGGGTGGTTGGAGCATTCGTAGTTCCGACATATCACTGTTAGCCATACGTGGTCTAGACTTATTCCAGCTCTGAGGATATTTCTACTGTTTTGGTTCAATTGCAACTGGTTTTCTCTTTTGTGGATGGGTTGATATCCCTTTATAAAACCCTATCAGATCCTCCCTAAACCCCTCCTCACTCCTCCCTTAACTCCTTCCCTATATTCGTAAGCATTGCCCATTTTCCAGCTGCTCTCCTGTGTTCCTCTCACATTTACTACTAAAATGTATATCTATATGTGCAGATTCTCCCTTCAGTCGGGCAGAGATCCTGGCATGTGGAGACATAGGAGAGGTGGAGGCATACATTCTTCACTTTTGTTTGTCAATAGCATTTTGTAGTACGGTATGTAGTAGTACATAACATACAACAAAATGCAGTTTTTAAATAGTCCACTACGTATTTATGTTAAAAAAGGGCATATATTACTAGATTCCTACATTGCTACTCTAACCCAACAACTCCTCCCTCCCCAAAGCTACATCAGAATGCAAAAGAATATCTAAGATTCTTTACAGAACTGTTAAAAATGCAGGCTACTGATTGATTTTATCATAAGCGTTGGTTTTTCTGAGAACAGTTCACCGCATACCGGAGGTTCAGAGTGCAATTTGAGAATGTCTTGTCAGCACCGTGACAGTAGACTGACATTCCCAGATTGGTCAGATGAAACTACTGACAGTTACATATTCTTAAGAACACAAACACAAGGATGCAATTCTTTACGCTTGCAGGGTATTTCACCCCTTGCTGAATCAGCGATTTTAAAGAGAAGCTCAAATGAATGAGGTATGTCTGACGAAGTAATTCATATTTGACTTTCAGCCTATCTTGTTAACGTTAAAGTCAGGAAAATGTATTATTTGCACAGTTGGAAAAACATGGGCCCATATTTATACTTATTTAGCGCCGCATTTGCCTCATTTTTTGTCGCAAAAGCGGCACAAACTTACAAAATACATATTTTGTAAGTTTGCTTCGCTTTTGCGACAAAAGATGAGGCAAATGCGGCGCTAAAAAAGTATAAATATGGGCCATGATTACTTCATTGAACTTAGATTTGTTGCAAATTCTCATGGTCATTTTCTGTTAACAAATGAGCTTTTTGTCATGTCCAAGAATGTTTATAACAGCAAAAGGTGCCTTTCTCGTTTCCTTTGTCTTGGAATATTTAACAGGTCCTTATTTTCAGGCAATTTGTTAAATGCGGTTCCAACATCTGTACTCAGTGAACACGAGAAAGAGACCCCCTGTTTTGTGTGGTTTATTGCGGGACATCTTAAATTCTACCACATCACCTATATTTTGTTCATTCTGTCAGTGAGTGTCAGTGTCAATGGACTCGAGACTTGTGCCCAATGGGAGTTGCTTCGCATGTTCTCTTTCATGTTTCTAAGTAATCCGCCATTCATGTGCTAAGGAAAGCACAAGAACATGCCTTTAGTTCAACTGAACAGCCACCCAAATGTCAAATGTGATAGCCCTGTTATTTGGTACTCTTTATTTCTCCAAAGGCTCATCGTTCACTTTGTATACTGGCACATTTGAGCCAGCACTAGGGTTTATATTTGACCTTAGTAGCAGCTGTTTGCACTTACACTGTGGACTAGGAGCAAAACCTCATCTTTTTTAAACCTTCAAGGTCAGTACTAGAGGGACAATAATAGCTGCTCCAGCTACTAACCATTGCCATCAAGAAGAGTGTTCAGAGCAAAGGCATCCTGCCCCTGAACTAGAGAACCAGACCTGTGGTTCTGGTAATACAGATTTACTGAGAGAATCCCCTCAAAGAAACAGCCTTTTGATTATCAGTGTTTAATCTGTTCCACTGCCCAGTGAGGTCTAGAAGTATGACAATAAAATTGAGGGCAGAGGGCATCATAGTACAATGAATGCTTGGGTAGCGACCCTCCTGCTCATCCCCTGCTCTTGTCTGCTTGTATACCTGTGTCGTGCAGCACGGCATTAATCAAACTGTGTGCGACCATGGTTGCAAGAAGCAAGTTTCTCCAAGGAGTCTCGACTTCATCTTGCCTGGTAAATGAGATTGCCCGACATAAATTGGGACTAGAGGAATAATTAGTTATCCGAACTTATATCTGATCTTCTTGGGGTTCTGCCTATTTTGAGAAATGGGCCACTGAGCTTTTTGAACATTGGAAATACTATATTTAGGCCTAACATTTGACTTCAGTTTTGCTACGGATTGAATAACATTCAATCCTCTCGAATCCAAAAAGCAAGTAGATTCAAGGGTGATACAGAAAATATAGATGATGCTATGTTCGTTTATGTGGGTGAAATAGAGAAGATTAAGGAAAGGCAGTGGAGCCCTTCCAAACATTCAGATAAAATTAAACAAATCACTAAACACCGACTGAAGTGAGATGCAGTCTCCATATTCACTTCCATCGATGATTGCACCCAAAGAGTGTAGAGGTTTATGCTAGAAGTATATTGCATCAACATTTTTTTTAATGGTCTCATGGGAGACATTGCAGTCAGCTTCCAAGACAGCGTGGGAGTAATTGATTTTATAAAAATACTATGGCCCCATCAACCTTTATGGCAATCACGTACATTCACTTGCCTTAAATATTAGTTAAGTATCCCCTTAAAATTAACAAATGTTTAGGTTATTCAAACAGGCGTGTTAAGTCGAGGGAGAATAAGATTCAGAGAGGCGCCATACGGGAAGCTCTATTACTATTTAAATATTTTCAGATCAATAAATGGCTGCAGACCATCAAGTTGGAAGTTAACTCGCAGTTCATCAATTATGAAATGTAAGCCAATCAGGGAGGTACACTCAAGAGGAAAGCATCGAAGTAGCACTGACTGCTAGATGAGAGAGAGGAAACCAAACTGCCACCACAGGAGCAAACTGCCAAGCCTTCGGGAGCCAAATATATGACAAGTACTGGCACTCTACACAAAGGGGTCCACCCATTTGTATTTAAAAAAATCAATTTCTAGAATATTTTTGTTATGCTGGGCTCTTAACAAACTGTCCAAGTTACATCCCAACCCACCTGTTAAATATCCTATGCCTGGAATGGATAAGAAAGGTGGACTCCATATGCTCTACAATTGCTGTAAGTCTCAATCTTTCTGATATGAAACTAGGTGGGTGCATTTTTAAATAAAATTAAACAGAAATATATTGGTTTAAATAAGGTGGAATGTGGTTTATTATCTTATTTTATATGATTGGCCAGAATGAGAATCTGGAAATGATGGAAACGAGCTGGCGCTCTAACCAGTCGTGAATGGTCATCTGTGGTCGACTCTCGCCACTGCAGACACACTGTGACAGCAATGTTGTGGCTAGAATTATTGCTATGCATTCTTCTGGGCATTTCATCAGTCAGTTACGTGAACTGGCAGCATTTAAGTGAATGGGAAGCGTTTAATTGGACTGTACTTGGAGTTAAGTGGCAAAGTTTAATTTAAGTGAACCAGTGGCATCTATTAGGAATGAAACAACAATTCAAACCTTGTAGAAACTTGAAACTCCTATGAGATGTGGCTGACAGGTGCATTGTGGGAAGAGTCACCCTGAATTTCGAAGTGGTAACAGTGTGGCAGGCATTATGGATATAAGACTGTTGAACCGCACAAGACTGGTGAGCCACTCCATCATTTGATTTATTGTGGCCCGCGCGATGTGCTGTCATCTAAAGTATTCCCAGACCTATGAAAGGTGGGGAGCACGTGACCTAGTACTTTAGTGGAGCCCCCTTACCCTTTAAGTCCGAGGATTCTATGCAGCATTTCAATTGACCACAAGGCTGCTGTTCAGCTGCTCCTGTCACGGGGGAGCGAGGCTGGCATGAATTGTTATGGACACTTCTAGAGTATGTAGTCCCTGATGTGGCAGCTTAAAGAAGAGAATGCGGACTCCATTACAGTATTGTGAGGCTGACATGCATTGTTGTCTTGTGTCACTCTCCGCTATATTCAGGAAACTGGACGTGGAGTGCTTGTGAATGAAAGGCTAGAACACAGACTAACTGAGAGCCTGTTAGCAAGTTCATGATTACGACACAGGGCAGCCACTAAGTTGTGTCTACTCTAGGACCTGTGCGCATGTCCTTTGTGAATTGTGCAAGTTGACTCCAGCTATGTGTGCATCAGATGCTCCAACAGCTTTGTGAAGGCACCAGGAAGTGTGCATAGGTTTTGACATTTGAACCAAAGATCTGACCAGACAAATCAATAATGCACTTAAAAAACTGTGAAGAGTTTCAAATTATCAGATAGTTGAGGCAATTTCAGATGAGAGGTTGCTCACCAGGGACTTTTGATATTATCTGTGGAGGTTGTCAATGCTGTACTGAATTTGCTGCCTAAGTAGATTTTCATTGCTGCACTGAATTTGCTGCCCTGAGAAGATTTTCAATGTTATACTGGATTTGTTGCCTCAGTATATTTTCAATGCTATTCTGTATTTGCTGCATATGTATAAGTTTATAATTGTATGTTTAACCTTAGAAATGTTTTACAAGGTTGTATGCCAGAGTCTTATGTACAGCTGTGACTTAAGAGTCTTGGTGGAGACTCTAGCGTCATGATGATTATATACCCGGTACAGTTTATATGAGGGGCGTAATAGATATTAGGTGAATGCACTAGGGGGTATGCTTGGTAGCCTGTTTATGTCAATGCCTTTTAGCATTGTCATGCTGACAGTAGGGGGGTTATAAATGTATGTACCCTTGGTCCTGTTAAGTTCGCGGTATGGGGTGAGTGTGCAGTTTGCACCCTAGTATTGGACCTGAAAAATCCCACACTTTTAAAAATAACTGTATCTTGTAGGACACTTGGCAGGTCCTGTACTGTGAATGCAGGGAAATGAGTAATCAATGGGAATTCGTCATTAATTAGATTGCAGCCACCTGGTATACATGATTCTTCATCATCACTATTTGTTTGAATGGCAATTCCATAATTCGTGCAAGTAATCAAACATTTTAGTTTGCACAACAAGTGTCTTCCCAGCAGGCATACTGGACTTGAGTCACAGACTACAGATTTGTACATGCCTTCAAAAGTACCGCTTTTTAACAGGAATCAATTCAGTAGTTGAATTTGCCATGTGTTGATTTCCTACTCCTACAACCTGTACTGTTCTCCTAGTAAGTGGCACATTGGGAAATTCTTCAGTTCTGACAGTAGAGTGTGTAGCTCCTGTGTCAACCAGGAATGAAATTTCATAATCCATAACCGTCCCATTTACATAAGGACCACTCTGATCCAGCCCAATGAAGCTGCACACATTCTTCCTCTTCCGAACTCTCACTCATGATTTCATCACTCAATTCATCCTCACTGTGAATGGGTACTGTGTGATCAATTGTTGACTATTTTGACTAACCCTTTGTCCCATGTTCTGCTAAGGAGCCACTACCTATTGCTGTGCCATCAGAGCTTGAGGTATTTGCATTTGCTGCTGCTGTGGCATCATTTGCATCTGCTGTTGCATTTTCTGTTATAGTACTTGGAAACATGGCACCTGCTGTTGGGGAATTTACATTTGCAGAATCTGCATCTGATTATTCATATTCTGGGCATCTACATTAGGATTCCGATTTCTCGGACCTCTCAAAATTATGTTTAATCATCTGCACAACACCTACTTGTACCGCACGCATGAAAAGGTAACATCTTCTTTATTGGCTGCACATTGCCTGGATTAATATTAGTATTCAGATTACCAAGATTTCCATTTCTCCGCCACCATGTCCTCTTCCTGTCGCCTGACCCTGAATCTGAACCACTTGCATATTTCCTTGCTTTTGTTGTACTCCTTATATTCCTGATTGTGCTGCTCTAATCTGCATCACCATTACTTCTCTCAATCTTTTCTGTTTCATATCAATTTAATCACCGCAATATTTAGCAAATTGCAATACCTCATCAATCAGTTTTGTTTGCCAGCAAATCAAATGAGTCTTAAGCATGTTACCAATTTCGGGTCCCAACCCTTGTTCGAACCTGAACACGAAATGAATCATGTCTTTAGGATCAATTGTCTCTGTACCACTGTATTGCTTGAATGCCTGCAACAGCCTTTTATAATATGCATGTATTGACTCATTTGCTTTCTGAGCTGTCCTATCAATTCTCTAGTATACATTTTCATTCCAGGAGATCTCATGTTTGCAATATATTTTGAATTTAATTCTAATATGTAACTCCTTTTTAATGGTTTAGATTTTTCAATATCCACTTCATATTTCTGTACAAGCTCTGATCATTTCTGATGTTCCAGTCCTGCTCTATTTGTGACATTTTTACATTTGAAGTGTAACTCATCTTCATTATATGAGTCAATTCTATTTAATTCAAGTGTTCCCTCAATCATTTCCTCAAATTCTAAGTTTAGTCTTGCCAGATTCAGGGGCTCATTACGACTTTGGCGGGTGGCTGAGGCTGCCTGCCAAAGTCGCCTATGTGGCCGTCCCTCTGTGAACCCTATTACGAGTGACCTGTTGGGCCAGCAGGCAGAAACAGTGTTTCTGTCTGCCGGCCCAGCGGGAAACTCACCACAACATAGATGCTGGCGTGTAATCGAGCCAGCAGCAATGATGCATTGCATCGGGTGGGACAGCACCCATCGTGCTTTTCACTGCCCGGAATTCAGACTCATAATTCCAAGGGCAGCGCAGCTTGCAGCGCTGCCCTGGCAGATTACGACCGCTGAGACCACCAGGCTGTCTACTGCCGGCATCTTGACAGTGCCCAGGTTAGACACCCCATGACACTTTTTAATAAAAATAAAAATACTTACCTGTACTTACCTTTCTCACCAGAGGATGTGGTCCCCCATCCTTTGGTGTCCCTCTGGTGTGGGTGGGGTTGTCCCTGGGGCTGGGGAAGGGCACCTGTGGGCCTAATTCCATGATCTCTGACCATGGAAATAGGCCCACAGGTCCCTTAATGCCTGCCCTGACCCAGGCATTAAATAATGGTGCTAAGCAAGCTTTGCATCATTATTTAAGGCCCTCTTCCCCCATACTTGATTTTAGCATGGGGGATAGATAAGATGCTATGGCCATATCATGATTTTTTGCCCCAGGAACGCCTACCTTCCTTTTCATTCAAACAAGGTAGTTTCCCGCTAGCAAAAAATGACTTTAACTCCAAAACTTTGGCACTAGACGGTCTAGCACCAAAGTATAAATTTGGAGTTAGGTTTGCGCCGAATTTGCGTAAAACAAAATGACACATATTCAGTGCAAAGCAAGTATAAATCTGGGCCTTAGTCCGACAAGAGCAATCACCATTAAACACTCCAAAAGAATTATACAGAATAACAACAGAATTATTTGAGAAATAACAATAGATGTAATTAGTTGTGTAGTTAAATCAATCATAATCAATTAGTAAACATTACATTTAATTATTGGGTCAGACATCCTTGCTCCCAAATTCTAATTCGAAAAGCATGCATGGGGCTGGGCTTTGTCACATGCTGAAATTACAAATAAGGCAAAAATGAATTTGGAAAATATCTACTGTATGGCCCTAGCAAAAATTGCGGTTGGATTTCTGAGGGTGAACCTACAAAGGGAAACAAATGCACATTGGGTATACCTCTCCTAAGAGTGAAGCAGTTAGCAGAGTCTTTGTCAGCAGAAAGCTGTGGCACCGCGAAGACCGGCGGCGTCCCACTTGCAGGCTGCAGTCAGATCGGCAGTCTGCGTCTCGGACGGCCGTTTCTGCTGTGGGAAGCCTTTCGGGTCGGGACCTGTTTTTTGGGCCGCAACGCGACCTGAAACTTTCCCTATGGGCTCTGTTTTACGCTGTGCCCACCTTTTACCCACCTAGGTTTTCTTACCTGTTTTTTCCTCCTGTTATTCTTTTCTCCTTTTTACTCTTTTTCTTTTTTGTTTCTTCTTGGCCATATTTTCTCTTTCCCAGGAGTCTGTGTTTCCTTCCTTGCATGCCTTGCTTCCTACTTTTTATACTACGGCTATTTTTCCATTTACTTTAATGTGGCGTTTCCCAATCCTAGATGGTGTCTTCATTACTTCCTGCATGTCACTGCCTGTTTGTCAGTATATAAGCAGAGTTGGTCTTCTGTACCTTGCATTGCAAACATTTCCGTTCCTTTTATGCTCCTCATTCCTGTATCCTGTGATTTTGGACTTCACCTGCTCTTCCCTGTCTGCAGTTTTTGTTCCAGACTTTTTGTGCCTTACTTTTTCTTTTCTTTTTGTCTTTTTCAGGAGTTCCTTGATCTGAGGTTTTTTCCAAGTTTGGGTTTTTTCCTCTGGGACTCCTTCTGGAGGTTACGGCCTGCTTGGTGTTCTGTTATCAGCAGCACCTTGGCTACTGGAAAGGTTGCCTTTGCCTTGGTCAATCCAGAACAAGCAAGAAACCTGGTGGTGCCCAGAGACTGGCAGATTACAGTGGTAAGAAGCGTTCAGGTAGTGACAAAAGCAGGAACAGCAGGTCTTCTGTGATCATCATCAGGAAAATGCAAAAGGGCAACAGTTCAGTAGAGTTGGGCCGAAGGTTTCTGAACTGCTGGAATCATAGGTAAATGAACAGAAATAACTTGTGCTGACTAGCTTGAACTCATACTCTGACTTACATCATCTAAAACGTTGTCTAATAAAAGTCCCAAAAATCACTAGCTAGACCCCTAATGGACAAGACTTTGCGGTGCCACAGTGAACACCCAACTGAATGACATCTCTTCTCCAATTTCTAACTTTTTCTGTGTTTCTTCGAGATACTCCCATGTTGATGCTCTGGATGGCAGTTTTCGCAGAATATTAACATTGTAGATAACAGCACAGAACATGACACTTTAGCTAACATTACCTCCTACCAGAAACTGAGCCCCTTTGTTAAAACTTTCACTAGTTATCACAAGGAAGTACAGAATGAACAGAGTGAAAAAGGCAGTAGATTTCCACTGTGAGCGTTCAATAGAATAGCTAATGAAGGATGTTTGCAAAAGATTTCAATGAATTCAGCATAACATCTCAACACTATACTGTGGAAAAATACTAAAGCTTGGGCCTTTTGACTAATGTTAATACTTGAAAAATAAAACAATTTAAACATTCAAACCATATAATATCATAATTAGTATTTCATGACTCAATAATTATCGTATATTTCAAACCATATTTAGTACATTATTCAATCAGTCAATAATAATCTCAAGTCATTAGTTTTATTTATCAAATATTAATTATCTTTTGTCAGGACTAATGGTTATAGTTCATGGAAATATGTTTTCAAAGTTATTTATTATTTCACATGGAACTCGAGATGGTGGACATCATGCCAACCACATTTTAAACATACATATTTTACATTTCCAGCACCCTTTTCTCTAATTAAGCTATTTTACTGTTTCTAATAATTTAGGACTGTCAATCATTTGTTTACATCTTTAGTCATTTTTATGTACAGGTTTTGCAAGTTTGAATTTGCACCATCTATTGGTCCTTACGTTAAAGGACAATGTTATTTCCATCAGCTGTTTTCTCTAAGGAGAGGAGATGTGCTTGTGACTTGAATTGTTGCTATGAATTCTCTCTTTAGTTACCAGTTCCCTGCTTCTCAGCCAGTGTGTGTGTGAGGTCACAGAATGTTGATGAGTGCCTTGTTGGTGTGAATGGTCAGTTTGTGAGAGTGGGCTGAGCAGCAAGGATGCTGTTCCAGGTGGGACGTTGCCTGCACCTTGTAGCTAAGCTGAATAAACCTGATCCTACAACCTACAAAGGACACATCATTATTTATAACAAGCATTTATTCTTTGAAGCCAAAGTTGCTAAGGAAATCAACCTCTGTGGCACAAGTCGATGCAACAAACTTGAAATACTATTTTGGTAAACTGTGCAGTAGACCCATGCCCCAGAAGCACTGTTGAAAGACTTTCACTTATGATCCGTATTTCCCTATTGCTTATGTATGGCATAAGGCTCAATATAACGATATTAGTAGATTTACTAAACGTTTGTGCTGGTGCTCATGTGCCACAAAACAATGCAAAGCAGTACAAACAGCAGCAGCAATCAACTTTAACATGCAAAAGCTATTTTGGCTGACAGTTGACCCTTGTGGAGTTTCAAAACAGTTTAGCAGCAAGCCCATTTTAATTTAGCAAAGGGGGCATGTCTGGTGTGGAGCATCACAAAAGCCATAGGTTTTGACACAAAGCCAGGTCTTCAGGCTCAATAAGCAGAGCTAGATGAAATGACCCAAGGACTCACCATGAAGAAGAGGTAAGCACTTTCTCAAGATTTTCTGCCACCCAAGCCATTCCACCCTAGAACCTTAATTCTCCAAATTACATTGCATGAGAAGCAACACATCTCCCTTCCTTAAATACATTATTAAAAAACAATAAGATGAAATAAAAGAGTCAGAGTATTATGACAAATATACGGGAAACTAAAAGAAAATCAAGGTAAGTATCAACAAGTTGCAAAAACAAAAACATGAAGAAATAGCCCTTTATAGTCAAAATATAGTTCACACCACAACACACATTTGCCATAAATCAATACAATTCAAAATACCATATCAATTCCTTCACAGCCCTTTGCCACCCAACACCAATACTCCAAAACAATTGCAAACCATCCTTAAGATTCCTGTTCCACCTCTCCACCAAACTATTGCTTTCAGGGCAATAGATAGATGAAGAATGTGTTCAATCCCATACTTCCTCAAAAATGTCTTCATGGCTTCAGAAACAAATTGTACACCATTATCCGAAACAATACCTCAGGCACTCTTTCACACACATACAGTTCGCTGAAAAAAATCCATCACAGTCTCTGGGGTAAGACAATTTGAAAAATAATGTACAACCATAGCATACTTTGGAGATTTTCCCAACACATACAAACGTCCCCTTATATCAATGACAATTTTCTTCCAGGGACCATTAGAATTGTCTGAAACTACAGGGGGATACTTTACAGTCTTATGAGCAGTGTTACTCCACAGGCATGGTACATATTATCTTATTTAGTTCTCCACAGCACGGTCACCTCCTGGCCACCAGTACTCTGATCTAATGCATCTTTTCGTGGCACTCATTCACAAATGACCCTCATGAGCCACCTTCACAATTCTGTCTCTGAATCTCTTAACTACCAACAACTCACGTCTCTGCATCATATTTCCAAAGCTATATAGCTCCACACTCACCTGACATAAACACTCTGCATCAACAGAAACATTACCTCTCCCAGGCCAACCTTTCTGATGGTATTTCTTAACCTCTTACAAAATCTCATCATTCAGAACAACATTTTCCCACTCCTCATGAGAGATTCTACCTTCCAACCTTGTTCACCATAGCTAACATAAATTCCTTGGGGCCATCTTTGCTGCCCGCCTCCTCCTCGACCTCTAACCTCGACAAACAATATGTCAACATGTTTTTCTTTCCAGGAACATACTCCATTTTATAGTTATATTCCAATATCTTCATTACTCAAGATTCTATGCAGGTTACTCTACCCACCCCCTTGGTGAAAAAAAAATCAACAAATGGGAGATGATCAGTGTGAATTGCAAACTCTACAACTCACACACTAATAACCCCGTCAATATGCCAATGCCTCACTTTTGGTAGTGAAATAGTTCTTCTCTGCATTCTTCAAAGGCCAGGCCTGGACGCACAGGTGATGGTGACATCCTTTCCATTTCTGTTCTGCAACAATACTTCACACGATCCACAGAGCTAGCGTCTGTATTAATAATGGTTCTATCATTCATGTCAAATGGTTTAAGTGCAGGTGCTGACCCAATGCCTTAATTTAATTTATTAAACCCTCTTTCACATTCGTCACCCCATTCAAACCATTTTTTCTTGTACATGAGTTTCCTCATACACTTGGTTTTATTAGCAAACATGGGGATTCAGCCAGACCTAAATCAGAATTGAGCTGATCTTTGTTCCCCAGGATGGAGCTTTTTCTGTAGCAGAAACCAGTTTCGTTGTAGGTGAAATTACGCTTTCATCAATCCAGTGCCCCAGATATTACACTCCACTCACTCCGATCTTGCACTTCTCTTTGTTAATGGTAAATCCACTTTCCTGAAAAATTCCTGACACCATTCTCAATGCTTGATCATGAGCCAACTGGTCCATACCAAATACTAGAATGTCCTCCTGAAAATAGATTACTTGGGGTATACCTTTAAACAGATGATTCATGGCTCTATGAAACATCACTGGTGTCAGTGCCAGACCAAAAGGTATCTGCTTGTATCTGTATGCTTCCTCTGGTGTCACGAAATATGTTAATGGTTGAGAATAGGGATGAGACACAATCTGGTGGTACGCTGGGGATAAATCCAGTGTGAAAAATGCCCTTGCCCCCTTGACCATAGTTAACATTTCCTCCATTTTGGGCAGGGGATGCCTGTCTACTCACATAGCAGCATTCAGAAAACGCAAATCTGCACAGAGGTGCAAATTTCCACTGCTCTTTCTGGCCATCACCATTAGAGGAAACCACTCAGATGCCTCTATTTCCTCAATCATGCCCTCCTCATACAATCTCTGCAACTCCTGACACAAGGTCTCCCTCATAACAATGGGGATTCCTCTGGCCTTTTAAGCTTCAGGGATTGCCCCCTCTTTCAATATAATCTTGAGCATGAGTCCTTTCAGAATTCCTAGCTTATTCTTGAATGCTTAAGGGTACTCTTCCTCAAGTAATGTGCGTCTCACTACACATGCTACTAACTGTGCTCCCAACACTTGATCAGTGTGGTTAGGATCCAGCCACATGCCCAAATCCCTCTGTTGCGACCATCCTAAAAGACAATTTCCCTTCTTGAAGAAAAATACTTTGCACCGAACAATCACCTCTTGAAATTCCAAATTAGCTTCAATATAACCCAACAAATCAATTGATTTGTTCCCATAAGTCACAAACCACACATCAGATGATTCAAGGTTATGCCAAGGAAACTTACACACATAGGGGGTCATTCTGACTCCCGCCGGGCGCGGTCACCGCGCGCCCGGCGGGAGCCGCCAAAATACCGTACCGCGGTCGGAAGACCGCGTGGGTATTTTGAGGTTTCCCCTGGGCTGGCGGGCGGCCTCCAAAAGGCCGCCCGCCAGCCCAGGGGAAACCGTCCTTCCCACGATGAAGCCGGCTCGTAATCGAGCCGGCGGAGTGGGAAGGTGCGACGGGTGCTGTTGCACCTGTCGCGTATTTCACTGTCTGCCAAGCAGACAGTGAAATACTCGTAGGGGCCCTCTTACGGGGGCCCCTGCAGTGCCCATGCCAGTGGCATGGGCACTGCAGGGGCCCCCAGGGGCCCCGCGACCCCCCCTACCGCCATCCGGTTCCCGGCGGGCGGACCGCCGGGAACTGGATGGCGGTAGGGGGGGTCGGAATCCCCTCGGCGGCGCAGCGAGCTGCGCCGCCTTGGAGGATTCAAAGGGGCGGCGGTACACTGGCGGGAGACCGCCAGTGTTGCCGGTCTGACCGCGGCTTTACCGCCGCGGTCAGAATGCCCTGCGGGGCACCGCCGGTCTGTCGGCGGTGCTCCCGCCGACCCTGGCCCCGACGGTCTAAGACCGCCGGGGTCAGAATGACCCCCATATTCTTCCCCAATTACCATGACCCTGGCACCTGAATCAGCCATCACTCTCACACTTTCACCATTAATTTTAATTGTGCAAAATGGGCCATCTTCACTGATATTTCATAGATGTAAAATCACTTGATGATTCCCATCTTCATCCTCACACTCTTCCACTGCATTGACTGAGCCCTTGACTTTCTTCATTCCACTCACTCTTCCTCAACATACTCTGGCAAAATTCCCTTTAAGTTTGTATTTCCTGCAAATTTGGCCCACCACCGGTCATGAACTGTCTGTTACCTATGACCTTGCAACCCATACTTCAAGCAAGTCACATGACTTCTGTCCCCAAACTTAGTGGATCCACCAACAACCTCGCCTCTTTTCATCTTTGGAATATTTTATTGAACTGGTTCCACCTTCTCGCTTGATGATAACTCTTTCAAACCACTGTCTATTGTCTCCTCCCTTTTCATCATGACAATGACCATTTGTAAAGTCAACCGTTCCATGCTCAAAAGCTTTTCTAGCACTTTTTTGTTGTTCACTTTTAAAACGAATGGGTCTCTCAGAATTTAATCTATAAACTTTTTGTAATTACAAGTGGCTGCGAGTAATCTCAACCCTGCAACTTGACTCTCTACTAATTCTCCTGGAGTTGGCTCCTCTGTAAAAATTTGAATCTTTTCACCACTTCATCTTTTCTTTTACCAAAATAAAAATTTAGTTGGTGCAATGCCATCTCATATTCATCTGTATCATCATCCTCTTTGTCCACTTCCGCATGTGATGTAAGATATTTCAGTATGCACCTACCCTCTGCTCCAAGACAATTCTTGAGCATGGCCAGTCTACTGGCCAAAGTATAAATATCACCACCCATAGCTTGAACATACACTTCAAGCCAATTTCTCCAATCCTCCCAGAGTCCATTTGCTCACCTGGTGTTTGTAAAAAAAAAAAGGTACTTTCTAAGAAACCTTCCATGGAAACTCTTTACCAGGAAATCTTTGTATTTTTGTCACTCTTGTTCTAGGATTCCATTGATATCCACTATGAAGTTGTGCCAAAATCAAGCATTGCATTCCCAAGAACATTCAAAATTGGATTACGTTTCCCACACCATGCCTGTCATATGCCTTGAAGTTCGGTCCTCTACAACATGCCTCAGCTGTAATTGACAACCAAAACAGTAGTACACTGCTGCTGATCCTGGTAACTAAGCAATGGTACAAAACACATGTGCAGAACATAGCCTGCAAAGGTGGTCACAGGACAGTACTATGCTGCTGATGCTTCAACGTGTAAGAGGATCAGCGTGTGTGGTGTTCTCTTGCCAGAAGGACATGTGGCAGCCCAACCAGCAAACCATCTGCCACAAAATACTACGACCCTGCCTCACTCCTTACTATTGGCAAGACCTTCAAATGAGCCCCCGCCTCTGCATCCGGCATACAGCCCATAACCACCTCTGTGAACAAGGACTACGGACTTCCTGTTGAGATCCACCTGGCAGCTCTCCTCCTGGTCAGTTGTTTCTCCTCGTCGCCAATAAAATGACTGAAAGACACACCATGAAGAGGAGGTAAGCACTTTTTTAAAGATGCATGCCACCGGGAGGGAGTCTTTCAATAACTGACACCCAAGGCATTCTACCCTAGAATCTTAATTCCCCAACATTCCGCTGCACAAGATGAAACAATAGTTGCAAATATTTGTGCAAAGGCAGTGTGAGTCACATCACAATTCATGCGGTGCTGCTTTGTTTTTAGAGCCCCACTCATTAAGAGAGACCTCTTTTCAATCCAGCTATATATACGTGGGGGCTAAGGTGCATATAGTTAGGCAACTTTATCTCACCACGTTTTTGGTGTCAACCCTAGTGTTATATTTTACAGTACATCCAGTAAGGCCAGTTTGCATAGGGGGAACAACTTAAGATGGCAGGGCTTTGCGGTCCATTATTATATCATTTAGAAGCAAGCTGATGTTAATTGTGCAGTTACTTTTTGCTAATTACTAGTTAGCTCTGGGCCACACTGCACACTAGTTTGGGTGGCAGGTTTATTATTATTATTATTATGAATTATTATTAACCCTCATTTATAAAGTACAGGTTCACCTAACAGGTATCTTGATGTTAAAACACTGCAGTGAACACAGAAAACAAGACACAGGCCTGGATTACCAATTATGACCTCGAATTTTCTGCTACTTAGGGAACAGCCTTTTTTGTACTTCTTGCCTAAAACTGTACAGATTTCCCTCATTCCTAAGGAGCAGCAGTAGTTTATTATACAACTGAGCAGCTTTCACCTGGAAGAATCAGACACTATACCTAACCTTCTTAAATCTAGGTGCACATATCAGATTTGCCAAAGCAGACCACCACTGCCTCTGTAGTTTATAATGGCGTATCTTATTTTTCGTAATTGATGGACCAGTTCCATTCACAGCTTTAAAAACAACACACATTGCTTTAAATAGAATTCTTTCCTTCACCGGTGAATAATGAAGCTGTCTTAAGGCACCTGAGGCTGAATCAAACCTAGACTTTTTAAGCACAAGCTTACCTACTACTTTTTGCACCCTTTCCAATCTTTTCATTAGGAAGTCGAGAACAGCCAACAAAAGTGCATTACAATAATCTAATCTGCTAAACTCCATGCTTTGTATCACCAGCTTTCTGGCTGGTTGGGGTAATAAAAAAATCCTAGCAGTGGCCACCACCCCTGGGGGGGTGGTGGTCCCCAGGGCCATGTATAACTCCACGAGGGGGGCAGCAAGGCCCCCTCCAACATTGTGTTTGCCACAGGAAGGTGATGGTCCCCCAGGTAAGGGGTCTGAAACAGACCCCTTCATTCTTTTATTGTAGCCCCAGGGAGGTGGCAGTCCCCGGGGCTGCGGGAGACTGTGCAGCCCCCACACAAGTATTTCAATATTTGCCCTAGGGAGGTGGAAGTCCCTGGGGCTGCTGTGGTCCGCGTGGGCCCCCCACATTGGGATTTCATGTAGCCCCGTGGAGATGACGGCCCCCGGGGCTCTGGGGGAAGCCATACAGGCCTCCCCAGATCAAAATATTGTTTTACCCCAGAGAGGTGGTAGTCCCCTGGACACGGAGGGGGTCACGCAGCCCCCCTGCATTTTTGTCTTTGATCACCCAGGATGAGTGGTGGTGCCTGGGGCTGATACAAACCCTAGGAGGGGGGCCCTGTGCAAGATGGCTGCCAAATCGTCCTTGTAGAACTGTTCGCAACCAATCTGGTATTAGCATGGGGACAGTTAGATCTCTGGAGGATTCGGGTCCCTAGATATCTATATTTTTAAAACTCTAATATCTTCAAAACTACAGAAGGGATCCACCAGGGCCCGGCTTAAACATTTATTGTTTTGGGGGGAGGAGGGCTGTGCGGACACCAGCCTCCCAAGGACGATCTTGGCCCTGGGGACCCCAACCCCCAGGGCCTGGCCTAAACATTTTTATTGTTTATTGGGGGGATCAAAGAAACCCCCCCTGCCCAGACTGATCTCGGCCCCAGGGACCCCATGCTCCGGGGCCTAGCCATGTCACCTGGGTGGCCCCCAGGGCACCCAGTCACCACCATTGGGCCTTCAGGCTCCCCTTGTGGTCCCAGCTGTCTCCCCACCACCTGCAGGAGCCAGCACTGCTGTCACAGAGAGGGAGCAGTTTACGATGTAGCTTCCAGCAGTGAGAGTAGTTTGAGTGACAGCTCTTCCTTGCTGGAAGCGGAGTGTTTGCTTTGACTTGACGGAAGATGTCAAAGCTCCTGGCAAATCAAAGCAAACAGATAAGTCCCAGGGGTGGGCACCCCAAGACATAGCAGGAGCTGGCCTTGGGGGGGGGTGGCGGTCCCCAACCCCATTATTGGCTCCATGAGGGGGGCAGCGCGCCCCCCTACAACCTATTTAGCCCCGGAGAGGTGTTGGTCCTCAGGGCAGGTTGTCTGTAATGGACCGCCTATCTTATTTAAATTTAGCCCTAGTAAGGTGGTGGTTCCTAGGGCTGCGGGGGATAGGTTCTCTCCACTTTTGCCTAAATGAAAGCACCAGGGAGGTGTTGGTCCCGGGGGCTGTGGGGAGGGCCTGGCGCCACCCCTCATTTCATCAGATTGTACTCCAAGGAGGCGGTGGTCCCCAGGGCT
The DNA here is from genome assembly GCF_031143425.1 of Pleurodeles waltl. Taxonomy (NCBI): domain Eukaryota; kingdom Metazoa; phylum Chordata; class Amphibia; order Caudata; family Salamandridae; genus Pleurodeles; species Pleurodeles waltl. Next base: position 1,005,293,725 of record NC_090440.1, on the reverse strand, counting down.
GCAGGGGCCTGGGAAGCTCCCCAGCATTTAATTATATGATAGCCCTGGGGAAGTGGCGGTCCCCAGAGCAGGAGGAGTCCGGGTGGCTCCCAAGCGTTTAATTAGCTGATAACCCTGCATTCACAATTTTAATCTCCCCGGGACCTGGCCTACCCGGGGCAATTTAAGAAAAAGCTTGGGAGACTGCACTTGTTTTTTTAAACATTTTTGCTGCAAATTTGCTGATACACACTGAAATCACAGCAACATTTTTTAAAAAGAAAGAGCTTTTTTGCCTGGGGAGGGGGGGAGTCACTCTGGGGAGGGTCCCTCAGCCCAGTGTTAAGGGGTCAGGGTGCCCCTACCCTGCCCCATTTTCTTTTTTTTCCTCTTTTTATGAGGGACTCGGCTGAAGCCGAGTCCGAAGGTGGCTGTCAACACTTCCTGGTTGAAGTGTTGACAGCCAATCAGAGCTCTGGATTTCCGTGCATGAGCTTGTTATTGTTCGCGAAACACATTTTCTGTCCCCCCCCTCCTTTTTCTTGTTTCCACTTGATGGATCACCCTGAAACGACCGAAGTACAACAAGATTCACTAGAACACTTTAAAAAAAAAAATCTGTGATGATTTGTCAAACAGTGGAGAAGATATAGGCAAGTCAAAAAATGATTTTTCAATGAAAACATGGTCCTTATTGTAATTACCTACTGGCAACCGGCAGGAGGTAGTATATATATATATATATATATATATATATATATATATATATATATATATATATATATATATATATATATAGAGAGAGAGAGAGAGAGAAACTTCAGACTACTGAGCGACAGCACAAGACCTTGACCATTATCCCAGAAGTGACTCTGTTCCACTCAGCATCCAAACGTAACTATAACATTCATAACAAACAGCTTGCTATTCTTAGTGTTTGAAGTCATTGCATGGAGAGACCATTGAAATGACAATATTTGTCTCTCTCTCTCTCTCTTCCATCCCATTATGAGATGGAAGAGAGAGCGAGAATGACAGGACCATGGGAGGAGCCTCAAGGACTCTATAGTCCTACCCGTCTCCCTGCATCCTGTGGGAGCCGGCATTGCTCCCAGAAGCAGGGAGCTGCTTTAAATAGCAGTTCTTTGCTTCTGGGAGTAATGTTTTAATCTGTTTCCCTGCACACATATTTTCGTGTAGGGAAACAGATGAAAACTCTGCTTTCTGACAGTGGGAGCTGTCAAACTGCTCCCGCTTTGTTTGCTTTTGCTTGGTGGTAGCTGTCCAAATTCCCACCAAGCAAAAGCAAACAGCTATGTCCCTGGGCTGGGCACCCTGGGGCTTAGCAGTAGTTGTCCCTGGAGATGGTTGTCCCCACGGCCATTATTGGCTCCACAAGGGGGACCGCATGGCCCCCTCCAATGTCATCTAGCCCCAGGGTGGTGGTGGTCCCCAGGGATCAGGAATCCTAAACGGACCCTGTTCACCCTTTTATTGTAGCCCTGGGGAGATGGTGGTCCCCAAGGTTGAAGGGGTGATGTGCGCCCTCTCGCATTGTATTTAAGGTCCTGGCGAGATGTTGGTCCCCAGGGCTGATGGGGGAGCCGAGTGGCCCACCTGTATTCGATTAGTAATTGTGACTGGGAGGTGGCGTTTCCCAGGGCTGCAGGGGGGGTGGGTGCTCCCCCTGCATTTGATTTAAAGATGTACCCCAGAGAGATGGTGGTCTCTGGGGCTGCAGTGGGCCGCATTAAAAATGTCAAAGCCCCTGGGACCTGGCCCATCCGAGGACTTCTTAAAAACAAGTGTGGCAGCCCGTGCTTGTTTTTTTCTCATGAATGTGTGACATTGCTGACAAAATCGTGGGAAATCTTTTTTTTTTAAAGTGTTTTTTAGCCCTGGGGCATCCCTCCTCACGTGACCAAGGCTTGAGTGCTGAAACGCATTGCAGGGACTGGACTTTGAAAATAAAGCATTTTGAAGTACCTCAGGTGTGCATGCATCTCTACTTGGGGATTTTGTTATTAGTTGAATCGAGAGCCGTACCTGATATCACGCGCCACTCCTTATGTGGCAACCCAGCATTTGCAGCATTTGCAGCATTGTTCTGTGGTGTTACAAAATACATATATGTATGTATGTATATATATATATATATATATATATATATATATAGATAGATATATAGATATATATATATATATATTATATATATATATATATATATAGAGAGAGAGAGAGAGATAGATACATAGATAAACAGATTGATAGATAGATAGATAGATAGATAGATAGATAGATAGATAGATAGATAGATAGATAGATAGATAGATAGATAGATAGATAGATATTGAAAAAATCAAAGGTTACAGGGACATTATAGTTAGGAAATAGAATTTTAAAAAACAAAGAAATTCACTGAAAAAAACAAAGGTTACAAGGATGTTATAGTTTTTTTAAAGGTACAAAACCTTAAAAATTTGCCAGTTATAGTTAGAGTTATCTCAACTAACTATAGTGTTTTAGTCAAAAATTCTACCAACCTCGGGGTCAGTTATACCATCCAATTTTGATCTGGATCCTTTTTCTTTAAAAGAAACAACTCTGGCTCCCCAAACCCTACGTAAAGGAAAGGTTAGATGGTATCGCAGGTGATTTGTATTTGTCCCGACCCAGAACTTGGTCTTTATATTTAAATATACTTAGCAACGAGATTCTGAGGGGTGGTGTGTTTCCCCCCACATGGCAAGGAGCAATCATAATCCCTGTTTTTAAAAAGGGCTTAAGGGAACTACCAACCAACTATAGGCCAATAAGTCTAATCGATATTAGACAAAAAGTTTTTTGTAAGCAAGTCTTGACTAGATCGCAGGCATGGATAGAGGACTCACAGATCCTTTCCGATCTTCAGGCAGGATTCAGGAAAGGAGTGAGCACAATAGATCAGGCGTTCAAGTTCAATCTCCTTTGTTGGAAATATCTGACACTCAACAAGAGCCACTTGTATGTGGCCTGTATCGACCTAAAAGCTGCTTCTGACATGGTCCTAAGGGACTTATTGTGGAATGTTCATGAGACCTATAAACTTGACAAAGAATTGCTGAGACTGATCAGGTGTCTCCACGAGGGTACTTACGCCCAGGTACGCTAGTCTCAAGGCGGAGACTTGACAGAAGCCATACCTGTTGACAGGGGGGTCAGACAGGGGTGTGTCTTGGCCCCCACTCTGTTTAACCTCTTTATCAACGGTGTGGTTGATCAGCTGATGAACTGTAACCATGACGCCCCAAAGCTTGCAGGAATTCCTGTCCCTATCTTAATGTTCGCAGATGATACCTTATTGATCTCAGGAACCCCAATGGGCCTCCAAAATGAACTTGATGCTTTTTCTAATTTTTTTACCAAAGAGGGGCCTTGAGATAAACTCCTCCAAGACCAAGTTTATGGCCTTTAATCCGCACAAGTCTTTCAGAGGGAAAATGACTGTAGCAGGACAATCGGTGGAGAGAGTTAGTCAATTTGACTATCTGGGGATCAGACTATCGGATGACCAACGGTGGTCGGCACAGATTGAGAAGAGTTTGTCTGTCCTCCGACAGAGGTCAGGAGTGATAGGGAGGAAAATTGCTAATATCTCGGAAGGAGAAATCTCACCTGCCATTACAGTATATAAGGCAACGGCAGTGGCTGCTTCAACTTATGGTGCTGAGCTATGGGGGTATTGCAACTCTAGAGGTTTGACGTCGGTGGAAAACCGCTTTTTGCGTAATTTTCTGCGATTACCGATGAGTACTCCTCTTACACCCCTTAGATTTGACTTAGCTCTAAACGAGATCCACAATGTGATTGCCTTAAGACCTCTTATGCACTAGGTCCGTCTTTGGACATCCGAATACTTGTCCACCTACTAAGTAGCAGTAGCTGAGCTTTTAGCGGACGGTGGTTTATTAAACATTCCTTGGCTTAAATACATTAGAGATATGTGTCAACTCATCAAAATGGAAGAGGTGTGAAGAGATCCTTGTAACCTAGCAAAGGAAGCAAAGGCACGCATAAGTCGGTGCTACTGGGAGAGTATCTTGGTGCAAACTTAGACCAATAAGGTCCAAGGTAGTGGGACACTACAGTTTGTAGACCACAAATGTAGCCCCAAGTTTGAGGCATATATGGATAACATAAATCCCCCCTATGTCAAAACCCTTTTTATCAAATTTAGGCTAGGGATACTACCACTTAGGACATTCACTGTAAAATGGAACAAGGAGGATTACAACTCGAGCTTTTGTCATTTTTGCCCTGAACAATCAGAGACACTTGCACACTTTATGTTTTTTTTGTCCCAGATATTCGGTTCCCAGGAAGAAGTGGATTATCCCTTTATGTAGATTAATGGGGATAAGGAAACTCAATACATCCTTACGAATTCTTGCAAGTGATACAAGCGGCAAGGTAGTTTTTTCAGTCGCAAGGTATCTACAAAGCACATGGGCTATAAGAATTAGAGAAAATCCTACTGATTGATTGGCATAGCCATAATCACTTTAGGCAAAAGAAGATCATTAAGTGTAATCAAGATTCGAAGGCTCAGCTTTTCAACAAAAAAAAACTTTGATGTCAGCCTTGTATTGCTGTTATAATTATGTGTTTTAATAATTTATCCTGGACTAAATTACCTTAGGTTGAAATAGATTACCATGTGGAATTAAGATAGATAGGTTTACAGGATTTCAAAATTTGATATCTGTCCTGTATTGTTTTTATAATTGTGTGTTTTAGCAATTTAACCCTGAAGAATTTTAGTGCTTTTTAATGCATCATGTGGAACTCTTCCCTTTATCTATTTATAATTTTATTGCATGATTATGGTTTGCTGTTTATTGGATACTTTTATGGCTTTTAGCCGAAATAAAGTTATTTATTGATATTAGTCAACAATTTTACTGCAAATATTACATTGATATTATCAATGATGTAATCAAAAATATCATAAGTGCCGTAATTTATGGGTAATTACCAGTGCATGGTGATGGTGACTTTATCCTGGCCCCTTTTCATATTTTCTGACTTTTTTTCTGGAACTCAGCTGAAGCCCAGTCCCAAGATGGCTGCCAACACTTTCTTGCTGAAGTGTTGCCAGCCAATCAGCACGGGGACAGTTGGATCTGCGGAGGATCCGCATCCCTATATATTGATATTTTTTGGCCTTAAAATTCTCCAAAACTACTAAATGGATTTGCACCAAATCACAAAAAGTGTGATCTGCGTAACAGAATCTAGCTTTGTGCCAGATTTGGTGTAATTCCTTTCAGTGGTTCGGGCTATAGGTGTGTCTAAAGGTCCTGTGGAGAAATGAATGGGGAAAACGCATTTTTGACCCCCCCTTTTTCTCAGCCCCATTTGACTGAAAACCCCGAAACTTTCAAGACAGAAGCTGAACTTAGTAAAATATAAGTTTTGAAAATTTCGTAAAGATTCGGCAAGCGGCGGCAAAGTTATAGGCAAAACAACAAACGCTCTTTCTATAGAAACTAGGTCCTAACTATAACTACTTAGTGGCGAACGCCGCTAGGTTATATATATATATATATATATATATACATATATATATATATATATATATATATATATATATGGTGTAGTGGCATACGGGAAAAACAATAGTGGACATTGACCTGTGCCATGTAGATTTGATGTGGTAAGTGTTCTGTGATCTTTTTCTGTAGTTGATTCCCCAATATATAAGATTTTATTACCCTGTGTTTAATAGTGAACACCATATATAAAGTTTGGTGACAATGAACAACTGATGAGGCATGCCCGATGCAGGAATAGTAGAGTATGACATCTAATGAGTCTTTTTTATATAAATGGTGTAGTGGTGTTTGTCAAAATGCATGAGATGGAATACAAATAGAAAAGTCTGGGACAACGTTTGGTTACTTAGGGCCAGATGAGCGTACATTTGGAATTACAATTTCCTAATTGCGATTCAAAGCGAATCGCAATTAGGTAATTGCAAATCCAAATTTTTAAAGTTACATTTGCGGTTCCTAATGGGTCGCAAATAGACCTACCTCATCAATATTCTGGATGTTAAGTCTCACTTTGCGACCCACTGGTAATTGCAAATCATCACAGGGATGATGGCCTGCTGAGGTCAGCAGACCACCATGTATGTGATTGCTTTCAAATTAAGCAGTATTTTTTTAAATGCAACCCGTTTTCCTTAAAGGAAAACAGGATGCATTTAATAAAAAAAAGAAAAGTTTTCCTTTCATTTTTTAAGAGCAAGCAGTGGTCCTTGGGACCACTGCCTGCTCTTAAAAAATGCTTTCACAGACATTCACAAAGGGGAAGGTGTTCCTTGGGGCCGCTTCCCAAATGCGAATGGGTTACAACCAATTTGGAATTGGTGTTAACCTGCAAATGTTATGCAGCTGCATTTTGATCGCAAAACATTCAATCAGACCGACCTCTGCGATTCAGTTTTAGGAAAGGACGCCCAAAACGCGCCCCTTTCTAATTTGGACTTGCCATGCCAAATTGCAATTCGGTAACAGGTTACTGAATCGCAATTTTGCATTTGAATATACCAGACAGCTTTTTAGTGGTCTCAAACTGCCCAATTCTGCTAATTGGATCATTTGCAACTGCTAAAAAGCTTTGAACATGTGGCCTCTTATTACTAAACACATGGGTTTTCCTGGTGATGGGGTTCCTTCGGCACTTGGTGTAGTTTTATGGTGACAGTGTATTGGTGCAATCTGGTAGAATCTTTTTTACTTGTTGGTTTTTAGAAATGAAACACTTCACAGGTTATTTTCCAACCCACATATATAATAAATTAAAATATTTATTTTATACATTCAGAACAAACCTCATATTTTCAAATGACCATAGGACCATGAAAAAGGGTCCTGAAGAAGGTGGTTTTGAGTTATTGACCGTGAGTTGAACCCCCTGCCCAAGGTACACTGACAGAAGACTGAAGAGGGATCACCTCTCCGTGTTATTATGAGGATTTCAGGGGAGTGAGGTAGTAGAGTTTGGAGTAGGTGTTATTGAGTGATTGGTATGAATGGGTGACTAGTTGTGGTTTGTGGTTCTATTTTAATTTATTCCTTTTTGAGTTTGCTGAAATTGCTCTGATGAAACACTATGGCGGTCATTACAACATTGGCGGTAAAAGCCGCATACCGCCGTGCAGAAGACCGCCAACACAACGCCGCGGAAAACCGCCACAGCCATCATGACCCACAGCACGGAATCTGCCAAAATTCAGACACCCACACAAGTCTGCCACACCAAAGGTCAGTGATAAACTGGCGAAAACAAAACATCCACCGTCACGCCAACAGAAATACGCCCACACTATTACGACACACGAATCCACGCGGCGGTCTTTCAATCTATTCCATTGGCGGTACACACCGCCGCGCTCAAAATACACACACATTTACAAAACACCACCACATTGGAAAATTTGAAATACACACACCTGATACACATACACACACCACTCCCACACACCCAATACAATATATAACACACACCCACATCACCCACAAACCCCTACGACCAAAAATCACGAACGAAGGCCAGAGAGAGACACCACCATCAACAGTACTAGCATCCACAGGCACACAACACCATCACCCACATAACATCCACACACCTCACACTACACACCACTACATATCAGCACACTTATCACCCCACACATCACCTACACCACCCCATGGCATGGCAAAGACACCCCAGGTTCTCGGAGGAGGAGCTCAGGGTCATGGTGGAGGAAATCGTCCGGGTAGAGCCACAGCTATTCGGATCACAGGTGCAGCACACCTCAATTGCAAGGAAGATGGAGCTATGGCGAAGAATAGTGGACAGTCAACGCAGTGGGATAGCACCCAAGAAATCGGGCGGACATCAGGAAGAGGTGGAACGACCTACGGGGGAAGGTGCGTTCCGTGGTCTCAAGACACCACCTTTCGGGTCAGCGGACTGGCGGCGGACCGCCACCTCCTCCACCACAACTAACAACATGGGAGGAGCAGGTCTTGGCAATTCTGCATCCTGAGGGCCTCACAGGAGTAGGTGGAGGGATGGACTCTGGTAAGTCAAATCTTAACTATTACATCCCCCACTCTACCTGCATGCCATCACATACCCCCACCCTCACCCCCATGACTCTAACTCCTCACAAATGTCCCAACATCACAAACCACACATCCTAACACCAAGCCCTGCATGCAACAACAAAGCATGGACACCCATCACTAAAGCATGCCCACTGCACATACCCATACACCCCCCTAAACCATCATCACACAAGGTCCCACACAGGAATGCAAGCACTGGGGTACACGGTCACCCACCCATTGCACACCATGCCACACACAGATGTAATAAGCATCCTTTTATACCCCTGCAGGACTCCTACCCAACGTCACCGGACAGGAGGGTCCACACATGTCCACACCACCATCAGAAGAGGCCCACAGTGATCACAGCACCTCTGTCCAACTGGATCTAGATGACCAGCCCGGCCCATCGGGGACCTCGGGACAGTCAGTTCCCCACACCCAGTCACAGGCCACCACAGAGCTTCCCCCCTCTGGAAACACCAGCACAGCACCCATCCAGCGGGCCCATACCTCCGTCCCCAGGACACGTCAATCAGCAGTGTGTCCACCACTACAGGGAACCCAGGCTAACCCACCACCCCAACAACAACAGGGACCTGGGGGCAGTGGTAGTGGGCTCACGGTCCAGCGGACGGAGGCCCAGGAACACAGGGGAATTGGGAGGGCTGCTGTGCGACAGGGGGCGGACAGGCCCAGGGAACCCACTCTCCACGAGGCCCTCTCCTCCATCATGGGAGCCTACCACCACTCCCAGGAGACGATGGCAACGGTACTGGCCAAGTTTCAGGAGACCCAGCGCCTGCAGGAGGAACAGTATATGGGCTTCAGGGAGGAACTCAGAACCATCAATTCTACCCTTGGCACCATCGTAGAGGTGCTGAAGGAAGTACTCAACACCAGGAGGGACACTGTGGCACTACAAGGGGCCCCTGACACTAGCCTGGACGATGAACTGCCCACCACCTCCGCCGGCGCTAGTGGACAGGAGGCACCACCACAGGACCACCACACCAGCACCCCACCCCCTGCAGAGGGAGAACCACCTCGCAAATAGTCCCTGAGATCCAGGAGCAAGACAGAGAACAATGCCAAGACCCCCGCCAAGAAATGAGACCACCCTGATTGTCATCCTACTGTCCCACTTTGTCACCCTGTCCATCCTTAAACTGCACCAGCTCCACTTCCTATGCCCATTTGGGCAATGCACCTGTGAGACTAATAGACTGGACTCTGCCATGGACATTCCTCCGCCATCACACCTCACCATTTTGCTACCCCCTCCAATTTTGAGCACTAAAATAAACACCCTTAAAGCACAAAACAATCTGGAGTCAGTCTATGATTTTGGAATATTGTATTAGCAATTACTGTGGCAAAAAGCTCTTTCATTTGTAATGTCAACATACCTATGTCACACAGCTATAGTCCATGAGCAATCAAAGCAGATGTCACACTGTGGGACCCAGATCTGTGAAATCGTAAGGGAAAGTGACAACTCAGTGACCATACACTGGGTGAAAACGACAGACAGTAGAGAGGTAGTAGTGTTTAAGTACATGTAGTAGACAGGTTTGTATTCTTACCTGTGTTTCACTGGAAATATTGCTGGATCACTGAGTCCCTTTTGTCCATGTCTTCTTCCTCTGCTTCCTCGTCTTCACTGTCCACAGGCTCCACAGCTGCAACAACACCGCCATCTGGACCATCCTCCTGCAGAAAAGGCACCTGTCGTCGCAAAGCCAAGTTGTGAAGCATACAGCAGGCCACGATGATCTGGCACACCTTCTTTGGTGAGTAGAATAGGGATCCACCTGTCATATGGAGGCACCTGAACCTGGCCTTCAGGAGGCCGAAGGTCCGCTCGATCACCCTCCTGGTTCGCCCATGGGCCTCATTGTAGCGTTCCTCTGCCCTTGTCCTTGGATTCCTCACTGGGGTCAGTAGCCATGAAAGGTTGGGGTAACCAGAGTCACCTGCAAATGGCGAGGGACAACTGTTAGACACTCACTGACCTGGAGGGATATCCCCAGACCCAGAAAACCATTCCCACTGACTAGCTTTCAGGTGCTCACCTAATAGCCACACATGGTGCCTCTGGAGTTGACCCATCACATAAGGGATGCTGCTATTCCGCAGGATGTAGGCATCATGCACTGAGCCAGGGAACTTGGCATTCACATGGGAGATGTACTGGTCGGCCAAACATACCATCTGAACATTCATAGAATGATAACTCTTCCGGTTTCTGTACACCTGTTCACTCCTGTGGGGGGGTACCAAAGCCACATGTGTCCCATCAATGGCACCTATGATGTTGGGGATATGTCCCAGGGCATAGAAATCACCTTTCACTGTAGGCAAATCCTCCACCTGAGGGAAAACGATGTAGCTCCGCATGTGTTTCAGCAGGGCAGACAACACTCTGGACAACACATTGGAAAACATGGTCTGGGACATCCCTGATGCTATGGCCACTGTTGTTTGAAATTACCCACTTGCAAGGAAATGGAGTACTGACAGCACCTGCACTTGAGGGGGATTCCTGTGGGATGGCGGATAGCTGACATCAGGTCTGACTCCAACTGGGTACACAGTTCCTGGATTGTGGCACGGTCAAGCCTGTGTGTGATTATCACATGTCTTTCCTCCATTGTCGACAGGTCCACCAACGGTCGGTACACCGGAGGATGCCGCCATCTCCTCACATGTCCCAGCGGACAGTGCCTATGAAGGACAACAGCGAGCACAGAGTCAAACAACTCAGAGGTACGTACCCACAGCTTACACAGAACACCAATCATAATCTAAAAAGTGGCCTGTATGTGTGTTGAGTCTAGGCCTAGGTATGTGTGACGCAGTTGAAAATGAAGCCATGTGGACCCCTGAAATGGCGGCTGCCTGACCTGTAAAGTGGGACAAGGAGATGTGAGGTAACTGCGCTGACGTTGTACACCGTCGCGGTAGGCGGTCGAAGACCACGGCGCAATGCTGCATTGGCTAACATTGGACCCCATGGGTCCCAGGAGCCAATGACGATGTACGCCGGCGGTGACGGTACGCACCGCCGTGGATGTGACCGCCATTTTTTATCTGTTCAATCACTCGATACCTGATCTTCGACAAGAGAGGACCTACACTGCAAGTGCTGCTGTGACCTCGGTCTGGAAGAGACAATGGCTCGACTGTCTGGGGAAAGGGCCCCTGCCTTCACATCGGAGGAGATGGAGAAACTCGTGGATGGGGTCCTCCCCCAGTACACGCTACTCTACGGTCCTCCAGACAAACAGGTAAGTACACTGGAAGCATGCTGTATGGGCTATGCCTGTGTGGAGAGGGGTGGATGTAAAAAGGAAGGGGGGAGAGTGCAGCGTGCATGAAACAACGGTGAGTGCTTGTGCCACATGGCAAGGGTAGGGATGGGGGCCAATCACTTTGACGGTGCAGTTGGTAATAAGTTTCTCTTCCCCCTGTACAACTCATGTAGGTCAGCGCCCACCAGAAAAAAGATATTTGGCGTGCCATCGCCAAGGACGTCCGGACCCTGGGGGTCTACCACAGACGGAGCACCCACTGCCGGAAAAGATGGGAGGACATTCGCCGCTGGAGCAAGAAGACGGTGGAGGGTCAGCTGGGGATGGCCTTCCAACGTGGGAGGGTTGCCCGTCGCACCATGGCCCCCCTGATGTTCAGGATCCTGGCCGTGGCGTACCCGGAGTTGGATGGGCGCTTGAGGGCATCACAGCAGCCACAAGGGGGTGAGTACACTCTCATTCTGCTGATTTATCGCGCAGTGGAGGGGTCTTGGTGGGGGAGGTGGGCTGTGGGTTTCCCTAGGCCAGGGCGAGTTCCGTAGGCAAGGTCCCTCCGTAAGGCAGGCCATGTGGCACCCCATAGCACCTCTGTAGAGTGCCAACTACACCTGGTCATGCCCCTGTGTCATCCATGTGTGCAGATGTCGTCCATAGCCTAGCAGGCCATTTCCCAGGAATTGAACATAGGAGCCCAAGAGCGCGGTGTGGTGCATGGGGCTTCTATGTCTGTCGTGTCCGCCAACGGTAGCAGTAATGCATGCACTCAACATGTCTTTCTTCTGTCGTCCCCCCCCTTTTTGTGGTCTCCCTGTTCTTGTGTGCATTAGCATCATCAGGCGGAGGAGCAGTGGCACCGGAGCACGAGGGGGCTGCATCCCACATGGCCATGGAGGGCCACACTACGGACTCGGACTTCACCAGTGGGACGGAGAGCGAGGGGAGCTCCACGGTGGGGACAGGAGCTGAGACCAGTGACACGGACTCGTCCTCTGATGGGAGCTCCCTTGTGGTGGCGGCAACATCTGTGCCACCCCCATCTTCAGGTACAGCCGCCACCCCCCCTTCCAGCACCGCCCTACAAGCAGCCCCTCAGCCTTTGCCCCGTGCCTGCTCACACGGGAGGGTGGGCATCACCTTCGCCCCAGGCACCTCAGGCCCTGCCCCAGTCACCCCTGCTGCCCTCAGTGAGGAGGCCATTGACCTCCTCAGGTCCCTCACTGTTGGGCAGTCTACCATTTTGAATGCCATCCAGGGTGTAGAAAGGCAGTTGCAACAAATCAATGCATTCCTGGAGGGCATTCATTCTGGTCAGGCGGCCCTTCAGCGAGCTTTTCAGACTCTGGCCTCAGCACTGATGGAAGCCATTGTCCCTGTCTCTAGCCTCCCCCCTCCAACTTCCTCCACCCAGACCCAATCCCCTGTACCCCAGCCTATCCCAAGTACACCTCTAGACCAGCATGCACACACGTCAACACACAAGGGAAGCTCAGGCAAACATAAGCACCACACATCCCACAGCCACTCACGCAAGCATCATACCCATGCAAACACACCAGCATCCACTGCCTCCACTGTGTCCCCCTCCTTCTCGTCTCCCTTCTCCCTCACACTCTCGTCTACACTCACACCTGCATGCACTACCTCTACAGCCACTACTGCCATCACCAGCACACCCGCCACCACACCCCGCTCACGTGCAGTCACCACCCCCACTACCATTCACTCGTCCCCTGTGTCCTCGCCCAGTGTGTCTGTGACACCACCTCCCAAGATACACAAACGCAGGGACACACCCACCCAACAGCCATCCACCTCACGACAGCCTCCAGCGCTTGCACCTTCACCCAAAGTCACCAAACGTACACCTCCTACAACCACAACCTCTTCCTCCACTCCCAAACCCCCTCCAGCTACCCATCCCAGTGTCTCAAAAAAACTTTTCCTGTCCAACCTTGACGTCTTTCCCACACCTCCCCCACCCCGTCCGTCTCCTAGGTCCCGAACTAGCACCTCAGCCACAACATCTCCGGGACCAGTGGTGCCTGTAGTCACTGGAATCCGGAGTGCACCGGCCACCAGGGCAGCCAGTGTGGCACGGAGCCACAGCACAGACAGTCCCCCACCTGTCAAGCATTAGAAGTTGGCCAGTGCCCGGCGGGAGAGGGGGAAGACTCCAGCCACCAAAGCCGCTCCCAGGGGTACAGGTGGGAGTGTGGAGTCTGCTGCGACACCTTCCAAGGTGGGGAAGGGGCACAAGAAACTCAGCAAGTCTGGGAAGAGCAGCACAGCAGAGAAGACCGCCATCATCCCCGCTGCCCAGGGGGCCACCGCCACCAGCCCTGCTTCCCAGCAGGCCACTGCCAGCACCAGCCCATCTGCCCAGGAGGCCACAGCCGTCATCCCCGCTGGGACAGAGAGGACCGCCAGCACAAGCCCCGCTGGGCTACAGAGGACCGCCAGCACAAGCCCCGCTGGGCTAGAGAGGACTGCCAGCACAAGCCCCGCTGGGACAGAGAGGACCGCCAGCTCAAGCCCCGCTGGGCTAGAGAGGACCGCCAGCACAAGCCCCGCTGGGACAGAGAGGACCACCAGCACAAGCCCCGCTGGGCTAGAGAGGACCGCCAGCACAAGCCCCGCTGAGCCATGAAGGACCGCCAGCAGCTGAGTCACTGCAAAGGAGGCCGCCGCTCCAAGCACCGCTGAACAGGGCACCGCCGTCTCAAGCACCGCTGAACAGGTCACCACCGTCTCAAGCACCGCTGAACAGGGCACCACCATCTCAAGCACCGCTGAACAGCGCACCGCCGTATCAAGCACCGCTGGCCCATGAGCGCCAAGGGCACTGACGCTACTGAGTCCGTCACGGGCAGAATGAAGCACTCTGGGCACCATGCCCCCTCCAGAACAAGTGGAGAGATCCATCCACTACCTCTGTCCTTAGCAGGATGAAGCACTCTGGGCACCATGCCCCCTCCAGAGCAAGTGGAGAGATCCATCCACTACCTCTGTCCTTAGCAGGATGAAGCACTCTGGGCACAAGGCCCCCTCCAGAACCAGTGGAGACTGTTATCCACTTGAGAGACTGTGGCTTTGCACTCCCCAGGATGGAACAGTGGGCAACCCACCCACTGTATAGACTTGAGAGACTGTGGCTTTGCTCTCCCCAGGATGGAACAGTGGGCAACCCACCCACTGTATAGACTTGAGAGACTGTGGCTTTGCACTCCCCAGGATGGAACAGTGGGCAACCCACCCACTGTAGAGACTTGAGAGACTGTGGCTTTTCACTCCCCAGGACAAAGCAGTGGGCAACCCACCCACTGTAGAGACTTGAGAGACTGTGGCTTTGCACTCACCAGGATATGGCAGTGGGCAACCCACCCACTGTAGAGACTTGAGAGACTGTGGCTTTGCACTTCCCAGGATATGGCAGTGGGCAGACCACCCACTTATGAGACTTGAGAGACTGTAGCTTTGCACTCCCCAGGATTGAACATTGGGCATGTGGCCCTCTCGTGGATTTGGCGTCATGCACTCAAGCGGCTGAGGTGCCCCCCCTTTCCCTCCCCCTGAGGTGCCTGTTTTCTTGCTCTCTGATGCCCCTGCAGTGTTCTCTCCGTCATGGTCGGGGATCTTGTGTGGGCCTCGCCCATACCGTGTGGGCCCAGTGTTCCACGGACTTAATTGGAGCACTACCTGGACTACTATGCTTGGTGTATATTTTGTTAATGGTGTATATATATATTTTTGCGTACTTGCTTTTAATATATTACAGTGGTTACTCTCATTTTCTATTGTCTTTGTATTCTTCCGGGGGGGTTGGGGGGAGTGTAACTGTGATGTATCAATATGTATTAGCGTGGATGTTGTCTTGGGTGAGGGTGTGGGCGTTGCGTGTTGCGTGTGTGTCTCCCTGTTTTTTCCCTCCCCTGTGTCGTAGGTGCAGTACTCACCGTGGTATTCGCCGCCAGCGTTCGTGCTCCTGGTAGAGGAGCAGGAAGACTATTGCAGGGAGAATTTGGAGTTCTGGGTCCATGGTGTCCCAGTACCTCGTGGGGTGTGTAGAGGTGAGCGTTTTCCCTTTGGAATCCTGTTTCCGCCGTGTTTTTATCCGTGGTGAATCCGCCTCGGAAAAGGTGGCGGATTGGTAGGTTGTGATACTGTAGGCGGTACATTGTCCTCCGTCTGTCTGTTGTCGGTGACCGCTGTGCTGTTTGTTTGTACCGCCGTGGCGGTCGGAGTGTTAAAGTGGCTGTCTTTGTTGGCGGTTTCCCCCACGGTCGTAATTGCTAAATTTTTACCGCCGGCCTGTTGGCGGTCTTAACGCCGATTTAACACCGACCGCCAGGGTTGTAATGACCACCTATATTTTTAATGTATTTTTGGAAGAAGAAGAAGTAACTTTATTGAATGTACTTATCAATGACATTTGTTTAATTTCATGATTGTCTATGAATAATCAGAGCTAATGAAATAAAAATATTTTTTGAGCTAGTGGTGGGTTAGTAAAGATTAAAAAATGATTCTTTGTAAATAAATAGGTTAGCAGGTTCTTGAGTGTATATTTTGATTTGTTATCCCCCGTGCCCAAACCTTAAAGGAATATTGGGGATACCTTTCACGAAATAGTACAAAGCCAGGTCTACTAAAGTAGTGTGAACCGGCTATGCACCAAATCCTTCTGGCAATAGAAACCAGGTACCAGCGAGATGGTAATCAGTATGTCACCTGATATACTTGGGTGTAACAGGGATGCTTTACACGTCTTACACATCTGATCCCTTTGCAATTGTCTACATGTAAGAATTTGTACTGGGGACTGTGCCTCAAGTTCAAATGCTATGCTGGACACAGCTGGCTTTCCTTTGCAGCATAATGCAAGGTTAAGCATAATGAAGAACTGTCATTTTTCCATGGATATCAGTTAAGGGTCCCTATTGGTAGAAGCTGCTATCCACGTCTTGTCCCTTGCAGTCGCTGGCATCGTTCAGATATCACAAAGGCAGCTCTAGAACCAGAAGGAAATTGGGGCTCTATTTACCATCTGTTACGCCTCCAGAACTGGAACATTTTAATACAATAGAATTAAAATGGAGCAACGCCTCTCCCTGCCATGGTATGGAGAGAAGAAAAGCATGTCCAGTGAGACAGTAGGTCTTTGAACGTTTAGCTTGTGATGGGTTCTTCACAAGCTCATAGCACGTAACACTTGCTACATCTGGTGCTGTGGTGTTTTAGTCCCTCAAACATCGCAGTGCTGCAATTTTTCACACAAATAAAATAATATTTGTTATCTAAATTGTAGGTGTCACTAAATATGGATATTTATGGGGTGTTATTTTTAATATTTCATACTATATCTGAGTACTTAACCCAAACCTATCTCCTAGAAAAAGCTGACTGCATGTCCTCGATGAAGCCAAAATGGTAAAAAAACAATAGTTCAAAAATCCCTAGGACGCCAGTAGGAAATGTCAGTAATTCACTTGAAATGTGTCCAGTAACCACCGAGCGCTCCAGCACCTGGAGAAAAGCCCTGACACCGGCTCAAGGAAGAGTTTGTTTTGTGTTGCTGTCATATTTTAAACTGAAATGCTTTAACTGAATGTCACGTAGCCTATTATGAAGCAATGCCACTTAATAAATAATCGTTCATGACCTCAATAGAAGCATCCACCATGAATTAATTATGAGATTGGAAGGTGTGGAGGCTTTTTGTTGTGAAAGGCTATAGAACACACTATGTAAAGATAATGGTAACCAAGGCAGAGAAGCCACATATACTACCTTGCTTTAAAAAATTTATCAGAATGACTGTGGATACCATTTTTATGTTAATTTCTAACTTTATTATAATTTTTTTTAATGTGTCCAAACTGAGAAGGGAAGTGTTTTCCTCTCATCATAGGGGTAAACGACAACACTGGAATTGACAAGTGTAGGGAATATTTTTAAACTAAAATGTTCACAATGCAGAAAATTATATACTGCACCAAGGCATGTTACACTATTTAGGTAAGGCCAGAGGACTCTCTGTTCCGGTTGTTGGTAACTGCAACTTACTCTCTCTCTCAGTGATTATCTGAAGCCAGGGCAAAAAAATTATAAAGCAGTGCATGATAAAATTATAGAAGATGCAAGTCAAAAGAATTGGGTAATTTTACAAACCACTAAAAAAACAACACACAATCATTGGCAAACCCAAATGGTCTCGGCTCCGCCAAACTATATTTTGTCTACGTCTGTTGCCAATGTTGGGGCAAGGTGTGGGTAGGGAGCATTAGAGGGGAGAAAGAGGCTGTGGGGGTCCAGGGAGAGAGAAAAAGATGTTCTGGATGATTGTCTCCCCCGGATCATGCTTTGGCAATTCCCTGGATTCATTATGTTAAAGGAGGGCTTACAGGCGTGGACTTTGCAGACCTGTATTCCAACCCGAGAGATATAAAACCAACTATGATGTCCTTGGTGAAAGGAGCATTCACAGAAAGACAGTGTAGCATTCTCCAGGCAAACTTTGACAAACTAAGTAGCGGTGCCAACTTTACCTGGCTAGTGAATTTAATTTAATTAAAATTTTTGATACAAGAAGTAGGTTTTTGCTTACCCGGTTTCGTTTTAATCTTCTTTATTTATTAGTGGCCTTTCTCAAAGATGTTGATTGCCGTGCAACCTTGCCAAACTGCCCTTGTGATGATTCCTATTTGCAAAACGCCGTTAGAAAACTATGGGCCAGATTTATGCCTGCCTTGCGCAATTCCAATGTCACATAAGCATTATATTTTTTATGCTAATGTGGTGTTGGTAAGAGAAAAAATGGCGCACCATAATATTGCGCCACTTTGTAGCCCCCTTGCGCCACATTATGCCTGCGTCAGGCATAATGTATGCAAGGGGGCGTTCTGGCGCTAGGGAGCTGTAAAAATGGCGCAAAAGAATCAATGAGATTCCTTTGCACCATTTTTATCTGCATTTTTTAACACCTGCTAAGTGCAGGCATTAAACAAAGGCTCCCATTGATTACACTACAGCTAAAGTGCGCCATATTTTAAATATGGTGCTATCAGGGTGGCGTTAGGGAGGCACTAAGGGGGGCAAGAAAAGTGGTGCTGCGCTGGGTGCAGATCTACTTTTCATTAATCTGCCCCTTTATGGGGCCTTGTGATGAAATGTTTCTGTTATATGAACTTTTGTGACCCTATGAATTGGAATCGATTCAATACTATTCATGTTTTTATTTTTATTTTTATGTAGTTTTATGATTGTAATGTTTTATTCTTTATTTTTTTTTGGCTTGAGATTAGCCAAATAAAGATCTTTTGACTGACTCACTGAGGTCTATCTACTGTATAGACAGCTAAAAACCGTGAGAACGTGGTACCTGAAAAAAGGACTTAAATGCTAAGCCTCATTCTGAGTGCTGCAGTAAATTTAAATTCAGATACAAATGTTGTTTGCGTCTGCTATTAAATCATGGGTTCCAAGCATTTTGTCCTGGTTATTAGGTATGGAAGGTCACCAAACAACAGTTTCTGGTTAGTCTCGAAAGAGCTATAAATAGAGATACCTTCACATGTTGTATTTATCTTGTCACATTTGCGGAGCTTCAAAAACAGATGTGAAATGTCAGGCTATGTCTTCTAACAAGTTGTGCATATCATTTTAACTTAAGGATCGGTGTTCACTTTTCTTTTCTGTCTACAAAGTGAAGAGAGATTTTAAAGTGAAGTATGTGACAATTTTGCTGGCTTGCAGGGAATGGGAGAGGAAGGACTGTAGACTGTAGATTGTCATGTTTTGTAACACAACAAAAGTCAGTACCATATAAATGAACTGTACATATATTTGAGAACAAACAAACAGTTAGAAAAGCAAAACATTGAAACACATTTTTTGTAACTCTCACATGTGATGGAAACAAAGATTTTAATAGGATCAAAACAAATGAAGACACTTTTATTTAGTGAGGTGCAAATGATAAATATTTTGTGAAACCCAATTTCAACGTATATGCTTTATAGCACATTTAGGGGCATATTTATACTCTGCTTGCTCCGAATGTGCGTCAAAAATTTTGATGCACATTCGGCGCAAACCCTGCCCCATATTTATACTTTGACGCACGACCCGCAGACGTCAAAATTCCACCATGTGCGTCATTTTTTGGAAGGGGCACCTGCCTTGCGTTAATTATATGCAAGGTAGGTGTTCCCTTCCAAAAAATGACTTTAAGGCCTGTGCGCCTTATTTATAGTCTGGTGTCATTTTGACGCACAGGAGGGGGTGGGCCTTAAAAAACAGCGCACAGCCTGATAAGTCCCCTGGGCATGGTCATTGGGTAAGGGGGCATGACTCCTGTCTTTGCTATGACAGGAGTCATGTCAATGGAGGTTGGGCGTCAAAAGAAACGGCGCAAGTCCGGTGTGAGGCCTGATTTTTGCCTCAGACCTGACTTGCACCATTTTTTGACGCACAACCCCCATTTTCCCACACGCCGGCGCTGCCTGGTGTGAGTCATTTTTTTTTACGCGTACCAGTCTGCAGCGCCGGCTAACGCCATTCCATAAATAAAGCGCCTGCATGGCGCGTTGTAATGGCATTAGCCGGCAGTAAACTTTTTGACGCACAACTGCGTTGCCACAGTTGTGCGTCAAAAAGTATAAATATGGCCCTTGGTGCTATATGGTTTCATCAGTAAAACTTCATGTCTGTGCAAATTTAGTGGCAATTTCAATGTAGAATGTGCTGCCTGTAAATGACAGTGCACGACTGCACAATGTTTTAGTAATATTTTTGTGACAGTGTATACACGAAGTGTGAAGGTAGGATTTTTATCAAGCTCTGTGACTTTAGTGATGCAACATGGATGTCAAAACCCCAACTCTGGAAGTTGTTCCAGCACAACTGGTGCAAAGGTACTGAAATATGTCCCTAAGTCCAGTTTAAAAAAAAAACTCATGCAAGTATTCCTAAGCAAGGCTCCAGGAAATCCTTCTAGTTTTTTTGCTGCTTTATATGCATCCCAATAATGCACTGCTTATGTCCTCACATATTACACCACAAATGACATGGTCAGTGACATCACTGATGACATTCCTGATGGGCGTGTGAGCGCAAGTTATAGTTAGCTCAGGTAGCTATAAATGCTGAATGTCTATGTTTTTGTACGTGTGAAATGTGAGCCAAACTACAACGTCCCTGTGACCTTTGGTTTTTTAATTGAATTTCTATGTTTAAAAAAAATCTATTTCCTAACTAGAACGTCCCAATAACCTTTGATTTCTTCAGTGAATTTCTATGTCTTTTTTAACGTAAAATAATTTTCATTACTATATGTTAATCTAACCACCACCGCTCGTGGCCTATTATCTGCGCATGGCACTGGTTGGTCGCTGTGCACAGTGGGCATTGGAAGCATGGCTTCCTGTGGCCAGACCCTGCGGCCAACCCCTATAACCCCTACAACCACCCAACCCCGCTTTGTGCATGGCTGTGCAGAGTGGGGGTTGCCTTCGGGGCCTGACCTCTGGTCAAGCCATGCTGCCAACCCCTTTAACCACCCAACCTCAAGCTGCGCACAGCAGCAGGGGTTGGCTGCAGAGCCTGGACTGCAGTCAGGCCTTCCAGCCAACCCCTATAATTATTCAATCCCCCTCCCCAGGCCAACCCTTATAACCACCCAAACCCCCTCTCCAGGCATGGGACCCCCCCAGGCCAATTTTTGTCCTGGGGACCCGATCCCCTGAGGCCCAACCTAATTATTTATTTTTGGGGTATGGGGACTGTGTGGCCCCCCTCCCCAAGGCTGATCTCAGTCCTGGGGACCCCAGGCTCCGCCTTGTGACCTGGGTCCCCCCAGGACACTCAGTCACAAAGAAGGGGACTGCGGTGGAGCCTGAAGCCGGCTCCCCACCTCCTGTGGGAGCCGGCATTGCTGTCACAGAGAGGGAGCTGCTAAAACAGTTTGACAGCTCTCCTTCACTGCAAGTTGAGTGTTTGCTGTTACTTGGTGTGAGCTCTCGCCAAGTTACAGCAAACAGCTATGTCCCGGTGGGGGGATTCCAGGACATAGCAGGAGCCGGTCCTGGTGGTGGCGGTCCCCAGGGTGTCAGTGGCTCCAAGAGGGGTGCCATTTGGCCCCCCTTCAACATAATAGCCCCAGGGGAGGTGGCTAATCCCAGGGCCTGGGGTTCTGCAGTGAACCACCTATTTGTTTTAAAATTAGCCCTGGGGAAGTGCCGGTCATCAGGGCTGCAGGGGGGCCAGGCCCCCCTGCATGTCATTTCATTTTGTGCCCTGGGGATGTGGCAGTCCCAGGGGCTGTCGGGAGGCCGGTCTGCCCCCCCCACATTATTTACAATTAGTGCCCTAGGGAGGTGGTGGTTCCCGGTGCTGTGGGGGGCTGGGTGGCCCCCCACATTCTTTACATTAAGTGCCCTGGGAAGGCGGAGGTCCCTGGGGCAGTGTGGGAGGGGCAGGTAGCCCCCCTGCATTATTTTGATGGAGTGCCCCGGGGAGATGGTGGTGGTCTCTGGGGGCTCGGGGGCACACAGCCCCTGCGTTTTGCAAGTTAAAATCCCCAGGGAGGTGGTGGACCCCAGGGCTGTGGAGTGGCATGTGCCCCCCCCCCCACATTTTTTAAGTTAAAATCCCCAGGGAGGTGGCATTCCCCAAGGCTGCTGGGGGCGAAAGGTTCTCCAGCATTGTTTTGATTCTGTGCCGTGGATGGCCCCCCATAGAACATTTCAATGCCCCTTGGGCTTGGACCACCCTTGGGTTTGTAAAAAAAAGAAGCACAGGAGCCTGCACTTTAAAAAAACAAAAATCCTGAATTTTTGACGTTGCAAAATCATGGGAAATTTTCTAAAAAATGTTTTTTTTGCTCTGAGCTAAGGGGTCAGGGTGACTCTGTCCTGGTTTTTTTTCAAAAACTTTTTTGTAGGACTCGGCTGAAGCCGAGTGCCAAGATGTCTGCCAACACTTCCTGGTATGAAGTGTTGGCGGTCAATCAGAGCTGTGCATTTCCCTGCACAATCTCATAACTTTTCACAAAATCGTTGCAAAGGATCTGCAGCCCTAGGTATCTAAATGTATTTTCCCTGTAATATCTCCAAAACTACTGGACAAATTTACACCAAATAGGTAAAAGTGTAATCTGCATACTGAAAGCTAGCTTTCTGCCAAATTTGGTGTAATTTAGTCCAGTGGTTCGGAGTGTAGTCGTGTTCAAAGGTCAAATGGGAATTAACATGGGAAACAAATGTTTTTTACCCCCTTTTTTCTCAACCCCACGTGACAGATCATCCTGAAGCTTTCAATGTGCAACAATAATCACCGGTACACTTTAAAAAAAAAACTTGTGACGGCTCGTCAAACGGTGCCAAAGATATAGGCAAGTCAAAGAATGCATTTTCTATGGAACCATGGTGCCATCCATAGCTACCTAGTGGCAACAGACAGTAGGTAATATATATATATATATGTATATATATATATTATTAGTCCAAAAACGTTTTAAAGCACCCACTCAGGCACGGATGAGGTAATCCAGGAAAGATTTCAATAAAATCTTTCCTGGATTTCCACATCCGTGCCTGAGTCGGTGTTTTAAGACTTTTTTAGACTATTACTTTTAGACCGGAGTGCTCGTCTGGTCTGGCACCCCACCCCTCTTTGGGAGCAGTGGTCTATAACGAGCTGGACTGCGATTTGAATTATTATATATATATATAGTTATATATATATAAATATATATATAGTGTTAGGGTTAACTTAAGTAACTAAGGGCCAGATGTTCAAAGCTTTTTGCACGCCGCAAACAGCAAATTTCGCTGTTTGCCACGTGCAAAAAGCACATCGCGATGCCCAATTCCCGTTTTGCGAGTCGGTACCCTGGTTACCGACTCGCAAAACGGGACTGTGAGTCACAATTAGGAAGGGGTGTTCCCCTTCCTAATTTCGAGTCGCAGCGCGATGCTGTATTGTTTTGTGACCGTGAACGCGGTCGCAAAGCAATCACAGTTACCACCAGTGTCACACTGGTGGTAACCCATTCGCAAAAGGGAAGGGGTCCCCATGGGACCCCTTCCCCTTTGTGAATGGCATGAAACACATTTTTCAGAGCAGGCAGTGGTCCATAGGACCACTGCCTGCGCTGAAAAAATGAAACAAAAACGTTTCATATTTTAGTTTGTAATGCATCTCGGTTTCCTTTAAGGAAAATGTGCTGCATTACAAAAAAAAAACAGCTTTATTTAAAAGCAGTCACAGACATGGTGGTCTGCTGTCTCCAGCAGGCCACCATCCCTGTGAGTGCTGCCACTCGCAAAGGGGTCACAAATTGCGACCCACCTCATTAATATTAATAAGGTGGGCCTTTGCGACCCCCTTGCGAGTCGCAGATGGTGTCAGGGACACCATCCTACATTCTGGATTGCGACTGGCAAATTGCGAGTCGGTTTGACTCGCAATTTGCGAGTCGCAATCCAGATTTTTACTACATCTGGCCCTTAGTAACTGCTACTCATGCCCTAAGGTAACTATAACTCGCACCCTTGCCATACACTGCTAATTACCCCACAATTTACAACACTCATGAGATCCTTGATAGCTTCATTGGTAATAGCAATGTAATATTTGCAGTAAAATTGCAGTTACTTGAAATGACTCTAACTATAACTGCTGAACTTCTGTGGTTTTGTACGAGCAAATTCAGAACCTAACTATAATGCTCCCTCCTGTAACCTTTAGGTTTTTTCAGTGAATATCTATATATATATATCTATATATATATATCTATATATATATATCTATATATATATATATATATATATATATATATATATATATATGTGTATATATTATACATATATATACATTTGGAGTCCGAAATGCATCAAGACCTTTTAGAAGCCTTGTATTTTTACCGAACAGATGCCACAAGCCAGCACCCTGCTTGAGCGCAGTTCAACATCTGCTACTCTTATGCGCAGATCAATATCTTGGCCACAGACGGATAAAGGCATATATTGAAGTGTGTGGTCAAGGTTGTGACATTTACAAACAATTGCTGTTAGAGAGAAATGCAAACAATTGTACAGAGTATGTTTTTTTGCAGTACACAGAACTTTGAAAGCATGTTTACTGTTACATTAAAAAATCATCCCCGCTTTATGTCTGTTGAAGCTAGGTTTGTCGTTCTACAAATTGGGACATGGTTGTAAAAAGCTTGAGAAGCAGTGACATATTCAATTTCTTGGAGGAAATTGTGGTGTAAAACAGTGCAATAAGATGAACTGCATGATCAGTAGGAAATATGAGGAATTACTGGGAGAATCAGTAGCAGAATACTGATTCACTGGTAATAGCTCATTGCTAATGAGACCATCCCAGGTAATGCCACTCCTAGTGTAATCCCTGGTACCTACACCCCTAGACTTTTCAATAGCCAGTGTATCATTAAGCCTGACGTGCTAGGGATTCTGGTGATTACTACAGGACTCTTAAAATGAGGCATCTGAGGTTAAATTGGTCGTGAAGGGCACACGTTAGTTGACTTCTGCATGCTGGAAACCTGGGTTTGGATGCAAAAACCGACCTAATACTGTGCAGGACCAGTTTCCTGGGTTGTTTTCTTGTGCTCAGTTTTACCAGAGGTTCTTGCAAGGATGCTTCAAGATTGCCAACAATAACAAATATACCAGCATTCAAGAGAAAAACAGCAAAACCACATGCAAAAAAAGTCCTGCAGAAGAAAGAGTCTGTTTTTCCCCTACTACAAACGGCATCCGCACAAGCTTTGCAGTGCCAAAATCACCATCTTCACTGCTTTTAGGAACAGACAGACTTGATTCAGAAAACCACATTTTCTAACACAGTTTTGGCATTTTACCCGGTGATAGCCCACTTTCCCTATTTTTGTGCCTTCAACCTCCTTCCATTTTGTGGTTGAAGAAGGTCCGAAACCCATGATGGATCCCGGAAAGCTATACATTTCTGAAAACTAGACAAACATTCTGAAATCAGCAAGACATCATTTTCGTAGATCCTTCAAGGTTTTCCCAAAGAAACCAAGTTTTGAAATAAAAAATATTGATAATTAGTAGGAACAAATGGGCATTTGTGACAACATTTTTATTTGTAACTTCTCATCACTATGGCTGATTCACAAAAGAAATATACCATTACATCTGCTAGACCCTTTTGATTGTTGGGATATATAGGGTTTTTGGGTTTTCTAAGAATTGGAGGTACCCAGAGCCATCCATGATGCTTACATCTTCAGGCACTGCACTGTACACTAACAATTACAGGATGGACAATATGGGAATGGCCTACTTGTAGGTAAAATACCATACAAATCATAGCACACACAATACAGCAAACTTGTAGTACAAACAATACAAACATAACATCAAACATACATGGACAGGAAAACAAAGATCTATAGACCACAACACATAAGCCACATGCCACACTACACTGCATTCAATGCACATCACCCTCACATATACCCATATTTACAAGTCCCTGGCACCACCTGACTGACACATCACTGGACCGACAGGTGGAACAATGTCCTCTATGAATACAAAAGCTAGACTCAAAGAAATATTTGTATCCATAGGTTCAAAACAAAAGACAGATCCTACACACATAAAACAATTACCAAGGAATCACTCTGCTATGTGTTTTGCATTGGGCATTCAAATTCAAAAACACACATATTGGAACTGCCCCACATTAACTATGCAGTAGAAGTCTTTGGCCGCACTGATATCTATTGCCACCAGGGACATCCCATCACCATCTACATATCATCTAAATATGATAGGTATACTCATTGTGTACAACTTTGCCTTGTGTGGTGCATAGAGCAGGACACATTGAAATACAACATCACCATCAATGAAAGATCATGTGAAGGAATGGACACCTCACAGTACACCAACAAACCTACTGATAAGTCCCACATCTCCATACCACGATGCAAGGGTACCAACAATGAACTGTGACATATGTACTACTGACAATGTGCAGGGAGAGGCCCGAAATACACATGAAAGAGGATACATGGAACTTAACAAGTGTGGACTCCTGATGCAGGGCACTGCTGAAAAGCACAACATGCCCTGTCCTGTCCCACAACTGTCTGATAAACCATGCATACAACACAATACATCCCATATAACTGCCCCACACTGGGCATATGAACCTCTTGCACATACCTATGCCAGCCAGTAATTGCCAACAACAACACTTTGTGCAAGGCATGTATTCCTAGGGCAAAGGGCTAGGATTCACATGCAACACACAGGGCCCTACACCTGTTACATGGAACACAACACACAAAATAGGAACACATGTCTACTAGATCACTCTTCTGCAGTTCTAAAGTGAATGCACTGAACACATGTCTACCAGATCACTCTTCTGCAGGTCTAAAGTGAATGCACTAAAGGCCACATGTCAGAAAAGTTGGACAGCATCTAAGGCAGTGCTACCTCACTTGGGCACCTTAGTGCCCCCTCCACCCAACATGTGTGTGCCATAGTCAATATATGCAGCACCAAGGCGCATAGTAGGTACAATAGTGTCAACATGATGGATGCCATCAATGGACTGTGTAGGATAAATGCCAAATGTATGGTGCAAATCCTGCACAGTACATAGGCCCACATGTAAATCAATAGAATGCCCCATTTTTATTCTTGCTCTATGCAGGCGTGAAAAGTACCAGATATAATATATTCATTGGAGTCTCTTGTATACCTTTGTACCATTTTAGATTTAGCCCAGTGGAAGGACACACCTCTTGCATACATGAAGCTTTGCACAGGCATTATGTGTTGCTAAGGTACACTAAGTGTCACACAGCATGGGTAGTTGCGCTTTCTAAATATGGCACTGTGATTATTTGCCTAGTTGGCTCTCAATAGTTTCTACAAAAATGAGGCTAATGTGGTGTAAGGAGGTTCCAGGCCCTTGTAACTTTGATCCCTTGGGTCAAATATAGAGAACACCACACACATTTGGCATGGGTGAACTGTCAGACAAAAATTCCAATTGCAATCACCATGTACTTAAACCACAACACATGATCTGAAAGTGCACTACCACAGACCAATGCAACCATACATCCAAACTGGAACACACACAATACCAGATGTAAGTCTGATACACCACTCGACTCAAAAAATAAATATGGGCCATGGCACGTAGCAATTGACTACTGTGCATGATTGATACATGTTCCCACATTCCTTTGCAGCTGACCAAGGTTACGAGATCCGGCCATGAGTCACGACACCTGTTGGAAATCCTACAATGGATGCACAGAGGGCCTACAATGTAGCCCACATAAGAACAAAAAATGTTGTGGAGTGGACATTTGGCCTCATCAAATCAAGGTTTAGTTGCCTACATCTTACAGGAGGAGAACAGTTATATGCAGCACCCCTCGTCTGCAAAATCATCCTTGTGTGTTCCATTTTGCACAACATTTATGTATGCACATATGTCCCCTGGGATGACCAAGTAGATGTCCCCAATGAGGAGGATGACAACAATGGTGTACAACCGGAGGAGGAGAAACAACAAAATAATGCTGATGGAGTACATAGAGGAGAAATAATAGTGCAAAACATGTTCACATGGAATTGTACTTCAAGAACCACCATGTAAATAATCAAATAAAATCACAGAAACTCACAATGTACATGGTGTACTCTTTTACACCATCACATGCCAATTGTAACTTGCACATATCTCAGAGATTATGACTACACCACAACAGTTGTAAACAACGTTGGGACATAGGCCCTGATTTAAGAGGGCCTAGTGCATCCTTGTGCAACATTAGTGTCAAACATCTTATGCTAGTGTGGCCCAACAATGCTAATTTCTAAGTAGCAGAACATCAGAGTGGCGCAAGTCAGGTATTCTGCCACTTTGTAACACCTTGTGCCACAAAATGCCTATGGTAGGCATTAAATATGCAAGGGGGGTGTACAGCTGGTAGAGAGGGGAGCTAAATTGGTGCAGTGGAATCTAATAAAAACATTCATGCTATATATTTCTGCTACATTTGACACCTGCTCAGAGCACACAATTGGTACCAATAGGACCCTGAGTACTCTTCATGGTAAGGGTCTACATCTTAACTCAGAGCCTGAACAGTACATCAATTGCAACAAATATCTGATATGCTATTGCCCCCTACCCTTTCCCATGGTGTAGAGTATGTAAAATACGGCACACACATGGTTGTGGAAGGGGGGTGCTAAGGGTGGAAAGAAAAGTAGCCCTACATTGGCTTCTGCTTCATTTTACTTTAATCTGCCCCATAGTCAGGAACAATAAACATCTCCTAAATAATTCCCTACCACATGAATGTGTTAGTGGCATACAGGCATTGTCTCTAGCAAATACAATTTACATTGTCACACACATATCACACAAGTGTGTTGGCTTGACATATGCCTGTAGCACTCCAGGAAATGTATGTGAAGACTGCTGAATAGATGTAAGAGCTAGGTAGGAAAAGGCTAGCAATTACCTAAAATGGCAGGTGTGTGTCTGCTAGGTAACCTAGCTAAGTCTGAATGACAACATCACACGTGAGTACTGAGAAGAAACTTCTCAGTGCCACTCACATGTATTAGGAAGAGAGTGACATACAGGAACCAATACACACAAATGTCTAAGTGTAGACCTAATCAACTAGGAATGTGCATATAAGTCAAGCAATGTACTAACAAGTCACAGATCCTTGCCAAATTGTATGTGTGAAGAATGGCATAGAAAGGTTGATTGTGTCATTACCTCGACTCATAGCTGATCTAAGTAATCACAGTACCAAAATATACTCATTGGGAATGTTATATAGGTTGTGGAAAGCAAATGTGAGCATGTGGCCATGTATGAAAAATGATGGGAAGCCAATGTAGAACAGGTGTGAGAGACGTTGGAATACTTGGAGGGCTGGTCCTGCTGAAATGATCTATGGATACTAGTGGTACCTCAAAATTTCAAGGGGCTAGCCATGGACCTGTTTGTGGAGAATCTTATTCTGAAACAGATGCAAACACATGGACTCCCAAAAATCTTTTAGGTGGAGAGAGCCCACAGCATCCCAGGTGCACCATGAAAGCCTATAACACACCCTTGGCCCATCATAGCAAGACTCATAAATGTCTGATACCAGGACGTGAGTCACCAAACAGCTCGCTGTGGCCCTCAATGCATATAGGTAAAGCTTGAATTACCTTTGTCCACAATTTCTGGCTTTGGGTCCACAGGCTGCGTCACAGAGTCCTCTATGTGAAGAAGGCTCTGAGGGAACGGGATCACAAGTATACAATGACTTTTTAGGCACAGATTTCATTAGTCGCATCATGCAAAACTCACTTTTTAGCAAGCCAAGAAGTTGGTCATGATTGGCAGGATAGAATGTCAGCTGGCAAGAGGGTCACAACACTACAACCACCCTAAGAGGTGCGGGAAATTGGAAGCAAGATTGAGACAGAGGATGTGAGACACCAACTTGGTAAAGACATTCCAGTAAGGGGCTGGGTGGGGACCAGAAGGTAGTAGTGACACATACTAGTTAGCAATATGTTTGTTTGGGCCAACAGGTGCTATGTGCAGTTGGGGAGGAGGGCAGTTCAGAATCTGCAATGCAGTGTAGCAGTGAGGGGTGAGTGATGATTGCAGAGGGTTAATTGGATAGTTGTTGTAGTTGATGTTCAAACAAGATTCATATGGCCAGTCAATATAGATGAGGCACACAGGATGATCACTCTCACAGTATGAATCCCAAACAGCTTAGTGTCTGCATCCCAGTGTGGTCCTTTAACCATATAGTGAGATGTCCAAAGTTAGTACATTAACCCTAAGGATGGTATCCTGGAATGTCAATGGCCTACCTGACAAAGTCAAACAGGGAGTGATGCCCCAGTGAATCATACCAGATTCTCCTGAGATGGGTCTCCTACAAGAGACTCACATCCTAGGCCATAGGTGCAATGCCCTCCACCATTGGAGAAATAGTAAGGCTGCTAATGTGGGCCATACCACCTCCTCTAGAGGAGTAGTAATGTTTGTGAGGAGAACGCTGCCTCTGGTCATTTGGCAAATATGATCCGATCCGCAGGAGCCCTATGTGGTACTCTCTGGGACCTGGGAGGGTAGCACCTTAAACATTCCTTCAGTAACATGACTTCATGACTCTGTCCTACCAGCCCTCACAACTCTGCTACACCATCTTCCAGATGGGTAACTGATCATGTGAGGGGACCTCAATGCAATGCAGAGTGATAGCATTCATCTACATCCCACTGACCCCTGGACTCAGTTAGACTGCCATTAGCAGACTTTCTCACTGCCCAGGGACTGGCATATGTATGGTGTACCCTTAACCCAGCAAGCCAGCACTTCATGCTTTTACTTGTGGGTGCATGATAGTCTTTCCTGAATTGATCACTTTCTCATGCCGACTCACCAGCTGTTAAAAGTCAGTGAGGCCACGAACTTAACCAGGGGTATTTCTGACTATTCTCCCCTGTGGCTGTTGTAGGTTGGGGCCAAGAGGACAAACACTACCCGCACCATATTGAGGCTTTGGTACGTTAAAGAGCCAAAAAGTTGAGAATGGATGTTACACAAAAGATCATAATTTACAGGAAAACATCACATCAGTCGAGTCTCCACTCACGTTGTGGGTGGCCTATGAGACAGTAGTCAAGCGGGTGGCCAGGATGGCGCAAAGTGACAAATTGAAGGCTCTTGAATGTGATATTTTTGTCCCTTGAGGCGAGCATACCTGATGAGGAGTGATCAGAGGGAGCCCACATCCAAACCCTGAAGCAAAATCAATACTGAAACATGGCCCTGGAAGCTGCAAATATGCACCATAGGGCAACACAGCACAACATCAATCTAATGGGGGGACACAACAGGACAAATCTTGGCTGGGTGCCTGGGATCCCAAAGGAGTCAGGAGAACTTGTTGGTAGAGGTCAAACCATACCCCAAATGTGTGGCCACTAAAGTGGAAAAATCAATTATAGCAACACAAAAGGATGATGGACAGAGTGCTGAAACGTTTCAACAACTCACCCTGAGTCACAGATCAGGGTTTAATACATAGTTATTTTGCTCACCATGCCACCCCAGTTTGGACCCAGCCATATGCAAATGAGTCTTGACCCTGTTCCCCATGGAAACACTCCAGCCTCAACTGCCAGGCCAGGTCCTCCCTGGACCAGAAACAAGCATCCTTGGACCGGTTTCAGGGTATCACCTTTCATCAGCCAGGCTACTTTGAATCCAGTTCCAGTAAGGAACAGGGTCAATACTGATTTGCATATGGCTGGGTCCAAAGTGGAAAGGACACGGGTGTTTATGCTGGCATCTGAATCACAAGCCTCACTGGAGAGTGATCCTACAGTGTTCTGGGAAGGTGGCACACCTCCGCAGCCCATGTGCTAATTTCCTTAGTAGCTAACCAATAATCAAGTCAGAACCATGTGCCCTGGACTGACAAGATGTACGCCCCTCCCTTTCCAATGAATTTTGCAGATGCCACATGTCCACCAAGCCATCCTCCTTCATCCCCTGCCTCAGAATGTAAGCTGATTGTTTTCCTTGCCAGACGCCCATGCCTGATCTGTCCATGGCAGGATCAAAGTAGATGTTTAAGCCCCCTCCCCATAATATGGGTGCCGGCGGTAGCATGTGGAGTCTATTCCAGACCTCAGTGTAGAAGTCAGAATAGTCTGTATTCAAGTCATATGTCGTCAGTATGGTAAGGGGGTTGTTACCAACCCTACCTTGTACTACGATCAGTATCCCTCTCAAATAAGTATGTTGAGGCTATTCTAACGCATGTCCATCTGTAACCTATGCTGCCAACTGTATGCTTGGTAAGATGAGACTCTTGTAGAATGGCAATGTACATGTGGTGCCTGTTTAAATATGAGAACACCTGTTTGACTTTCCTGTTGTTGTTAACACCACAGGCATTCCAGATCAAAAATACCAGGTGTCCTTTGATGTCACTAATCTTTGGATCAGAATTTACATCTGGGTATTCCGGATTGCATGTCCCTCTACTGCAATACCCGTAGTGGCAATGCATGACAATCATGTGGTGCATGAACAAAATTCTGATGCAACTCCCTCCACCCACCCACTGGTCCATATATCTCAACATTCTAAACACCCACTGTCCCCAATGAACCAAAACAAGGCACTTCAACTGTGCTTTAAACCTAATCCCAACTGTTTGAGATATCCCCATCTAGGGGCCGCTAGAGATTCCATGCTCCCCGTGTAGTAGCAGT
This sequence comes from Pleurodeles waltl, assembly GCF_031143425.1. Taxonomy (NCBI): domain Eukaryota; kingdom Metazoa; phylum Chordata; class Amphibia; order Caudata; family Salamandridae; genus Pleurodeles; species Pleurodeles waltl. The sequence continues at coordinate 1,005,260,947 of NC_090440.1, read as the reverse complement.
ATGTAGGGTGATTTTAGCAGAAGACACAGTACGTTTTTTCAAACCTCTCTTAGGGGAGGCTGCAAATGAATCCCCGTAAGAATGCAAATGGCACACATGCGGTGTCTGACATTTGTTGATGTGCATCCTTATGCTTGAGGTGTAGACCCAGCTGCTTAATCGGTTCCAGGTTCCATGTAGCACAGACTCCTAGTAGTCTTCCACTCTGTGTGTTAGTCCACTTTCTCCCTTACTCCCCACTGTCTTCTGCAGCCTGATCTCCTAACCAATCTTTTATGGTTTTCACAAAGTCCCATGCTGCCTTAGGATTTGCCATTATTTTGTGTGAGTCTGGGTGCTCGACTCTTAGCCTGGCAGGATACAGCATGGCATACTTGATTCCCATTTGGTTCAATTTCTTTTTCACCGAGGCAAATTCCCATCTTGCAGCTTGCACTGCCATTGTGAAGTCCAGATAGAAAGGCACTATATTGCCCTGATGTTGTATTTCACCTTTCTCCCTGGCCATATGTAGCACCATATCCCGATCATGGTAGTTTGAGAGCCTTGCTATAATGAGACGCGGGTCGTCCCTGGGAAGGGCAAGCCTGCAATGATCTGTGTGCTTTTCAAGTTTGGCCACCATGTGATCAATATGCATGTTCAGGGAGTCAATTTTGCTGTCAGTTGACTGCAGGCTCTGTTGCATTGCCTTTAGTGTGTTTTCCAAGGAGAGTTCTGCGCCATTCTAGGGCTCTCTTGTTAGATTCTCATGGTATTCTGGGGGGGATCTTGGACTCCATCTGGGTTCAAAGGGCGGTTGCTGTTGAATTTTATCTGCCTTCCCCGTTTGACGATTCAAGTGGCAGTCTGAGTGACTACCACTGATTAATTTGTGGACCTGTCTCTGCATGTGGTAGCAGGCATTGGGAGTAGCACGGTCGCTGAAAGGGTAAAGCTCTGGTGCTACTTCGCTGAGAGCACTCCGAGTTGCAATAACAGGAAAGGGGGCTGCTATATGTTTTATGCGTGTGTGTATGTTAGGGACCAGGATCTCCGGTAGGAAGGAGTGCTATGCACACGTGCTACCTCTATGCCCTAAGCATGGCTCTCTGGATCCCCCGGTGTCACTCCTGCACTGTACTTGGGGGGGCAGCCCATGCTGTGTTCCTTAGGGCCTACCAAACTCAAATGGCCCATATAGGGGTGCACCCACCCTCACAGTCTTCCTCGTTCCCTGGTCACCACACCGCACCAACCTGTTCTTCCGGCACCTTGCTGGTAAGACAGCCGTTGTCCCCCAGCTGCTCCTGGGTACCTAAGGAGCATCTTAAAATCTGGCACGGTTCGGAGGTGAAATACGGTGCCCCTGTCTTCCTCCCATGCCACGCCAACCCACTGCTTCAGTTTGCAGGGAGCACGCATGTGTATACTGCTCACAGTCTTGTTCCCCAGGCTGGGCTAGGTGAGGAGTCAACTGCAATGCTAGTTCCAAATGTGAAGGCAATCCCTCCTGTCACAGCTCTTCAATGGCGCCACTGCTTGTCCTGTGCCGGGGCCTCACTTCCACCTGGGCGCCACTTTCCCTGATGGCCTCCGCGGAGCACGATCCCACTGGTTGCGAGTTGTCTACTGTTTGTCCACCCCGGAACACCACAGTGGCTTGTCAGGGGCTCCATGACCCACTCTGCCCCTCTATTGTTGATTTCTCGTGCGATGCATGCCTAAAGTTCAGATTTTTGTCAGATAATGAGCTCTAGCCAGCAGAGCGGCACTAATGTGCCGCTATATTACTGCAGGCTCTCTAGCGCCCCTGAGCTGGTGCTGGTTGAGGAGTTGTGGCTGTTGAGAGTTTTGTGCTGTGTCCTGTTGCTGTTCAGTCCTTTTTGTTGTATTTGTTAGTTTTCTTTAGTGTAATTGTTTTGCCATTGTATTAGTATTGTTGGGTGTTCCTCTTGTGTTAGTATAGTTTGTTGGGGTATTTGGGGTTAGGTAGGCTTATTTTATATAGTTTTATTGGGGGTCATTGGTTGCTGTGGAGGGAGACAGCAAAGGAAGGGCCCAGCCCATGAGTCCAGATGAACTAGGGGGTTCATTTGGCTAGTGTTCCCCTACCTTCCCGCATGTTGAGAATGGGTGGCCATGTGATCATGGGCTACCCGACTGGGATCAGGAAGCTGTGCTGGGAGAAAGTCCTGTGTCAGCTGTGCAGGATCGTCAAGGTGTACCACGCAGACCACTAGCTCAAGGACCGGTGGGCAGACCTCATTGCCAGGGAAGGCGATCTCCTGGATCACCTGGTGGTTCGGGTTGGCAGACCTATTGGTAAGAAAACCTAAGACATTTTTGCATCCTCCTTTGCATGTGCATGACAGTAGGGCATAAGGAAAATAATAGCATTTCATGTTTAAGGTGAAGACATCAAGGGGTAGATGTAAGGAAAGTGTTGATACACCCAGTGCAGCACTACTTTCCTTGCACCCCTTAGCACCCCCCGACCGCCACCATGTGTGCGCTGTATCAAAAATATGGCACAAACATGGGGGCAATAGGGGGGTGCTAAGGGGAGTAAGGAAAGTGGTGCTGCACTGGGTGCAGCGACTGTTAGGACTCACACTCACACACACATGCTTCTTGCTGCACCCTCACAAAATAAGTCAGCATTTATGAAGAACAATGAAACATGTCCTGAATGTGTTTACAGCACAGCACTTCCCTGTAACTTGTGAGGAACACTACATTGCATGTTTGTTTATATTGATAAAAACAAGTGTTGTTCCATTTGTGAACTGTGTGCCAAGTGGTTTATGGAGACATTGAATTCTTTCATATGAATCATCAGAAGTGTTTGATGACTCATCACCAGCATGTGCCCGATGACTCATCACCAGAATTCCTGCAACTGAATCATCAGAAGTGATTAATAACTCATCACCAGCATGTGTCTGATGACTCATCACCAGTCTATAAATAGAACTGCCAAGGTGTTTCCTGTGCTTTGCTTCGAGTCTTCCTGCGCTCGCAGGTGTTCCCGGTTCAGATGGAGTTTCCGTCATTCTTTCTGGAGTTGTCATTTCAGTGCGAGGCTTCATCGGAGCTTCCCTCTCTGGAGCAGATTGCTTTCGCAGTGGCTGGAGAAGTTACGAACAGTATTCCCCCTCTCGTTCCCCTGTTTTCAACCTTCTAGAGGTTAGTGATCTTTTGGTGCATTATGAAAAACATTTGTCGATGCTGAGAAAACCGTCATACAAGACTATTTTCCAAAGACAGCTTGAGAAGTATTTTTAAAGGCAGCATTGAAGTTAAGTGTTGTGAACTCCTGGAAGCATTGCTCGATATCTATGTAAAATTAGAAATTGTTTCTGATTATTTGTGGAGCGTGTCTATTGTGTGAAAATGAATAACAAAAGACAAATTCATAAGTTTGATTTTATAACGATTTTGTTGTGAGTTACAAAAGTATGTTTAACAGTTGAGCATTCAAGTGCTAATAATTATTGTGATTTTGTTGAAAGGCTCGGTGATTGCTCAATCGAATGATAATAATTATTGTTATGTTGCTCAAAGACTCTGTGATATTTGTAGTTCTGTTGTTTTTTATTTGTTTTTGGTCTTAGAAATTCCTGCACCAAACCCTGAGGCAACTTTCTTAGAACAACAGAGATGCTCCTTTGTGAACCAGTGTTTTTTATTTCTCTTCCCTTCTCAAAACCCTGTTCCCTATCTATTTCCCCCCGTTACTATTCACTCATTCCCTGTTTCAGTTCAGATATGAGAGAGTAGTGTTTAGGGGTGACAGTTTTATTCTCTTCACTCCTACAGAACCTGGAATTCAGTTGAGTGGACATTTTCTTGTCAGTGACACTTCCCTATTATCTGCCCCTAAACTTTGCACAATTAACTGTGTCCTGACCCCCATTAAGTGTGACAAATGAATCAGAGATATGTATGGGTGAGTCACATTTCTATATATGTTTTGGGTGCTACCTATGTCTGTGTGACTGACATGTTGTAGATGGCAGTGGGTCTTTCTGAACACTAAGTTGACAAGTTCACTCAGTTAAACAAGTGAAATGTATATCAGTTGTCCATGCTCATCTTTGTTCATCAATTATAAAGCTATGTTTTCCTGTCATGTCCTACAGGCGGACCTCCAAACTACGCCATAGGAGAGGTTTCCACTTTTCAAGACCCCGATGCAACCAGTAAGTGTCACCTTGTATGTCACTCATGCATATACAGTGTTGTGTCTGAGAGGGTTCGATGTGTATTAAGTCATGTACAAACAGCATGTGTGTCAATTTCAACACCATCAACTATCCTTGAGTATCAACATCATGTCTAATGATATGTTGAGGATGTGGAATTTCTGGAACGTTGCACAGGTGCCAACGTGTGCTGCCATGGATTAGTGAGACTCAGGAAATGTTTTGTATGGCCACAAACACACTGATGTCAGTCACAATATGTGTCAGAGGTGCTGGCTCTCTGCAATGCATGGATGTAGCAAACATATGTTTTCACAGCAACCATTCCAGGACGTTGCACAAATTTAGTCAGGACATGGTACAAAATATGTACCTGGGTACAGCTCTCCAAGGGCCTTTCGCATGGAGGCACTTGCACCCCCGGTGCTTCACTGCTCTTTAATTATGAGGTGAGGCACCGGACGTACAAGGAGCTCTGTTGAGAAAGACAACAGTCAGTTGAGTACACATTGAGATTTATTCTCTTCTCCAGATGGATGTCAGGCAAGTTTATGAATTGTAGCCAATAAGATGTGTGCAGATGAAACAACAGATTTCAGCCATCATGATAGTTGTGAGCAAGCATCATCACATCACATGTGTATGAAATGTGCATGGTGATTGTGTACCTGGTACTTTGGAGGTGTATCAAGTTTGTGCACAGATAGGGGCAGATCCACGTAAACAAGTGCTGCACACAGTGCTGCACCACTTCTCTTGCGGTCCTTAGCTCCCCCCTATCCGCCACCATGTATGTGCCATATATGACATATGGCGCATGATGGTGCTGGGTATGTGGCAAATGTTGCTAACATCTTGATGGACATGATGTACCATTCTAATTAGTGCAAGAGAATCTACTGCTTACACTGGACTGTACGTAAGGGCCCATTGTGCCCAATGGTGTCCCCCCTTTTAGTTCAAGCTCTGAGCTGGCAGTAAAACTAAGAATAAAAACATAAGGCAGCTGAATCTCTTAGATTGCAGTGCACCATTTTGACAGTCACCCTACCGAGGTAACGCAAACCTTGCAAACATCATGCTTAGCACAGGCCTAATGTGGGGCAAGGGGTGACACAGTGTCACAATACATGTATTGCACCACTTTGTTGAAATTCTGCTGACCATTTGGCCTTGTCTCGTATTTGTGTCATATTGTTTATGACACTAATGTAGTGGATGGAGGCCCTCTTAAATCTTGGCCCTAGTGTGCAACTTTGGAGAGCCATTATTCCTGTGACATGTACCAAATACTGTAGATGCTTGCTAGCTAGATTTGTATGGACTTGGGTCGTGCCCTTGTTGTTGGCTTACTGCTTGACAACATGTGTCATCATAAAATGCTGTTTACTATGCATGCTTGTTCTTTCTCTACTCAATGCAGTTACTGATGACATGTTCTGCTCATGTTTTAGCTGCTACAATGACTCCAGTGCAAAACCAGAAGATCACTAAACGTGTGGAAAGGTTTTAGCACATTTGCAAGGTCCACGCTGGTTACAGGAAGATGGTAAGGAGATACCGCACAGAAAAGTCATCTGGGGTGTGGAATGCCTTCCCTAATGGTGGACCAGCCAAACATCCTAAAAACACCTCAACTACAGGAGTGTCCTCAGCACCCAGAGTCTGTGGTGCTCCTTCAGGTCTGGCACCCTCAACATCAGCAACACATCAGACAGCACCAGCACCACGCCGGTCACCACCATCTGCCGCTGGGAGCAGCTTTGAGGCAGAAATGCGAAGGACATGGTCAAGCTGAAGGCCGGATTGGCCAGACTGGAGGCAGACAATGCCCAAAATAATAAAATGCTGAAATTCATAAAGAGAAAGCTCAAGAAGCTGTAGGTGTGGCCACTCACCACTACAATGGATCTTGCCTTCCCCAGTGTGCATCGTTCAATGTTTTAGTACGTTTTAGGGGGGTAGACATAGGTTAGGAAGGATAGCGTAGGTTAGTTGTACGATATAGTTAGTGTAGTTTGGGGGGATTTGGGCATTGTTTTTGTTTTGGGAAGTAGTTGGGTGGGAGGTTATGTTTAGGGGTATATGTACAAAAAAATCTTTTTTCAAAAAACACAAAAAATATAAATGTTTAGTACATAGGATTAGTTAATATGTGTGTAGTTTAGTTTATGGTCTCCTACAAGTCTATTGTCTCATAAGAGGAATGGGGGGACAATGTTTATTGAGTGGCGTTAGGTGTATAAGTTAAGTTTAGAATAGGATAGATAGCTGTAGGGTTAAGATAAGTTAGTATGGGTTAGCCTACTGAAGGTTATTGAGTAAGTTAGGTTTTTGATAGCTCTGTGTTTTTAGGTACCAATAAATCCTGGTATATTTCAGAGAATTAGTTGTCCATGATGATTGACTGTCTGGGTGTTCTCATGGCTGCATTGACCAAGTTGGGGAAATGCCTTAGGGTCTGCATTCAGTATTGATTTACATGTGTGACTATGTCTATCCTCAATGTCCAAGGACCTGTCTGATTGGCAGCGCTATGACATCAGATACTCAAGACAGTTTTCAGCTCAGTTCCTGAAACTCTGATTGTGTATGGATACAATATATTTGACATGTAGTGATGCTACATGAATTGTCATTACTAAGATCTGTCACAATCATTGTAGAAACGTTTTGCACACGTGTGCATTGGTGAGGAGGTGTCCAAATTGACAATAGGTAGGAATTGAGACAATGATAGTCCATAGCAGATAAGTCAACAGTGGTTGAGTGAAGAGGGCATATTGCCAGCTGTCACAACACTGGCATGATCCTAAGCACAAACTAAGGAGATACTGTCCATGTGGCACAGACTGGTGTTGCAGGGTGGTTTTACGTGCGAATGTTGTTCCCTCCACATCTTCATCCTCTGATGTGTTTGGTGCCTCCTCTGCCATGGATGGTGCTGTTGTTGATTTTGAGGGTGATAAACACACATCAGGGGATAGAGATGTGGAATCAAAGATTCCGGCAGCTGCCATTTGTGGGAACACATAAGGCATCAATTCAGCAAGGAGGAACTGCTGATTTCTCAACACTGCAGCTATATCACAGTGGTAGGCAGCAATGTATTACCTGAATGAGGCCTCTTCCCGCTGTATGGACTCCATGGCATTTTGTAACACCCCACACCCTGTTATTTATCCTGCTGCTGCCACCTTCGGAGGACATTTGTTCAAGCCTCTGCCTCATGACAGCAGCTACGTCGGCCAGGGACAGCTGGAGTCCACGTAGCAGGGCGTTGGTGCCTCTGATGGCAGCTTAGTTGTCCTTATTTGGACAGAGACACCTCTGTCCTCCCTCTAGGCTACCTGCCATGGTCTTCATCCCCACCCACAAATGTTTGGCCAGCTCCCACTGGACTTCTACCACTGTCCTCTGAAAGGTGATGTCTGGGTCCTCAGATTTCAGGGCTGTGGCAGAACTGGTTGGTGATGTATGTTGGTAATTGGGTGGTTCATGTGGAGACCTTGCAATGCTTTGTGTCCTACTTGCGACTAGACGTGGTGTCTGGAAGGAACATAGGACATCCCGGAGAGTCTCTTTATTGATGATCTGCAGCTGGTCATCTATGTCATCTGTAAAATCCAGGACAGGAAGGTCAGCAGGAGGTAAGTGTCATCCTCTGCAATGGGATAGTGAAATGTCAATCTTTGAATGTAGTGGCTGTTGACATGGCTCATCATTTACTTGCTACTGGTGGCTCAGTGACATGTTACAAACCACAGGGTGTAGTTGTTTATTATGTGTCGCATTGTGCATCGTACATGGGGCAACCTTTTAAGATATTTTGTGCATTGAGCCCACACCACCATATTCCTTGCAGGCCCCTTGCCTCAGCCATTGATACCATGACAGCACATCATTACATTCCTATTTACCATGGTGGGCATTCCCACAGTAGCGTAATGAGTGTTGTCTCTAATGTGGTGCTTTACTGCACTGGCACCAAGAATGATGACACTAGTGCAGCAAACCAGAGAGAGGTCCATTGCTCACAATGCTTGTGTAATGTTGTCATCTGCCTTTAGCAAGCCCCATACATGTGCTAATTGCATGGCACAGTGCAACCTTTAGGGATTGTCAGCCCCATTAGTTCATCTCTCCCTACATTAGGGATACAGCATATCTGCCACACGCATATATTGGTGTAAGGATGTACGATGTGGATCAATTAATGCATTTTGAGAGTTTGTTATTGTGGCACTAGGGGAGTGGGCAGCATGGATCCACATTGGCAACTATTTGTATGATGGTACTGTTGCATTACGGGCTAGTGACATTGTTCAAGTAGTTCAAGTAGTGCAACATTGATGCCGCTTGTGCCTGTTCTGTTCAATGGATCCACATTGGCAACTATTTGTATGATGGTACTGTTGCATTGCGGGCTAGTGACATTGTTCAAGTAGTGCAACATTGATGCCGCTTGTGCCTGTTCTGTTCAATGGATCCACATTGGCAACTATTTGTATGATGGTACTGTTGCATTACGGGCTAGTGACATTGTTTAAGTAGTGCAACATTGATGCCACTTGTGCCTGTTCTTATGCATGAAGGTGTCTCTTTATACACAACATCAACAATTACCACAACGCAGGCAATCTTGTTACATGGTGAAATTGAAGCTACTTGTACAGCAGCACAAATGATGATTACGGACATGCCCCATATGTTGTATATGTTCACTTTTGTGCCCATTCCCAAATGGTGCATGGAGGTGTGTGAGAGTTGTTGTTGGGCCACAATGTGCGAGCAGAGAAGGACATGTTGCACACTGAGGCCCTGATTTTTTCTAAAGTGGCACAGCTCCGAGCAGCAGCAAAAATAGCTGTTCTGCTCTGTGCCACTTTTGAAACACATGGATGTGCTGTATTTACAGGAATATGGAGCACCTCCGCATTCCGTTTTCCTCAGATTTAAGCTCCCTGCACCAAAGTAGGCATCCTTGCACCATAGTGCAATCTTTTATGGCAATTTGGTATTTCAATGTGTGCTGCAGGATGCAGCACACATAAGAAAAGCAATGACACGAAGAGGAAGGAATGCATTTTGCCTTGTTTTCCCATCCTAACACCACCCCTGCGGAGGTGTTGAATTTAGTCACAGCCACAGCTTAACATGTAGTCTTGGATCTGGGGCAACAACAATATCCAATGGGTATTGTTGTGGCACAACCGCAGCCACACTGATTGCACGCCCCTTTCAGGCAAAGTGCTGCATGTGTAGAGGCCATATTTACAAGGTGGCTTAACACCACGTTGTGAATATGTTGAAGTGCATAGTGCCAGCAGAGCTTCACTAAAAGTGAGGCTGCAGTGGTGATGGGGCCTTTTGATTCTGGCCCTATGTATCCTGATGCAACGCTTTTGCATGCATTCAGTGTGTCCTATGTGCCTCATTCTTCTGGCATTTGTAAAATTCAGGAAAGTCCCCCCTGAAACTTACCATGCATTTGTGGTAGTTTTTGGTAGTCTGCACTGTCCTGTCCTGTGATTCCAGTGACCAACTCCTCTGGGATGACTGCTGCCACCATCTCCTCCAGCTCATCCAAGCCCTTCTGGTGTACAGGACTTCCACCTCTAGGGGATGATTTAACAGCCCCTAGCGCCTCCTCACGCCACATTGGTGTCATTATTTTTATGCTAATGTGGCCCAACGAGGCCGAAATCGCTGTGCCAAATTTACAAAGTGGTGCAATGAATGCATTGTGCCACTTTGTAACCCTTTGCGCTACATTATGCCCGCGCCAGGCATACTATATGCAAAGGGGGCATTCCCCCGTTAGGGAGGGCTGAGAAAATGGGCCAAAAAAATGTAAGAGATTTCTTTGCATCATTTTTTTGGCACTTTTATAACGTGCTCAGAGTAGGCATTAAAATGAGGCACACCATTGCTTACAGTGGGTCTCAATGTGCTTTGCAGGATTAGCATCAAAATATTTGACGCTATTCCGGAAAATCTCCGAACCAGCGTCAAAAATGTTAATGCTAGTTCCTCTAACTACCACTATGGTGTGCCATAAACTAGATATGGTGGCGCTAGGGGGGCGCTAAGAGGTGCTAGAAAAGTGGCGCTGCACTGGGTGCCGTGCCACTTTTCCTAAATCAAACCCCCAGTCTTCAGTGCTGCCTGTTGGTTCCTGGCCAGTTTTTCCTTAGTTCTGCGCTTGTCAGTGCTTCTGAAATCAGTGACAGCCCTGTTCACCTCTGCCACGCTGTTGACTTTATCGAACATTGCTTGCCATACAGCCTCTCTCCTACCTATTGGAAATTTGGAGGTGAAGAAGAGCTGTTGCTGGTGCTCCATCACCTCTCTGACCAACATGACATTCTCCTTCTCACTAAAGCTACACTTCCGCTTCCTCTTCCTCTTCTCCTCATTGGACTTTGCTGGTCCCTCCTGGCTGTTGCTGAGCTGATTGGGATCTCTCTGGGGTATCTCCCAGCCTGCATTTTTCATCTTTTCTCCCTATCTTTTTTTCTTGCTCACTAATGCTTTTAAATATGCTACTAACAAGTTTAGCATCAAAAACGCGGCGCAAAAAGTTCTAACGCCACTTTGACAGCATTAGCATAATTTTTCTTTCTGGCACGTCGTAATGGTTAGCATCATTTTTTTTACGCTAACGTTTTCTTAGCGTCATGGTCCATCATTTTTTAGATGGCGCACGGATGGTGCTAAGAAATGTCATTAGCCCGCTGCAATTCATTTGACGCACAACTGCGCTAGCACAGTTGTGCATCATTTTTCTTAAATCACGGCCATCATTTTTAAAGGTAGGAGTACTGAAGAAACACTTGTGTTTTGTAAATTAGTCACAATTGCACCGACCAAGTTACAATGTGGAGGATCCAAGCAGGCGACATCAGTTATGCGGCTGCAATGTGTCTGCGAACTAGTGCCCAACAGCTACTAAATCGGAGGATCTTTCAAAGGCCCCTTGAGACTAAGTCAGCCACCTGCGAGAGAGAGAGAGAGAGAGGGGAGTATGGCTACACAGACTCCACAGGTCCTACCTGTCACAGTACGTTCCACTAAATAAGGATGAAAACAAGCTGCTGGCATTGAAGCCTTGTGGACGGGCCTTTGGAAGTTGGGATCACCTCTCTAGGGGCTTCGCCCGAGCTGTGCTGAGCTGTCCTCGTGTGGCGCAGCATTGGTCTCCCTTCGGGGCAGTAGGAGGAGCATGATTTTGCTCCTTTGAAGTAGGAAGGACTCTGCTGCATTCAGAAAACGGAGCGCAAGTCCTTTGATGTGTGTACATGGAATGCTGGGCTCAGCTGGGGATCGCAGGCATGTGCTACCATTAATCAGGACTCTGCTGCATTCAGCAATGAAACGTGAATCCTTTGATGTGTTGAGCATGGAGCACCAACTCCTCCAGCAAAAACCACCACTTGTTTAGGGTCACACACCAATCGTAGCAGGCTCAGCTGCTGGACTCACAGAAGAAGTATTTTCTGGCCCTGAGAGTTCGATAACAAAGAGCAGGCCAACAAGCCCTGGGAGAACACAATGAAAGCACAGCAGATAGAAGCAGGCCAACACAGCAAAGCAGTTAGCCAAGTGGCAGTCCCTCCTGGCAGCACCTCAGTCCCCCTGGCATTGTGCAGAGGTAGATTCAACAGTATCTGGTTACAAGTCCAAAAAAGTGCCCTTTTTGATGAGGTTTGGGGTCCAGTACTTATACCCAGTTCAGCCCTCGAATTGGGGGACTTCAAAGAGTAGCCTTTGAAATGCACCAGGCCCCTGCACTTCCTTCTCTGGATCCAGACACTCTACAGGTGGTTATGCAGCCCTTTGTGTGTTGAGAGACACAACCCCATTCAGGTGAGTCATCTCCGCCCTCCCATCTATCCCAGGAAGACCTATCAGCCTGGTCCCACCCAAGCTCCCTTTGTGTATGACTATCTAGATACAATTCACAAAGTTTATCTGTCATCCATCCCCAGACATGCATTCAGAGCCACAGAATGGTTAAAGTGAAAACATGACAACTTTCCAAAAGTGGCATTTTCAGACTTACTATTTAAATCCAACTTCATACTGTTGTGTAGCCATTTTAGCTATAGTTTTATACGCGCTGTTTTAGCAAACTAGGCCTGCCTTTGTGCACTTTAACCTAGACATATTTTATTCAGCTTCATTTTATTATTTTAACATTAGCCACATTTGCGGTCTCGTTCTATTTTCTTTACCTAGCTGTTCTTTGCCTAAGTCAGCACTGCATTCGTAAACAAGACATTTCTTTCTTTAACTCTGTGCTTTATCTCTGTGCTTTATCAAGGCTACAGTAAGTTAGGTTGCTGGCAAAAGTGATATGCCTTGACTCCAGTGTTCACAGAAACATACACACTCTTACGTGGGGATCCTTTCTTGGAACATCAGAGGTTTTATTATAAAAACACTACTTTGACCCATGCACGTTAGAGGGAGATTACAGCAAGATGACCATGACTGTATGCTGATTGCTTCGCTGCTGCTGCCTCTGTAGTCTAGAGGCTTCTTGCTCAGGTATGATGGATAATGTCTTCCCAGGGGGAACCTGAAAGGCAGAATTAGAGCTTAACATGCTGTGCTCTAATATAGCTTAGGTAAGAACTATCTCTACAAACCTTAGTGACAGTATGGTAGCATTATTCTTGTGTTTTACTCTCCTTGTCACAATTTAAACTTTTTGTGCTTCATCGTCCTAGTTATTGCAGCACATGCTTTATTATCTGAGATGCAGTTACTTCAATAAAACCTTATTAAACTATACTCTTCCGTTGATTGTCCTTACATACATGAAACTAATGTAACTGAGAGAAATGGATGAGATCTGAGTGACTACGATTCCCCTGAGTAGTCATGTATGTCATGCACCCGGTTGTCTCAATCATCCCTGCTCTTAGGTGGAAATGTGGCACCGCTAGTTAGTCGGGACAAACCTGGATTAGGACGACAGGCATCACATGGTGCGGTATCAGACTCAGTCCCCCGCAGTACAGGTGATTCTGCCGCCCGAATCTAGTAGTCTCATTAGGATGATGAGAACCTATGCGACATGGCACCACCAACTTTTGGTCAGGCACTAATGTTTGGGTCCTCCTGAGTATTTATGTCTCACTATATGCAAAAGACACCTCAGTACTATATTCAGAGACGTCTGTGGTACTGAGGATTTTTTGCTCCTCAGCTAAGTAGGGAGTACCTAACTATCACTGTAGGTTGTTCAAGCTTGAACTCTAAAAGGATAATCCCCATTTGGTGTTCTTATCTCTGAATAAAATTTACCATTGATCATGGCAAGCCCGCATTGGATAGCAATTGCAGTTAATACACGACCACCCCTTACTGCACATTTTTTGACACATGGCCTAACAGCCCAGGGGAGTCCAGTTACATTTGTACTTGAAGGTCATGCAGCATACAGAACAGAAATGTTCTATTCTTGGGTCACATTTCCAGCAGCTGATGGGAACACAAATACAGTTCACCACTATACACCGGCAAACATGCCTGCACAATATAGAGTTTATGCATATTTAGAAATACCACTATCTTATCAAGACCATAATAATTGGCTTGATGGCGCTCCACCACACACAATCCTACATGTTAGGTTAGGTCCTCTAAGTAATGATGATCCTACCTGGTCTTTATTGGCCACATATACACTGCACCCTGATGCATCAACCTTGGTGGTAGCTGAGGTTCGCCGCTTATATACTGAGCTTACGGCAATATACAGACTATTAGTACAGTTTGTAATGCAAACATTAAATGCAAACCCAGCGTGTGCTGCCCCGGTGCAACCACATGCAGCAACGCCAGGCATTAATCCTGCTACTGTACATTCGATCATGGGTAAGGTACCCACCAAACGGGAAGAGATTCTGTTTTGGTTAGCTCAAAAAATAAATGCACTGGAAGCAGTATTTCCCCATATGGGACCTCAGGATAAGCATAGGATATAAACTACGTGCTTGCCATTTGTGATGGTTCCCACAGTAGATAACTGCAATACTTGGGGCACGGTATATGCCACGTTCTATACATCGACACTTGCTAATCTTCAGGAAGTATTAAAACAAATTCAAGATGGATACGGGGCTGCCCCCGGCCCTAGCCTTGGGGATGCAACTCATGGGTAATTTTGCCACTGTATCTTCCATTATACCAAGTAACCTTAAAGGGGAAGCAGTAGCACTAGCAGTGCGAATGCGGCTCCGGGACGTTCCTGTACAGGATCAAGAATGCGAGCTGCCAAAGATTATTGCAGAGACCTGTTCTAGTATTGGTCGAGATAGTCTGGGGAGCAGGCCCATAAAACCACAATTTCAGAGTAAATCTAATAAAGATTCTACCAAGCAAGCACCTGAGGGTTCTAAAAAACACTGGGTTAAAAAAAAAACACCTAAAAAAGGAAAGGGGAGAATCTCCGCATTCAGAGACCCCTCAGAATAGATATAATCCCAGAAATAGAGATAATATAAGAAAGCCTGACAGATATCAATATACTGATTCACGCCAATCACGTTCCTTTTAGGACTCACCGGAAAAATGCAGTGAGAGAGATGGGCCGTCAGAGTGGAGAAGTGAGTATGTGAAACTGAGACAGGAATCACAACGCTCAACATCTGTTAAAAAAGAAGAGAAACTTCAGAAACAAAAAACTCCAATTTAAAAAGAAAAAAAGTGCCAGCAGTTGCGATTCGTCTTGCAACTCAGGTAGAGAGCTCTATTGTAAAACAATTTGTGAGCACTAGCTCTGCTAGACAGCACAGCAGAGGTCACAATAGTTCACCAGAATCTTCAAGAGCATCTGGGGGTGTTACAACTGATGACTTCCTACAAATTGAAACAGGGTGTACAAAGTAACGATACAGTTAGAAGGAGACATTGAACGCACAATATCTATGATATTTTACTGGCCGAAAATGATTGGCCACATTAATTTGTCTGTACTTGCTCATATGGAGAAGAGGTTATCAAACCTTCTTTCTCGCCTCTTGTTCCCGATGAGCTGGTAGAATGCTATGCCATTGATTGGGCATTAGCTCAGGCACCCGCGTTATACTGCAATCACGTAGGATGGGATAAAGATTCCACATGAACATCAACCTCAACCCCAATAAACAGTAAAACATGATGCTATAGCACCTATGAGGGAAGTCCTCACAGAACTAGAGTACCAGAGCATAATCGAACCATTTGTCTCACCAATGAATAATCCCTTATTCCCTGTAGCTAAACAGGACCATTTTTACAGAATAGTCTTAGACTACAGACACTTAAATAGTCATACACATACATATGCTATACAAAATTCTCATAGCACAGCCTTTATGAACAACATAGTGCGCAAAAAATACAAAACAACATTGGATATTTCCAATGGTTTCTTCTGCCAAAATCTAGCACCTGAGAGTAGAGACTTAACAAGTTTCGGTGCACTAGGCTCCCAGAAAAAATTCTGTTGTTTACCACAGGGGTACAAGGACAGTCCAGGGCTGTTTGCAGCTCGTGTAACTTCAATATTGCACGATATTGACCCTGAAACATTGTCCTATGTAGATGATATCTAGCTTACGGACGATGAATTACTGCAACATCTAAGATAAGTAGCCCGCATTGTTGTATGGTTTGCCGAATTCTGCTATAAATTTAACTTCAGAAAAACAAAAATAGCCTTCCTTAGTGTCCTGTTTCTGGGATACGAATTATCAAGTGAAGGAAAGAGCCTAGCGCCATAATTCTTAGAAAAATGTGCACAGTTACAACCCCCAAATACTATTAAAAAACTCCAGTCACTATTGGGTTTTCTAAATTTTGGCAGAATTTATATTCCAGATTATGCATCATGTATCAAACCCTTATATGACTTGATACGTCCTGACTTTTCAAATAAATTCTGGACAATCGAACACAAACGCATTCTCAGAGCATTACAAGACATGCTTGCAGCAGAACACCTACACACCTGGGACAATAAAACACATCTGGTCATCAGAGTAATTGCTGGTGCCATTGGTTTCACCTATGTAACATTCAATAAGGTTGAGACAGTCTTGGTTGCATACAAATCACATTTGTACTCTACAGCAGAACAATGTTTTGCTCCCACTGAGAAAATTCTTACTGCTGTTCAGATGGCTGCCATTAAAGAGAGACCACTAGCCCAGGAGAAACACATTACTGTTGTATCTCCAATCCCATCCCTTGATGCTGTTAACAAACCTAGCATTCCAAATGCCAAAGCATTACATCCACATTGGATCCAATGGGCAACGTCCCTGACAGCCACTGATGTTGACTATATTTTTTACCCAAAATTACAAACTCAAGAATTTTTTAAATATGAACTAGAATACCCAGTTCTGGCAAATGCATTGCCAATATCAAAGAGTCATGTACACTGATGGCTCAGCACAACCTACTATAGGCATGAAGTATCAATACTCTGCTGCTTGCGCAGTTGCAGGCGGCTATATGGAGGGTAGTAAATTCTATCCACAACATACCTTTATGCAAACCCAGGGGATTGCAATGCTCAACTAGCAGAGCTAAGGGCTCTGGTGATGGCAAAGGAACATAAGGATCCTGACTAGCTAACACTGATTGTCTGTGATTCGCACTATTGTGTCCAGCCCTTCAATGAATAATTACTGGTGCCAGAATGGGTTCAGAGATTGCAAAGGTAACACCATCAAACACAGACTTCTGTGGGGGGAAAGTAGAGGACCTGAAGGAAATGCTACCAAATGTCCAGGTTGTACATCCCCTCGGACACCAGTGCGTTGGAATACACGTTGCTGGGAATACACTGGCTGATGAAGCAGCCAAATCAGCAGTAGCTACGGCTTCTGTTGCTGCAGTAACTCATTCTTGGACGAAACCGGACGATGAAATATGGGCTCCCGTGACAGCCACGGCTGAAGGCACGCCTTTGCCAAAAGCATATCCTGCTAAATATTCCTACCGGATGGCAGACTTGTTTTCCGCCATAGCTATAATCCCATGTGTGGGTAATCACAAGATTCCCAACGAATCACGAAGACCAGAGTTGATCAAAGCAGCACATGAGGGAGTTGTTTCTGCTCATGCTGGTGTGGCAGCTACAATATCATTGTTGCAAGCTCATTATTGGTGGCCAGGTCTACACAAACAGACCAAGCAGTATGTTCTTTGTTGTGATATCTCCCAACAAATTCAGGGGTCCACCGTCAAACACCCACCGCAGACACCTCTCCTAATTTCTAACAAACCATTACAATGTGGGTCCCTTGACACCTGACAGTGCATACAGATTTCTATGGGTATGGCCACAACGCTCAGCTGACGCTCAGACTGTTATTAAAGATTTGCAAGTCTTTATCTGCACATATACAGTTGCGACTTTCCACTCGGACCAGGGCCCTGCTTTCACCTCAAGGGCATTCAGGGACACCATGGCTTTGTTAGGGATCCAACTCCGTTACTCGTCTTCATTTCATGCCATGGGAAATAGTGTCATGGAGTGACGAAACTGAGATTTAAAGCAATCCTTAACAGCCAGAGTACTAGGTACGGGTCATAGTTGGTTTAATCACCTGTATGGAGTCTAGAGAGCACTTAATAATCTGCCTTGAAGGTCCCTGGGGGGGTCGTACTTCATACGAGTGCCTGTTTGGAACTCAAATGTATGTTCCAGATCTTGATGGTCCTGGCATAGAGGTGGCAGAAACACCTTTTGACATAAATGAACGTGTCACTAACTTGCAGGAATTACAACAGTTTTGTGATGACAACGCTTCTGCCTGTGCTGCATCCTTAGGAATTAAGGATGTACCAATAACATCTACCAGCTGGATTCCAAAGGCTGGGGATCTAGTACGTCAAAAAGTTGCTGTGAAAAAGGAATTTGGTCCTTCCTATCGTGCACCGGTTACAGTCCTGGGAATACATGGTACCAGATCTGTTATTCTACCACCGCAGCCTGGTTCTAAACAAAACCACTTTGTCTCCATCGACAATGTCAAGTTACACCATGTGGCCGATCCTGAACAGCAGACCAAGAGGAACAACCAGTAGTACCTGCATACCTCTCACTGGTCAAGAAGTCCCTCTACAAGTTTTGAGCAGCAACGCTGACATCTCTCTGAGCTTGGGGAGGGTGGGAAATGATCTTTCATTAGCTCCACTAGCATCTTTTACAACAAGCAACACAGAAAATGTTGACCGATCATTCTCAAATTCTACACAAACGGATGGCATCGTCAGTTACGAACCACCGCGGGAAACTACAGTTAGTTCTCCTCTTCAGAATACAACTCCATTTTTTGCACGAACTGCTTCTGGATACTTTGCCGATATCAATGACACTTTCTCTGGCTCATCTGCCTCCTCTGCATCTGAACTGTCAAAAACACGTAAGCTGATAATTTGGCTCCACCAAATTGCTTTGTTCTCCAGTGGAACTATCTGTGGCTATTCTTGGCTATATTAGCTTTCCTCCTTTGGATTGGCTTTGTTGTTACTTTCTTTCTACTAGAACATGGTCATTACCTTTCTGAACTACCAACAGATGAACTGGTGGATGAGGTCCTGAAACCCCATTTTTCTTCGCACAAAGTCTGCAGAGATTTGTCTTTCGTGAACATTTCCGCTATAGCAATTCCTGATGCGATTGTTTGGGATAAAGTCACAGTTGATGTATACGACCTGATGGAGGTCATTCAAATACCATATATGTTTAAAATTCCTATGAATGATATAATAATACCCGGAGTTGTTTCTGGTGACTGGGATGTGAAAACAGTTGATTCTATGATGACTGAGTTGCAGTATTATAGTGTATTTGAAAGTGAGTACGTTTATCAATCTAAAGAAAATTATGGAGACATGTTCTGTTATAATTATTATGGACATCATTTCATTCACAGAGCAAGTACCCCGAAAACTATTTTAATTACACACAATGGGAACATTGTTCAACTCCTCCACAAGGAAGTTCTAAAACATATTCTGAAAAATGTACATATTTTTCTTGGCACAATGTTAAAAATGCTGAGTAATATTATTTCAAATTGCCATTGATGGAAAATGTACATATATTATTGACTGATACAAAATTCATTTATTTGGATTCCTTTGTTTCCCGGTTGGCTGTAGAAGGCTACGAATATTGGTTGAAGTTGATTGCCTTAAAAAGTGCGTGGGGAAAAAAACATTGGCAAATAAGGGGAAAGGAAGCTTTATTTCGAGCATGCCTGATACCTGTTCAAATGATATTTTTAAATGAAACTGTACAGCAGACAAGTTGTTTAGGCTTAGTAAAGATTAAGGATTTGAATGTGCCCAGTATTCCTGCCCAAGCAAAGGTTTACAAATGGCAAAAGTTTATCAATGCACCTGAACATCAGCTCGATGAATGGGTCCAAAAGGGCACTTTTAATGCTTCACTTTCAAGTCTTGGTGGGTGATTATTGTGGCCAATAGATACCAATGGGTGTCATAAATGTGTTGTAAACTCCACTGGGGTTTTAGAAGAATTAGGCCTGACCCTCGCTAAGTGTCATCTGAAAACGCGGGTATAGTGACGACATACAGTGTCGGGAAACTATGCCAGCAATGGTTGAAGAGTTCCTCACTAGATGCTGTTAAAGAACACCTCAGTCTCCTGTCTAATAATACTGACTTACAGGATTTCCTGTTAGGCCCCAGGAAACAACGCAGAAAGCGCTTCTTATATGCAGTATATAATGAAATTTGGAAGCTTTCTCAACAAGAAGCTGCTGCCCAGTTAAGGCAAATAGACCAGAAAAATTTACAGAAGTCATTAGCTGTTGCAGATACTGGGATTAGTACCCTATCCGACCAGATATACACCTTAAACAATCTTGTTTCCTATGCAATGGACATAGGCCCTCATTACAACCCTGGAGGTCGGTGGTAAAATGTCGGTAAAAGCGCCAACAGGCCGGTGGTAAAAAAAAATGAATCACGACCATGGCGGAAGCTGTCAACATAGACAGCCACTTTAACACTCCGACCACCACAGCGGTACAAACAAACACCGCGGCGGTAACAGCCAACAGACAGGCGAAAGACAATGTACCGCCCACAGTATTACAACAGGCCAATCCGCCACCTTTTCCGGGGCAGTTTCCCCTCGAACAAAAACACAGCGGAAACAGGACTTGGAAGGGAAAACGCTCACCTCTACACACCCCACGAGGAACCAGGACGCGATGGAGCCGGTGACGTAGACCACAGTGAGTACTGCACCTACGACACAGGGGAGGGGAGAGGGAAAAGAGAGTGACACACACATGCAAAACAAAACACCCCCACCCTCACCCACTACAACACACACACTAATACATGTTAACACATTACAGTTACACCCCCCAACCCCCCTGGAAGAATGTAAAGACAAAAGGAAATTATTGTAACAATTGTAATCAATTAAAATCCAGTACTCAAAAATATACATACACTATAAACAAATATATACACCAATAATACAAGTCCAGGTATTGCACCATTTATAGTCTGTGGACCACTGGGCCCAAAATGAATGGGCGAGGCCCACACTCGATACCCGATCAAAAGGGAGAGAACACTGCAGGGGCATCAGATAGAAATACAACAGGCACCTCAGGGGGAAGGGAAGGGGGGGCACCTCAGCCGGATGAGTGCACGACGCCAGATCCATGAGGGGGCTCAATGCCCACTGCTATATCCTGAGGAGTGCAAAGCCACAGTCTCTAAAGTCTCTCCAATGGGTGGGTTGCCCACTGCTTTGTCCTGGGGAGTGCAAAGCCACAGTTTCTCAAGTCTCTCCAGTGGGTGGTTTGCCCACTGCTTTATCCTGGGGAGTGCAAAGCCACAGTCTCTCAAGTCTCTCCAGTGGGTGGTTTGCCCACTGCTTTATCCTGGGGAGTGCAAAGCCACAGTCTCTCAAGTCTCTCCAGTGGGTGGTTTGCCCACTGCTTTATCCTGGGGAGTGCAAAGCCACAGTCTCTCAAGTCTCTCCAGTCGGTGGTTTGCCCACTGCTTTATCCTGGGGAGTGCAAAGCCGCAGTCTCTCAAGTCTCTCCAGTGGGTGGCTTGCCCACTGCTTTATCCTGGGGAGTGCAAAGCCACAGTCTCTCAAGTCTCTCCAGTGGGTGGTTTGCCCACTGCTTTATCCTGGGGAGTGCAAAGCCACAGTCACTCAAGTGGATAACAGTCTCCACTGGTTCTGGAGGCGTCTTTGTGCCCAGAGAGCTTCATCCTGCCAAGGACAGAGGTAGTGGATCTGAATCTCCACTGGTTCTGGAGAGGGCTTTGTGCCCAGAATGATTCATCCTGCCAAGAACAGAGGTAGTGGATGTGAATCTCCACTAGTTCTGGAGGGGGCTTTGTGCCCAGAGTGCTTCATCCTGCCAAGGACAGAGGTAGTGGATATGAATCTCCACTGGTCCTGGAGGGGGCTTTGTGCCCAGAGTGCTTCATCCTGCTCGTGGCAGCCTAAGGAGCGGCGGTGCTTGTGGCGCTCATTGGCCTGCGGTGCTGGTGGGTGGCTCAGTGAGCGTGCTGGTGGCGGCGGTGTCCTTGGCAGCAGTGCTGGTGGCGGCGGTGTCCTTGGCTGCGGTGCTGGTGGCGGCGATGTCCTGGGCAGCGGTGCTGATGGCGGCGGTGTCCTGGTCAGCTGTGCTGGTACCAGTCTTGTCCGCCGTGCAGGTTGGCGGGGACTTCCCTTTCTTTCTGTGCCCCTTCCCCACCTTGGATGGTGGAGCAGCTTTCTTCCCACACCCAACTGTAGTTCTAGGAGGGCCCTTGGTGGCAGGTGGTTTACCCTTCTCCCTCCAGGCAGTGGCCAACTTCCTATGCTTCTGAGGTAGGGGACTGTCCGTGGTCTGGCTCCTTGGCACACTGGCTGCCCTGTTGCTTGGCGCAGTCTAGAAGCCGGTTACTGCTGGCACCACTGATGTGGTGGCTGAGGTGCTGGGTTGGGACCTGGAAAGGCGGGCCCTAGGGGACTGAAGGGGTGGGGGAGGTGAGGGGAAGAGGTCAAGGTTGGACAGGAAATGTTTTTTAGACACTCGGACTGGTAGATGGAAGGGGTTTGGGAGTCGAGGAAGAGGTAGTGGTTGTAGGAGGTGTACGTTTGCTGCCTTTGGGTGAAGGTGCATGGGCTGGAGGCTGTCGTGAGGTGGATGGCTGCTGGGTGGGTGTGTGACTGCAGTTGTGTACCTTGGGAGGTGGGCTCACAGACACACTGGGAGAGGACACAGGGGATGTGTGAATGGTAGTGGGGGTGGTGAGTGCACGTGAGCGGTGTGTGGTGAGGGGTGTGCTGGTGAAGGACATAGTGGATGAAGATGTAGTGCATGCAGGTGTGAGTGGAGACGTGACAGGGAGGGAGGAGGGAGACGGGGAGGAGGGGGATACATTGAAGGCAGTGGCTGTTGGTATGTCTGCGTGGGTATGATGCTTGTGTGAGTGCCTGTGGGATGTGT
Organism: Pleurodeles waltl; assembly: GCF_031143425.1. Classification (NCBI taxonomy): domain Eukaryota; kingdom Metazoa; phylum Chordata; class Amphibia; order Caudata; family Salamandridae; genus Pleurodeles; species Pleurodeles waltl. The sequence continues at coordinate 1,005,238,251 of NC_090440.1, read as the reverse complement.
GGTGCTTATGTTTGCCAGAGCTTTCCTTGTGTGTTGAGGTGTGTGCATGCTGGTCTGATGGTGTGCTTGGGATAGGCTGAGGTACAGGGGTTTGGGTCTGGGTGGAGGAAGTTGGAGGGGGAGGCTGGACACAGGGACAATGGCTGCCATCAGTGCTGAGGCCAGAGTCTGAAAAGCTCGTTGTTGGGCTGCCTGACCAGAATTAATGCCCTCCAGGTATGCATTGGTCTGTTGCAACTGCCTCTCTACACCCTGGATGGCATTCAGAATGGTAGACTGCCCAACACTGAGGGATCTGGGAAGGTCAATGGCCTCCTCACTGTTGGGCAGCAGGGCTGACAGCGGCAGGGGCTGAGGTGCCTGGGGCAAAGGAGATGCCCAACCTCCTGGATGAGCGGCCACGGGGTACACGCTGAGGGGCTGCTGGGAGGGTGGTGCTGGTAGGGGGGGTGGCAGCTGTACCTGTAGATGCGGGGGTCACAGAGGGGCCCGCCACCACAAGGGAGCTCCCATCAGAGGAGGAGTCCTGGTCTCAGCTCCTGTCCCCGCTGTGGAGCTCCCCTCGCCCTCCATCCCACTGGTGCCTTCAGACTCCATTGTCTCGCCCTCCAGGGCCATGTGGGATGCAGCTTCCCTCCTGCTCCAGTGCCACTGCTCCTCCGCCTGATGATGCTATTGCACACAAGAACAGGGAGACCAAAAAAAAGGGGTGGAAGACAGAAGAAAGACATGTTGAGTGCATGCAATACTGCTACCGTTGGCAGACACTACAGACACAGAAGACCTCTGCACTATGCAGTGCACTTAGAGTTCCCTAATTTATCACAGGGTACAAGGCCTATGCCCTATTGATGCACACATGGAGGTCACACGAGCCTGACTAGGTGTAGTTGGCTCTAAACACTGGTGGGGTCAGGTGCCACATGGCCTGCCTTACGAAGGGACCTTGCCTACAAAACTCGCCCTGGCCTAGGGGATCCCACAGCCCACCTCCCCCACCCGACACCTTGTAATGTGCGCTAAATCAGCTGAATGAGAGTGTACTCACCCCCTTGTGGCTGCTGTGATGCTCTCTAGCGCCCATCCAACTCCGGATACGCCACCGCCAGGATCCGGAACATCAGGGGGGTCATGGTGCGACGGGCACCCCTCCCACGTTGGGAGGCCATCCCCAGCTGGGCCTCCGCCGTCTTCTTGCTCCAGCAGCGAATGTCCTCCCATCTTTTCCAGCAGTGGGTGGTCCGTCTGTGGTGGACCCCCAGGGTCCGGACTTCCTTGGCGATGGCACGGAAAATATCCTTCTTCCGGTGGGTGCTGACCTATAGGAATAGTACAGGGAAAAAGGAGAAGATATAACCGTCCGGACCGTCACAGTCATTGGCCCGCGTTCCTACCCTTGCCATGACGCACATGCACTCACCGTCGTTTCATGCACGCCTCATTCTCCCCCCCCCTGTCTTCCATCCACACCACTCCACACAGGCATTGCCCATACAGCATGCTCACAGTGTACTTACCTGTTTGTCTGTAGGACCGTAGAGTAGCGTGTACTGGGGGAGGACCCCATCCACTAGTTTCTCCAACTCCTCCGTGGTGAAGGCAGGGGCCCTTTCCCCAGACACATGAGCCATTGTCTCTTCCAGACTGAGGTCACAGCAGCACTTGCAGTGTAGGTCCTCTCCTGTCAAAGATCAGGTATCAAGTGAGTGAACAGATAGAAAATGGCAGTCACGTCCGCAGCGGTGCATACCGTCACCGCCGGCGTACATCGTCCTTGGCTCCTGGGACCTATAGGGTCCAATGTTAACCAATGCAGGATTGCGCCACAGTCTTCGACCGCCTACCGCGACGGTGTACAACGCCAGTGCAGTTACCTTATATCTCCTTGTCCCACATTACAGGTCAGGCAGCTGCCATTTCAGGGGGCCACCTGGCATTAATTTTAAATGTGTCACACATATCTAGGCCTTGCACACACATTAAGAGTGGGACATAGCAGATTGAAAAATATGTGCAATAAAGTAGTGTTTTAATACTCAGTGTTGGCTGACCCTCTGCTTGCTGTTTTCCTCCATAGAGCATGTCCGCTGGGGCAGGTGAGGAGATGGCGGCATCCTCCGGTGTACAGACCGCTGGTGGACCTGTTGACAATGGAAGAGTTACATGTAATTGTCACCTACAGACTGGACCGTGCCACAATCCAGGAACTGTGTGCCCAGTTGGAGCCAGACCTGATGTCAGCTATCCACCATCCCACAGGTATCCCCCCTCTAGTGCAGGTGCTGTCAGTACTCCATTTCCTGGCAAGTGGGTCTTTTCAGACGACAGCGGCCATAGCATCAGGGATGTCCCAGACTAAGTTTTCCAATGTGTTCTCCAGAGTGTTGTCTGCCCTGCTGAAACACATGCGCAGCTACATCGTTTTCCCTCAGGTGGAGGATTTGCCTACAGTGAAAGGTGACTTCTTTGCCCTGGGACATATCCCCAACATCATAGGTGCCATTGATGGGACACATGTGGCCTTGGTCCCTCCGCAGGAGTGAACAGGTGTACAGAAACCGGAAAAGTTACCATTCTATAAATGTGCAGATGGTGTGTTTGGCTGCCCAGTACATCTCCCATGTGAACGCCAAAATTCCTGGCTCAGTGCATGAAGCTTACATTCTGAGGAATAGCAGCATCCCTTATGTGATGGGGCAACTCCAGAGGCACCGTGTGTGGCTATTAGGTGAGGACATGGACCCTATACAGTGTGACTAGGTGTCTGTGGTTGTCCCTAAGGGTTAGTGTGTGTCTGACAGTTGTACCTCGACATTTGCAGGTGACTCTGGGTACCCCAACCTGTCATGGCTACTGATCCCAGTGAGAAATCCCAGGACAAGGGCAGAGGAATGCTACAATGAGGCCCATGGGAGAACTAGGAGGGTTATAGAGAGGACCTTCGGCCTCCTGAAGGCCAGGTTCAGGTGCCTCCATATGACAGGTGGTTTCCTATTCTACTCACCAAAGAAGGTGTGCCAGATCATCGTTGCCTGCTGTATGCTTCACATCTTGGCTTTGCGACGACAGGTGCCTTTTCTGCAGGAGGATGGTCCAGATGGAGGTGTTGTGGCAGCTGTGGAGCCTGTGGACAGTGAAGATGAGGAAGCAGAAGAAGAGGATATCGACAACAGAAACACGGTGATTCATCAATACTTCCAGTGAGACACAGGTAAGAAGACATCACTGCCTGCTACATCTGATACACTTGTTCTACCTCTCATCTGTCTGTCACTTTCACCCAGTGTATGGACCCTGAGTTGTCACTTTCCCTTTCGATTTCACAGATGTGGGTCCCACTGTGTGACATCTGCTTTGTTTCCTCATGGACTAGAGCTGTGTAACAAAGGTATGTTGACAATACAATGGATATATCATTTTTCCCCAGTTATTACAAATACACATTTTTGAAAGCACAGACTGACTACAGATATTTTTGTGACTTAAGGGTGTTTATTTAAGTGCTTAATAGTGGAGGGGGTTGTAAAATGGTCATGGGTGATGGTGGAGGAATGTCCATGGCAGAGTCCAGTCTGTTAGTCTCACAGGTGCATTGTCCAAAGGGGCATTGGAAGTGGAGCTGGGGCAGTTGATGGATGGACAGGGTGACAAAGTGGGACAAAAGGATGACAATCAGGGTGGTCTCATTTCTTGGTGGGGGTCTTGGCATTGTTCTCTGTCTTTGTTCTGGATCTCAGGTACCGTTTGCGGGGTGGTTCTCCATCTGCAGGGGGTGGGGTGCTGGTGTCGTGGTCCTGTGGCAGTGCCTCCTGTCCACTAGCGCCGGCAGAGGTGGTGGGCAGTTCATCATCCAGGCTACTGTCAGGGGCCCCTTGTTGTGCCACAGTGTCCCTCCTGGTGTTCACGAGTTCCTTCAGCACCCCTACAATGGTGCCCATGGTGGTATTGATAGATTTGAGTTCCTCCCTGAACCCCAAATACTGTTCCTCCTGCAGCCGCTGGGTCTCCTGAAACTTGGCCAGTACCGTTGCCATCGTCTCCTGGGAATGGTGGTAGGCTCCCATGATGTTGGAGAGGGCCTCGTGGAGAGTGAGTTCCCTGGACCTGTCCTCCCCCTGTCGCACAGCAGCCCTCCCAGTTCCCCTGTGTTCCTGGGCCTCTGTCCCCTGAACCGTGTGCCACTGCCCCCAGGTCCCTGCTGTTGTTGGGTTGGTGGGTTAGCCTGGGTTCCCTGTAGTGGTGGACACACTGCTGCTTGACCTGTCCTGGGGACAGAGATATGGGCCCGCTGGGTGGGTGCTGTGCTGGTGTTTCCAGAGGGGGGAGGCTCTGTTTTGGATTGTGCTAGTGTGAGGGGAACCGACTGTCCCGAGGTCCCAGATGGGCGGGGCTGGTCATCTAGATCCAGTTGGACAGAGCTGCTGTCATCACTGTGGGCCTCTTCTCCGGGGGGAGTGGACATGTCTGAAACCTCCTGTCCGGTGACGTTGGGTAGGGGTCCTGCAGGGGTGTAAAGGCATAATTATTGCATTTGTGTGTGCCATGGTGTGCAATGGTGGGTGACTCTATACCCCAGTGCTTGCATTCTTGTGTAGGACCTTGTGTGATAATTGTTTAGGGGTGTGTGTGGGTATGTGCATTGGCCATGCATTGGTGATGGGTATCCATGTTTTGGTGTTGCATGCAAGGCTTGGTGTTGGGATGGGTGGGTTGTGATAGTCGGACATATGTGAGGAGTTGAAGTACTGAAAGATTTGACTTACCAGAGTCCATTCCTCCAGCTAATCCTGCAAGGCCCTCAGGATGCAGTATAGCCAAGACCTGCTCCTCCCATGTTATTAGTTGTGGTGGAGGAGGTGGGGGTCCGCCGCCAGTCCTCTGAACAACGATGTGGTGTCTTGACACCACGGAACGTACCTTCCCTCGTAGGTCATTCCACCTCTTCCTGATGTCATCCCTAGTTCTTGGGTGCTGTCCCACTGCGTTGACCCTGTACACGATTCTGCGCCATAGCTCCATCTTCCTAGTTATGGTGGTGTGCTGCACCTGTGATCCGAATAGCTATGGCTCTACCCGGATGATTTCCTCCACCATGACCCTGAGCTCCTCCTCAGAAAACCTGGGGTGTCTTTGCGGTGCCATGGGGTGGTATTGGTGATGTGTGAGGCGGTGTGTGTTGTGATGTGTGGGGTGATGTTTAGGGGTGTGTGGTGTTTTGTGCGTGGATGTGTATGTGTGATGGTGTTGTGTGTCTCTGTATGGTGGGGTTGTCTTTGCTGTGCTGTCTCTCTGGCCTTCGTCTAAATTTCTGGTCGTAAGGCTTTGTGGGTGATGTGGGTGTGTGTTTTATATTGTATTGAGTGTGTGGTGTGTGTATGTGTATCAGGTGTGTGTATTTGGAATTGTCCAATGTGGTAGTGTTTTGTAAATGTGTGTGTATTGTGAGCATGGCGGTGTGTACCGCCAATGGAATACTGCGGTTGAAAGACCGCCGTGTGGATTTGTGGGTCGTGATAGTGTGGGCGTATTCCTATTGGCGAGACGGTGGAGGTTTTGTTATCGCCAGTTTATCACTGACCTTTGGTGTGGCGGACTTGTGTGGGTGTCTGGATTTTGGCAGATTCCGAGCTGTGAGTCGTAATAGCTGTGGCGGAATTCTGCGGCCACGGTGGTGTGTTGGCGGTCTTCTGCACGGCGGTAAGCGGCATTTACCGCCAATGTTGTAATGACCCCGTAGTCCATAACGACAATTCCTTTTTACACCATGGACAGAGTCAACTAAGATCCATTATGCAGTTAGGTTCACTACAAACACTGAAAGCAGGTCGCGTTCCCTGGCAACACATCAGCATGAGGGACATATTTTCTACATTTAATTTAACGTGACTACAACAACTAATGGCTAAAAAGGAAGCAACATGTCATGTTAAATATTGAAAAATTGGAAAAGTTGCCTTTTACTGTGGCTGAAATACCATCTGCTGAGTGGTTAATACATGGGGTTATCAATCTGCCTATTTCAACACTTCAATTCACAGCCTGCTTTAAACACATTCCAGTGGGCAGATATGGGAGGCTAGGAGATAGTTACATACATGAGGTGTGAGAGCTGCCCTTCGCATACAAATGTCTTAGTGGCATGAAAGAGGTCTTTCTTAGCGGTAGTGAATACGAGACTTCTGTCAGCCATTCTATGGTTTGTAAACAGCTGTCCTTGCATGGGGCGTGCAACACTTCAGCAGCAAACTTGGCTTGTTATCTGAAGGGAGTCCCAGTCCCCTTGAGGGTGTGTTTGCTACAGGAAGTTGTTTATGAGTTGCCCTTTGTGGATTATGCAGCTCTAATTTCACTGTTGGGTACACCACGGAATGCTGCCGCCTCGGCTGGTGCTCAGGCTTTGGAACACGAATGCTCCTTGGTTTTTCTTGGCGATTAACTTCCTACTTTATCACCTGCCGAAGTGGAAGATTTTCTACCCTCAATTGTTCCGGATTCAATTGACAAATTTAAAAATGACCCTGACTTTTGAAATTTGGCTTTCTCAACTCCACTATTAACATTTTAAATTGTCCTTTTAATACATGCTCAAGTGTCTATTGACTTGTCATTGACATTATGCTTTAAGATGCATTTTAGTGGCTTATATATATCAGATTAGGCTTTGAACCACCTTTGAACCGGCAAGGGGAGGGTGTTTTGTAGCCGTTTCAGCTATAGTTTTATACACGTTATTTTAGCAAACTAGGCCTGCCGTTGTGCACTTTAACCTAGATATATTTTATTCAGCTTCGTTTTATTATTTTAACATAAGCCATATTTGCAGGCTTGTTTTAGTTCCTCTATCTAGCTGTTCTTCACCTAGTTCAGCACTGCGTTCTTAAACAAGACATTTCTTTCACTCTGTGCTTTCTCAAGGCTACAGTGAGATAGGTGGCCGGCAAATGGGGTACACCTTGTCTCCAATGTTCACAGAAACATACACACTCTTACGTGTGTATCCTATCTTGGAATATCAGATGTTTTATTATAAAAACACTACTTTGACCCATGCACATTAGAGGGAGATTCCAGCCAGATGACCACAACTGTATGCTGATTGCTTCGCTGCAGCTGCTTGTTTAGATTAGAGGCCTCTTGAACAGGTATGAGGTATGATGTCTTCCCAGGGGGAACCTGAATGGCAGAATTAGAGCTTAACATGCCGTGCTCTAATATAGCTTAGGTAGGAACTATCTCTACAAACCTTAGTGACAGTATGGTAGCATTAGTCTTGTGTTTTACTCTCCTTGTCACAATTTTAATCTTATTGTGCTTCATTGTATTAGTTATTGCAATACATGCTTTATTGTCTAAGATGCAGTTACTTCAATAAAATCGTATTGAACTATACTCTACCTCTGACTGTCCTTGCATATGTGAGACTAATGTAACTGAGAAAAACGGATGAAATCTGAGTGACCACGATTCCATTGAGGAGTCATTTATGTGATGTGCCTAGTTGCCCCAATCATCCCTGCTCTTGGGTGGAGATGAGGCACTGCTAGTTAGCCAGAACAAACCCAGATTAGGCCGACAGGCGTCACATGGTGCGGGATCAGACTCAGTCAAAAGCAGTACAGGTGATTCTGCCACCCAAATCCAGTAGTCTCTTTAGGCTAATGAGAACATACGCAACAATACGTTGTGATTTTAAATAATGAGTCCAAAGGCACCAAATATCTATCTTTCCCCAGTCGGAGGTTACACTTAAAGAATGCTTCAAGGTAACCCCAATGCTAACCCAAGGGAGAGATATGCCTTTTAGTAGTGAAAAAACTAATTTAATAGTTTTTACTATCAGGACATGGTAAACTTAAAAGTGCATATCCAACTTTTTAAATACGCTAACCAGGGCAAACCTTAGGGGTGACTTACATGTACTAAAAAGGAAGGTTTGGGCCTGGAAAGTGGGTACACCTGCCAATGCGACACAGCAATTTAAAATGCACATGCAGGCTCTGCCGTGGCAGGCTCGAGACATGTTTAAAGGGTTACTGTAGTGGTAGGCAGAACCATTGCTGCAGGGCCACATGTTACATTTAATTTACAGGCCCCAGGCACATATAGTGTACTTTACTAGGGTCTTACAAGTACATTAAATATGCCCGTTTTGGAGAAGCCAATATCACCACGTTTTAGAATACAGAGCAGCTGCACGTTTGCTCTGGTTAGCAGTGGTAAAGTTTCTAGAGTCCTAAAGCCAAAAAAAATTAATTCAGCAAAAAGAAGAGGGAAAAAGCAAAAAGTCTTAGGATGACCCTGCGGAAAGGGCAAGGTTGAACAGTGTTCTTCTGTAATAGTAGTTTCTCATAAAACAGGACACAGTCTTGTCTACATAGAGTGCCTCCGCATCAGAAGGTGGTTTTAGAAATCAACCTGTAGTAATTCAGTACATGTTATGTTTTGTCCCACGTAAGAGCTAATTCAGATAGATGTGTTAACTATGACTTCAATTTATTCAAGGTTTTATAACATAAAGGGGGTCATTCTGACTCCCGCCGGCCGCGGTATCCGCAGGGCTGGCGGGAGCCGCCAGAATACCGCTGCGCGGTCACAAGACCGCCGCGGGTATTCTGGGTTTCCCGCTGGGCTGGCGGGCGACTGCCAGAAGGCCGCCCGCCAGCCAAGCGGGAAACACCCTTCCACAAGGATGCATGGCAGACACTGAAAATCATGGTGGGGCCCTGTTACGGGGGCCCCTGCAGTGCCCATGCCATGCCCCAGGGGCCCCACAACACCCCATACCGCCATCCTGTTCCTGGCGGCCAAAACCGCCAGGAACAGGATGGCGGTATGGGGGTCGGAATCCCCATGGCGGCGCAGCAAGCTGCGCCACCATGGAGGATTCCCCAGGGCAGCGGAAAACCGGCGGTACACCGCCGGTTTTCCGTTTCTGACCGCGGCTGTACCGCCGCGGTCAGAATGCCCTTGGGAGCACCGCCAGCCTGTTGGAATGACCGCCAAAGTGCCCTTTCCTATGAGTAACTCAGAGATTTTGGTGGTATGATCGGCAAGCTTCTTAACCATGGAAGTTAAGGGCCTGATTTATGTTTGGTGGTCGGCCCATCCTCCGCCAGAGTAAATTACTCCGTCGGCCTGATGGAGGTGCTGCTGGCCAAATTTAGAAATGTGCACCAGTCCTGCTGACATTTCTAGCATTAGCAAGAACTAGTCACGGCTGTTCCTGTCAATGCATTATAATTCTGACATATAGCTCCGTCAATATGATGGAGCAATATGGTGAGCTTACTAAGTTTTTATCATTTTTAAGAAGAAATTCTAATAGAAGGATTTTCTTTTTTAAATTAAAAAAACAATGCCCCTTAAAGCCATGTTCTTCCTAGTGGTGCTGAACATTGAAAAATGGCCATATCTCTGCCAATCGAAATCAGGTGGGCAGATATAAAACTAAGGGACTAATTTAAGAGCCCCTAGCGCTTCCTTGCACCACATCAGCATTAGTTCTTTTTACATTAATGTGGCCTAACGAGGCAAAAATCTCTGCACCACATTTACAAAGTGGTGCAATGCATACATTGCATCACTTTGTAAACCACTGTGCCACATTATGCCTGCGCCAGGCACAATGTATGCAAGGGTGGCATTCCCCCATTAAGGGGGGCTGAAAAAATGGCACAAGGAAATCTAAGAGTAACAGAGTGGTCAGTACAAATCAACTATCAGCCCCAAACCACTGGAACAGTCACAGATGGTGCAATCCAGACTCTGCCATATTAGAGTATAAATAAGATATTCCCTTTAAATATATGGTCTTACATTGGGAAAATGGCAATTAAAGCTAAACCTGGTACTGAACCCCATCAATTACCTGCGGAAAGGTTTAGGTTGCCATACATCCTGTTGATTTCTTAAATAGTCACAGCTGCCATTTTGTCCTCTGTTACCTTATATAGTCTCATTTAGGCCCATATTTATACTTTTGAGGCAAAACTGCCAAAATGCAGTTTTGCATCAAAAAGAATAGCGCCGGCTTGCGTCATTCCAGAGAGCCAGCGGGGCGGCAAATTTCTGACACAAAACCATCCATACCACATGACTCCTGTCTAATAAAAGACAGGAGCCATGCCCACCATCCCAATGGCCAGCACAGGGGACAAGAGTCCCCTGGGCATGGTCATTGCACCCTGTGCCATGCAGGGAGGCCCATCTCAGGGCCCCCAATGGCACTTTAAAAAAGTTTAAAAAAATACTCACCTCTACTTACCCTGCTTACCTGGGATCAGGTCCCCCATCCTTTGGATCCTTTGGTGTCCCTCTGGTGTGGGTGGGGGTGTTCCTGGGGCTTGAGGAGGGCACCTATGAACCCATTCCATAGTGTCTGACCATAGAAATGGGTCCACAGGTCCCCTAACGCTTGGTCTGACCCAGGTGTTAAATAATGGTGTAAAGCAAGCTTTGCACCATTATTTGGCCCCTCCTCCCACTCATGCGTCATTTTAGCATGGGGAGGGATAAATATGGGGCTATGAGGATAGCACCATTTTTTAGACGGGAACGCCTGCCTTACATTCCATTGATGCATGGTAGGTTCACGCATCAAAAAAATGGTCCAAACTCCAATATTTTGATGTTAGATGTGTCTAACATCAAAATATAAATATGGAGTGAAGTTTGCCCCGCATTTGCTTAAAAAAGATTACGCAAATTTGGCGCAAAAAAAGTATAAATATGGGCCTTAGTACCCTAATGATGATATACACACTAGAATGCTGACATGTCTTGTGGTGAAAATCACTGCTATCTTGAAATTTCAAAAATAACTAGAATTCTATACGAATATCCAACCAAAATGCTACAATGATGTTCAATCAGAGAAATATATATACCCTGGTCTATTTATTAACTTCCACTCTCCATAACTTCAATGATAATGAATACAGTATTAATTACATTGTGATTTGTAGACTCTGACAATCAAAGTGGCTATTTTATCCTCCATGGACTTATCTGACCCTATTCACCCCATTAGTGATGACATAAGAACTAGACTGCTAACACGTATCACATATATCAGAACACCATTATTTTGTAATTGCACGATTAGCAATTGAATATAAGGTGTCAAATAACAGGCAATGATATGATGTTACAGAAATATCCAACAGTCTGATAGTCATGTGGTACGAGGCCAGATCAAATGAGGAGAAACTGCTGGTAAAATGCAGTTTGGCCGGCATCACCTATGAATCCCCAAATATGGAATATGAGAACAGTGCACAGGTGATATAATTACATTGGCAAGCGCCCTTAAAGCATATCTTGTCATTGGAGAGGCATGGCCAACCACCTAAGATGGCTGACGGCATCTAGGGAACTCTGAGAGGTGTCTGGGATGTATTATTATCCACTGCCAACCGTGTCCGTACTACCCACCTAACACTAAGTGGGATGCTATATACACACCCGAGTTGCGGCTCTCGCTCCTGAAACCACAGAGCCTGAAGATGCAAGGATTTTGGTGCAGCTGAGAGTAGTGTGCCAAGGAAGGCTTGGCTGATATGGAGAGCAGTGTCCGGATCATCTCCCCTATGTCAGCAGTGTCAGCTCCTTCCATGATACAAGGGCTCTGGGTGGCTGCAAGTACTTACCCTGGCTCCCAAAGTCCTCCTGATCTGCTGGTGAGTGAGATGCCTACCTGGGATTTGCTGCAGTGCCCCAATACAGGCAGCAGCCTAGAGTGAGGTTGCTGGGTGTGCATCACTGCAGCCTGGCCACAAGTAATCCTGAGGCCTCACACTCACTGAGACTGAACAGCACTGCCGGAGCTCTCCTGACCCCAGCAGCTGCTTTCTGTCGGCGGGGAGCTTTGGGGACACGCGAGCAGAACTTCCTTGGTACGTTATACTATGATATCGGCCCTTAGGTAATTGGGACTGTCGCAGCTTACCAAGGTGGGTGTGCTCCATCTTCCAGGTCTTAACCAGACAGGCCCTATCTGGGAACAAACAAGCTCAATGCCTAACCTTTTTTAATTCAATAATGTTTGCACCTTGCTTAACCCCAGGTACCATTTTTCCCTCGATGCAGCAGCTGGCTGACCCTGGGGCTTTTCATTCACATCAGGGCTGTCTTACTCACACAGATTGCTCTGCGCATGGGCCGGGAACCAGTATTTGAGACTCAGCCATAAATAAGGCACAACTAATCTGGCATGCACACTGCTGTATTGAAATGCACATGCTTGTTGCCATGGACATCAACATTCTTTAGTGCCTACACATCTGCTATGAGGCACCTGTACAGAATATTTCTGTCCCACACAGGGTGCCTCCTTACCTCTTGTATGGAGTCTATGTGGGCATTCTGATTTTATACATGAGTGAGCAACATCTTTAAACACCTCTATGCAACAGTACCGTCTTCTGCATTGTGGGGGGTGCTGGGAATCTGATGCACCCATGAAAGGCCTGACTGTAGGAGGAGTTCAGCCACCCTATTTCCTATTGCCCCCAACTCACAGACAAGGCTTGCCACTGACACCAGAGAGTGGAGATTTTGCAAAATCACAAGTAGAGGGCACAACTCCGATATGGGCCAGGCCAAAGGAACAAAACCAGGCCCAATATCGAGCTAAGGAGATCAAAAGGGCCCGCAGGTTGAGAAAGTTCAACCTGATGGATCTCCAGACCATACAAGAAGGGACTATGTTCCACCAACGAAACCCACCTCTGCCCCTGACAAATTAGACTTAATCGTACAGGAAATCCGTGATTCAGGGACAGCCATAGAATATCAAATCAGCAGACGATCCTCATAGTTGGGCATACTCCATGCCAAACATGGCCCCTCAACAGAATGCTCATACACATGAATTGGACGACTAACACTCATAACTCCATCTTTTGCATGATAGAGCGGAAGATGTGGAAAGCAGAGAACTGTGCAACAATGTGTGGACCATGGGAATGCCAATGTACACTGAAGGCGCAAATGCTACACTATTCATAGAAAATTGGCTGAAAACTACAGTGGCTCCTCAGGGACTCTACGCTCATTTCAGTGTAAAAAGGGCTCACACTCATAGTCCTCCTGTCCCCATGTCCCATTCTGGCTCACATCTTAAACCTTAAAGACTGCGATGTTCGACTTCAAAAAGTCAGAGAAAATGCTTGCATACAGGTGAATAATTTAGTTATGTCCTTATTTCCCGACTATATGCTGGAAGTACAACGTAAACGATCATTGTTTCTTGCTGCAATAAAACAACACCGGGCTGAAGGTCTTTCATACACCCTTATGTTCCCTTCTTGACTAAAGGTTGTGCATGACCAACACAACTTGTTTTTTGATACTCTGGGATTGGTGTGGACCTGGCTCGAAACACAATGTCCAAATGCTCATCGCCCACCACCTAGCGAAACACAGCAAGGACCCCGTAGACTTTCTCAAGATCGTCTTTGAATGGGGACACAGAGACGGACCATCTCCAAAGCCACTCCCTCTCCTCAACAAGCATTACAGGAATGCTGAGAGGTATTGGAGACTGTGTCCATGACCAGACAGGAGCAGTAATGGAACTCTCCATGTAGCTCCTCTGGTACAGCCACATCAGACTCTGACTCAAATTCAAGTACAGTCCTTTTCCTTTTTGTGACAGCACAAACATCTGACACTGTGATATAATTGGTCTTTTCACGGTTACATAGGAGCAAGTTCTGCAGGGTGCACTTGGGGAGCCCCAATCGGCTGATTGGAGTCTTCTCCCCCCCCCCCCAAGGTTCAAGTAAAATATCCACTATGTCTATTTTCTATGACTGCAGGGTGTGATTGCATTAATTGTCTTTATATCCTTTGGAGAATCATATATTCTCATGCAAGTTAACACATGTTTTAGACTATGGGTTATATTGGCTGCCCCCCAGGTTGACTGCTATAGTTTATACCTATTTCATCTAGGTTGTTTTTTATTGGTTGAATTAATGTTACTTATGTCATGTGCTGTGGGGCTGCGGTGTGAGGGGCGGGTGGGTCGGGTAGGATGTTTTGGATTTATGTCCTTTTACTGATGCTTATAAATGTCACAAGTAGCCAGCACTTTTACAAATACTGACTTGAAATGTTTGGTGGAAGCGTTACCAAATCTACTCACAGATTAATTGCTGCAGGGCCCATATAATTTGACTGCAAGAGACCCATCTTGCTTCCATCAAATTCCAGAAACTGCAATCCGAATGGTGAGGCCAACTATTTGCTACCAAAGACTCAGCATATGTAAGGGGTGCAGTGGTCTTGGTGCACTCAGGGATACCCTTTGAAGTTATGGATAAGAAGATAGACACAAAATGCTGCTATGTATTTGTTGTTGGAAGATTGGACGATGGGTCCGTGGTGTAGGGTATTGTGTGCACTCCAAATGTGGACCAAGATGTATTCCTCACACACCTCTCTATGGTGCTAGCCAATTGCCCCCACATCCCATGGATATTAGTAGCAGACTTTAATGCAGTATTAGATACTCACTTAGATCATTCACACCCTCCCTTGCAAGTGCTCCCTCTTTCAAACCGGTACGAGCATTATGAAACTGGGCATCCGGTTGGTATTTGTCCAATGTGTCGAGGGAATTGAATGTGGGAATGAGAGAATACTCTTTCTACTCTCCTTTTCATAAACTGCACTCTTGCCTTGATCGCATCTTTTCCCCTACAAAACTGCTTCCAAATATTCCCAGTCCCACTTATCTGGACAAAACATTATCAGATCACAGTCTTCTGGAGGTTATGCTAACTTAGCGGTGTGTTTATACTCCGGTCCCAACCTGGCGTTTGCAACCCCTAAGTTTGGAGGATGCTGTGTTTAAGGAGACACTGGCTACTACTATCACCACTTATCTTAACAAGAAGACGGACACAGCTACTTCATTCTTGACAGAATGGGAAGTCTTTCAAGTGGTTGATTTAGGGGACTCATTATCCACAATGGCTAGGGCACGCTGCTCGGTCCTACAAGACCTCACCTCCACTGAAGTGGAATTGGGAGAGCTCGAACAAGAGAACACAGGTGTTGACTTCAAGAAGGCGTAATTGCATGAATGTCGTATCCATTATGCAGAACTGCTAGACTGCCTAAAAGTCCTAGATTACAGCACATATACTCATAAACTACACTCAGAGGGAGATAGGGCTTATGCACTATTAGCACACATGATCTGCCCCCCTGTGACGGGCCAGCCCAAGGTGTCCCGAACACGAACCCGACTGGTGCTGGCACTGCCTCCAGTGCCCCGAATCCTCATGCCGAGGAAACCAATCAGGAATTCCATCCGGCGACAAAGACGGAACCTCGAGGAGCTGAAAGGCAGGCCGTGGTGGAGAGTGCGGCACACAACGGAGGAGCGGAAAGGCGCAGCGTTGCAGGAAGGAAAGGTGTAACTCTACAAGAGCAGGAAGGAGCAGAGAAGGCGTCCGGCGGAACACCCATCTCGGCGTCCCAGGAGGCGTGATGCGATCCGACCAGCCACGCTTCCGGAGAAGCATCATCGAATCATCCACTAGTCCATGGTGTTCCCCGGTGGTATTAGTACCGAAACCTGATGGAAGCACCCGCTTTTGTGTTGACTTCAGACGCATCAACTCCCTATCACAGTTTGACGCATATCCCATGCCCTGCATAGACAAACTCCTCGATAGGCTGGGTCCAGCCCGATACATGTCCACGTTAGATTTAACAAAAGGGTACTGGCAAATACCATTACGACCGGAAGATAAAGAAAAGACCGCATTTGCCACCCCCTCCGGTCTTTATCACTTCACGGTCCTTCCATTTGGTCTTTATGGGGCCCCAGCCACCTTTCAAAGACTTATAGACAGGATACTTCGACTCTACCATCAGTATGCGGCGGCCTATCTTGACGATAGCGTAGTTTACAGCAGAACCTGGGAAGCTGAAAGGCGGGCCATGGTGGAGAGTGTGGCGTGCAACGGAGGAGCGGAAAGGCGTGCGTTGGAGGAAGGAACAGTGTAACTCTACAAGAGCAGGAAGGAGCAGAGGAGGCATCCGGCGGATCGGCCATCTCGGCGTCCCAGGAGGCGTGACGCAATCCGAACAGCCACGCTTCCGGAGAAGCGTGGCAGTCTCAGGTGCATTCAGAGAGCCAGGAAAGGGGCGCAACGGGAAGGCGGGAGGTCGGGAGGGGAAGAGAACAAAAATCAAGAGGGAGTGGGAGGACGGGAGGAGAAGGGAACAAGAAACAAGGGGAAGTGGGAGGACAGGACAAGAAAAGAGGAAGAAGGTATACCTAATAGAAACTACAAAAACAGAGAGACCCAGAGAAGAAGCAGTGGAAGAAACGAAAACAAAGAAAGAACAGTATAGCAGAAGATACGTCTAGGAAATAAGAGAGACACAGAGCAATACAGATAGAAGAAATACTAGAGAAAGAGAGAGAGAGAGAGAGAGAGATCACAAAATAAGTTCGTAAAAAGACCAGAAAGGTAGAGAAAAACCCACGATATGCAAGAGAAGAAAGAAAAGTAAAGGATAGGGGAAAAAGGAAAAGAGGCAAAAGAAGGAAAAGGAACTTACCGATACCCTTCTTGTTCTTTCCCCCACATGCGCTTCATGGGAGCCCTGCCAGAGAGAGAAAAACCAAGGAAGAGGTGGAAAACCAGGGAAAGGACAAGGAACGAAAACATTAAATAGCACCAGAAAGCCACGTATATGAAGAACTATTTTGTCATAAAACCATAATAAATCACATCCAAGACAAACCAATCCTATCTCTACGTGTCGTCCTTGAGCCCGCCCGGTCACACCCCCAATGTCCCTCATCCCTATATTATCTGTGAACACTCCCCTGGGTATTCAGCATACTACATAAATGGATATTAATAAAGCATTATTGTGAATATTATGCACACCTTTATGGTCCTTGTCTGCCCCCCATCCCCAGTAGCCCTAACAAAGTTTCTGTCAGAGTTACACATACTCAGGTGTCACCAGCCTGACGAGCGGAGTTAGTGGCCCCCCAATTCAATTGGGAATTTGTAATGCTATTTCAGAGCTTGCATGCTATTGGCTCTGGCCTAGATGGGTTGCCCTCTGAATTATATATCACCTTTGTGTCCGTTTGATGCCTCAACTTGAGAAATAATATAATACCTCATTGGAGCTAGGCACTCTCCCTCCTCTGACCCGTCAGGGTCTAGTGACATCATTACTCAAACAAGGCCGCAACCCGGCGGACATGTCCTCTTATAGACAGCTGGATACAAAATCCTAAGTAAAGTACTGGCGAAAAGACTAATTCTATTGCTCCCAGACTTAGACCACTCAGACTAAAACTGTTTAATCCCCCGCTGCAGCACTTACTTAAATATGAGGCTACTCTACCAGGTGATGACAGCTGCTAGAATTTACTATCCTGACCCTGGGTGTATTTCACTTGACCTACAAAAGGCGTTTGACTCCCTTGACTGGGGCTATATGTTTGCAACCCTACATAAATTTGGCATACCCTCTACATATATTAAATGGGTCAAGACCCTACTCAGACTCCACTGTCTCAACTCATACTCATTTTCCTTTCGAGAACGGACACTGAATGATAGCATAACACTGGCTGAGGCAATTATACCAACTGCTCCCCTCACCTTTCGTTACCTGGAAGTGCAGATATGATGGACTATGACTGATCTACTAGTGGGCAATCTGCTGAAAGCGATTAACTCTCTCCATACTCAGGCCCGGTTTTGGATCACCCTACTTCTATTGGTATTGGGGCACTTGGGGCTCTCCAAAATGGTGGTGCTCCCTTGGTTATTACATTTTTTCATAAATCTCCCTGTAGTGAGCATCTTGACTTATTTTCAATGGGAGACGTAGGGTGACCCTTCCCAAATTGCAATTGCTCCCAGAAGGAGGAAGTATGAGAGTGCCTGATTTCTGTGCCTATCACTACGTGACCCAGTTGCAATGGCTAACATACTTGGTGGGCCGGGCTTCCATGTTATTGGAAATAAATTATACCCCCTGAATGTGGTGCCCCGTTCTGCACATTTCCACTGCTCCACAGTAATGCTCTCAAGTATTGGAGTTAGGCCCTCAAATATACATCTTCTATGTGGCACCTTACATACCCCTATGTGGATTGATAACACAAATGGACCCACTTACTTCACTGATACTTGCACCATGGGAACCGGTCAGTGTTTGTACATTGGGTGATTGGGTGACCTTTTTGCTGACGAGGAATGAATGTCCCATCAAGACCTCACCCAAATATATAATTTGCCTAGGGCACTGTTTATAACACATTCTACTATCACTCATTTTTTAAAGAAATATTTGACCACCTCTGGCTCAGAACCTGTGATGCACTCACTGGTAAAGGCAATATATGAAGTGGGTTCCGAAGATATCAGGTTAAGGGGTTCTACAAAGGATTGTGTATACATCTACACACCAGAATAAAGCTGCCCAAAACATTGTGGGAGACGGACCTGTATAGGGAGCTACATGAAAGGAATGGCAATTTCTCACAGCATATCACACCATGATTCGCCGAAATTCTAGATTTAAATTTACACAGTTTTCCATTTTACACAGGGCATATTTTACACCCCAAAAATTATACAGAATCTTCCTAGCGGCATCGCATGCTTGTCTCAGGTGCCATACTGATCAGGCAGATTTGCTGCGTATGATGTGGGTTTGTCCCACTTTTCAATTCTATTGGTCTGACATACACATTTCCTTTTCCAACTCTTGTCTGGAACACAATAGAACATCGTCTTCTAGCATTATTTCCTCACCCTAAACAGAATAAATAAAACTCTGACACATTTTATTGATTTGGCCCTCTTATTGTCTGAGTGCTAAATTACTAGGCGATGGAAATCGTTTCGTGCCCCCCACCCCCCCACCGGTGGACTGAATGGCGGGAGGAGATCGTATGCTGGAGCGAATCTGAGAGTCAGGCATTACAATGTGAGGAGTACCGAGGGCTTAGGAAGCGGCTGGAGTCGTGTAAGGTCCAAATAGAAGATGACCCAACTTCAATAGCCTGAAATAGTAATCATGTACTGTTTGCTTTTGTTGGCTCCCCCACCCCCCTCCGGCATTCTCACACCAACTCTCCATGATAGATGCTTAGTTGAGGGCAGGAGCTAGTGCGAGGCCTCCTCGCCCCCCTCCATATGATTCTCTAGCCATTATTATTTATTTACCTATGTGAGCCAGCTGCACATGACCCTTTCTTCGTTGGGGTTAGGGTGGGGGGATTGATGTTGTTTTATTATAATTTACTGTTTCAATCCTAAAGGGAATTACAACACAACTTCCTGGATACCTATCAGACTGTGACGACAACTTTACTGTGAGGGATGACAGCCGTCTTTCTCTGTATAGGATGATAATGATGTCAAACTATGATATAATATATGATGAAATTGTGAATGTTGCCATTTCTGCCATACTACGTATGTTACCTGCTGAAAATCCCATAAAGATTGTTTAAAAAAAGCATATCTTGTCATCGTGTGTCATGGGCCATGGGAATCATGGAATCAGATGCCATATGTGCATGGTGTACTGTCCTGCCATAAAATTAGTGTGCTGTGAATTGTGACTGTGTAGATAATGCCTGATTAGTGTATAACTGATGGGCAAATGTTTGTCAGTAACTGCATGCCATCATGGGACAAGTAAATACCACTATAACCTATGCCATGTATGTATGATGTACTGGCTGGCCATCAATTTTCTGTACTGTATGTTCAGTTCTATAATACACAATACTCCATGATCATCCCAATTTGCCGCTTCACAACCGTCTTGTTATTAAGGTAAAAACCTCATAACAAAAAGAGGTAAAGTAAAACAGCCCGAAGTCAAGGGAAACAGGTAAGGCATTATTAGAATGTAATACTGGGTCAAAAAGTAACAATTCAAATATGCAACAAATGTCCATGTCCCATGAGAAATGTAAGATCACGTGTGTCACATGATAGAAGTCTTATGTAGATCCAAGCCGCAGAACACATTTGTTATCCATCAATATAAGCAAAAGCATCAATTACATGTGCGTGAGTAAGGGCACATGTGATCCATGTCAAAGCTACAACAGTAGTAGACAACTGGAGAATGGGTACGCCCTACTGCAACAGAGTCACTTAATAGTAGTCTTACATAAATTTAGAAGCAGAATCAATTTGTTATTCATCAACATAACTATCAGAGTTTACATCAAAGGGACCTGGGGTAGGGCAGAAAAGGAACAGTGGATAAATAGAACACATCTTTACAGTCCCATGTTTACCTGTGATGGAAGAATCAGATACACCAATATGCACAGCCAGTTCCTCAACTTTATTAAGACTAATATGACTTTTTGTGTTGACATCAATGATAAGGAGTGACTCGAAAATGTGCTATTACTTCTACTTGTCACCACTTCTTGCCAAATCTGCTACCCTGTCAATGCCAAATAAATGTAGCATTTACATTTTTCTCTCATATTTTTTTACAAAATGTGTTGCTACTTGATATGTGTGGGCTCATCACCGCTTGCTGTGACTCTGATGCTGCTGACGATGACACTGATGCGAGTAAGCGCTGCAAGCCGCAAGGCAAGCCGCAGGAGACGGGACACGGGTGCTGGGCGACGGTACGCCAGCTGACCGGCTAATCCGCTGATCAGTGGCCTTCGTCGGCCACTTGGAGTAGAGCAGAAGCAGAGTGGGAACCGGTTCCGGGAGTTGAGAAGCCGGGAGGCTGGTTGCGCCCCCACTGGCCCGCTAGCCCTATCCGTCGACCGCAACTGTGCCGCGCCTGTGACGTCTGTGCAGTAGAGCTGTGCTAGTGGGCAGGAGTCAGGACAGCTGCATTATACACCAGGCATTAAGTAGATGTCCGAGGTAGAAGGTAGGAGAGGGTGCAGTACGAGTGCTCTCCCACACCCTTTCACCCCCCAACCATCCCCAACCTCAGATTCATGCAGAGGAGACGCTGGGTTGTGGGCCGGCCCTGATGACCTCCAGCCAGCAGGACAACCGCAGGACACCACCACCCTGGCTCCCCTCCAGCTCCCAAGCTCCAGGCATTCAAGCACTTGCCATACACTTGGCCCATAAAGGCCACAGACTGTGCAGTACCTTGCCAGGCAACCAGTCAGCCTCTTCAGCAGGACTTATAGCTGCAGAAACATTGGCCGGGAGGCACTTAGACAGCCAGCACTTAGACAGGACTTAGCCAGCAGGGCTTTGCTGCAATTAGTGGGCCGTGTGGTGGGCCCAATCCCTTGTAGGCCTCTATTGTGGGTACTAAGCAGGCTACCTTTGGTTGTGCAGTTGGCCTGTTGCTAGTTTGGCCCGCAATCTAAAGGAGCAGCATTTTGGGTCATGAGCTGGGAAGCCACAAATAAACCTTGAGCAGCAAAAGAGTCTGAGATTGTGAACTGGGCCGCCCTGGCCTTTCACAGAGCCTGCCTCTGAAGGGACCAAGTGGATTGTGATTGCGCTGTCCTTCCCAGCGCACCCCTCCATCAGAGAAGATGTGTGCATCACATTCAACTCTTCTGGTTCCCGGCACCAGGAACCACGCATCTAGAAAAGAGGTAAAATATTGCTGGGAGCCTCGAGTGGTTTATGGGGCTCCTTGTGCGATGCAGGGTTGGTAGCATTCAGGAGAGTCAACAGTGACTGGGCAACGGAAGCAGCCAAGCACTTCCCGTGGTGCGGCTTGTTTTATTCCTTCTCCCCCCTTCACATCTTCACACCTGCTTTCTCCAGGTCCTTTCTTGCCCTAACTTGGGAATATAGTCCTGCTACCTGGTCTGTAAATATACCTCTGATTAAGACCCTTCAAAGTGGTGTTTCTCACTTTTTGCTGGACTGTCATTCATGCCTTAAGCTTCTCTAGTTAATTTATTTGATCCCTAGAATAACACACCGGAGCCTTGGGTAAGGGGAAAGCAACATCTGCGACTGATAATCTTTGAAAAAGATGCAATGACTGCCAAAAAATTTAGATCAGGTCACTTACTCCTGGGGTGGTCTTGTTTCAAAACCAAATCTAATCCTCTCTGCAACAAGGGAGATGTCGCCCTGGGGCTGAAATGTAGAAGTAATTTTTTTTCTTTATGGGAAAAGGAGAAGGCTCTACCTGAACTCTCGGAGATTAGATCTTCTGGCAAAGGGTTCACACCCAACGCTTTGCCGCCGAAAGAACCACAGCACCCTAATTACAAGGGATCACCACACAGCAACATCTCTGAAAACATAGTTCAGATCCACTCACCTCCCCAGGTGCTCTCTCCCTGACTGAGGTCCATGGATTATTTAAAGCTGCTTCGCCATCCTACAGATTCCCCCCCACCCCCTTCAGTCTGTAACTCCGACTTTTTTGCCCTTAATTGGGAGGGTTTGCTTGTGGGAGCCACAAAGTAAGCCCCCCCTCAAAATGTTGACTTGGAACATCGGTTGGTTGATTTCACTCTTCCAAACTTGGACTTAGAAATATATATAAAAGATAGAGGCCCTCATTACAACCTTGGCGGTCGGTGATAAAGCGGCAGTAATACTGCCAACAGGCCGGCGGTAACAAAAATGGAATTATGACCACGGTGTAAACCGCTCACACAGACAGCCACTTTAACACAACGACCCCCACGGCGATAGCAACAGGCACCACGGCGGTAACTGTCAACAGCCAGACGGAAGACAATGTACCGCCCACTGCGTTATAACCAGCCTATCTGCCTGGGTGGTACCAACAACATCAAAAGCACAGCGGAAACAGAACACAGAAATCAAAGGACTCACCTCTGGAGACTCAGAGAACAACCACAATGCCATGGAGCCGAGTTGCACATATTTCCCATGCTCGTCTACATTTTCCTGCATTCCGAACACCAACACCGGTGAAGACGACCACTCTGAGTACTGCCACCTAGCACAGAAGGGAGGGGGGGAGGAAAAAGAGAGTGACACTCACATGCAACACCCCCACCCCAAAACCATACACACAACCAGATGCAGAAACATTACACATCCACCCTGAACCCATCAGGAATGATGCAATGACAAAATGATTTGAAGAAAGTGAGTGTAATATGCTTAAAGAACATGAATAAGTGCATTAAATTACAAACGTATATACATATTTACAAATGGAGGGACACTCCCAGTCCTCAATGTCCGTGGGCTACACGGCCACAACACATAGGCCAAGGCCCCACCTCACTCCTGCAGCAACACAGAGAGAACACTGCAGGGGCATCAGGTCAAAAATACACAGGCACCTTAGGGGGACAGGGAATGGGGGGCACCTCAGCCGGAAGATGGTACAACACCACTGGCCCTGGAGGGGGCTACATGCCCTGTGCGATGTCCTGGGGAGCGCAAAGCCGCAGTCTCTCAAGTAGGTGGTTTGCCCACTGCTTGGTCCTGGGGAGTGCAATGCCACTGTCTCTCAAGTGGGTGGTTTGCCCACTGCTTGGTCCTGGGGAGTGCAAAGCCACAGTCTCTCAAGTGGGTGGTTTGCCCACTGCTTGGTGCTGGGGAGTGCAGGGCCACAGTCTCTCAAGTGGGTGGTTTGTCCACTGCTTGGTCCTGGGGAGTGAAAGGCCACAGTCTCTCAAGTGGGTGACTTGCCTACAGCTTGGTCCTGGGGAATGCAAGGCCACAGTCTCTCAAGTGGGTGGTTTGCCCACTGCTTGGTCCTGGGGAGTGCAAGGCCACAGTCTCTCAAGTGGATTGCTTCTCTACTGGTTCTGGAGGGGTCTTGTGCCCAGTGTGCTTCATCCTGGGAAGGATGGGGTGAGTGGATGGCTTCTTCCACTGGTTCTGGAGGGGGCCTTGTGCCCTGTGTGCTTCATCCTAGGAAGGATGGGGTGAGTGAATGGCTTCTCCACTGGTTCTGGAGGGGGCCTTGTGCCCTGTGTGCTTCATCCTGGGAAGAATGGGGTGAGTGGATGGCTTCTCCACTGGTTCTGGAGGGGCCCTTGTGCCCAGTGTGCTTCCTTCTGGGAAGGATGGGGTGAGTGGATGGCTTCTCCACTGGTTCTGGAGGGTGCCTTGTGCCCTGTGATGCAGATCTTGGGGAGTGCAAGGTCACAGTCCCTCACCTGGGTGTCAGACCCACTGGATTTGCAGGGGCCAGGACGCACAACAGCCCATGGAGGCAGGACAACACACTGTCTGCCGGCGGGGTCGGCTGCCCAGTGGTGGCACTGGCAGAGCTGGTGTCTGCGCTAGCAGTGGTGGTGGGAGGCTTTAGGCCATCCTCTGCAGCCTCAGACAGCTGCCCACTGGGGCTGGGGCTGCTGCTGCTGGCAGTGTTGCTGGTGGCTGTGCTGGTGGAGGTGCTGGCAGTGGTGGGGGGAGGCTCCAGCCCATCCCCTGCAGCCTCAGACGACTGCCCACTGGGGCTGCTGCTGCTGACAGTGGTGCTGGTGGCGGTGCTGGTGGTGCTGCCGGCAGTGGTGCGGGGAGGCTCCAGCCCATCCACTGCAGCCTTCGACGGCTGCCCACTGGGGCTGCTGCTGCTGTGGTGGTGCTGGCAGTGGTGGGGGGAGGCTCCAGTCCATCCCCTGCAGCCTCAGAGAGCTGCCCACTGAGGCTGCTGCTGCTGGCGGTGGTGCTGGTAACGGTGCTAGCAGTGGTGTGGGGAGGCTCCAGCCCATCCTCTGCAGCCTCGGACGGCTGAACCACCATGGTTGGTGGTGGGGGCTCAGAATGGTTCCCAGCACCAGGACTCCTGTCCTTCCTGCCTGCTGGTGCAGGCCCCTTGCCTTCCTGTCAGCAGCCGGGGATTGCCCCTTGCCTTTCACACCTGCAGATGGTGGTGCTTCCTTGCCCTTCCTAGTAGCAGCTGGTGGTGCCTTCTTGCCCTTCCTTGATGCACCTGGTGCAGGCACCCTGTCAGTGTTGCTTTCTGGTGCCCAGGATCCTCTCCCACCTGCAGTAGCTGTCGACACTACTCTGCCCTCCTGACTGGGTGGCTGAGGTGCTTGGCTGGGTTTTCTTCACCCTGGCCTGACGTGAACGATGGGGGGAGGAGGGGTAGGGAAGAGGTCAATGGTGAAGAGGAAAAGCTTTTATGGACATTCGGGCAGGAAGAGGGTGAAGGTTTGGGAGTGGAGGAAGACGAAGTGATTGTAGGAGGTGTCTGTCTGCTGTGTTTGGGTGCAGATGCATGGGCTGGATGCTGTTGTGAGGTGGATGCCTGTTGGGTGTCTGAGTGCTTGACTTCGTGTACTTTGGGAGGAGGAGGCACAGACACAGTGGGAGACGGCACAGGGGACATGTGCATGGATGTGGGGGTGGTGACTGCCAGCGAGGGGCGTGTAGTGATAGGCGTGATGGTGGTAGTGGATGAGGATGAAGTGCATGCAGGTGTGAGTGTAGATACTACTGGAAGGGAGGTGGACAGGGAGAAGGAGGGGGACACAGTGGAGGGAAGGGATGTTGGTATGTCTGCATCTGGATGGTGTTTGTGTGAGTGCCTGTGGGATGAAGTGTGGTACTTGTGTTTTCCTGAACCATTCCTGTGTGTTGTCCTGTGTGCATGCTGGTCTGCCTGTGTGCTTGGGATAGGTTGGGGTTGAGGGGAATGGGACTGGGCAGAGGAGGTTGCAGGGGGAAGCTAGAAACAGGTACAATGGCTGCCATCAGGGAGGAGGCCAGAGCCTGGATTGATCTATGTTGGGCCGTCATGCCAGAGTGAATGCCCTCTAGGAATGCATTTGTTTGTTGCAAATGGGCTGCCAGCCCCTGGATGGCATTCACAATGGTTGACTGCCCAACAGGGATGGATCGCAGGAGGTCAATAGCCTACTTACTCAGGGCAGCAGGGCTAACTGGGGCAGGGCCTGTAGTGCCTGGGGAGAAGGAGATGCCCACCCTCCTGGGTGAGCAGGCATGGAAAACACGCTGAGGGGCTGCAGTGAAGGCGGTGCTAGTACAGGGGGTGGCGGCTATACCTGGAGTTGGGGTGGGCACAGAGGTGTCTGCCACCACCAAGGAGCTTCCATCGGAGGAGGTATCACTGTCAGAACTGTACCCTCCAGTCTCCGCCGTGGTGCTCCCCTCACCCTCTGTCCCACTGGTGGCCCTACCATCGGTGGATTGGGCCTCCTGGGCCCTCTGGGATGCAGCTCTCCCTGTCACCGGTGCCTCTGCTCCTCCGCCAGATGATGCTAATGCACATAAGGACAGGGTGACAAAACAAAAGGGGGTGGAGAGATAGAGGATATCCTTGGTCAATGGCGCAACCACACCACTGTTGTCGTACACGACACACACACACACAAAGAACACTCTACGCACTAGGCAATGCACTACCAGTCACAATGCTAGTCACCAGCCCATGGACAGGGGTACCTAATGCCAATTGCAGTATACCTGAGACCCACAGACCCCTGCCCAGTAGTGGAGGCGTACTAGCTTGTTTGGAGGAGGTTGACATCAGACCCTGCCCAACATGGGCCCTACCCTGCACTGGCTGGCCTGGCCGAGGGGCACCCACAGGCCCACATCCCCCACCCGGATGCCACGCCACCATGCGCAAGTAGCATATTGTGGCACTGAACTCACCCCCTTGTGGCTGCTGTGATGCCCCCAAGTGCCCATCCAGCTCCGGATAGGCCACCGCCAGTATGTGGGCCATCGGGGGGGTCAGTTTGACAGACACCCCTTCCTCGTTGGGGGGCCATCCCCAGATGGGCCTCCGCCGTCTTCCGTGCCCAGCATCCTCCCACCATTTGTGACAGTGGGTGCTCCGCCTGCCGTAGACCCCCAAGGTCCGCACGTCCTTGGCAATGGCACGCCATATACCCTTTTTTTGATGGGCGCTGACCTGCAGAGAAATACACATAGGAAAAGGTATCAGTCAGACCGCCCTGCCTCTTACACTCATGGCCCACCATAGCCCTCACATCCCCTTATGCACAGACATTGCCAACAGTACATGCAGCACGCTGCCCAGGGCCCTTACCCCAATCCCCCTACTACATGAGGCCCTCACACACACAGCACTCCATGCATTCATACCCCATTCATCGTGCTCACAGTGTACTCACCCGTTGGTCTGGAGGCCCATACAGCATTCGGCACTGGGGTAGGACCCCATCCACAAGTCTCTCCAACTCCACAGCGGTGAAGGCAGGGGCCCTTTCCCCAGTGACATGAGCCATGTTGAGTTCCACACACAGGTCACAGCAGCACTTGCAGTGTAGGTCCTCTCCTGTTGAAGGTCAAGTAGCAAGTGGGTGAACAGATAGAAAATGGCGGTCACGTCTGTGGCTGTGCGTACCGTCACCGCCGGCGTACATCACCATTGGCCACTGTAACCCATAGGGCCAAATGGTATCCAATGAGGATCTGCAAAGCGGTTTTCAACCGCTTTCCGTAACGGCGCACAACGTCTGCGAAATTACCTCATTTCCACCTGTCCCTTCATACAGGACAGGTGGACGCCATTTTAGGGGGTGGGCAACCCATGGCACCTAAGTGCTTCACAGTACACATAGGCACCATTTGGGCCCATACAACAATATTGTGCTACAGTCACAACATGCAATGCAGTGTAGTGTTTGGAAATATGGAATATTGACCAGCTACTCACCGTTTGCCCCTAGATTGCATCCGCTGTGGATGATTAGGAGATGGAGGCATCCCCCCAGGTACAGGCCCCTGGTGGGCTTGGCAACAGTGAAGGACAGGCACATTATCCTCACCTATAGACTGGACACGGCCACAATCACAGAGCTGTGTGCCCAATTGGAACGTGACCTGATATCTGCTATCCGTCAGCCCACCGGGATCCCCCCTCTTGTGCAAGTCCTGTCTGTGCTCCATTTCCTGGCAAGTGGTTCCTTCCAAGTGACAGTGGTCTTAGCAGCAGGAATGTCTAAGCCAATGTTCTCAATAGTGCTGACAGAGTATTGTCTGCCCTGATTAAACACATGCGCAGCTATATTGTTTTCCCCAGGTGGAAGATTTGGCCACAGTGAAAACTGATTTGTATGCAATGGGACATATCCCCAACATAATTGGGGATATTGATGGTACACATATTGCATTTGTCCCCCCTGGAGAAATGAACAGGTGTTCAGAAATCGAAAGAGCTTTCACTCCATGAATGTGCAGATAGTGTGCCTGGCGGACCAGTACATCTCCCATGTCAATGCAAAGTATCCTGGGTCTGTGCATGATGCCCTTATCCTGAGGAATAGAAGCATCCCATATATGATGGCTCAACTCCAGATGCACTAGGTGTGGCTGATAGGTGAGTCCTGGTTCCCACCCAGTCGATATTGGTGTATGGGTATGGTGTGGGCCCTAAGGGTTAGTGTGTGTCTAACAGTTGTCCCTTGATATTTGCAGGTGACTCTGGTTACTCCAACCTCTCCTGGCTACTGACCCCTGTGAGGAATCCCAGGACACGGGCAGAGGAACGTTACAATGAGGCACATGGGCGAACAAGAAGAATAGTAGAAAGGACATTCGGCCTCCTGAAGGCCAGGTTTCGTTGCCTCCATCTAACAGGTGGATCCCTGTACTACTCACCCAAGAAGGTTTGCCAGATCATTGTGGCATGCTGTATGTTGCACAACCTTGCCTTACGTCGCCAGGTGCCTTTTCTGCAGGATGATGATGCTGGAGATGGTCATGTGGCAGCAGTGACCCTGTGGACAGTGAAGATGAGGAGGCAGAGGATGAAGATGAGGACAACAGAAGTGCAATAATACGACAGTACTTCCAATGACAAACAGGTAAGACACTGTAAATGCACTTTACATTAGCAGATTTGTGTTTGACATTGTCACTGGCAGGCGATTTTCCCACTTCTATGGCACTTACTGTACCCTTTGGCAGCTCTATTTTCAGATATTTGTGCCCCAATATCGCTCCTGGTGTATTGACTGCAGTCAACTACAGGTCATTCCTATGTATACATTACTATACTGTCATATTGCAGTGTTTAAAGCTTGTTAAATGAATACATGGTTAAATGATTTGACAGACTCCATACTTGTATTTATTCAAATGGTGTTTATTTAAGTGCTAATGATTAGAGGGGGGTGTGCAATGGGCTGGGGTGATGATGGAGGAATGTCCAGGATAGAGTCCAGTCTATTTGTATCACAGGTGCATTGTCCAAGGGGGCATAGGAAGGGGAGCAATGGCAGTTCAAGGTGGACAGAGTGACAGAGTAGGACACAAGGGTGACATTCAGGAGAGTCTTATTTCCTGGCGGGGGTGTTGACAATGTTCTCTGGCTTCTGACTGGATCGGAGGGACTGTTTGCGGGTGGTTCTCCTTCTGCAGGGGGTGGGGTGCTGGTGGCCTGCTGTTCCTGTGGCAGGGCCTCCTGTCCACTACTGGCAGCGGAGGTGGAAGGCTGTTCATTGGTTTGGCTAGTGTCAGGGGCCCGGTGGTGTGCCACTGCCTCCCTCATGGTGTTGGCCATGTCTGCCAGCACCCCTGCAATGGAGACCAGGGTGGTGTGGATGTCATTCAAGTCCTCCCTGATCCCCAGGTACTGTCCCTCCTACAGCCGCTAGGCCGCTGGGTCTCCTGCAACTTGTCCAGGATCTGGCCCATCGTCTCCTGGAAATGGTGGTATGCTCCCAGGAGGTTGGTGAGTGCCTCCTGGAGAGTCGGTTCCCTGGGCCTGTCCTCCCACTGTTCGCACAGCAGTCCTCTTAGCTTCCCTGTTGTCCTGTGCCTCTATCCTCTGAACCGTGTGCCACTGCCACTGGCCCCAGGTCCCTGAACATCCTGTGTTTGTGGGGTGGCCTTGGGTCCCTGTAGTGGTGGACACACTGCTGATTGACGTGTCCTGGGGACAGAGGTATGGGACCGCTGGGTGGGTACTGTGCTGGTGTTTACTGAGGGGGGAGGCTCTGTGGTGGTATGGGATTGTGCCTGGGTTACCGACTGTCCAGAGATCCCTGATGGGCCAGGTTGGTCATCCAGATCCAGGCATCCAGAGCTGCTGTCATCACTGTGGGCCTCTTCTTGGGGTGGACTGGAAGTTGCTGGCACCTCATCTCCGCTGACGTTGGTGGGGGACCTGTGGGGATGTAAATGCAGTGTTATTGTTTCTGTGTGTGTCATCTTGTGCATGGGTGTGTTGCCCTCTATGGTTGTTATTGCTCTGGCAGATTTGCCTTGTGTGAGTAGTGATTTTGTGGGCTAGGTGATTCTCTCTAATGTGCATGCTTTAGTGATGGGTGTCCAAGCAGGTCGGTGATGGGGGTCCGTCCATTGGTGTTACATGCATGGCTTGGTATTGGGATGAGTGGGTTGTGATGGTGGGGTATGTGGGAGGTGGTGAAGTGATGGGAGTGAGGGTAAGGGTGGGTGGGGGTATGTGATGGCATACAGGTAGGGGGGGTGATAGTAGTAAAGAGTTGACTTACCAGAGTCCAGTCCTCCTTCTCCTGCCAGGCCCTCAGGATGCATGATTGCCAAGACTTGCTCCTCCCATATTGTTAGTTTGGGGGGAGGAGGTGGGGTCCACCGCCAGTCCTCTGTACAGCTATTTGGTGTCTTGCTGCTGTGGAACGCACCTTCCCCCGTAGGTCGTTCCACCTCTTCCTGATGTCATCCCTTGTTCTGGGGTGCTGTCCCACAGCGTTGACCCTATCCACGATTCTCCGCCATAACTCCATCTTCCTAGCAATGGACATCTGCTGCACCTGTGATACGAATAGCTGTGGCTCTACCCAGATGATTTCCTCCACCATGACCCCTAGCTCCTCCTCAGAGAACCTGGGGTGTTGTTACAGTGCCATGGGTGTATTGTGAGTGGTGTGGGTGAGGGTGTGTGGGGTACTGTGTTGGAGTGTGTGATGTAGGGTGCGTGGATGGTGTATAGGTGATGGTGGTGTGTGTCTGTGGTCTTGTCTGTGGTCTTGCTATCTCTCTTGTGGCACTTTTTTGTATTGGTAAAGGGTTGTGGGTAATGTGGGTGTGTGTTTTATAGTGGTGTGGGTGTGTGGGTGTGGAGTGTGTATGTGTGTCAGGTGTGTGTAGTTTGAATTGTCCAATGTGGTGTAGTTTTATTAGGTTGTGTGTATTGTGTGCATCAGATGGGTGTGGCTCAAAAACTAGATCACTTCCATTGGCCATCAACAAGACAAGCTGGTCCTCTTTCATATCTGGTCTCTATGCATCTAATGGGATCACTGTGGAACTCCCACCAGTTGGTGATGACCACACCTATACTGTCCCCTCTATGAATTATTAGAGGCATGCGTAATTCGGCAGTTATGGGTCCCGATGAGATCCCTATAGTGGTAATAAAACAGGACATTCTTACCTGGAGTAAACCCCTGTACAAGGTCTTCCAGTGCTGCTATGAAACCAGAAAAATCCCCCCATCATGGAAGGGTAGCATTATTCTTCCTCTGCATAAGAAGGGGGGCCGTAATTGTCCTGGGAATTACCGCCAGATCACTCTGCTGGATATGGTTGGCAAAATATTTGCTAAATTCTTGCTTTTCCAAGATCAGTGACGGGGCAATAAGGAACAAAAACATCCCCTGGAGCAATCTGGCTTTAGAAAAAAGCATGGTACAATTGATAACATCTTGGCTCTTCAGGTAACATATGAGAAATATGTCTCTTTGAGAGTGGGGGTAATCTACATGGCCTTCATTGATTTTTCTACGGAACTTGATAAAGTAGACCGAGTCACACTGTGGAGAAAACTCTCAAGTTTCGACTTGCCAGGTATCCTTTTAGAACTGGGGATTGCGCTCCATTCCTCCTTCTGATGTAGGGTGCTGCTAGGGGGATATAGATGTTTGTCCCATGAAATCCTGTTGGACCTGGCTTTTTGACAGGGTAATCCCCAAACTTTTTGCCTCCTTCCTCCTATTTTTTCTGACCTGTTGTTGTTGGCTTTTGACCTCTGGGCACTTTACCACTGCTAACCAGTGCTAAAGTGCATATGTTCTTTGTGTAAATGGTACTATTGATTGGTTTATCCATGATTGGCTATTTAATTTACTTGTAAGTCCCTCTCTAGTGCACTATATGTGCCTAGGGCCTGTAGATTAAATGCTACTAGTGGGCCTGCAGCACTGGTTGTGCCACCCACTTCAGTAGCCCCTTAACCTTGTCTCAGGCCTGCCATTGCAAGGCCTGTGTGTGCAGTTTCACTGCCACTTCGACTTGGCATTTAAAAGTACTTGCCAAGCCTAGAACTCCCCTTTTTCTACATATATATCACCCCTAATGTGTGCCCTAGGTAACCCTTAGAGCAGGGTGCTGTGTGGGTAAAAGGCAGGACATGTACCTGTGTAGTTATATGTCCTGGTAGTGTAAAACTCCTAAATTTGTTTTTACACTACTGTGAGGCCTGCTCCCTTCATAGGTTAACATTGGGGCTGTCCTCATATATTGATGAAGTGGCAGCTGCTGATCTGAAAGGAGCAGGAAGGTCATATTTAGTATTGCCAGAATGGTAATACAAAATCCTGCTGACTGTTGAAGTCGGATTTAATATTACTATTCTAGAAATGCCACTTTTAGAAAGTGAGCATTTCTTTGCACTTAAATCTTTCTGTGCCTTTCAATCCACGTCTGGCTAGGTTTAGTTGACAGCTCCTTGTGCATTCACTCAGACACACCCCAAACACAGGGTACTCAGCCTCACTTGCATACATCTGCATTTTGAATGGGTCTTCCTGGGCTGGGAGGGTGGAGGGCCTGCCCTCACACAAAGGACTGCCACACCCCCTACTGGGACCCTGGCGGATAGGATTGAACTGAAAGGGGACCTGGTGCATTTCTTAGACACCCTTTGAAGTCACCCCCACTTCAAAGGCACAATTTAGTATAAAACAGGGCCTCTGCCCTACCTCATCAGACACTTGCTGGAGAAGAAACCTGAACCAGAAGAACTGCCTGGCTGCCTAAAGGACTCACCTGACTACAAAGGACTGCTGCCTTGCTGTTGCCCTGCTGCCTTGCTGAACTCTTGTCTGGCTGTAAAAGTGTTCCCCAAGGGCTTGGATAGAGCTTGCCTCCTGTTCCCTGAAGTCTCAGGACCAAAAAGACTTCTCTTTTTCATTTGGACTCTTCGTGCGCCGAACATTTTGACTCACAGCTTGCTCCGCAGCGAGAAAAACGCTGCACACCGACGCTGATCGACGCGATGCCTTCGGGGCGACCGGAACTTCGACGCACGGCCTCGCAAGGACAACGCCGCCCGACTTCCAGAGGGGAAATCGACGCAACGCCTGCCGTGAGAGCAAAACTTTGACGCACAGCCCTGCGGAACGACTCGCAGCCGGAAAAAACAAGCAGGAGAATCCACGTTCAGACCCCGGGACATCTGGTAATCCCGCGACCCACAGAAAAGAGACTGTCCGCACGCCGGAAAATGAAGCATGACTTCCCCGCGTGAAAAATAACTATGCAAGTCTGTGTGTGCTGGAGAGAAATCGACGCACACACCATTTTTCCACGTATCTCTTCTTCTGCGGCCCTTTGTGGAGATTTTCCACTCCAAACCAGGTACTTTGTTCTTGAAAGAGACTTTGGGGGTCATTCCAAGCTTGGGAACCGCCAGAAGACCGTACCGCGGTCAAAAGACCGCGGCGGTCATTCTGGGTTTCCCACTGGGCTGGCGGGCGACCGCCAAAAGGCCGCCCGCCAGCCCAGTGGGAAACACCCTTCCACGAATGGAGCCGGCGGAGTGGAAGGTGTGCGACGGGTGCAGTAGCTAAGCAGACACTGAAATTCAAAGTGGGGCCCCCAGGGGCCCCATGACACCCCTCACCGCCATCCTGTTCCTGGCGGTCGAAACCGCCAGGAACAGGATGGCGGTGAGGGGGTTGGAATCCATGGAGGATTCCCCTGGGCAGCGGAAAGTCGGCGGTACACCGCCGACTTTCCGTTTCTGTCCGCGGCTGTACCGCTGCGGTCAGAATGCCCAAAGGAGCACCGCCAGCCTGTTGGCGGTGCTCCCGCGGACCCCGGCCCTGGCGGTATTTACCGCCAGGGCCGGAATGACCCCCTTTGTTTGCTTTTAAAGACTTAAGACACTTTGGGGGTCATTACAACATTGGCGGTAAAAGGCGCTTACCGCCATGCAGGAGACCGCCAATACACCGCCGCGACTGCGGAATCCCGCCACATCTATTATGACAGACATCTCGGAATCCGCCAAAATTCAGACTCCCACACAAGTCTGCCACAACAAAGGTCAGTGTTAAACTGGCGAAAACAAAACCTCCACCTCCACGCCAACAGAAACACGCCCATGCTATTACGACCCACGAATCCACGTGGCGGTCTTTCAGCCGTGGTATTCCATTGGCAGTACACACCGCCGCGCTCAAAATACACACACATCTCCAAAACACCGCCACATTGGACAATTCCAAATACATACACCTGATACACATACAAACAACACTCCCACACACCCAACACAATATAAAACATACACCCACATCACCCACAAACCCCTACGACCAAAATATAGAGACGAAGGCCAGAGAGAGAGCACAGAATAGACAACCCCACCACACAGAGGCACACAACACCATCACCCACACAACATCCACGCACAAAACACCACACACCACTACACATCACCACACTCATCAACACATACACCACCCCACACATCACCTACACCACCCCATGTCACGCCAAAGACACCCCCGGTTTTCTGAGGAGGAGCTCAGGGTCATGGTGTAGGAAATCCTACGGGTAGAGCCACAGCTGTTTGGCTCACAGGTGCAGCACACATCCATAGCCAGGAAGATGGAGCTATGGCGCAGAATCGTGGACAGGGTCAATGCTGTGGGACAGCATCCAAGAAATCGGGAGGACATCAGGAAGAGGTGGAACGACCTACGGGGTAAGGTGCGTTCAGCGGTCTCCAGGCACAACATTGCGGTTCAGCGGACTGGCGGCAGACCCCCACCTCCTCCCCCACAACTAACAACATGGGAGGAGCAAGTCTTGACCATCATGCATCCAGAGGGACTCGGAGGAGTCGGTGGAGGAATGGACACTGGTAGGTCAAATCTTAACTCTCAGATCCCCCACCCTACCTGCATGCTATTACACACCCCCACCCTCACCCCCTCCCCTATCACCCCAACTCCTCACTAATGTACTAATAACACAAACCACACATCCCAACACCAAGCCCTCAATGACACAACTAAGCATGGTCACCCCTCACCAAAGCATGCTCACTGCACATACCCAGAACACCCCCCCAACCATCATCACACAAGCCCTCCCCACAGGAATGCTTGCACTGGTGTACATGGTGAGCCACCCATTGAACACCATGACACACACACATGCAATAATCATGCACTTATGCCCCTGCAGGATCACGAAGGACCGTCACCGCACCGGAGGGTCCAGACAACTCCACTCCACCCACAGATGAGGCCCACAATGACGATAGAAGCTCTGCCCTACTGGATCCTGATGACCAGCCCGGACCATTGTGGGCCTCGGGACAGTTGGTTTCCCTTGCACAGGCACAGCCCAACACTGACCTTCCACCCTCTGGTAACACCAGCACAGCACCCACCCTGCGGGCCCATACCTCCCTACCCAGGACACGTCAATCAGCGGTGTGTCCACCACTACAGGGACCCCAGGATAACCCACCACCCCAACAACAACAGGGACCTGGGGGCAGTGGTAGTGGGCACACGGTCCAGGGGATGGAGGCACAGGAACACAGGGGAACTGGGAGGGCTGCTGTGCGACAGGGGGCGGACAGGCCAAGGGAACCCACTCTCCACAAGGCCCTATCCTCCATCATGGGAGCATACCACCACTCCCAGGAAACGATGGCGACGGTCCTGGCCAAGTTTCAGGACACCCAGCGCCTGCAGGAGGAACAGTATTTGGGGTTCAGGGAGGAGCTCAGGACCATCAGCTCTGCCCTGAGCACCATCGTAGGGGTGCTGAAGGACATACAGCAGACCTTGAGGGACACCGTGGAACTCCAAGGGGCCCCTGACACTATCATGGACGAAGAACTGCCCACCACCTCCGCCGGCGCTAGTGGACAGGACGCCCCGCCACAGGACCACCACACCAGCACCCAACCTCCTGCAGACGGACAACCACCACGCAAGCGGTCCCTGAGATCCAGGAACAGGACAGCGCAAGATGGCAAGACCCCCGCCAGGAAATGAGACCACCCTGATTGTCCTCCCACTGTCCCACTTTGTTACCCTGTCCATACTTTAACTGCCCCAGCTCCACTTCCTTTGCCCATATGGCCAGTGTACCTGTGTGACCAAAGGACTGGACTCTGCCATGGACATTCCTCCACCGTCCCCCATCACCATAGTACAACCCCCCTCCATTTGTGAGCACTTCAATAGACACCCTTGAACCACAAAAAAATCTGGAGTCAGTCTGTGATTTGGTAAAATGTATTATCAATGACAGTGTAAAAATGCATTTCTAGTTGTAAAGCCAACATACCTATGTCACACATCACAAGTCCTTGAAGGATGCAAGCAGATAACACACGTTGGTAACCACACCTGTGAAACCGTAATGGAAAGGTACAACTCAGTTACGAAATAATGCTATGAAATTACACACAGGATAGAGGAAGACGTGTGACAGTGAATGTAATGGTACAAATTAAAATGTTCTCACCTGTGTGTCACTGGAAATATTGCTGTATGACTGACTCCCTGTTGTCGTTGTCTTCTTCCTCAGCTTCCTCCTCATCACTGTCCACAGGCTCCACAGGCTCCACAGCTGCCACAACACCGTCATCTGGACCATCCTCCTGCAGAAAAGGCACCTGGCGTCGCAAAGCAAGATTGTGAAGCATCGAGCAGGCGATGATGATCTGGCACACCTTCTTCGGTGAGTAGAATAGGGAACCACCTGTCATATGGAGGCACCTGAACCTGGCCTTCAGGAGGCCGAAGGTGCGTTCGATCACCTTCCTAGTCCGCCCATGGGCCTCATTGTAGCGTTCCTCTGCCCTGGTCCTGGGATTCCTCATTGGGGTCAGTAGCCAGGACAGGTTGGGGTAACCAGAGTCCCCTAATAGCCACACACGGTGCCTCTGGAGTTGACCCATCATATAAGGGACGCTGCTATTGCGCAGGATGTAGGCGTCATGCACTGAGCCGGGGAACATAGCATTTACCTGGGAGATGTACTGGTCTGCCAAACATACCATCTGTACATTCATCGATTGATAACTCTTCCGGTTCCTGTACACCTGTTCACTCCTGTGGGGGGGAGACCAGAGCTACATGGGTCCCATCAATAGCACCTATGATGTTGGGGATATGTCCAAGGGCATAGAAGTCATCTTTCACAGTAGCCAAATCCTCCACCTCAGGGAAAATGATGTATCTCCTTACGTGTTTCAGCAGGGCACCCAACACTCTGGACAACACGTTGGAAAACATAGGCTAGGACATCCCTGATGCCATGGCCACTGTTGTCTGAAAAGACCCACTTGCAAGGAAATGGAGCACTGACAGCACCTGAACGTCAGGGGGGATTCCAGTGGGATGACGGATTGGTTACATCAGGTCTGGCTCCAACTGGGTACATAGTTCCTGGATAGTGGCATGGTCAAACCTGTAGGTGATGATTAAATGTCGCTCCTCCATTGTCAACAGGTCCACCAGCGGTCGGTACACCGGAGGATTCCGCCATCTTCTCAATTGTCCCAGCTGACGGTGCCTAGAAAGGACAACAGCGACCACAGAGTCAACAAATTTCCAGGTATGTACCCACAGATACACAGAACACGACACCAAACACAAAACCATTCCTGTATGTGTGTTGAGTGTAGGCCTAGCTATGTGTGACGCAGAAGTAAATGAAGCCATGTGGGCCCCTGAAATTGCGGCTGCCTGACCTCTAAACTGGGACAATGGTATTGTGAGGTAACTGCGGTGGTGTTGCACACCGTCGCGGTAGGCGGTGGTAGACCGCGGCGCAATGCAGCATTGGTTAACATGGGACCCTATGGGTCCCAGGAGCCAATGAACAAGTGCGCCGGCGTTGATGATACGCACTGCCACGGACGTCACCGCCGCGGACGTCACCGCCATTTTCTATCTATTCAATCACTCGATACCTGACCTTCGACAGGAGAGGACCTACACTGCAAGTGTTGCTGTGACCTCGGTCTGGAAGCGACGATGGCTGCTGCGTCTGGGGAAAGGGCCCCTGCCTTCACTGCTCAGGATTTGGAGAAACTAGTAGACGGGGTCCTCCCCCAGTACACGCTACTCTACGGTCCTCCAGACCAACAGGTAAGTACACAGGGAGCACGTTGTATGGGCTAGGCCTGGGTGGAGAGGGCTGGTTGTAAGAGGGAAGGGGGCAGAGTTCAGGGAACATGAATGCATGTGAATGCATGTGCCACATGGCAAGGATAGGGAGGGGGGACACTTACATCGACGGTGCAGTTGGTAATGACTTCTCTTCTTCCCTTGTGCATGTCATGTAGGTCAGCGCCCACCAGAAGAAGGACATTTGGCGTGCCATCGCCAAGGAAGTCCGGATCCTGGGGGCCCACCAGAGACGGGGCACCCACTACCGGAAAAGATGGGAGGACATTCGCCGCTGTAGCAAGAAGACGGCGGAGGCTCAGCTGGGGATGGCCTCCCAACGTGGGAGGGATGCCCGTCGCACCATGACCCCCCTGATGTTCCGGATCCTGGCGGTGGCCTACCCTGAGTTAGATGGGCGCTTGAGGGCATCACAGCAGACACAAGGGGATGAGTATACTATCATTCTGGGGACTTTGCGCGCAGTTGAGGGGTCTAGGTGTGGGAGGAGGGCTTTGGGTTTCCCTAGGCCATGGCGGCTTCCATAGCCTAGGCCCCTCCGTAATGCAGGCCATGTGGCACTCCACCCCACCGCAGTAGAGTGCCATTTACAGGTATACATGCCCCTGTGGCATCCATGTGTGCAGATGTCCACCATAGCCATGTAGTCCAGATCCCAGGAATTGCATCTGTAGAGGCCAGGAGCACGGCGTAGTGCAGGGGGCTGCTGTGTCTGTATTGTCCGCCAACGGTAGCGGTATGCCATGCACTCAACCAGTCTTTCTTCTGTCGTCCCCCCCCCCTCTTTTTGTGCTCTCCCTGTTCTTTTGTGCATCAGCATCATCAGGCGGATGTACAGTGGCACCGGAGCACGAGGGAGCTGCATCCCACATGGCCATGGAGGGCCACACCACGGACTCAGAATGCACCAGTGGGACGGAGGGCGAGGGGAGCTTCACGTCGGGCACCGGATCACCAACCAGCGACACGGACTCGTCCGCCGATGGGAGCTCCCTTGTGGTGGCGGCACCATCTGTGCCCCCCACTTCTACAGGTGCAGCCGCCACCTCCCCTACCAGCACCGCCCTCCCAGCAGCCCCTCAGCTTTCGCCCCGTGCCCGCTCACCCAGGAGGGTGGGCATCACCTTCGCCCCAGGCACCTCAGGCCCTGCCCCAGTCACCCCTGCTGCCCTCAGTGAGGAGGCCATTGACCTCCTCAGGTCACTCACTGTTGGGCAGTCTACCATTGTGAATGCCATCCAGGGTGTAGAAAGGGAGTTGCAACACGGTAATGCATTCCTGGAGGGCATTCATTCCGGTCAGGCTGCCCTTCAGCGAACCCTGCAATCTCTGGCCTCAGCACTGATGGCAGCCATTGTCCCTGTGTCTAGCCTCCCCCCTCCAACTTCCTCCACCCAGACCCAATCCCCTGTACCCCAGCCCATCCCAAGCACACCATCAGACCAGCATGCACACACCTCAACACACAAAAGTAGCTCAGGCAAGCATAGGCACCACACATCCCACAGGCACTCACACAAGCATCACACACATACAGACACAGCAACATCCACTGCCTCCACTGTGTCCCCCTCCTCATCGTCTCTCTCCTCCCTCCTAGTGTCGTCTACACTCTCACCTGCATGCACTACATCTACAGGCACTAGGACTCGCACCAGAACACCCAGCACCACACCCTGCTCACCTGCACTCACCACCCCATTCCCATTTACACGTCCCCTGTGTCCTCTCCCAGTGTGTCTGTGACGCCCCCTCCCAAAGTACACAAACGCGGGCACCCACACACCCAACATCCATCCACCTCACGACAGCCTCCAGTACCTGCACCTGCACCCAAAACACCTAAAGTGACACCTCCTACAACCACCTCCTCTTACTCCACTCCCAGACCCCCTCCAGCTACCCATCCCAGTGTTCATCAGAAACTGTCCCTCTGCAAAGTTGACCTTTTTGCCCCCACCCCTCCAATTCATCAGTCCCGTCGTAGCGCCTCAGCCAAAAAGCCTCCAGTACCAGTGGTGCGTGTTCAAGGTGTGTGGAGTGCACCGGCCACCAGGGCTGGCAGTGTGACACGGAGCCAAGGCACTGCCAGTCCACCCCCTGTAAAGGCTCTGAAGTTGGAAAGTGGCCGACGGGACCAGCTGAAGACTCCTGGAGGCAAAACAACTCACAGGGGTCCCAGGGGGATTGCAGAGTTAGCTGTGGCTCCTCCAAAGGTGGAGAAGGGCCAGAAGAAGTCTGCACAGCCTGGTGTGAGCATCACGGCGGAGAAGGGCGGAATCCTTCCAAGTATCATGACAAGTATCGTCACTGGTCATGAGACCACCGCCATAGG
Source organism: Pleurodeles waltl (assembly GCF_031143425.1). Classification (NCBI taxonomy): domain Eukaryota; kingdom Metazoa; phylum Chordata; class Amphibia; order Caudata; family Salamandridae; genus Pleurodeles; species Pleurodeles waltl. The sequence goes on along the minus strand of NC_090440.1, from coordinate 1,005,197,575 downwards.
CATTGCCCAGGAGGGCCCAAGTATCGTCACTGGTCATGAGACCACCGCCATAGGCATTGCCCAGGAGGGCACAAGTATCGTCACTGGTCATGAGACCACTGCCATAGGCATTGCCCAGGAGGCCCAAGTATCGTCACTGGTCAGGAGACCACCGCCAGAGTCATTGCCCAGGAGGGCACAAGTATCATCACTGGTCATGAGACCACCGCCATAGGCATTGCCCAGGAGGGCCCAAGTATCGTCACTGGTCAGGAGAACACCGCCAGAGTCATTGCCCAGGAGGGCACAAGTATCGTCACTGGTCATGAGACCACCGCCATAGGCATTGCCCAGGAGGGCACAAGTATCATCACTGGTCATGAGACCACCGCCATAGGCATTGCCCAAGAGGGCCCAAGTATCGTCACTGGTCATGAGACCACCGCCAGAGTCATTGCCCAAGAGGGCCCAAGTATCGTCACTGGTCATGAGACCACCACCATAGGCATTGCCCAGGAGGGCCCCGGCAGCCACAGACCCGCTGGGCAATGAGGGACCGTCATGCCACACACCAATGCCCAGTCTGGAGCCCGCCATGGCAAAGCACCGCTGAACAGGGCAAGCACCGCTGAACAGTCCAGAGACCGCCATGGCAAAGCACTGCTGAACAGTCCAGAGACCGCTATGGCGAATCACCGCTGAACAGGGCATGCACTGCTGAACAGGGCAAGCACCGCTGAACAGGGCAAGCACCGCTGAACAGTCCAGAGACCGCCATGGCAAAGCACCGCTGAACAGTCCAGAGACCGCCATGGCGAATCACCGCTGAACAGGGCATGCACCGCTGAACAGGGCAAGCACCGCTGAACAGGGCATACACCTCAGAAGAAGGAAAAGACCGCCACATCAAGCATCGTTATCCCATGTGCAGCTGGGACTGTGACAGGACAGGGACTGTCACGGGGAGACTAATCCAGTCTGGGCACCATTCCCACTCCAGAACCAGTGGAGAGATCCATCCACTACCTCTGTCCTTCACAGGATGAAACACTCTGGGCACCAGTCCCCCTCCAGAACCAGTGGAGGCTGTTATGTACTTGTGAGACTGTGGCTTTGCACTCCCCAGGATGGAACAGTGGGCAAACCACCCACTGTAGAAACTTGTGAGACTGTGGCTTTGCACTCCCCAGGATGGAACAGTGGGCAAGCCACCCACTGTAGAGACTTGTGAGACTGTGGCTTTGCACTCCCCAGGATACATCAATGGGCATGGAGCCCCGTCGTGGATGTGGCGTGGTGCTGTAATCCGGCTGAGGTGCCCCCCCCCTTCCTTCCCCCTGAGGTGCCTGTTTTTTTTCTCTCTGATGCCCCGGCAGTGTTCTCTCCGTTTGTGGACAGGTATCTTGTGTGGGCCTCGCCCATGCATTTTTGGCCTAGTGGTGCACGGACATTGAGATGTGCATATCTGCACTACTTCTCGTACTGTATATACCTTTGTATGAGTTTATATATATCTGTATATAATTGACACATGTATATTGATACATTACAATGTTTGAACTGATTTCGTTTTGTCTTTGCATTCTTCCGGGGGGGTTGGGGGTTGTTACTGTGATATTTGTAATTGCACTGGTGTGTGTGTTGTAATATGCGAGGGTAGGGGTGGGGGTGGGGGTGTTGCATGTGTGTCTCCCTGACTTTTGCCTTCCCCCTCCCCTATGTCGTAGGTGCAGTACTCACCGTTGTCTTTGCCGGCGGCGGCGCTGGTCTTCGTAGATGAGTAGGAAGAGAAGGGCAGGTAGGATTTGTAATTCCGGCTCCATGGTGTCCTCCTTCCTTATGGGATGTGTTAAGGTGAGCGTTTTCCTATTGCAGAAACTGTTTCCGCCGTGTTTTTATCCACGATGAATCCGCCCCGGAAAAGGTGGAGGATTGGCGGGTTGTGATACTATGGGCGGTACATTGTCTTCCGCCTGTCTGTTGGCGGTGACCGCTGCGCTGCTTGTCTGTACCGCCGTGGCCGTCGGAGTGTTAAAGTGGCTGTCTTTGTTGGCGGTTTCCGCCACGGTCATAATTCCCTTTTTTTGTCCGCTGGCCTGTTTGCGGTATTACCGCACCTTTAACACCGTCCGCCAGGGTTGTAATGACCACCTTTATATCACTTTTTAGCGATATCTTTACAAATTCATATTGCATCTTTGATCATTTTGACCTACAAGCATCCTGATAAATGATATATATTTTTCTAAACACTGTGTGATGTATTTTTGTGGTGCTATATTATGGTATTGTATGATTTATTGCACAAATGCTTTACACATTGCCTTCTAAGTTAAGCCTGACTGCTCGTGCCAAGCTACCAGAGGGTGGGCACAGGCTAATTTTGGATTGTGTGTGACTTACCCTGACTAGAGTGAGGGTTCTTGCTTGGACAGAGGGTAACCTGACTGCCAACCAAAAACCCAATTTTTAACAAATCCCAACACACAATGCTTTAAAACAAGGTTATATGCTGGCCCCATTGCTGTTTTCCTTGTACATCTCTGATTTACCTTCTAACTTATCCCAACACAAGGGCTTTGCCCCAAATATTGGGAGGAAGGCCGATATCCTGTTTGCTCTATGTTGATGATATAATCGTTTTGGATTGTACACCTAGAGGGCTAAATAATCACCTCCAAGCGTTCTGGCAATTCACAGAAGACCATTTTAAAAAATAAATTGCTCTAAAAGCAAAATCTTATGCTTTCACATAAAAAAAGGTTTAAATATGCTAATTTCTGCTGGTCAGTGGGAGCTCAGAAACTTGAAAGGGTAAACTTTTATATTTTCTTGGGTAAAAATTTTTGCGGGCACCTCAGCGACAGGGTGCATATATAACATAACCAATACAAGTCTCTGTCTCAGGCTAATGGCTTGAGTGCCCTTTATAGGGCAACCGGCAAGAGACATTTTAAACTTCTCTTAGAGGCCTAACGAGCAAAGATATCTTCCTTCATACTTTATGGCTTAGAGCATGATGGAGTTTTTAAATGGGGGGTTTTAGATAAACTAGAGGGCTGCATCTTGCGGAATCTAATTTCCACAAACTCGGCCCTCTCAGCAGCATCCCTAAGGCTTGAGACGGGATTACGAAGCGTATTCGTGCAAGGATTGGTTGGGGTTGTACGCTGGCTAGTCAGTTCGATGAATTGTGGTGATGATGATCTGAGGTCATTGTTTAAAAAATTCATTTTAGGTGGCAGCAGGACGAAATACACCATTGGCAGGAATTTCATACATGCCACTGATCTATTACGATTAAACCCTGCATCTATTCTCACACTTACTCCTCTACAGATGAAATCCACTATTAGGCAAGCCACTTGGTTCTCAAGCATTCGACTGGATAAGAAGGCCTCTGCCCATAGGCAGGGTTTCTAATCCATAACTAATGCTATATTATTGCTTTCTCAGTTGGAATCTTCCTCATGGGGTCAGACGATTCTGGCTCCTATTCCGACAGGGACTGCTCCCTCTTAATACTCTATGGCTAAATGGTATGGATTTCCGGCAACTTGTAATTGCTGTCTAAAAGGTGATCAAGACCTGAATCATGCTGTTTTTATTTCTCCGGCCCTGCTGTTATTTCCTCTCTCTATCTGTCTTCAACTTTCCCTACAGACTGCATCGAAAGTACTGCAGGCCTTTCTTGCTCCCCCAAATTAAATGTTCTGTTATAAAATGTTTAACTTTTTTTAATGCTTTTTGAGTGTTTATTACTTTATTCGTTGATTCACTTTGTAGAAATGATGAATGTAAATTGTACTTGAAGGTTTTGGCATTCTACGTTATGTTCTTCTTTTATATGTTTGTTTTATGACCTCCATTGGAGTTCCGTATCATAAATAAATGAAGAATAGCACAGATATGTTTGATGAACACTTTTGATAGCATGTAAGTGCTCTAGAATCTTTTCATGTAAGAGAAATGTAATTTTACCAAAGTGCAACAATTTACAGAGACAATCCAGTTCATAGCCAGAAGAAAATGTATGAGCTCAGACATAAGCCTCATTTTGCCTGTCGGTAATCTGTACTTATTTTTATTTTTATTGTATTTACAGGATTTGCAGGTTCCATGTTTGAAAAATTCCCTCTGTGAGCAGAGCCATGTTTGAAGCTTAAGTACCATCAAGAGCTAGGGACCAATATTTCACTGAGACATCTTGCTTTTCTCCATGTGATAGATGTATGTATGACTATATCATCACCTACTACAGGATCTGCCATAAGAATGCCCCAATGTTTATTGAGGAGGGATTTCAATCTGTTTAACGTATTGTTGTATGTGGTAGTGAGTCCTATTTCTTCCTTATTATCTGTCATATTGTTCCCATATTGGAATAGAATATCTTCCCTATTCGTACTTTTGATCATATGTTTCACATGTGTCCGAAGTTTATGTTGATATCCACGTTCACTAAACTATTGTGTTCCTATTGGTGGTAACTTTTCTTGATGTTACAGTTGCCCTTGGTTCCTAGGAGCTCCGAGTAATGAATACTCCATTTGACTGAGATGTGATGATGAATGGTAATGTGCAGGACATGCTGTTTCCTTCCTATAAAAGGATGTAAGAATGTGGTTGTTTTCAATGCAAATGTATATATATATGCAGGTATTCTATTTCTTTCCTATTCATCTTACAAGTAAAACTGAGATTCAAATTGCTTTTCCTTTGTCTTTCAATGAATTGTTTAGTTTCATTTATCTCCCCATCCCATAGCAAGAATAGATCATCAATATATCTAAGCTAAAATTATATATCAGATGTGTATGGTTTATTTCCTTCTTAGCCCACCTGCTTCATCCACCACCCCATGGAAAGATTTGCAAAGCTTGGGGTGAAGCAAGATTCCATTGTGGTCCCAGAGCGTTGATGGTACAGTGTTTTCTCAAGTAGGACGATATTCTCCTTCAGACAGAAGGTAATTATAGAACGTAACATTTCAGTATGGTCAAACATGGAAATAGGTTTGCTGCAAAAAAGTGCATACAAGCAGCTATGCCCAATTTATGTTCTGTGCATCATACAGGGAACAGACATCAAGAGTGAGTTATCATAATGTATAATGCTTTCCATGAGCTGTCATGTATCCTATTAAGAAAGTTGGTGCTGTCCCCAGTATATGATGGTAAAATCATGACATGGGGAGCAATAAAATGATGCAAGTAAATAGCTGTGTTTTCTAGAAGCCCTCTATTTGAAGATACAGCGTGTGTCCCTGGCAGTCTATTGGGATATCTGTAAATCTTAAGAAACAAATATAGACTTGGTATTCTTGGTTTGTCAATTTTAAGTGGTATTCACCAATATCAAGTAATACCCTCTCATGCCACTCCAACAGCATCTCATGATACTTCCTACTCTATTGTCTAAATATGCCTTTTTCTATGACCTTACTGCAGTTGGTCTATCAAATGTCATAAGGCTTCTGTTCCATAGTCCCCTATGTCCATAATGACTATATTTCCTTCTTTGTGAGAAACATACCTAAAATTATTGTCCACTTCAAATACAAATTTAAACAAATGTAGATATGTCAAGTGATGTTGTTTGATTTATATTTTTATCAATGTTTCTAAAAATGGTGTTTTGGTGTTCAAGCTGACTCATGTTCTGGTTCAAATGAACCACTAACATTTTAAATGCACCCCTTTTAAAATGCCTGAAGCACTCACAGCGCTCAGGTCTGTCAGAGTGCTGCCGAGCTGTTTTGGGAGTAGATATGGTGTGTGGCAACAGTGGGTGAAAGGGAAGGACAAGGAAATGGGCTGGCGAGGTGTAAAAACAAAGCACCTGCGGCATGTTAACATGTGAATAAAAGCACTTTCAATCACTGGAGCCACTGGATGCTGGTGTTTTCTGACTTTAAGGTGCCTCCCTGCAGATTGGTGCGGATTGGTGCCATTGGCCTAGCCCAGCTCGCCCATGGCAAAAGCCGGCCCCTCATGAAATTACATCTATTAAGAATTAAACCACGTGCAGTGGGGAATAACTGTGCAGACCCAGAATTACTGGGCCAGATGTATGAAAATATTTTGCACTCGCAAACGGTAAAATCGGCCGTTTGCAAGTGCAAAATAGTGGTCTGCAATGCATGAAAGGCATTCGCAGACCACAAAGTATACATCGCAAAAATTGCGATTTTTTGCATTGCGACCTAGATTTTGCGAATCGCAATTTGCGATTCGCAAAATCCAGGTCGCAACGCAATGCTGCAAAAAATCGCAAATTGCGATTTTTTGCAGAATGGTATTTTGCACATTCAAAATACCACGATCTGCAACCAGGTGGTAACCTGGTGCAAAATTTAAAAATGCAGTAAAACTGCATTTTTAAATTTAACATGTAAAGCACACATGCTTTTGGCATGTGTGTACCTTACATGTTCAAAAAAAAAAAATTGGGGTGCAGGAGAGGGGGCCTTAGGCCCCCAGCACCCTGGCCTTTAGCATTTCCAAAATTGCGATTTCTGGTTCAGAAATCGCAATTTTGGAAATGCAAAAAATTTGCAGCTATGGGCCAACAGGCCCATAGCTGCGAATGGGGCCGGTATCGCAATTTGCGATTCGGTAATAGCATTTGCGATTTTTAAGAAATGGCTATTACCGATTCGCAAATGTGATACATGGCCCTTTGCGAGTCGGTCATAGCGATTTCTTAAAAATCGCTATTACCGAATCGCAATGGGCCGTGATCATACATCTGGCCCACTGTGTTGAATTTTGCACAGTAGTCCATATTCCAAGGGAGTTAATGCTGATTTACCTCCTGCTCTGAGCAGGGACTTTTGTGTTGGGTGGCACCAGTGCTTGTGTGAGGGGTGGGGTGGAGGGAGAAGGTAGGAAGTATAGGGGAAAGATAGCTCTGGCAGAGAAAAAGATGAGCAGGGACTGGAGGCTGTGGCTTGGCTGCTGTTGCAGTAAAACACAAATACAAATTTCCCTTACAGAATTACTGGCTGGCTGGTAAAACTGGGTTCTGTGGCCCTGGGTCCTACAAATCTTGGTGCAAGAACACCAGGCCAGGCATGAACAAGATGAGAGCCTTCCCACCTGGGGATACCACTCTGCCTGACTAGTAATCAGGCCTTAGAAGTTAAAACACATGGATATGGCTTGTGGTGAACTAGTGGTGCTGGAACAATTTTTAGACTGGGGGTACTGCCAATAATATATCACTGAACTCATTGGGATTGTGAAAAATCCAAGCGTAACTCAAAAAAACAAGTACAGCAAATGTGCCACGCCCATTCAGCAGGGGATTGGTAAGGGTGTGGTATGTATGTGGTTGTGCATTTTGAAGGGCTAGTGTGGTAGGGCACTTTCTTTTACAGGCAGCACCATTTCTGCTGAAATGACCAATACATTTGCATGGACAGGCAGTTTTCTGATAAAATGGTATGGTGCAAAAAACGATAATTAGGGACTTATGCGGTCGCTGGGTGAAGCAAAGGTGGTATGTGTTCAAACCTTTCTTCTTCATTCACCCTACGAAAGCTTTCATTCACACTTTGTGATTGATCTACACCTACTGGACCTTCACATGATTGCTAACAACAGATGTAGTACAGTGGTCAAAGTGCATTAAAAAAAAGTATGGGAACTGTGATGCTGCGCACAATGGGGGCGGAATAAGCGGGCATGGAGGCGTGGCCCAAGGCATGACTAAAAGAAACAACATATTCTGTAACTTTTTAAGGGCTTTCATTTTCAGGTAACTACCTATAAAATAATGCACAGCTTAAATGAAAATTAAATGTAAGTTACATTAATCAGTGAGAAACCCACTATCGTACATTATGAAACCTCTATCAGTTAATGCAGTGCACCACAGAATCACTTAATTGAATCCTGGTTGTGCAATGGAGAATAGTGTCTTGTGTATGTTTAGGACTACAAGGTCCCAGCCTGTCACAAAAAGCATTGTGAGCATGTATGTCATTATTTTAAGCTTGCATTACAGACAGTATAAGATCGGCTGCTAAAAAAATGAGTAAAAAGGTTTAAAAAAAAAAAGGTGCTTCCAAAATACAGATTTCAGTTATCCCCAGACTGTATGTAGTACTTTTTTTGTAGCTGTCTTTGAAAAACACAGGTTCACAGCGTAGCTGGTAGCTCTCTTACAATACCTTTCAAAAAGAATAAATATGTGACATCAGGGAGCAAATTTTTTCTGTGTCTCAAAAACATACACTTCACAGCTTAACTGGTACACCCGCAAAAAGAATAACTGTGTGTCATTAGGAAGCTTGGAGTGATTCCATCAATTAAAGCAAGTACCGGCTTCCAGGCAACCTTTACATATGAAGATTGACCAGTTGTGCACACTTACGTTTTTTTTTAGGGAAGCAGGCACCCTGACAAGAAGGCTTGTTTAGCACTCTGCTCCTCCCTTGGTTCCACAGCACAGGTGACTTCCTTCCCTACACTTTAGCTGATGCATTTCAACTGTGGGATTTATCAGAATTAACCATCATGGGTCAATTGTCTTTTCACAAAAAGTAGGAAACTGTTTTTCTAAAATTAAAAAAGTATGAGCACATCATCCTCCTCAGACCCCCATGCCTCCATCTTTGACCACTGATATAGTAAAGTTAAGTTAAGACTGTGGCACACGCATGGTGTGCACTGTGCTAGGGTGGTAATAATGTACAGGGACTCAACAACAATCAACCAATTTCACTTCATTCCACATGATTTGCTCCTTTCCCCAAATCACACGCTGAGCTTATTGAGGCCTTTAACTTGGTTCACACAGAGCAATAGTGATAATTGCATTAACTCCAAGATACCTGGGTAAACTCGGGGTCTGGAAGCCAGGTGCAATCTCAAAACAGCCACATTTTCTCCTGACCAACTTCTTGTAAATCAGATACAGTGACTCATAAGCTATGCACCTGTGAAACATTCTTTTACTCAGCAGCACATTATCACTGGACAGAAACAGATGAAAAGAAAAGTGAGCTAGTAAACATAGGAATGTCCTGCAGAGCTAATCACAGATGGTAGCTGAATGAGATTGGCACATCTTCAATCGGTATTTCTCACTAAAAATTGAACACAACCGTCTATATATCAGCTTCAGCAGATTTTGTGATACATCCCTGATGAGCAAAATAACATCGCTGCAACGAGGTGGTTCCATATGATGGTAGCTGACTCCAAATGTGTCTTAGAACATTGGGGCATATTCACAAGCCCCTAGTTCCACTAGAGCGCCACTTTTTGTGACACTCCGGTGGCGCTATGCACTGCACCGTATTTTCAAGGCACTTTTTGTGGCTTAATGCCACCTTGTAAATACGGCCCCTTCACACGCAGGACTTTGCGTGGAAGGGGCATGCAATGGGTATTGCTGTGGGCATTCCACAGCACAACCCATTGCATTTTGACCCGGCCCCAGATAAATAAGAAATCATAAATCTGTGGCGCAACGAGGAGAAGTGCTTTTATTTCTCCTCTTTTTTTGCTCTTTCTATGTGTGCTGTCTTCTGCAGCACTCATAGAAAGGGCAAATCACCATTGAGGATTTTGTGTTTTTTGCAGGAAGGTGTCCCTTCCTGCACAAAACCAATCTCCCCCACAACTCAGCCATCCTTGTACCATGGAGCACAGGTGGTTGCACTGGAGCTAGGCAGCTAATTTAGTGCTGGCAGAAGGGGGGAAACACAGGGATGGGCTATATTTTTATAAATACTGTGCATCCCTGCGATTCAGAACTGATGCAGTGCGGCGCTGCTAATTTTGACGCAGCACTGCACTCCGCCAGTTCTTTGTGAATATGCCCCATTGTTTCTACCCTCGTTGCCCATTTTTGACCTAGGCTTCACAAAGCTTCTGAAGGCCTGGTGCAGAGAAACACAAAACATGTAGCACACATAGCTTGACCATTGTTAGCTACAATGTTGGAACATTTTTTAAGACAAAATTTAGGACATGATTTTTGTGTCAGACAATTTTTTGACAATGATATTCTGGTACTACACTGCTGGAGTATGAGGTGCTGTTCATAGGATAATGTCATATGCACTGTAGAAACTAGAATGTGAAAGGGAAACGATAGGGCCATACAACTGGATTCCTACCAAGCAACACACTGTATAATTGGTTTTCACAAGTACTTTGAGCAGGTTTACAATGTGATGAGGAGAGTGATAAAATGTAATGAGTTGTACATAATTCCACAATGTTTCCTCAGGTTCTGAAGCCAGAATTACATAACAGGTCTCTGCATGTCAACATAATGCTATAGATAAGAGTCTTTAACATTTTTAAAGCCCTGGTGAAAAAATGTATTTATTATAAAACTACACCCGTTGGTTTGGCATTATTGAATACATTCTAATTATGTCTATGAAAAAAAGCAAAATGTGAAATAAATGAACAAAGCTGAAATAGGAAGAAATGCCAGAGACTATTTGAGGAAAGTTTAAAACAACCACATTAGTGTGTTTCTTAAGCATTAACATTGAGAACACCCCAAATATATGCTTTCTTTTCATACACAGGTTACTCACTGTAACTGCCTGTGAAAGCCATCTCTTGCACTTCACATGAACAGCTGTGCACCTGTAATTTCTGTTCTTCTAACACTTTTATTCTAACATTGCAAGTGCACAGCTTTACATGAAATAAAAGTCTTCGATAAAGAGAAAATCAGAAGTGTTTTTGCAGCCCACTGTGAAATAAAAGTCTTTCAAAAAACAAAACGAGGTTAGTAATTTTGAAATGTGAGGGTAAAAAAGTAGGAGATTAATTGTGTGTCGGGCCTTCCAAGCTACTGTTTACTTCTGTTTATACATCAGAACTGCTCTTCTAGTTTGAGACGCCCACGCTACATCTGGTAAAGTCAACATTGAATTTAATGGAATAATGAGGTTTTTTTTTTCATAGTAAAACAAGTTTATTAGCTAATTAAAACCATAAAACTTTTCCTTCCACGTAAACATTTAACAGAACAATTTAAGTGCAAAAAGACAATTACAGTTCTTTGGCTTAGGGTGAAATGGTAAGTAAAATTTCCTTCCACATAATTTTTTTTAGAAAAAAACATACTAGTGCTATAAGGCATTAATAATAGGGCAAAAGAACAAACTTATTGAAGGTAAGAAAAATACAACGCCAGATAAAATCTTGTGTTTAAAATGAAATGATATATAAAGTTTCCTTCCACAAAGAAATATAAAGAAAACAGTAACAGCCCAATGAGGTATTGGTAAAAATGGGACAAAGTGGGAAGAGGCCTTCTATCGATTTTATTTACCCCTACTTAAGTCTGGTTGTTGTTACCAGACTTTATTATGACACAAGCTAAACAACCCAATGGACTACCTAGGAGCCTTCCCTTCTTTAAGATGTTCAAAGTGGGTTATAGGGATTTCGCTATCGTTTCCGCCCTCCCTCTGAGTTGGTTATTTCGAGAGGCTGTGGTTTTTAGAGTGAAAATTTCCAAAAATTGAACCAGCCTAATGTTCAATATTGTATTTCGAGGGTTAAAGGCTGCAATTAATGCTTGTCTGCATGATCTAATTGTTAAACCGTTAAATTCTTTTTTTAGTAGGAGTCTCCTTTCGGCCGCCAGGGCTGGGCAAATGCAGACCACATGCATCAAGTTTTCATCTGCTAGATGACAGAGACGGCCCTCCCGGGAGCCTACTTGCTGCTCCTTCTTCCATTTTGGCATGAGGTCTAAAGTAGGGACTTCACCCAGCCTAAGTCTGAGAAAGGATTGCTTGATTTTCCGTGAGTAGGAGCCAGGCATCAGTGGAGATTCTTTAAATGTTTTGTAGGAATTAAGGATCAACCAACTATGCTCCCTTTTGGCCAATGAGATCTTATCTTCTAACAAGCTCTGTAATTTACTTGCTTTATTCACTGCTTTATTGAAAACGGGGATGGATAGAGACCGGTTCCATACCTCATCTAAGCTCAAAAGATTCTTACTTTTTTCTAGATACCTTATGTAGTTGGGATTCCCTCTTTCTAGGATAATTTCCTGCCAGACTAGATTGGCTAAAGACCCTTTTGAAGCACAGCTCAGTTTGTAGCAGCATTTAATGTATGCTGCCGGTCGGGCTAACGACTGTTTGACCAGCATAAATTCCAGTCTGACCTGGGCTGGCGAATTATGAGTTAATTACATCACCCAGTCTCTGTGTGAGAGGATGCTGTAAAGTTCTTCGAGATTATCCTAAATTTGTCTCTGATGCAAGGCTGCCACTGCTGAGTCAGATGCCTGTGAATATATTTGTCTTCCCCACTTGCTTCTGGTAGTGTGCCTCTGGGGCGCCATAAGAGTGGGTAGCTAGGCTCCTGCAGCAGTTTCTGTCCAAGCATGATAATTTCTATAGGGGTAATTTAGAATTTGATATAATGGTGCTTCCTCCACGAAACAGTAAATGCTCTATTCCGTCAAATTTGATTGTACTCCTGAATATCGGCCCCTAGAATATTGTCAAATATGAATATAGAGGACAGAATATCGAGGGACAAAATATTGATGGGTGAATTCATATAGGGAAGTATAGATTTACTCTTTATAACCCCACATCTGTGTACCTTGAAGATATATGTACTGCGTAGGTACATTCATGTAAAGTTAGGTGCAGAAAATCTAGACGTAGGTACCTGTGAATTTTTTTAATTCGATATTTTGTTCTCGATATTCTGTTCCATCAATATTCAGAGTTCCATATTCAGGAGGCATCCTGTCTAATTTATGATACCCTTGCCCCACTTAGAGGTTGGGGAATTACTGGGTTTCTGCCTCCTCTACCCCAGTCCCTACCCAAAGGCAATTTCTTGGCCAGCAGTCAGGTTACCAGAGAACCGGCGAGTCATAGTGGTGGTTAGACAGCTGTAATTGGGGCAGGGCAACCATTGCATGTTTTTACTGCGAGGGACTGCCATGTGTGGCATGGCAGTCCTAGGAGAGTAAATCACATAGTAGCTTTGACGTGCAAGGAGAAAACTCCATGATCCTACAACAAAACAGAAAACTTGTACTATTCCATAGTCACCATTATTAAAACATACTGGTGTGTGTACACTAATAGCACTGTTTGCAAAACAATATACTTTTCAAAGAATTGTAACAAACCAGAATGTAAACATTGATTGCAAATACAATAAAATCTTACAGTGTACCCGAAATCAGGTGGGATAATCCTCGCCTCTGTGTCCTTAATAGAATTGAAAATTCTTGGGGCGAATACTAGCAAATTTGTTATTCTATGTCAGGAACAGAGGCTCAGATTATGCTAGTTCAACGCTGATCCACCACAACAGAAACAACTTCCACAATAGGTTTATAATAAAATTGTTTAAAGGTTGAGTCTAATGAACAATCAGCTGCCCTGAGGATGTCATGCTAGGTAGATCACAAGGAGAGTGTCTTAGAGGCCATTGCTCCTCTGACCGAATGAGCCCCAAAGATCTGGATATCAATTCTGGCCTCCATCATCACACCTAGCTATGGTGGCCCTAGAGACCAGCTTAAAGGGCTTCTGCAATGAAATTAACAGTTGTCCAATTGGATCAACTCTGAATAACCTGGTGCAATCCTCATATGCCTTCAAACGTCGGACAACGCACAACTTATCTTTAAAAGGAAAAGCTAGATAATTAACATTCCTAGTGAATGACTTAGTCCTTCTGGTAATGGAAAAGAAGACTCCTTCTAGAGTAAATGCCTGCAAAGTCCAGAGCTTTTACATATGAGGTTCTCTTGCAGGAGATTAAACATAGCAGCATGGCCAGTTTGGCCAACAATTGTTTCCTTGTCAGCTCCTTTTTGTGAGGCCAAATCCCAAATAAATGTAAAACCACAGTCACATCCCGGAGAGTAGAATATCTTGGCTTCGGGGGTTTGCTACCTTCAATAGTGTACAGATGAAATTATGCATATCCACTGAAACATCACCTATCTCTATATTAACTGCTGAAATTGCAGAATGGAAATTGTTTACTGACCTTCCCAGCCTTTTGAGATAAGAAATGTATCTTGTTTACCTCTACCTCCATAGGACACAAGTGCTGTTCTATGTACTAACCCACCCAACCTATCCAAGCGGAGAAAAATCATTTGTGGGTAGATAGTGCCCATGCTTGGATTCTGCAGCTTTATTCGAAATTCCTGGTAGGCACCACTGTTACCAGAAACCCTCCAGGTCATTAGGGGCAGCTGCCCCATCATCACCAATGGTTGAAACCCCTCATGAGGATCCCTTAGCATCTCTGGAAAGCATGGTAGGGGCATCAGAAAGTTCCACATTGGTTCCAGGAGGACTGGAAACTAAGATTGGGCCTTCCAAATTGGAGTGACTAGAACCAGTTCAGCTAGCTGGCACTTCCCCTGTGCTGCCACTCTCGATATCATTGCAGTGGGCAGAAAGACATAGTCCAGGGCCGACAACCAGTCCTAGAGGAAAGCTGTTATTGTTAATGGGTCCGGTCTCCATCCGAAGAACTGCTTCAGCTGCTGGTTCAACCTGGAACCTATCTTGCATTGCCCCATGGTGTCCTGAATTCAACTGAAAAGCTGAGGGTGTAACTGCCAGGCCTTGGGGTCTGTCAAATACCTGGAGTTCCAGTCATCAATCACATTTGGCTGCCTCAGAATGTATTCTGTAATGACTGAGATCTTGTGACTCAAATAAAGGTTCCAAAAATCCTTGGCTATCTCTGCCAGCAACCTGTTTATGTATTACACCGATGAGATGTTGTCCATATTCAGCAGAATGCAATAATATGTTTTCCTATGAGAGAGAGTCTGAATGGCAAACAAACCAACAAGTAACTCCAGAGAATTTATGTAAAGGCTCAGCTCCTCCTTTGGCCACCTGCCGCCTGTAGAAGCATTGCTGCAACATGAGCCCCAGCACTAGCAGCTGGCATTTCACTCAATAACCACCTATGGCCGGGAGTCAAAAATGGCTTTGCTGTTCCACACCTCCATCAGCCCCAGCTATTATTAGAGCTCCAACTTAGCCTTCTTCAACATTGGGATATGGTCCGTGTAAGCCAACCTCCTTCTCAGATGCTTTATCTTGAGTCTCTGAAAGGCCCTGTAATGTAGGGGACCAGGAAACACAGCCCAGATGAAGCCCGAAGTCCCCACAACATTGCAGTTGACCTCAATGATACAGTCTGCCACACATCACTGACCTCAGTTCCTTCTTTATGTACCTCAGCTTGTGCTTGGGGAGTAAGATCTGAGTCTTTTCCAAATCTATCAGAAAACCCAGAAAGTTTACAGATCTTGTCGGGAAAAAAATTGATTTCTTCTTGTTTATCATGAATTCCAGACCCCGCAGGAGATGAATTGTCACTTGAAGGTGGTATAGTAAAATTTCCTGAGTTTGCGCCATTACCAGCACATCTTCTAGATATATGATCATGCACACTCCCTTCTACCTGAGATGCTCTATTACTGGTTTCATGACCTTAGTAAGACAACAAGGAGCTGAGGAAAGTCTGAAAAGCAGGACGAAATATTCATACGAGCGGTCCTTCCACTTGAAATCGAGAAAGTGCCTGTGCAGGGTGAAAATGGTAATGGTGAGATAGGTATCTCTAAAGTCCAGCCATGCCATCCAATCTCCTTCCAGTAGAACGTGTCTCAGAAGATGGACACCATGTGTTTTGAAGTGCCTGTAGACAAGCAAATGAATGGTGTCTCTCAACTTTAGGACTAACCCGTGACCCCCCTCTTCTTTTGCTCTAAGAATATGGTGATGCAGAAACCATTGGGGTGGGGAGTGTAGCGAGTAATGGCTCATTTCTGAAACAACTCCACTATCTCTGAATCTATGAAGGCTGCTTCTTGATGGAATAAAGACAGTTAAGCTGGTACCTTCTCTTGAGACAGGGTCTGATAAAATTCAAAATTGAAATTCTAATTTGAAATTTTGGTCTGTGTCCAGCACCCAAGCATGCTGTGTCTCTAGCTTCCAGATGCGAAGCAACAGTCTCACTCTGCCCCCCAGACTGACATGCAACATGGAGTTGTTCCTCACCTAAACCAGAGGCTGACTGGAAGCTGTAGCTGTAATTGTCTCTGCCGAATCTGCCTTTCTGGTAACATGCTCTGGAGGAAAAGAACGTAACCCCTCAGAAGTATTCTTGCTAGCCAACACGTCTATGAACGGAGTATCCTTTCTGGATGCCTTGGAATTGCAAACACCCTGGCGAGCAGCTGCGGCCTCACTTGGCCCTTCAAAAAAGGCTGGCTTGGAAGTCTTATTTGAGAGATGACTGTACCTTATCTAAGGCCATAAATGTACTTACATACTCTCCAACCTCCTTGACATGCCAATTTCCGATCAATCCTTATGGGGAGGGACTTTGGCGGTCATCCTGACCCTGGCGGTTGAAAACCGCCAGGGCAGAGTGCCGCGGAAGCACCGCCAACAGGCTGGCGGTGCTTCATGGGCAATTCTGGCCGCGGCGGTAAAGCCGTGGTCAGAAAAGGGCAACCAGCGGTTTCCCGCCGGTTTACCCCTGCCCCAAAGAATCCTCCATGGCGGCGCTGCTCGCAGCACCGCCATGGGGATTCCGACCCCCTTCCCGCCATCCTGGTCCTGGCGGTAAAAACCGCCAGGAACAGGATGGCGGGAACAGGTGTCGTGGGGCCTAGCAGACACTGAAAATCGTGACGGGTGCCACTGCACCCGTCGCACACCAGCAACTCCGCCGGCTCCATTCGGAGCCGGCTTCATCGTTGCTGGGGCTTTCCCGCTGGGCGGGCGGGTGGCCTTTTGGTGGTCGCCCGCCCGCCCAGTGGGAAAGTCAGAATGACCGCCGCAGTCATTTGACCGCGGTGCGGTCTTCTGGCGGTCTCCGCCCGGCGGGCGCCGCCCGCCGGGGTCGGAATGACCCCCTTTGTCTTTTCTGCCAAAATACTACACTTGGCATTGCTAAGGAGGCAAATGGCACTTTGAGACAATCTGGCTAGGATTTATGGATCAAATGCTGTACATCTCCTCTGTCTCCAGGTCCATTTCTTGAATTTTTGCTAAGGGGCCTGATATAGCCAGAAGCTTATCTTGGCACACTTGTCCAGCCTTATCAATCTTTTCTTAGGCTACTTAGAGTATTACTTCAGAAAGGTGAGCATGCTAGGATCTATGTCAGGGGTGTCATCCACCTTGTCCTGCACATCCGGTCTGGGAGACCCAGCCCTCATTCTATTGCTCACCTCCTTGGCAAAATTCTTCCTTAATCTGGAATAGAGGTATTCCACTATGCTGGGTGTCAGGAAAACTATTGGCAGCGTTGGTAAGTTCTTCCCTCAGCAAAATCTATTCCCCTTTTCCTTGTACCCACGTTGGTTGCAGCGGCGTCCTCACTCATGGTGGCTCTTGCGGAGGCTGTTCTTAGAACTAGCTTCTTCAGGTTTAACTGCCACTCAAGATGGTGGCCGCAAATTCTTGTGAGGTCAGCGCTCTAGTGTTTCTACCTTAGTCTCATGCTGAAGCTTTCCTTCAGCTGTTTCTCTCTGGGAGCGCTGCACATCAACTGTCATCCTGAGTAGAATGAGCAGTATTCTTGAGGTACTTTGTTTCATAGAGAATTCTTCCAGTTTTGAAAAATTCATTATTTTGTGCGCACACCAGCTACTTTTTCCCTTTTGAAGAAGCTGAATTTTTTCCTTTTTTCCAACAACTGGCTATCAGCTTTCTGAAGAGAATTCGTTTTGGCTTAACAGAACTTATGCAACTGCAGTAAGGAGTCCTTTTGTATGATTTCCAGACCTGCCAATATATATATGTACATATATATTCAAGAACTCTTTGCTTTGCAGGCTTTTCAGTCTTAGAGACAAACCTCAGTGCTCATACTAATTCCTAGAGACTGTGATTGAATAAACTGCACCTTGAGAAGGAGTTTTCGTTTCCTGTAAAAGACATTAGTAGTTTGTATATTTGTGAACTTTTGAACTGTTCTCCAGACAACCTTGGAAACCTCCGACTCCTGGAGAAAAGAAGATATTAAGTTAACATTGTTCTCTTAGAGAGAGGCTAGTCTCTCAAAAGAACCAGGTTAGGAGAACGATAGAATTGGGTGAATGTGAATGGCTTAACAGTTGAATGTGCAGTAGGAATGTACCTATCTATGCTCTTATCCCCCAACTGCAGGTCCTTCCTTTAAAGAAATCCCAATAAGAAGAAAGGTGCAGGTTTTCAGACACACACACCGAATATCCTATCTTCAAGTGGGAAACACAGGCTGGAACAGGATCTGGAGGCGGTCTCTCTTTTTTTAAAATTCCCATTCACCTTTCCCCCTAGTGGATACAGGGTTCAGATAATCAGTTAAAGTCTGAGCACACATCTGTTGGAGGGAGTTGGGTAAAAGGCATCTGCCCCTGTGGAAGTTTGATTTAATGGGTAATCTTTTGACACTGGGGACTGGGCCCAGTCAATGACCTGGGATGAATGATGTTCTCTGGATCAAAAGAGCAAGGATTTGCAGGGGGCCAGAGGTGGGAATGTCAGGCCTGACAGGAGTTAAAAATCTTTCTCTTGCGATCACAATATAATCTTGATCTGAGTAGCTGTATTGGCTAGAATCTGAATACGTAGGTGCAGTAGAGATCCTGGATGCCCCCTTGGACTCAGATTTCGGGCAATATTCGTAGTTGCCCAAGGGGCTCTAAGACAATTTACATAACACCTCTTTGTGATGCTATGCTCTTGACTTGGTTTTAGCCCTGTGAGGCTCATCAGGGCCCTCCGAGGTGGACTTGGAACTTGAATGTTTCTCATATCCCCAGCACTTGGCATATTGTTCCAACTGGGCTGTAATCTGTTACAGCGCTGCAGCCAGGGCCTTATTGACAGACTACTTAACCGATGGATCCAGAGCATCGACCAAATCATCCTCAAACCTCAAAGATGCTGCCCTTAGCTTTCTGGGGACAATATGACTCATAATCATTGACATCAAAACTTTCCCACCCAGCCACCCTGTTTAGGAATCAGTGCTGACATACACCCATTGTGTAAGTCAGGGGGCAGCTGCCCCGAGATAGTGCAAATAAGTACTAGAGATAGATTGTCAGGCCGCAAGCTCCTCAGGTAAACCAGTGAAGTATTATTATTGCTGCCCCAGCTGACTCAGCAGTCAAGAACGTCAGGCGGGAGCCAAAGAGAGTCCAGTAGTGTGTACACAGCTTGAAAAATTGCCACCACGGTGTATTCTACTCTTTCATAATCTGGAGCAAGGCACCTCTCCACGCAATTCAAACTAAAGACAGTCACCAAGCTCAGCCCTGAAGTGCTGGTGATGAAAATACAAAAACTGACAGTGCGACACAATTGGGCTACATGCACCGTCCTGGCTCCCAGAGCAAATCAGACCTGAACTAGGAAATGCTCGAGCAGAAATACAGAAAATGATTGCCACCACGGCCAGGCTATGTGCTGACCATGATGTTGAAGCCGGGGAGGGAGGAGTTAGGGTTAACTGACACAGGCCTCCCGGTTTCAAGATAGGAGTCTGTGCGGTGTGGTTCCCACTCTTTAACTTCAGTTGAGGGAAAACAGGAAGGAAAATTGTCTCAGCAAACATGTATCATGGGAATCACTATGAACACACAATCAATTAGACAACACAACCAATAAGAAGTAAAATGCTTATCTTGACTCCCGAGCAGCAAAGAAAGAGTTAGTTACAATAGTGCTTGTCATATTTGAAGAGGCATGAGTGGTTGTGTTTTGGAAAGGGCTCTTGGGAAATGAAGTTTATGTTTTAAAACTGTTTTAATTGGCTACTGTAAAAAATGCAGTAAAGGAAGAGAAGCATAATCTGAGCCTCAGGACCTGACATATAATCATTGCCTTCAGTGCAATTGCTGCAGCTGGTGGCTCCAGTGAAATCACAGAGATCCTCACAAGGGAGGTTAGGATTAAGCCCAGGCAGAATGTTTTATTACACTGGAGTAAGCAGACTAGTTTTGGTAATTCTGAATTACTCTATGACAAGGTATTACAGATAATTATGCAATTATTCCTGCTCACATAGTTAAGAATCATTTTGGGGAATAATCCTACCGCAAGAACAAATTGAGCAAACGCGAGCAGCTGCTTGCGCTCGCTGTTTGCGTTCTGCTGCATTTAACACTCTTTCTTAGCACAAAATGCACCCTTGTGTCTATTGTGGATTCGAGGGCTCATTTTATGCTAAGAAGTTAGCTCTAGAAGCTGGAAGTAAGTTGGAGGAATCCTATCCCAAGGGCCATTTATGAAGCACAAGCAGCTTCTTGTGCTCGCTATTCGTGATTTGTTGCATTTAACACTATTTCTTTGTTCAGAATTACTCTTTTCGTGTAATTTCAGATAATCTCACAGAATTCTTAGGTAATTCCACATGTTTATGCTACACAGAATTACACAAGTTATGGCCACCCCTAGTTAGGAGCTCTAATTGTTGTTGGCAGTCCTCAGCCAGACTTTAAACAAGGACCGAAAATCTTTCTGTCATGTAAGACTAGACTGAAAGCTCAGACCTATGTTTCATGGTTGAACTGTTACCCAGTCTTTACGCTTTCTTTATTTACATGCATCTACTTGATTTCTATCAGCTACTGATAGTTAACAATATTTTACTGTTTTTGTAGTACAGCGCTCTGCTAGCTTCTACCATGATACCCTGGAAGAAAGCAGCCAAATAGCCCAAAAAATAAAAGCCTTCAAATAAAATGAGAAATATTTACCTCCAATAAATCATTAAAAGAAAGATTTATTGTAACTGTATTTGTTCATGAGTAAATTTTGTCACATATCAAAGTATAAAAATTAAAAAACGTATTTTCTTTGTAAACAGTGAAAGGCTGAATATCCATAAAAAATACAGGAACATTCGATTTTTTTCTATCTGAAATTAGCAAGTGTGATCTATCACACAGCACATACTACCAGATGTGGATGTGAGAGAGTGATTTACCTTGGTTTGTTTACACATGCATACTGCAGATTAACATATGCATCGGGGACAGGACCTCTCTCTTGCTTCTTTCGTTAAACAATTGGGTTGCTAATAATTAAATCCTGTTATTCAGCTTGCTTTTATTCCAAAAACTAGCTGTGGTATGTTAAGTGTCATAACAACTGCATGTTTCAGTCACTAAAATAGCCTCCTTAATAAACATTTCTTTTTTACTAACGGACTTCTTTTATCGATTTATTTGAAAACTAAACCGCACATCACCATATTAATTATAGTATCACCGCTCAGATAATTTAAAGGCTTCAGTAACAGGAATGGCCTCAAATCCAAGTGAATGAAAAATGCTCGATTTTAGTTGGGCGCTATGTTCGGGAGTCACAGTTAAATGTGTGAACACATGACCGAACGAAGGCTTCCCTAACATTCTCCCAACCTTTATCAAACAAGACCAGGTCCTTCCTACCACTCAGCATTTCAAGCGTTTATTTCTCACTGATGTAGGTTATTTTTATCAATGATTTTTCAAAGTTCTTACTGTTTTCAACTTCCTCTTTGATCCCCTCATTTGGCATTCCTTTTTGTGCTCTGGGTCAAAGCCTGTTAATGGAAACTAGGGACCTGATTTAAAATTTGGTGGTTTGTTAACCACGTCAGAAATGTGATGTATATCCCTTCCGCAGTATTACAGGGGCACTATATCCAGTGGCATCCATAATGTGGCTGACAGCATATCTGTCATGTTTGTGACAGAGTAATCTGTCTTCCAGACTCTAAATCAGGTCCTAAGTCCTGCTTCCAAAATGAGTGCTGGTGCCCACCATGTTCACCCATCTGCACAAATGAAGCACTAAGGGGCATATTTATACTCTGCACCGAATTAGCATCATTTTTTTCACTCTAATTCGGTA
Source organism: Pleurodeles waltl (assembly GCF_031143425.1). Classification (NCBI taxonomy): domain Eukaryota; kingdom Metazoa; phylum Chordata; class Amphibia; order Caudata; family Salamandridae; genus Pleurodeles; species Pleurodeles waltl. The sequence goes on along the minus strand of NC_090440.1, from coordinate 1,005,175,692 downwards.
CAAAACTAACTCCATATTTATGCTTTGGTGCTAGACCCGTCTAGTGCCCAATTTATGGAGTTAAAGTCATTTTTTGGAAGTGGAAACCTACCTTGCCTTAATAAGATGCAAGGTAGGCGTTCCCGTGCAAAAAATGACACTATGGCCTTAACACCATATTTATACTCCTGTGCAAAAATGGTGCACGGGAGGGAGGAGGGGTCAAAAAATGGTGCAAAGCTTGATTTGCCCCATTTTTTAACACCTGGGTCAGGGCAAGCTTTAGGGGACCTGTGGGCCTATTTTCATGGTGGTACACCATGGAATAAGTCCACAGGTGCCCTCCCCAGGCCCCAGAGACACTCCCACCCACACCAGAGGGACAGCGGAGGATGGGGGACCCCATCCCAGGTAAGTACAGGTAAGCACAGGTAAGAATGTTTTTTTATTTTTTTAAGTGCCATTGGGGGCCCTGAAATGGCCCCCCCTACATGGCACTGGGTGCAATAGCCATGCCCAGGGGACCCTGGTCTCCGTGCTGGCCATTGGGGTGGTGGGCATGATTCCTTTTTTTTTCTAAGACAAGGTTCATGTGGCATGGATGGTTTTGCATCAGAAAATGACTCTAGTCATGTTTCTTTACTCTTACCTGCCTAACGTCATTTTTTGGTGCAAAAACCCCTTCTTCCATACTGCCAGCCCAAACTGACTAAAGTCTTTTTTTTTGCTGCTTGCCTACCCTTTGCACCGGCTTGCACAATTCCATAAATATGGTGCCCGGCTGGTGCACAGATATGGTGCAAGCCGGTGCTAAACCTTTTGGTGCAAAACTGAGTTAGTGCAGTTTTGCACCAAAAAATATAAATATGCCCCTGAGTCTCCTACATGGAACTCCAGTTTGATTTCTAGGGGCAAATGTATCATAGTGTTGTGTTGTTCTTGCGTCACACAAGGTAAAGTCCCCACTCACACAAAAACGACCCCATCTTTCTATAGGAAAGTCACCCGAAAGCTTAAGGATCAGACCAGACCAGACACACTAGCTCAGTGAATGCTTCTTTGTGTCATGTTTTGTTTTGAACCATTTCACAGGGTCCTTCTTATTAAAGAATTGGGCTAGGGTTGCCTGGAGATATCTGTAAAGCTTTCTGTCCTAAGATCCCATGAGAACATAGAGAATGAAGGTGCTCCCTCCCACGGGGAGATTGAGCCCACCTTGTAGTGAGTACCACAACAGGTGAGAACTCGATAATGAAGCATGCCTCATGATTAAAATATAGGTGAGGGTTCTATAAGTAGTGCCAGGTGAGCCCTAAGTAGCAGTGCATAGTGACTGCTTGTTTCGGGAGACACCCTCAACTTTTGATTTTGGTTCCAGGCTGTCATAAAAATCCAGCCCGGCGAGTGGGGAGGAGTCTCCTTGGCTCTGGAGTGGGAGCCTCACACATGCCCCTCCCACGGAAAAATGTAGGAGTTACCCTCGGGCCCTGGCCCACCCTGGGGGGATTTTAGCAGCCAGTATCAGAGCTCTGATTGCACTGGTGGGGGTCAAAGGTCAATTCCTTCTGTGGTTGATATCTATGGCCCCGTCGGGCCATTCTACTCCATCTTGAACTCATTCTGCTTTTGGTGGTGAGTTGTAGCCACCTGTAACCCTTTCTCCCGGCCTCCTGGCCTCTAAGGTGGTAAATGTTTCAGGAAGCTGGTTTAACTGGCTCCTTGTGGCAACCTTTCTCCTCTTCTTCCTCTGGTCCTTCTCTCCTCATTGGCGCAGAGGTCCAGTTCTTTCCCGCAACTAGTCCCTAGGGGTGTAAGGGACCAGCTTTCCTGGTCCTGGGGAAAGCCCCACTTGTCCTTGGGGCAACTGTAGTGAGAAACCTTAGTCCAGATGGAGATCAGGGGGTTCCTCCTTCCAGTTGTCCATGGCTGTCACCTCCAGTGTCAGTGTCCAGCAGAAAAGCACAACCAAGAGAGAGCTCTCCCCTTGTGCAAGGCATTTTAGGTGGGATTGGAAGGTTTCAGAAGCTTGGCACCTCGGACCTCTCCTGCGTTGCTACATCACCTCTCCACTTGTATCTGAACCCTCCTGCATAGCATGCTGAGACAATTCAAAATGACGTCACATAGGAGTCCCTAGTCACATCTCCTCTGGGGGCTTCAGCTCCACTCCTTGCTGACATAATTGAGAGGTCCTTTCTCACCAACTCTTTAAAGAGAAGCCCCCTCCTGTGTTTGTTACAAAGATCTGGGCTCCCTCCTTTGTTCAGCTGGCTTGGGCTGGGCCATGCCTGGTACAAAGTGACAGCTGACTGATTGAAGGAGATCCTTCATCTCCACTCCTTTCCTCCTCAGAAGCTGAGTGAGGCACTGTTAATTGCTTCCTTTGTGTGGGGAGGCCTTTGTCTCTGCTGCTGAAGAGAAATGTAAATAGCGTGGCACAGCAGAGTGACAAAAGGCCTGGGCTCTGATCCTGAGCGGAGCCAGAGAAATATGACAACCCTCAATGACTCATAGGCTGTACAGATATCTTCTTGGAATGCTCATATTTGGGTTTGGAATACTGATTATACCCAAGTTTGATACGTCACTGGTCTCTGGTTTCCAAAGGGAAGTGAAGGTGCACTCTAAGGCAGTCTTATTTGAGGTAAGACAGTAAACGACACTGCCTTTCTACATGTGTGTACACTAACATTATGAGGCCTACGCTAGGTCAATATTCAATCCTGCAGAGTGCCCACTACACCAGACTATCTGTGCAGAGTCTCCGGACTGCTTATGCCACGAGTCCCACATGTTCAGTACTCATCTATGTGCACAATCATTCACATTTAACCAGCCAAGTGCCCCTTACTCATGCTGTGTGCCAACAACCTTATCTTAAAAGGTTGCTCCGGTGGTAAACATTTGCAGTCCATTTACCATGGATGAGTCACTTGTTGTGAGCCTCACCTACAGTAAAAAGGTGAAAAACCAGGTGATCAAAAATCTGGTTGTATTTGATGGGCTGAACCCATCACCTTACTCTCATCCCTGTGCACAGAGAGATGACTCAAGCATGTCTTTAAACCTTGCACACCTGAACCAACATCTCGTATTTAGGCCCAACTACATCCCACACACTATACTCTGAAAGAGCCCCCAGCAACTCAATGCAAACAAGAACGCTTTTCAGCCTCCTTATGTGTATCAAGCGCTATAGATATTCTTGAGAATTCAATAGAGTTAACTAATGCATGGGACCAGAATATCACAACCAAAAAATTGCCTGACAGAAATACTCTTCAGTCAATACAGTAAACAAAAATACCTCCCCACTGAAGTTAATAATATAACATTAACACCTAACTGCACTGTATTTTTTATAAACAATACTTAGGGCAAAATATTTTACCTGAAAATATGTTTGCTAATTAGAACAATTTCCTTCCATCTAATGGCATTGCAACAAAACATAAGAACAGAAAGTATGTTTGGATATTTGAGAGACTAGAGAAATAGGCTTTCAAACGTGTATTTTGTTATTTTATATATTTGCTTTCTTGTGCTTACAAAACAGGTAAATAAAACAGTTTTCTTTTTCTAATTGGTGCAAATAGAATAACACATCACCGACACCACCCCATGGCACGGCAAAGACACCCCAGGTTCTCAGAGGAGGAGCTCAGGGTCGTGGCGGAGGAAATCATCCGGGTAGAGCCACAGCTATTCGAAGCACAGGTGCAGCACACCTCCATTGCAAGGAAGATGGAGCTATGGCGAAGAATAGTGGACAGGGTCAACGCAGTGGGACAGCACCCAAGAAATCGGGAGGACATCAGTAAGCGGTGGAAAGACCTATGAGGGAAGGTGCGTTCCGTGGTCTCAAGACACCACCTGGCGGTTCAGCGGACTGGCGGCGGACCCCCACCTCCTCAACCCACAACTAACAACATGGGAGGAGCAGGTCTTGGAGATTCTGCATCCTGAGGGCCTCGCAGGAGCAGGTGGAGGAATGGACTCTGGTAAGTCAAATCTTAACTATTACAACCCCCACCCTACCTGCATGCTATCACATACCCCCACCCTCACCTTCACCCCCAGCACCCCAACTCCTCACATATGTCCCAACATCACAAGCCACACATCCCAACACCAAGCCCTGCATGCAACAACAAAGCATGGACACCCATCACTAAAGCATGCCCACTGCACATACCCATACAACCCCCTAAACCGTCCTCACACAAGGTCTCACACAGGAATGCAAGCACTGGGGTACACTGTCACCCACCCATTGCACACCATGACACACACAGATGTAATAACCATCCTTTTATACCCCTGCAGGACCCCTACCCAACGACACTGGACAGGAGGGTCCACACATCTCCACACCAACAGAAGAGGCCCACAGTGATGACAGCACCTCTGTCCAACTGGATCTAGATGACCAGCCTGGCCCATCGTGGGTCTCGGGACAGTCGGTTCCCATCACTCAGTCACAGGCCACTACAGACCTTCCACCCTCTGGAAACACCAGCACAGCAACCACCCAGCGGGCCCATACCTTCGTCCCCAGGACACGTAAATCAGCAGTGTGTCCACCACTACAGGGAACCCAGGATAACCGACCACCCCAACAACAACAGGGACCTGGGGCAGTGTTAGTGGGCATACGGTCCAGGGGACGGAGGGCCAGTAACACAGGGTAACTGGGAGGGCTGCTGTGCGACAGGGGGCGAACAGGCCAAGGGAACCCACTCTCCACAAGGCCCTCTCCTCCATCATGGGAGCCTACCCCCACTCCCAGGAGAAGATGGCAACGGTACTGGCCAAGTTTCAGGAGGCCCAGCGCCTGCAGGAGGAACAGTATATGGTCTTCAGGGAGGAACTCAGAACCATCAGCTCCACCCTGGACACCATCGTAGGGGTGCTAAAGGAAGTACTCAACACCAGGAGGGACACTGTGGCACAACAAGGGGCCCCTGACACTAGCATGGACGATGAACTGCCCACCACCTCCGCCGGCGCTAGTGGACAGGACGCCCCGCCACAGGACCACCACACCAGCACCCCACCCCCTGCAGAGGGAGATCCACCCCACAAACGGTCCCTGAGATCCAGGACAAAGACAGTGCATGATGCCAAGACCCCCGGCAAGAAATGAGACCACCCTGATTGTCATCCTACTGTCCCACTTTGTCACCCTGTCCATACAGAAACTGCCCCAGCTCCACTTCCTATGCCCATATGGGCAATGCACCTGTGAGACTAATAGACTGGACTCTGCCATGGACATTCCTCCGCCATCATCCCTCACCATTTCACTACCCCCTCCAATATTGAGCACTTAAATAAACACACTTAAAGCACAAAACAATCTGGAGTCTGTCTGTGATTTCGAAATAGTGTATTAGCAATTACCGTGACAAAATGCTCTTACAAGTTTAATGTCAACATACCTATGTCACACAGCTCTAGTCCATGAGGAATCTAAGCAGATGTCACACAGTGGGACCCACATCTGTGAAATCGTAAGGGAAAGTGACAACTCAGTGACCATGCACTGGGTGAAAACGACACACAGTAGAGAGGTAGTAGTGTTAAAGTACATGTAGTTGGCAGGTTTGTATTCTTACCTGTGTCTCACTGGAAATATTGCTGGATCACTGAGTCCCTGTTGTGCATGTCTTCTTCCCCTGCTTCCTCGTCTTCACTGTCCACAGACTCCACAGCTGCAACAACACCGCCATCTGGACCATCCTCCTGCAGAAAAGGCACCTGTCATCACAAAGCCAAGTTATGAAGCATACAGCAGGCCACAATGATCTGGCACACCTTCTTTGGTGAGTAGAATTGGGATCCACCTGTCATATGGAGGCACCTGAACCTGGCCTTCAGGAGGCCGAAGGTCCACACGATCACTCTCCTAGTTTGCCCATGGGCCTCATTGTAGCGTTCCTCTGCCCTTGTCCTGGGATTCCTCACTGGGGTCAGTAGCCATGACAGGTTGGGGTAACCAGAGTCACCTGCAAATGGTGAGGGACAACTGTTAGACACGCACTAACCTGGAGGGATATCCCCAGACCCAGACAACCATTCCCACTGACTTGCTTCTAGGTGCTCACCTAATAGCCACACACAGTGCCTCTGGAGTTGACCCATCACATAAGGGATGCTGCTATTCCGCAGGATGTAGGCATCATGCACTGAGCCAGGGAACTTGGCATTCACATGGGAGATGTACTGGTCTGCCAAACATACCATCTGTACATTCATGGAATGCTAACTCTTCCGGTTTCTGTACACCTGTTCACTCCTGTGGGGGGGTACCAAAGCCACATGTGTCCCATCAATGGCACCTATGATGTTGGGGATGTGTCCCAGGGCATAGAAATCCTCTTTCACTGTAGGCAAATCCTCCACCTGAGGGAAAACGATGTAGCTCCGCATGTGTTTCAGAAGGGCAGACAACACTCTGGACAATACGTTTGAAAACATAGGCTGGGACATCCCTGATGCCATGGCCACTGTTGTCTGAAAGGAACCACTTGCAAGGAAATGGAGCACTGACAGCACCTGCACTTGAGGGGGGATTCCTGTGGGATGGCGGATTGTTGACATCAGGTCTGGCTCCAACTGGGTACACAGTTCCTGGATTGTGGCACGGTCAAGCCTGTATGTGATAATCAAATGTCACTCCTCCATTGTCGACAGGTCCACCAACAGTCGGTACACCAGAGGATGCCGCCATCTCCTCACATGTCCCAGCGGACGGTGCCTATGAAGCACAACAGCAAGCACAGAGTCAAACAACTCAGAGGTACGTTCCCACAGTTTACACAGAACACCTATCATACACAATAGGTGGTCTGTATGTGTGTTGAGTCTAGGCCTAGGTATGCGTTATGCAGTTGGAAATGAAGCCATGTGGGCCCCTGAAATGGCGGCTGCCTGACCTGTAAAGTGGGACAATGGGATGTGAGGTAACTGCGCTGGCGTTTACACCGTCGCAGTAGGCGGTCGAAGAACGCGGCACAATGCTGCATTGGCTAACATTGAACCCTATGGGTCCCATGAGCCAATGGCGATGTACGCCGGTGGTGACGGTACGCACCGCCGCGGACGTGACCGCCATTTTCTATCACTTCAATCACTCGATACCTGATCTTCGACAGGAGAGGACCTACACTGCAAGTGCTGCTGTGACCTCGGTCTGGAAGAGACAATGGCTCGAGTGTCTGGGGAAAGGGCCCATGCCTTCACATCTGAGGAGTTGGAGAAACTCGTGGATGGGGTCCTCGCCCAGTACACGCTACTCTGCGGTCCTCCAGACAAATAGGTAAGTACACAGGGAGCATGTTGTATGGGCGATGCCTGTGTGGAGAGGGCTGGATGTAAGAAGGAAGGGGGGAGAGTGCTGCGTGCATGAAAGACGGTGAATGCATGTGCACATGGCAAGGGTAGGGATGGGGGCCAATCACTTCGACGGTGCAGTTGGTAATAACTTCTCTTTTTTCCCTGTACATTTCATGTAGGTCAGCGCCCACCAGAAGAAAGATATTTGGGGTGCCATCGCCAAGGACATCCAAATCCTGGGGGTCTACCACAGACAGAGCACCCACTGCCGGAAAAGATGGGAGGACATTCGCTGCTGGAGCAAGAAGACGGCGGAGGCTCAGCTGGTGATGGCCTCCCAACGTGGGAGGGGTGCCCGTCGCACCATGACCCCCCTGATGTTCAGGATCCTGGCGGTGGCATACACGGAGTTGGATGGGCGCTTGAGGGCATCACAGCAGCCACAAGGGGGTGAGTACACTCTCATTCTGCTGACTTTGCGTGCAGTGGAGGTGTCTCGGTGGGGTAGGAGGGCTGTGGGTTTCCCTAGGCCAGAGCGAGTTCCGTAGCGAAGGCCCCTCCATATGTCAGGCTATGTGGCACCCCAGCCCACCTCTGTAGAGTGCCAAGTACAGCTAGTCATGCCCCTGTATCATCTATGTGTGCAGATGTCGTCCATAGCCTTGTAGACCATTTCCCAGAAATTGAACAGTGGAGATCAAGAGCGCCACATAGTGTAGGGGGCTTCTGTGTCTGTCGTGTTCGCCAACTGTAGCGGTAATGCATGCACTCAACATGTCTTTCTTCTGTCGTCGTCCCCCCTTTTTGCGATCTCCCTGTTCTTGTGTGCATTAGCATCATCAGGCGGAGGAGCAGTGGCAACGGAGCACGAGGGAGCTGCATCCCACATGGCTCTGGAGGGCGACACTACGGAGTCTGAATTCACCAGTGGGACGGAGGGCGGGGGGAGCTCCATGGCGGGGACAGGAGCTGACACCAGCGACAAGGACTCGTCCTCTAATGGAAGCTCCTTTGTGGTGGCGGCAACATCTGTGCCCCCCTCATCTACAGGTACAGTCGCCACCCCCCCTACCAGCACTGCCCTCCCAGCAGCCCCTCAGCCTTTGCCCCGTGCCCGCTCACCCAAGAGGGTGGGCATCACCTTCACCCCAGGCACCTCAGGCCCTGCCCCAGTCACCCCTGCTGCCCTCAGTGAGGAGGCCATTGACCTCCTCAGGTCCCTCACTGTTGGGCAGTCTACCATTTTGAGTGCCATCCAGGGTGTAGAGAGGCAGTTGCAACAAACAAATGCATTCCTGGAGGGCATTCATTCTGGTCAGACGGCCCTTCACCGAGCTTTTCAGACTCTGGCCTCAGCACTGATGGCAGCCATTGTCCCCGTCTCTAGCCTTCCCCCTCCAACTTCCTCAACCCCGACCCAATCCCCTGTACGTCAGCCTATCCCAAGCACACCTACAGACCGACATGCACACACGTCAACACCCAAGGGAAGCTCAGGCAAACATAAGCACCACACATCCCACAGGCACTCACGCAAGCATCACACACATGCAGACACACCAACATCCACTGCCTCCACTGTGTCCCCCTCCTCCCGTCTCCCTCCTCCCTCCCAGTCTCGTCTACACTCACACCTGCATGCACTACCTCTACAGCCACTACGTCCCTCTCCAGCACACCCACCACCACACCCTGCTCACGTGCAGTCACCACCCCCACTACCATTCACACGTCCACTGTGTCCTCTCCCAGTGTGTCTGTGACGCCCCCTCCCATGATACACAAACGCAGGCACACACCCACCCAACAACCATCCACCTCACGACAGCCTCCAGCCCATGCACCTTCACCCAAAGTCAGCAAACGTACACCTCCTACAACCACCACCTCTTCCTCCACTCCCAAATCCCCTCCAGCTACCAGTTCCAGTGTGTCCCAAAAACTTTTCCTTGACCTCTTTCCCACACCTCCCCCACCCCGTCCGTCTCATAGGTCCCGAACTAGCACCTCAGGCACAACATCTCCGGGACCAGTGGTGCCTGTAGTCACCGGAATGTGGAGTGCACCGGCCACCAGGGCAGCCAGTGTGGCACGGAGCCACAGCACAGACAGCCCCCCACCTGTGAAGCATTAGAAGTTGACCAGTGCCCGGCGGGAGAGGGGGAAGACTCCAGCCACCAAAGCCGCTCCCAGGGGTCCAGTTTGGGAGTGTGGAGTCAGCTGTGACACCTTCCAAGGTGGAGAAGGGCCACAAGAAACCCGGCAAGTCTGGGAAGAGCTGCACGGCGGAGAAGACCACCATCATCATCCCCGCTGCCCAGGAGGCCACCGCCAGCACCAGCCCAGCTGCCCAGGAGGCCACCACCCGCACCAGCCCAGAGTCCCAGGAGGCCACCACCAGCACAAGCCCAGCTGCCCAGGAGGCCAGCACCAGCCCAGCTGCCCAGGAGGCCACCTCCAGCACAAGCCCAGCTGCCTAGGAGGCCACTGCCAGCACAAGCCCAGCTGGGCCATGAAGGACTGCAAGCAAAAGGCCCGCTGGGCCATGAAGGACCGCCAGCAGCTGAGACCCTGCAATGGAGACCGCCATCTGAAGCACCGCTGAACAGGGCACCGCCATCTGAAGCACCGCTGAACAGGGCACCGCCATCTGAAGCACCGCTGAACAGGGCACCGCCATCTCAAGCACCTCTGAACAGGGCACCGGCATCTCAAGCACATCTGAACAGGGCATCGCCATCTCAAGCACCGCTGAACAGGGCACAGCCATCTGAAGCACCTCTGAACAGGGCACCGCCATTTCAAACACCGCTGAACAGGGCACCGCCATCTCAAGCACTGCTGAACAGGGCACCGCCATCTCAACACCGCTAAACAGGGCACCGCCATCTCAAGCACCGCTAGCCCATGAGCGGCAGGGGCACTGACGCAACTGAGTCCGTCACGGGGTGAATGATGCACTCTGGGCACCATGCCCCCTCCAGAACCAGTGGAGACTGTCATCCACTACCCCTGTCCTTAACAGGATCTCTGGGCACCATGCCCCACCCAGAACCAGTGGAGACTGACATCCACTACCTCTGTCCTTAACAGGATGAAGCACTCTGGGCACCATGCCCCCTCCAGAACCAGTGGAGACTGACATCCACTACCTCTGTCGTTAACAGGATGTAGCACTCTGGGCACCATGCCCCCTCTAGAACCAGTGGAGACTGTCATCCACTTGTGAGACTGTGGCTTTGCACTCCCCAGGATTGAACAGTGGCAGACCACCCACTGTAGAGACTTGAGAGACTGTGGCTTTGCACTCCCCAGGATTGAACAGTGGGCAGACCACCCACTGTAGAGACTTGAGAGACTGCGGCTTTGCACTCCCCAGGATTGAACAGTGGGCAGACCACCCACTGTAGAGACTTGAGAGACTGCAGCTTTGCACTCCCCAGGATTGAACAGTGGGAAGACCACCCACTGTAGAGACTTGTGAGACTGTGGCTTTGGAGTCCCCAGGATGTAACAGTGGGCATGTGGCCCCCTCGTGGATTTGTTGTTGTGCACTCAAGCGGCTGAGGTGCCCCCCTTTCCCTCCCCCTGAGGTGCCTGTTTTCTTGGTATCTGATGCCCCTGCAGTGTTCTCTCCGTCATGGTCGGGGATCTTGTGTGGGCCTCGCCCATACCGTGTGGGCCCAGTGTTCCACGGACTATCTTAGTGCACTACCTGGACTACTATGCTTGGTATATATTTTGTACATGGTGTATATATATATTTCTGCCTACTTGTTTTTAATATATTACAATGGTTACACTAATTTTCTATTGTCTTTGCATTCTTCCGGGGGGTTTATGGGGTGTAACTGTGATGTATTGATATGCATTTGTGTGTGTTGTAGTGGGTGAGGGTGGGGGTGTTGCGTGTGTGTCTCTGTTTTTTCCCTCCCCTGTGTCGTAGGTGCAGTACTCACCGTGGTCTTCGCTGCCGGCGTTCGTGCTCCTGGTAGAGGAGCAAGAAGACTATCGCAGGGAGAATTTGGAGTTCTGGGTCCATGGTGTCCTCGTTCCTCGTGGGGTGTGTAGAGGTGAGCGTTTTCCCTTTGGGATTCCTGTTTCCGCCGTGTTTTTATCCACGGTGAATCCGCCCCGGAAAAGGTGGCGGATTGGCCTGCCATAATAGTGAGGGCGGTACATTGTCTCCCGCCTGTCTATTGGCGGTGACCGCCGTGCTGTTTGTTTGTACTGCCGTGGCGGTCGGAGTGTTAAAGTGGCTGTCTTTGTTGGCGGTTTCCGCCATGGTCGTAATTGCAATTTTTTTACCACCGGCCTGTTGCCGGATTTACCGTCGCTTTAACACCGTCCGCCAGGGTTGTAATGACCAGCCATGAGTTTTACTGTTCTGGCATTTCTTTTATAAAGTATTGCAATTCAATGTGGTCATCCGAATGGCTCAAGTCTACAAACCTCAGAATTCTCTGAGGACATAAATAAAACTCCAGTAACTGAAGACTGGCTTTTTTCCGATCTTAAACAATGTTCAATCCATCTTATAGTACACTAGGGGTCAGATTTACCAAACTTTCACCCAAAGCAAAGCAGCAGCCAATAATTCTGCACTGCTTTCTGTGACAGGGAAGGAGCAGGCGAGCACCATATCTACAGAGATGTAGCACTCTCCTCCCCCTCTACCTGATGGTGCGCAGAATCTGAAATCTGCGCACCACGAACACACCTTTGCACTATAGTACAAGGGTGTGTGTGAGTCTAGCATAGGTTTTGTACTGGAAGGGTAGCCTTTCAGTACAAAATACTCTGCCAAGACAACTTATAAGACTTCTCTTACTTTGTATGTGTGCTGTACAATGCAGCACACAAGCAAAGTGAGAAAAGAAAGGAGAAATGAAAACATCTCTCTTTTTAACACCTGGTTTCAAAAGGCGTTATTTTTTTAATACAAAACCATGTCTCACATTTTTTGTAGACAGGATTTTGCATCCAAAAAGGTTAGGGGTTGTATGAGAATGCCCATGTAGCACCCCCTTGATGCTAAGTAATACAAAGCAGTGCTTCACTCCACTTTCCCTTACTTTCAGTAAATTTTCAGTGCAAAACAAGTTTTGTACTAGAAAGTAAATAAGTTATAGTCATCGCTTTCACTGGAATCAAAGGTTCCCTCTTGTTCAGGTGTAGCCCCACATTTAACAACTCTTGCCTAAATTCCACCAGTTTGAACCATTGACTCCGATAGAATTTCCACACACCTTATCCACAACAAACGGAACTTTTCATAGCCTTCTTTTAAATATATACCCCTTTTTATGCCATCTAAATCTCCTACGTCCACCTTTATCTTCTTTACCTGATTGCGTTCAACCAACAATTTATTTTGTTTGTTCTTGACATTGGAGACATTTTCCTTAACCTTAGTATCCTGTTCATCTAGTCAAACACCAAACTTTACCCATCTGCTTATCCAGTTGGAGCAAACTTTGGCAGCTGCTTTACTCCCTCTCAATCACTCAAAAGGGGAAACTTGAGTCAGGGAATGAGGACTTGTGCGATAAAACCACAACATGGAACAGCATTTATGACCACACATTTTTTAGCAATCGCCCAGTGAATACATTGGGACAACACCTTGTTCATTCGCTTCACTTGACCATTAGATTGAGGATGATAAAGTGATGTCTTAAGATGCTTATTATCACCTGCCTTGAGGAAAGCATCTACATCTTCATTCACAAATTGTACACCATTGTCTATAATCATGAATTTGGGGAAGTGCTCTCTAAGAAATATTCCATTTAGGAATTCTATCACAGTTTTATCAATTGGTTCTGTCACAAACGCAATTTCTGCCCACTTAGAATAAAGGTCAATTACAACCAATGCATAACGGTATTAGATTGGCAAGTAATTAAATGGATCAACTAAATCTACATTAATTTTCCCATGCTCTGGAAGGGCATTCTATTGGTTGCAAAGGTGGCTTTCTCAAAACAAAATTCGCAAAGAATCAACATTCTTCTACTGCACCATCAACATCTTTGTCCATGGATGGCCACCACAAAGTCTGTTTGATTCTGTGTTTTGTGAATGTTTTTCCCAAATGCCCTTCATGGGCCATCACTATCAACTTCCGTCTGACTCCTTCTGGTGGTATTAACTTCTCACCTCTCATCAGAATATTGTCCTCGACAGAGAGTTCATCACAAATCTTCCAATAAGGCTGACATGGAGTTTGTAGAGATTTTTCAAGAGGTCAACCTCTGCTTACATATGTTGCAGTACATTTTGTCACTTCATCTAGGTCCATTTCTGTTCTCCACTCTTCCTCAGGCACAGCACACAACTCTACTAAATCCACTGCAGCAATTAAACAATGTTTATCCATCCATTCAGCCCCTTCATTCACACCACCCTCAGTGGAAGCAAATCTAAACAAGAAATCAGCTCGTACATTTTTAGCACCTTGAATATGTGCTATCTCAAACTGATACTGCAATAGCTTTGTGGTCAATTTTGTAATTCTGGTAGTTTGCCCGGACAAGATGCCAACAAGTAGTTTATGATCAGTACAAACAAAAATCTTTGTTCCCCAATTGTATGGTTTAGACCTTTATATTACCCACCAACATGCAAGGAATTCCTTTTCAACAATTGAATAATGAGTTTCTGCCTACCTCAGAAGTCTTGAAGCATAACACACAGTATTCTCTTCTTTACCATCAATTTGACTTAATTTTGTCCCCAGACCTTGATTGCACGCATCAACTGTAGCACAACATTTGAGCGCAGGATTGAATGGTTTTAAAATCCCGGCACTTGCCAATTGTTTTTTTTATCCATTCAAAAGATTCCTGGCAAATTTCACTCCACTTGAAAGAAACATTTTTTTAAAGAGATTGATCAAGGTTTTATTTGTTTAGCATAATCCAGAATAAAACAAGAATAAAACTTCCAGTCTTATCACCCGGAGGATGTGTGTCCACGGGGGCGTCGACTAAACCAAGTCTTGGTTCTATATCCTACTCAGATTTAATGTGCTGAAGATATTCAACCCTTGTTTTTTCTATCTCACATTTTTCTATTTTCAGCACAACACCCTTCTCTTGAAGAGTAGACACCATTTGATTAAGAATGGACTCATGGGCTTTCCTGGTAGTCGCACAAATCAATGTGTGATCCTGATAAGCAACCACCCCTTTAACAGCTTGAGCAACTGGTACATGAATCTCTGGACTACCGATGCCACAACTAACCCAAACAAGATTCTACATTACTGGAAAGTGCCAATAGTTAACACAAAAGCTGTAAAATACCTAGACTAATGGTCTAACACAACCTCATGATATTTGGATGCTAAGTCAAGCTTGGAAAACCATCTTGCACCTTCCAACAAGGCCAGAAGATCAGTAATTTTAGGGAGCGCATGTAAGTCAACCTAAACAGACTTTTTGAGACTTTACAAGTCCACACAAATTCATCATTTGTTTAGAGCCACAACAAGTGGCAATAACCACAGTGATGACTCAACAGGTTTGATTATTCTACAATCACACTATTTTTTTAAATTTGTGGTGAAAACCTGTTCTGGGTGAAGCAACAATTTTGTCCCTTTTTTGTAAAAGTAGATTAAGTATTTGTTTTAAATGGAATATAGTGCTTCGATAAGTTGTGGTTTTTGAAGTGATCGATTTAGTACTTTTTGAAAAATATGATGGTTGTTTTTTTAAAGGGCTTACAGTGTGTTATGTTATTACATTCACATTTTTGGGAGCTGTTATTGTTTGCTTTGTGCTGTTCGCTAACAAAATTTATGTTTAAATGGAATGTAGCTCACTTTAGATGTGGTTCTGGTTGTATTTTTATGTTGTTTTAAAGGGATTTAACCATGCTTTTTATGATGTTATTGATTCATTTCTAATAATGTTTTGAAGGGAATACACTGTGTTGTATCTGTTGTTCTATGTGTATTTCAGTAAAGTTTTTAAAGGGATTACATTGTGCTCTAACTTTTACAGCTACATTTGTGGTGATGTTTTAAAAGGAATTCTTCGCACTGTACATGTTGTTATGGACTCATTTTTGCTGATGTTTTAAGGGAATAGGCTGTGTTTATTTTTTAAAGTGCTCTATCTGCTGTAATAGGTGCCTTCTTTGTGAATTTTTTTAAGGGATTACATTGCGCTCTATCTGTTGTTAGAGGAGCATTTGTGGTGATGTTTTAAAATTTATTTTTCGCACTTTATATGTTGTTACGGTTGCATTTTCATAATGGAATACACCACAATTTACAAGCGGGCAATATTGTTTTTTTTTTATTAGTATGAATAATGCCAATTTTTTATACGGGGTATTGTGCTCTTTGGCTCTTTCTTCATTTGATGTTTAAAGGGAATATAGTTTGCTTTATATCTTGTTACGGTTGTTTTTCATGATGTTTTAAACTAAAGGGTATACACACCGATCTCTATAAGCAACGGATGTTGGCCTCTTTTACAAGTATGATTATTGCTGTTGTTTTCTAGAGAATACAGTGCGCTTTGGGTTTATTTTGGTTGTGGTTTAAAGGAAATACATCTCACTTTATATGTTGTTATGGTAAAATTTGATGACGTTTTAAAGTAAAGGGAATACAATGTGTTGATGCTTTTAAAGGGAATACGTTGTGGTCTATCGGTTGTTACAGTCACATTTGTGGTGATGTTTTAAAAGGAATTCTTCACAATGTATATTTCATTATGTCTGCATTTTTTGCAGATGTTTTAATGGAATACACCACGTTGTATCTGTTGTTAAGGCATATTTTTTCTTTTTTAAAGGGAATACCCCGCTCTGTATCTGTTGTTATAGCCACGATTTGTGGTGATTTTTCAAAGGTTGTACATTGCATCCTATCTGTTGTTAGGAATATTAGGAAGCTAAGGTATGGGTATGTGATAAGGCTTTACCAGGTGATACAAAGGACCAATCTGTATGCCTCCTGGCTTGTAGGAAGACTGACATGTCTCTAACTTCTGTATCCTTAGAAAACATCCCGTTGTTACTATCAGTTGTACTCTATGTGGTGTTTGCACATCGAGCAATAAATGTGTGTAGATGAAGTATACACCTGTTTTGAAATTTGTCTATGTTTCAATCCAATGTGATGAGTCTCTCACTGATAGAGTCCATGTGTGATGTCCCTAACAAAGGTTGAACAATACAGAGGGACATAATGATACTAGAGTTGGCATGCATAACAGTTGCACATGGTTGATAAATAGCACTTACACAGGACCTGTGTTTAAGTGTAATTTATTGTGGACAATAACACAATATGTGTGATTAGTAACTAAAAAAACACAAAGTAAACAGTGAAGGGTTCAGTCCTGGTGGCTGAATTCATCAGGGAAGCTGCTACACCATTAGGAAACACAGGTCCAGTGTCCTTGCACAATAGGAAAATGGAGATAGGTTTACAGAACAGTCAACAGGGTGTGTCTGTGGCACACAAGGGGAACCAGTCAGGAGAGTTTTACTTCCTGGCAGTGGGTTTGATCTTGGCATCTGCTCCTTCTGAATGTCTGGGTGAATGTCCATGTTTGTGAGGAGGTTCCTCTGCTACAGAGGGTGGGGTGTCTGAGGCATGTCCTTACCCTGGCAGGGCCTCAATTCCACTAGCAGCAGTGATCTTAAAGAGCCTGAAGACTCATTACTAGTGGAAGAGGCCTGATGTTGTGTGGCAGACTTACTCAGGGTAGTGTTGATGTCCCTCAACACCCAAGCAATAGAAGCCAGGATGGTATTTTGTGCCTGCCACTGCTGCATGACTTCCTGGAGGTTGTCACTCTGCTGCTTTTGGATTTTCCCCTTCATGGTAATTACCTGGCTCATCATGCCTTGGGAATTTTGGTATGCTCCCAAGACTTGAGAGATGGCTTCCTGGTTAGTATTGTCCCCTTGAGCCCGCATCCTCTGGCCTACAGCATCCCTACTACACACCCTACCCCCACGTGCCTGTGCCCCTGGCACAGTGCGCCCACTACCAGTGGTGACAGGACCATCATTGTCAGGGGTGACAAGAGGAGACTCAGGTACCTGTACTGTGGGGCACACAAAGGATGAGACAGTCCTTGGGACACAGGTTTGGGGGCGAATGGTTGTATGTGATGTTAATGCAAGAGGGCTAGGAGGGGTCAATGTGGGCATTGTGAGGCTGAGAGTTGTTGCCTAACCAGGTGTCCCTGATGAGCCAGCTTCGTCTTCAGTGTCCACACATCCAGGGGTGTTGTCCTCACTGGGGCCTTCACACAGCGAGCTAGTGACAGTCTCTGGCATCCTGTCCACAGTGACAATGGCAAGGTTACCTGTGGGAGAAGTGGAACACAGAGTTGCTATTATATGTAGGGTATTATTGATGTTGTGTGAGGTGCAGACAGTGCCTTAGCATGATCCACAGAAATTACAATGACAGCTGCTGCACAATCTTATTTAGTACAACATGAGACTCTGTAATGTCAATCCCATACACCATGCTTAAAGCTAGTTATTGGACTGCTGATACCATCCTATGTTTTCTGATTAGTGACATGGGTTTACATCTTTGTTGCCTAGTGAAGCGTCTAGCATGATACATGCCACAACAAAGAGCTATAAAATGTACAATAGGGTCAGAGTGGGGACACAGTATGGGGGTAAGCAATAGACGTTGACCTGCAACTGGATGTACCACATGTGAATCCAGTTTGGCATCTAGATTTCCACCGCAGGTGAGTACATTTCAATCTTAGGAATCTTTATTCTAAGGGCATTAGGATTCGGCACTCAGCTATAGCTGTGTTTTGCTTGTTATGATAGTGGGAGTGAGCAATTGCATTGTTGTCTTTGGCATTAACTGTTTCAGACCTGCAAATACAAGATGAGTTATATTGGTAGTTAGTTTCACATGCATGACATCTCACATTTGGTGCACTGTTCAGGTTTTCATAGTGGTGGGATATTGCATTCTGGGAGTAGTAGTGCTATTAGTTGCCATTACTTCACGTGTCATTTCCAAGGGCTGTGGAGCCAGGTGAGATTAAAGGACATATGGCATGCCAGAGAGGGGTATTAGGACATTTGGACAGAGGTGTAGTGGGTGTTATGGTAATTGGGGTGGGTTAAGGTGGTAAGGGAGCATGCACAACATGACAATTGGGTGACATGCATTTTGTGGGGACTTACCCAGCTCCACTCCTCCAGGTATTCCTGTCAGGCTCTCAGTATGCAGTATGTCCAAGATCTTCTCCTCCCGAGACGTGAAAGTAGGGGGAGAAGGTGGGGGCCCACCGCCAGTCTTCATTACCGCCAGCTGGTGCCTGGATAGCATTGACTGTACCTTCCCCCTGAGGTCATTTCAATTCTTCCTGATGTCCTCCCTTGTGCGTGGATAGCAGCCTACAGAATTGACCCTGTTGATTATTCTTTGCCACAACTTCATTTTCCCAGCAATTGATGTTTGTTGGACCTTTGCTCTGCCCTAACAACTTAGTCCATGTGACCCTCAAGCCATCATCCATGACACATGGGTGTTTTTGTGGGGACGTGGAGGTGTTATATAGTGTAGTGTGTAGGTGTGTCGGGTGTGTGGATGTGTGTCAGGTATGGGGTATTCAAACTATCCAATTTGATATTGTATTCAGTGTAATGTGAGTTGAGACGCCGCAGTTCGCACTGTTAATGGTTTTCAGCCATGGAAGAACCGCTGCTGTGATTTGTGAATCGTAATGTGGTGGGTGGAATTTTGTCAAGCTGTAGGTGCTGGTGGTGGAACCGCCTCTTTTCTGCCCTCCAGTGTCCTGGCAGTTTTGGAATTTTGGCTGCTTTTTGGCTGTCGAATTACTGCCAACATGGTGATATTTTGGTGACAGCCACTGCAGCGATCTTCCAAAAAGACTGCCAAGCTCGTAATCAGGACCATAATCTAAAACAATGCTGTAACAACATATAAAGAATGCTGTATTCCCTGGACTCCAGCTCTATTGATGTGTAATTTAATTAATACCCTCCTGCAAATCACTGCATCGGCCTTGTCAAAGGCACTAACCAAATAATCTTTATTTAAAAAAAAGATCTATCAAAATCTTTTGAATATAAAGCCAATAGTTTCTACATGTTATGTTCATAAAGTCCATTTGCAAGATCTAAAGAAGAAAAAAAAGGCGTCCATTGTCAGATTCAAAACACAGTCATGTTAAAGTTGAAGGCAGAGAAAACATTTGTTGCCTGTGGTTAAACATCCCAAGTATGTAACTTTAAGCCTATAGGCAACATTTAGCACCTTCCCACATTTTCAAGTACTTACACGGTAGGGCTCAATCGGGCCCCAGGGTGAAGTCCAATGTGTGCGAAAAAGGAAAAAAACTTGCAGGCTTTATTTTGGAAGGGTTCTTCTTTAATGTATGTGACTTTAAGACTATCGACAATATTCAGCATTGTTTCAGATTTTCAAGCACTAACACCTTATATATCACCTGGGCACGAGGGTGGAGTGAGACATAGGCAAAACAGGAAGAATACTTCCAAACTTTATTTTGGAAGGACTTCCTTTAATGTATGAACTAAGACATCTGAATTCCTACAAGGATATTTATCAGGCTTACAAACTAGACAGGACCCTGGTACCTAAGGACTAAAGTCTGTCACACTAGCTAGAAAACAACATCTGCTCACCTTTATTGTAAGTAGTGCGCAGAACCATATTGTGTGCTAAGATTTCTACAACCATACAAACTAAGACATGTTTTAATAAAGGCCAACTTCTGCATTTAAAAAAAAAGATTCTTTAGTAAACCCACTGTTACTAGTACAAACTAGTAAAAGTAATAGCAATAAACTATAGGAAGATAACCACAAAAAGCCTTCCACTGCGCTCAGCACGTTTTCACTTTTTTAATGTAATCTGAGGAAGGTGGCTTCAAATGTAGTGATAAGGGGAAGGAAACAATGCAATTATAACTTCATATATAATTTTAAAAAGTAGCATTATCATATAGAGCACAGAGTATTCCCTTTAAAATATCAGCATCAATCATTCGTTGTCCGAAATCAGAAAATTTGCAAATAACAGGCTTTTTCAATGAACAACGCAAACATAACATAAACTACCAAAAACAAGTTCAGCCATTATACATACAACATACCCTGAATCTGGCTCATCATCACTTGGCAAATCTGCATTTCTACCCATATGTTCTGCTGCCTCCCGCATCTGGTAGGAATAGTATCTGACATCTCAGGGCAAGGTTGTGGAAAATGTAGCAGGCAACAATTATTTGACATACCTTGTTGGTGAGTAGAGGAAGGCTCCTCCTGATATGTCCAGGCAGCGAAATCATACCTTCAGGACCCCAAAAGTCCACCCCACGACACGCCTTGCCCTTCCATGGGCCTCAATGTAGCTGATTCTCCCTGGCGTGGATGGCTACCTCACTATTGTCAACAACCAAGGATGGTTAAGATAGCCAGAGTTCCCTTTGAGTACATAGGTCGAACAACACAAATATATATCGAGGACATGCACAATTGTGAGAGCAGGAGATAAACTTTGTAAACACACATGTTAAATCTGGCTGACTAACCTGGCCTCTGTGTACAGTCGTGTCATCAGCAGTGGGATATTGCTGATCTGCATAAAGAAGGAATCATTAACTTATCCTGGATACTTTGCACTGACTTGTGAAATGTATTGGTCTGCCAAACACACCACTTGAACGTTGATAGAGTTGTAGTTTTTCCTGTTCCAGTGTACCTGTTCATTGGCACTGAGGGGAACCAGTGCTACACTGGTGCCATCTATGACTCCAAGCATGTGTGGAATGTGTCCCATAGCTTAAATCTCTGCCTTCACATAGGCCAAATCTGCATGTTGGGGAAACCTGATGTAGCTGCATAGGTGTTTCAACAATGCACACAGTACATCCTTTAAAACCAGACTGAACATGGGCTGAGACATCCCTGAGGTTAGGGCCACTGAATTCTGGAAGGACCCAGTGACCAGGATGCGTAGCATTGACATGACTTGAACGATGGGAGGTATGCTATAGGGATTGTGAATGGCAGGAATCAGAACTGGCTTCAACTGATCACAAAGATCCATGATTGTATGCCTATTCAGGTGGTATGTCTGTATAGTATGTCTCTCCTCCATGGTGTGCAGGTCTACTAGTGGGCAGTACACTGGCGGTTTTCTTCCTCTCTTCATGCCAGGGTAACTATGTGTAAACATGTAAATATTGTATGTGACATTAACAATGTGCACATTATGAATATGTCCATTTACAATTCACACATATCTGCAGTCAAGGTCTGTTACAACATCTGACATCTAGAGTACAGCATATTGCTATGCATCCTATGACACTCCCCGGGTGTACATTCCCTGAATCATCTAATGTACTATACATGCATATTTAACTGTGACAGTGTTCGATAGTTCAACCGAGTTTACATGTGAAACACATTTAGTTGCGTCTATAGGATATTGAGAATCGGTGTACATTTTTATCACCAGAAATCCCTCTGTTACAAAGCTTTAACTACTTACATGCACAAATAGACCACCAAACCTAAAGGCAGTACTATCTGATATTTAGCACAATATAGGAAATAGTACAGGATACAAATTCCAAATCGTTGCCATACATGAAATGTGCTCAGAATGGCAGCCGCCTGATCTACTGTACTGGACATGTGGACGGGACCTAACTCCGCTGGTGGATGATGTCATGGCAGTAGGAGGTCACAGCCGCAGTGGAAATTACCATTGCAACACATTGCTGTTTTTGGCGGACTTGGCCCAATGGCGATGTCCGCCGGCAGTGATGGTCCTGTATGTGGCAGACGTGACCACCATCTTCTGCAGTATTGCTCACTTGACCTCCACTACCCTGAATTGATGTGTACTGCCTCTTGGAGCTATCATGCCACCATCAGCAGGTGATAGGGCTCCAGGATTCATCCCAGAAGAGCTGGACAAGCTCGTGGAGGAGGTCCTACCCCTGTATGAACAGCTAAATGGTTTACCAGAGGAGCAGGTGAGTCCAATGGTATGCCAATGTGTGATAGGTATGAGTGTATGATGGTGTACCTGAAATGTTGAGTAGTGAAGGTTTTGCTGCCTGTCCACTTGTGTGGGTATGGTGCATGTGGACATAACTTTTCCTTAGGTCTGTGTCATCTATGCAGGTCAATGCCCATAAAAAAAGGGAATCTGGCATGCCATCGCCAAGCAAATGCTGACCCTGGTAGTCCACAGCTGGTGGAGCACCCACCTTTTAAAGCAATGTTATGACCTGAGACATTGGGTCCGGAAGACCGTAGAGGCCCAGCTGGGGATGTCCTCTCAACGAGGGAGGGGTGCCCGTCGGACCTTGACCCTTCAATGGACTGCACTTTGGTGTTGGCCTACCCCAAGGTTGATGGGTGTTTGAGGGCAGCACAGCAACCATAAAGGGCTACGTACTGACTACACACATGCACATGCCTCTGTCAGTTAAGTATATGATGTCTAAGTATCTCAGCTGTGACAATGTGGTAAGTGTTACAGGTAAAGGGTTTTCTAGGAAGACATAGTACTACAGTTGCCAACGTTGAGACACTGATGTGGAGATTGTTTTGTGTATAGAGAGATATTACTTACCTATGTTGACCAAATTGTATGACAGAATGTGGTGATGCACATGTGACTGTGTCATATGTGTACCTCTACACTGCTATACATATGTGTAACTTGCTGAGTCATCCTTCCCACCTGCTGATCCACAGTCCATATACCCAGTTGGTAAGTTGTTCAGCTTTTTGGTCTCTGACCATTTCTGTTCCACTGGATCCAGCTCTATGTGCAACATAGGGTCTGACAGATGAGTAACAGGGCAAGATATTCTTGTGTTCTGATATAAATGGAAACTTCATGCAAGGGTGTATTCCCAATAAGGATTTGGACATGCCATACTTACTACACTCCCTCTGAGGTATGAGGAGGTGTCCTCATTGTTATGTCTAAACTATACATTGGCAAATGTGATGTTTCATCATGGTGGACATCCTACATGATGGAAAGCATGAAGATAATGATACATGAACAGTACAGGACATATCATTGACATATGTGTTCAGACAATTTGTATCATGTACATAGTGTTGAGAAGGTAAGTAGCTAGCCTCCTGATCCATTAGGCCATGTATTTTGTCCATGCTACATAGGGCAGGACCATACCTATAGTGGTGCATTATACACTTTTTTTGCATACATCATATGTCAATTTGTGCTTTGTGCCTTTTTTATGATCAGGGCTCTACTTTGTCATACTTATCTTTGCTAATCTGAGGCTGTATTGACACATTTAGCAATGGATCAGCTAATTCCAGCCTAACATCATAGGGTAGCAGGTGTTCTAGTTTACATTCACATGTTGGTGGAATGGGATATGTTGCCAGTCAATTTGCTGGACTCTAGGTGTATGTATCAAACATAGTTACATTAGAAGTAGCTTATATCAGTGTTAATTTAGTCCTAAAATGTTAGGTTACACTAGTCTGGACAGTTAGTATTGATGTAGGTCTTTTGATATTGTCATGTAGAGGTTTCTACTCAGCATGAATAGTGCTAAGTAGGTCCCTATTGCTGGACATAACGTTGTTGTCTATGTGTCAATGAGAAAGATAGGTGGGTCCAGGAACTCTATCTAAACATTTTTAAAACACTTTTGATAGAGGTTTTGCTGACATGTAATTTTATGAGTCGCACTTTTTGGGTATCTTATATGTAGTGATTTCATCTGAGGTATTTGAAATTGTGAATGTTATGGACTGAGCCACATGTTGGGTATGTGATTGCAAACAACATGTTGTGTTGTAGTTGAAGTGAGATGAGTTTTTTTAATGAAACATGACTACTGGTGATGGACTGGGCAAGTGTGGATTAGGGGTAGGCATGATATTGTGATGTCAGTTAACAGCAATTGCTAAGGATGATAAGATGATGCTGAGTAAATATCTGTATATGGAGAAACTTATAAAGTGGCCAAATCATCTTGTGCATGAATAGTTTGTGTTACAGCTGAATTGATGGGATGGTGATGTAGTGGTCAGAGGGTCAGGTTATGTTGTGGGTGAGACTGTTTTCATATAGGATTGTCGGAAGTATGTAGTTGTGACATGATGTAGGTTATTAATGGTTCCTACCTGTGGCTTTCTTAGACACAGATGTGATGTTACTGTTGTGTATGGTGTAATGTATATGTATGTTAAGAATGTGATGACCCTACCTCTCTCTCTGTTTCTCAGCATCGGCAGGCAAAGGAGGCAGGGCACAGCTGAGTGGGGAAGCTGCTGGCCATGGGACTCGGAGTGCTGATACCACCGACACCAAGGAACTCAGTGGCCTGGAGGGTGAGGGAAGTGCCACGGGTGAGACAGGATCGACGTCTTCATCTTTGGAATCCTCTTCCAGTGGACACTCCCTGGCGGGGGTGGACCCATCTGGGGCCATCCCAACACCATCTCTGTCTGCCACCTCCCTTTCTATCACTGCCCTCCCTGTAGCTTCTCACCCATTTGGCTGTGCCTGCTCACCCAAGAGGGTGGGCGTCTCATTTACCACAGGCACCTATGCTCCTGCCCCTGTCAACCCTGCTGCCCTCAGGGAGGAGCAATTGACCTCCTGAGGTCCATCTCTGTGGGCCGGTCAACCACCGTGAATGCCATTCAAGGACTTGTAACTCAGATATAACAGAGTAATGCTTTCCTGGAGGGCATTCATTGTGCACTGGTCGACTTACAGAGATCCTTTCAGTCTCTGGCCTCCACTCTGATGGCATGCAGCCATCTTTTGTCTCCTGTTCCCCATCCACCGTCCTCTTCCCAATCCCAAACCCCTCTTGCCTGACCCAGACAAAGCACACAGACAAACAAGCATGCATCCACCTCAACATCCAAGGGAAGGTCAGACAAACATAAGCACTAGAAAACACACCACCGGCATGCACAAGCAACTTACACCAGCAACTGTCATGACCTGCCCTGACACCCCCCACCATTCCCAGCATCACTGACAGCACACCTGGCACACTTGCAGACACTACACCAACATTCACAGATTCATCCACTACATCTATCCTACCCACGGACAGCACCACAGCAGACCCTCAGACATTCACCGCAATTACCACACCCACACACACCACAACCACAGACATGCCTACATGCAGCATATATACTATACTTGCAATCACCACCCAAAGAGACAGTCACCCACCCACCCCAGCATCCCCCAGCACCTCCAGCCCCCTCCTTCCAAGACACATAAACGCCTACACTCACCCACCCAACAGACACCCACCACCCACTAACATACCTCGCACAAACATGCACCCACGACATACACATCAACATCTCAGACAACCACTCCCTCTCCCTCCATACCCAAACCCCTTTTGCTATGATAGTCCCTGTGTGTCAAAAAACCTTTCCTTTTGGAGTTTGCCCATTTCCCTACTCCTCTCCTACCCTGTGATGTCCTTAAACTGTCTGTGACCCTCTCCAAGTCAGGCCCTTCCACCTCTAAGACCTCCCCTGCAAGTACCCATGCCCTTCCCCCTGCCAAGAAGTCAACACCTCCACCAAGTAGCCAACCCTACTCTAAAACCTAACACCAAGTCCAACACCCCTCCCAAGCCAGATCCCCAAGACCCCCCTCCAAGACCTAAACCCAACCCCTCCACCAGATAACCCCGAGGTGCCTGCCTGCCCCACAGATGCCCCTACCTGTGGAGGCTACATGGCGGCCAGGAGTCAAGTTTGGGGCACACACCTGTGCACTTAGTGCTTATGCACTTTACACTAACGGACATGCCTATGGCCTTTCTTGTTGACAATGATTTTATAAGTAATAATAATTTCAACCAACATGTAGTTGGTTTCCTAGTTACATCTTTGTCATGCATTTTTTTCCCTAGTATGGAGTTGTTTTTAGCTGACATTAGTTGTGTGTTTGTGTGTGTGTGTGTGTGTGTGTTCTGCTTGGGCTACGTGTATTGTTTAAGCAGTAGGTGAGGATGTGTGCAGTGCTTTTGCCTGAAGTATTAGGGTGTGTGTTGTGTGATGGACATTTGTGTGTTCTAGGGTTTTTGTTGTATTGATATTGTGTGTTGTTTGTGTTGAGATGTGTTGGTTGGTGTGTTGTGTGGCTTTGTGTGCTGTAACTGTGTGCATGTTATGTGCATGAAATGTTTGATACGGTGTTCTTTGTAAGTTGTCGGTAAGTAGTATGATTGTGTATTTGTATGTATTTTTTGCCTGTTGATGTTACGTTGTGATGTATGTGTGATGTGTACCTGGGCAGTGTCCCCTGTGGGTCCCTGCCAAGAGATTGGAGATCGTGTGGTTGGGGTTGTGACGTGTTGTAGTGTTGAGTGGTACTGTGTGAGTGTGGGCCTGTGCAGTGTTTCTATACACACCTGTGTGTGTTTGTGACGTGTGTGTGACGTGTGTGTGTGTCTGTGTGGTGGCCATGGAGTGTTTGTTGTGGATACGCAAGTATGTGTGTGTGTGTGTGTGTGGCTGTGAGTGTGCATGTTAGTGTGCTGTTACATGTGAGTTTCGCCCTTGCACCCCTTCCCTAATGTACGTTGTGTGAGTGTAGAAAATTGACAACATACAACAGTTACAGGTAAGAGTGTGTACTTACGGTTGCTGTCGTCATAGCAGATTCCAAAGTCTTTGGGCGAGCAGGAGAAGATGGAAGACGTCTAGTTCTGGTTCCATGGCAGCTCCAGACGTGTATGTCTTCCTGAAGGTGAGGGTCTCTTTTTATGCAGTTAGTTTCCGCCTGGGTTTCTGTGGTGGTGCAACCACGGCGGAAATCTTGGCGGTGTTCAACCTCGTAATCTGTCCGGCGGGAACATGTTCCTTGCCGGCCTGCAGGTAGCTAGCGTCATCTGTGGCGGAGAGACCACTGTGGCGGTGCCGGCGATGCTTTGGCTGTAGTCTGTTGGGAATACCGCCATGGTCATAATCTTGCGGTCTACTCTGCCAACCTGTTGGGAGTACGACCACCAACATGGTGGTCCTGAGGTCGCCAAAGTCAAAAGAAGGCCCTATGTTTTAAGCTGTATACAGCACACTCTAATTTTTTTTTACGGATGCATTTGCTGATGTTTTATTGTGAATATATCACACTCTATATGTTCTCCTGCCTGATTGTAGTTTTCTTTTTAAATATGGTTGATGCTGTTTTTTAAAGGAAATACAGTGCTGCTAAAATCTGTTATTTGTTATGCAATCAATTTGGGGATATAGTGCATTTTGTATGTTACCACGGCTGCCTTTTTTTGAGTTTCTGTTATTGTTTGTGTTGTTTGTTGCCAAAAGTTACTATATTTGAAGGCACTGATGTTGTATTTTATGAAAGCTAGATTACTGCACACATTTTAAAGGGAAAACACTGCGATTTCTAAAAGACTGTTGTTGAAGTTAAGTATGATTAATGCCTATGTTTTATAGGGAATACATTTTGCTTTGGGACTCCTTTTGGTTGATATTTATAGGTAATAAAGCTCACTTTATATCTTGTTATGGTTGCATTATCATTATGTTTTAAAGTAAAGGGAATACACCACAATCTATAAGCAACCAATGTTGGACTTTTTGATTTTGATTAATGCTGATGTTTTATAGGAAATACTGTGTGATTTGGGCTTTTTTTCGTTTGATGCTTAAAAAAGATATAGGCCCTCATTATGACATTGGTGGTAAGTGCTGCTTACAGCCATGCTGACTGCCGCTAACATACCGCGACCGTGGCGGTATACTACTACACGTATTATGACCCACACTTAGAAATCCGCCACTATACAGACACACACACACAAGTCTGCCACACCAAGGGTCAATGATAAACTGCTGGTGCCAACACGCACAGCGTTCCGCCAACAGAAATACGCCCACAGCATTATAACCCACGAATCACTGCGGCGGACATTCAACGGTGGTAAACCATTGGCGGTTCATACTGCCGCGCTCAAAATACACACACACATACAAAACAACACCACATTGGACAATTCAAAATACACACACCTGACACACACACACACACACCACACCCACACACCCACAACACTATTAAACACACACCCACATTACCCTCAACCCTTTACTACTACAAACAAGTTACAACAGAGAGAGAGACACACCACGAGCACCCACAGAATCAGAGCCACAGCACACCATCACTCATACACTACACGCACCTCACAGCACACACCCCAACACATCACCCCCCACACACTCACACACACCACTCTCACTACACCCATGGCACCAAAAAGACACCCTAGCTTCTCAGAGGAGGAGCTAAGGGTCGTGGTGGAGGAAATCATCCGGGTAGAACCACAGCTATTCGGATAACAGGTGCACCAGAAGTCCATTGCTAGGAAGATGGTGGAGAGTCGTGGACAGGGTCAACGCCGTGGGACAGCACCGCAGAACAAGGGATGACATCAGGAAGAGGTGAAACGATCTATGGGGGAAGGTGCGTTCCATGGTAGCAAGACACCAGATAGCTGTACAGAGGACTGGCGGTGGACCCCCACAATTAACAACATGGGAGGATCAAGTCTTGGCGATCTTGCATCCTGAGGGCCTGGCAGGAGGACTGGACTCTGGCAAGTCAAATCTTTACTAATTGCACCCCTCTCCTGCATGCCATCACAAACTCTCATATCCTACACTCACCCCCATCACCCCACCACCTCACATATACCCCACCATCACAACCCACCCATCCCAATACCAAGTCCTGCGTGCAACACCAATGGATGGACCCCCATCACAGACCTGCATTGACCTCCATCAAACAGCATGCACACTAGTGACAATCACTTAGCCAACCAAATCACAACTCACAAGCCAAAGCTTCCTTGGTAATAACAACCATAGAGGGGAACGTACCTATGCACAAGATGTCACACGCAGTAACAATAACACTGCATTTACATCCCCACAGGAACCCTATACAACGTCACTGGAGAGGAGGTGCCAGCAACATCCAGTCCTCTCACGGAAGAGGCCCACAGTAATGACAGCAGCTCTGCACGCCTGGATCGGGATGACCAGCCTGGCCCATTAGGGACCTCTGGACAGTCAGTAACCCAGGCACAGTCCTGTACCACCACAGAGCCTCCCCTCTCAGGAAACACCACCACAGCACCAACCCAGCGGGCCCATCCCTCTGTCCCCAGGACACGTCAATCAGCAGTGTGTCCACTACCACAGGGACCCCAGGCAACTCCACATATACAGGACAATCGGGGATCTGGGGTCAGTGGCAGTGGGCACACGGTTCAGGGGACAGAGGCACAGGACAACAGGGAAGCTGGGAGGACTGCTATTCGACAGGGGGAGGACATGCCCAGGGAGCCGACTCTCCATGAGGCACTCACCAACATCCTGTGAGCATACCACCATTACCAAGAGACGATGGGCCAGCTACTGGCCAAGTTGCAGGAGACCCAGCGGCTGCAGGAGGGACAGTACCTGGGGATCACGGAGGACCTGAGGGACATCCACACCACCCTGGTCACCATTGCAGGGGTGCTGGCAGACATGGCCAACACCATGAGCGAGGCAGTGGCACACCAAGGGACCCTGGCACTAGCCACACCGATGAACAGCCCTCCACCTCCGCTGACGCTAGTGGCCAGGAGGCCCCACCACAGGGCCACCAGCACCCTCTCCCCTGCAGGAGGAGAACCACCACACAAAAGGTCCCTGCCATCCAGGCAGAAGCCAGAGAACATTGCCAAGACCCCTGCCAGGAAATAGGACTCTGCTGAATGTCACCCTTATGTCCCACTCTGTAACCCTGTCAACCTTGAACTGCCATTGCCCCACTCCCTGTGTCCCCTTGGACAATGTATCTGTGATACGAATAGACTCTATCCTGGACATTCCTCTATCATCAACCCAGCCCATTGCAATACACCTGTGACGGGCTGGAACCCGTTCGCCCGCACATGGCTCTCACTTGTGCTGACTCTGCCCCTGTTACTCTGAAGCTTCCTGGTCCATCGGTCCGTGATTGGTTGAGAGTTCTGCAGCGGCGGGACACCAGAAGGCCGCTGTCAGCACTTTCGGCGTGCGGAGGTCGGAAAGAGGAAGACGAGGAGCGGAGCCCACCTGTGAGCCAGCACCAGCGATACCGTCCGGGTATCGGAGGAGAAACCGGAAGACGATTGCCAGACGGCCCTGTTCCAGGCGACCGGGAGGACGAAACGCAGCATCCCGCCACGCTCCAGGAGAAGCGTGGCCATTCAGGTGTGTGGGACTACGTCCCTGAGTGAGTGGACATACGAGAGAGATAAAGGAGTGAAGTGAGAAGGGAGGGGGGAAGGAAAACTAAGGGGGCAACACGGAGAGTGGGAAAAGGGACAGACAAACACAGAGGAAATAGAAAGGCACGAGCACTGGGGGAAAAGGGAAGGAGAAAGAGGGAAGTGAACAAGGATCAGGGAGAAATATAAAAACCCTACCGTCAGGCACCGTCACCTTTAAGGGGCCAGCCAAAACCCGAGCACAGGAACGGTTGGGCGCTAAAGGAAACTATATAAAGATAGAAAGATTAGGAATAAGACTCTTAAGAAAAAGAAGGAAAATACGTGCTAAACGGAGCTAATGAGAGTAACCTAACCTTACCAAGAACAGAAAGACTGGGACCAGAAAAGGCAGTATAAAGGAAAAGAGATATCATTATAACGATCACCTACAGATCTTTATCTCTTCTCTCCACATGCGCTTCCCGGGGAACGACCTGTGAACAAGAGAGACAGAAAAAGACGAGTAAAGACCAAACCTTAAGAACAGCCCGCCACCTAAACCTAGCAGCATAAGACTGAAACAAACGTACCTGTATCATGCCATCCTCAATATCTTCAATAAAATTCCTTTGTTTTTTAATTCAATAACGCAGTCTGGAGTGGTTCCTCCACACCCACATGGTTACAACACCCTAAACTTATTATCACATAAATAAACACCCTTGGAACTAATCCAAGTATGGAGTCTGTTAATTGATTGAAATATGTATTAGTTTAACAAGCTGTAAACATTGCAATTCAAATGTACAGTTATATATGCATTGGTAAGACCTGTAGTGGGCAGCAGTAAACACACAGGAGCCAGAGTGGGGCACAGATATCTAAAAATAGAGATGCCAAAGGGTACAGTAAGTGGCCATAGAATTTGGAAAATCAGGCTGCCACGTACAATGTCCAACACAAAACTGCAATGGAAGGTGAAGTTACAGTGTCTTACCTGTGTGTCACTGGAAGTACTGTTGAATTATAGTTGTTCTGTTGTCCACATCCTCTTCCTCTGCCCCCTCTTCATCACTGTCCACAGGCTCCACCGCTGCTACATGACCATCTCCAGCCTCATCCTCCTGCAGAAAAGGCACCTGGCGTCTCAAGGCCAGGTTGTGCAACATGCAACATGCAACATGCAACGATGATCTGGCACACCTTTTTGGGTGAGTAGCACAGGGATCCACCTGTCAGATGGAGGCACCAGAATCTGGCCTTCAGGAGGCTAAAGGTGTGCTCAATGATCCTTTTTGTTCGCCCATTTGCCTCATTGTAACGTTCCTCTGCCCTTGTTCTGGCATTCCTCACTGGGGTCAGTAACCTTGAGAGGTTGGGGTAACCAGAGTCACCTGTAAATATTGAGGGATACATGTTAACTAGACACTCACCCTTAGGGCCAAACCCACACCCATATACCAACAGACACTGGGTGGGGACCATGGGCTCACCTATTAGCCACATCCTGTGCCTCTGGAGTTGAGACATCACATATGGAATGCTACTATTCCTCAAAATAAAGGCATCATGCACAGAGCCAGGATACTTTGCATTGACATGGGAGATGCACTGGTCCGCCAGGCACACTATCTGCACATTCAGAGAGTGAAAGCTCTTTCGATTTGTGAACACCTGTTCATTTCTCGAGGGGGGGAGACAAAGGCAATATGTGTACCATCAGTAGCACCAATGATGTTGGGGATATGTCCCAGTGCATAGAAGTCAGCCTTCACTATGGCCAAATCCTCCACCTGGGGGAATACGATGTAGCTGTGCATGTGTTTCATCAGGGCAGACAACACTCTGGTCTGCACGTTTGAGAACATAGGCTGTGACATCCCTGCTGCCATGGCCACTGTCGCTTGGAAGGACCCACTTGCCAAGAAATGGAGCACTGACAGGACCTGCACAGGAGGAGGGATACCAGTGGGATGGCGGATAGCTGAGATCAGGTCTGGCTCCAATTGTGCACACAGCTCATGGATTGTGGCCCTATC
The DNA here is from genome assembly GCF_031143425.1 of Pleurodeles waltl. Classification (NCBI taxonomy): domain Eukaryota; kingdom Metazoa; phylum Chordata; class Amphibia; order Caudata; family Salamandridae; genus Pleurodeles; species Pleurodeles waltl. The sequence continues at coordinate 1,005,143,009 of NC_090440.1, read as the reverse complement.
AAGTCTGTAGGATAGGATAATGTGCCTGTCCTCCATTGTCGCCAGGTCCAGCAGGGGTCTGTACATGGGGGTATGTCTCCATCTCCTATTCATCCTCACTGGTTGAACTCTAGGATGAAAAACAGTGAGCAGATGGTCACATTCAAACATATACTCAGATTAATATGCCTTGCATTTTTTTACAGAAACAGTATGTGAACGTGTAGGTCCGTTGATGTGCCTATGTCTGCTGTGATGCAGTTAGGTGCCATGGCCTGCTCCCCCCTGAACGGCGGCCGCCTGACCTGTGAGGAGGGACAAGTGGAAATGAGATAATTCTGCTGATGTTGTGTGCCGTTGCGGGAGGCGGTCGATGACCGCCGTGCAACACATCATTGGTTATCATTGGGGCCTAACAGTTCCAGGAGCCAATGGTGATGTATGCCGGCGGTGACGCTACGCACCGCTGTGACTACCATTTTCTATCTGTTCACTCACTTACTACCTGACCTTCGACAAGAGAGGACCCACACTGCAAGTGCTGCTGTGACCTGTGTCTGGAAGTGACCATGGCTCAAGTGTCTGGGGAAAGGGCCCCTGCCTTCACTTCCGAGGAGTGGGAGAAACTAGTGGATGGGGTCCTACCCCAGAACCCTTTACTTTATGGTCCTCCAGACAAACAGGTGAGTACACTGTGAGCACGATTCGTGGGGCATGAATGTATGGAGTGCTGTGTGTGTAAGCCTCGTGTGGGGGGGGTGCTGAGGGGTCCTGGGCAGAGTGCTGCATGTTTGATGGGCAATGTCTGTGCGTAAGGGGATGGGAGGGATATAGTGGGCCATGAGTGTAACAGTCCGGACGTTATGACTAATAGCTTTTCTTATGAATCTTTTTCTACAGGTCAGCGCCTATCAGAAAAAGGGTATTTGGTGTGCCATCGCCAAGGAAGTGCAGACCCTGGGGGTCTTTGACAGGGGGAGCACCCACTGTCAAAAATGGTGGGAGGACCTGCGCCATTGGGCAAGGAAGAGGAAGGGGTGCCCGTCGACCCTGACCCCCCTGATGTTCCGTATCCTGACGGTGGCCTATCCGGAGTTGGATGGGCGCTTGAAGGCATCACAGCAGCCACAAGGGGGTGAGTACAGATTCAGAATCATGAAGTTGCACGCGTTGAGGTGTTACCTGGGTCGGGGATATAGGTCTGTGTGTGCCCCTAGGCCAGGACAATCATGTCAGGGTAGGTTCCATGATGGGAAAGCTCAGATGCACTCCAACCCTAATAATGCTAGTGGCCATCTATTACTGGGCAGGGTCCTGTGGGTTTCAGGTGTCGAGATAATGGCATTAGGCATTGTACCCCATGGCCTGGTGACTAGTAATGTAACTGGTATTGCATGGCCTAGTGCATAGGGCTGTTCCCTGTGACATGTGTACGCCAACGGTATTGTTGCTGGCATCGACCAAGTGTATCCTCTGTCTCGTCCCCCCCTTTTTGTTTTGTCACCCTGTCCTTGTGTGCATTAGCATCATCTGGTAGAGGAGCAGAGGCACCAGCGACGGAGGGAGCTGCATCCCACATGGGCATGGAGGCCAAATCCACCGACGATGAGGGCACCAGTAGGACAGAGAGCGAGGGGAGCACCACGGTCGGAGACAGGAGGGGACAGTTCTGAAAGCGACACTGTTAGAAATGGGGTCTTTGGTTGACAGTCAGGTTACCCCCTGTTCAAGGAAGGACCCTCACTCTAGTCGGGGTAAAAGAGAATCACACTCAGCTAACCCCTGCTTACCCCCTTGGTAGCTAGGCAGAGCAGTAGGCTTAACTTCAGAGTGCTAGGTGTAAAGTATTTGTACCAACACACACAGTAACTTAATGCAAACACTACAAAATGACACAACACCAGTTTAGAAAAATAGGAAATATTTATCTAAACAAAACAAGACCAAAAAGACATACATCCGACATACACAAGTCAAGTTATGAATTTTTAAAGATTAAACTCAAAAATAGCGCTTAGAAACACAAAATGCTTCGATGAGGTGTTAACACGGCGCCGTGACAAAGTTGTTCCCAACAAGCCGACACCAGTGCCTGACACGGAGTCACCTAGACCCCCAAGTACAGTACCTTCGGTGAAGAGTGAAAACAAGTCGATGCGCGAAGTCGGGGATCGCGGCGTCTGTGTGAAACGTTGAATCCGCGCATTTTAAGTGGCGTCGGTCACAACGTGGTGCGGTGACTTCCACGGAGTCGCGGACTTGAGCAGGACTGTACCGGAGTTGGGCCTGCGAAGGTCGTCGCGTTCCAGCGAAGATCAAGAAGTCGGGTGCAGGCGGCTTCACCGGATTCAGCAGCGGCGTTGCTCCGAAGTCGTCCAAAGTCGATTTCCTTGGATTTCCACCAGCTTTCTTTTCAAGGTCCCAGGGACTGGATAGGGCACCATTTGTCAAATATGCCAGTCATGGATAAACCAATCAACCATACAATTTACACAGAGAGCATATGCACTTTAGCACTGGTTAGCAGTGGTAAAGTGCTCAGAGTTCAAAAGCCAACAGCAACAGGTCAGAAAAAATAGGAGGCAGGAGGCAAAAAGACTGGGGATGGCCCTGCAAAAAGGGCCATTTCCAACAGACACCACCTCTGATGGAAGCTTTCTGGTGGTGGCGGACACCTCTGTGCCCACCCCAACTACAGGTACAACCGCCACCCCCAGTACCAGCACCGCCCTCCCAGCAGCCCCTCAGCGAGTTTCCCGTGTCCGCTCACCCAGGAGGGTGGGCATCTCCTTTGCCCCAGGCACCTTAGGCCCTGCCCCAGTTAGCCCTGCTGCCCTGAGTGAGGAGGCTATTGACCTCCCAAGATCCCTCTCTGTTGGGCAATCAACCATACTGAATGCCATCCAGGGTCTAGCAGGGCATTTGCAACAAACAAATGCATTCCTGGAGGGCATTCAATCTGGCGTGGCGGCCCAACAGAGATCATTCCAGGCTCTGGCCAACTCACTGATGGCAGCCATTGTCCCTGTCTCTAGCCTCCCACCTCCAACTCCCTCTATCCAGTCCCATTCCCATCAACCCCAGCCTATCCCAAGCACACCTTCAGATCTGCATGCACCCAAATCAACACACAGAAGTGGCTCAGGAAAACACAAGAACCACACTTCATCCCTCAGGCACTCACACAAGCACCACCCAGATGCAGACACACAACACCCACTGCCTCCACTGTGTCCCCCTCCTCCTCCTCGTCCACCTCCCTTCTAATAGTGCCTCCACTCACATCTGCATGCACTACATCCTCATCCACTACCTCCATCACCAGCACACCTATCACTACACACCCCTCACTGGCAGTCACCACCACCACATCCATGCACTCGTCCCCTGTGTCCTCTCCCAGTGTTTCTGTGCCCCCTCCTCCCAAAATACACAAACGCAAGCACTCAGACACCCAACAGCCATCCACCTCATGACAGCATCCAGGCCATGCACCTGCACCCAACACAGCAGACAGACACCTCCTACAACCTTGGTTGCACTCGCCAGGACCAAGCAGTGGGCAACCGCCCACTTGAGAGACTGTGGCTTTGCACTCCCCAGGCTATTGCAGAGGGCATGTAGCCCCCTCCAGGAGCAGTGGCGTTGTACCATCTTCCGGCTGAGGTGCCTGTGTATCTTCAACCTGATGCCTCAGCAGTGTTCTCTCCGTATTGAGGCAGGAGTCAGGTGTGGCCTTGGCCTATGTGTTATGGCCATGTGGGTCATGGACATTTTGGAGTGGGCATTGTCCCTCCATTTGTATATATTGTACATACTGTTTTGTGCTTTAAGGATGTATTTATCTAAATTTTTAATATTACACTCACTTTAATCAATTCCTTTTGTCCTTGCTTTATTCCTGAGAGCTACGGGGTGGATATGTAATGTTGTTGCATCTGTTTGTGTGTATGGTGTAGGGATTAGGGGTGGGGGTGTGGCATGTTGCGTGTGTGTGACTCTCTCTCTTTCCTCCCCCCTCCCTTTTGTGCTAGGTGCGGTACTCACCGTGGTTGTCTTCACCGCCGTTCGTGTTCCTGGTGTAGGAGGAGGTAGACCAGCATGGGAAATATGTGCAACTCGGGCTCCATGGCGTCGTGGTTCTTCCTTGAGTGTCGAGAGGTGAGTCCTTTCCCTTCTGTGTACTGTTGAGTGTCGAGAGGTGAGTCCTTTCCCTTCTGTGTACTGTTTCAGCCGTGCTTTTGATGGCATTGGTGCCGCCCCGGAAAAGGTGGCGGATTGTCCTCTCATAATACAGTGGGCGATACATTGTCTTCCGCCTGGCTGTTGGCGGTTACCGCCGCAGTGCTTGTTGCTACCACCGTGGCGGTCGGAGTGTTAAAGTGGCTATCTGTGTTGGCGGTTTCCAACGTGGTCAAAAAGTTTTTTTTTTTTACTGCCGGCCTGTTTGCGGTATTACCGCCGCTTTATCACCGACCGCCAGGATTGTAATGAGGGCCATAGTTTGCTTTATATGTTACGTTTGCATGTTTATGATGTTTTAAAGGGAATACACTGTGATTTATATTTTATTGCTTAGTTTATGATAATATTTTTATAGGGTTTTTTGTGATTTTTATGTTCTTCTGGCTGCATTTGTGTAGATATTCTATAAACTAAATAATTTCCACAATATATTTTTTTATGGAAGCATTTTTTGCGCTGTATGTGTCATTGTGGACACACTTATGCTAATGTTTTAAGTGAATACACTGTGTTGTATCTGTTGTTATAAGGGTATTTATGTTGATTTTTTAAAAGAAAAACACTGTGCTCTATCTTTTATTACGGCTGCATTTGTAATGAATTTTTTAAACAAAATTCTATAATGATCAAAACACATAACCTAAAACAATTCAATATTTGTATTAAACTCTCATTTTTTCCACTGACCCCGCAAAATAGAACTCCCTCACAACACCAAAAAAAACCTCAAAAAAATATAACTTGCTCTACATTTTGTTGCATTTCTGCTAACGATTTAGAGGGAATACCCTGCACCCTAGATGTCATTATGGTTTTTGTTTTATTTCTGCACTTTAAATGATGTTACTGCCACATTTCTAATTATGTTTTTAAAGGAGCTCAGAGCAGGCGTTAAAAGGAGGCACACTATTGTTTACAATGGGCCTCAATGGGCTTTGGTATTAGCGTCAACATTTTCTACGCTAATCCTGCAAAGCTCCCAACTAGTGTAAAAAAATGATGACGCTAGTTCCATAACTACCGCCATAGTGCGCCGTATCTTAGATACAGCACACACAGGGGTGCAGCGCCACTTTTCCTAAATCAGGCCCTATATGTTTTCATCGCTATATTTTTTGCTAATGTTTCTAAGGCAATAATATTGCGCTCTATATGTTGCCATTTATGCTTTTTTCGTAGAACTGCTCTCACTTTTGTTTTGTTTGCTGCCCAGACCTATCACTTGTGAAGCAGAAGAGCTTGCATTTTAGTGAAATACTAGTTAATGCTATTGTTTTAAAGGAAATAGACTGCGCTTCCTATTGCTGCGTCCACATTTTTGTTGATTTTTTAAACAAACGTTCTATATTTTCTTACAGATTTATTTTTAAACACGTTTTAAAGGTTATACACCACTCTCTATCTGTTACAGCTACATTTTTAAGACATTTGAAAATACATACATTGCATTTTATATATTGTTACAACTTCATTTTTGATGTTTAAAAGAGAATATGTTGTGCTAGATATGTTGTCACTGACACATTTTATTTTTTAAAGCTGTGTAAAGGTTTGTTTCCTTTGCTCCCCAAACCTATCACTTGCGTAGCAAAAACACTTGCATTTGTAGGCAAGAAATGTTTAATGGTGATGTTTTAAAGGTGCTCTATATGTTCTTACGTCCTCATTTTTGCTGATGATTTAAAATCCACCATCCTCTATATATTGTTACTGCTGCACTCCTATTGACGTTTTAGACTAAATACACCTTGCTCACTAAATTTATAAGGCTGGATTTTGGAAGAGAAATTAAAGAAAATACACTCCAGTTTGTATATTGTTTCAGGTACATTTTTGTTGATGTTTTAAAGGGAATACACTATCCTCTATCTGTTGGTGTAGCCACATTCCTGCTGATGTTTCTATCTCTAATGTGTTCAATAAAGCGGTAGTAACAGGCTTATAGCTAAATTCAGAAATTAGGAAGTCATAAAAAATGAACAGTTTTTCAGAATTGAAAATCATTTACAAACTAACATTAATTGTAATATATAAAAATTGAATTGAATGAAAAAGACAAAAGAGAGGACATTTGCCCTCATTACGAGTTTGCCGGTATTCAGGCAAGGCCGGCATGCAAAATGGTGCCACCTTCCTGGCAGCAGTGGCGAAATAGCGACCACCGGATTACAAGTTATAAAACACAAATCGCCAAAATAAAGACACAAAACCAACACTGCCAGGCCAACCCACGGCAAATGAGTGACTGATCAATTGCCGCATCCACCATGCCAACACCATTCTGACTGTCATATTATGAATCAACCTCCCACACAGCGGAACATGCACGGCAGACACCGTAGGCGGCAGCGGAATAAAAAGGCACAGCGGAAAGTAGCTAACACCATATTGGCCAGTTTAAATATCACACTCCTGATATCCATACACACACCACACACACCTCACTACGCCACCATATAACTCTCTCCGCGCAACAAGCCATTGCGACAAATACGAGCACCCACAGCCACACCTGAGATCAAGCACACACGAAACACAGCAAACAAAGATCACACAGCACACATTGCACAAGCAACACAGCAGCTCCCCAGCACACACAGACATACAACCCCACATCACCACACACCCTGTACTCCATCCGACACGCATAACACATTCCCACCCTACAACATGTCACGCCAGAAGCACCCACGGTTCACCGACAATGAGTTGCAGGTCATGGTGGACGAGATCATTAGAGTAGAGCCACAGCTCATGGGTGTCCGAGTACAACAAACATAAATAACCAAAAAGATTGAGTTATGGCAGAGGATCGTCAACAGGGTCAACGCAGTCGGCACATACCCACGCACAAGGGAGGGCATCAGAAAGAGGTGGAACAACCTTAGGAGGAAGGTCCAGTCCATGGCCTCCAGGCACATGATAGCTTGTAACAAGACCGGCGGTGGGCCCCACCACCTCCCCTCCAGCTGACAACCTGGAAGGAGAAGGCCCTAGACATCATGTATCCTGAGGGCCTGACTGGCATCAGTGGAGGACTTGAGAGTGGTAAGTCAGCAATACCCCCCAAGCACCAACGACCCATGCCCAGCATGCCACCCCACCACTCACCAACCCACTGCACCCCACCTCCCTGACCCTGTCCCAAACATCCTAAGCCCCTCCTCCGCATGTCACCCCACTCCACTTCCCCCATCCCTCCTCACACACCCTCAATTCACGGATGCCAACCACAAGGTGAAGAACCACAGCTCCCACAATCCAATCCAAACCAATGTCTGCTGTCCAGCACTGAGAAACAAGTTGAGCCACTGCATGCTTTCATAACAGGGACACAACAACTACAGTCACACAACTAACATCTACCGTATCCATCCACAGGTACCCCTGACACCCTGTAGTGGATTCCAGGATCAGACAGTCCTCCCAGGATGAAGGCCCCACAGGATGTCTGGATGAGGACGACTTGCCTGGGCCATCTAGGGCCACTGGACAGTCCAACAACAGCACACTCACCCTGGACATATCGGAAGACCATGCCCTACTACAGCCAGAAGCAGAACACCAAACCTGGGTCTGGCTGTAGTAGGGACTCATCAATCTGAGTTGTGCTCCGTAGTACAGCGTCAAGAGCACCCACCCCAGACAATGATGGCCCTGCTGCTACTGGGAGTGGGCACATTGTGTCAGGGGCACAGGCACTGGGGGCCAGAGATAGTGGGACAGGAATCGTGATCCAAAGGTCGGGATAGCCACACCAACTGACTGCCCAGGAAGGCCTCAACCAAGTCCTTGGTGTGTACTAGCACACCCAGTATACAGTGGCCCAGATCCTCGCCACCGTGCAGGAGACCCAGGACTGATGGCCAATACCATCAGAAGGCCACGCAACAGTGGCAGGCCCACAATGACACCATGGCCTCCATTGTAGGGGTGCTCAAGGACCTGACCACCATCATGCATGAGTCCACCACCCACCAGAAGGCCCCTACCACTGGCCACATCCCATCACAGCCCTCCACATCAGTGGCAGCCAGTGGCATGGAGGCCCGGCCACAGGTCTTGCAGGACACCAGCATCCCTACTCCTGTATCTGAAGAACCCCACGTAAGTGAGAACATCCAAGTAGACATCCAGCCGGACATGATGCCCAGACCAAGACCACCACCAGGAAGTGACCCTCTCCTGAACATTCTCCCTTGTATGTGACACCCTGCGACGGTCCACTCCCACATCTCCGTCTACTCATAGCCGGCAGACTGGACCTGGACTCCCTACAGCTGGCCTTAACATTATGATGATCACTGCCGCCATGACCCTTGACCGTAGGGTAGGTCGCTTCCCCGCCGCTGCAGCTCCGCCTGCCCAGGCCCCTGCCACGCCTTGCCAGGGTGTTCAGGTATTTCAGGTATCTCAGGTTCTTCTCTTGACCTTCGACTGTTTCTTGCCATTTCTCTTTTGCTCTTTGCTTTCCACTGTTTCCTGCCATTTCTCTTTTGCTCTCTGCTTTCCACTGCTCCCTGCCATTTCTCTTTTGCGCTTTGCTTTCCACTGTTTCTTTTTCTTTTGCTGTGCGCTTTCCCGCTTTTCCCACTGTTCCCGCTTTTTCCAGCTGTTCCCGCTTTTTCCCGCTTTTCCCGCTGGTTCCACCCGTGCCGCCCCGCCCGCCCTGCTCCCATTCGCTGTCCTCCTTCCCACCTCCCAGCTGACCCCTCCTCCCCCCTTCCCTCTTATGGCGGCCGCTGCGCGATCGCGTGCAGCGGGCGCACCGCTGGTGCGCCAAAGGCAAGCCCGTCTGCGCCCGTCCGCGCCTGGACCGCGCCCCACGCCAGAACCCCTGGCCCCCACTGCGCTCAAAACACCCAACTAAGATATGACGACGCCTCCCTCAACGCCCTGAACCCCAGACGAACAGCCACCTGCTACCAAGCCAGCCCTAAACGTACTCATGGACCCTTCACCTGTCAAACCTGCAAGTACACATTCCACCGAGCCTGCAGACCTCCCACCGGCCCTCGCACCAACAACCACCTCAAGTGCATCCTCCTCAACACACGCTCTGTCCACAAGCACGCCATCGAACTATGGGACCTCCTGGACACAACAGCACCAGACGTCGCCTTCATCACAGAAACCTGGATGAATGCCTCCTCAGCTCCTGACATCGCCATACCCATCCCCAACGGCTACAAGATCGCCCGGAAGGACCGCATCAACCAAACCGGTGGAGGAATCGCCATCATCTACAGGAACTCCATCAACATCACGACCACCACCGAAGACACCCCCCTCGCCGCTGAACACATACACTTCCAGATCCACACCGATCCCAGAACCACCCTCAGAGGAACTCTTGTCTACAGGCCCCCGGAACCACATGCCCAATTCAGCGAAACCATCACAGATTTCATCAGCCCGCACACCCTAGCCTCACCAGACTACATCCTCCTCAGGGATCTGAACTTCCACCTGGAGAAAAACAACGACAACAACACCGCCACCCTGCTCGACAACATCGCCAACCTCAGACTCAAGCAACTGGTGAACACCCCCACCCACACCGCTGGCCACACGCTCGACCCCACCTTCTCCGCCAGCAACCACATATCCTTCAGCCACTTCTCTGAACAACACTGGACGCCGCCCACCACCAAACCAACAGCCCCCACCACTACACTCAACGCCTGGACCCCCATCAGCTCTGAGGAGACCAGAAACACCATGAACACCATCCACTCCTGCTCCCCGTCGGACCTGTGCCCCCATCACATCTTCAACAAAGCCGACTCCATCATCGCCCCCTATATCCAGAGCATCATCAACAGCTCGTTCTCATCTGCCATCTTCCCCGAGAGCTGGAAACACGCAGAAGTCAACGCCCTCCTGAAAAAACCCACGGCTGACCCCAATGACCTGAAGAACTTCCACCGCATCTCTCTTCTCCCCTTCCCGGCCAAGGTCACCGAGAAGACCGTCAACAACAAGCTGACCAATTTTCTTGAAGCTAACAACTCGCTCGACCCTTCCCAATCTGGATTTCGGGCCCACCACAGCACAGAAACCGCCCTCATCGCAATCACAGACGACATCAGAACTCTGATGGACAACGGAGAAACAATCGCCCTCATCCTCCTGGACCTCTCGGCTGCCTTCGACACCGTGTGCCATCGCACCCTAATAACCCACCTCCGCTCCACTGGAATCCTAGGACAGGTCCTTGACTGGATCATCTCGTTCCTCTCTGACAGAACCCAAAGAGTCTACCTCCCGCCCATCCGCTCAGAACCCACCGAGATCATCGGCGGCGTACCCCAAGGCTCCTCGCTCAGCCCAACCCTCTTCAATATCTACATGAGCCCCCTCGCCGACATCGCATGCAAACACAACATCAACATCATCTCCTACGCCCACGACACCCAGCTGATACTCTCCCTCACCAAAGACCCAACCACCACCTGGACCTACAGGAAGGAATGAAAGACGTCGCGGAATGGATGAAGCTCAGCCGCCTAAAGCTGAACTCAGACAAGACGGAGGTCCTCATCCTCGGACAATCCCCTTCTGCCTGGGACGACTCCTGGTGGCCCACGGCTCTGGGCACCGCACCAACCCCCTCAGAACACGCATGCAACCTCGGATTCATCCTGGACCCCCTCCTCACTATGACCAAGCAAGTCAACGCCGTCTCGTCATCATGCTTCAACACCCTACGCAGGCTCCGAAAAATCTTCTGATGGATCCCCGCCGAAACCAGAAAGACAGTTACCCATGCCCTCGTCACAAGCCATCTGGACTACGGAAACACTCTATACGCAGGGACCACCGCAAAGCTACAGAAACGTCTTCAACGCATACAGAACGCCTCCGCACGCCTCATCCTTGACATCCCTCGACACAATCAATCAATCAATCAGGAAATTTCTAAAGCGCGCTACGTACCCGTTAGGGTTTCAAGGCGCTGAGGGGAGGGGGGGTAGCTGCTATTGGTCGAACAGCTAGGTCTTGAGGAGTCTCCTGAAGGTGAGGAGGTCCCGGGTCTGGCGCAGGGGGATCAGGAGGGAGTTCCAGGTCTTGGCGGCGAGGTAGGAGAAGGATCTGCCGCCGAAGGTCTTGCGTTGGAATCGGGAAACGATGGCGAGGGAGAGGTTGGCAGAGAGGAGTTGGCGGGAGGGGACGTAGAAGTTGAGTCTGTTGTTCAGGTAGGCGGTCCGGCGTTGTTGAGTGCTTTGTGCGCGTGGGTGAGGAGTTTAAAGGTGATCCTCTTGTCCACAGGGAGCCAGTGGAGGTCCTTCAGGTGGTGGGAGATGTGGCATCGGCGGGGTACGTCGAGGATCAAGCGGGCGGAGGCGTTCTGGATGCGTTGGAGTCGTTGGATGTCTTTTGCTGGGATGCCTGTGTAGAGTGCGTTGCCGTAGTCAAGTCTGCTACTGACGAGGGCCTGGGTCACCGTTTTTCTGGTTTCCGTTGGGATCCACTTGTAGAGTCTATGGAGCATGCGGAGGGTGTTCAAGCAGTAGGAGGAGACTGCGTTGACCTGTTTGGACATGGTGAGAGCGGAGTCGAGGATGAAGCCGAGGTTGCGTGCGTGGTTGGCTGGTGTAGGGGGGGGTCCCAGCGCGGTGGGCCACCAGGAGTCGTCCCAGGCCGAGGGGGTGCGTCCGAGGATGAGGACCTCCGTCTTGGCGGAGTTTAATTTCAGGCGGCTGTTTCTCATCAACTCGGCAATGGATTTCAGTCCCTCATGGAGGTTGGCTTTGGCGGTGTGTGGGTCATTGGTGAGGGAGAGGATGAGCTGGGTGTCATCGGCGTAGGAGAGAATGCTGAGGTTGTGCTGACGGGCCAGTTGTGCGAGGGGTGCCATGTAGACGTTGAACAGCATCGGGCTTAGCGAGGAGCCTTGGGGGACACCGCAGATGAGGTTAGTGGCTTCGGAGCGGAAGGGTGGGAGTCGGACTCTTTGGGTTCTGCCGGAGAGGAATGAGGAGATCCAGTTGAGGGCTTTGTCTTGTATTCCGGCTTCGTGGAGACGTGTTAGTAGGGTGCGGTGGCAGACCGTATTGAAGGCAGCATAGAGGTCCAGGAGGATGAGGGCTGAAGATTCTCCATAGTTTTGCCACAGCCACATATCCGCCCACCTGAAACACCTGCACTGGCTCCCCGTCAACAAGAGGATCACCTTCAGGCTCCTCACCCACGCACACAAAGCTCTCCACAACATGGGCCCCGAATACGTCAACAGCCGCCTCTCGTTCTACATGCCCACCCGTCAGCTTCGCTCAGCCAGCCTCACCCTTGCCACCATCCCAGGTATCTGCAGAACCACCGCAGGAGGAAAATCCTTCACCTACCTGGCAGCAAAAGCATGGAACTCCCTCCACGCACACCTAAGAACTACCCAGGACCATCTCGCCTTCAGGAAACGCCTCAAGACATGGCTTTTCGAGCAGCAGTAACCCACCCCGCCCTCCCCAGCGCCTTGAGACCCTCTCGGATGAGTAGCGCGCTTTATAAATGCATTGATTGATTGATTGATTGACCCGGTTCATCACACTTGTACATCACAAATAGTCTACAACTAAGCACAGTCCATGTCTGCGTGTTTATTTGCCATGATTGTGTATGGAATTGCCAATACATGTACAAATGGCAACCCATCGTCCAGAACATTCATGTGAGGGTTACGGGGGAGCAAAATGGCAGAAGGTCAATCGTGGAGCAGGCAGTGGCTAGACATATGTGTCAATAGAGGCAACAGCCCAGGCAGGGAGCACAGAACACCACAACATTGTCCTGAAAGGAGAACAAGACAGAGACCTGAATCACTGTAGGAGTCACAGATGACAACTACACACAAATGCACTATAGGAGCAGGTATCCAGGTCAGATATGCCAGGCAGGTCCACAACCATATGGCCAGTACCGACACACTTACACAACACATACCAACTCAATGGTCCCACCCTAACATCGCCCAGTGCCAGACCTGGCCCCATATCCACTGCCACCAACAACAATGTTGCACTGCCACCCAATGTCGACTCAGAGAATGGATGCTGCACACATGCATCAACCCAGTGTGGCACACACATAGCACCTGCAGTGGCAACTTAGGGAACATTCCACTTACACATTGATGCAACTAGTGCCCCAGCACAACACCTGCCTGACCATAGGCCTGACCGGTACACTGTGACTACCTCAGTCATAGGCATGTGTGACACCCCCCAAACCGACCCAGAATCAGATCTGCAACCATCACCGTCAGTTGTCACAGACAACACGTGGCATCAGGTACAAGGCAAATAGTTGTAGAGGACACAAACCACACAGTTTGCATATACCTGCATCTCAGCTAAAGTAATGCCGAATCAGCTCTGCCCTGGAGTCTTCTGCATCCTCATCATCCTCCTCTTCATCACTCGCCATGTCCCCTTCATCAGCCTCTGGCACAGCTACCCCCTCCTCTGCATCCAGCAATGGGATGTTACGCATCAGGGCCAGATTGTGCAGCATGCAGCAGGCTACCGTGATCTGGCACACCTTCTCTGGGTTGTAGAGCAGGGCACTCCCGGAGACATGCAAACACCAGAACCTGGCCTTCAGCAGACCAAAGCAACTCTCAGTCACCCGTCTGGTACGACCGTGGGCCTCAATGTAACAGTCCTCTGCAGCTGAGGTTGGACTCATCACGAGGGTCAGGAGCCAGGGCAGGTTGGGATAGCCAGAGTCACATGTGTTCATAGAGGGAAGAGGCATATCAGGACTGGGAGAGCAATAGGGCAGGGACACAAGGGTGCAGTGAGCTGAGGGGCACATATCTGCAGGGGTACATTCCGATGAGCCAAGTCCGGTCCCTCTAGAGTGGTGCCATCATGTGTGGGATGCTGCTGTTCCGAAGGATGTAGGAATCATGCACAAAGCTTGGGTTCTTGGCCGTCACCTGGGAGATGTACTGGTCCGTGAGACAAACCACTGACACATTGGCGGAATGAAAGTTTTTGCAGTTTCTGTACACCTGTTCATTCCTCCTGGATGGCACCAGGAGGAATGTGGGTGTCAACAGCACCTATGACATGTGGGACGTGTGCCACAGTGTAGAACGCAGCATTGACAGTGGGCAAATCTGCATGTCGGGGAACTGGATGTATCTGAACATATGTTTAATCGGGCCACACAGTACATCCCTCAGGACGTTGCTGAACATGGGCTGCGACATTCCACTTGTGAGGCCCACTGTGACCTGGAAGGAGCCTGGGCAAGGTAGTGGAAGACTCACAACACCTACACTGTGGGAGGGATGGCATTGGGATGGCGTAAGGCAGGCAACAGATCCGTCTCCAACTGGGCCACTAGTTTCATTGTGGTCACACGGTTCAGGCGATATGTCTGGAAGATGTGACGCTCTTCCAGGGTGGTAAGGTCTACTAGGGGCCTGTACACCGGCGCATTCCTCATTCTCAACCGTGCATGGTACCTGGAAACAGAGGAGAGGTGCTAACATGTGGAGCAGCATAGACATATGGCGCACAAAATTTCACACACATCACACATTCTAAATGTGAAATAGTTACGCCTGTCTGCATGCATGGTACAGGTGGAAGTTAGATCATCCCGTCAGCGTAACACATCATGGCGGTAGGCAGTCACGACCACCGTGCTACTCACCATTGGCTCACACTGTTGTCAATGAGAGGCAGGAGCCAACGGTGATCACCACCGACGGTTACGGTGATGTCTACGTCGGTCGTGACTGCCACTTCATGTGCTCATGCTCATTTGACTCCTGAACCTTGTGCACCGAAGACCTCCATTGCGTGTGATGCTGTTTACTGCTACATCCAGCAGGAGACAGGGCCCCAGCTTTCAACAAGGAGGAGTTGGAGTGGCTTCTGGATGGGGTCCTGTCCCATGTATGGGCAGTTGTATGGAGCACTAGAGCAGCAGGTGAGTCCATTATCATTGTCTTGTATGTGAGTTGTGTGCATTGGGATGGGGCCTTAGTAGGTGGCAGTGTGAATGGAGCATGGACATGGGTGAGGGGCCGAGGACTACGTTGGCTGACAACGTGTGGGTGTGGAAGTGTGATGTGTGCTGTCCACTACTGTCCCAGGAATGCCACCCTACATGACTGTGTTCTTCTGTCTGCCACCCATGCAGGGTGATTTCACGTGCCATCGCCAAGCAAGTGTGTACCCTGGAGGTTCATGCCCAGCAGAGCACCCACTGCAGAAAGCGGTGGGAGGACCTGAGACGCTGGGTCCAGAAGACCGCGGAGGCCCAGCTGGGGATGTCCTCCCAATAACGGAGAGATGCCCGTCGGACCCTGACCCCCCCAATGGCCCGCATATTGGCCGTGGCCTACCCTGAGGTGGATAGGCACTTGAGGGCAGCACAGCAGCCACATGGGGGTAAGTACTCACTCTCACTTGTGACATGTGTTGACATGGTGGCTCTGGGTGGGCACCATTGGGTAGCTGTGGTGTGGTTCCTAGGTACACTGATGTCCACCATGGGTTGTGTCCATTTGGGCAGGAATTACCAGTGGGACGGAGAGCGATGGGAGTGCCAAGGAGGAGACAGGATCTACCACTACATCTTCAGATTTCTCCTCCGATGGCGGCTCCCTGGCGGTGGCCGACCCATCTGGGACCACCCCAGAACCATCCTTGTCCCCCAACTCCATACCAGCACTGGCCTCCCTGTAGCTCCCCACCGAGTTGTTCATGCCTGCTCACCCAAAAGGGTTGGTATTTCCTTCGCCACAGGTACCTCTGCCCCTACCCCAGTCACCCCTGCTGCCCTCAATGAGGAGGCTATTGACCTCCTGAGGTCCACCTCTGTGGGGGCAGACAACTATTGTGAATGCCATCCAGGGACTGGAATCCCAGATGCAATAGTGCTTTGCATTCCTGGAAGGCATCCACGGTGCCTTATCTGGCCTACAGAGATCGTTTCAGGCTCTGGCCTCCTGGTTGACGGCAGCAAGTGTCCCTTCTTCTTCTGTCCCTCCTCCAGCTACCTGTTCCCAATCCCACATCCCTCTCCCCTCACCGACCCAAGGCACACCTACTGACCCACATGCATCCACATCAACAGACATGGTACGCAAGGACAAACATAAGCACCACAGACACTACCACCGCCATGCACATACTCAACACACCTATGCAGACATGTTACAATCCACACCCTGCACCGATTCCCCAACCAACTAGCCCCTCACAATCGACACACCACTCACACCTGCAGTCAGCATGACATCAGTCACTGTTCTTGCCACAAGTGCCCTCACTGCCACCTTCACCATATCTTCTGACCCCCATTCATGCACCCCATTCACCACTGGCGCAGACACCACATTTGTCAACACACTCACATGCAGCACATCCCCCATACCTGCAGACACCACCGCAACATTCACTCATACTTCCTCCCTGCCATCTCCCTGCATCTCCTCCCCACCTCCTCCCAGCACATCTAATCGCACACAAACACCAACCAAAAAGTCCTCCAGCACACACATTTCATCCTCCCACATACCTGCACTCATGGCACACCCACGTACACACCTCACAACCATAACCACTCACTCCATTCCCAAATGTCTTTCCAGTGACCTCCCATGTGTAGCCCCAAAAAGTTTCCTGCGCCAATTTTCTCTGTTCCCCACCACTGACCAAGTCCCTGTTCCCACCAAGTGGCCTGCTACCCTTCCTATGCCCCTGCCTTCTGCATCCCAGTCTGCTGCTGCCCCTGTCCATGCCCCTCCACCACCTGCCACTTCCGCCCCGTCACATCCAGTGCTCCTGCTACCAAACCCAAAGCCAAGCCCACTCTCTCCTCTTCCCTGGCCAAGCCCACTCCCTCCACCTCCAAGGCCAAGCCGATGCCCACTCCTCTTGCTAAGCCCCGCCATCCAAGGGCAAGCCCAAACCGCAGCCCTCTGCTAAGCCCCCACCATCCAAGGGCAAGCCCAGGGAACGCCCATCTAAGGGCACCCCCAAGGGCCGCCCACTCCAGGCCCATGCCCCATTGATGTCCCTGCCCTATGGAGGTCTGCACTTTGCAGTCAGGAGTCAAGTTGGGGCGTCATCTTGTGCCCAGTGTGCTCGGGGCACTATGGTTTTTGGACTGGCCCCTGGGCCTGCATGTACATACGTTTACTCCCATATTTTTTTAATATATGGTTATCATGCGACACTACACCGTTGGTGCAGGTGTTACCTACCTAGTCCTGGCTTTCATTCTCCATGTATGTGTGGTGTTTGTTGGTATTGGTGTGTGTTGGTACGGGTGTTTGTTTGCATGTGTGTGTGGGCATGGCTTCCTGTGTCGTGTGTGTGTACTAACGTCGTTCCCTCCAGTGTGTGCTAGGCTAGTGTACTTACAGTTGGTGTCTTGGTCACTGTCGCTGGTCCGGGAGTTAAAGGCGCAGGTAGGGTATTGGAAGGAGTTACAATTTGCGTGCCATGGTGCTTATGGTCGTGGCTGTGTTCCTGAAGGTGGGTGTTCCCTTTATATTGTTTGTTTCTGGCAGGCTTTTGGAGGCGGTGGTTCTACCCCAGGAATCCTGGCCGTGTGCAACTTCGTGATATGGTCATGGGTTGCTGTCTGTCCGCCAGGCTGGAGATGGATGCTGCCGGACGCACTGGCACTTCCCCTGTGGCGGGCCGAACGGTGACTTGGCTGTGTTCTGCAGGTACCTTTCCAGACTTGTAATATGGCGGTCTTCACCGCCAGGCTCGTGGCGGTGTGGCCGCCAACTTCACTGCGGCGGTATGCTGACCGCCAAACTTGTAATAAAGGTCATTGTGTTTAACAGGTGTTTATAATACATTTGTTAAGCTATAAAGGCTCATGGGGGAATACATTTCAATTGTACTGAGCAGGATCACAATTTCACTACCCGCTAAAAATAAAAATGGAATAACATCGTCACTATGTGTGATTTTTTTAAATGTGTAGTCCTTTCAACATGTAGAGATAGGTTCCAACCTTCTTTGTTCATGTTATTTTTTTATTTTTAAACATTTGTCAGGCTAATTTACTTTCTGTTCAGTATGTTTTATTAAGTCTTGCATGGCAGCATTGATCTCCTTTTAAATTCTTCTTACAGCTTATGTCTGCAAGGAAGTCTATGTACTCAGCAGCTAAAACAAATGCATTTCATTACCAATATAGCATATATGGGGGCATATTTAAGAAAAGTGACACTGCACCCATTGCAGCAACTCTTGCCATGCGTCCCTTAGTGCCCCCTATCGCCACCATGTGTACGCCTAATTTAAAAATACGGCTCACTATGTCGCAGGGTAGGGGGCAACAGCATAAAAATTTTTGACGCTATTGATGTTCTGTTCAGTACATAGGGGCCCATTGCAACCAATGGTGTGCCCCCTTTTTAACGCCTGCTCTGAGCAGGTGTTTAAAATGCTGGCAAAATGATCCAAAGAAATTTCTTGGATTTCTTTGTGTCATTTTTTTGGCTCCCCTAACTGGTGAATGCCCCCTTGCGTACATTATGCCTGCTGCAAGCATAATGTGGCACAAAGTGTTACAAAGGGGCGCAATGCATGCATCTCCCCACTTTGTAAATATGGCATGGTGTTTTTTGGCCATCTAACGCCACATTAGCATAAAAAAGACTCTATTCTGTCATTAGATGGCACTAGGTCCTCTTAAACCTGGGCCGTGGCGTTATAGAAGTTATTGTGGAGTTATATCATTGCTTTCATTGCTGCTGCATTCCCTAAGGTAAAATTTAAAATTTGCTAATTTCGTGCAGTGTTTTGGAAAGCTTGTCGTCTTTTAATACACCCTATATTTAATTGTGTCATTTAGTATAACAGCAAGGATTTTGCTGCTGACACACAAAACACAACCAGCAAGGATTTGTCACAAACAGTGAGTTTACCAGTTGCATAGAATATAACTATTCTCCTCATAAATCCAATGCTGCATTCAACAAATAATATATATTTAATTTTTTTTTAAAGCAATATTTGCTTTTATTAACTTATTTGTTTCAAGTTACTATTCTACTAATATTTAATGACATAAAATATCTCTGGGCTATACAACATTTATATTTTAAAACTTAAGATAAAAACAAGTGACAGAAACATTACAGGTACAGTTGCCAAGTTGAAGCTGTTATCTTAGGTAAGTAAACAAATGATGGGTGAAGTTAACTGCGGTTAATAGCACTACTAATTTATTTATTTGGCATTTTATATATCAGCAAACGAATAACTTCTTACTGAATATTACTAGTTAATATAAATAAATGCATGTTTTTTAATATTGTTTTTACCTTACACGTTTTAAAACTAAACAACTATTCTCATTTTTGTTGAAATTTTAAAGGATATACACCACAACTTCTTTGTTGCAAAATAGCTAAATAGCACATATTCTTTTATCCTGCATTTCAAAATGAATATATTTGGAAAGAAAGCATGCAAGACATAAACGTTTACTAACGTTTAGCTTTATCATTACGTGTTATTCATTTCACTTTTGACAGTGGGTAGCATTACTTCTAACAACAATGATTTTTACTGATAGAATGTGAACTGTGTAAAACAACTTAGCAATTCTTTAACTATATTTAACTAAAGTATGTTGGCAGGTCCATTTCAAGCCTGAGAAAGTTTGAGTTACAGGACAGAGCCATTTGTAATAATTAATAGCAGGGACAGATAATCGCCACAAGTATAAAGTGTGCATACCATATTGGATGTGTTTTTAGCAATGGGCAGCCCAACATCCCACTTTAGCTTTCTTCGAACCATGTTATGTTAGTAAGGCTTGAAGAATGCACATACTATGCTTTCTTGATTACTTGGTTGCCCTGCTACAGTCAATGTTAGTGCTACTTTCATCTTTTTTACAACCATGAACAACATGAAAGCAGCGTCTTAACTTATTAAGTTACTTGGCTACATGCACCTCTTCCATAAAATCACCCTTGTCATTTATCACAGTAGAAAGTGAATGAAACTACCCTACAGGGAATAAAAGTTAAGTACAGGGTTGTAAACAGCATAAAATATTGCCAAAAATGTAAATGATGCATGTTCATTCCATACTTCATGTTTCCAATTCCCTTCAGTAGGAAGAGGTTTATGAGTAATCTCAGGGATTGCAGAGTTGTTTAAAAAGAAACAAACTTTTTCAGAATAGCAAGGCAGTTACAAAGTGATGTGAACAGTAATATATATAGATATATTAGTGATAAATTCAGAAAAGAGAACATTCTTTTTACCAATTGTTTATACTACATTTGTTAAGCTATGAAGCCTCCTGGTGGATTACAATACAATAGTACTAAAGAGGGTCCCAAGTTCATCACCAGCTAGAAATAAAAGCATACTAATATCATCAGTATGTGTAATGTTTTAAACTCTTCCCTTTTCATCATGTTGAAATAGATCCCTCCCTCCTTTGTTTTATTATTTAGTGCAGGTTGTTCTCAGTCTTATAGATAGCACATAAACTTTTAAAAAGCTTACAGTCATCCTTGCCTTATGGCGTCATGAGATCATGCAGGGAAACAAAAGAAACAGGTTTCATAGCCTCTTTGTACAAAGAAGCACTATTGTTATTGTATTTTAAAATACAGTTCAAACCAAAGGGATCCACAACATAGTACCAATCCACAATATTACAAACAAAATATGTGCAGATGAACATCCTTATGTAACATTTACTGGCCTCTTTATATTAATAAATGTTTTTAAATTTAAATATCGTGGGAGCTAAGTACCTTGTAGGTAGAAGGATGTGCAGTGCAGATTCAAGCTGGAACTTATTGCATTGGTAGAACTATAGCTATTCTGAAACAGGCAACTTGAAGGCTTTAACAATATAATATAGCTAAATACTGTCCAACTTCAAATTAAATCCAGACAACATTTGCCTTATTTTCGTGACTATTACACTCAAGAAAACATCTTAAGTTTCAGACACATTATGCAGCATTGTCTGCCTCATAAAACCGACTCATGAAAATGTAGCTGAGAAGATTGTGTCAATACTTGCTCAGTATTAAATGAAAAGATAAAAGCAATTATATTCAGTTAGTTACATGTTACTTTCCTTCCCTTAAAGTTAATATATCTTGCAACTTGATATCTTTAACCTAGAAAACAAATAATGTTCTTTGGAGTTGTAGTTTTTAGAAAACAATTCTACAGCATTCTATTATTCACTTAGATTGGAAGTGAAGTCTTTGTTAGTAGTATAATGTTCTCTAACAGTTAAGGTTTACTAGAAACATTTTAAAAAAACATAAAATGAACTTTATTGCCATTTAATTTTAAAAATAGGTTAACAATATACCCAGTATGCATAAAATTAAATGGTATTTTTGGTTTACAAAATGTTAAGTCCCAATTCTACACTACTACACAACAATGAACCCTACTCAAGTCTAACCTATCCTACTCCAATCCAATAAACACTACACCAGTCAAATGAAATTACTAGATACAATCTACCCTACCCTACTCCACTCCAATCTAATCTATTCCACTCCAGAGCATACTATTCCAATACAAACTATCATACTACACTCCAATCTAAATTACTCCATTCCAATCTAAACTACTCTATTCTACTATAACCTACTCCAATACAAATGAACCTAATCTATATATTTAATATCAAACAATCCAGATGTGTTTTGAGGACATGTTCAGCTGCTCATTTGATATCAATGTGCCAATTGTTTTATTTGAATTAAAAAATGCATATATGGCTCCCGCTGGGATTATAACAGCTAAATTAAATGGAGGATGTTCAGCTGCATTACACCTTGGCTTTTCTAGGAGACACAAACAATAATTATAATTAAGGCTCCCAGTTTTATGTTTTTACGTATTTTTACAGATAAATACAGATAGTAAACAATGTGTTTCGTGTCTGTATTTATTTTTAAAAGCAAAAACATTGAAAATTGAGCTTCTAATAAGTGACTTTCCATGATGACTGTCCTGAATTCCAAGACAGCATATCACCATATCAACAACATGGGTATTTAAAAACAAACTGAGATATGTTTAAATTTAGGCATATGTTAAAATACTTAGGGTGCAAATTGATAATATTTACCTATAGATGTATTGTTTTGCTAAATTGGGTTGCTGAATTTGCTAAAATGCATTAAAATATGAATGCCTGTGTATCAGTTAAACAAATGTGGCTACACTTATTCGCAAAGCACACAATAAATATGGATAAATATTAATAACATGGCCAAAAAAAAGAATAAAATTAGACGGAAATTATGAAAAATTAATACTATAACACCTATCTATCTATCTATCTATCTATCTATCTATCTATCTATCTATCTATCTAGCTATCTATCTAGCTATCTATCTAGCTATCAATCTAGCTATCTATTCATATATCTATCTATCTGAATCTGAAGGGGGCAGTGTATATAGTAGCAAATTAAACCATGATCTCCCTAGTTTCACAAAAGTCATAGAATCTTGTTATACATAAAGATGACCCTTATACTAAGTGGTTCTTCATATCTAGCTGCTCAAAACATGTCTGAAGTGGAATTCTAACTTTGTTCTGGTGGTTGGTGACAATAGACCAATTCAAAAATGAACAGACAGTGGTGAATGAGAGGTGGAAATGGGGGAAACATCTCTTTTTAGCTGGAATAAGTTTTAGTTGATGGACTCTGAATGATTCTTGAGCAGACATTCGAGCATGAGTTACTTGGGAGGGTTCATTGTAAAGTGATTCCTGTCTATCTATCTATCTATCTATCTATCTATCTATCTATCTATCTATCTATCTATCTATCTATCTATCTATCAACTACAACCTATTCCAATACAAAACACTGTAAAATATTAGTATGCATTCTCAATTACAAAATAAGTAAACATTGTGTTTCTTTTACAGGAAAACAAAATGCCAATAAGTAAGTAGATGATATCTTACACATTTCATAGGAACAAACAAATCTTTAAAAATTAAATTCACAAACACATAACAGAAAAAAATAGAAAAATCAATAATAATCCACACTAAATCATGCACTATCACTCCCTTTTAATTATCTTCAAAAGCTACCACAATAATGTCCAACATACCTAAAACACATTACAAAAGAAAATACCTCTGCATAATAAATACATACACAAACAAAAACAACCCCTCAACATCTCAACACAAAAAATAAAAAAAATAATTACAATAGCATTACTATGAATAGAATTTTACAAGCTAGGTATCGTCAAGGCCATGACATATTTATTATCAATTTACAGGGCAAGAAATGCCTTCCAAATAGTATTTTTGCAATATTACACAACTACTGTAAACCTGCAGGAAATTGGAATCAAAAAGATTTACAGTATAGGAGATAATTTATGCACTACGAGCTTCTCCAACTCCTGAGCATTGAAGGCAGAGGCCCTTTCCCCAGACGCAGCAGCCATTGTCTCTTCCAGACCGAGGTCCCAGCAGCACTTGCAGTGTAGGTCCTCTCCTGTCGAAGATCAGGTATCGAGTGATTGAACAGATAGAAAATGGCAGTCACGTCCGCGGCGGTGACGTCCGCGGCGGTGCGTATCATTACCGCCGGTGCACTTCATCATTGGCTCCTGGGACCCATAGGGTCCAATCTTAACCAAGGCAGCATTGCGCAGCGGTCTTCGACCGCCTACCGCGACGGTGTACAACGCCAGCGCAGTTACCTCACATCCCATTGTCACAGTTTAGAGGTCAGGCAGCTGCCATTTCAGGGACCCACATGGCTTCATTTACTACTGCGTCACACATACCCAGGCCTACAGTCAACACACATACAGGAAGAGTTTTGTATTTGGTGTCGTGTTCTGTGTAGCTGTGGGTACATACTTGGGAATTTGTTGACTCTGTGGTCGCTGTTGTCCTTCTTAGGCACCGTCAGCTGGGACATTTGAGGAGAGGGCGGAATCCTCCGGTGTACCGACTGCTGGTGGACCTGTTAACAATGGAGGAGCGACATTTAATCATCACCTACAGGTTTGACCGTGCCACAATCCAGGAACTGTGTACCCAGTTGGAGCCAGGCCTGATCTCACCAATCCACCATCCCACAGGAATACCCCCTGAAGTGCAGGTGCTATCAGTGCTCCATTTCCTTGCAAGTGGATCATTTCAAACAACAGTGGCCATGGCATCAGGGATGTCCCAGCCTATGTTTTCCAACGTGTTGTCCAGAGTGTTGTCTGCCCTGCTGAAACACGTAAGGAGCTACATCGTTTTCCCTCAGGTGGAGGATTTGGCTACAGTGAAAGGTGACTTCTATGCCCTTGGACATATCCCCAACATCATTGGTGCTATTGATGGCACCCATGTAGCTCTGGTTCCCCCCCACAGGAGTGAACAGGTGTACAGGAACCGGAAGAGTTATCATTCCATGAATGTACAGATGGTGTGTTTGGCAGACCAGTACATCTCCCAGGTAAATGCTATGTTCCCTGGCTCTGTGCATGACGCCTACATCCTGCGGAATCGCAGCATCCCTTATGTGATGGGTCAACTCTAGAGGCACCGGGTGTGGCTATTAGGGGACTCTAGTTACCCCAACCTGTCATGGCTATTGACCCCAGTGAGGAATCCCAGGACCAGGGCAGAGGAACGCTACAATGAGGCCCATGGGCGGACTAGGAGGGTGATCGAATGCACCTTCGGCCTCCTGAAGGCCAGGTTTAGGTGCCTCCATATGACAGGTGGTTCCCTATTCTACTCACCAAGGAAGGTGTGCCAGATCATCATCGCCTACTCGATGCTTCACAATCTTGCTTTGCGACGCCAGGTGCCTTTTCTGCAGGAGGATGGTCCAGATGACTGTGTTGTGGCAGCTGTGGAGCCTGTGGACAGTGATGAGGAGGAAGCTGAGGAAGAAGACATAGACAACAGGAAGTCAGTCATACAGCAATATTTCCAGTGATACACAGGTGAGAACACTTTTTTTGACAATTACATTCACTTTCACACTTCTACCTCTATCCTGTCAGTCAATTGGTAGCAGTATTTGGTAACTGAGTTGTACCTTTCCATTACGGTTTCACAGGTGTGGTTACCAACGTGTGTCATCTGCTTGCATCCTTCATGGACTTGTGATGTGTGACATAGGTATGTTGGCATTACAACAGAAAACGCTTTTTGACACTGTCATTGCTAATATAAATTTTCAAAATCACAGACTGACTGTTTTGTGGTTCAAGGGTGTTTATTGAAGTGCTAATTATTGGAGGGGGTGGCAAAATGGTGATGGGTGATGGTGAAGGAATGTCCATGGCAGAGTCCAGTCTATTAGTCACACAGGTGCACTGCCCATATGGGCTTAGGAAGTGGAGCTGGGGCAGTTCGATTATGGACAGGGTTACTAAGTGGGACAGTGGGAGGACAATCAGGGTGATCTCATTTCCTGGCGGGGTCTTGCCATCTTGCTCTGTCCTGTTCCTGGATCTCAGGGACCGCTTGCGGGGTGGTTGTCCGTCTGCAGGGGGTGGGGTGCTGGTGTGCTGGTCCTGTGGTGGGGCGTCCTGTCCACTAGTGCTGTCGGAGGTGGTGGGCAGTTCATCGTCCATGCTAGTGTCAGGGGCCCCTTGGAGTGCCACGGTGTCCCTCATGGTCTTTTGTATGTCCTTCAGCACCCCTACGATGGTGCCCAGGGCGGAGCTGATGGTTCTGAGCTCCTCCCTGAACCCCAAATACTGTTCAACCTGCATGCGCTGGGACTCCTGAAACTTGGCCAGGATCGTCGGCATCGTCTCCTGGGAGTGGTGGTATGCTCCCATGATGGAGGAGAGGGCCTCGTGGAGAGTGGGTTCCCTTGGCCTGTCCGCCCCCTGTCGCACAGCAGCCCTCCCAGTTCCCCTGTGTTCCTGTGCCTCCGTCCCCTGTACCGTGTGCCCACTACCACTGCCCCCAGGTCCCTGTTGTTGTTGGGGTGGTGGGTTAGCCTGGGTTCCCTGTAGTGGAGGACACACCGCTGATTGACGTGTCCTGGGTACGGAGGTATGGGCCCGCTGGGTGGGTGCTGTGCTGGTGTTCCCAGAGTGTGGAAGGTCAGTGTTGGGCTGTGCCTGTGCGAGGGGAACCGACTGTCCCGAGGCCCACGATGGTCCGGGCTGGTCATCTGGATCCAGTTGGCCAGAGCTGCTGTCGTCACTGTGGGCCTCTTCTGTGGGTGGAGTGGAGATGTCTGGACCCTCCTGTTTGGTGACGTTCCGTAGTGTTCCTGCAGGGGTATAAGAGCATGATTATTGCATGTTTGTGTGTCATGGTGTGCAATGGGTGGGTGTGCGTGTACCCCAGTGCAAGCAGTCCTGTGTGGGGGTTTGTATGATGATGGTTAGGGGGTTGTTATGGGTATGTGCAGTGAGCATGCTTTAGTGAGGGGTGACCATGCTTAGTTGTGTCATGCAGGGCTTGGTGTTGGGATGTGTGGTTTGTGTTATTTGTACATTAGTGAGGAGTTGGAGTGATAGGGGAGGGGGTGAGGGTGGGGTGTGTGATAGCATGCAGGTAGGGTGGGGGATTTGATAGTTAAGATTTGACTTACCAGTGTCCATTCCTCCACCGACTCCTCCGAGGCCCTCTGGATGCATGATGGTCAAGACTTGCTCCTCCCATGTTGTTTGTTGTGGGGGAGGAGGTGGGGGTCTGCCGCCAGTCCACTGAATTGCAATGTTGTGTCTGGAGACCACAGAACGCACCTTCCCCTGTAGGTAGTTCCACCTCTTCCTGATGTCCTCCTGATTTCTTGGATGCTGTCCCACAGTGTTGACCCTGTCCACGATTCTTCGCCATATCTCCATCTTCCTAGCTATGGAGGTGTGCTGCACCTGTGAGGCAAATAGCTGTGGCTCTAGCCGGATTATTTCCTCCACCATAACCCTGAGCTTCTCCTCGGAAAACATGGGGTGTCTTTGGCGTGAAATGGGGTGGTGTGGGTGATGTGCGGGGTGGTGTATGTGTTGATGAGTGTGGTGATGTGTAGTGGTGTGGTGTTTTGTGCGTGGATGTAGTGTGGGTGATGGTGTTGCGTGCCTCTGTGTGGTGGGGTTCTCTATTGCTGTGCTCTCTGTCTCTCGGCTTCATCAAAATTTCTGGTCGTAGGGGTTTGTGGGTGATGTGGGTGTGTGTTTTATATTGTGTTGGGTATGTGGGAGTGGTGTTTGTATGTGTCTCAGGTGTGTGTATTTGGAGTTGTCCAATGTGGCGGTGTTTTGGAGATGTGTGTGGATTTTGAGCGCGGCGGTGTGTACCGCCAATGGAATACCGCGATTGAAAGACCGCCATGTGGATTCGTGGGTCGTGATAGCATGGGCGTGTTTCTGTTGCGGTGGAGGTGGAGGTTTTGTTTTCGCCAGTTTAACACTGACCTTTGGTATGGCGGACTTGTGTGGGTGTCTGTATTTCAGCGGTTTACGGTATGTGTGTCATAATAGCTGTGGCGGAATTCCGTGGCTGCGGCGGTGTATTGGTGGTCTTCTGCACGGCGGTAAGCGCCTTTTACCGCCAATGTTGTAATGACCGCCTATATGTCTAAAAAAGGATGCAGTACCCGTGATATACAAAGTTTGAGGTATATCTTTTAGTTCGCAAGAAACTGTACGCTCCGAACTTAAAAGATTGCAATCTGAGGGGATCATTGAAACAGTTGAGGCTTCACAATGGATAGCACCAGTGGTCATATCTACCAAAAATTCTGGAGCTATCCAAATTGGTGTTGACCTTAGACACTTGAATAAAGCAGTAATCCAAGACACATTTCCTTTGCCTAATATCACAGAAATGATCATTTTATTAGACAATGCAAAAATGTTTACAACCTTAGATTTGAGTTCAGCCTATCATCAGGTACAGGTAAGCGATGAATCAAAAATGTGGCAGCTTTTATAACACCTTTCGTAGTGTAAAGGTTTAACAGGATGCCATTTGGCTTATGTTCTGCTGCATCAGTCTTCCAAAGATTATGAATGAAATACTAGATAGAGTTAAAGGGGTAAAAGAATGTTCAGGATAATGTCCTTATTTTCTCTGACACAATGGAAAAACATACTTCTAAAGTGAAAGAAGTGTTGTTCAGCTCAATCTCTTAAACATTTTCAACCTGGCTTACCCTGTTGTGTTGTAACAGATGCCTCTAGTAAAGGGTTAAGATGTGTTCTTAAGCAAACGCAAGATGATAAAGAGGTACCAATAGCTTTTACTTTGAGAACACTCAGAGGTGCTGAATTGTGATATTCTACTATTGAGAAAGAAGCATTAGCTGTTTTTTGGGCCTTAAAAAATGTAAACAGTTTCTATGGAGTGTGCATTTTATTGTACAAACCCCTACAAGAAAGGTTCAGGAAAAAGGAGTTAGATTGTGTTTCATCCCCCTATCTTTAATTGGATAGTAGGTTTGAGAGTACATACCAGGACTAGAGAACAAGTCGGCTGATTGTTGATCTCGATTAAAAAAGGAAAATCGGGGTGTAGATGTTGGAGAGGATTTGTGGTGGGTGGAAGAAGAAATTAAAGTGTGTCTGTTAACTAATGGTTGTATTGTAGAGGATGAGTGGTTGGATGAGTTGAACAAAGAGGAGGAAGTAAGCAGGGTGAGAGATTGTATTCTTTCAAGGAAATCTATAATGAGTGAAAACAAAAACTTAATGAAGTATGTGAAAATAATGAATGAGCTATCTGTGGATAATGGCCTAGTTTTAAGAGGGAGTAAATTGATACCACCTTGTAGTCTTAGAGAACGTCTGGTGTCTTTGGGGTCATTGGCACACAATGGTCATCAAGGTATAAGTAAAACTAAGGAAAGATTAAGTTCTACATATTGATGGCTTGGGATGGATTTTGTTGTAGAAAGGAAGATCGGAGATTGTTTGGAGTGTAAGTTATCTGGTAAATCCCTTAAAGATAGAACCAATCCCATGGTTGTCAGAGATATTCCTAAGGAAGTATGGGAACATGTATCTTTGGACATAATGTGCCCCATAAGTTGTGGTGCATCTAATAAATACGTGGTGGTGTTAATGAATTCTCTCTCAAGGTGGCCAGAAATTGTGGTGACTTCTGAAATAACAACACAATCTGTGTTGAGATTTTTGAATGAGATATTTGCTAGAGAATGATGCAACTCTAAAAGTATTCTAACGGATAATGGGGTGCAATTTACATCCAAAGAAATGCAAGCATTCATGACTGGAAGAGGAATTGTACACAAAAAACGTACTCTTTATCATCCCGAAACTAATGGCATGATAGAGAGGTTCAACAGAACTCTCAAATAAACTATTCAAATTGCAAAACAAAAGGGTGCAAGTTGGAGGGAAATGATAACGTTGAGATTGGAAGAGAACAGGTATACTCTTCATTCTACAACAGGATTGTCACCTTATGTTTCATTTAGGAAACAAGTTCCCAACACCAAAATGAGTCCTCCATGGATAAAAGTGTATGGTAAGGAGTCTCCTGTGTTAGAGAAACAAACTAAAGAGGTCAAGAGGAGGGAAAGTTGAATTCAAGAGCAAAGGAAAATCAATTATGGTTTGCTTAAAGCAGTAAAAAATGTGGATGTTAAAGTTGGTGATATGGTGAAAATACAATTGCCTCGTTTGGTGGAAAGTGGTCATTCACATTTTAGTAAACCATATAGAGTGGGTAAAGTGTTTAAGAGGGCTGTCAAAGTTGATGTGATAACGGTCGCATTTGGAATACGAATGGAGTTGTAAAACTGAACTAAATGCAGTTTTGTAGCTTCTGCAGGATTTTATTTGGGTTAGGGAGGGTGTGTGTGGTATCTCTTTGCTATTTTATCTTAGTAAAAGTCTCCATGATGCTATGTTCCTTTTTCCCTTCTATTTTACCCAGTATTGTATTGTTCTCCTTTAGTTCTATCTGAGAACGTTTCCATGTTAAATGTGGAATGTAGAAAAAGCTAGATGTTTGCCTCTGCTGCTGGAGTTTATTTCAGTAAATAAATCTACTACTTATTTCTGACTTTCCAAATCTGAAGTCTGCATTTTACTCAACTTCCCTTCCACATATTACTATTCAAATAATGAGCTTTGAGGAATTAATACAATATATTGTCCAACTTGCAATTAGTATTAAAGTTCCACATGACAATTATGTGGCTGATGAACTAACTCCGATAAAAATAAATACACTTAAAAAAATACATTCAAGCTGCACACCTAAAATACAAAAGACAAACAGATAATAATAGTATTAAATCATTTTTCATGAAACGCATACATATATAGAGAGAGTGGCAATACAATAATTCCTAATACACAAATAGAAAATAATTGTAATGTAACTATTGGCATTCATATTTTTGGAAATGTAAATTTAGCGGCAATTCGAATCCCTATATCACACACAAATATAAAGACAAATCAATTTAATAATTCAAACACTAACACATTTGCACATTCACTAAAAAGAAAAAGAAATATTTCTTCATCAGATCTACTAAGTGTCAACAAAAAAAGTAGATGTGCATAATAACAGCCTATACAACACAGAAAACAGTCAGCCAAACATGCAAACAAATATATAACAAATTATATAATTAGCAACTTCCATGAAAAAGTATTTTACGGTCCAGAATACATTTGTACTAATTGGAATGAAATATGGAATAAACAATCTTTAATAAATATCAACAACATTAAAACATATCCCACATGTATACAATGTAGCATAACCCCAATCCAATGGATTAAATATGCAACAGTTGCTATACACATATTAGCTACAATAAAGTACCACCCTGTGCATTTGTTAATGGAATGAATTTTCCAAATATCCCAACGCAATCGCTTTTGCATACTTTGGAAGAAAAAGTAGTTTCGCCTAAAATTCCTTTTCTACAAATTAGAATATTGCCACGTGGCTTTTAGAAATCATTATCAGGTGCTGTAGTTAATGGTTCTGCAGATGTTATGACAACTGTTATAATATTACCAAGGCAAATTAATGATAACATGACAATTCATATAACACTAAAACAAAAGTAAGCTTATAAATTGTATACACATTTTGAAAATGTTAGACCAGATATAGTCAAAAAAGCAGCACTATGGTTAACAATAAATAGTAATCTGTCCAAAGAATATGAAATCACTGTTAATCCCAGATTGGAAGTATATACCTCAACAAATAAACTATTACTGTGAAATGTCAGAAACAAATGATTCAACAGATTCTTCGTACACCATAGCAACAGCAAATCTAGATACCATGTTAACAAATGAAGCTATTACCACTGAAAGTGTTAATATCTAAGTTTATCACCTACACAACATAACACACTCAGAAGTTTAAATGAAACAAATATTCAGAATGTTTAGCTTTTCTAACTATTTTTGGTGGAGAACTAAGACCTAATAATAAAAATAGACAAGTACCTGTACATTACAGTACAATATGTAAATGGAAATTAAGGCATTGTGATAGAAGAGTGGCAAAGTCTATTGCTAATATTTTCTTTAAGCTACAAAAAATTACACATAAAACAAATTCAAGGTAAACTTAAAATGACACTCAGAAAACATTTTGACAATAGGAAATGTATTGCTTCAAAAGACAAATTTAATTTAGAAAACATCTTTCAGTACAATGAAGGATATATAAAGTATTAGAAAGTATTTGCAGTTCCCGACCATATTGGGAACATTGCAAAAATGATCTTTTTGCTATAATAAGACAACTTGGAATACCACCATGTTTCCTAACTTTATCTGCTGTAGAAACAAAATAGCAGCATTTAATAAATATACTATTAAGATTACAAAAACGTAATGAATACACAAAAGAAAAGTTTGAAAGTATGCCTTGGGAAACTAAAAATAAATTACAACAGGATCCAATTACACGTGAAAGACGTTTTGACTTTCAAGTTTGACATTTTTTAAATTCCATTTTAATTCATGAAGGTAATTCCATTGGCAAAGTAATTGATTACTTTTACAGGGTAGGATTTCAACAAAGAGGTTCACTACATATACATGCTTTATTATAGATTGAAAATTCTCCACGGTATGGTAAAACAACCATATTAGGAGACATAAATAAATTCATTGCTAAACATATCACGTGTGCTAAATCACAAGAGCCACAAATAGAACTTCTCCTTCTGCTACAAAGGCATGTACACACCAAAGATAGTGGACAAAAAACTAAAGAACATGCAAATATCAATATCCCAAATATCAAATGCCACAAACTAAGATCCACTAGCACTTGACAAAACAGATAAACAGTTGCAAGAGCAAATTCATAACATTCATGAAACTATGAATACACCAGAATTTCAAACTTTAGATTTTGAAAACATTTTGCAAATTATGCATTTGACTAAACAACAATATATTACATATATAAAATCAATATTAGAAAAAAAAAACAATTATATTAAAGAGAACCCCAACAGAGCGCTTTATTGAAAACTATAATGTAATTATTAATTAATTTACAATCTTGGAAGGCACACAGGCTTACAGTTAATACTAGATGCTTATACTTGTGCTGTTTTCATAATTTCATATATCAATAAATCACAACCAGGCAAGAGTAGAATAATTGCACAAGCAGCAAAAGAAGTATATTACAATAGTAATATAAAAGGGCAACATAAGCAAATAGGCAACAAATTCCTAAACTCTATAGAAATAAGTGCTCAGGAACAGGAAGCTGCTTACCTCATTCTTCAAATTCCATTACGCAAAAGTTCATGGTCATTTGTATTTATTAATACTAACCATCCAGAAAAAAAGAACTTATTTAATGAGAGACAAAGAAACTGAACATTCATTACCAGATACCTCAACTAACATACATTTTGATAATATAATATTAAAATATAGCAAGCAGCCAAAAGCATTAGAACAATGTACATTAGTAGAGTATGATTCTATGTATAATCATAAGAATACAAGTAAACAAACAAAAAATCTAATTGACAATGAAAATGTACTCACTGAAACAAACTTCCATCACTCAGATGAAGAAGACATAAAAATAAACAACTTAAGCCATGAAAAAGAAAATACACACATACAAACAACTGAGCCTTAATTATACGCAAAACAAAGAAAATATTACATTACTGCAGATTTAGCAAAATCAATGACTTAGAAAATTATTGTAGAGAATTATCATTGCTATACTATCCATGGAGAGAAGAAAACAAAATAATTGTAAACAGCAAAACATACTTTGAAAGATATATTCAAGTTAAACAAATAGGGCCGCATTACGACTTCGGTGGTTTATTTGGAAGACCGCCGAGGTGGCGGCTGCCAAAAGATTGCCATGTTGGCAGTCATCCGACCGCCGTATTAAGAGTCACACTGTAAAGACCGCCAAAAGATAGCCAAAATCCGAGACCGCCAGGCCACTGGAGGGTGGGAAGGAGGTAATTCCACCACCAGCACTTCCCGACAAAAATCCACCCACCAGATTGTGAGCCACAAATCACTACAGCGGTTCTTCCATGGTGGAAAGCCATTGGTGGTGTGAACTGCCACAGTCAAAACTCAGATCAGGCAGAACACCACACCACATTGGATAGTTTGAATACCCTAGACCTGACACACATCCACACACCCAATATAACTACTGACTGAACTATATAGCACACCACTACACAACCCACAGTTCTTTGCAACAAAAACACCATTCACAAACCCAGCGAGTAGGAGAAAATAATTGAAATAGCACCATCACAACATAGGCACACTTACATATCACACTCAGCACCCCCCCCACATCAGCACAACTAACACAATACACACATTACAAGCACACTCAAATCTCGACAATCATCACACCTTCACAACGCAGCACCCACACCTCACCAATTACCCAACACTGCACCCTTACACTCACAACACCCCCACACACAGTTGACACAAAAACTACCATGTCCCCACAAAAACACCCACGTTTCACTGATGAGGAGTTAAGGGTCATGGTGGATGATATTGTCAGGGAAGAGAAACAACTGTTTGGGGTAAAGGTCCAACAAACATTGATTGCCAGGAAAATGGAGTTGTGGCAAAGGATAGTCGACAGGGGCAACTCAGTAGGCAGCCATCCACACACATGGGACGACATCAGGAAGAGGTGGAACAACCTCAGGGGGAAGGTGCATTCCATGGCATCATGCCACCAGATAGCTGTGCACAAGACTCGCGGTCGGCCCCCACCTCTTCCCCCACAGTTCACATCATGGGAGGAGAAGGTCATGGACATACTGCATCCAGAGGGCCTGATTGGAATACCTGGGGGACTGGATCCTGGTAAATACCCACAACAGTCATGTCACAGAACTGTATTGTCCTGCATGCTTCCACACCATCCAAGTACTCCCTAATTAACTACATTTCCCACTGCATCTCCTACCTATTCACCTAATGCCCCTCTCCTGCATGCCACCATTTCACCCAGCCCAACTGCCCCAGAGCCCTTGGTAATGGCACGTTAACTGCTGATAAATCAATCACTACGACTCACAGAATGCACTAACCCAACTTTTTGAAAACCTTGATTGTGCCCAACACATCACATTTCATGCCTGTACTACTAAAGTACTAGCTACACCATCTTGATTGACCTAGGTCGATGCACATGCACAACGTCTAGATACAGGACTATTAGCCATGCATATGAGCATACTGTGTTCTCACTAGAATACACTTGTGCATTATACAGCATACATTTGTGACATCTAGCAAGCCCCAGAAACCACTAGGTAACAGAGGTGAACAATCATGTCAATGATCAAACAAAAACAGAACCCATCTGCAGTATGGCAATCAAGTCACAGAGTAGTACGTACAACAAAGTATGCTGTGCAGCATCTGTCAATGCCATTGCAGGGAATCATGTAAAGCTACTGTCTGCATCTCATAAAGAGGTAATCAAACACACATTCCAACCTGAACTCTGTGTCTCACTCCCACCAGAGGTAACCTAGCAATTGCCACCATGGAGAGGATACCAGACACTGCCAGTTCCCCTCAGGATGAAGGCCCCAGTGAGGACAACACGCCTGGATGTCTGGACAATGACAAACAACCTGGCCCATCTGGGACACCTGGTCAATCAACAACTCTCTGCCTCACCCTGCCCACATAAACACCCCCACCCCTGGCGCACCCACATCACAAGCAACCATTCGCCCCCCAACCTGTGTCCCATGGCCTTTTCAATCTATTGTGTGTCCCACAGTACAGGGACCTGAGTTGAATCTTGACATCCCTCACAATGAAGGCCCTGCTGCCACTGGGAGTGGGCACACTGTGCCAGGGGCACAGGTAGCTGGGGGTAGGGTGCATGGGAGGGATGCTGTGGGCCAGAGGTTGGGACCTCAAAAGGACTCCACTGAACAAGAAACCATCTCCCAAGTCCTGGGAGCATACCAAAGTTCCTAGGACAGGATGGGCCAAATTATCACCATGTTGGGGGAGAATAAAAGGCTGCAGAGGGAATACCACCAGGAAGTCATGCAGCAGTGGCAGGCAAATAATGCCACCATTGCTACCATTGCAGAGGTGATGAGGGAAATCAATACCACCCTCATTGGTTCATCAACACACCATCAGGCCCTTTCCACTAGCAATGTAACATCTATCCCAGCTACATCTGTGGCAGCTATTGGAATGGAGGCCCTGCCAGGGGAACCACATTCCTCTCTCTGTAGCTGAAGAACCTCCCTGCAAACGTGTACATCCACCTAGACATCCGGCTGGAACAGATGCCAAGACAAAATCCACTGCCAGGAAGTGAACCTCTCCTGATATGTCATCCTTCTGTGCACTGAGACACCCTGTAGACTGTTCTGAGACATAACTCAATTTTCCCGTGGTACAATGACACTGGACCTGTATAACCAACTAGTGTAGCTGCTTTGATTTTGATCAATTAATTATCTTGATATGCACAATAAATCACAAATGAACACAGCTACTGTATATGTGTTGTTAAAAGTACATCAACAATTGCCATGCTTGCCAACTGTGGTGAGGTCATGCCCCCTGCGTCGAACAGCCAGTGTAATGGTCATTGTGAGAGGAGGCCTCTTTTTGCATGGTTAGCCCCCAATTACTGCCTGATGTTCATGTGTCCTAGAGGTTTTAGTGCCCAGGGCCCCTGCTAACCAGGTTCCCTGGGTCAGAGCTCTTTCCCTAAATCTGTTGTGATGCTTGGCATAATTGGATACACTCTTACGTATCACTGTAAGTCCTTAGTAAATGGGTACCCCAGTACCCAGGGCATAGGTTATTAAGGGTAGGCCCCTTAGGGCAGCAGCACTGATTGTGCCACCCTCTAGGGCCCTGCACCCAGATGCATCCAGCACTGCCAGTGCAGGATGATGGTACTGGGGCAAACCTAAAAAGACAAACTTGACATGGCCCACTCCCTGTGTGCCCTGTCCACCCTACACTGCATATGTTATGGGTAAGTCACCCCTCTGGCATGCCTTTCAGCCCCAAGGCAGGGTGCACAATAGTATATATGAGAGCACAGATGCATGAGCAATATGCTCCCACTGAGTTCTTACCAAGCCTGGGACATAGTGAGTGAACATAGCAACCATTTAAGTACATGCGCTGGGCATTAGTCAACCAAGAGTTCCCCAGCTACATGATGACCACTCTGCACCCTGGTTTGTTTTTGGTATCAAACAACTCAGAATGTTAAATACAAACTGGTATCAGTATTGGATTTAACCCTAAATGTACCAAAGGGTCACCTAAAAGCAAACTAAACTGGCATAGTTGCTTACTTGTTCCATCCAGCTTGCCATTTCCAGACAGCCAATATACAAACCTGGGGGTGAGCCCTGGCTCTCTGGTTTGTAAAACAATGCCCTTCCTGGGCGGTGGAGGCAACACCCTTTCCCTCAGGAATATACAACACCGTGGTGGTGAGCTTCAAAGGGCTACTGCCCCTGAAACTCGAGCCTCCAGGCCTGGTGCTAGCCGGCATATGGCTTCCCCCTTGGCAAACCCCACTTTTGATGTGAGCAAAGGCGGGAAACCAGACAAAGGGTAGGAGGAGTGGCCTCACTGAGCATGCACCCCCCCTAGGGGCTTGCAGGCGAAGTGAACCCTCCATTTAATTTTCCTCCATGTTGGATGGCTGAAAAATAGCCAATGAGGTTTAGGAAAGTGACCCTTCCCACAGGAAGTGGTCACTGTAGTAGGTGTAGCCACCCAAGGGTCAGTGTCCCATTGGACACTACCTGGTCTCCCCTAAAAACGCCCACTAAATTCAGGCCCATATTTATACTTTT
This sequence comes from Pleurodeles waltl, assembly GCF_031143425.1. Taxonomy (NCBI): domain Eukaryota; kingdom Metazoa; phylum Chordata; class Amphibia; order Caudata; family Salamandridae; genus Pleurodeles; species Pleurodeles waltl. Next base: position 1,005,105,454 of record NC_090440.1, on the reverse strand, counting down.
TGATGCAAACCAGCGCTGGCGCTGGTTTGCGTAAAAATGTTTACAGCCGGCTAACGCCATTCCTACGCGCCATGCGGGCGCCTTATTTAAGGAATTACGTTGGCCGGCGCTGCGGACTGGTCACAGTAAAATAAAATGACTCAAACCAGGCAGCGCCGGCATAGGGAAAAATGGGAGTTGTGCGTCAAAAAATGGTGCAAGTCATGTTTGAGGCAAAAATCATGCCTTAAACCGGACTTGCGCCATTTTTTGATGCACAACCCCCATTGAAATGACTCCTGTCTTAGCAAAGACAGGAGCCATGCCCCCTTGCCCAATGGCCATGCCCAGGGGACTTCTGTCCCCTGGGCATGGCCATTGGGCACAGTGGCATGTAGGGGGGCCCAAATTAGGCCCCCCTATGCCACTTTAAAAAAATAAAAAAATATACTTACCTATACTTACCTGGGATAGGTCCCCCCATCTATGGGTGTCCTCCAGGGGTGGGCGAGGGTGGCAGGGGGTGTCCCTGGGGGCAGGGAAGGGCACCTCTTGACTCCTTCCATGGTGAGAGATCATGGAAGTGAGTCCACAGGTCCCTTAACGCCTGCCCTCACCCAGGTGTTAAAAACGGTGCACATCAGACTGTGCGCTGTTTTTCAAGGCCCGCCCCCTCCTGTGCGTCAAAATGACACTGGAGTATAAATAAGGTGCACAGGCCTTAAAGTAAATTTTTGGGCAGGAACGCCTACCTTGCATGTCTTTAGCGCAAGGCAGTTTCCCGCATCCAAAAAATTATGCACACAGAGGAATTTTGACGTCCGCGGGCTCTAGTGTCAAAGTTTAAATATGCTGCATGATTTGCACCGAATGTGCGTCAAACTTTTAATAAATATGCCCGTCAGTATTTAGTGGGCTCCCCTAGACCCGGAAATTAGATTCATCTGGAAGAAAAGAAGACAGCACCAAAGAACCCAACAGGACGAGAACAGAGGACCTGCTGCACCAGAAGAGACTCCAGACCCCTGCTTGCAGCACCAGAGTCCAGACAATTGCCGCTGCGGAGGAGCTGACCACTGGACTGACCTCAAAAGACCCTGAGGACCTCCAGGCTTTGCAAATAGCCCAAGAACTCCCTCCTGAGTGGAGGCACCACTAAAGAAACCAAAGGAACCTGCAAATCAGTGAGGGACACTTCACCGACCAGATGATATCTCGGCAACTGGAAGATGCAGCTGGACCCAACAACACACCAATGACAGCCCAGGTGAGACCTGCAAGTGTGCCAACTTTGATGCCCCAGAGCTCTACTGTGGCTGAGTTGTACCTATATCCCTTATACTGGTCAGTGCATATCGGACAACCCCAAAAACAGCTCTCCCGGAGCTGAAACTGGACCAGGAGGGAGCGCCAGTCAAAGGACTTCAGTGAATCCCTGGACATCCCGCCAGAGCACCCATGACGTCCTGCAAGGCCCACAGAAAAAGATTTACCTCCAGCTCCAAAGGTTCCCTTTGCGAACAGCATCCAAGACCTTCAAATCACCCTGCAACCGGCCGCTCTGAGCCCTGCATCACAGGATCTCCAACCCCTAAGACCTCAACAGCCCAAGAGGACCCCAAGGCACTATCTTTAAAACTGTAAACCAGCTCCTTTTCCAAGAGGCCCTTCCAGGTGGCCCTGTGCCAAGAGACTTTCTAACACTGCTCCCGCCGGAACCGGGAGCCACCGGAGGCTCTCCAGCTGGCACGAGGTGCCCACCGACTGCTGCGACCATCCTACAAAAGAAGAGCCTGGTAACTCCACTGTGTGATTTTTAATGCATTTTTAAAAGGTGACTGTGCATTGATTCCAATGGTGCGTAACTACGCACAGAAAGACTAACTTTACTAAAACTTTTAAAAGTCATATCTCAAAAAGTACTCAACATATCTTAAAGATCTTGGTCTTAGAATTTATATAAAAGTCTGAAGTATTTTTATAAATTCTGGTCTTGAGTTATTCATTGAGTGTGTGTGATGCATGATTGGATTTGTGAGTACAGCAAATATTTAGCACATCTTCTGGATTAGCCTAACTGCTCGACCAGCTGCCATAAACATTGGAGCATTAGGTGGTCTAATTTTTACCTCTGGAAACCAAGCTGTGGTTACCTGGACCCTCTGCATGGTATGCCTAGTTTTTTACACTACATAGAGGGCCAGCCTCCTACAGTCATCAGACGGAGGCTCCCACAGCATGAGACATATAACAACAAAAATGCTGCAAGACAGATGTCAGAGAGGTTGCAATACAGGCCCACACCATAGTATAGTCAGTTTTCCAATCTGCAAATAGAGCATAATAGAGAGTATTGAGAGCACGGTGCCACACAATGCACAAATACAGGTAACAGAGGTCATGTTCTGGTAACCCACCTACAAAGCAGAGGCACCCAGATTGGACCTATGTATCACCAGGTACAGACTCTTCACATAGACATAGCATAGCTACATGAACACATATCCCATGGAACACACATATGACATTGGTGAGGACCCAGTACATTAACCATACACAAACATAAGGCCTAAACCTGTAGGAATTTACATTCACCATTGTCACTATACACTTATCTGCACTTTGGACAGCAACGTCAGAATACAAATACAGCTAGGCCCCATGGTCATCACAAAGTACTCCACCCACTGTGGAGCCAGATGCCATGATCCATTCTTCAGACAAGGTCCACTTACTTCAACTGACATGAAATACACCATTTCACATCGCCCAATCCCACTGGCAATAGGATAGGACGAAACAGTCACAATTCCACATGTATGAAGAGAATAAAAACAAGTTTCCATCCCACTGTACCTATATCAATTTTACCAGCTATCTGCCATTTATACCTCTCATGTCTGTCATCTACTACCATTGGCTACTGACAATGAATCCCTCATGCCATGGGTTGCAGAGCCAAACAAGAAATTACAATTTCATTGAGGGGAAGGAAAAGAGGGTAGGAGAATTCAAGAATCATAGCTCAATACTGAATAGTCCATTCCAGAAGTGTATGTTAGGATCAGATGTAACAATACATGTTTGAGCTGACCCTTTATTACTGCACACCTTACAATCCATCAGTCTGCTTCCACAACTCACATATAGACATTGGAGCTCATTATACCCCCACTAATGATTCAAGGAAGGAGGTGTAATGGCAGACATCCACGTCAAAATGGGCACTTTCAACACTTGTAAAGGTCCACTTAACATACATGTATGACAGTAGAAGTACTGATTGATGAGCTACGTCCTAGAGTTAGCAGCTACTTCTTCCTCTGGCTCTTCATCACTTGCCATATCAGCATATCCAGCCACTGGTCCAGCTGCCTCCCCTCATCTGCTATCAATGGTATCTGACATCTCAGGGCTAGATTGTGGAGCATTCAGCAGGCAACGTATAATTGGCATACCTTGTGAGGCGAGTAGAGGAGGGCACCTCTGGATAAGTTCAGGCACCTCAATCTTGTCTTCAGAAGCCCGAATGTTTGCTCAATTACACGCCATGTCCTCCCGTGGGCCTCATTGAAACGGAGTTCACCCTGCCATAGCTGAGTACCTCACTGGTGTCAACAGCCAAGGAAGGTTTGGATAGCCAGAGTCACCTGTGAACACAATGGTAGAACTATTCATAAATAGGTTCTGTGACTGGCTATGATGTGAACGCAGGGGACATATCTCTGAAACACACAGTACACTGTACTTACCAAGCAGCCAGGCCTTATCTGCTTATAGTCCTGCCATTAGATGTGGGACAGTGCTGTTCCGCATTATGTAGGAATCATGCACTGATCCAGGAAACTTGGCTGTGACTTGTGAGATTTACTGGTCTGCTAGACACATCACATGCTTGTTGATTGAGTGGTAGTTCTTCCTGTTCCTATACACCTGTTCATTGGCACTTGGAGGGACCAGGGCTTCATGGGTGCAATCAATCGCTCCCACCACATGAGGAATGTGTCCCATCTCATAAACGTCTACCTTCACAAACGCCAAATCTGCTCTTTGTGGGAACCTGATGTACCTGTCCAGGTGTTTCAACAATGCACACAGTACATTCTTCAACACCAGACTAAACCTGGGCTCAGACCTCCCTGCTGTTAAGGCGACAGTATTCTGAAAGGACCCTGTGGCCAAGAAGTGTTGCACTGACAATACTTGAATGATTGAAAGAAGAGTGGCCAGGGCACACCAATAGCATGAATCCTGATAATGTTCAAGAATAAATAGAAAGTTTGTTATTGGAAGATGATGTGTAGATATTTATTATAAGTGCAGGTAGAAAGTAGAAATCTCAATCAAAAGACTGCGTTGTACAAAATGACCATGTGTCCAGAGCAGCTGGAATGATTGGAGGTATGCGATAGGGATTGTGCATAGCTGGCATAAGATCTGGCTCTCACTATGTACATAGATCCATGATAGTATGACGATTCAGACGATACTTCTTTTTTTAAATGCCTGTCCTCCATGGTTGCCAGGTCAACTAGTGGATGGTAAACTGGTGGTTGTCTCACTCTCCTCATGGCAGGATAACTATGTTGAGATGAGAGAATGTACAATGAGTTATGCAGTATGCACACATCACTAACACATTGTATTTCACCTGACACCTAACATCTGTAGAGGATGCGTATGACTGCTGACATATAAAATAGAAACGATAGATATGCACATAATTCACCCTCATACTGAGGAAATTCGATTTTTAATACGATCGTATCGACCCGCCATTTTGTGGCCCGCCGCCATTTTATGTTGCCTTCACTCAGGCAGCACAGCGAACGAAGTCCATTCTGCCTTTTCTGCTTATTCTGCAACATGGTGTTCAAAACAGCCTTCTGCCTCTATCTTTACAAGGCTGGTATTAAGGTCTGACCGAGTACACTAATCCCTGTCTGGTTTTCTAATCCTTGTTTCAACTATCTGTAGGCTCACACTATTCTCCGCCGATCTTATCTTATCGTCTGGCCTTCGCTGTCCTTTGCTAGTATTCTCTCATTTCACAACTGTCCTCCAAACGCACACAAACTTATCACACCACATGCAACTTCGTTGTGGATCGGTTAATGAATTAGTTCAAGGGAGGGGTGACAAACACAGCTGGAGGGGAGGCAACCTTAAGTCACTTGATACTTTGTTTTCCAATTCCTTCTATTGGTGCTGTCTTGTTTTCCGACATTTCTATTGGCTCTGTTCTATCTTTACATTATTCTTACTGGCTCCTTTCTATGTGTTCTGGGAGTGTATGTAGTTAATAAATGGTTTTTATACGGTATATAAGATTGTGCGCCACAAAGTAAAGTGGCAGTCTCCTGAGAACATACCTTGTGTACTTCTTGGACAACTGTACTAGCTGCAGCTAATAAAATCTGATCTTTTACGCCTGACAGAGTGTCCCGTGTCTCTGTTAGTTGAGGCAGGTGAATCCAAGGAGATTTCAGGCGTACCCTGCGCCGCCAGGCCCATAAGGTTCTGGTTCTTCAAATGGCGCCCAACGTGGGGCGGCTTCAGCGGTACCGGTTCTGCCTGAAGGTCGTGAGGAACCCCGCAAGAAAATTCTGGAGGAATCGCGAGCCACGTCAAGCGACCCCTGTATGTCGAAGTGGTCCGAAGGTCTTTTTCAGCGCGGTTACTCCTTCCTGACGGCTACTGACGACTGCTGCCCTGACTGCCGCCCTGCCTTGGCCCTTTCTTTGATGATGTATGGTAAAGCGAGACGATAGACGGGCCTCTGTTGGTGTAAGAAGACATCCTTAGTTAAGTATTTGGTGGGTCGCGCCCACAAATTTTGGTCTTTGTTTTGTCCTTAGGTCCTTAGATTTGGCCATTGCAGTGGCCAAAGCCGAGGGGTAAGTGCATTTGTGCTGTGTAAACTGAAAGTTTTACCCCCTTGATGTTTGTGAACAGCCAGTAAAAATCGTGAGATGTCTGGTCTGACTAAGTTTGGAAAACTTTGTTGCTTTGGTTGTAATAGGGACTCCCAGCTTGAGGACTCCTGTCCGATTCCTTCGGTTGGAACTCCCACATATGAGCTCTATTCTAAACATGGTGTTGGTCCTATTGCCTTTAATAAGACATGGACCCGATATACAAAGAAAGATGGTGTTTTAAAATGGCCAGAAAATGGTAGTTTCGAAACTGATGTGCTAGATAATTTAGAAGCAACGTTATTTAAAAGAAAAGCCCGGCCGGCAATGTTTGACTCTTTTCGCCTTTGGCGTAAGGAAGCCAAACAGAGAGAAATTAAACAAGCGAAACGAGATAGGAAAACACAGGGAATGACGATTATACAGGCTGCTCAGCAATTCAAAGATGATGAAATAGATAATGCAATGGAAATTTCAGACAGACAGCATCGAATGGCAATAGATAAATGCTGTCCGACGTTGCCTATCTCTTCCCTTGATAAAAGAAAAGATTTTGAGGAAGATTCCTTAATGTCCCACTTATTGAAATTGCCTCCGCCCTATGTACAAGGTGCTAATGCACCCCCGATGTTACAGCCTGTTCAGCCGCCAGTTGTGCTTCCGCCTGCTCCAGCTTTTCCACATTTGCCTCCTCAAGTATTGCCTATGCCAGCTTTGCCTTTAACTCCTTTGCCTTCTGCTCCTTTGGCAATTCCTAATGCTCCTTTAGTTAATTCACCTAATACCTTGTCCCCTATCCTTATGTCAAATTCTCCATCTATGCGTAAGCGATTTGCAGATACTGTCTCTGGTCTCTTATCACCTTTCTTTGAAGCTTTAAACGTGTCTCCAGCTTTTTCTCGAAGACAGTCTCATAGTCAATTCCCAGACTCCGAAGAGCGAGAAAAATTGGACTCACTTGCTTGTAGATGGATCAAGAAGGGTCCCCAATATAGTACGTCTGATATTATGTCCACCTTTCTGCAATGGAATGCACCTACGCAGAGATATGTTTTTAAAGTTATGTGCGATACTCTCGCTAAAGAATGGGAGGATATGAATTTGGGTTCGGTCCCACAGGATCTGTTAGATGTTCAGGCTGACTTTGACAAAGGACTTATTGTGGGTCCTAAGGTTGAAAACGCTGTCAGAACACTTATTTCTTTCAGATCCCTATTGTTCTCACAGACTTTTCCTGATTCTGATCCTTCAGTTAGGACAGCACTGAAAAACTATCCCATGAGAGAGGTTTCTCCAATATGGAAGGAAGAAGTTGCAGCAGCAGGTGCTAATCCAGCTGTTCCTGCGCATTTTCAGCGCATATGGATACATGTCCCCTGGAAAAGGTCTGAAGTTTTAGCACTTAAACAGTCACTACCAGATCCACGCAAAAATCCTGCTGGTTACTATAAAGAGTTGTCGCAAACAGTTGATGCATGTACTATGAATCTAGCAGATATTGACATGTTGATGGGAAATGTAGTTCCTTAGACAATATGGGCTAAAATTCGTAGAGAGGATCACGCTCAAGAATTAGGCGGCGATTGGAACGCTATTATTGCCGCAGATAGAGGTCAAGTAGGTGGTGCAAAGCCCGACGCTTTGATCTCAGAACTCCCTGGTAGGATTATTACATTAATGAAAACAATGATGCCTGCTTTGAGAGTTAATTGGGATAAGCTAGCAGCATGTAAACAAAAGAAAGATGAAAGTGTTTCCGATTTCTTTACCCGATTCGAGGAGACATTCATTGATCACAGTGGTCAAGATATGGCTACAGAAGGGGGACAGCGATTATTTGTGGATAAGTTCGTATATAACTTGCTTCCTGAACTATCACACAAGCTAAAAGACTCCGAGAGTTCATGGGCAGTTTCTTCTTCCGCCCAGATATTGGCTACTGCACAATATTATGAAAATAGAGACAAAGAAGAAAGGGAAAAACAAGAGAAAAAGACGAAAGAATTAAAAACTAAAGTTCTCTTGCAACAGGCTTATCCTCCTCGTTATGTTCAGCCTCAGTTTCAACAGCCTCCGCAGTTTCAGAGGTTGTATCAAAAGCCTGAACCATTCATTCCAAGACCTTTGCTAGGTCCCAATCAATGTGCTTATTGTAGGGAGGAAGGTCATTTTAAGAACAGTTGTCCGGCATTGTTGCAGCGTAATGGAGCAACATCTGCTTCACGAGGTCGTGGTGGTCTTCAGTCAGCAAATAGAGGTAGAGGTCGAGGTGTGTTAACCCAAGAGCAGCGTTCTTTTGTTCCTCCAAATTCCGGAAATTACTTTGACCAGCAAAATGTTAGGTCTACACAGTATTACAGTGAGGATCAGTATATTGAAGGAGGGAATGAAAGTCTTCATTTTGAATAGGACAGCCATGGACAAAGTAAGGGGGTTACGTCAATTCCAGTGGATCAGAATGGACCTTATGTTAATGTCACTACAATGGGTGTTTCAGAGCCATTTCTTTTAGATACTGGTGCCATGAGAAGCTCTATCATTCATTCTAAACTCCCTGGCGCACCTTTGTCTGGCTTAACGAATGTATCTGTAGGATTTTCTGGCGCCCCTGTTCGCAATCCAGTTTCTTGCCCTTTGCCTGTTTCAATAGGCCCTTATGATTTAGAAGCTCCGCTTCTTCTGACGAATGGTTGTGGTGAAAATCTGTTGGGTTTAGATCTATTAAAAAGAATGCATGCTACGATATATTGTTCACCTTCTGGTGTATACCTCACTCTAGGACAGAAAATGACTAGTCCAATGTACTTATCAAAAGATCAATTCCCACCTGAATTGCTTTCTCTTCCCGAAACGCTTTGGGCTACGGGTCCGAATGACGTTGGTTGTCTTGAGATCCCACCTTATGTTGTTACTCTTAAGCCCAATGCTGAAATGCCACGTATTCCGCAATACAGAATCTCTACTGAAGGTGAGAAAGCACTTCTGGAAATTGTCCATGATTTGATTCAGAAGGGTGTGGTTGAGGAAACGAGAGGAAATACATGTAACAGTCCTGTTCTTCCGGTTCTTAAACGCACTGATCCTTCTCAGCCTCCTGTTTATCGTTTTATAATTGATCTTCGGGAGGTAAACAAGATTGTCGTACCGCAGTTTCCTGTAGTCCCAGATATCACTGCTCTGTTGACGATGATACCTTCTACAGCGACTTGGTTTTCAGTTATTGATCTAAAGAATGCTTTCTTTAGTATTCCCATCGCCGAAGAGAGTAGAGATATTTTTGGTTTTTCCCTCGGAGGCCGAAGCTTCCGGTTTAAACGCGCACCTCAAGGTTATTGTGAAAGTCCCTCTATTTACAGTCAAGCTCTAAAATGTCATCTTGATGCCTTTTCCTTACCGTCCGGTGCCGCTCTCATTCAGTACATGGATGACTTATTAGTTGCCGCTGATTCAGAGGAGATTTGCAAAAACGTGACCGTTGCACTGTTGCGTCATTTGTTTGATCTGAATCACAAGGTTTCTCCTTCTAAATTACAATATGTCTGTCGCGAGGTGACTTATTTGGGTCATCTCTTGTCAAAGGAGGGACGGCGATTGACCCCCGAACGAATTCAGGCAATTGCACAAATGTCAGTGCCATCCACACAAAGAGAGGTACGTGCCTTTTTGGGCATTACTTCTTATTGTAGACAGTGGATTCCGAGTTTCTCTTTATTGGCTAAACCGCTGTTGGCGCTAACTTTAAAAGATGCGCCTCAGCCTCTTCCGTGGACTGACGAATGTCAGAAGAGTTTTACTGATTTGCGTATTGCTTTGTGTTCTGCTCCTGTATTGGGTACTCCTGATTACAGTAAGCCCTTTACGCTCTATGTCCACGAAAGAGAGGGTTGTGCATTGTCAGTCTTAACGCAGCGTTTTGGAGATCAACAGCGACCATGCGCATATTTCTCAGCTACGTTAGATCCAGTAGCTAAAGCATTGCCTAGTTGTCTTAAGGCGACAGCGGCAGCAGCAATTTCTATTCGACAGTCTGCTGGAGTAGTGCTAGATAATACTCTCATTGTTATGGTGCCACATGCAGTGGATACTTTACTAAATAGGACAAAAACGCAGCATCTTACGAGTGCTCGGTTGTCCGGATATGAGCTGACGCTTTTGGCTAGTCACATACACATCAAACGATGTAATACCCTGAATCCAGCTACTTTGTTGCCTCTTCCAGAAGAGAGAGATGTCTCTGAACAGCATGATTGTTTTCTCTGTACAGAAGAAGAGACTAAGGGTAGAATTGACCTAAAAGACACGCCATTAGTGAATCCAGATGGAACACTATGGGTAGATGGTTCTTGTTTCAAGCTCCCGAATGGAGATACAGTTTCAGCCTACGCTATTACTACTTTGCATACGATTGTGGAGACAGCACGCATTAGACATAATTCAGCTCAGGCAGCTGAATTGATAGCCTTAACTAGAGCGTGTGTGTTATCCAAAGGAAAAAGAGTAAACGTGTACACTGATAGCCAATACGCTTTTGGTGTAGCGTTTAACTTTGGGCGTTTATGGAAGGAAAGAGGATTCTTTACTTCCCATGGTACTAAGATACAACATGGTCCATTAGTGACTGAACTTCTTGAGTCACTTACAATGCCTACTCAGATAGCGATCGTGAAGTGTAGTGCACACAAAAAGATTGTGGACGATGTTGGTCGAGGAAATGCATTTGCAGATGAGGTAGCGAAAAAGACAGCCAGAGACAACACAAGTCGAATGTATGTTGCAAGTCCCGCAAACTGCGTAAGAGAAAAGGGAATGTGTGAAGATACAGTAGAGAGTGTGAAATCAATTCAAGGAGAGGCTACGGAGAATGAGTTGAGAAAGTGGAAGGAAAGTACAGGAATGTTAGATGAGATGGGATGTTGGGTTGAATTATCAGAACATCAACGTTGGCTGTTACCAGATGCTTATGTACTACCTGTAGTTACTATGGCACATGGTCCAGCTCACCTAAGTGCAAAAGGAATATGTAGACTTCTGGCTCCAGTGTGGCAAAATGAGGGGATCCCAAAGTGTGCAAATAATGTGGTAAAACATTGTATTGTTTGCTTGATGTACAATCCGGGAAAGGGAACCCCAACTCCAGCAGGTCATTTTGCTCCTCCAACATATCCATTTGAGGTGTTGCAGATCGATTATATTCACATGGAACGATGCAACAACCTCAAATATGTTCTGGTGGTAGTATGTGCTTTTTCTAGATGGGTAGAAGCCTACCCTCTGAAGGACAATACTGCTTTATCAACTGCCAAAATACTTTTGAAAGAATTCTTCCCTAGGTTTGGTTTGCCGCGCATTGTCTGGAGTGACAATGGGAGCGAATTTGTGGGTCAAGTCATGCAAAAAGTTTGTGCAGGTCTTGGCATAAAACAGAAGTTCCACGCGGCGAATCACCCACAGTCGGCTGGTTTAGTAGAATGCTACAATGGAACCTTGAAGCTTAAAATTGCTAAGGTGCAAGCTAGCACAGGACTTAATTGGCCTGATGCTTTACCATTGGCTCTTCTGTCCACCAGAACAGCAGTACACTCTCGTTTGGGGCTTAGCCCTTACGAAGTGATATTTGGTCGCCCAGCTAATGTATGGGGAGTTCCTCGCCCTAAGAAATACTCAGACTTGCCATACCCGATGTTGATTGACTACTTGCATGACCTTACAACTAAATTGCGTGTTCTTCATCAACAGGTTCAGAGTGCTCTACCAGAAGCTTCCACAGACCCAGGTCATTCCATCCGACCAGGTGACTGGGTCTGCACGAAAAATTTCCAACGACAGAGAAATTTGGAGCCCAGATGGAGAGAGCCACGCCTGGTTCTTTTGACCACAAGAACAGCAGTTAAAGTCGAAGGAAAGAAAAACTGGGTGCATGCCGTGCACTGCAAGAAAGTGCCTTTGCCCTTGCCTTTCGATCAGTGGGTCCGTAGAGGCATCAGTGACTCTGAAAGTGAGAAAGTTCCGCAATTTGTACCATTCACTGATGCGCGTCTAATTGGAACACTTTCTGAGAAAGAGGACGACGACATCCTTCAAGAAGCAATACCATCGCATCGTCGCTTGAACACGACAAATCCAGGAACATTGTTTCAAAACCAGACTGCCTCTGGACAGGAACGCTATAATTTGAGACCAAGACCAAAGAACCTGTAAATTTCTCTCCTATGTAGTACTCTATCCCGGTTGCAGGGTCACGGTAGGAGTCTTAGTTACGACCTGAGTAAGTGGCAATAGGCCTGCAGGACCTCACAGTGTCATAGGACGGTAGATAATCGTGACTACAGTGATTGAGGAAGATTGCCGTGAGCATCCACTTAGAAAGATGGAGGCTACATTAGATAAAAGAGAAAGTAAAAATGTAAAGAATAATTGTAAAGAAATATATAGTCGTTGTAGTATTACTCTATGCGTCATTATATTGTCGTGTATTCTTTTGGCATCTGTAAACTGGATCATTATTACTCTGCAGCAAAAAGTTGTCTCTTCTCCTACCTCTACATCTTCTTCTACTATCTCTCCGCACCTATTTCACACTCTTCCCCAGCATGAACTCATCAGAAGAACTGAATACTTTAACAATTCTTTCGTCCAGTTGTTACATCAACATCAGTTAGTGATCAATACAACTGACTGTTGGGTGTGTGGACTCATACCACATACGGTAGAAAAAGGAATGCCATATTTAGTTCTTCCATTCTCCTATGAAGGTTCCGCTTGGGCTTATTTTGTCATTTTCAATAATGCATATCAAAGTAAAATTAAACAACCTGTCAGTTCACATAGTGTTGGTTCAGATTTCAGTCATAGTTTATTGATAAAGGGAATGATAGCTATGGCTAAAATCATGGAAAAAAGTGAAGCTTCCATAGATGAAAGAAAAGCATATACCAATTGGAACATAACTAATTACATTTCCAGCCTCAATGATAAGGTTGAGCAAGGAAAATCTCCTCCGATACGGGTCATACCCCAACAAGGAAATTTCTGTCTGCAAATAAATGGTAGAACTCCAAACACCGGACAAAGAGAAAGTTTATGTTCCCATACATATGTTTATTCAGCCCTGAATTCACTGCCGTTAGTACCATCTCAAGGTACATACTTCGTTTGCCACGATAGGGCTTATACATGGTTGCCAGCTGATTTCTCTGGTACTTGTTATATAGCCTTTCTTCTTCCCCCTACATACACCGCTCCTGCGAACCATCATAAAAATAGATATGGCAGAGGGATTGTAGATTCGAAAGACACAGCAGGACAAGAGGGAGGAGATTTCCTCAAAGGATTTCTTCCCTTCTGGGGTCCAATGGCCAACAGCAGAAATATAAGGCAATTGGTTTGTGTCGTAGAAACCACCATAGACATCACTGTAGGAGCTTTAAGTAACATTACAGCTGAACTACAGGCTGATCGTCTTATGACCTTGCAGAACCGTGTTGCCTTAGACTTTGTTCTTGCGGACCGTGGTGGAGTATGCAAATTGATCGGATCAAGTTGCTGTATTTTCATACCTAATGACGCTCCGACAGTATACCAAGCTATCTCTAAGTTACACATAATCTCCGAGTCGATTCATCAGGACGAAGGAGATTGGTCCTTTTCAGAGTGGTTTTGGGAATTACTGTCCAAATGGGGTTGGAAGGTATTGACATTCTTTGGAGTAATTTTAGCTTTTATATTCTCTTGTTGTCTTTGTATGCACTGCGGTCCTGCCATCTGCAACCTATGTGCTACTGCATGTATTCCCAAACCCAAGTCACAAAGAGCAGAGAATATCAAAATGATGGTACAGCAACAGCTTGATGACCTCATGGCCATAGACATCGACTCAGATTAACATGAGTTTGTGTATCTTGCCTGAGTTCTGGCAAAAGGAGGGTCTGAGGAAATTCGATTTTTAATACGATCGTATCGACCCGCCATTTTGTGGCCCGCCGCCATTTTATGTTGCCTTCACTCAGGCAGCACAGCGAACGAAGTCCATTCTGCCTTTTCTGCTTATTCTGCAACATGGTGTTCAAAACAGCCTTCTGCCTCTATCTTTACAAGGCTGGTATTAAGGTCTGACCGAGTACACTAATCCCTGTCTGGTTTTCTAATCCTTGTTTCAACTATCTGTAGGCTCACACTATTCTCCGCCGATCTTATCTTATCGTCTGGCCTTCGCTGTCCTTTGCTAGTATTCTCTCATTTCACAACTGTCCTCCAAACGCACACAAACTTATCACACCACATGCAACTTCGTTGTGGATCGGTTAATGAATTAGTTCAAGGGAGGGGTGACAAACACAGCTGGAGGGGAGGCAACCTTAAGTCACTTGATACTTTGTTTTCCAATTCCTTCTATTGGTGCTGTCTTGTTTTCCGACATTTCTATTGGCTCTGTTCTATCTTTACATTATTCTTACTGGCTCCTTTCTATGTGTTCTGGGAGTGTATGTAGTTAATAAATGGTTTTTATACGGTATATAAGATTGTGCGCCACAAAGTAAAGTGGCAGTCTCCTGAGAACATACCTTGTGTACTTCTTGGACAACTGTACTAGCTGCAGCTAATAAAATCTGATCTTTTACGCCTGACAGAGTGTCCCGTGTCTCTGTTAGTTGAGGCAGGTGAATCCAAGGAGATTTCAGGCGTACCCTGCGCCGCCAGGCCCATAAGGTTCTGGTTCTTCAATACCTGCACATTGGCTAACAGGTAAAGTGGATTGTACATATGAAACATATGTAATTGTACATCTGTGTGTGACTTAGCTGTCCAGGACTAATTACACATATGTTTTGGAATATACCTATACCTAGCAGTGCCTATGTACCTCAGAGTAGCTTTACATAGTTCTCATCATATAAACAGCCTCAACACATCATTGGGTGTAGATTGTCACAATATGTTGCACAACCATGATGGCCCAACATACGGTTACACCAAGAATTGGGGGAGTAAGTGACTGACATAGATAAATAAGCCCTTCCATTGATTACAAGTGTCCAAAATGGTAGGCACCTGACCGACTGTAGTGGACAGTTGGATTTGACCTAACTCCGCCGGCAGAAGTCATCATAGCAGTATCCTGTCGCCACCACCATGCAACTTGTCATTGGTTAACATTGCTGCCTTTGGCAGACTGGGAACAATAGGCAGGACCGCCGGTGGTGACGATCCTGTACATGACGGCCGTGACCACCATTTTCTGAAGTTTTGCTCACTTGACTTCTGACACTGTTGACAGCAAGACCTTCACGATATGAGCTGCTGTGTATTGCCTCTGGGAGCCATCCTGCCACGTCCCGCAGGTGATAGAGACCCTGCCTTCACTCTGGAAGAGCTGGAAAAGATAGTGGATGAGGTCCTGGACAGCGATATAGGGCACCAGAGGAGCAGGTAAGTCAAATGCCCCAGCCATGTGTGATAGGTGTTGTGTGTGATGTTTATTCGGGCATGTGAGTTGGTGATGGTGTATATGCATGCAGATGGCATATTGTGAAGGCATGTGAGCAGAGAGGATGTGTATGTGTGCCTACTTGCAGTGACACATGTGTAGGGACCACTCCCATTGCTATGGTGCATGTGTACATGACTTTCCCCTTTTGTCTGTGTAATCCATGCAGGTGAACGCCCATCAGGAGATGGGGATCTGGCGTACCATTGCCAAGCAAGTGCGGACCATGGGGGTGTACTGCCGGCGGAGCACCCATTGTCGAAATCGGTGGGAGGACCTGAGACACTGGGTCTGGAAGCCCGCTGAGGCCCAACTGGGGATGTCTTTCTAATGCAGGAGGGGTGCCCGTCGGATCCTGACCCTTCTAATGGCCCGCATTTTGGCAGTGGCCTACCCTCAGGTGGATAGGCATTTGAGGGCAGCACAACAGCCACAAGGGGGTAAGTACTGACTGTATCCTTGGACTTGGTTCTGGTTGTATGGTGTTTGTAGTCACACTGTAGCAACTGCGACAATGTTGTAGGTGCTACATGCATGTAGACTAGTGAAAATATATAGTGCCCACATATTTTGACTATTAGATGTAGATCTGGCATCATGCTTTGCTATGTGTACGTATAGATCACCCGTGTCAAGACATATCTCTTACTGCATATGGAGATGTTCAAATGACAATGCCACATGTGTGACTCTACCTAGCCATTTATATGGACGTAAGCTGCTGTTTCATCCTACCCATAGAGTATTTCCAGGGCCATCCTTCAGTATATGTGCTTTAGTAGCTCTAAGGTGTCTGTTTTGTACAGGGGATATGTAACTTTTGTCCTGATACAGGTATTGACTCAATGTGAGGCAAGCATCTCAATAACGCCAGCCAGTGTAGGACTGTACAAATGGGTTTGTAGATCTATTCCCATTGTCCCTTCATATTCATACTATGTGGTATGTAAAGGTTGTAAGGGCAGGCTATTCTACTTTGAGTGTCTGATTTTGTCTATTTGCCCTGGGCAGACCTACCTTTTCACAATATTCAATGTCCATGCTATGTGTTCCAATGCCCTACCAATAGCAGTGAAACATATGTTATCAGCTGCCTACATCATGTCTCAATGGTTACTTGAGGACACATGTAATAGAGTGAGACAATCATTGCTACCCTGAGCTTAGCTTATGTGGGCAGTTGGGACAGGAATTTGTATTGATTGACTTGTTATTTCAAGATGTAATGGTTTAGCTGTACTACTATTTTGAATACAGGTGTTAGTGTGGGATATGTTGTCAGTACAATAGCAGTTGTGTAGTTCCAGGTGTACATCATGTGTACATGTCTTTTCAATGGGATATGTCTGTTGTCTGGACTTAGGTGCAGCTAATCACATCAGGAAAGGTGTGAGTGATGTTGGTTTACTCATGAAGTCATGTTGTGGAACTGTAACTGCATGCCAGGTGTAATGTTAGTTGCCCTATGATGTATTTCGTGGCCAGCTAATATTTAGATGTTCTTACACTGCATTCAGTGATTGTCAGTGGATGTCTCAGTGTGCTATGTAGCCCACTGTAGCTGCACATGCATGTATGAAGTGATGTGGTGTGTCTGCAGATGTTCCTCTGGGATTTGCTACATGTAGTGGCATGGCTGTTCTGCAGACATGTATTATACACATCAGATGTCACCTGTATGGGAGTGCCTTATGCCGTGGCTACATAAGTGGTTGTATCCATTATGGCATATATGTACAGAGTTTCAGCCAGGCATGTGATTTGAATGGTAGGTGCTGTGTGGTCTGTGAATAGAGTTATCTTAACTATCATGGGACATTTCTTATGGACATGAACTGGTCAGGTGCAGAATCAGAACATGCATAATATGTTGTGATCAGTCAACTGCTTTTCCTAAAGGTGATAGGAGTATGGAGAGTTATGATCAGGATTAGGACTGATTTTCAGCTTCAGCCAAGGCATGATGAGCATGCTACCATAGCTTTACAGGTGATTTCTTGGAATGCTCCAGTCGTGCTACCTTAATTGGATTATGATGTGGGTGAGAGGGATGATATAAAAGGCTGGTTAGAATTAACATGTTGTGACATGATGTAGGTTATGTGGGTTACTATATGAAATAGCCTTGCCAAGAGATGTATACGTACAGTTGTCCATGTTGTAATGTGTGTGTATATGAAGAATGTGATGATCCTCTCTCTCCCTTTCCATCTTTCCCTCCCTATCTCTCTATTTGTGTGCATCAGCATCGGCAGGCGAAGGAGATGGGCACAGACGAGTGGGGATGCTGCTGGCCACGGGATCCGGAGTGCTGATACCACCAGCAGCAAGGGACCCAGTGGCCCGGAGGGCGAGGGCAGTGCCACCGGGGAGACAGGATTCATGTCATCATCTTCGGAATCTTCTTCCAGTGGACACTCCCTGGTGATGGTGGACCCTTCTGGGACCTCCTCAGCACTGTCTTTGTCCGCCACCCTCTTTAATACCACCACCCTCCCTACAGCATCCCACCCAGTTGTCTGTGCCAACTCACCCAGGAGGGTGGGAGTCTCCTTTGCTGCAGACACATCTGTACATGCCCCTGTCAGTCCTGCTGCCCTCAGTGAGGAGGCTATTGACCTACTGAGGTCGATCTCTGTGGGACAGTCGGCCATCGTGAATGCCATCCAGGGGCAGGCAACTCAAGTCCATCAGAGCAATGTGTTTCTGGAGGGCATTCGCAGTGCACTGGCTAGCCTACAGAGATCCTTTCAGGCTCTGGCTTCCACACTGATGACAGCCAGTCACCTTTTGTCTTCCGTCCCCCCTCCACATTACTCTTCCCAATCTCAAACCCCTCTTCCCCATCCCAACCAAAGCACACAGACAGACAATCATGCATCTATCTCAACATCTAAGGGTACCACTGACAAACACAAGCACCACAAGACCCGCCACCGGCATGCACACAAACAACACCCACCTGCAGACACACCAACACTCACTACCTGCATTGACTCCCCGACCACCCCACCATCACAGACACTAATCCAGACACACCTGCAAACACCACATCAACATTCACTGATACAGCCACAACTCCTATTCTACCCAGAGTCACCACAATAACAGACCTGCAGACATCCACTCCAGTAACCACAACCACAGACATGCCTACATGCAGCAAATCCACCATACCTGCAGTCCCCACCCAAAAGACAGTCACCCATCCACCATAGCATTTCACAGCACATCCACTCCCCTCCTCTCAAGACACATAAACGCCCACACTCACCCACCCAACAGACACCCAGCACACACAAGCATACCTCACATACACATGCACCCAAGACACCCAAGACATTCATCAAGACACCTCTTACAACCACTCCCTCTCTCTCCACTCCCACACCCTTTGGTCCCTGTGTGTCAAAGAAAGAAAGACACATAAACGCCCACACTCACCCACCCAACAGAGACCCATCACACACAAGCATACCTCACATAGAAGACATTCACCAAGACACCTCTTACAACCACTCCCTCTCTCTCCACTCCCAAACCCTTTGGTCCCCGTGTGTCAAAGAAATATTTCCTCTCAAAGTTGTCTCTTTTCCCTACTCCTCTCCCACCCTGTGTGACCCCCAAAAGATCTGTGTCCCTCCCCAAGTCCAGCCGTGCCACCTTCCCTGGCCCCCGTGCAGTTAGCATGCCCCTCCCCCTGCAAGGAAGTCAATCCCTCCTAAGAGTTCCCAGCCCTCCCCTAAGCCTTGACCTAAGCCCCCCTCCCAAGCCCAAGCCAAAAGATCCACCTCCTAAACCCAACCTCCCCCAACACTCCCTATTCCCTGAGGTGCCTGCCTGCCCCCTTGATGCCCCTACCTGTGGAGGTTATATGGCATTGAGGAGTCAAGTAGGGGCACTTGGATGTGCCATATGTGCATGATGCAAATATGTGTTTGGACTGGCCTATGGCCTTCTTATTATGTACATAGCTCTGTAAATCTATTTATTTATTTATTTATTGTCATACCAGTTGTTGGTTCCAAGGTTACGTTTTTGACCAGCCTTTCATTCCTATGGCTGTTTTGATCTTGGCTACTTAGGTGGTCATTACAACCCTGGCGGACCGTGTTAAAGCGGCGGTAAGACCGCCAACAGGCCGGCGGTAAAAAAAATGGAATTACGACCGTGGCGGAAACAGCCAACAAAGACAGCCACTTTAACACTTCGACCGCCACGGCGGTACAAACAAACAGCGCGACGGTCACCGCCAACAGACAGGCGGGAGACAATGTACCGCCCACACTATTATGACAGGCCAATCCGCCACCTTTTCCGGGGCGGATTCACCGCGGATAAAAACACGGCGGAAACAGGAATTTCGAAGGGAAAACGCTCACCTCATCACACTCCACGAGGAACAAAGACACCATGGAACAGGAACTCCAAATCCTACCTGCAATAGTCTTCCTGCTCCTGTACCAGGAGCACGAACGCTGGCGGCGAAGACCACGGTGAGTACTGAACCTACGACACAGGGGAGGGGGGAGGCAAAAAACAGGGACACGCAACCCCCCCACCCCCACCCTCACCCACTACAACACACACACTAATACATATCTATACATTATAGTTACACCCACCACCCACCCGGAAGAATGCAAAGACAAAAGGAAATGAGTGTAACCATTGTAATATATTAAAATCCAGTAACAAAAATATACATATTTACACTATTAACAAAATATACAAAGAATAGTAGTCCAGGTATTGCACCATTTATAGTCCGTGGACCACTGGGCCCAAAATGCATGGGCGAGGCCCACACTCGATACCAGATCAAAACAGAGAGAACACTGCAGGGGCATCAGATAGAAAAACAATAGGCACCTCAGGGGGAAGGGAAGGTGGGGCACCTCAGCCGGATGAGTGCACAACGCCAGATCCACGATGGGGCTCAATGCCCACTGTTCAATCCTGGGGAGTGCAAAGCCACAGTCTCTCAAGTCTCTACAGTTGGTGGTTTGCCCACTGTTCAATCCTGGGGAGTGCAAAGCCACAGTCTCTCAAGTGGATAACAGTCTCCACTGGTTCTGGAGGGGGCATGGTGCCCAGAGTGCTTCATCCTGTGAAGGACAGAGGTAGTGGATGCATGTCTCCACTGGTTCTGGAGGGGGGCTGGTGCCCAGAGTGCTTCATCCTGTGAAGGACAGAGGTAGTGGATGCATGTCTCCACTGGTTCTGGAGGAGGACTGGTGCCCAGAGTGCATCACTCACCCTGTGACGGTCCCAGTTGCATCAGTGCCCCTGCCGCTCATGGTCTAGCAGTGCTTGAGTTGGTGGTGCCCTGTTCAGCGGTGCTTGAGTTGGCGGTGCCCTGTTCAGCGGTGCCTGATTTGGCGGTGCCCTGTTCAGCGGTGCTTGAGTTGGCGGTGCCGTGTTCAGCAGTGCTTGAGTTGGCGGTGCCCTGTTCAGCGGTGCTTGATTTGGCGGTGCCCTGTTCAGCGGTGCTAGAGTTAGTGGTCCTTCATGGCCCAGCGGGTCTTGTGCTGGCGGTCCTTCATGGCCCAGCTGGGATGGGGCTGGCGGTCCTTCATGGCCCAGCTGGGCTGGGGCTGGCGGGGCCCTCCTGGGCAGCTGGGCTGGGGCTGGTGGGGCCCTCCTGGGCAGCTGGGCTGGGGCTGGCGGGGCCCTCATGGGCAGCTGGGATGGGGCTGGCGGGGCCCTCCTGAGCAGCTGGGATGGGGCTGGCGGGGCCATCCTGGGCAGCGTGGATGATGGTGGTCTTCTCCACCGTGCTGCTCTTCCCAGACTTGCCGGGTTTCTTGTGGCCCCTCCCCACCTTGGGAGGTGTCACAGCTGAGTCCACACTCCCACCGGGACCCCTGGGAGCGGCTTGGGTGGCTGGAGTCTTCTCCCTCTCCCGCCGGGCACAGGCCAACCGCTGATGCTTCACAGGGGGGGACTGGCTGTGGCTCCGTGCCACACTGGCTGTCCTGGTGGCTGGTGCACTCCACATACCTGTGACTACAGGCACCACTGGTCCCGAAGATGTTGTGGCTGAGGTGCTACTTCAGGACCTATGAGATGGACGGGGTGGGGGAGGTGTGGGAAAAAGGTCAAGGCTGGATAGGAAAAGTTTTTTGGACACACTGGGACGGGTACCTGGAGGGGGTTTGGGAGTGGAGGAAGAGGTGGTGGTTGTAGGAGGTGTACGTTTGGTGACTTTGGGTGAAGGTGCATGCGCTGGAGGCTGTTGTGAGGTGGATAGCTGTTGGGTGGGTGTGTGCTTGCGTTTGTGTATCTGGGGAGGGGGCGTCACAGACACACTGAAAGAGGACACAGGGGACGTGTGAATGGTTGTGGGGGTGGTGACTGCACGTGAGCGGGGTGTGCTGGTGGGTGTGCTGGTGAGGGACGTAGTGGCTGTAGAGGTAGTGCATGCAGGTGTGTGTGTAGACGAGACTGGGAGGGAGACGACGAGGAGGGGGACACAGTGGAGGCAGTGAATGTTGGTGTGTCTGCATGTGTGTGATGCTTACGTGAGTGCCTGTGGGATGTGTGGTGCTTATGTTTGCCTGAGCTTCCCTTCTGTGGTGAGGTGTGTGCAGGCTGATCTGATGGTGTGCTTGGGATAGGCAGAGGTACAGGGGATTGGGTCTGGGTGGAGGAAGTTGGAGGGGGGAAGCTAGACACAGGGACAATGGCTGCCATCAGTGCTGAGGCCAGAGTTTGAAAGGATTGGTGAAGGGCCGCCTGACCAGAATGAATGCCCTCCAGGAATGCATTAGTTTGTTGCAACTGCCTTTCTACACCCTGGATGGCATTCAAAATGGTAGACTGCCCAACAGTGAGTGACCTGAGGAGGTCAATGGCCTCCTCACTGAAGGCAGCAGGGGTGAATGGGGCAGGGCCTGAGGTGCCTGGGGCGAAGGTGATGCCCACCCTCCTGGGTGAGCGTGCACAGGGCGAAGGCTGTGGGGCTGCTGGGAGGGCGGTGCTGGTGGGGGGGGGTGGCGGCTGTACCTGTAGATGTGAGGGGCACATATGTTGCTGCCACCACAATGGAGCTCCCATCAGAGGACAAGTCCGTGTCGCTGGTGTCAGCTCCTGTTCCCGCCGTGGAGCTCCCCTCGCCCTCCGTCCCACTGGTGAATTCTGAGTCCGTAGTGTGGCCCTCCATGGCCATGTGGGATGTAGCTCCCTCATGCTCCGGTGCCACTGCTCCTCCGTCTGATGATGCTAATGCACACAAGAACAGGGAAACCACAAAAAGGGGGGGACGGAATAAAGACATGTTAAGTGCATGGATTACCGCTACCGTTGGCAGACAAGACAGACACAGAAGCGCCCTGCACTACGCCGCGCTCTTGGGCTCTAAAGTGCAATTCCTGGGAAATGGCCTACAAGGCTATGGACGACATCTGGACACATAGAGGACACAGGGGCATGAATAGCTGTACTTGGCACTCTACAGAGGTGGGGTGGGGGCCACAGGGCCATGCCTTACGGAGGGGCCTAGCCTACAAAACTCGCCCTGGCCTAGGGAAACCCACAACCCTCCTCCCCACCCAGACAACTCCACTCTGCGCAAAGTCAGCTGAATGAGAGTGTACTCATCCCCTTGTGTCTGCTGTGATGCCCTCAAGCGCCCATCCAACTCCGGGTAGGCCACCGCCAGTATCCTGCACATCAGGGGGGTCATGGTTCGACGGGCACCCCTCCCACGTTGGGAGGCCATCCCCAGCTGAGCCTCTGCCGTCTTCCTGCTCCAGCGGCGAACGTCCTCCCATCTTTTCCGGCAGTGGGTGCTCCATCTGTGGTACACCCCCAGGGTCTGGACGTCCTTGGTGATGGCATACCAAATATCTTTCTTCTGGTGGGCGCTGACCTACATAAAATGTGCAGGGGAAGAAGAGAAGTCATTACCAACTGCACCGTCAAAGTGATTGTCCCCCATCCCTACCCTTGCCATGTGGCACATGCACCCACCGTCTTTCATGCACGCAGAACTCTGCCCCCTTCCTTCTTACATCTAGCCCTCTCCACACAGGCATAGCCCATACAACATGCTCCCTGTGTACTTACCTGTTTGTCTGGAGGACCGTAGAGTAGTGTGTACTGGAGGAGGACCCCATCAACGAGCTTCTCCAACTCCTTCGATGTGAAGGCAGTGTCCCTTTCCTCAGACGCACGAGCCATTGTCTCTTCCAGACCAAGGTCACAGCAGCACTTGCAGTGTAGGTCCTCTCCTGTCGAAGATCAGGTATCGAGTGATTGAACAGATAGAAAATGGCGGTCACGTCCGCGGCGGTCACGTCCGCGGTGGTGCGTACCATCACCGCCGGCGTACATCGTCATTGGCTCCTTGGACCCATAGGGTCCAATGTTAACCAATGCACCATTGCGCCGAGGTCTTCCACTGCCTACCGCAACGGTGTACAACGCCAGAGCAGTTACCTCACATCCCATTGTCCCACTTTAGAGGTCAGGCAGCCGCCATTTCAGGGGCCCACATGGCCTAATTTCCAACTGCGTCACGCATACCTAGGCCTAGTCTCAACACACATACAGGCCACCTATTGTGTATGATTGGTGTTCTGGGTAAACTGTGTGTACGTACCTCTGAGTTGTTTGACTCTGTGGTCACTGTTGTCCTTCATAGGCACCGTCCGCTGAGGCAGATGATGAGATGGCGTCATCCTCCGGTGTACAGACCCCTGGTGGACCTGTCGACAATGGAGAAGTGACATTTGATAATCACCTACAGGCTTGACTGGGCCACAATCCAGGAACTGTGTACCCAGTTGGAGCCAGACCTGATGTCAGCAATCCGCCATCCCACAGGAATCCCCCCTCATGTGCAGGTGCCATCAGTGCTTCATTTCCCTGCAAGTGAGTCTTTTCAAACAACTGTGGCCATGACATCAGGGATGTCCCAGCCTATGTTTTCCAAAGTATTGTCCAGAGTGTTGTCTGCCCTGCTGAAACACATGCGGAGCTACATAGTTTTCCCTCAGGTGGAGGATTTGCCTACAGTGAAAGGCGACTTCTATGCCCTTGGACATATCCCCAACATCATAGGTGCCATTGATGGGACCCATGTGGCTTTGGTCCCCCCCCACAGGAGTGAACAGGTGTACAGAAACCGGAAGAGTTATCATTACATGAATGTACAGATGGTATGTTTGGCAGACCAGTACATCCCCCCTGGTGAATGCCATGTTCCCTGGCTCAGTGCATGACGCCTACATCCTGCGGAATAGCAGCATCCCTTATGTGATGGGTCAACTCCAGAGGCACCGTGTGTGGCTATTAGGTGAGCCCCTGGAAGCAAGACAGTGGGAATGGTAGTCTTGGGTTATCCCTACAGGTTAGTGTGTGTCTAACAGTTGTCCCTCGCCACTTGCAGGTGACTCTGGTTACCCCAACCTGTCATGGCTACTGACCCCAGTGAGGAATCCCAGGACCAGGGCAGAGGAACGCTACAATGAGGCACATGGGCGAACTAGGAGGGTGATCGAGTGGACGTTCGGCCTCCTGAAGGCCAGGTTCAGGTGCCTGCATATGACAGGTGGATCCCTATTCTACTCACCAAAGAAGGTGTGCCAGATCATCGTGGCCTGCTGTATGCTTCACAACTTGGCTTTGTGACAACAGGTGCCTTTTCTGAAGGAGGATGGTCCAGATGGCGGTGTTGTGGCAGCTGTGGAGCCTGTGGACAGTGATGAGGATGAAGCAGAGGAAGAAGACATGCAGAACAGGGACTCAGTGATCCAGCAATATTTCCAGTGAAACACAGGTGAGAATACATTCCTGCCTACTACATGTAATTTTCAACTACTACCTCTCTACTGTCTGTCGTTTTCACCCAGTGTATGGTCACTGAGTTGTCACTTTCCTTTACGGTTTCACAGATGTGGGTCCCAACGTGTGTCATCTGCTTAGATTCCTCATGGACTAGAGCTGTGTGACATAGGTATGTTGACATTACTTTTTCAAGAACATTTTGTCACTATAATTGCAAATACACAATTTCGAAATCACAGACAGACTCCAGATAATTTTGCGCTTTAGGTGTGTTTATTTAAATGCAAAATATAGGAGGGGGAAGTTAAATGGTGAGGGGTGATGGCGGAGGAGTGTCCATGGCAGAGTCCAGTCTATTAGTCTCACAGGTGCATTGCCCATATGGGCATTGGAAGTGGAGCTGGGGCAGTTTAATTATGGACAGGGTGACAAAGTCAGACAGTGGGATGACAATCAGAGGGGTCTCATTCCTTGGCGGGGCGCTTGGCATCATGCTCTGTCTTGTTCCTGGATCTCAGGGACCGTTTGCGGGGTGGTCCTCCGTCTGCAGGGGGTGGGGTTGGTGTGGTGGTCCTGTGGCGGGGCGTCCTGTCCACTAGCGCTGGCGGAGGTGGTGGGCAGTTCATCGTCCATGCTGGTGTCAGGGGCCCCTTGGAGTGCCACAGTGTCTCTCCTGGTGTTAAGTAGTTCCTTCAGCACCCCTACGATGGTGCCCAGGGCAGAGCTGATGGTTCTGAGTTCCTCCCTGAAGCCCTAATACTGTTCCTCCTGCATGCGCTGGGTCTCCTGAAACTTGGCCAGTACCGTTGCCATTGTCTCCTGGGAGTGGTGGTATGCTCCCATGAAGGAGGAGAGGGCCTCGTGGAGAGTGGGTTCCCTTGGCCTGTCCGCCCCCTGTCGCACGGCACCCCTCCCAGTTCCCCTGTGTTCCTGGGCCTCCGTCTCCTGGACTGTGTGCCCACTGCCACTGCCCCCAGGTCCCTGTTGTTGTTGGGGTGGTGGGTTATCCTGGGTTCCCTGTAGTGGTGGACACACAGCTGATTGACGTGTCCTGGTGGGGACGGAGGTATGGGCCCATTGGGTGGGTGCTGTGCTGGTGTTTCCAGAGGGGAAAGGTCTGTGGTGGCCTGTGCCTGTGTGAGGGGAACCGACTGTCCAGAGGTCCCCGATGGTCCGGGCTGGTCATCTAGATCCAGTTGGACAGAGGTGCTGTCATCACTGTGGGTCTCTTCTGTGGGTGGAGTGGACATGTCTGGACCCTCCTGTCTGGTGACGTTGGGTAGTGGTCCTGCAGGGGTAGAAAGGCATGATTATTGCATCTGTGTGTGTCATGGTGTGCAATGGGTGGGTGACCGTGTACCCCAGTGCTAACATTCCTGTGTGGGACCTTGTGTGATGATTTTTTAGGGGGTTGTGCAGTGGGCATGCTTTAGTGATGGGTGTCCATGCTTGTGTTGGGATGTGTGGTTTGTGATATTGGTACATTTGTGAGGAGTTGGAGTGATAGGGGTGAGGGCAAGGGTGGGGGTATGTGATAGCATGCAGGTAGGGTGGGGGATGTAATAGTTAATATTTGACTTACCAGAGTCCATTCCTACACCAACTCCTGCGAGGCCCTCAGGATGCAGAATCGCCAAGACCTGCTCCTCCCATGTTGTTAGTTGTGGGGGAGGAGGTGGGGGTCTGCCGCCAGTCTGCTGAACCACCAGGTGGTGTCTTGAGACCACAGAACGCACCTTCCCCCGTAGGTCGTTCAGGCTTTTCCTGATCTGATGTCCTCCCGATTTCTTGGGTGTTGTCCCACTGCGTTGACCCTGTCAACTATTATTCGCCATAGCTCCATCTTCCTTGCAATTGAGGTGTGCTGAACTTGTGATCCAAATAGCTGTGGCTCTACCCGGACGATTTCCTCCACCATGACCCTGAGCTCCTCCTCCGAGAACCTGGGGTATCTTTGCCGTGCCATGGGGTAGTGTGGGTGATGTGTGGGCTGGTGTGTGTGGTGATAAGTGTGGTGATATGTAGTGGTGTGTTGTGTGAGGTGAGTGGAAGTTGTGTGGTTGATGGTGGTGTCTCTCTCTGTGCTTTGTTCTCAATTTTTGGTAGTAGGGGTTTGTGGGTGTGTGTTTTATATTGTATTGGGTGTGTGGGAGTGGTGTGTGTATGTGTATCAGGTGTGTGTATTTTGAATTGTCCAATGTGGGAGTGTTTTGTATGTGTGTGTGTATTTTGAGCGCGGCGGTGTGTACAGCCAATGGAATACCGCGTTTGAAAGACCGCCACGTGGATTTGTGTGTCGTGATAGTGTGGGCGTATTTCTGTTGGCGTGATGGTGGAGGTTTTGTTTTCGACAGTTTATCACTGACCTTTGGTGTGGCGGACTTGTGTGGGTGTCTGAATTTTGGCGGATTCCGAAATGTGGGTCATGATGGCTGTGGCGGAATTCCGCAACCGCGGTGGTGTGTTGGCGGTCTTCTGCATGGCGGGAAGCAGCTTTTACCGCCAATGTTGTAATGACCGCCTTAGTTTGTGTGTGAGTATGTTTTGTGTGTGAAGTGGTTGTGCTAGCAGTTGTGTCTGGCCAGCATGTGTGGGTGTGTGCATTGTATTTGCCCCACAGTGATGGGTGTGTATTGTGTG
Organism: Pleurodeles waltl; assembly: GCF_031143425.1. NCBI lineage: Eukaryota > Metazoa > Chordata > Amphibia > Caudata > Salamandridae > Pleurodeles > Pleurodeles waltl. The sequence goes on along the minus strand of NC_090440.1, from coordinate 1,005,077,644 downwards.
ATGGGCATTTATGAGTTTGGGACATGGATTTATGTTGATATTGTGTGTAATGATTGTGTTGACAGGTGTTATTTGGAGTGCTGTGTGCCCTTGTGTGGTTGTACTGTGTGCATGAGTGTGTGTGGTGATTGGTATGTCAGATCTATTGTGATGTGTGTTTGAGGAGTATGACGTACGCTTTGTTGTATGGATGTGTGATTGTGTGTGTTGGTTCTCTGGTGTTGTAACGTAGTGTTGTATATGATTTGTCAAGTGGAGGTATGTATTGTGGATGAATAACTCTGCTTTTGAGGTGTTGCGGTGTAGTTGTGCCATTTGGTAATGTTGTGTGTTGTTGTGTTTCACTGTGCCGGTGCTGTGTATCTACGGGTTGGTGTGTGTTTTGGAACTGTGTGTGTGTTGGCTGCAGTGTGTACTATGTATGTGCATATGTTTATGTGGGTGTGTGTGATTGTGTGTGTCTTAGAGAGTGTATGTGTGACGCCATTGCCACCCGTTCAGGATGTATATGTTGTGTGTACGTAGATACATTGACATTGTGCAACAGTGATAGGTAAGTGTGTATACTTAAGGTTGCTGTCGTCATCTCTGGTTCCAGAGTCACTGGGCGAGCAGGAGCAGCAGGAAGACGTGTGGCTCAGGTTCCAGGGCAGCTCAAGATGGGTATGTGTTCCAGAAAATGAGTGTCTCTTTTTATAGAGTTGGTTCCTGCCAGGGTTTCCATGTTGGTGTGACCGCGGCGGAAAGCTTGCTGGTGTGCAGCCTCGTAATCTGTCTGGCAGGAACAGGGTCTCCGCCAGCCTGGAGGTGGCTACCATCGTCCGTGGTGGCCTGCCCGCACTGGCAATGCCAGAGGTGGATTGGCTGTATTCTGTTGGGAAGACCGCCATGGTCACAATTTGGCGGTCTTCTCTACCAGCATGTTAGCGGTACAACCGCCACCGCCAACATGCTGTTCATGAGACCGCCGAACTCGTAATGACCCCCATAGTTGATAAACATCATAACAAATAAAATAAACATAATGAAATCATTTTAAATTTAAATATTGACACCAACGATTAAACAGTGTTAACACCTCTACAATCACCAATAACTAACACCACACACAACACAATACCATATGATGCAACATCTAATGATCAACAATATACCGTGAACCAAATTTTATATGACTTGTCATTAGATTTAGGAATTAGGTGCATTGTTGAAAATGAAATTCTAACTAATTTTCTCTTACCAAATCAGAAAAACTATAATATCATGCATAATTTAACTACAGAACAACTAACCTTTGTTTATCATCATTTACATTGGATCAAAACTAAAGAAACACCATGCTATATATTCTGTACTGGTGGGGCAGGAGTTGGAAAAAGCTTTCTTCGTACAGCACTTTACAAAACATTATTACGTTATTACAATGCTAAAAGAGGTCAAAATCCATGCAACATGTATAGATTGCTTACAGCACCAACAGTTAAAGCAGCACATAATATTAATGGGAAAACACTACATAGCATATTCAAAATAGCAGTGTCACAAACATTTACTTATGAACACAGGACTACTCTTCAAGGTCAACAAATGCATCTTAAAGTACCAATAAATGATGACATTTCTATGGTTGGTACAAATATGTTCACATTTATACATAACAGATTACAAGAAATAAAAGCATCCAATCAACCATTTCAAGGCATCCCCATTTTAGAAAAAGGAGACTTTTATCAATTAAAAGAAGTTCTTGACGCATACATATTTGAAAATTCAAAACATTCATATGGACCAATAAGTACTAACTTATGAGTAACACATTTTTAAATATATGAACTTACAATAAATCATGAGACAACAAAATGACTTACAATTTGCAGAGTTGCTAAACAGATTAAGAAAAGGAAATCATACAGAAACAGACATTTTACATATCAAACAACACGAATTGCTGAAAGATATTGTCAAAAATATACAATATATCATAGCAACAAACAATGAAGTAAATGGCATAATAATAACGTTTTGATACAACACATACAACAATATCCAGTTTTCACAACAATAGCAAATGATACAGTCAGTTCTGATCTCACAGAAAATATAAATCTAACAATATTAAAACAATTACCAACAGATCCAACAAAACCTATGGGGCTTGCACACACATTACATATAGCTTTAAAACTATGCCATGATCTAACTTGTCATGTTGCTGTTAACAATGTATTAATTAATGGTGCTTCTGGTTTAACAGAATTGGTAGAAATTATAAAAAATACACCATTTATAGTCTGGATAACATTTAATAATGAAAATATTGGCAAAATTACAAGGAAAGAAAACAAAACACATATCACACAGCAATTTCAGCTAATTGGAAACCCATACATGTAATAACAAGGCAATTTTAATACACAAAAAAGTATTACTATTATACGCAAACAATTTCCATTACGTCAAGCATTGGCACGCATAATACATACGAGACAAGGTGAAACAATTGAGCCACTTTATATGCACTTTAACAATAGCACAATACTCACTTGCATTATGTAGCTTTAAGCAAAGCAAAACCAATATCAAACATACGGATTCAAAACTTTGATGAAAAAATAATTGTACATGCCACTACACATATCAGTACCACAAATATCCACATACAGAAATAAATTAAATATTATTGTGCAAAATAAACATTAACTGCAAATGCATTTCACATCTCTAACATCCAATCAAAACATCATGAGCAGAGACATTATTTGCCTAACAGAAATAAACACTATTAGAAAAGCAAAGCACCAAATTATACTTTCAAAATACAACAATATCATCTTATAATATTGGATGAGTTCCACAATGAACAAACAAATCATGGCAGTGCAATATACTGCAAAAAATAATTTTTCCTACTACCTATTTACGGAACACAACAAGGAAATACCATTATGCATTTCACACTGCAAATTTAGGAAAAAAAACCTACTTATTTGTGATACCAATAGAAACACTATTACACTCAATCACTAACATTATTCATTTCTATCCAGATTTTACATATATCATTGTTAGAAATGAAGTCTTTAGTTGGCAGTGGTTTGTACCCTTTCCAAGTAGGGACCCTCACACTAGTCAGGGCAATGGAGTCACACAGCTGAGATAACCCCTGCTCACTCCCTGGGTAACTTGGCACGAGCAGTCTGGCTTATCTCAGAAGCAATGTGCAATGTATTTGTACACACGCACAGTAATCGAGTGCAAATTCCACAAAAGTACTCCACACCGGTTTAGGAAAATAGCCAATATTTATCTGAGTAAAACATGACCAAAACAACCAAAATCTAACATGCACAAGAAAAGATATCACTTTAAAAAAATTAAAGATAATTTAGTTCCTTGATATCAATGAAGCGCTTGACTGAGGCAAAGTACATGAGATGCATCAAAAACAAAGTTGATGCAGGCATCAGGGGAGGTGATGCATCCAAAGAGCCAGCGGTGCATTGGTTCCTTAATGTTGCAGGGGAAGTGATGTGTCGGTTCCTTAATGCTAGGTAGGGGAGGTGATGCATCAGTTCCTTACTGCCACATGGAAGGTGATGAATCATTTGTAGTATGAACCATCGGTTCCTCACTGCTGTGAGATGTCAATTAAGAAAATTGCAACCAGGAACGATGTACTGATGATGCATCGAAAGTGAAGATGTGATGCATTGCTCTCACAGCGATGAAGCAGGCGCTGCGTCGGAGTCAGGGCATTGTGTCACAGACAAACTTCAGTGTTGCCGTGCTCGAAACGCATGCTCCTGTTCAGGCAGCAGCAATGAATTGATTCCTTACAGCACTGCGTTGGTTCAGAATGACACAGTGAGTTGATGCATAGACTTTCTTCTCGTAGCAAAAACCTCCTTTAAGGGGCCAGACTGGATTTGGCACTACATGGCAGGACAGGGCCCTCAGCAAGGTGCTGGCAGATGAAGTTGTTCATGTCCCTGAGACTTCTTAACAGAAGGCAAGCTTAACTCAATCTCTTGGAAAACCTTGGAAAGCAGGATGTAGAAAGCAAAGTCACGTCCTTTTACTCCCAGGACACAAGCAGCAAAAGCAGCAAGCAGAAGGCCAGCACAACACAGCAACAGGTAGAGTGGCAGTCCCTCCTACAGCATCCAGCTCATCTTCCTTGCAGAATGTCCTCACTCCAGAAGTGTTCTATGTGGGGTCAGGTGTCCAGTACTTATACCTATTGCTGTCTTTGATTGTCTTTCAATTAGGCCAACATCAAAGAGAAGTCTTTGTAATGCACAAGACCGTGCCTTTTTCTGCCCTGGCCCCAGACACACTTCAGTGTTGGAGACTACTTTGTGTACAGGCGCAGCCATATTAAGGTGCAAGTGCCAGCTCTTCCCACCACTCTAGCTCATGAAGACACATCAGCCTGGTGATGGGCTATCAGGATATGTAGGGCACACCTCAGCTCCCTTTGTGTGACTGTCTAGAGTGAATACACAAGCAGCGCAACTGTCATCCTTACCCACTCCAGGCTTGTATTTCACAGATAGGTAGAAGCACAGTACGGTTGAGAAATAAAATGCCCACTTTCTAAAAGTGGCATTTTGAAACCTACAATTCAAAAAACAACTTCACAAAAGAAGTATTTTTAAATTGTGAGTTCAGAGACCCCAAACCATATCCCCATATGCTCCCAATGGGAAATTACATTTAAAAGATATATCAAGACAATTCCTATGTTACCTTATGGGAGAGTCAGGCCTTGCAATAGTGGAAACCACATTTAGCAGTATTTACTATCAGGACATGTAAAACACACCAGTACACGTCCTACCCTTAGATACACTGCACCCTACCCATGGGACTGCATTGGGCCCACCTTAGGGATGACTTACATGTAGTAAAAGGAAAGGTTTGGGCCTGGCAAGTGGGTGCACTTGCCAGGTCTAAATGGTAGTTTAAAAACTACATAAACTGCATTGGCAGATCTGAGAAAAAATTTCAGGGCTATTCATGTGGGTGGCACAATCAGTGCAGCAGGCCCACTAATAGAATTTGATTTATAGGTTCTGAGTACCCACCGTGCACTGTACTAGGAATTTACTAGTAAATGTAATATGCCAAACATGGGTAAACCAATCTCCAATACATTTTAGACAGAGAGCAAATGCACTCTAGCATTTGTTAGCAGTGGTGCCCAGAGTCATAAAGCCAACAAAAGCAGGTCAGAAAAATATAAGGAATATGGCAGAACATTTGGTGGTAACCCTGCAAAAAGGGCCTGGTCCAACAAACATCCTGGGTGATTTTAACATAGATGTAAAAAAAATGCCAACAAAGTAACTTACTACAAAACTTTTTGCACACACACTTTAGATGCACCCAAATAATCAATGCTTACACCACAAACTTTGAAGCAATATTCGATCACAAACACACTAGTGAACAAACTAAAAACTATGGAACTTTAGAATCCTATTATAGTGACCACAAAGCTTTATGGATAGCTTTTAAAACAAAGAAATATGTACTTATTAACACTGTCTTCCTTATTTCAGATGTTGTTAATTCAAGACATAAATGGAAAACCAACAGAAGACAACAAGCCATATCAAAAGGCAATAAAAGCAAATATTATCAAATGTGCAAACAAAACATACTACAAAACAACAAAACAAAAAGACAAAGTTATATAGCATCTGGTTTTGGCAGGTACAAGTGGAAGCATCAAAGCAACTTGCTATAACGAAGACTATTACAATTTAACAAAGGAAGAAAATGGAAGTCTTATTCACAATTTCCTGGTGAAAAACAAAGCTGTATTAATTACAAAACGAAAGTTATGAGACTACTGCCAATATGAATTCTGAATTCAATTATAAAAGAAGCAAAGTTTTTGCTTCAACCACACCTCCACCAACATAGCCAATTAAAGCAATAAAAGGAGCAGAACTAAAAACACTAACAACAGTTTGTGGAATAGTCACAGAAGTAAGGAAAGTACCAAAATCAAAACCAATCTATACCACTACAACACAGTCCACAACACTATTCCAATAACAACACAACAATGTACAACCATGATTCGCCACCCCACTCTAATCCGACCCATTCTAATATTTTGCACTATAATCTACAACACTACAACCTAAACTTCAACAATATCAACAGCTACAATATGGCCACCTCAAATCCAACACAAAAATACTCAAAACAATATGAAAGTTCTTATCCCACTCCAATCTGTATCGCACACAGCAAACCCAATCTAATGTACTCCAATCCATAATAGTATGCCACACTATACACAGAACTACCCAAAACAACTCACACCAAACAATCCACCCCGATTCATCCTAATTCAAACAACACCAAACAAACTCTTCTGATCTTCTACCATATAACACAACCCACTAAAAACTAATAGACCCCACTCTACTATAATTTACACCAACCAACTCCAATATACACCACTACATTAAACACACATCCACTCTACACCACTCCACTCTAATCTATGCCACTATTTTCACACACTTTCACTAAAGTAACTAAACATCTACTAATTCCTCCTTTTCTTCAAAACTAACAAATGACATTATGGTAAAAAATTCTAAATTTAACATTTACAATTTTATATTTTGTAGGAAAAGAAGATGAATAAGTATTAATTAGAGGACAGGAAATTGAACTAAAATTAATAACTATAAAGGGCACCACAGACACTGAAAATTACAGTATGGAGAGAAGCTACACAATTTCAACTAAAAATTGTAACGGTCTATAAGTTTAATGAAGAAAACATTTTGAGCACAACTAAACACGGTGTACTTCAGGTATGATCAAACAGAAAGCTTACAAAAATATCATAGATACAATTGCATGAAATAGAAAAGCAGCTAACCAACAGCCCCCCCACAAGATAATTGCAAAGAGAAGAAATTACATATTTAAAATGATCAATATCACTACCCAGTTACGTGCACAGATAGCTGCACTAACCACCCCACATCTCCTCCCAGTTGGAAAGATAACATCTGCAAAAATATACTAGAAATTCCACCCATTGACAACAATACAAATCTATTACCCAAAATGCAATACAGAGAGTGACGTAAGCAACTCTCCAAGTCCAGACAGTATTGATTTGGTAACTACCACTGCCAATAAAAGCCAAAAACTATAATATCTGGGCTACTTCTCTTCACCTATAATATTAAAATGATAACAAATAGCCGCTAATGAGATAGCTAATTCAATCACTTGGGCCATTATTCGTATCACTCTGACCCAAAAACACTGGATTGCAGAGCAGAATAAAAAAAAACAGATGCCCACAACCTTTCAAGAATAAACAAACAACTTTTCTCAGGCAGTGTAATAATAAGCAAAATTAGTAGGCACTATGTAATTTCTTTAACTAAACAAAACAAAAGTGGGTTCTTAGTACCACTTTTAGAGAACTCAATATAGCCTCAACCTACTCATCATCGTCCAGTTCTCCAAAATACATCTCCCACATTGCTCTCAGACTGGCAGACAGTATAGAGAGTTTCACACCACCTTACTGTATACAGTACAAAAGGTTTGATCTATCAGCATGTCTAACAGAAGACAGTTCCTCCAGGAAACCTAAAATATAAAACTTCAATGTACTCTCACAGATTTACACAGTACAAAAAGCATAATATTAATACGTATACTTTTTTTCAGTGTCGTAATGTGAAAGGACCCAGACCTGGTACAAACATTTGAAAAGCTACACATTAACCAACTTAGCATATGCAATAATATATGTATTTCTGCAAAAAACTTTATTTTATTCACAGCAAGTAAAAGCACAGGAAGAAATATTAACTATCCACTTGCATGCAATTGAAAAAAGTACATAAGGGGTAACAACATTAACCGTGCAAATTGAAAAAGATGAAAACTTTCAATCTGTGAACATAATTTTGATGATGAATTAATGGAACATCTACCATCAACATTGGAAATACATTTCTGCAATGGCTGCATCAAGAAGATTGTAAAACAGTCACAGTTTAGAAAATTACAAACATGTAAATGTGTACTAATTGCAAATTTAAATTATGTATGACATATACTATCTTTTTTCATTCAATCTCATTCACCTTAATCTTTCCTATCTGTATACCTTTTTGTTTACATTTAGCCTCTTTTGTTTTTCCCTCACGTTTCCTTTATTTTTGATCAATCTTTCTTTGAACTATTCTTTTTCTATTTGATGACATGCAGTGTCGGATGTTGCTTTTGCTGAAGACCCATCAAGTCAAAAGTGTATTGTTTTAAATAAAAGTACTTTAAAGTATCTTATGAAGGCAAAATAACATTTTAAATAAAACACTAGGAAGAATGCCTTCTCAATTTTGCTTAAGAGTAGTGCTCATTATTACAGTGGCCATAGGAAAGTAGGGAAATTACTAGCTAACTATCTAAAAATCAGGAAACTACATACCAACATCAAGTACTTCCACATTTACCAGTGTGTTCCTTAATTTAATAAAAATGACATATAAGCTAAATTTTGAAATTTTAACAAAATGTTTATACTCCAGATATTAAATCACAGCAATCTCATAATAAATCCTACTTACGAAAAGCGCATTAAACTGTTAATGGTGAACTTCACTTTTGACTTCTAGAAGAAGACATTTCTAATAAAAACAATTCTATGCAATTAACTCACTTTAGAAAGGTGAAGTACTTGGACATGATAGACTTACAGTAGAAATTTTCCTCCATATCCCTAATATATTATCACCAAGATTACTACTATTGTTTAATTTGTAAACCACTTCTGATTTTACTAACGGCACAATATAAAAAGCTACAATTTGTATAATTTAGAAAAGAGAAAAGGCATCCTACCCATTTCAAATATATAGGCCCATTCCTTTTAAGATTATTAGTTATGAAGTTATTGCCAAAATACTTGCCTTTTTATCTAAAGTAATTAGAAAATAACAATCAGGTTTTAAAAAAAGCAAACTGCCTTCAGACAATATGACATTGGGCCTCATTACGAGTTTGGCGGTCAGACTGCCATGTTGGGGGTCTCTCATACCACTGGAATACGAGTCATACAGGCAGGACACCGACCACCAGCCAAAAAAGATAGACCAGCAATGGCTGTAATGTCCGGAAATAGGCGGTCTGATCTCCATCCCCAACAGCACAGTGACCAACCACTGACCATATCACAAGCCTAAAGACGCGGTGGTGGGAACCAATGGCGTCAGCCAATGGTGGTCTGAACCACAGCAGTTCGCGGTCATCAAAGTAATACACAACGGCACATCGGATGGATTTGAAAACAACACAGCTGACACACATTGCCACACTGGGCACACCTGCAAAGGGCAATATAAAACACACCCATTCACACACCACAATCCTCTGCATTGCCAGCTCCTAACACAGAAGCCAGTGCCACTTTTCTCCACACTGCACAGATACCAGGCACCACTTTTTTCACCATCCCATGCAACACCCTGCACACACTTTTGTGCGGTCACACCCTTTTGCACTTCCCCTCTTTAGTAAGTCCTTGTCACATGAGTTTTTTTTGTATAAACCACCATGTCACTTTCTAAAAATCCACGTCTTTCTGAGGATGAGTTAACCATTTTGGTAGATTGAATCTTAGGAATAGAGCCTCAATTGTTCGGAGCCCAGGTCCAGCACACTACTCTCAGTAGGTAAATAGAAATGTCGGACAGGATTGTTGACAGAGTGAATGTTGTAGGCACCACCCTGCGCACAAAGGAGGACATCAGGAAGAGGTGGAACAACCACAGGGACAAGGTCCATTCCCTGGTCTCCAGACACCAGCTACAGGCCAAGAAGACTGGTAGTGGCCCTCCCAGTACCCATTACAGATCTTTCCCTGGGAGGAGAAGGTTTTGGCCATCCTGTATCCTGAGGGATTGACAGGAATACCTGGGAGAGTAGAATTTGGTAAATCAAAATAATAAAAATGTTACAAAAATGCCATGTAATGCTTGCACAGTGCTCACCTTTTGCCACCTTTCCTGTCATTACACTCACCAGCCCAGTACCCACCAGTCCAAGACCCCTGTTTGGCATCTCACAATGTACTCGCCTGGGGTAAGACATTATATTTGTGGATACTGTGTGTATCCCAGAAAGCACTGTTCTACAACTCCAAACACCAGACTAGTGTTTCCTTCTCCAAATATCCTTGTTTGTTAATTCCCAATTGAAGGTTCCTCACCTGGGAGGATAACGTTTGTGATGTGTGTGTAGTACAGGGAGTTACATGACTACAACTCCCAGCAGGCACTGTTACTGTTACTCAAATCACCAGCACAGTGGTTCCTTCTCCAAATACCCTTGTTTGTTAACTCCTCCCAATCGAAGTGTACTCACCTGGGAGGATAACATTTGTCAAGTGTGTGTAGTACAGGGAGTTACATGACTACAACTACCAGCAGGCACTGTTACTGTTACTCAAACCACCAGCACAGTATTTCCTTATCTAAATTCCCTGATTTGTTAACTCCCAGTTGAAGTGTACTCACCTGAGAGGATAACATTTGAATAGTGTGTGTAGTACAGGGTCTGACGTGTGTCTCTGTTGCTCCACTCAGCCAGCCCAGTGTCCTCTTCCCCAAAGACCCATGTTTGTTAACTCACACATAAAGTGGACTCACCTGGGAGAATAACATTTGTATAGTGTGTATACTAGAGAGAGTGATATGACTGCAACTCCTAGCAGGTCCTGGTTCTGTAACTCTAACAACAGTGTTTACTTGATCAAATACATATGTTAGTGAGCTCTCAATTGAAGTGTACTCACCTGGGGGCATTGGTCAAGTGTGTGTACTAGAGAGAGTGACATGACTGCAACTCCCAGCAGAGCCTGTTTCTGTAGCTCCAACCACCAGAACAGTGTTTCCTTTTCCAAATACCCTTGTTTGTGAACCCCCAATTGAAGTGTACTCACCTGGGAAGATAACATTTGAATAGTGTGTGTAGTACAGGGACTGACATGATTGCTAAGGCCAGGAGGTACTGTAACTGTTACTCCAGTGAGTCAGCAAGGAGTCCTCTTCTCCAAAGACCTTAACTCATACATAAAGTGCGCTCACCGGGAAGGATAACATTTGCATAGTGTGTGTGTTAGAGAGAGTGACATGACTGCAACACCCAGCAGGGCCTGTTTCTGTAGCTCCAGCCACCAGCACAGTGTTTCCTTCTCCAAATACCCTTGGTTGTTAACCCGCAATTGAAGTGTACTCACCTGGGAAGATAATATTTGAACAGTGTGTGCAGTACAGGGACTAACATGATTGCTAAGGCCAGGAGGCACTGTTACTGTTACTCCAGTCAGTCAGCAAGGAGTCCTCTTCTCCAAAGACCTTAACTTATACATAAAGTGCGCTCACCTGGAAGGATAACATTTGTATAGTGTGTATGTTATAGAGAGTGACATGACTGAAATTCCCAGCAGGCCCTGTTTCTATAATACCAACCACCAGCACAGTGTTCACTTGCCAAAATACATCTGTTAGTGAACTCTTAATTGAAGTGTTCTCACCTGGGGAGAGCATTGGCCAAGTGTGTGTACTAGAGAGAGTGACATGACTGCAACTCCACACCAGAACAGTGGTCACTTGGCCAAAGACCACTGTCTGCCAACTCACAATTTAAGTTTACTCAGCTAGGAGGATACCATTTGTCAAATCTGGGAAGTAGAAGCAGTGACATGACTACTAAGGCCAGGAAGGCCCTGTGCCTGTAAAACCAACCATCAGCCCGGTGTTCGCTGGTCCAAATACCTTTGTTTGTGAACTCTCAATTGTAGTGGACTCACCTAGGAGGATAACATTTGTATAGTGTGTGCAGTACAGTGGGTGGCCAGATATTAGAAATGGGATTCCTGGTTGGCTAGGGTGGGTGCCTCAGCCGGACAGGGACCATTCCTCTAGTCAGTGAAAGGCAGGTACACAACCCAAGATAACCCCTGCTCACACCCTTGCTAACTTGGATTGAGCAGTCAGGCTTATCCCATAGGCAATGTGTAAAGCATTTGCACAACACACACAACAGTAATGACACAATAAATATACCACAAAGAAAACTCCACAACAAGTTAGGCAAAAATACACTTTATTGCACAAAACATCATTAGACCAAACACAACATGTATCAATAATACCATGCTACACAAGCAGTTATCAGAACATCACCCAGGTTACCAGTACTCTGCAAAAGCAAGCAGTAGTCAGGTAAACATATAGGTTACTAGTATTCTGCAACACAAGTAGTAGTAGGTCATCCTTATCATTAAGAATGCACATGCATGCCAAGACATCAACATGAATGCACATAAAGAGAACATTACCATATTCCATGTCTACTAGAGTATTACCCACCCACTGCATACAAGGTATACCCTGAAAATATGCATGTCCCAAACCCACATGTGAAGCACGACATGTAGCATGAATTAGGTCATAAAAAGCAGTACTGTAATATACTAAGGGCTACTGTATCATGGTGGAGCATAACTTTTGTAAGGCCCACCAACAATACCTTCCACAAAAAGGTAGCAGCACCTCAGCGCTCCTTTTATAAGATAGATGGTAATAGAAGCACACTCTGCCCAGCAAAAGGAGCTCCTATTACACAGAGGGTGGTATTTTACCTCCAGTGGGAATGGGGCCTCCATCAAGGTTCTGTCCTGTCCTGCTACAACAAAACAGCCCAGAATGCCCCCAGGAGTCCTGAGCTGTATAGAAGTCCTCCATGGGCTGGCCCGGGCAATACTCTAAAGGGTACGGGTGCTGCCCATGAGCATTTAGCACAGCAGCCCTTGGCAGTCCGGCTCCTGCCGCTAAAGAAACAGAGGGGCTCACCCTCAACAATCATGGCCCCTGCGTCACAGAGAAAAGCTCCTGGAGTTAGATCCTAGTATGTGGGCACCCACAGGGCTCTCTTTCCAGGGGGGAGACCTTCCTTGGCCTCCCCCACAGGGCTGAATGCCAGTCGACAGCAGTCCACATCATAGAGGCGGCTTTGATGCACTGGTGGCTTCCGGGAATGCCGCATCTATTTGGTGGTGTGTCTGGAGCCCTCCAGGGCCCTTATGTCATGCTTTCTGCCTTCTCTAATAGGTGGCCCAGCCCGGGGGAGTCCACCTGTGACTCTGGGGCTATCTGGCTCCTCTTCCTTTTCTTCGGCTGGGCTGCAGCGGTGATCACACTCAAGTAGGTGCCTGCTTGTGCCCCAGGGGCACAAATGGGAGAGCGCTTCCCTCTCGCTCAATGACAGGCTGCTTGCAGGCACCTCTCTATCTTTCCTGCTGCAGGGGGAAAGGCGACCACCACGAGGACACAGGGCACTTTCCTTGCACCTGGGGCAACACTTAAAGCAAAAGCACCCTTCAGGCACTGTAAAGGAAAGGAAGGAAGCCCTTTTCATGCTTCTGGTACCCACAGGAATTAAATGCTCTTCACATGCTGAGGCTGTTAGAACACTCTCCACGTGCTCCACAAGAGCCAGGGGGTCACTCACCTTGTGCCCATCAGGAAACAGCACAGAAGTAACACCAATGCAGGGGAGAGAGGGGGGCACACCACCCAGCCCCAGGAGATCACTGGGGGAACACAGGACAGAGAGCAAGCAACAGGCCACCTCACCAGGGTCCTTTCAGAATATGTGGCAGTCCCCCTGGGGCTTGGCAGACACCAGGTCAACACTTCAGAAGTCCTTCTAGTGGCAGTTCCTGGCAGTGTCACAGTCTCCCTCCAGCAGCATCTTGTTCCAAATCCATACAGTGTCCATCAGTGTCTCAAAATGTGGGAGACAACACCCTGTACTTATGCCAATTTTTCACAGCTTCCACAAAGGTGGGGAGGGGGTTCCAACCTGTTCTAACCAGTCCCCTTCTCCTCCAACCCTGGCTCCAGACATCAGAAGGGGGTAAACAAGCCCTTTGAGTGAGGGCAGGGTATAGCCTTTACAGATGCATGTGTGCCCTGCCTCTACCTCTCCAAGCCAAGGAAGACCATTCAGTATGCAGATATACTCCTGGGACACCTCCACAGTCCCTATGTGATGGCTGTCTGGAAAGTATGCACAAAGCCCAGCTGTCGCTCTACCTAAGACATGGATTGGGGTATAGTTGCAAAAGCCCCAGAATTATAAGCACAAAGAAATGCCCAATTTCTTCAATGGTAATAAAAAGCAATCTACACCAGTAGGCAGCATTTCTCACTACCATTCCAAACATACTAAACATGCCCATGCTGTTCCTCATAGATCAGAAGATACCACTTAGACACATGTCTGGGCATTTCAAATGCAATCCAATGAGAGCAGCAGCACTCACAGTAGTGAGAAACTAAAAAGGCTGTTTGTCACTATTAGGACACGTAGTACATAATGGCATATGTCGTACCTTTTACATACACAGCACCCTGCCCATAGGGCTATACCTTGGGGTGACTTAGGAGTAGGTAGTGAAACTGGAGTTTAGGCCTTGGGAAGTAGTTTGACTTGCCAAGTCAGTGTGGTAATCAAGTGTTCATGCAGGCCCTGGAGTGGCAGGCCTGAGACATGTTTGAAAGGCTACTTTTGTGGGTAGCGCAATCTGTGCTGCAGGCCCACTAGTAGCATTTAATGTACAGGTCCTGTGTATATGGTGTATCACTTTACAAGGGACTTATAGATAAATTAAAAAAGCCAGTCTGGTATAAGCCAATCATACCAAGTTTAGAAGGGAGAGCACATGCACTTTAGCACTGATCAGCAGTGATAAAGTGCTCAGAGGGGGGGCGTGGCCAAGATGGTTGCGTGAGCAGACACGCGCGGGAGAGCTTCGCCGCCCAGACCTACAAACAGCACACTGGCACTGGGCCTCCACATCATACCCGCACCCAAATACTGGGGGGGTCCAGCTAGGACCTAGGGGTCGCGCGGTGTGCCCCGGAACAGTGCCCGATCGGAGGTGGAGATCCGCCGACGCGGGCCGCCAGCGGTGCCCGAGACAGACGAGGCCGGTGACCTCCGTGAGACTGGGAGATACGGGCGGACAGACCCGGACGCACCAGCGCCGCTACCGATAGCGGCTTAGAGGAGAAGAGGGCAGTGACACGCATCGGGCCGCAGAGGTACGAGACGGGGGAGGGGCAGATATAGAGAGCGGCATCGTGGAGCAGCCTGCCCCCCTGGTCCTGAGAAGAACTGTTAGGGCCTTGGGTGCCGGTCCTGGTGACACTGGGACTTCCCCCTGCCCCACTACTAGGGTAGGGGAGGTGAGGAAGCTGCGCCATTAAGGGTGAGGGCACCCGGCGGGACTGATCGGCCCGCGGAGCGGCAGGGTAAGCAGTGACAGACCATGGACCAGTGCAACTCCCGTCCCGCTCCCTGGGGGTCTTGAGAACAGTGAGAGCTGCTAGGTGGGCCTAGAAATGGGGCATCGGAGGCTGGGCCCCCTGCCTCGCCTGCAGAGGAGGCTCCAGGGCTCCGGAAGCGGGAGAGCTGCGCCTGACCGGCGAAACTCAGCGGGATGGTTCGGCCTGCGGAGAGGCGTCTGGGGATCCGCCTGGTGCTGTCTGGTTTGAGGGGAAGTGGTGGGGGACCCAGAGAGCAGCCTGGCAATGACTTCCTTCAAACCCAAGAGGGACCAGTCGGTCAGGGAGATGCTGACAAGGTCACACCCCGTGCAGAACAAGCCCCACCAAGAGGACCCACATATCATGGCACCACCGAAGATGACAGAGAGGCCCCGGTTACGAAAAGCTTCCTTACCGCCCTGTTTGACACTCTGAGAACAGACCTACAGGAACTAAGGAAAGACATATCCCAGGACATGAGAGAACTGCGCGCAGACATCACCTACTTGGGGGACAGAGTTTCAAATATAGAAGACAATGAGATCCCTAGAGGAGACGAATTCGAACAATTGCAGCAAGAAATCCTCAGACTGCACGAGCACCAAGAGCAGCTGCAGATCACGTCCGAGAACTTGAAAAATCGCTCCAGATGCCATAATATCCGCATTAGAGGGGTTCCTCAGGGAGCGGAGGGAGATGACATTAGGGAGTTTGTAACAGCTCTATTCCGCTCCCTTCTAGGTCCAGAGAGTAGGCAGTAGCTCACACTGGATCGAGTACACAGAGCAGGCCGACAAGGGGTCACTGGAGCACACCCGCCTGATATCCTAGCGTGTGTCCACAACTTTACGACAAAAGAAGACATCCTCCAGAGGGGGCTGAATCTCCTGCAGATCCAGTTCAGGGGGCATACTGTGCAGCTTTACCAGGACCTCTCCTTGCTGACGCTACAATGGCAAAGAGAATTCAAGCCCATCACTGAGCACCTCCGGGCTCACTCCACACCTTATAATTGGGTACACCCCTTTCGCCTTGTGTTCCGATGGGGGGGGCAGCTACGACAAGTTAACATTAAGGATACTGAACAACAGACAGGGTCCAGGGAGGATGAGCCTCCTGAATGCCGCTCGAGATGGCAACGGAAAGAGACAAAAAGGAAACCGCCGAGGCCCTCATCGGCTGAGAGAGCACTCGAGAGACAATCTGTTCTGGACAGCATCACGGCAGGGACCAGTACATAGACATTAACGGCTACCGGCAGATCTGGGGGGCTCGTGGCAGTTCCACGATGAAGAAATTATGATATTGGAGTGGGGCCTGGGCGGCAGGGCCTATCGAGCTCACGGAAGAGACCTGTGAGATAATGACGACCTCTGATTTGTACTTATTCTCTTGGAGGACTTCCTATAGAGGACTTGGTTGTGGCTGGAAGTGCACCTGTTGTGCTTTTGTTTTGTTTAGACATGCTCCCCCTTCAGGATCCGTACTCACCTGTACAGACCCACATGCCCCGTGTCCTCGCCTTGCCCGGGACTGTCCCCAACCTCTGTTGCCCTAGAGAGGTCAGCTGCTAAGGCCTCCCTATCACACACCCACATGTGACATTTAAATGCATCAGCCTCAATGTCCGGGGTCTTAACAGCCCCTTGAAAAGAATGGTGATACTCTCCTTTTTGGAACGCTCTGAGGGCCAGATATGCTTACTGCAAGAGACACATCTACTGGCCAAAGATACATATTGCATGCGCTCTAAATGGTTCCCCACCAGTTCTGGTCCTCAGCTCCCACGAAACATGGGGGGGTGGCAATTTTGATATCAAAAACATTCCCTGGGGAGATCACAGCTAAGCTTCACGAGGTTAAGGGCAGATACCTGGTCCTTAGAGCGCACATAGACTCATTTCTCTTCACAATCGCAACTATCTATGCACCTAACACTCAACAAGAAACATTCATGAGACAGGCGATATCTACAACGCTCATGACTCAGGACAGGGCTCTACTCATGGGAGGAGACTTTAATCTTGTTATGGATAATGACCTCAATAGATCAGGGCACAGACATGGGCAAACGGGGGCTCTCTCACCCGCGGGCGGCAATGGGTAGCAGACTGCAACCTCGACAATGTCTGGCGGAAGACGCATCCAGCCACCCGGGACTATTCGTTTTACTCTGCGTCCTCAAAGACGTACACACGGATAGACTATTTCCTGGCCTACTTCAGAATTCTGTTCTAGAGTGTGGGCTACTGAGATAGAGCCCAGGGCCTTAACAGATCATGCCCCTATAACCCTGACAGCACAAATCGAGGGTGTTCGAGCCTGTGGCCCTGGTTGGCGATTTTGGGATACGATCCTACAGTCCAAGGCCATGGTAGAGGCTGGCCGACAAGCGATACTAGACTATCTCAATCACAATGATACCGGAGCTACCAGCTTAGAAACACTTTGGGAAGCGCTAAAGGTAGTTGTACGATGGGAGGTGATGTCCCTGTCGGCCAAGGAGAACAAGGCCCAGAGAGATCAGAGAGAGGAGCTGGAACACATGGTGGCTGCTTTGGAGCACTCTCATAAGCATACGGGAGCTCCCAGAGTATGGAGGGAACTAGAGAAAGTGCGCTTACAGCTGAGGAGACTGGACTGGGACCGGACAGAGTATGCTCTAGCACAGCTCAAACATAAATTCTATACAAGGGGCAACAGATGTGGGAAACTTCTTGCCCATAAACTAAGAGCCCAGCGCCACACCAACGCCATAATGATGGTGCGTTCCCCTCCCAGGGAGAGGCTCATACAGACACCCAAATAGCGGAAGCTTTTTCTGACTTTTATGGAAAGCTATATACAGCAGACCCAGCAACAGGTCTTGATCCCTCCGCTTACCTGGCCGACATTGTGATTGCCCCACTCAATGAGCGGGATGCAGACCGGCTAGATCAACCCATAAAGATAGAGAAGGTTATCTTGGCTATCTCCTGCCTGGTGGTGGGGAAATCACATGGCCCGGACGGCTATACCTCACTCTTTTATACAACTCTCTATCCAGAGTTGGTCCCCATCCTTACACAGCTTTTCAATTCCTTCCTGAAGACCAAGGTTCTTGCCACCAGCATGCTTGAGGCCACCATTACGGTCATTCACAAACCTGGGAAGAACCCGGAGGAATGTGGATCATACCGGCCCATTTCACTCCTAAATATCGATGCCAAACTATTTACAGGCATCTTAGCGCAGCGCCTCAATCCCTATATGCCCAGACTAATTGACCCCGACCAGGCGGGTTTCATACCCCACCGACAGTGTGGTGACAATACGAACAGGCTCTTACATTTAATAGATACAATGCACAGATCCCAGAGGGAGGCACTCCTCCTCACCATTGATGCGGAGAAGGCATTTGATAGGGTACATTGGCCCTTTCTCTTCCGGGTCTTGGAGCACTTTGGAGTCGGTCCGGCGCTCCTTACCTGTATAAAATACATATCCAGAGAGCCCAAGGCAGTGAGGAAATTCGATTTTTAATACGATCGTATCGACCCGCCATTTTGTGGCCCGCCGCCATTTTATGTTGCCTTCACTCAGGCAGCACAGCGAACGAAGTCCATTCTGCCTTTTCTGCTTATTCTGCAACATGGTGTTCAAAACAGTCTTTTGCCTCTATCTTTACAAGACTGGTATTAAGGTCTGACCGAGTACACTAATCCCTGTCTGGTTTTCTAATCCTTGTTTCAACTATCTGTAGGCTCACACTATTCTCCGCCGATCTTATCTTATCGTCTGGCCTTCGCTGTCCTTTGCTAGTATTCTCTCATTTCACAACTGTCCTCCAAACGCACACAAACTTATCGCACCACATGCAACTTCGTTGTGGATCGGTTAATGAAATAGTTCAAGGGAGGGGTGACAAACACAGCTGGAGGGGAGGCAACCTTAAGTCACTTGATACTTTGTTCTGTCTTGTTTTCCGACATTTCTATTGACTCTGTTCTATCTTTACATCATTCTTACTGGCTCCTTTCTATGTGTTCTGGGAGTGTATGTAGTTAATAAATGTTTTTATACGGTATATAAGATTGTGCGCCACAAAGTAAAGTGGCAGTCTCCTGAGAACATACCTTGTGTACTTCTTGGACAACTGTACTAGCTGCAGCTAATAAAATCTGATCTTTTACGCCTGACAGAGTGTCCCGTGTCTCTGTTAGTTGAGGCAGGTGAATCCAAGGAGATTTCAGGCGTACCCTGCGCCGCCAGGCCCATAAGGTTCTGGTTCTTCAACTGGCGCCCAACGTGGGGCGGCTTCAGCGGTACCGGTTCTGCCTGAAGGTCGTGAGGAACCCCGCAAGAAAATTCTGGAGGAATCGCGAGCCACGTCAAGCGACCCCTGTATGTCGAAGTGGTCCGAAGGTCTTTTTCAGCGCGGTTACTCCTTCCTGACGGCTACTGACGACTGCTGCCCTGACTGCCGCCCTGCCTTGGCCCTTTCTTTGATGATGTATGGTAAAGCGAGACGATAGACGGGCCTCTGTTGGTGTAAGAAGACATCCTTAGTTAAGTATTTGGTGGGTCGCGCCCACAAATTTTGGTCTTTGTTTTGTCCTTAGGTTCTTAGATTTGGCCATTGCAGTGGCCAAAGCCGAGGGGTAAGTGCATTTGTGCTGTGTAAACTGAAAGTTTTACCCCCTTGATGTTTGTGAACAGCCAGTAAAAATCGTGAGATGTCTGATCTGACTAAGTTTGGAAAACTTTGTTGCTTTGGTTGTAATAGGGACTCCCAGCTTGAGGACTCCTGTCCGATTCCTTCGGTTGGAACTCCCACATATGAGCTCTATTCTAAACATGGTGTTGGTCCTATTGCCTTTAATAAGACATGGACCCGATATACACAGAAAGATGGTGTTTTAAAATGGCCAAAAAATGGTAGTTTCGAAACTGATGTGCTAGATAATTTAGAAGCAACGTTATTTAAAAGAAAAGCCCGGCCGGCAATGTTTGACTCTTTTCGCCTTTGGCGTAAGGAAGCCAAACAGAGAGAAATTAAACAAGCGAAACGAGATAGGAAAACACAGGGAATGACGATTATACAGGCTGCTCAGCAATTCAAAGATGATGAAATAGATAATGCAATGGAAATTTCAGACAGACAGCATCGAATGGCAATAGATAAATGCTATCCGACGTTGCCTATCTCTTCCCTTGATAAGAGAAAAGATTTTGAGGAAGATTCCTTAATGTCCCACTTATTGAAATTGCCTCCGCCCTATGTACAAGGTGCTAATGCACCCCCGATGTTACAGCCTGTTCAGCCGCCAGTTGTGCTTCCGCCTGCTCCAGCTTTTCCACATTTGCCTCCTCAAGTATTGCCTATGCCAGCTTTGCCTTTAACTCCTTTGCCTTCTGCTCCTTTGGCAATTCCTAATGCTCCTTTAGTTAATTCACCTAATACCTTGTCCCCTATCCTTATGTCAAATTCTCCATCTACGCGTAAGCGATTTACAGATACTGTCTCTGGTCTCTTATCACCTTTCTTTGAAGCTTTAAATGTGTCTCCAGCTTTTTCTCGAAGACAGTCTCGTAGTCAATTCCCAGACTCCGAAGAGCGAGAAAAATTGGACTCACTTGCTTGTAGATAGATCAAGAAGGGTCCCCAATATAGTACGTCTGATATTATGTCCACCTTTCTGCAATGGAATGCACCTACGCAGAGATATGTTTTTAAAGTTATGTGCGATACTCTCGCTAAAGAATGGGAGGATATGAATTTGGGTTCGGTCCCACAGGATCTGTTAGATGTTCAGGATGACTTTGACAAAGGACTTATTGTGGGTCCTAAGGTTGAAAACGCTGTCAGAACACTTATTTCTTTCAGATCCCTATTGTTCTCACAGACTTTTCCTGATTCTGATCCTTCAGTTAGGACAGCACTGAAAAACTATCCCATGAGAGAGGTTTCTCCAATATGGAAGGAAGAAGTTGCAGCAGCAGGTGCTAATACAGCTATTCCTGCGCATTTTCAGCGCATATGGATACATGTCCCCTGGAAAAGGTCTGAAGTTTTAGCACTTAAACAGTCACTACCAGATTCACGCAAAAATCCTGCTGGTTACTATAAAGAGTTGTCGCAAACAGTTGATGCATGTACTATGAATCTAGCAGACATTGACATGTTGATGGGAAATGTAGTTCCACAGACAATATGGGCTAAAATTCGTAGAGAAGATCACGCTCAAGAATTAGGCGGCGATTGGAACGCTATTATTGCCGCAGATAGAGGTCAAGTAGGTGGTGCAAAGCCCGACGCTTTGATCTCAGAACTCCCTGGTAGGATTATTACATTAATGAAAACAATGATGCCTGCTTTGAGAGTTAACTGGGATAAGCTAGCAGCATGTAAACAAAAGAAAGATGAAAGTGTTTCCGATTTCTTTACCCGATTCGAGGAGACATTCATTGATCACAGTGGTCAAGATATGGCTACAGAAGGGGGACAGCGATTATTTGTGGATAAGTTCGTATATAACTTGCTTCCTGAACTATCACACAAGCTAAAAGACTCCGAGAGTTCATGGGCAGTTTCTTCTTCCGCCCAGATATTGGCTACTGCACAATATTATGAAAATAGAGACAAAGAAGAAAGGGAAAAACAAGAGAAAAAGACGAAAGAATTAAAAACTAAAGTTCTCTTGCAACAGGCTTATCCTCCTCGTTATGTTCAGCCTCAGTTTCAACAGCCTCCGCAGTTTCAGAGGTTGTATCAAAAGCCTGAACCATTCATTCCAAGACCTTTGCTAGGTCCCAATCAATGTGCTTATTGTAGGGAGGAAGGTCATTTTAAGAACAGTTGTCCGGCATTGTTGCAGCGTAATGGAGCAACATCTGCTTCACGAGGTCGTGGTGGTCTTCAGTCAGCAAATAGAGGTAGAGGTCGAGGTGTGTTAACCCAAGAGCAGCGTTCTTTTGTTCCTCCAAATTCCGGAAATTACTTTGACCAGCAAAATGTTAGGTCTACACAGTATTACAGTGAGGATCAGTATATTGAAGGAGGGAATGAAAGTCTTCATTTTGAATAGGACAGCCATGGACAAAGTAAGGGGGTTACGTCAATTCCAGTGGATCAGAATGGACCTTATGTTAATGTCACTACAATGGGTGTTTCAGAGCCATTTCTTTTAGATACTGGTGCCATGAGAAGCTCTATCATTCATTCTAAACTCCCTGGCGCACCTTTGTCTGGCTTAACGAATGTATCTGTAGGATTTTCTGGCGCCCCTGTTCGCAATCCAGTTTCTTGCCCTTTGCCTGTTTCAATAGGCCCTTATGATTTAGAAGCTCCGCTTCTTCTAACGAATGGTTGTGGTGAAAATCTGTTGGGTTTAGATCTATTAAAAAGAATGCATGCTACGATATATTGTTCACCTTCTGGTGTATACCTCACTCTAGGACAGAAAATGACTAGTCCAATGTACTTATCAAAAGATCAATTCCCACCTGAATTGCTTTCTCTTCCCGAAACGCTTTGGGCTACGGGTCCGAATGACGTTGGTTGTCTTGAGATCCCACCTTATGTTGTTACTCTTAAGCCCAATGCTGAAATGCCACGTATTCCGCAATACAGAATCTCTACTGAAGGTGAGAAAGCACTTCTGGAAATTGTCCATGATTTGATTCAGAAGGGTGTGGTTGAGGAAACGAGAGGAAATACATGTAACAGTCCTGTTCTTCCGGTTCTTAAACGCACTGATCCTTCTCAGCCTCCTGTTTATCGTTTTGTAATTGATCTTCGGGAGGTAAACAAGATTGTCGTACCGCAGTTTCCTGTAGTCCCAGATATCACTGCTCTGTTGACGATGATACCTTCTACAGCGACTTGGTTTTCAGTTATCGATTTAAAGAATGCTTTCTTTAGTATTCCCATCGCTGAAGAGAGTAGAGATATTTTTGGTTTTTCCCTCGGAGGCCGAAGCTTCCGGTTTAAACGCGCACCTCAAGGTTATTGTGAAAGTCCCTCTGTTTACAGTCAAAGCTCTAAAATGTCATCTTGATGCCTTTTCCTTACCGTCCGGTGCCGCTCTCATTCAGTACATGGATGACTTATTAGTTGCAGCTGATTCAGAGGAGATTTGCAAAAACGTGACCGTTGCACTGTTGCGTCATTTGTTTGATCTAAATCACAAGGTTTCTCCTTCTAAATTGCAATATGTTTGTCGCGAGGTGACTTATTTGGGTCATCTCTTGTCAAAGGAGGGACGACGATTGACCCCCGAACGAATTCAGGCAATTGCACAAATGTCAGTGCCATCCACACAAAGAGAGGTACGTGCTTTTTTGGGCATTACTTCTTATTGTAGACAGTGGATTCCGAGTTTCTCTTTATTGGCTAAACCGCTGTTGGCGCTAACTTTAAAAGATACGCCTCAGCCTCTTCCGTGGACTGACGAGTGTCAGAAGAGTTTTACTGATTTGCGTATTGCTTTGTGTTCTGCTCCTGTATTGGGTACTCCTGATTACAGTAAGCCCTTTACGCTCTATGTCCACGAAAGAGAGGGTTGTGCATTGTCAGTCTTAACGCAGCGTTTTGGAGATCAACAGCGACCATGCGCATATTTCTCAGCTACGTTAGATCCAGTAGCTAAAGCATTGCCTAGTTGTCTTAAGGCGACAGCGGCAGCAGCAATTTCTATTCGACAGTCTGCTGGAGTAGTACTAGATAATACTCTCATTGTTATGGTGCCACATGCAGTGGATATTTTACTAAATAGGACAAAAACGCAGCATCTTACGAGTGCTCGGTTGTCCGGATATGAGCTGACGCTTTTGGCTAGTCACATACACATCAAACGATGTAATACCCTGAATCCAGCTACTTTGTTGCCTCTTCCAGAAGAGAGAGATGTTTCTGAACAGCATGATTGTTTTCTCCGTACTGAAGAAGAGACTAAGGGTAGAATTGACCTGAAAGACACGCCATTAGTGAATCCAGATGGAACACTATGGGTAGATGGTTCTTGTTTCAAGCTCCCGAATGGAGATACAGTTTCAGCCTACGCTATTACTACTTTGCATACGATTGTGGAGACAGCACGCATTAGACATAATTCAGCTCAGGCAGCTGAATTGATAGCCTTAACTAGAGCGTGTGTGTTATCCAAAGGAAAAAGAGTAAACGTGTACACTGATAGCCAATACGCTTTTGGTGTAGCGTTTAACTTTGGGCGTTTATGGAAGGAAAGAGGATTCTTTACTTCCCATGGTACTAAGATACAACATGGTCAATTAGTGACTGAACTTCTTGAGTCACTTACAATGCCTACTCAGATAGCGATTGTGAAGTGTAGTGCACACAAAAAGATTGTGGACGATGTTGGTCGAGGAAATGCATTTGCAGATGAGGTAGCGAAAAAGACAGCCAGAGACAACACAAGTCGAATGTATGTTGCAGGTCCCGCAAACTGCGTAAGAGAAAAGGGAATGTGTGAAGATACAGTAGAGAGTGTGAAATCAATTCAAGGAGAGGCTACGGAGAATGAGTTGAGAAAGTGGAAGGAAAGTACAGGAATGTTAGATGAGATGGGATGTTGGGTTGAATTATCAGAACATCAACGTTGGCTGTTGCCAGATGCTTATGTACTACCTGTAGTTACTATGGCACATGGTCCAGCTCACCTAAGTGCAAAAGGAATATGTAAACTTCTGGCTCCAGTGTGGCAAAATGAGGGGATCCCAAAGTGTGCAAATAATGTAGTAAAACATTGTATTGTTTGCTTGATGTACAATCCGGGAAAGGGAACCCCAACTCCAGCAGGTCATTTTGCTCCTTCAACATATCCATTTGAGGTGTTGCAGATCGATTATATTCACATGGAACGATGCAACAACCTCAAATATGTTCTGGTGGTAGTATGTGCTTTTTCTAGATGGGTAGAAGCCTACCCTCTGAAGGACAATACTGCTTTATCAACTGCCAAAATACTTTTGAAAGAATTCTTCCCTAGGTTTGGTTTGCCGCGCATTGTCTGGAGTGACAATGGGAGCGAATTTGTGGGTCAAGTCATGCAAAAAGTTTGTGCAGGTCTTGGCATAAAACAGAAGTTCCACGCGGCGAATCACCCACAGTCGGCTGGTTTAGTAGAATGCTACAATGGAACCTTGAAGCTTAAAATTGCTAAGGTGCAAGCTAGCACAGGACTTAATTGGCCTGATGCTTTACCATTGGCTCTTCTGTCCACCAGAACAGCAGTACACTCTCGTTTGGGGCTTAGCCCTTACGAAGTGATATTTGGTCGCCCAGCTAATGTATGGGGAGTT
Organism: Pleurodeles waltl; assembly: GCF_031143425.1. Lineage (NCBI taxonomy): Eukaryota > Metazoa > Chordata > Amphibia > Caudata > Salamandridae > Pleurodeles > Pleurodeles waltl. The sequence goes on along the minus strand of NC_090440.1, from coordinate 1,005,051,950 downwards.
CCTCGCCCTAAGAAATACTCAGACTTGCCATACCCGATGTTGATTGACTACTTGCATGACCTTACAACTAAATTGCGTGTTCTTCATCAACAGGTTCAGAGTGCTCTACCAGAGGCTTCCACAGACCCAGGTCATTCCATCCGACCAGGTGACTGGGTCTGCACGAAAAATTTCCAACGACAGAGAAATTTGGAGCCCAGATGGAGAGAGCCACGCCTGGTTCTTTTGACCACAAGAACAGCAGTTAAAGTCGAAGGAAAGAAAAACTGGGTGCATGCCGTGCACTGCAAGAAAGTGCCTTTGCCTTTCGATCAGTGGGTCCGTAGAGGCATCAGTGACTCTGAAAGTGAGAAAGTTCCGCAATTTGTACCATTCAGTGATGCGCGTCTAATTGGAACACTTTCTGAGAAAGAGGATGACGACATCCTTCAAGAAGCAATACCATCGCATCGTCGCTTGAACACGACAAATCCAGGAACATTGTTTCAAAACCAGACTGCCTCTGGACAGGAACGCTATAATTTGAGACCAAGACCAAAGAACTTGTAAATTTCTCTTCTATGTAGTACTCTATCCCGGTTGCAGGGTCACGGTAGGAGTCTTAGTTACGACCTGAGTAAGTGGCAATAGGCCTGCAGGACCTCACAGTGTCATAGGACGGTAGATAATCGTGACTACAGTGATTGAGGAAGATTGCCGTGAGCATCCACTTAGAAAGATGGAGGCTACATTAGATAAAAGAGAAAGTAAAAATGTAAAGAATAATTGTAAAGAAATATGTAGTCGTTGTAGTATTGCTCTATGCGTCATTATATTGTCGTGTATTCTTTTGGCATCTGTAAACTGGATCATTATTACTCTGCAGCAAAAAGTTGTCTCTTCTCCTACCTCTACATCTTCTTCTACTATCTCTCCGCACCTATTTCACACTCTTCCCCAGCATGAACTCATCAGAAGAACTGAATACTTTAACAATTCCTTCGTCCAGTTGTTACATCAACATCAGTTAGTGATCAATACAACTGACTGTTGGGTGTGTGGACTCATACCACATACAGTAGAAAAAGGAATGCCATATTTAGTTCTTCCATTCTCCTATGAAGGTTCCGCTTGGGCTTATTTTGTCATTTTCAATAATGCATATCAAAGTAAAATTAAACAACCTGTCAGTTCACATAGTGTTGGTTCAGATTTCAGTCATAGTTTATTGATAAAGGGAATGGTAGCTATGGCTAAAATCATGGAAAAAAGTGAAGCTTCCATAGATGAAAGAAAAGCATATACTAATTGGAACATAACTAATTACATTTCCAGCCTCAATGATAAGGTTAAGCAAGGAAAATCTCCTCCGATACGGGTCATACCCCAACAAGGAAATTTCTGTCTGCAAATAAATGGTAGAACTCCAAACACCGGACAAAGAGAAAGTTTATGTTCCCATACATATGTTTATTCAGCCCTGAATTCACCGCCGTTAGTACCATCTCAAGGTACATACTTCGTTTGCCACGATAGGGCTTATACATGGTTGCCAGCTGATTTCTCTGGTACTTGTTATATAGCCTTTCTTCTTCCCCCTACATACACCGCTCCTGCGAACCATCATAAAAATAGATATGGCAGAGGGATTGTGGATTCGAAAGACACAGCAGGACAAGAGGGAGGAGATTTCCTCAAAGGATTTCTTCCCTTCTGGGGTCCAATGGCCAACAGCAGAAATATAAGGCAATTGGTTCGTGTCGTAGAAACCACCATAGACATCACTGTAGGAGCTTTAAGTAACATTACAGCTGAACTACAGGCTGATCGTCTTATGACCTTGCAGAACCGTGTTGCCTTAGACTTTGTTCTGCCAACCGTGGTGGAGTATGCAAATTGATCGGATCAAGTTGCTGTATTTTCATACCTAATGACGCTCCGACAGTATACCAAGCTATCTCTAAGTTACACATAATCTCCGAGTCGATTCATCAGGACGAAGGAGATTGGTCCTTTTCAGAGTGGTTTTGGGGATTACTGTCCAAATGGGGTTGGAAGGTATTGACATTCTTTGGAGTAATTTTAGCTTTTATATTCTCTTGTTGTCTTTGTATGCACTGCGGTCCTGCCATCTGTAACCTATGTGCTACTGCATGTATTCCCAAACCCAAGTCACAAAGAGCAGAGAATATCAAAATGATGGTACAGCAACAGCTTGATGACCTCATGGCCATAGACATCGACTCAGATTAACATGAGTTTGAGTATCTTGCCTGAGTTCTGGCAAAAGGAGGGTCTGAGGAAATTCGATTTTTAATACGATCGTATCGACCCGCCATTTTGTGGCCCGCCGCCATTTTATGTTGCCTTCACTCAGGCAGCACAGCGAACGAAGTCCATTCTGCCTTTTCTGCTTATTCTGCAACATGGTGTTCAAAACAGTCTTTTGCCTCTATCTTTACAAGACTGGTATTAAGGTCTGACCGAGTACACTAATCCCTGTCTGGTTTTCTAATCCTTGTTTCAACTATCTGTAGGCTCACACTATTCTCCGCCGATCTTATCTTATCGTCTGGCCTTCGCTGTCCTTTGCTAGTATTCTCTCATTTCACAACTGTCCTCCAAACGCACACAAACTTATCGCACCACATGCAACTTCGTTGTGGATCGGTTAATGAATTAGTTCAAGGGAGGGGTGACAAACACAGCTGGAGGGGAGGCAACCTTAAGTCACTTGATACTTTGTTCTGTCTTGTTTTCCGACATTTCTATTGACTCTGTTCTATCTTTACATCATTCTTACTGGCTCCTTTCTATGTGTTCTGGGAGTGTATGTAGTTAATAAATGTTTTTATACGGTATATAAGATTGTGCGCCACAAAGTAAAGTGGCAGTCTCCTGAGAACATACCTTGTGTACTTCTTGGACAACTGTACTAGCTGCAGCTAATAAAATCTGATCTTTTACGCCTGACAGAGTGTCCCGTGTCTCTGTTAGTTGAGGCAGGTGAATCCAAGGAGATTTCAGGCGTACCCTGCGCCGCCAGGCCCATAAGGTTCTGGTTCTTCAGCAGCAGTCCGAATCAATGGGACACTATCGAAGCCATTCCCAATCAGACGGGGAACGAGGCAGGGGTGTCCGCCCCTCCCACTTTTATTTGCTCTTTATATGGAGCCCTTCGCACAAAGGCTTTGGGATAATCCACGGATTACTGGCATTAAATTTGGAGGGGACCACCACCTTATTAGCCTATACGCAGATGATGTAATTCTTACACTGGCGGACCCAATGGTATCACTTCCCGCGCTTACGGATGCCTTGCATACATTTGGCATAGCCTCAGGGTTCAATGTGAATGCGCAGAAATCCCAAATCCTAAATCTGTCGGTCCCCCTAGATCATGAGAGAGAACTATGTTCCAGATACCCGTTTCAGTGGTCGAAGACACATGTTCCATATCTTGGCATAGTTCTAGCCACAACGACAACGGACACGGTTCACGCGAACTATGCCTCTCTCTCAACAGAGATTGTGAAAGACTTAGAGACGTGGGGGAAACATACTCTATCTTGGTTTGGTAGGGTTGCTGCCATCAAAATGACGATCCTGCCACGCATACTCTATCTGTTCCAGACACTCCCCTTGGCTCCGCCGCCCACCACCATCTATACCCTTCAGTCGGCAATTTTGAAATTTATCTGGAATCAGAAGCCCGCGAGCGTGTCACGCCACACACTTTACAGGCCTAAGGGGGGCTAGCGGTACCATGGCTGCTAAAGTACTACCAAGTGGCCCAGCTGCGATTTATTCTGGAGTGGAGCCAACCGTTCACTGAGAAGCACTGTTGTTTCATGGACCAGGCGGTTGCTGGGTCCCATTTCTGGAAAGAGCCCTTGCTGAGACTCAGACATAGGGCGATAGGCCTTTACTCAACGCCCATCATGGGTGCGACTCTCCGGGTCTGGGACGCTGTGGCGACGAAGTATGGCCTGACGACCTTTCCTTCCCCCATGATGCCGATCTGTGCAAATCCAGATTTTACACCTGGCCTACAAGATGAGGGCTTCCAACGCTGGTATGACGGGGGTGTGGGAGGGCTGGCTGTCTTTTCGACGGGGATGGCATTGTCCCCTTTGAACAAATGCGAGAGGCATACGGACTAATGGAGGCAGATAGACTGACATATTGTCAGGTTAGACACTGGGTGCTTCAACCAACGATTAAGCCCTTGGTGGCTAGAACACTCACGCCTTTTGAGAAATGGCTCTTAGCGAAGAAAGGCAATAAGCGGATGATATCAGAAATCTATAAGCTTCTCCGCGAAGCCCCACATTCACCCAAATCTAAAGGGCAGAAAAGATGGGAGAGTGAGGCGGGGAGGGAACTGACAGAGGAGGAGCGGGACGGTATATATTTCAGGGCACACCACACAGCCCATAACTCATTGGGGGCTGAAACGGCTTACAAGATAGCTACACACTGGTATTACACCCCGGCAAGGATACATGCATGGGATCTCACTAAGTCTGGGCTATGTTGGAGGGGGTGCGGAAACACAGGCACACTCATTCACTTGCTGTGGCACTGTCCTAAACTGCATAGAAATTGGAAGAGCATACTTGACGACATAGAGTATTTCACACTGAGATCCCCAGATTCCCAACGTTTACTATACTGGGCCTCCCAAACCCTCTCACCTTTGCCCTCCGCTCCTTGAGGGGTTGACAGATTGCCCTTGCACTCAATGCGGCACACCAGTCCATTCTAGCATTATAAGGCATGGATAGAGCACCGACTCACACTGCATGGCTCCACAAACTCTGGTTTATCCTAGCAATGGAGAAACTAACATTGGCGGCTACACAGAGGACGGTCGAGTTGCCTGATCTCTGGGGACCGTTTATACAGATCCTATCCGCCGAATTCAACTAACTTACTTGCCCCGCATATTTAAAGAGTTTGCGGCTGCTACTGGACGCCTAACGTCTGGACGGATGGTCGGCGTTCCACGGGTGGGATGAGGATCTGAGGCTTGGCTGATAATGGGGCATTGGACTGGGAGGGTGGAGGTGAGTGGCAGCGTGAAAGACAAACGGGGGAGCTCTACTGTTTACATGTTGCATCTATGTTATCGTTGTCTTGATTTTGGTTATGCTCATAATTTGTTTTCTTTCCCCATCTGATGCCTGGTTTATCGCCGCGTGGAAATGGTTCTTGTATTGGCGGTCTAAAATGAGTCAATCGATTTTGCACTACAGCTACTACTCGCACAATGCTTTCTATAGATCCTTTCTAAGGAACTGAAACAATGGACCTCTATTGCTTTCTTGTTGCCGGCCATTACGGTTGTAGGCGCATGGCTATGTATCTTGTTCAATATCACGATATACCAATAAACAGATTTTATCCATAAAGTGCTCAGAGTCCTAAAGCCAACAAAAAGAGGGTCAGAAAAATAGGAGGAGTAAGGCAAAATGTTTGGGGATGACCCTGCAAAAAGGGCCAGGTCCAACACCAGAATGCAACTCACAGCAGGCTTTTTATCTGTAACTCCAAACCGGCACAATGTTCTCCTGTCCATGAATCCCTATGCTTTAACTTTCAATTTAAGTGTACTCAGCTGGGAGGATGATATTTGTATAGTGTGTGTAGTGCAGGGAGTCACATGACTGCAACTCCTAGGAGGCCCTGTTTCAGTAACTCCACACACCAGCCCAGTGGTCACTCATCCAAAGATCAGTATTTGTGAATTCCCAAATGAAGTTTACTCACCTATGGGAATAACATCAATCAAGTATTGGGGAGTAGTGGGAGTGCCATGACTGCAACTCCCAGAAGGCCCTGTTTCTCTAACTCCAACCACCAGACCAGTGTCAACTTGTCCAAATACCCTTGTTTGGTAAATCTCTATTGCAGGGGAACTCATCTGGGTGGATACCATTTGTTTTGTGTGTATAGTAGAGGGACTCAACCAACATTATGGAATCTTCCCCCAGTGTCAGGACACTATCCTTGTGGACAATGTAATGTTTGCTCCCTGACATACCATGCTAAGACATTGGATTTGGTTCCCATCGGCCGATGGAACCTGACAAAACATACTAATTGTAATACCAAGAATTGTGTTTACATGATCACATGTCCGTGCGGTCTCCGTTATATCGGAATGACATCTAGAGCCGTTAAGATACGAATTAATGAACACAGGAGCAACATAAGATGTGGGCGCATCACTACAAAATTATGTGCCCATTTTTTGGAGACACCACACAGACCAGATGACCTACGTTGGGTCATTTTGGAATCACCTAACTTGACCAATGATTCTTCGCAATCATTATTCAGACTTGAACAACGATGGGTGTTTAAATTACACACGGATACTAGTGGTTTGAACGATGACATTCCTTGGGTGTCTTTATCTCGATAAACCCTTCCCATGAGATCATTGCCACACCTTGCTTGGATATTATTCTATTTTCCATGAGTCTTCTTTTGCTTTTCTGTGGTTCCTTAATCAAGGCTGCATCCTATAGACATAGTAGTGATGTCTTTCCTCGACTGTCAGTATCCCTTGGCTTAAAAAACATATGTAATATAACTAAAGTTGGTGTATTTCCGGGTCGGTCTATCGATCTTTCCTTTCTGTCATTAGACAATATTTGAATCTTTAGATGGACGTAATCCTAGGATTTGTATCTCATATTTAGTCTATTCCGGACTCGTCCTCTCCATTATTGTTTTACATTTTAACCTTCTTCAAGATGGCCGCTTCGCAAATAGCTGGAGCAATTAGACCATTTTTTACCTGCCACTCCGACCATTAACTTACAGACCAACCCGTTGCAAAATGGCCGCCACGAAATTATCGGGGGCTTTGGTCTTCGGTAAAACCCTTATGTCTTTTCCTCTTAGTCCTCTTTCACTTTCTATGATAAAGCTCTGACGCGACGCGGTAGCAACTAGCTCCCGCGCCGCATTTTAAATACCTCGCGTCCTCCCCGACATTCTTATTCCGGGGATAGTACGCGATGGGTAGGTGACTCCATACGAGGACGCCTTGCTACAAGTAAGTTACACAATCCTTTCACCGTACACCTAGGCAGGTCGGAGATTTCTTCTCCGTCCTGACTGCGAGAGACACGTCCTCGCTAATATTTGACTTTATCTGTTACCGATCGATTGGACGCGCTGAACCAGGATCTCATATTATGAATTTAGCGTTTTAATTAGACACTACACAAAGACAATGAGTAAACCAAAATGAAAAAACATACTTTTCTGCCCTCTGTATATTTATTGCTGAGTGACAGACTAGTTTATACTGCAAGTATAACGTTGGTTCTATTTATTATAAACAGTGTTGTACTATTATGATGACTGCCTGCATTTGTACCTGTTGTCGTAGGGAGCAGGTTTCTACGTACCTCAACCCCTTCATACTGCACATACTATATATATTTTTCTAATGATTTGTAACTTCCATTAGAAGCAATAGGCTGGTTCGTGTTACTCCCCAAGGGGCCCCCTACACGAAGAGGGATGGTAAGCAGATGTTTTCTATATGGTTAACATCACTTTAAGCACATTTTCACCTTGGGTGTGAAGGTCATTTAACCGTGTTTTTTAGCCTTTACTGTATTTATCATTTTCTAGGGCGACCTTTTTTGATTCAGATTCTTGACGAGACAGTTTACACTGATGTAAGTGACTGCTACCTATTTACACATATAAGTGAGACAGTGTCTTCCTTTTTTTCTTTTTCTACATAGCCAGGAGAAGTCTAGTTTAATGAAGGTCCTGATGAAGCATTAGCGAAACATGTTGACCACACCTCTGGGGTTAGGTGATATTTCCCAGTACTCCAGGCTTTTCCAAAGTGGTTGAGCATTATCCTCTTTTTCCACTTTTGTATGTTTTTAATCTTGATCGTTACCCCTTTTTCATATAACCAGTAAACTAAGATTTGTTTAGGGGTTTCTAATCAATCTTAAATTCTTTCACTCTCCTGCCATAATGAGTGTCTGACCTCTGTGAACTTAACGGCAGCCACCTGTGACATTTAAAAAGATCTCCGGCAAAGAGCCCCCGAAAGGGGAGCCCGTCAGATATTGCACCAGCCGGTCTGACGAGGAGCTTCCCGATGATGAAGCATGACACTCATTTGAGTGTGTGAGGGCTCTTGCTCCTGAAACTTTAATTGTCCCCCTAGAGTTAGGAACAGTGTACCTTTTTGTGTCAATTATCCGCATTGGGAGTACGTACACTGGACCTTCAATTCTCCCGATCCCTCTCTTTGTTGATAGTAGAGGGAGTGACCTGACTGCAACTGTTTCACTAACTCAAAACACCAGCCCAGTGTTCAGTTCTCCCAATACTCTTCTTCATTAACTCACAAATGAAGTGTACTTACCTGGGTCGATGACAGTTATCAAGTGTATGAAGCAGAGGGAGTGACATGACTGCTAAGGCCAGGAGGCTCTGCCTCTCCCACTCCAAACACAAGCCTGGTGTTCTCATGCCCAAATACCCCTGTGTCTGCACTGTCAAATGAAGTTTGCTCATTTGGAAGCATAACATATGTGTGGGGAAAGTAGAGGGAGTAACCGGAATGCCACACCCATTAGGTCCTGTGTCCCTAACTCCAAACACAAAAACAATGTTCACTTGCCTAATTCCATCTATTTATGAAATCTCAATTGAAGTTCACCTCAAGATGCATAACTAGAATGGTACTGGCAGCAGACACATTCACAGTGCACTTACCACATGATGACTTCAATCACATATATAACAGAGTCCTGGGTCTGCCTGCATAACAATCAACTAGGCCTCAAAATGGGCAAAAACATATCTTGCCTAGACACTGTTTTGTCTGCACTGGTGACAAGATGGCATTCTCAGTCCATCCTACCAAGGGCTAATGATCTGCACATTTCAACAGCTGCTTGCCATAAAGGAAATTGACATGCCTCACAAATGTCAGGTCAAAACAACCAATAGCATGGGTTTCCCGTCACAATAGGATAACCTGCAAATCAACTATGTACAAGGTTTTTGCAAAATGTCACTGTAAACATTTGGAGGTAGATGCCACAATACAACCATTAGCATTGTACGATTCACATCAAAAGGTCGAGCTGCCACTGGCCACACAGAGCCCACAAAAGAGAATGCCAATACCCCCTGGATGAAGCCCTCAGTGACAAAGGCACTCCTGGAAATCTGGACGCGGAGGATGGTTGTTACCCATCTGGACAACCTGGTCAGACCCCAACAGTGAATCTCACTGTGGCTACTACGTCACATCCCAGTCCAGTTGCCTCCACATCAAGGCAGCCCTTTGCCCCCCAACCTGTGTCCCTAGGACAGTGCTAACCATCTTAAGCCCCCAAGTCCAGGGTCCTGAGTCGCAGCACAACACCTCTGGAACCAGTCGGAGGGGGCACCTTGTGGCAAGGGCGCAGGGCCGTGGGGGTAAGGTGCATGGGAGGGATGCTGTGGGCCAGTGGGGTGAGGCCACAGGGGATGTTCCTGGCCAGGACACCATCAGCCACGTCTTGGGGGTCTATCAGGCGTCTAAATGTGTGATGGGACAGGTACTTTCAGAACTATGGGAAATCAAGCAGCTGCAAAGGGACATCCATAGGGATAATTGTGAACAGTGGGAGGCCCAGAATATGAACATGGCCTACCGAACAGGAGTGCTGAGGGTCATCAACACCACCCTGGTCCACGCTCACAAAGCCCTCCACGACACCGGACCAGCCTACCTCAACAAACTAATCAACTTCCACCAACCAACTTAACAGCTCCGCTCCGCCGACCTCGCCCTCGCACCAACTCCGGCGGCAGATCCTTCTCCCACCTCACCGCCAAAACCTGGAACTCCCTCCCCACTAACCTACGCAAGACCCAGGGCCTCCTAACCTTCAGGAAGCACCTCAAAACATGGCTTTTCGAGCAGTAATCACCCCCCAGCGTCTTGAGACCGTACCGGGTGAGTAGTGTGCTTAAGAAATTTGTTTGGTTGATTGGTTGATTGATTGATCATCAACAACACAATACCCCTTCCTTTGGCGCATCTACACCAGGCCCTTCATCTGTGCCAACCACTGGAAGGGAGGCCCTATCAGGAGAAGAACCTGCCCCAGACATCCCTGCAGCAGCAGATCCCCCCACCACACAAGCGGGGGTGTCCAGCAAAGACTCCAGGAGGAACGGATGGCAAGACACCCACCACTGCCAGCCAGTGACCACTTTCAAAATGACCTCCTTTGTGTGCCACATATCCATTCTGTTAACTGTTCTTCAACTACCTTCCATTTCTAATAGGAGAAGTACACTGGCCTTTGGACTTCCAATGGTGTGGCAACTACTCCAATGACTTTATTCACCATGATTGAATCCTTCACTTTTTTCCATCATGCCCAAATATTTTTTATGCACAATTTTTCAATAAATCCACCTATCACAAATCTATTGTCTGCTTCCTTCTGTTCCACATTTTGCTATGTAGAGATGTAAGACCATGTGAAGCAAATGAGGAGGACTCAAGATATTAATACAAGGAGGGATATTTTACAGGTACAGTGTCCTGCTAAGGATTACTACCAACACACACAAACACATTGCTACAAGTGTCTGGTCACAACAAACATTTTATTCCAATGTACGCCACATAAGCTGTTGAAATGTATGGACTGTCATAGCCAAGAATGGCTGACTCATATTGTGTCATGCTACACAAACCAAGATACAGCCCCCAGACCACAAAAGGAAGGGCCATGTCAGACATTGTCTTGTGGAATAGTAAAACCGAAAAGTGGAAGGTGTCTCCAGCTTGAGCCTTATCACACCAACACACCAAAGAAATTCAACATAACATAAGCCAAGGTACAGACAGAGGGCAGTATAACAGTCCCTGATAACAGGCCCATCATAATCCAAAGACCATGCATCTGGTGGTATGACACAAACATATGTCAGTGTTGTGGCACAGACACTGTGGCCTGTAATGATGAAACACATCTACAGCAACACACAGGTCATACACAAATAGTGTTTAGGTTATGTGAAGGGTGAACCCCTTGCTTGCAATTGATGACAACATATTTAATTCCCTCATGATCACACACATGATGCAATCGACCCAACACAGCACAACAAACAAGTCCAATGTGCACTTCTGACCTTCCACCTAAACACTGTTTAAGCTGCCTTGGCACAGGTCTCAAATACCCCAAATCTGTGACCTACATTACCTGGAACAATCCATGTCCACTTTGTATGTCAGAACAGCATGAGATACCTGCCAATGCCACAACTCTGAAATGCCTCCATGAGGATGTCATGGTGAAGGTACCTGTAGAAAGACAAAACAAGGAGTATAGCCTTGAAAACATTCCCACTACAAATCACATAGCAAGCATCTGGAAAGCATTGCAATGAGACTGACACAAACTAAGTAGCTACATCAAAGTGGGGATATGTCAAAGGCTAACTCTTAAAGCACCCTTTGGCTGCATATTGCAGAGTATCAGCTCCCTGGTTGTTGCCAAAACACTCAACTTCACACAACTGCAGTTCTTCGTACAGTCACAGTCATTACATCACATGACATACTTACACTCATGAAAAGTAGCTATTGATGCAATCTTCCTGCAAGTCAGATCCTTCCTCTTCACCACTGTCATCCTCACTTGAAATTTTATAAGTTTCACCTGGTGGCACTGCAGGCTCCCCCCCCTCTGGGGCATACGGGATAGTCCTCTGCAGAGTGATGTTGTGGGGCATGCAGCATGCCACAGTTATCTGACACACTTTTCTGGGTAAGTAGAGGAGGGCTCCACCTGTCCGTTCCAGACACCAAAATCTGGCCTTCAGGAGCTCAAAAGTCCACTCCACTACCCGCCATATTCTTCCATAGGCCTCATTGAAGCAGACTTCCCCTGGCGTAGTTGGATTCCTTATTGGCTTCAGCAACCAAGGACGGTTTGGATATGATGAGTCTCCTGTAAAGAAATGGGACATATCTGTACTTCATGATTGTAGCACCTGCCATTGCACGCACACACAAACAAGACAGCTGTGACTTACCAACCAACCAGGTCCACTCTGGGTACAGTTGTAACATCAGCTGGGGTACTGTGCTGTTCTGTATTATGAAGGAATCATGGACTGAACCTGGATAACTGGCACAGACCGGGGAAATGCAGAGATCCTCCAGACAACTTCCAAGTTGATGGAATGGAAGTTGTTCCTGTAGCGGTATACTTGTTCATTGGCATGCAGTAGGACCAAGCCAACATGTGTGATATCAATGGCCCCCACCACATGTAGGAGGTGTGCAAAACCATAAAAGTAAGTCTTCACATGGGCTAAATCCTGATGTCGGGAAACTGGATGTAGCTGTCCAGGTGTTGCTGAGAGGACATCCCTCAACACCAGATTGAACATAGGTTGGGACATGCCAACTGACAGGTTCACTGTATGTTGAAAGGACCCTGTGGCTAGGAAGTGCAATAGTGACATGACTTGTACAATGGGTGGTATGCTGGTTGGATAATTAATAGCTGGCATCAGATGTGGCTCCAACTGACAACATAAGTCCACTATTGTTAGCCTATTCAGATGGTAAAGGAGGATTATGTGTCATTCTTCTATGGTCTGAAGGGCTGGCAGTGGCTGATAGACAGGCATTTGTCACATCCTCCCTATTCCTGCATACCTATGTACGACAAGACATGATTTCTAACATTAGTCATTGTGTCCACAGCAACATACATGATGCATGTCAATGAAATCATGTGACAAGGCATTTCAGAAGGGTAAACATGGCAACCAGGACACATCATAGCTGCAAAGAACACAAGGGTCACATGTGACCCTCATGGTTTTCCACACGTTTCCACAATATGTATCTGGACCAAACTCAAAGACATGTAACATAATTGCCCCTTGAAATATGACTGGCTCTACCAACCGCCAAAATGACCATCAGCAGGTGTGGACTATGACTCACTGTTAAATGCCACCTGTGCCCTGCAACATACTACAATGGTGTTTGAGTAGAAGGACCTACATGACAAGACAGGATAAGCATGTTTGTGACCTCAAACATTTTCGGAGGTGTGAAGCTCAATACAGCATTTCAGGCCTCCAAAATGGCAGCTGGATGACCTACTCCACCGGAAATTAAGAACCACCCGCGACCGCTGGCGGAACTCATCATGGTGGTAGGTGGTTGCAACCGTGGTGGACACAGCCATAGGCTAACATTGTTGCCAGTGGTGGTCATGGGCCAATGGCTGTGTACGCCGGCGGTGACAACCATGTACGTGGCAGATGTGACCACCATGTTCTGCAGATTCATTCACTTGAGTCCTGATACTGTTACCAGCAAGACCTCCACTGCTTGAGCTGCTATGGACGGCCTCTGGGAGCAATCCTGAGAATCAGAATGTCACGCGCACGGCTGCCACAAATCACCTCTACTCTTGGGTACTGGTGAGGTACTGCTAGTTGGCTAGAAGTGTTGGGCCGATAGTTCTCACATGGTGTGAAATGGGACTCAGTCCCCACAACCCAGTGGTGCTGCCACCCGAATCCATCATTCTCATTGTTATAATGAGAGCAAACACAACATTGTGCCACCAACATTTGGTCAGGCACTGAATTGTGGATCTCCCTGAGTATCTCTGTCTTACTACGTGCTAAAGGCACCCCAATAATATATAGAGAGACATCTGTGGTATTGAGGATTTCCTTCTCAGCTGGATAGGTAGGGCCTATTTAAGACTGTAGGTTGTTCAAGCTTGAACCTTAAAAGGAATAATCCCCAATTTGTGTCATTATGTCTGAAAAAGTGCATTCAACATGACGAACCCACAACGGGTGATAATTGCAGTGAACAGAAGACCTCCCCTCACTAATCATTTATTAAATAATAGCCTCACAGGCCAGAGGGGTGCTGTTACATTTGTGGTTGAGGCACATCCAGCGTACAGAACAGATTTTTTTTACTATTGGGTTACTTTTCCAGCAGCTGATGGGAACAGTAATACATTTCATCATTATACACATGCTAATGTACCTGCACAATACAGAACATATGCATACATAGAGATACCTTTATAATTTCAAGACTACCAAAACTGGCTTGTTGGCATCCTACCACATACAACACTTCATGTTAGGCTAGGTCCTTTGAGCAATGAAGGCCCTACCTGGACTCAATTGGCCACAAACATACCACATCCTGTTACAGGCATCTTGGGGGTAGCTGAGGTTTTCCGCTTATACATTGAGCTTGTAGCAATATATAGACTCCTAGTACAATTTGTAATGCAAACATTAAATACTAACCCAGCATGGGCTGCTCCAGGACAACCTCATGCAGTCACACCAGGCATTAACCCTGCAACAGTGCATTCGATTGTGGGTAAAGTACGCACAAAACGTGAAGAAATTCCTTTCTGGTTAGTTAAAAAAATAAATGTGCTGGAAGCAGTGTTTCCCCATACGGGATCCCAAGATAAACCCAGAATTCTCACTATGTGCTTGCCATTTTGGATGGTTCCCTTGGATAACTGTACCACCTGGGGCATGGTATTTGCTGCACTCTACACTATCGCACATGGTACACCAATATTTGCCAATCTTCCAGAAGTGTTAAAACAAAATCAAGATGAATATGGGACAGCCCCGGCCCTGGATTTGGGGATGCAATTATTAGGCAATTTTGCTACAGTGACCTCAATAATATTAAGTAAACTCAAAGGGGAAGCAGTAGCTTTGGCTGTATGCCAGCAGCTCCGGGATGTTACGCCACAGGACCAACAATGTGAGCTGCCTAAGATTATTGCGGAAACCTATTAAAGTATAGGGCGGGATAGTTTGGGAGTCAGACCTAGTAATCCACAATTACAAGATAAATCCAACCAAGAAGCAGCTGAGAGATCTAAACAATGCTGGGGTTAAACAAAAACAAACACCTAAAAAAGACAGGGGAGAATCTCCACATTCGGCAGCCTCTGATAAACGCTATAAATTAAGAAATAGGGATAATATAAAAACTCCAGATAGATATAAATATATTGATACATGCCAATCTAATTTCTTTCAGGATTTACCAGATAAACGTAATGAGAGAGGTGGGCAGTCAGAACAATGAACAGAGTATGTGAAACCAAAATAAGATTCACAACGCTCTTCAGAAGTTTCAATTAAAAAGAGAAACTTCCACAACAAAAACATAATTTAAAAAGATTAAGGTGGCAGCTATTTCTCCAAGAAATGCTGTGCAAGATGAGAGCATTACTGAAGATCTGGAACTAGGCACTGGCTCTGCTAGACAGCACAGCAGAGGTCACAATAGTTCACCTGGATATCTTCAAGAGCATCTGGAGGTGAAAGCAACTGATAACTTTTTAGAAGTCAAAACTGTGGACATCTGGGTCTCCCCTTCCGATAAGGTGTATAAAATGAAAATACAGTTAGAGGGAGACATTGAGCGCACAATTGATTTTATATTCTGGGAATAACTAACTAGTATTTATGACAAAGAAAAAGAAAAAGATTGGCCATCAGAATTTGTCCGTAATGTCCCACAGGGGGAAGAGATCATTATGCCTTCTGTCTTGCCTTTGGCTCCTGTAGAGTTAGGAGAGGCTAATGCTTTTGATTGGGCATTAGCACAAGACCCCTCACTCTATGGCAATCATGTGGAATGGGATAAAGATTTTCCTTACCACATATTACCAACTAGGTCAGAACCACAGCCTCAACCTCAGTATTCTATCAAGCATGAAGCTAAAGCAGCTGTGAGAGAGATTCTCACACAGTTACAATACAAGGGTGCAATTGAGCCCTGTGTCTCAACAATGAACAATCCCCAATTTCCCGTTGCTAAGCCGGACCATTCATATAGAATAGTCTTAGATTACAGACATTTAAACAGTCATACATGCACATTTGCTATCCAAAATTCGCATAGCACAGCATTCATTAACAATCCAAAAAAATGATATTTCCAACAGCTTGTTCTGCCAAAATATAGCACCTGAAAGTAGGGTTCTAATATCATTTAGTGCTTTAGGCTCACAGAAGAAAAATGACAGGATCCCTCAAGGGCATAAGAACAGTCCTGGACTGTTCTCAGCATGTGTAACATCCATTTTACACAACCCTGACCCTGAGTTGTTGTCCTATGTAGACAGCATCTACTTACAATTCAACAAACAAAACGGGTGGCCCGCATTGTTGTGGGATTTGCCGAATTTGACTACAAATTCAATTTTAAGAAAACAAACATTGCCTTTCTCAGTGTCCTACTTTTGAAATATGAGTTATCAGATGAAGGGAAGAGCCTAACTCCCCACTTTCTAGATAAAAGTGGACAATTAGAGCCACCAAATACCATAAAAAAGCTTCAGTCGTTATTGGGCTGTTTAAACTTTGGCAGAACTTACATTTCAGATTATGCACAATGCATTACACCATTATATGATTTGATAAGCTCCAACTTTTCAAGCACATATGGGACAGTTGAATACTCACACATTTTCAGAGCATTGAAACAAGACATGCTTGCAGCAAAACTCTTACACAAAAGGGACAATAAAACACATTTGGTCATCAGAGTAATTGCTGGTGCCATTGACTTCACCTATGTAAAATTTAATGAGGGTGATACTGTCCCAATATGATACAAATCACATTTGTATTCCACAGTGGAACAGCGATTGCTCCCACAGAAACGAATCTGACCACTGTTCAAATGGCTGTCATTACAGAGAGACCTCTGGCTCAGGGAAACACATTATTGTTGTGTCTCCGATCCCAGGTCTTGAGGCTGTCACAAAGGCGAGCGTTCCAAATGCAAAAGCAGTACACCCACGCTGGATCTATTGGGCAACGTCTCTGACAGCCACTGATGTAGATTACATTTTTTACCCTAAATTATAAACTCAAGAATTCCTCCAATACAAACTGGAATATCCAATATCAGAAAACATTTTGCCTATTGCCCAGTATCACACAATTATTTACACTGATGGCTCAGCCCAACCAGCTATAGGCAGTAAACACCACTGCTCCGCCACTTGCTTGGCTTTGAATGGCTACATGAAAGATGGTGAATTCCATCAACAAAATACTTACACACAGACCTTAGTGGACTGCACTGCACTACTAACAGAGCTCAAGGCTCTGGTGATGGCACTGGAACACACAGATCCAGAAAAGCTAACACGAATGTGATTCGTATTACTGTTTTCAGTGCTTCAATGAATATCTGCATTACTGGCACCAGAATGAGTTCAGAGATTCAAAAGGCAATCCCATCAAACACAGGTTACTGTTCGGGAAACTAGCGTATCTGACGAAATGCTACCCAATGACCTTTAGTTCACACATTGGGACATCAACGTGTAGGGATACATGTTGCAGGCAATACCTTGGCTGATGAAGCAACCTAGTCAGCAGTAGCTATGGTTTCTGTTGCTGCACTTATTTATTCATGAATGAGGTTGGATGATGAAACATTGGCTGCTGGGAAAGCTTCAGTTGACGGCAAGCCATTACCAAAGGAATATCTTGCCAAATATTCCTACTCCATAACTTGCCTGAATACTGCCTTAGTAAGAATACCAGGGGTGGAGGATTGTTTGATCCTCAACGAAGCCCAAGATCTGAGTTGATATAAGTGGCACATGAGGGAGTTGCTTCTGCCCATGCAGGCATGGCGGCTACTATTTCTTTACTACTAAAACGTTATTGGAGGCCAGGTCTGTACAAACAGACAAAACAGAATGTCCTTTGCTGTGACATCTGTCAGCAAATAAAAGGGCCCACCATCAAAAGCCCACTGCAGACACCCCTTCTTATTTCAAATAAACCACTACAATGTATGTACCTTGACCATTGTGGTCCTCTGACACCTGATGGTGCATACAAATACATTTTAGTCTCTGTCAACTCAAGCTCCAGATTTCTATGGATATTGCCACAACGATAAGCTGACGCTCAAACTGTTATTAAAGATTTGCAAGTCTTTATCGGGACATATGCAGTTGCAACATTCCACTCATGCCAGGACCCTCTTTTGCCTCAATGGCATTCAGGGACACCATGGCTTTGTTAGGGATCCAAGAGTATTTCCTGTCTCTCTACCATCCTACGGGTAACAGTGTAGTGGAACAGAAGAACCAAGGGCCAGATGTATCATACAACCGATTTGCGATTCTCAAATAGCGATTTTTAAGAAATTGCTATTTCAGAAATGCAAAAAGGTATGTATGATTTTTGCGATTCGGTAATAGCGATTTCTTAAAAATCGCAAATGCTATCACCGAATCGCAAATAGAGAATCTGTCCCCATTCGCACCTATGGGCCTGTTGGCCCATATCTGCGAAGTTTTTGCATTTCCAAAATTGCGATTTGTTAACCAGAAATTGCAATTTTGGAAATGCAAAACCCCAGGGTGCTGGGAGCCTAAGGCCCCCTCTGCTGCACCCCAAACAATTTTGGGGGGACATGTAAGGTGCACACATGCCAAAAGGGCATGTGTGCTTTACATGTAAATTTTAAAAATGCAATTTAAATGCATTTTTTAACTTTGCACATGGTTACCACCAGGTTCAACCTGGTGGTAAATAGCGATTCCTAAATGCCCAAATCACATTTAGGAATGGCTTCATACATGTGCTAAGAAATCGCAAATAAGGAATCCTTATTTGCGATTTCTTATTTAGAGAGTCGCAATTTGCGACTCTCTAAACAGGGTTGCAATTTTAAGGAATCACTATTTGTGCGATTCCTTAAAATTGCATTCAGAATGTCTTTCATACATTCTGAACTGGCTTTTTGCATTCGCAAACGGCATTCGCACCATTTGCGAACGCAAAAAACCTTGATACATCGGGCCCCAAGAATTAAAGCAATCCTTAGCAGCAAGAGTATTAGGCATGGGTTGTAGTTGGTCTAATCACCTGTATGGAGTCCAGACAGCACTTAATAACTTTCCCAGAAGGTCCCTGGTAGGGCCCACCCCAAATGAGGTGCTGATTGGAATACAAATGTATGTTCCAGATCTTGATGGCTCTGGCGCGGAGACCGCAGACACACCTTTTGACATAACTGTTTTGCAGGAATTACAACAGTTCCATGATGAAAACACATCTGCCGGTGCCTCCTCCTTGGGAATAAGGGATGCACCAATAACATCTACTGGCTGGATTCTGAAAGTAGGGGATCTTGTGCGAGAGAAGATTGCTATGAAAAAAGAGTTTAGTTCTTCATATTGTGCACCGGTTACAGTCCCAGGAATACACGGTACCGGAACCATTATTCTATCACCACTGCATGGTTCAAAGGAAAACCAATTTATCTTCTTTGATAACATCAAGTTACACTATGTGGCCGATCCTACACAGCAGACCTAAAGGAATCCTGGGTAGTTCCTGGATTCCCTCTCACTATAGACCTGAAGTTCATCTACAGCTTTTGAGCAGCGATGCTGACACTTCCCCGAGCTTTGGGAGGGTGGAAAATGATCTTTTATTGGTACCACTATCTTCAGCTGTGACAAGAAAAAACCAAAATGATGAGCAATTCTACTCAAATTCAACTCACACTGATGGAATTGTTTACTACGAACCACCAACGGAAGCTTCTGTTAGTTCCCCAGTTCCTCACATGGCTTCAGTCTTTGCATGAACTGCTTCTGGATATTTTGCCGACATCAATGACTCTTTCACTGACTCATCTACTTCTTCTGCGACATCATTGTCGAGAGCACGTAAGCTGATAAATTGGCTCAAAATTAACTATTTTATTCGTCCATGGAGCTTTCTATGGCTCTTAATAACTGTACTTGCCTTTCTCCTTTGGATTGGTTTTGTCATCGTCTTTTCTTACTCATACATGGTCATTACCTTCCTCAATGCTCTGTAGTCGAACTGGTGGATGAGGTCCTAAAACCCAATTTTTCCTCACATAAGGTCTGTTGAGACTTGTCCCTAGTGACCATTTCAGCTATACCAATTCCTGATGGGATTGTTTGTGATAAAAGTATCTTTTGATGTCTTTGGCCCGATGGAGGTTCTTCAATTTCTATACATTTTCAAACTTTCATTGAATGATGTGATAACACCTGGTATTGTTTCTGACGACTGAGATGTAAGAACAGTTGATTCTATGCTTTCTGAGCTTGATTATTTTACTATATTTGAAAATGAAGATATTTTCCAAACAAAAGAAAATGATGGAGACATGTTCTGTTATAATTAAGATGGACATAATTTTATTCATCCAAGCAAGCGCCAGGAAGACTGTTTTTAATTATACACAGTGGGAACATTGTCCTACCCCACAAGTGGGGAGTTCTAAAATATATATATGGAAAAGTTTACATATTTTGTCTGGGTTTAATGTTCAAAATGCTGCATTCTATCATTATAAATTGCCTCTAATGGAAATGCACAATGTATTGTTAACGGACACAAAAATGATTCATTCTGATTCTTTTATTTCCCGGTTGACGATAGATGGCTATGAATATTGGATAAAGTTGATTGGCTTAAAGAGTGTTTGTGGAACTAAATATTGGCAAATACAGAGAAGGGAAGCATGCATGATATCTTTACAAATTATATTTTTGAATGACACAATGCAACAGACAAGTTGTCTAGGCTTAGAAAAAAATAAAGAATTGAATGTGTCCAGTATCCCCACTCCCGCAAAATTATACAAATGGCAAAAATACATTAACACAACTGAAGAGGAGACTGGAACATTTAACACAACACTTTCAAGTCCTAATGGGTGGGTATGGTGGCCCGTGGACCCAAATGGTTGTTATGTACATTTTCTAAACTCCATGGGGTTTTTAAGTGAGCAGACAGGACCTTCCTTGTTTGTCATCAGAACATTCAGGTATTGTGACAACATACAGTGTGGGGAAATTATGCCAGCAATGGTTAGAAAAGTTCCTCACTAGACGCTGTAAAGAACATCTCAGTCTCTTGGCAAGTAACACAGACTTACAAGATTTTCTGTTAGGTCCCAGAAGACAACGTAAAAAGCGCTTCTTATATGCAATTTACAACAACATTAGGAAACTTTCACAACAAGAAGCTGCTGCCCGGTTAAGGCAAATAGATCAGGAAAACTTACAGAACGCATTAGCTGTTGTAGAAATTGGGACTAACACCTTGTCTGACCATATATACATTCTTAACAACATAATTTCTTCTGCAATTGACATTATGCAAACTGACATCATGTTTGCAACATGGGCAGAGTCAACCTAGGACCATTATGCATTTGGTTGGACACTACAGACATTGATTAGTTGTTGTGTTCCCTGGTAATACCATAGAGCGAAATACCTGTTTGATGCATTTAATGTGATGTGACATCAACAAATAATGGCTAAGAAAGAAGAGACTTATGTTATGTTGAACACCGTTAGAAAAGTTGCCTTTTACTGTGCCAGAAATTCCATCTGCAGTATGGTTAATTCATGGGGATATCAATCTGCCTATTTCATCACTACACTTAACATCTTGCTTGAAATAAATTCCAGTAGGCAGATATGAAAGGCTAGGAGATAGCTACATTCATGAGGTGTGGGAGCTACTCTTTTTGTACAAATGTTTCAATTGCATGAAAGAGGACTTTCATAGCGGAAGCAAATGCGTAACCTCTGTGAGTCATTCAATGGTTTGCAAACAACACTACTTGCATGGAACATGTAACCCTTCTGCAGTGAATTCAGCCTGTTATCTGAAGGTAGTTCCTGTCCCCTTGATTCGACCAGCATTTCGAGTGCTCTCAAATGGAAGTTATAACAGTGAGGGCTGTTGTGGAATGTGAGCCGAAATTCCCTACATAGTTTCAGTCTCCAAAATTGTTACTCGTAGCAGTAACATACTTTTTCCCCCACACAACAGACAAAAGTAGCAGACATTTGGCCTCATATTGCTGCTCTAGTGTAAAATTTGACAAGTTAAGCAGACTAAAAACTCTATAGTTTCAGAAAAAGGTGGCGCTGACATCTGCCCATGAATGGAATTTTGCTGTTGCTATTTTTAATCCGCAATGGCTGCCCCATCTCAGCAAGGATTACTGATGGTACTTCCACCAGAACAACTGTTTTGTGAACACATGATGCAGTATTTTGGCGCACCACTCCTCAAAGAACTGGAGTGCAACTTTATTGTTTAGACTGGTCCAGGACTGTGTGCAGCCCGTGTTTCATTGCCTTTGGTGCCTTTTTGAATGTGCACGGCAATTGAGTCTTTCCATGCGGTGCTTACTTTCATTGGACGCTGATCTGTTGATGCTCTCACTGAGGGCTGATTAACAGAAACGCACAATGAGGGTGCATTTGCTACTAGAAGCCTCCTCTGAGCTGCCTTTTATGGATCAAGTGGCTCTTGGTACTTCAACATCTGGCACTACACAGAATAGGTATAGAAATAAGTATTCCCCTTGAATCAACTCATTTACACAACATTCAATCATACACTCAACTGTAACATAATATTCTACAGAGATGAGCTATCATACTGTACCACAACAATATCAGGCTCACAACTGTGTTGAAAAAATAAATACCATTTATTTTATCCAGTTGTTAATAATAAGAATTAATAAAACAGACATTACTCATCATTATAAAAACATTACTCTCAACCCACCCTTTAACCAGTGTCTACCCTGGTAAAATAAAAAATCACACCCCCAACCCCAAAAGAAAGTACATATATAAGATCAATACCAGGAGATATACACAGAAATATACTTTCTGTCACTGATCAGTACAATAGTTATACACGTTAATGGAAAAAAAAATTTTTTAATCTACAAGAGCATACTACAAAGTAGATTCAGTGTAATTTTTACATCAACGCATTTCGGTGGTATCCAATGATAATCACCACCTTCTTCAGGACACAACTGAATAATTCTCCCAGTCACAATGACAAGTTTTCTGTCAAAATATAATAATGACATAAATAAAACATCATCACCCCACTTCCATCATCTAAAAATCAAGTTCCTATATTTGCTAACCACGTGATGTACATTTAATGAAACCCCTTCTCCCATACTGCAGTGGTACTGCAACACCTCACCCCATAAATAGTACAAACATATCAACTTATTCCATCATCACTCACACTCCTTCAACCATACTATACCTCATCCTGAAAGGGTTTCTGACTTCTATCAAACAAACCAATGGCTCTGTAATGATTTCATTTGCCCGGGGCTTCTCAATCCTGTTTTGACCGTGGGAGTATTGTTCTCTCTGTCAATTATCCCGAGTATTAATTACGCCCTCCGTTAACTTGCAGGCATTCTAAAATGATAACAACAAATTTACCACTTCTTTCCGTCCCTAGGGACCTATACTGAAATCATCTAAATGGATCCACAATCTTATCAATTACTCGTATTTAGTCTTCATTATGATCTTTCTCCTAAGTTGTTTAGAAATGTTCTTTTCCCGGAGGTACCTCCCATAAGGTTCACTTCTACCCTGAATGCTACTATAATGTCAATTAGCTCACCTAATCAATCCTCAATTCATATCTGCCATTACACAGGCAAAGGGATAAAGCCCACAATCTACCTCGCATATTGTATTATTCAAACAAAAGTTCTGCTTTTGGCACCAGCCTAGATAAAATGACTCTCCTCCTCTGCTCGATACCATTCACAAACCTGATTCAAATAGCGGTCGTGACATATGCTTGATAAACGAAAAAGAGAAACCTCCATATCTGTGGACTTAATAGCTCATCACCTGCATATTTATCGCTCATTAAATAACATTGGGTTTTTTTGTGTAGCAACTAATCAGACAACATAAATTCCACCACCTCTACTTGCTTACCATGTATCTAATTGTTTCTCCTATCATCAACGTCACCTGGGATCCTTCCCTTACATAAATCGCACTGGGATTACGATAATTACGGGCTGTGGCATAGACCTAATTAAAACAAATAAATGAAACCAAACTAATATTTTTTTCAACTTGTCCTCTTATTTTAACCCCTTCGTTGCCATGCCTTTTCCCCTCAGGTACCAGGCCTTTTTTGGGGTATTTGTGGAAGTTCGCGCTTAGGCCCTCACAACCTTTTGTCCACATAAGCTACTTACGCCAAATGTGCGTCCTTTTTTCCAAACAGCCTAGGGATTCTACAGGTATGCAAAGTATGTTGGTTCACCTGAAGAAGACCAGGAAATTAGTAAAAATACAGTGAAAATGTTTTTTTTTTTTTTAAACATGGGGAAAAGGGCTGCAGAAGAAGGCTTGTGGTTTTTTTCCCTGAAAATGGCATCAAGAAAGGGTTTGCGGTGCTAAAATCACCATCGTCCCACCTTTCATGAACAGGCAGACCTGAATCATAAAACCCCATTTTTCAATAAAGTTTTGCCATTTTACTGGGACATACCCTATTTTTACTATTTTTTTATGCTTTCAGCCTCCTTCCAGTTAGTGAAAGAAATGGGTGTGAAACCAATGCTGGATCCCAGAAAGCTAAACATTTCTGAAAAGTATACAAAATTCTGAATTCAACAAGGGGTAATTTGTGTAGATCCTACAAGGTTTTTGTGGTATTTAAGCTACACACGGGGTAAAGAGAGTATCAAAACACGTAGTTCATTATTACAAAATAAACCTGATTCTCCTCAAGAGCAAGCTCAACTCAACTGCCTTGATAAGAACGATCGTTGACCAAACATTCCACAGAACTAACATGTTCATAGAATATAACACATACCCCTCCCTTCCAGTTTTTCCCAAAACACAATAAAACACCCGCAAAGAAAACAAAACAAACATGATACAAAAAAAAACAATAGCAGTATACAATTGAAAATGAAAAAAAAAAAAGTTAAAGGCATGCTACAGAAAAATACATGACGGTAAAGTAATTTCAAGACACAACTTAATGCAATTGTACATAGTACCGCAGATAACATGGTGGTCTGCGAGTCTTCTGGCTGCGACAACCATCTGGAATACCATCATATGAAACAGATTCTGCACTCACTTGTACATGTTCTGTACCACTAGCTTCTGAATTAAGCATCAGATGTTCTCCTCTCTCACAACTGTATCCATCTGTCTTGTCACATAAATCTTCATCAGTCATAGACATAAAACTGTTGTAGCTCTTCCTAGAGGAAGACTCACCCTTAACATCCACATCACTCTCTTCCCTTCTTTGGTAAACCAAGATTTTCCTTTTATTCCATTTTTCACCATTCTTCAACTCCACATGACTTACTCCGACTTTCTTAACTCTGAAAGGACCCCAGAACTATGAAAGACCACCAACAACTCTCCCATGTCTGATCTTTACCCAATATCCTTCCATTACATCCTTTCCCCTTACACTTTTGCTCCCACAACTTGTATTACACACACCACCATTCAACAACCACGCTGGCAGCAGTTTGGAACCAGGCTTCCTTCCTCTCATTCTTTCAAACGGAGTTGCATCCGTAGCTTTATTTGTTGTGGTACGGTGGGCACAGAACATCTCATCTACAATTCCTTTTACATCTCTTCCACTCTGAATACCCATTATTATTGTGCCCTTTACTAATCGGTTTATTCTCTCAACCATGCCATTAGCTTGGGGATTATAAAGTGCTGTACGCTTATGAATAATTCCACCGTTCTCCAAAAATGTCTTAATCTCATGAGAGGTATGTTGAGTGCCATTATCAGTTACCAAGACTTTAGGAAAGCCTTCCTTCAGAAAAACTTCCCTCAACACCTCAATGGTACCTCTAGTGTTAATCTCATGCAAAAACCTTACAACCACCTATCTTGAGTACACATCAACCACGACCACACCATTTGTGCATAAATTTCCCACCCCTTGCATGGGACCAATAAATTTCAAACTCACTGTACACCAAGGTAAACCAGGATCGTCAATATGTCCCTGAACACCTTAGGCACCCGTTTTCAATCTTTTTTCGCTTTCTTTACATGTGATGCAATCTACAACCCACCTTGAAATCATGTCATCCATGCCTGGCCAATAAAAATATTCTCTAACTCTCTTCTTAGTCATGGTTTGACCCAAATGACTTTCATGTGCCAGCATGAAAATTCACTTTCTTAGACCCTCCGGTGGGATAAACTTGTCATTCCTCATAACCAAATACAAATCTAGAACTGATAACTCATCCACCAATTTTAAATAAGGTCTCAAAGAAGGAACCACAGTACTGCCCCTCCTTTTACCTTCCACAATAATTCGTACAACACCCTTGAGTACCGAATACTTCTCCATGGCGGTCCTCCATTCCTCCGCTGAAAAAGTGCCTTCACCCCAGCGCTCAATGTCACTCAACCAAGCTACTGCTCCTTCCTGTTCTTTGAGTAAATCCTCTGCCTTGTCCACACCCACCGAGCTTAAAGGCAGCCTAGAGAGACAATCTGACTGGGGATTCTCCCAACCCGGAATATAACTGATACTAAATCAATATTCTTGGACCCTGCCAGCTAACCTTGCTAGTCTAGCAGAACCTTTTCCAGCACCCCATAAGTAATGGTTTTTGATCAGAGTGTAAAGTGAAATCTAAGCCCCAAAGAAAAGTCCTAAAGTACTCCACAGCCCACACAGCAGCCAAAGCTTAGCATTCAATAACTGAATAATTCAGTTCGCACGCCATCAAAGACCGTGAAGCAAAAGCTACAGTTGCCTCTTTCCCCTTACATACTTGAGAAAGTATTGCTCCTAAGCCACACATTCTCGCATCTACAGTCGGAACCGTCTTAAGACGAGTGTCAAAAGGAGACAAAATACCAGCTTCACAAATGTCATTCTTCACAGTATCAAACGAAATCTGTTGTTCCTTTCCCCACCTGAAGTTAGAACATTTTCTCTGCAACATTCTTACGTTATTGTTTTTTTTAGCAAAATTCTCCACAAACTTGTTGTAGTATTCTCTCAGCCCCATAAATGAATGCAATTGATCCTTGTTACGTGGAATGGGTGCTGAACGAATATCATTTAACAAATCTTCCTTAGGTCTGTAACCTTCCCCAGACACCGTATGACCAATTTCTTCCACCAAAAATTTGCACTTGTCTCTCCTCAAAGTAAAACCAGCTTCCCTCATTTTGTTCAGAACAGACCTAAGAACAGCAGTGTGTTCACTTACAGTCTGACCAAAGATCAAAATGTTGTCTTGGAAAAACAACACTTTCTACATTCCCGAAAACAAATTGGACATCACTCTCTGAAACACGCTTGCCACAGAAGACAGCCCAAAAGGCATTCTGATGAACTGGAATGTACCCTCCATGGTTATAAAAGCAGTGAGTGCACAAGACTCGTCATGTAATTTGATTTGATGATATGCACTCCTCATATCCAGTTCCAAAAAATACTTTCCCCCTTTGAGCAGAGACAAGAGTTAATTTATGTTTGGAAGTGGAAAGGAGTCCGTAACCACAAATTTATTTAGACTGCACAAATCCACACAAAAAAGAAGCTTACCATCACTTTTCTTTGTCATAATTACTGGCGAAACCCAAGGTGAGGCCTCAATGGGTTCAATTATACCCTGAACCATCATGTCTTGTAACATTTTCTTGACTTCCTCCCTTACCACCAACGGCACCCTCCTCACCTTGTGTTTCATTGCCACAGCATCCTTCTCTAGTATCATTTTGTGGACGTACCCTTTTAATTCTCCCAACTTTTCGTCAAACACACCCTTAGCACCCTCAAGAATTTTTTCCAAAGATTAATCTTCTACCAACAGAACCTTATTGTCGGAATGTGGATCAATGATGATATGCAAATCATATTGATGTTCCCATCCCAAAATCGGTGGTCCAGACTCCGCCACATAAATATTCCCTTCAACACATTGATGCCTGAGCTTAATGTGAGAAATAAAATATTCTATGACATCGATCTCTACACCTTGATACTCTCTCAGATTTTTATCTTAAGGTAGTAAAGGAATATCATGCCATAACTCAACCCACAATGATTTTGGAATAATAGTATACAGTGAACCAGTGTCCACCATTAGTTCCACATCCTTGTCAGCGATGGTAAAGATTCCCTTCGGTCTGGTCTCTCTTCCTTTTCCCGTTCCAGAACCTTGAACCAGTAAGATGCGTTCACTAACACAGTTCTCCTCCATAAAATCAGCTACAGCATCCCTTGATCTGGAAAGGAATATCATGCCATAACTCAACCCACAATAATTTTGGAATAATAGTATACAGTGAGCCAGTGTCCACCATTAGTTCCACATCCTTGTCAGCGATGGTAAAGATTCCCTTCGATCTGGTCTCTCTTCCTTTTCCCATTCCAGAACCTTGAACAAGTAAGATGCGTTCACTAACACAGTTCTCCTCCGTAGAATCAGCTACAGCAACCCTTGATCTGGAACTGTCTCTACACATCCGAGCAAAATGCCCTTTTCGACCACACTTCCTGCAGTCTTTATTAACAGCAAAGCACCATTTAGCATTGCTGGTATGAGTAGAGCTCCCGCACCTTGAGCAAAATTTAGACTTCGGCGAGATTGAATCTTTGATCCCTTGTTGGCTGTTTGCAGCACCAACATGCTTGGATAGATTTAGTTTTTTCAAAATTACTGCCACTTCCTCATCGCCTTCAGTATTCCTACACACTTTCTTGCTCATTTCCCGCATGCACATGTCTGATTCTTCTACGATTTTAGCAATGGTAATTGCATCTTTTAGAGACGGATTTTTTGCTGCCCATAGCCGTTCCTGCGTTTTTTTTACTCCTGCACTGTACAATAAGTTGATCTTGAATTAGCTCATCAGTAATGGGTCCAAATTTGCACTTCACAGACAATTCGCATAAACAAGAAACAAAGGGGGTCATTCCGACCGCCAACAGGCTGGCGGTGCCCCGCAGGGCATTCTGACCGCGGCGGTTTGGCGGCGGTCAGAACATGAAAACCGGCGGTCTCCCGCCGGTTTTCCGCTGCCCTCAGGAATCCTCCTGCGCCGCCAAGGGGATTCCGACACCCCATACCGTCATCCTGTTCCTGGCGGTTCGCCCGCCAGGAACAGGATGGCGGTATGGGGTGTCGTGGGGCCCCTGGGGGCCCCTGCAGTGCCCATGCCAATGGCATGGGCACTGCAGGGGCCCCCGTAAGAGGGCCCCACAAAGAATTTCAGTGTCTGCTTAGCAGACACTGAAATTAGCGACGGGTGCAACTGCACCCGTCGCACCTTCCCACTCCGCCGGCTCCATTCGGAGCCGGCTTCCTCGTGGGAAGGGGTTTCCCGCTGGGCTGGCGGGCGGCCTTCTGGCGGTCGCCCGCCAGCCCAGCGGGAAAGCCAGAATGGCCTCCGCGGTCTTTCGACCGCAGAGCGGCCATATGGTGGTTCCGGCCAGGCGGGCGGCTACCGCCGCCCGCCAGCCTCAGAATGAGGCCCAAAGTCTCCTTCTCTTTGTGGTCTACTGCAAAATTTATAACGTGACATTACTATATTTTCTTCTTTAGCAAATCTCTTCTCCAACCATAATTGTGCTTCCTCATACACATCACCTAAAGGTTGTCCATCGTCATTACAAATTTCTGGTAAATATTTAAATATATGATGAGCTTCTGTGCCCAACAACAATGCCTTCTTCCTATGTGCAGAGAAAGATTGGCCATCCAAAGCCACCACATAGGTTTCAAAAAGATCAATCGATTCTTCCCATTGGATTGAAGGTTGGGACCTATTGTACAAAAATGGTGCAGAAATATTAATAGCCGAAGCCATCTTAACTCACTGGTAATGTTGTAATATATTGTACTCAGGCCAATTACTGTATTTCTTTTCACTAAGATTCTTTTTTTTACTTTAGCCTAAGAGGAATTAGGGTACTTTCCTCTAATTTGTCCGTGGGCGGTGTTAACAGTTTCACAGGCCTCCGTATACCATACCCTTGTTGATTCAGGACTGACGCTCACCTTTAGACTCACGAAGAACAAAACCGGTACGAGCATATTCACCAGCGAGTCCAATTGACTGTAATCAAATGCACTCGCTTGTCTCCCTAAGCGTGCTGCTTCTCTTCTCTCCTCTGCTCCTTACTCCACTCGACGCCACAACGGTCCTCAATGGGCCTGCATATCTCGTCATCACCGTTGACTCTAACGCGTAGGTCCGATAGGATCATTTGTACTTAACACCCCAGGTAACCAGACCAGTGTAGCTGGCGCTCGTCACCAAAATTGTGGTAATTAAGCTACACAAGGTGTACAGAGAGTATCAAAACATTTAGTTACGATGAAATAAACGCAATCCTCCTCCTGAGCCACCTCAACTCAACTGCCTCGATCGGAATGATCGCTGACCAAACATTCCACAGAACTAACACGTTCATAGAACATAACAATTGTCCTACAGAAAATAACAGCTGAAATAAAAAAATATTTAAATTGAGGTTAAAAAATAGCCATTTGTCTCCACATTTTACTCTGTAACTTTTCCCTATGATGCCAGATTTTTTAAAGCAATATATTGTTACGTCTGCTGGACTCTTCTGGTTGCAGGGATATCTAGGGCTTGTAGGTTCATCAAGAACCCTAGGTACCCAGAGCCAATAAATGAGCTGCACCTTGCAATGGGTTTTCATTCTATACCGGGTACAGCAATTCATTTAGTGAAATATAAAGAGTGAAAAATAGGGGTCAGGAAAACCTTTGTATTTCCAAAATGGCTTCAAGATAAGGTGTTGAGAAGCAGTAGTTAATTTTACATCTCTGAATTTCGGGGTGCCCATACTAGCATGTGAATTACAGGGCGTTTCTCAAATAGACGCCTTTTTTACACACTGTCTTACATTTGGAAGGAAAAAATTTAGAGAAAGACAAGGGGCAATAACACTTGTTTTGTTATTCTGTGTTTCCCCAAGTCTCCTGATACAAATGGTGCCTCATTTGCATGGGTAGGCCTAATGCTCGCGACAGGAAACCCAACATGGACATATCACATTTTTCCATTGAAATCTGATGTCTTTTTTGCAAGGTGCCTAGCTGTAGATTTTGGCCTCTAGCTCAGCCGGCACCTAGGGGAACCTGCCAAACCTGTGCATTTTTTAAACCTAGACCCCTAGGGGAATCCAGGATGGGGTGAATTGTGGGGTTCTCACCAGGTTCTGTTACCCAGAATCCTTTGCAAACCTCACAATTTGGCCAAAAAACACTATTTCCACACATTTTGGTGACAGACAGTTCTGGAACCTGAGAGGAGCCACACATTTCCTTCCACCCAGCATTCCCCCAAGTCTCCCAATAAAAATGGTACTTCACATGTGTGGGTAGGCCTAGTGCTCGTGGCAGAAAATGCCCCAAAACACAACATGACCAAATCACATTTTCCCAAATAAAACAGAGCTTTTTTCTGCAAAGTTTTTTGCAAAGTGCCTAGCTGTGGATTATGGCCTCTA
This sequence comes from Pleurodeles waltl, assembly GCF_031143425.1. Classification (NCBI taxonomy): domain Eukaryota; kingdom Metazoa; phylum Chordata; class Amphibia; order Caudata; family Salamandridae; genus Pleurodeles; species Pleurodeles waltl. The sequence continues at coordinate 1,005,020,486 of NC_090440.1, read as the reverse complement.
GCACATCCGGCACCTAGGGAAACCTACCAAACCTGTGCATTATTGAAAACTAGACACCTACACACACACCAATCCCTGGTGCCTACGTGGTTCCTGCCCCACCCGGGGGCAGATTGGCCTGATGAAATAGGCCGATCTGCACCCAAGGGGGGCAGAAATGGCCTAAAATAAATTTGCCCCCCAGGGTAACGACCCTTGCCTAAGGGGTCACTCCTCTTGCGTGAAATTAATGCAAACAAATAAAAATCCCAGGTGTCTAGTAGTTTCTGCCCCCTGTGGGGGCAGCTTGGCCTACTAAAAATAGTCCGATCTGCCCCCAAGGAGGGCAGAAACGGCCTGAAGACAATTTGCCCCACAGGGGAGTGACCCTTGCCTAAGGGGTTGCTCCCCATATATAAAAAATAAATAAATTAAAAAAAATCCCAGGTGCCTAAGGTTTTCTGCAGAAAAGGCCTAAAAATATTTTGCCCCCCTGGGTCGGCCCTTGCCCAAGGGGCTGCTCTCCTCATTCAATAACATAAAAACTAAAAAATATCACTGGTTTCTAGTAGTTTCTGCCAGATTAGCCTAATAAAACTAGGCTGATCTGCCCCCCAAGGGGAGGAAGAAAAGGCCTAAGAGTAATTTTGCCCCCCGGGGAGCGACCCTTGCCTAATGGGTCACTCCCCACATATAAAAAAATAATAATAATTATCCCTGGTGTCTAGGGGTTTCTGTCCTCCCCCCCCCGAGGGCAGATTGGCCTAATTATAATAGGCTAATCTGCCCCCGGGGGGCAGAAAAGGCCTAAAAATATTTTGTCCTCCTAGGGAGCGGCCCTTGCCCAAGGGGCTGCTTCCCTCATTCAATAATATAAAAAAAAATCCCTGGTGTCTAGTGGTGTTTCTGCATCAATTGGGGGCAGATTAGCCTAAATGGCCTAAAGACAATTTGCCCCACAGGGGTGCGGCCCTTGCCTAAGGGGTCGCTCCCCATATATTAAAAAATAAAAATCCTCGGTGTCTAAGGTTTTCTGCCCCCCCAGGTGCACATTGGCCTAATTTTAATAGGCTGATCTGCCTCTGGCGGGGCAGAAAAGGCCTACAAATATTTTGCCTCCCTGGGGAGCGTGCCTTGCCCAAGAGACTGCTCCCCTCATTCAATAATATATATTTAAAAAATCCCTGTTGTCTAGTGGTTTCTGCGTCCCTTGGGGGCAAATTGGACTAATACAAATAAGCTGATCTTCCCCCCTTGGCCAAACTGCCCCCGGGGAGTGACCCTCTCCTAAGGGGTTGCTCCCTAGATATAAAAATAAATAAATAAATAAAAAATATATCCCTGGTGTCTAGCAGTTTGTGCCCCCCCCCCCGGGGCAGTTTGGCCTAATTATAATAGGCCGATCTGCCCCCAGAGGTGGCAGAAATGGGCTAAAAATTATTTGCCGCCCTGGGGAGCGGCGCTTGCCCAAGGGGCCGGTCCCCTTATGCATACAAAAAAAATAAAAAATCCCTGGTGTCTAGTGGGCATTTCTGCCGACCGATCTCATCGTGATCGGGCAGCAGAAATGGTGAGAAAGACATCAAAGGAAAGGAAAGGCCTCTGATTAGGTCAGGGCATCACGCGCTGATGTCATCAGATGCCACAGGGGGTTCAGTGGGGGCGGGGGTGGAAGGGTAAGTGATTCCCCTTCCATCCCTGCCCAGGGGAGAGGGGTGCGAGTCCCCTGGGGGGAGCGCTAGTGCTTCCCCCGAGGGCCCCTAATTGGATGTAACGGTTATGTCCTGGGCACCCGAGCAGTGCTGCCCAGGACGTAACCGTTGCGTCCAAGGCACCCAACTGGTTAAAACCCAATCCGTGCTATCTTCCATGATAAACATGCTAGCACTCATAATATCTCTCATGAAGTATATAAACTTTCCAGTGTTATTCATCCTGTACCCGGATGTTGCCATGGCTAGTTTTTGAAGCAAAATCTGAGCTTATTCCCATCTATCAATTAAATACCGGCCCGCTAAGCTCCAAAAAGCCCATTATGACCAATGGACGGTTTTGTTTCTAAACTCTCCCCATTTGTAAATCTCACAGCCATTGGACAATCTTCATGACTCCTTCTGTGTACCTAATTGTGTCATTAATTACTCAGGTTAGATCAAGCTACATTCTACATAAAAATGCCATACCATGTCCGCCATATTGGAGTAGTAATCAAATATGATTACATCTCTCTTCCCTCCTCACAAAAAAATATTTTCTAAAATTACTACACATAATTATCAACCCGCAAAAATAAATTACCTAATATTCATAACCACAATGCAGGCCACTTAATTATGGCCAAATACAGTACATAAAAAGCAGCATACGATTTTTGCCATATTAAAGGGGTAATGTAAACCCTGTTGACTCCTTTATGTACACAGCCCAAGGATAAGTTACCTGGGGCCACATGTAGGTAGGTTCAGATTTGCGACCCGCAAATTGCGAGTCAGAGCTACTCGCAATTTGCGAGTCTCAAATCCAAATGTAGGATGGTGTCCCTGACACCATCTGCGATTCGCAAGGGGGTCGCAAATGCCCACCTCATGAATAATCATGAGGTGGGTCGCAATTTGCGACCCCCTTGCAAATTGCGGCCCTCACAGGGATGGTGGCCTGCTGCGGACAATAAAGCAGTTTTTTTTTTCATAATGCAGCTCGTTTTCCTTAAAGGAAAATGAGATGCATTACAAAAACAAAAAATGTTTACAGTGACATTCACAACGGGGAAGCGGTCCCATGGGGACCCCTTTCCTTTTGCGAATATGTTAGCACCCATTTGAAATGGGTGCAAACTGCGATTGGTTTGCGAATGCATTCGCGTCACAAAACAATCCTACATTGCACTGCGAGTCGCAATTAGGAAGGGAACACCCCTTCCTAATTGCGAGTCGCAAACCTGTTTTGCGATTTGGTAACCAGGTTACCGAATCGCAAAACTGGGTTTGTGCATCGCGATGTGCTTTTTGCATGTCGCAAACAGCAAAATTTGCTGTTTGCGACGTGCAAAAAGCTACCTACATGTGGCCCCTTGTGTTTATATTAGTATCACAAATCTCGTAAGAAAAACCAGATACAATCCCCTAGTCAGATGGCATATAATTTCCACCATATTGGGATGGTGGTCAAACACTCTAAACTGGGGATAACTACCCAAAATCTTCAACCTCTCAAACTGAGTTACCAACATCTTTTTTATTTTACTATCTCTCCCTAAAAACATCCCCAAAAAGTTTTTTTGTTACTAGTAGGAATCCTAATCTCTATTGGGGCTCATCCCCCATCATACCCTATAAAGAACATGAGACATTCCACATCTTATTCCATCACTGCATATGATAGGGAGCCATGACAATGCTCCTCCTAACTTCAAGAAAACCTACTTTCTTTATATTATTTTATCCCACTCCTCTCTACTATTCAGGCTTTGTCTTACCATACTAAAACGCATCATAAACCACTGTTCCAGCATTTTTCTAAATGACCCTATATTGCCACCCCTTTTCTTGCACTTAATTTTTTCCAAAACAAACAACCTCAGGTCAGTATTTACATGTCCCTTTTCAACAAAATGATCCACTAGAGGTGTATTTTTTTTTTTTCGTTTTGATGGCCGAGTTGTGCTCACCAATCGGCATTCCTACTTCCCAACCTGTCTCACCAAATTCACCTAAACCACAAGGACACATTAGCAAATATACCTTTGACAGTTACTGAAATTGTTAGTCCAATATCATGTATAGCTATTGTCCTGATCAGTGACAGAAAGTATATCTATGTGTATGTCTCCTCATATGGTTGTTATATATATATCTATCTATATATATATATATATATATATATATATATATATATATATATTTTTTTTTTTTATTGGGGTTGGGGTGTGATTTTTAGTTTTATCTGGGTAGACATTGGGTATTTTTAAAGGGTGGGTTGAGAGTAATGTTTTTATAATGATGTGTCTGTGATATTAACTCTTATTTTTAACAATTGAATAAAATAAATGGTATTTATTTTTTCAACACAGTTGTGAGCCTGATATTGATATGTTACTGCATGATAGCTTATCTCTGTAGAATACTGTTTATGTTACAGTTGAGTGTATGATTGAATATTGTGTAGATGATTTGATTCAAGGCGAATATGTATTTCTTTAAGTCCACATTGGTGCCCCATCCTTTTGAAGTAAGGGGCCCTTCTAGCTTTTACATTACTACACGGAATGCTGCCACCTTTAGCTGGAGCTGAGGCTTTGGAACACGAGTGTTCTTTGGTTTTCCTTGGCACCGATTTGGTAGCATTAACAACTGCTGAAGTGAGATCTTTTCTTGATTAAATTGTCATGAATACATTAGGTGATTTTCAAAATGACAATGACTTTTGATATAATGTTGACATTTGGTCTTTATTAACAAGATTACTTAATTCTAGAATGGCAGTTTTTATTTAACCCACTTCAGTATATTTTGCTTGTCAACGTGAACATTTGAATATATATTTTAATTTATTTTTAATGTAGTAGAATTGGACTGACCTCTACCCTTTGAACCGACAAGGGGAGGGTGTTGTGAGGTTATTTTAGCAGCATTTCTTTTGTGCATGGTATTTTAGCCATAGGCCTGCGGCTTGTGCCCTTTAGCCTAGAAAACAATTCATTTTATTATTTTAGCAGAAGCTTCATTTGTGGTGATGTTTTTGTTCTATTATTTGTTGTTCATACTGCTTAGAAATTGCTTTCATTTTTTAGCACAACATTTTTGCAGTGTGCTTTGCTCAATGCTGTACACAATAATATTGTTGGTACAAAGTAGAATATCATATTCCCTGTAATTTCATGGAAACATATGTGTTTTTACAGTAGGGCAGTTTTCTTAGAACATTAGATGTTTTATAATAAAACACCTCTTTGCCAATTCCAGCCAGAAGTTGTCACTGCGAGCTGTTTGCTTCATTGCAGCTGTCCACTGACATTAGACATCTTTTCCGCCTACATGGTAGAAGACTCTCAGTAGACCAACAGCCCTCTTCGCTACTGCCATATTCAGGTATGGAGGATGGTTTCTTCCCAGGGGTCCTGAAGGGCTGACTAGGGTTAACACTGCTGTGCTCTAGTATAGAACTTTAGTGTTGCATGTAGGAATTTTAAAACCTAACATCATGACACTATGATGGGAATGTTCTTGTTTCACTCTTTGTCACTGTTCTGCTATTATCATGTTTCATTATCCTTACAATTGCAGTACATGCCCTTTTATCTAGAATGCAGTTGATTCAATAAAATTCATTAAACCAATTCCTGCTTCTGTTTGTCTTTGCATGTGTGAGACAATTGTTGCTGGAATAAAAGGTCAAGATCTGTTCTACCACAATTTCCCTGAGAAATCAGAATGTCATGTGCATGGCTGCCACAAGTTACCTCTACTCTTAGGTACTGGTGAGGTACTGCTAGCTGGCGTGAAAGGTGAGGCCGACAGTTGTCACACGGTGTAGAATTGGACTCAGTTCCCCACAATCTAGTGGTGCTGCGACAAGCTCTGTAGAGCACCAAAGGAGCAGGTAAGTACATATTGTGCACAGTTTTCTCTGTACTTCACCATCCTTTCCCTCCTCACAGACTAGAATGTGGCCATGTGTGCCAGGTTGACTACTCATGTACCTGTTGTTGCAGCCTGTGTGACATCGATGGGCTATGCAATGTGCAGGTATTGGTGTCCAGTGCCATATGTAAAGTTCAGTCACATTGAGGTTTTTGGGTTCGTAGATCCTACTTGTGTTGGATGCACATAACTAGGTGAGGAGACATTTCTGCCATCCACTGACATCTCTTCTTCATGATTGTTGTAAATGTCAGACAACATCCATGTGCATGACAGAATGAGCTGAGTATGCAGGTTGTATGATCCAGTTGAGAGTAATGTGAGCAATGTGTATGGTGCCACAGAGATTTCTAAACACGTCTGCCCTTGCTAAACTGTTGTTTATATCTCAATCAGGTTGCTAGAGCATGGCCTACAGGATGTCAGTAGGGCCTGAGCAGGGTAGTGTGTTTGTCTGTAAATTGAGAAAGGTGTGTCAATAAGTCATGTCCTTGTACTTATTGGGTTCTATGTGTCACACTTGAGGAGTATTGACAAATAGGAAAGTTCTAGTTTGATGTTACTGACATGTATGTGACTCAACCATTTGTGATGAAACTTGTGATCATGATCACTTGATTTGTCTTTTGCACCCATGCAGGTCAACCCCCATCAAAAGAAGGGATTATGGAAAGCCATTACCAAGAAGGTGCAGACCCTGGGGGTCCACAGCCTGTGTAGTGCCCAACGCAGGAAAATTTAGGAAGACCTGAGACGATGGTAATGGAAGATCGCTGAGGTCCAGCTTGGGATGTCCTCCCAAAGGGGGTTGGGTGCCCGGCAGACCATGTCCCCCCCAATGGCCTGCATTCTGGGGGTGGCCTATCCGGAGCTTGATGGGTGTTTGAAAGGAGTCACAAGGGGGTAAGTACAGGGCATAATCTTGACTGTCACATTGTCAACTGAATGGGTTAGGTTCTGACAGCTCCCCCTGAAAATTAGAGAGGAGCCATGTGTCACACAGTAGATGAGTGATTGTATGAGTAGAAATGTCATGTGGTGCATACTGATGTACCTTGCATATTAGCCCAGGGACCCAAGACACAACCGGGTGGAACCTGCAAACCACTTGCACTGCAGGGATGACATATAGCTGGGTACATTGATCAATCAAGTACTGTTTTTTGTAGTGTGTGTAATTTCTATGCAACAGACCACTACTCTTAAATGGTACTGTCCAAAGGTAAGTAGATAATGGATCACTGTCCTCAGCCACGTGTCTGGCTAAATGTGTATATAGGCATCTGTCACCCAGAGGCTAGTTGTCTTCAGCGTATGACGGGTGCTGGTGCCTCAATGCAGTCTGCAATGTGAAGATGTCCAACATACATGTGACAGAGCTTACATTGCTCTTTGGATGCAGCTATATGTCAATACTCTCCCTCGGTAAGTGGGGAATGGCCATTGACATGATTTATGTGCCATCACTGTAACATTCCTTGAGCCTACATGTGACCCTTTCTCTTTTGAAAAACATTTGTAAGCAGCAGTTTCATGCATGGTCTACTTATGTTGATGGGATGATTTCTGTATTCCCTCACATATATGTGCATGGCAAACTGTTTTTGGAATAGTACATTTACAATGGGGATACATTTCATGTCATACCACAGACAAGAGTGTGTCACCATTGTTTGTTGGCTGACACACACTGTCACCCATCATACCATGTCTTTTGGCATGTACAACTCTAATAGCAATGAGGGACATGACAGGTAAGTCTAGAGTTTAGTTTAGAGCTACAATGTAGTTGCAGTTGTATGTGGGTTTTTTCGCCTGACAGTTCCACGTTGTGCAGATAGGCATGTCATTTGGGTCTAGTATTGTTTGTCCCTGAGTTACATGTAGGGTCAGTTCCTGTGCAAATGTTGTTTAGGGGGCATGTGCAAAGTGATATGTGTCCCAGTGCAGCCTCCTTCCCTGAGTGCTCCTGATGGCCCCATCCCTATTGTGCAGGTATGCTAGCATACTGAGGTTTCTGTAGGTGTGTCTTTGTCTATTGTGCATGCCATTGTCCTTCCATTGTGCTGTAATTTGGGTGATGTTTGGGTCCATTGCAGGGCTGTTTCATGGGAGGGGTGTTTGTGTTCTATGGCACATACATGCATATGTGTGTTGAATGTGACAACAGTCCATGGCCTGTGAGAAATGTGAGTGTGTGAGTTGTATTTGTTTATGTGATGTTGGTGTGTTGTTGGTGTTGTGTGAGAAGATGTTGTGTACCCTTGACTGTCCCTGTGCCCGAGAGTGTCAGCCATGTGTTGTGTTGCTGTGCAGTGTGAGTGCCCTGCCCAAAGGGTGTGTAACGTGACTGCGGATGTGTCCATTTTTATGTATGATTCCGGCTGTCTACACAATGATACCTGTAATTGGTGCCCGTTACTTGACCTCCATATCATGTGGGCGATAGCACAACAATCTGTTGGTAAGGTTAATGGCACAGATTGGTGTGTGTACTTACCATCACTTGCATCCACGTCTGCGTGGATTTTGTGCTCCATAAATGATAATCAGCAGTAGCAGGACTTGTGTGATAGGTGCCATGGCAGCACTAGACGTGTGAGGCTGCCTGCAGGTGAGTGGCTCCCTTTATAGTCCCTTTTTTGCCTCCCACGATATGGTGTTTGGACCCCCACGGTCACATTGGTGATGTGCAACCTCATAATGTTCCCGGCAGCAACACAGGCTCTGAGGGCCTATTTGTGCTGCTTCGTGACCATGGCAACCTGTGCTGCTGGCGTGGCGGCTGAACTGCGGTGGTCTTTGCTTCATAGGCCCGCATGAAACATAATCTGGTGGTCCGCCCGCCAGCTCAACGGCTGTTGGGTCATCGCCATGACGGAAGACGGATTGCCATTATTTTTAATATTTTAACAAAATACTCTCTAGGTAATTTCACATTAACAGCAAAAACCTTCGATGTGAAAAAACTTTTTTGAAATAAATAATAGAATTTTTATATTTAAATCTTTAACCTAACCTGGCATAGCTTTGGCCATAAAATAATTGTTCTAATTTATATATTAAGTAATTTATAAACCCATAGTCTTGGTCAATGAGAAGATTTCCATTAGTTTATATTTCAGCTGCCTTTTCTCTCTCTATTATTTGTACTAGCACTTGAACCTTTACTTTCTCAAAAACAGAATAATCCATGGATATTGGGTTTTCAATGTGGAAATTGTAATTTATATTTATCGGCATATGCTAATGATATTCTCTTTTTCATTTAAAATCCAAACATTTCCCGTACCATTTGTTCTTATTAAATTCACCACATTTTCATTGATTACAGGACACAAAAATTATTTCTAACAAAACTAAAAGTCATACTCTCAATAAATTCTGTCTTGGGCATTCCTTTCATTATTTTGGGCTTCAGTTGAATTAATCTAATATTAAATATCTGGGTATTTAGTTTACAAACGCAATACAAAAATCTGTTAAAACTAAACTTAAAAGGATTTGGCTAAAGCTGAGGCACTGCTTTCCTCTTACAACCCCTTCTTTATTTCCTGGTAGGGAAATTTTAATTCAATTAAAATTAACCCCTTCTGTGCCCAGGACGTAATGGTTACGCCCTGAGGCACAGTGCTCGTGTGTCCAGGACGTAACCATTATGTCCCGGGCACAGAGCCCAGAGGGAGCTCTAGCGCTCCCTCTGTGGGGTTCCTCCCCACCCCCCCAAGGCAGGGATGGAAGGTAAAGCCCTTCCCCTTCTACCCCCAACCACCCCACCCCCCTCTGTGACGTCAGTGCACGATCGCGCACTGATTATCACAGAGGCCCCTCCCATCGCTCTGGAAGCTCAGCTTCCAGCGCGATCGGAAGAGAAATGCAAAGCATTTCTCTTCCGATCACGTGGAGGAGGCCGGAGAGGCTTCAAAGGGAAGGAAAGGAACTTCCTTCCCTTTGAAGTCTCTCTGAGCATTTTAGCAGCCGGATTGCAAGCAATCCGGCTGCTAAAACGCCCACTAGACACCAGGGATTTTTTTTTGTTTAGGAAATTGACATGAGGGAGCGACCCCTTGGGCAAGGGTCGCTCCCAGGGGGGCATTTTTTTGTTATCGCCTTTTTGTACTCCCCCCTGGGGGCAGATCGGGCAATTATTAGGCCGATCTGCCCCGGGGGGGGGGTGCAGAAACCTCTAGGCACCAGGAATCATTTTTTTTTTTTTTTTTTAGAGGTGGGGAGCGACCACTTAGGCAAGGGTCGCTCCCCTAGGGGAAAAATTATATTTAGGCCATTTCTGCCCCCCTTGGGGGCAGATTGGCCTATTTTTATGAGGCCAATCTGCCCCTAAGGGGGACAGAAACCACTAGACACCAGGGAGTTTTTTTTTTACGTGAATTTCACGCAAGGGGAGCGACCCCTTAGGCAAGGGTCATTCCCCTGGGGGCAAATTTATTTAAGCCCATTTCTGCCCCCCTGGGGGGCAGATCAGCCTATTTTAATTAGGCCGATCTGCGAAACCACTAGGCACCGGGGATTTTTTTGTTGTTTTTGTTGTTTTACAAATGGTGAGCGACCCCTTAGGTAAGGGTCGCTCCCCTGGAGGGACAAATTGTATTTAGGCCATTTCTGCCCCCTTTGGTGGCAGATCGGCCAATTTTAGGTCAATCTGCCCCCAAGGGGGGCAGAAACCACTAGGCACCGGGGATTTTTTTTGTTGCGCCAACGTCACGCAAGGGGAGCGACCCCGTAGGCAAGGGTCGCTCCCCAGGGGAGTGGGGGGGCCGGGGCACATTTATTTTAGGCCATTTCTGCCCCCCCGGGGGCAGATCGGCCTATTGTTATTAGGCCGATCTGCCCCTGGGGGGGCAGAAACCTCTAGGCGCTAGGGCTAATTTTTTCTTTGTGGTTTGTTTTTGTTTGTTTGTTTTTTTAGAGATGGGGAGCGACCCATTAGGCAAGGGTCGCTCCCCTGGGGGACAAAGTGTATTAAGACCATTTCTGCCCTCCTTGGGGGCAGATCGGCCGATTTTAAGTCAATCTGCCACCAAGGGGGGCAGAAACAACTAGGCACCGGGGATTTTTTTTTTGCGCCAATGTCACGCAAGGGGAGCGACCCCGTAGGCAAAGGTCGCTCCCCGGGGGGGTTGAGGGGGCAAATTTATTTTAGGCCATTTCTGCCCCCCCCTGGGGGCAGATCGGCCTATTGTTATTAGGCCGATCTGCCCCCAGGGGGGGCAGAAACTTCTAGGCGCCAGGGCTAAAAAAAAATTTGTGTTTTGTTTTTGTTTGTTTGCTTTTTTAGAGATGGGGAGCGACCCATTAGGCAAGGGTCGCTCCCCTGGGGGGCAAATTGTATTTAGACCATTTCTGCCCTCCTTGGGGGCAGGTCGGCTGATTTTAGGTCAATCTGCCACCAATGGGGGCAGAAACAACTAGGCACCGGGGATCTTTTTTTTGCGCCAATGTCACGCAAGGGGAGTGACCCCGTAGGCAAGGGGTTTGGGGGGGTGGGGGGGGAAACTTATTTTAGGCCATTTCTGCCCCCCCGGGGCAGAGCAGCCTATTGTTACTAGGCCGATCTGCCCCCAGGGGGGCAGAAGCCTCTAGGTACCAGGGCAAAGTTTTTTTTTTTTTTTTTTTTGTTTGTTTGCTTTTTTAGAGATGGGGAGCGACCCATTAGGCAAGGGTCGCTCCCCTGGGGGGCAAATTGTATTTAGACCATTTCTGCCCCCCTGGGGGGCAGATCGGCCGATTTTTGTTAGGCCAATCTGCCCCCATAGGGGCAGAAACCACTTAGGCACCAGGGATTGGTGTGTGTGTATGCGTGTGTTCTCTTTAGGGGGGCATCCCCTTGGGTAAGGGTCGCTCCCCATGGGGGCACATTACTGTTGGCCATATCTGCCCCCCATTGGGGGCAGATGGGCCTATTTTTGGAAGGCCCATCTGCCCCCAAGGGGGGAAGAATGCCCACCAGAGGCCAGGGAAGGTTTTTTTTTAAAAATAAGAGGGTGGGGATATGGCCATACTCCCACCCCAAATAAATGGGGCCAAAGTTGTTCTGCCCATCAGTGGGCAGATGGGGCAATTACCCCTGATCCACACCCCGGGGGGCAGAAAGTCTACTAGATGCCAGGGAATTTTAAAAAAACACAATATATTGGGGTGGTGGCTACCAACCAGTATGGGCCTGCTTACGCCCCCACATAAACTGAAGGGGGTAACAGTCTTTCAGCTCTCCCCCGCACTCTAAAACATCTTATCCCACAGCAAGCAAGAAGACATTTGATTATTTTGGGTTTTAGTTTTACATTTTGGCCATGAGAACTTGGCTTACTTTCAAAATCGTCCCACTTGGAATGGTGAGGGCTGCACTTTATGGACTTTGGGACGCTGCCATGTAGAAAAATCCACAAGACCTAGACACACCTGAAAACTAAACATCTGGGTGATTCCAGGGTGGTGTGTTTCACATGCACCCGCACCATTTTTGTACCCACAATCCCCTGCAAACCTCTAACTTTGCTGGAAATCACACATTTTTCCCATGTTTTTGTGATGAAACCTTCCGGAATCTGCAGGAATCCACAAAATTCCTACCACCCAGCATTGTCTCATCTTTACCGATAAAAATTCTGCTGCACTTGACAGCCTAAAAATGTTTTTTTTTGCAAACTGCCCTTTTGGACCCCGTTTGTTCCCCCTCAATATCAACATGTTTTTGGCTCTTCCCTTTCACAAGCACTTAGCCCACCTACACAAATGAGATATCATTTTTACCGGGAGACTGAGGGGAACATTGGGTGGTATGAAATGTGTCCCAGTGCTGTGATTCCACACAGAAATGTGGGGAAAATGTGATTTTTTAGCTAAATTTGAGGTTTGCTGAGAATTCTGGGTAAGAAAACATTGGGGGATCCACACAAGTCACACCTCACTGGACTCCCTTGGGTGTCTAGTTTTCAGAAATGTCTGGGTTTGGTAGGTTTCCCTAGAAGGCTGCTGAGCCCAGGACCAAAAATGCAGGTGCCCCCCTGCAAAAACAGGTAGTTTTGTTTTTGATAATATTGATGTGTCCAGATAGTGTTTTGGGGCATTTCCTTTCATGGGCGCTAGGCTTACCCACACAAGTGAGGTACCATTTTTATCGGGAGACTTGGGGGAATGCTGAGTGGAAGGAAATTCGTGGCTCCTCTCAGATTCCAGAACTTTCTGTCACTGAAATGAGAGGAAAAAGTGGTTTTTTTGGTCAAATTTTGAGGTTTGCAAAGCATTCTGGGTAACAGAACCTGGTCAGAGCCCCACAAGTCACCCCATTGTGGATTCCCCTAGGTGTCTAGTTTTCACAAATGCACTGGTTTGCTAGGTTTCCCCAAGTGCCGGCTGAGCTAGAGGCCAAAATCCACCGATAGGCACTTTGTAAAAAACACCTCTGTTTTCTGTGAAAAAATGTGATGTGTCCACGTTGTGTTTTGGGCCATTTCCTTTCGTGGGCGCTAGGCCTACCCAGACAAGTGAGGTACCATTTTTATCGGGAGACTTGGGGGAACGCTGGGTGGAAGGAAATGTGTGGCTCCTCTCAGATTCCAGAACTTTCTGTCACCAAAATGAGAGGAAAAAGTGTTTTGTTGGTCAAATTTTGAGGTTTGCAAAGGATTCTGGGTCACAGAACCTGGTCAGAGTTACACAAGTCACCACATCTTGGATTCCCCTAGGTCTCTAGTTTTCAAAAATGCGCTGGTTTGCTAGGTTTCCCTAGGTGCCGGCTGAGCTATAGGCCAAAATCCACAGGTAGGCACTTTGTCAAAAACACCTCTGTTTTCTGTGAAAAAATTAGATGTTACCACGTTGTGTTTTGGGCCATTTCCTTTTGTGGGCGCTAGGCCTACCCACACAAGTGAGGTACCGTTTTTATAGGGAGACTTGGGGGAACGCTGGGTGGAAGGAAATTTGTGGCTCCTGTCAGATTCCAGAACTTTCTGTCACCGAAATGAGAGGAAAAAGTGTTTTTTTAGTCACATTTTGAGGTTTGCAAAGGATTCTGGGTAACAGAACCAGGCCAGAGTCCCACAAGTCACCCCATCTTGGATTCCCCTAGTTGTCTAGTTTTCAAAAATGCACTGGTTTGCTAGGTTTCCCCAGGTGCCGGCTGAGCTAGAGGCCGAAATCCACAGGTAGGCACTTTGTAAAAAACACCTCTGTTTTCTGTGAAAAAATGTGACGTGTCCACGTTGTGTTTTGGGCCATTTCCTTTTGTGGGCGCTAGGCCTACCCACACAAATGAGGTACCATTTTTATTGGGAGAGACTTGGGGGAACACAGAATAGCAAAACAAGTGTTATCGCCCCTTGTCTTTTTCTACATTTTTTCCTTCCAAATGTGAGGCAGTGTGTAAAAAAGACATCTATTTGAGAAATGGCATGTAATTCACATGCTAGTATGGGCACCCCGGAATTCAGAGATGTGCAAATAACCACTGCTTCTCAACACCTTATCTTGTGGCCATTTTGAAATACAAAGGTTTTCTTGATACCTATTTTTCTTTTTTTATATTTCAGCAAATGAATTGCTGTATACCCGGCATAGAATAAAAACCCATTGCAAGGTGCACCTCATTTATTGGCTCTGGGTACCTAGAGTTCTTGATGAACATACAATCCCTATATATCCCCGCAACCAGAAGAGTCCAGCTGAAGTAACGGTATATTGCTTTAAAAAATCTGACATCGCAGGAAAAAGTTACAGAGTAAAACGTGGAGAAAAATGGCTGTTTGTTTACCTCAATTTCAATATTTCTTTATTTCAGCTGTTATTTTCTGTAAGAAACACTTGTAGGATCTACACAAATGACCCCTTGCTGAATTCAGAATGTTGTCTACTTTTCAGAAATGTTTAGCTTTCTGGGATCCAGCATTGGTTTCTTACCCATTTTAGTCACTAACTGGAAGGAGGCTGAAAGCACAAAAGATAGTAAAAATGGGGTATGTCCCAGTAAAATGTCAAAATTGTATTGAAAAATTGGGTTTTCCAATTCAAGTCTGCCTGTTCCTGAAAGCTGTGAAGATGGTGATCGTGCCACCGCAAACCCTTTGTTGATGCCATTTTCAGGGAATAAAACAGGAGCTGCCTTCTGCAGCCCTTTTTTCCAATTATTTTGAAAAAAACATCATTTTCACTGTATTTTGGCTAATTTCTTGGTCTCCTTCAGGGAAACCCACAAAGTCTGGGTACCTCTAGGATCTCTAGGATGTTGGAAAAAAAGGACACAAATTTGGCGTGGGTAGCTTATGTAAACAAAAAGTTATGAGGGCCTAAGCACGAACTGCCCCAAATAGCCAAAAAACGTTTCGGCACAGGAGGGGGAAAAGGCCTGGCAGCGAAGGGGCTATTGCTTTAACTCTACTGTTCCATATTGTCTCACACATTACTATGAATATATGTACTTCTTATTTCAGGGGGAAAGAAGACATCTAGATCATGTTTATCTAAGTTCAGATATTCAAAAAAAGGGAAAAATAAAAACCTTAAACAACAGAAAAAGTATTCATTCTTTGTAAACATCGCATAAAAAATACACACTACACCACAGAGGAAATATGTCTATAATTACGTATACATACATGGCCATTACTACACTTTTACTTTTTGCTACTAATGCACAACACTAACAACAACAAAAAACAAAAATAGTAAACCTGCATTGCCATCCAAAATGGGAGACCTATTGGCTATGCCAATGCTTGTTTTTAATATTGCATTACATATCATCTGCACTAGTTGTCTTGCTCACAGCTGGAGCTTGTCCTATCCCCTCAGCTAATATGGTTTAGCTTAGGTAGCAGAATCGGAAAGTTCATCAATAGGATTATTATCCTTAAAGCACCTGATTCAAAAACTCTTTGGGCCAGATGTAGCAACTTTGGAAATTGCGACTTGCAATTTGCGAGTCGGAGCGACTCGCACATTGCAAGTCGCAATTTCCAATGCAGAACGGTGTCTCAGACACCTTCTGCGAGTCGGTATGGGGTCGCAAAGACCCACCTCATTAATATTAATGAGGTGGGTCGCAAATTGCGGCCCCATACCGACTATGGGAACTCGCTAACATGGAGGCCTGCTGTAGTCAGCAGACCTCCATGTTCGTGACTGCTTTTAAATAAAGCAGTTTTTTTTTTTAAGTGTAGCCCGTTTTCCTTAAAGGAAAACGAGCTGCACTTAAAAAAAAATCCGAAACCTTTTGTTTTGGTTTTTTTTCAGGGCAGGTAGTGGTCCCTTGGACCACTACCTGCCCTGAAAAAATGTTTTGGGGTCCATTCACAAAGGGGAAGGGGTCCCATGGGGACCCCTTCCCGTTTGCGAATGGGTTAACATCCACTTCAAGTGGATGGTAACTGCGACTCCATTTGCGACCCCATACGCTGTTGCAAATGGAATTGCATACCATTGCGAATCGCAAATAGGAAGGGAACACCCCTTCCTATTTGCGATTCGGAAATGCATTTTGCGAGTCGGTCCCGACTCGCAAAATGCATTTCTGCATAGGAAACACGCATTTGCGAGTCGCAAACGGCAAATTTTGCCGTTTGCGACTCGCAAAGTGCTTCCTACATCTGGCCCTTTGTCCTTTGCCCATCGTGCTTTCTTTGGATCTTGACTTTGTTGAGCTGGCATCTTCCAATTAGGAGAAGATCATCACACCACTTTATCCCAAAGATCATTAGCTTGTCTAAAACATGGGTAGTCACAAACATTTTCTCAGGGACCAAAAATACAGTTTGTGTTGTGTCGGAGGGCTGCATCAATGCAATGACACACCCCATCTAAGCCCCACCTTTGTTTCATTTTTTTTAAGGCGTGTTAACCCTGCATCAAAAAAAACTCATTTGTGCTATTTCAAAAATTTGCATTTTTCGGAACTTTTTATTTACTAATCCATCTGGGATTGGTTAATAAAAAGAAAAGAATTGTTCACTTGATTTTGCAGGTGTAAGCATCTATGTTACTTGTGCCTTCAAAATGGCGCAATTGCCTGTTTTAGTACCTTTTTTCATCATTTTCAGCCATGCTGCATATTGTTTGTTCAGGTAAGGTGCCTGTATTACATTTTAAATATAATTACATTTAGGTTAAAGACCACATTTTAGTTACAAAATACTTTGCTCTTCTTAGATACCTGACTGGCCCCTCCCCACACTCACTGACCCTGCCCCATCATATATCAATCACAGTTCCTATTCATTTTATGTACTTTTCATGAGTATGAGCAGGGCTGCCTTGAAGAAAGTACAAGCTAGATTGGCTGTAGAAACAAAGGCCGTTAGCTAAACAGCAAAAAAATATAGCCAAACAACATTGTTTTTTTGTTTCTGGGCTTTATTTCTACAGTCACTTCAGCTTGCTCTATGAGCTGGTCAGACCTTCACATAAAACAGGCTACAGTTACTACAGAACGCAAGCCCAGAATCACAAAACAATGTTGCTTGCCTTACACAAGCAACAAAAACAGCACTCAAGCAGTTCTTCTGCTGCATTCTCGGCTTACCTGGGGGGGTCCCAGAGGAAGATCTGCAGGCCGCGTAGGAAGGCGTAGGAAGGCGTGCCAGGCTGCCAGTGGCCTGCAGTCTGTGCCATGAGAACCACTGGTCAACAAATATAAGTTTAAATATTGTAGAAAGTGTTTGAATTACTGTGTCTAAACCACTGGACACCCCTTAAGATTGGTCCTGCAAGAGTTCATTTGAACCTAGGGGTATCTCTTGTCTTGGCTGGTAAATATTCATGCAGGGCATTTCAGGAGAGGCATGAAATGTGGACTAAGTCAGAGACCTTACACACTGACTCAGGAAGAGGTACAAATTAGTAGGACTTCTTCCTGGATGAATGATGCAGACATGTTCAGTTCCCTACGTGAATCAAATGAGTAAAGTGAAACGTGTGTGCAATTTCAGGTAGAAAGTTCTACTGTTAGAATGGTCAGCATTGGAACCCTGCCACTATGAAGAGGATTCACAAACAAAGAGATCAATTTCATGCACAAAACTCCATACATGCAAATGAAATCTGGTTTCCATTCAGAAGCCAAGAAAAAAAAATACATTCACAGCAGAGATGTGAAGGAGTAAGAAAGTAAGAAACATTCAGCATCCTCAGCGCGTAATATACAAAAAGAGTATAAGCTATAAATATTCAAAAGCAGAACTCACAAGGCAGTGCTTAATTTGAGCTGGTGGTTGCCAGTGGTGGCGACCGGCACACTTTTATTTAGGACTGACACTTGTTTTTCCTCATCTGATAGCAAGAGAGGGAAAAGCACACAAACGGGAAAGAAGGAGGAAGAAAAATGCAAAACATTCACAAAAGGAGAAGTCACTAACCTACACAAGTGAGATAAAGGGGCAGGGAGCACCTGGGGTGGACTTAAGCAGCCCGAGGTGCATTCAGAAATACACAGCTTTAGTTATTGGTGCTCTGACATATAGTAGTGCCATCTACAGACTTCAGTGCAGTGCTTTGGGCACCAGTACTCTTTATTTTACAAATGAAGCACTGATCGGGGGACTCATTATGACCATATTTACATATGGACCATCATGATTGTACAGACAGATTAGAGATTTTCTATGAAATTTAATGCACAAAGCATACTTTGGTTTGATAATAAATTGCACAGTCTCGCACCCACATCAAGTGTAAAGACTATTTTCACAACTTTTAGAAGCTGCACTAAGAATCTTGTAAAATAGAGAGACAATAAAACAAAATGAACAAAAGAAGGACAAAAACAATACTATTCAAAGTGTACAAATATGATAGATATATAACAAAATACTATGACATTAGGCATTTTAATCTTTAACTCAATGGTTGTGACCAGGAAAATTGAAGGTAAAGATGGCTTCTGGTCCCCATGATCTGCCACATGGAGAATAGGTTTTAGGGCATTGTCACCATAAGGAGTTGTTTAACATTAAACTTTTACATAACCTACTTTTAAATATCATGCACCTTGTCATATGGGCATTTAGATCTTACTTAGGAGTGACTTGTTAAGATTTAAAATGAGGGTTTAGGCTCATCACAAGGGGTTATTTTGACAGATCGATTTTGCTGGTTAACACTGCACAGCCAGGCTCTTGGTGTCAAGCGTGCAGGGTTATTTTGCAGTCAATTTAGTGGTCAAACCAAATGTGTTGCAGTCACTAGTGACATGCATCTTACAGACCCTGGATACACTTTACATGATATACTGGGACTTATAGGTAAGTTAAATATACCATTTAGGAGTATAGCTAATTTTGACATGTTTTAGTGGCCAGAAGATATACACTGAAGCCTCGTTAGCAGATGGAGGCTATAGGCCTCACTGATTCACTTGGAGTTAAAAATTTAAAAGAACAGCAGCATTAGTACACAAAATGGAGGTGATCATGCAAAAAGAGGCATTTTCTTACACCCACTTGCATCACTTATAACAGCTTCCATGGGAAGCAGTAACTTGTTGCAAAAAGGACCGTACTGGCTTGTCCCCTGTTGGCACCAATTGAGAAGAGGAGTGACTTTAACAGTATAGCACTCCCAAAAGGTATCCTGTGCTGGCCAAAGCAGGAGAGGTGGCTGTCACTATTTATGGGCAGCCGATGCATTTGTTGAGGGTGGAATATAACACCTCTGATAAAAATCATTCTCATCCCCTCTTCTTGATGCTAGTGGTGGGTTTGCTGCCTGTTTTTTAATTAGAATACCATTTGCATTTCCCATCAATGGCTAAACTCCTCTAGTTATTCCTGAAAGTTATGATCAGTCAATGGTGATTTTTCTCTGCTCTGTTTAATATTCTTAGATAATATTGGAAATAATTAT
Source organism: Pleurodeles waltl (assembly GCF_031143425.1). Classification (NCBI taxonomy): domain Eukaryota; kingdom Metazoa; phylum Chordata; class Amphibia; order Caudata; family Salamandridae; genus Pleurodeles; species Pleurodeles waltl. The sequence goes on along the minus strand of NC_090440.1, from coordinate 1,005,001,017 downwards.
TGCTATAAAACCCCATACAAGTGTGATTTGTTTTTATTGGTGAAATGAATGTGATTCTTGATTCTTTGATCTGTTGTATGGTAAACTGTATGTCCTGAAGGGATGGCAGAGTGAAGGAAGGCCTATCTTACGGTGGCTCCCCATCACATCACAGTTCAAAACCTTAAGCCTCTCACCAATTAAGTACCACCATAGTAAAAGCACCAAGAAGGGCAGTTTGGAGTTTCAATCTGACTACAGTGCAATACACAGTACAAATCTTGATTGCACAAAGTTGTGCAATCTGCAGCTAAAACGTATTCGTAATGCACTTAATGGTATTACAAAAAGCAGATGAGAACATGGAATTAGAAGAACAGTACAAATCACTGTGCGTTTTGTGTTTCATTAGATCTGGCTCCAATAGACTTAGCTGAGCTAGAGCTCATGTCATCAACACCAAACCCACATACAGAGGTGCTTGGGGCCAGCCTCCTTCAGCCATTGCTTGAAGTGCCAATCACGTTTTGGACCAGGCCAGAGCAGTATTTCTGCCTCACCACAGATACTGGCTTTAAGATGTGCAAATAAACGAAAGGTTCACACCCTAAAAAGTCCATAATTGAATTTTACATTTTTATGTAACCATGCACAACATATTCAGTGAGCTGAATAGCAACTGGTGATCTTAATCATATGTTGATATTTTAATATATGAATTCTTATGTGACATGAGATCTGTTCTTGAAACTGAGACCATTCTCCTGCAAGTAAATGTAATTTTACTATCTGAATTTACACCATTAGGAAGAAAATTAATCTGTGACAGTGAGGGTCAATTATGTGAGTTGTATATTAATGATTCTGTATTGAAGTTGGTGTGATTCGTTCCAATTTGGATATTGTACCTTTGGATAATATATATGCAGGAGACAATGAATGTACTTTCTTTCTAAATATTTATGTTTTTATATATAAATATATACATATATATATATATATATATATATATACATATTATATTATATATATGTGTGTGTGTGTGTGTAGGTGTGTATCTATCTCTCTCGCTCGCTCTCTCTCTCTCTCTCTATATATATATATATATATATAAATGTTTATATATATATATATATATTTATTTATTTTTGCCCCAAGGTGGTCTTTAAATGCATTGGCTCTGTTGTTTTCTGTATTATGAGATGAAATAAAGAATATTGCAGGAACCACATATGCTTAGGATTCTCAATCTTTTAGTAAACTCACTGGATGTCATTGTGTATAGTTGCATAACAATGTAAAATTGAAATGTGGACTTTTTACGGCATGCCACTTTCATTTATTTGCATGTTTGGTTTATTTAAGTTTTAGAGTGATTATCCCTGAGAGTTGGGCACCCATTTAGCATAACCATTTAAAGCAGCAGCTTCAAGAATGCTGGCTTTAAGATGTGGTACTCTTCCTGCCTAAAAAGTGCCTCCAATTGCAGCTAGTGTATGGTGAAGCACTAAAACCGAGGTACATTTGTGCCCTAAACGTGTTTCTGCACTCCTGTTGATGCATTACCAACAGTGGCTTTACTCCAAAATGTGATTTGGCATCTGTGGGAGGGAGGGGCGGAAATATGAATTATGAGGTTTCAATCAATAAATAGTTTATTCGGTCCAAATTTGGACCATTTGAAAAATTAGAAATTATCATACATACAAAAAGATAAAAACCATAAACCATCACTTAGTAGAAAAAACATTTGGCAGTTAGTACAGAGAGAAAAAATTCATAAAATTACATAAAAAGTTTCATAAATAATTAAGACAAAACTCTTAAAATAATTTCTGGATCTTACCCTGTGCAAAAGACTTAGGGCCTGATTCCAACTTTGGAGGACGGTGTTAAACCGTCCCAAAAGCGACGGATATACCACCTACCGTATTACGAGTTCCATAGGATATAATGGACTCGTAATACGGTAGGTGGTATATCCGCCACTTTTGGGCCGGTTTAACACCGTCCTCCAAAGTTGGAATCAGGCCCTAAGTGCTAAAATAGTGCTAACCAGTTGTTAAAAACATGAAGATCATTCTAAAACAGTTTAATATATAAAATAAGGCATAAAAACTGCATATAGTAGCTCCTATTAGGAGAGGCTAGAGGTCAACCAGTGGAAAATAATGCCATAAGTTACTCAGTTCTATTAAATAAGTTGATCAGGTGAATTGCAACTTGCGATTTATAAAATTATATATGCTAAGGAACTATGGCCCTCATTCTGACCTTGGCGGGCGGCGGAGGCCGACCGCCAAAGTCCCGCCGTCAGGTTACCGTTCCGCGGTCGAAAGACCGCGGCGGTAATTCTGACTTTCCCGCTGGGCTGGCGGGCGGTCGCCTTCAGACCGCCAGCCAGCCCAGCGGGAAAGAGGCTTCCACGATGAAGCCGGCTCGGAATCGAGCCGGCGGAGTGGAAGCTGTGCGACGGGTGCAGTTGCACCCGTCGCGTATTTCACTGTCTGCGCAGCAGACAGTGAAATACATTTAGGGGCCCTCTTACGGGGGCCCCTGCAATGCCCATGCCAGTGGCATGGGCACTGCAGGGGCCCCCAGGGGCCCCGCGACCCCCCCCTACCGCCATCCGGATCTCGGCGGTCCGACCGCCGGGATCTGGATGGCGGTAGGGGGGGTCGGAATCCCCGCGGCGGTGCAGCAAGCTGCGCCGCCGCGGAGGATTCAATGGGGCCGCGGTACACTGGCGGGACCCCGCCAGTGGTGCCGGTCCGACCGCGGCTTTACCGCCGCGGTCGGAATCCCCATTGGAGCACCGCCGGCCTGTCAGCGGTGCTCCCGCGGTCCTCCGCCCTGGCGGTCAAAGACCGCCAGGGTCAGAATGACCACCTATAAGTCTCTAGCCATCATGCGCGGGGCTACAGTCTTTTATCGTCGGAGGGTCATACTAATCATTTTATTTAAAATCCCAGATTAATATAACAGGGTACTAGTTTGCTAACTTCTAGACCGTTCTTCGACCGATGGGTTAAGATCTGTAGTAATCCTACTGCGGATTTTCCATGCTGCTGCCAAATATTTAGAAACAGAACTCACTATCAGTATGGAAGTGTCATATTTACATATTCTATATACACTGTTTCGGTTTTGTGATGGCAGTGGTTTACACAGAGGGATAATCCACTTCCCACGAGGGCATTTGTACAGAGGACAGAAGAATAGGACATGCTCAGAAGTTTCCTTGCATAGATGGCAATTTATGCATTTGTCAGATAAAGAACTATTGGTTGTCCAGCAAGCTGTAAAGCTGTTGACTGCCAATGTTCCGTATCTGAACTGAAGTAATAAGGAACGAGCACGGGCTGGGATAGGGAGATCCAGGAAGCTTTCAGGCAGAGGTTCATGCTTAACCAGCAGAAACTCTGCTGTCAACCGAACCAACCCAATTGAGCCGAGAGATTCCTCATGGATCTTTTCCCAATAGCGGTCTTTGATCAGGCGTTTAGCATTACCAGGGATCATCTCAGGATTCTCCCAATACTGGGCTAAGTTCAGTTTAACCCAAGCCACCCTCATTTCCCTAAGCCACCGTACTTTTTCCCATCCATAGCAAGGTGGCAATAGTTCTTTAACTGCTAATCTGAAGGGTTCAAGTTCCTCCGTTTTCCATAATCTGACCCAGTACAGAAGTGGTCTTAGGTATGCTGTGTCCTTAATACTATTTAGACCCAAATCCAGTCTTAGGGGGAGCATCGGCGTGCCCTTCCCCAGTCTGGATATGTGTCTAAGGAAATTATTTTCTTTAATTTGAAGAGTGTCCAATTGTCTGTGAAATCCCCAAAGTTCCTCTCCATATAGGGCCGCGGCACGAATTTGAGCTTTGTAGATTTCAGAGATGAGGGTCAGAGGGGGACTTATTGCAGTACTAGCCTTACGTCCTATCACTCCACATCTTTGGCTAATTGTTAATGCCCCTTTCCTTATAGCTGGATCCCAGCTGCCCTTATCAGATAGTCTGATACCCAAATAGTCATATTCCGTTACCCTCTCCAATTGAATTGAATCCATCCTAATATTTGCTCTAAGCTTCTTATTCGGGGCACTGTATATCATGAGTTTAGTTTTCTTAAGATTTATGTCTAACCCGTGATCTCTGCAGAAAACACCGAACTGGATGACCAGATTCTGAATTCCCATGGATGATTTGGACAAAAGGATAGTGTCATCTGCGTAAAGTAGGCATGGTACTTTGGTCCCGGCCAGCTTTGGGGAATCATTAGTGCAGTTTGCTAAATACTTAATACAATTATTTATGTATAGAAGAAAAAGGGTGGGGGCCAAAACACACCCCTGCCTGACTCCCCTCTCAATAGCCACTGCTTCTGTTAGGTCACCATTCTTGCCACTCCTGATTTGAGCATAAGTATTCTCGTGTAGTCGGATAATGAGTTTCAGGAGGCCATGTGGGACACCCATATTAGCTAGTGTCAGCCATAGCTGATTTCTGGGGACCAAATCAAACGCGGCTCTAAGATCAATAAAAACTACGAAAAGGTTACCTCCGCCTACTTCTACAGTCTTCCATTTTAGTGTTAAAAATCTTAGCACCTGATCTATGGTACTAACTGCGGGCCTAAACCCTGCTTGCAGATCAGAACTGGTATTGGTTTCCAAAATCCATTCTTCTAAACGAGACAAAATTTGCTTAGCAAAAAGTTTTTGGAAGTTGTCAAGTAAGGAGATTGGACGGTAGTTAACAGGGTTAGAGGGGTTACCTTTCTTAAAGATGGGAACTATCTCTGCTCCCATCCAGGAGCTCGGGACAGGTGCTCCTGCAGTTACCGCATTAGAAATGAGGTTCAAATATGGGGCCCATATATCTGGGTTTGTCTTCTATAGATCGCCAGGTATTTTATCAAGGCCGGGGGCCTTTCCCCATTTCAGTGACGCGATCGCAGCCTTGGTTTCTGCCAGGGTAAATTCAATTTTGGGACTCTCAGTAGTCATGGTATGGGTCAGTTCCCTAGAAGTAACACCAGTAATCCCAGAATATAATCGGGAAAAGTGATCTGTCCACTCTACAGGGAGTATTGAAGCACCAGGCGAACAGTTAGGTTCTTCGCTGGCATCAGCCACTATTTTCCAAAATTTGGAGGTGTCGTTTGTTTTAGCAGACTCCAGGAGGGAAACCCATCTAGATTCATCCCATGTCCTACGGGCTCTACTTTGTTCCTGTCTATAATCTTTCCTGGCTTCCCTTATATGGTCTGATTGGCCTCCTCTTAAAGCTCTCAGGAGTTTGTGTTGTGGCGGCGTTGAACCACCGTGCGTTGCACTTTTGTTTTACTTCTTCTGCAGATTCTTTGGTAAAGAGAATTTTTAGAGAGTTAAAAAATTGCATGTGGGCTGCTATAAGCACACCACTATCTTCTAAAGGCTGAGATATATGATCCATATGCTCAGCCAGTTGCCTGAACACAGATGCCAAGGTGGCTATGTCGGTGCTCAGGGATTCCCATCTAACATTTTGTCTATTGTTGGACAATACAAGCAGTTGTTCATGGGTCTTGGAACAAGAGACTTCAAGTAGGGGTAATAGGTTCCTAAGGAATAAAATCAAGGGTTCGAGGTCACTTTCCTCATGTTCTACAATGTTCATGTCAACCATATAGCCCCACAGGCGGATATCAAGCAAAATATAATCTATCTGGCTCTTCTGTGTCCCGCGCCTAAATGTAGGGTGAAGATTGGGATCCGAGCGGGAACGCCCATTGCAAGCCCGCAAGCCATGTGCCAGTGTAATATCCACAACCTGATGTGTTAATCTATTTGTTTTTGGTCTTTTACTAGATACCAGTTGAGGGATACCCCAGTAGGCGTCTTCATCTTTATATAGCTCCTGGGCCAGCGAGTAGGGTTTAAAAGTGACATTAAAATCTCCAGCAATAAGAATAAAGTGGGAAGGTGATTTACACGAAAGAAAACTGTCCAAAATAGTCAATGTGTCGGACTCATATTTACTACCCAGGCTCCTATTATAAATATTAATTATTAGGAGTGGTTTCTCGCTAAGGGATGGTATTGATAACCCCATTAAATCAGGGCAGCCCAAGTCAATTGTTTCAATCCGACATTTGAAGGAACAACTGAGCCATATAAGTAGCCCACCTGAGGGTCTCCCTGAATTCATCTTAGTTGCTGGGACCCAGTAACTTTTGTAGCCAATTCTGTATTTGGGCTCCAGTGCCCATGTTTCTTGAAAAAGGCATATTTTATGTTTGTCTATGAATTTGCCCCATTCAGGGTTGTTCATTTTATTCTCCAACCCTGCAATATTCCAACTAAGGATGGTGTCTAGGCCATCTATTATGTCTTAGGGAGCTTCAACCGCAGGGTTCTCTCTTGCAAATGGAATATCATGGGGAGGTTTTGTACCCTTTTCAGTTGTGTTTATACCAGCCATATTTGGATTTCCCGCAACAGCATTTCCCAAAATATTTCTTGCCCCGTCTAGATCGAGGGATGACGTGAGCAGTTCCGGTGTCTGAAATGGTGGTGGATATCCAAGTTTGCTGGGGTCTACTAAATCTATGGCTGGGTTAGTCTCAATCGCCTTGCGCTCCTTATTAACACCCCCAATACATATTTCAGAACTCCGGGCACAGGGGGAAAGCCAGATGCTAGTTTCCATCTTAGTAGGATCTGGCTGGGCAAGTATAGAGATTGGTGTAGGGTCTCTTGTGTCTGCAGTGGAGGATTGTTCAACCTCGGGATTACCTTGCCCTATTGCATGAGTTTTATTATTTCTGACTATAGAGTACTTTTTATCCCAATTATTTGAACCCTGAGGCTGAGATGAACTGTACTTAGTGCTGTCTTTTAGTCAATCAATTTCAGAAAGCGAGAGCGAAAAAGGGCGGGTCTTGGTTGAGAATCGGGCTGCATCTGTGCCCTAGTGAGACTTCTGTGTGACATTGTTGCCCCCTTAATGGCTGGTACAGCTTTGTGAGGGTAAAAGGCCTGGAGTCTGCAAAGTGAGGTTACTCCCCCTAGAGGGTTAGAATGACACACGTTCAAGGAGAGCTGTTGGACAAGGGAAGGCGTATCGAAATTAATAACAATACAGTCCCCTGTACCGGGGTTTTTGAGTGGGCCCACCCAACCCACCCTCCTCACCATTAATATTGAGGATATCATGTGAAAAGCAAATCTAGCATATCTATGAAGCCAGTGGATGACCTTATTTTTCAGTTCTGTAAATGATTCGGAAATATTAGGCTTAAGGTTAGGAACATTCGTAATAACAAGCACATAAGGACAAGCTTCCGGTGGTAGGTGTAAAGTTCTCATATTGGTTCCTAGGTCCCTATGCATCCGGTCTGCTGGAGAGTTTGTATGGGCCTTGAGCAGTTTTGTGTCCATATTCGTAGAAGGAGCAATTTCATCAGTCCGCCTTGGGAGGAGGGAATCTCTCTTTGGGTGCCATGTTTTAGGGGGGTTGGCCAGTCTAGCAGTAGAAGCCTTCACTGGTTGATGCGAAGAATGAGGGCAAAATGGTTGAGAGATGTGGGCCGTACTTGGTGATGGAGGAGGGTTACTGGCACTGTTGACTGGAGGGCAAGGGGGAAAATATTGTTGTGAATATTGTAAATCTAATGAGGAAGAGGTATTTGGCTGATTAAGTTTGGTAAGAACGTCAAGTTTCTCCTCAATAGCTGATAGGCGAGTTGTTATAGGGTAAAGTTTTTTGAATTATGAGGTTTGATTAGTTTTCGAATTTTGGCTTTTATTTGGCCACACACAAACAAAACAGGCCAATGTTGCACTAGTAAGTCTGCTTCCCACCGGGAAGGATCTAATGTCTTTGTAAGGTTCCTTTAAATCTTGACCGGCGGCTGATATGGTCGCCTTTCTCTTTACTTGCAGGATTCCCCATTGGATGTTGCCACCAGTACCCTCGAAAAGGAGCACAAATAACGCAGTAAATATTAGGTTCCTTGAATAGGTGGCTTCACAGTTACCATAACACCAGTGGGATCTGGTTCCTTTCCTTTGAGGACAGTTCTAAGCGATAGGTTTTCCCTAAAAAGAAAGGAGTCCCATGCACTCAGTGGAAAGGAGGGGACAGGCTACAAAATAAAAAGAAAGAGGAAAAGAAAACTAAAGGTGTAATGACACTTGGTGTAACTTAGCATGCTCTTTTAACCTAATGCTTCTTTAGTTTCAGGCCTTGCAGTATCCCCTCTTGTCTCCGCCACCTTTACATGTAAGACAGTTGTGGCCTCCCCACCCCCACTCACCACGCTAGCCACAACTCTGGAGAGTTGTGACAGGCGCTGGTGCTTCAACTGGCAGCGCCCACCAGTCTTCACACCAAGTTTCCTGCACCTCTTTGACCTCTGCGTCCGTCCAGGCCTCCTTGTCCTGCAGCGGTTCGGGTGACTCTCTCTCCCTCTCTCGTTCTGCTGTGGTGCTGGATGAGGTTCCCTCTCATTGATCCCAGTGGGGCTCCTCCTTGTTACTGTGGGATTCCCCTCCTGCATCCTTCTCCAGGCACGGCTTTCCTTTGCAATCCAGTTGGAGATAGTCCAACATTGTATCATCACAGTCGAGACGCTGAGGTTCTTGAGAAATATCTGTTTTTAAAACTGTGGCGAATCACAAGAATTCAAAGCCACAATGAGGTCTAACAAATATGTATTAACATAAAAAAATTTACAATACAGTAAAGCACATTCAATAAAATATGACATGGGGAAGAACGAGTCTAAATAAAAGCATACGCAAGAAACTAATACTTTCCTCTGCATCCATTGTGGGAAATCCAAGCAGTAGTTCCAAGGTGGACTCTGACTACTCCTGAGAACAGGTGGTCTGTTCCTATACAATGCCCTGGTCCTTTGCTTATACTGAATCTTTAAACAAAATGCAAAAAGTGCAGTTTTACATAGATAAAACGCTGGCAAAAATCTTTTCAGGTACCCTCTAGACACTGGTTCCTGATGAACAACACATGACCCTGTAGGTGTTTCACCAATTACACAGCCAGATCCTTTCTTCAAAAATGTTAGAGGGCCGAGACATCTACCCTAGAAATGCTGTAAATTAGGACTGCCCTCCAGCAAACAGCATGAAGGACACATAAACATTAATAATTTGAGTTTATGCTCTGTGAATATTTTAACATTAATCAAATATATACAGACTATGTTTATGAAACTAACATACTTTCTCCTGCGGCTTCTTGGGAAACCGGTTGTCTAAGTTCACCAAGAGGTTATAGAACCTGGAAACATTCTGCTACTACTTACTATGCTGTTAGCTCATTTGTGAGTCATCAAGGTAATTCCAAGGAACAAATTTATTTATGCTACTTCTAGACACTATACAGATACTTACAGACACCTCTCCTGTAACAGCTCCTAAAATTTGGTCACACTTCTGTTTATGTTACACCATGAGTGGTTTTGCACTTAATATACATTTGCACTTAAATACAGTACCATAATATTAGTTACTTTACATCCCTTGCACTTTAATGAAGAAACATTTTTGCTCATTAAAGTGTCCAATTTGCCTGTTGGAATTAGCTGAAAAGGTGATTTGCTGATTATGATTTATGGTGAAATTCGCCCACTTTTAAAGAAACCCACAGCCGACCCGTCTGACCTCAAGAACTACCGCCCCATCTCACTGCTACCTTTTCCAGCTAATGTTGCAGAGAAAGCAATCAACACTCAGCTATGCAAACACATTGAGGACAACAACATCCAATACATCTCGCAATCAGGATTCAGAACCAACCACAGTACCGAAACCGCCATATTCGCAGCCACAGATGACATATGCTCCCTCCTCGACCAAGGACAGACAGCAGCCCTCATCCTCCTCAATCTCTCATCTGCCTTCGATACATTAGCTCTCCGTACACTATGCACCAGACTACATGCAGCAGACATACGAGGCAAAGTTTTTCAATGGATTCACTCCTTCCTGTCTGACAGAACACAGAGAGTAGTCTCCCACCTCATCAATCAGAGCCCACCGACATCAGCTGTGAATTACCCCAGGGATCATAGCTGAACCCCACTCTGTTCAACATATACATGATCCCACTCATCACCATCGTCAGGAATTATGGGATGAATATCGTCTCTTAAGCTGATGACACCCAACTGATCATCTCCCTGACAGAGAATCCATCAACAACCAGGAAGAACTTGAAAGACAGGAGGGAAGGTGTGGCCACTTGGGTAAGGGAAAGCTGCCTCAAACTGAACTCCCACAAAACCGATATCCTCGTCAAGGGACCCTCACCGTTATCCTGGGACAACTCCTGGTGGCCCTCCACACACGGCAAACCCCCCGCTCTACAGTCCATGCACGTATTTTTGGCATCATCCCTGACTCTACTCTCACCATGACCAGGCAGGTCAACTCCATCGCCTCCAACTGCTTAGACATCCTCTGACTCCAACGGAAGATCATCAAATGGATTCCAACTGACTGCCGAAAAACCATGACAAATAGCCTTGTCGCAAGCAGAGTCAACTACACCAAAGCCCTGTACGCTGGAACTTCCAAGAAGAGCCTGAACAAACTGCAACAGATCCAGAACGCCGCCGTCAGACTCATCCTAGATATCCCCGCCAAGAACACATAACAGAACACCTGAGAAACCACTGGTTCACCATCAAGAAGAGGATCAATTTCAAGCCTCTCGTACATGCCTACAGAGCCCTCCACGACAATGGACCCAACTACCTCAACAACCTGCATGAACTGGTATGCCCCTTCCTGAACGCTCCACTCGTCCGAACAGTCTCTAACTAACGTACACCAAATAAAGAAATCCTCAGCGGGTTGAAAATAATTTTCATGCCTGGCAAGGAAAGGATGGAACACCTTACCACCGCACCTCAGACAGTCGCCATCGCTAATTTAGTTCAGGAAGGACCTCAAAACCTGGATCTTCGACTGATCCATGAGGTATACCCCCAGCACCTTGAGACCCTATTGGTGAGTAGTGAGCTTTACAAGCTCTTGATTGATTGATTGATTGCTGCTCTTAGAGGTCTTCTACGGTCAAGTTGGTGTTGCACCAAGGGTGATTTTACATCTGTTGGCTTTCAGCTAAATACTGAGGCACATCTTTCACATCTAATTTGAAATCTCATTACTACTTTTTCTTTATTGCTGAGTAATGTTGAACCTAAATGTGATACTACACTCTGACTTTCAATTAGGAATGATTTTCAGTATAAATATATTTGTATACTTAAATATGATTTGTGCTCCTAAATGTGTTTCGACACGAAAAAGTCTCTCAATATTCCTTTTGGTGTTATACTTAGTACGAGTTTGCAGGTAAATCAGTTTTTACAGCTACCTATTTTTTACATTTGTTTTGCACATAAATGTCTTTCCACACTCATGCTGAAGCTTCACCCAGGGTGATTTTGTACCTCAAAGTTACTTTTTGCTCCAACATGAGTTTTCAAAATGTTGTTAATGGTCCAGGGTTTATTTGTGGCTAAATGTTTTTTTTCTCCTACATGTGATGTGTACTCCCAAAACACTATCTATACTGCTGTTAATGTTGCATCCATGTTGATTGTGCACTGAATGAAATTTTGCATCTAAATGTGATTTGGTGTGTAAGTGATATCATAATGCTTCTTACCTTGCACAAATATATCATTTGTGCTTTTCAATGATTTCCTTACTCATGCAGAATTTCTAAAAAGAGTGTTTTTGCGTCTGGTTGATGACATCTAGAAAGACATCATCAACCAAATGTGATGTCATACAATACACATATGTATTACCTAATGTGAGATCTTACCATCACATTTCCTCTCTTTACTAAGTGATTTTGTATCTGAATGTGAAGCCACACTCCCGGTGATGTTTCACCTACATGTGTTTGTGGACTTAGATGTGATTTCAGTCCTAAATGTGTTTTTGTGCTTAACATTGTGTCCATACTCTTGTTGTACTAGGATTGATTTTGCAAGGGAATGGGACTTCTGCACCTAAATAGATGTGTGCGCATAAATATACTTCCACATCCCTGCTTATTCTGCAAAAAGAATGGTTGAGCACCTTAAGGTGATTTCACACTTAAGTGTTACCACAATCCAGTTGAATGAATTCCATGAATGATTTTGCACTGAAATTTGCTTTGGCACCTATGTAAATGTTTGCTTCTCAAGTGTTTAATACCTAAAATAGTTTCCTGACTCCTTCTGAACTTGAACCAGGGGTAACTTTGTACCTGAATATCATTAAAACGTGTTTTTTGCATGTAAGGTATGTCCACACTTCTCTTAAAGTTACAGCATGAGTGATGCTGCCTCTAAATGTGACATTGCACCTCCAAGTGTTTTCACACTCCTGTTGATGTTGCACAAATGATTATTTTGAAGATGAGTATGTTTTTACTCCTAAATGTGATTCGTGTTCTTAAATGTGGTTCCACACTCCTCCGGTTCTTGAGGCACCCAGGATTCATTTTCATACAAACCTGTTTTTATTCGAGGATGTGATTTGCATTCCTAATTGGGATTCCATATTACTAATATACCTACAATGAATTTACACCTAACAGGACCTGCAAGTGATTTAGGCACCTAAATGCCATTTTGCACATAAATTTGATTTGCAGTCATTTATATTTTCTCATTCATGCTGGTGATGCATGGATAGCAGGTTTGCACCTCTTTGTGGTGTGAGCCAAATATGAGGTGACACAGATGCACACTGTGAGAAATTGGGATCTTGGTTGACTTGGGTGTGAGCCCCGATCAAGCAACAGCCACAATCCCTTGCAGGGTGAACCACAAAGAGTGACTAAATTAGCCTGTGCTTAACCATGGGTAGCTTGGCACAAAAAGCAGTCACACTTAACTTAGAGTCAACCTGTAAAGTATTTATGCAGCACACATACAATAAGAAAGTGAAAACAAAACACAATAAAAATCTCAAACCGATTTTAAAAAACAGAGTACATTTTAACCAAAATTACAAAAATCAAATCAATAGTACCATAGTAATGAATTATTAAACTCTCTAGTGAAAACGAGTGCCTAAAAGATCAAAACACCAACCGCAGACATCTGCTTGTGCAAGACCGGGCCAAAGTCGAAAAATATGTTCAAGTTTTGGATACAGAAAGTGGGGAAGAAATTCTGAGAAAAAAGTGTTTGAGAAAAAAAGTTCAGTGGCACAAAGTTGCAGAAGGTGTCCAAGGAGGGACCACCACCATTGGATAGCCTTGGGTCGAAGCTGCAGTGAAGATTTCTACATTTGGACTTAGGCCCAGAGTTACAAGAATCTGGTGCATTAGTACTGATGGGCCAGATTTCTAGCGCCCCCTCACTGCCACCTAACAACACAATGGGTGCGCTGTATTTACAATACGGTGCACCATGGCACATGTTAGGCCAGTAGCGTCAAGATTTTTGGCGCTATTGTGGCACTTTGCTGCACTAGGTTCAACATTTTTGATGCTAGTGCAGCAAAGTGCAAGGAGGCCCATTGACTTCAATGGTGCGTCCTTTTACAACTCCTTTGAGCAGGTGTTAAAAGTGACACCAAAAATGGTGCAATTAAATCTGGCAGATTTCATTGCGCCATTTTTGTGGGCCTCCGAACGCCGGAATGCCCCCTTGTATACATTATGCCTGCAAGGGTTTGCAAAGTGGCCCAATCAATGCATTGCACCACTTTGTAAATATGGTGCGGTGATTTTTGCCTCGTTGAGCCACATTAGTGTAAAAAAATGATGCTATTGTGGCGGAAGGTGGCGCTAAGGCCTTGTAAATCTGGCCCTTAGTCTCTGAAATGGAAGTCGAAAATCTCCAATGGGACAAGGGAAAGGGCTGTAGCTGAAGACAGTGCAATGAGGTCAGATACCCCTTTGGTGAAGGACCACTGAAAAGGATTTGCTACTGCAAAGCAGGAAAAGCCATTAAGTCAATTAGGTGGAAAGGCGAGGAGGTTGGTCCCGGTCTACTTCTGGTTCTCAGAGAACCTTTTAGCCAAGTCTGAGTCTCAGTTTGGGGTTTTGGAAATCTGGTTGCTTTTAACACCTTTTTGAAGGGCCTAGGACCGTAGGGGCAACACTTGGAGGGCCACAACTCACTCAGGCTGTGTCCCTGTGGCTCTGCACAGGAGGCAAGCCAACTAGCCTTTTTGAGTCACTCTGGAGGTCCTGGTACAGATGAAGATCCAGTCCTTGTACCCATGCAGAATGCAGCAGAGCAGCAGGGAAACAGGGCAGCAATGCAGCAGGCCAGCAGTCCTTCAGAGCAGCAGTCCAGGAGAGTGGCAGACCATCCATCAGCATAACAGTCCTTCTTCCTGTTAGATCATCAATAGGTCCAGAAGTGTACTGAAGAATTGGTATCTGAGGTCCTCTTTTTATATATTTCATACTCTGGTGCTCTCCTTCTGGAAGGTAGGAGAAGCTTCTAGGCAGTGGCTTTGAAGTGCATGGAATTTCCTAATGCCCCTGCCCTGGCTCCAAGCTGGCTGCAGTGACAATGGATAGGTCTTTTATGTGAAATCAGAGCACAGTCTATTCCATGGCAAGTGGGGTTGTTCCCAGCTCCCTCTCCCCCTATCCTGTCAGCAATGGCCCATTCAGGCACATCTATTCCCTATATTGTGTGACTGTCTGGAGAAAATTCACAAACTCTAACTGTCAGTTACACCCAGTCATGTGTCCCAGGCCAGGCTTCAGGCACTAACGGGCTACAGACAGAAAAATACAAACTTTCTAAAAAAACAAAAACAACAGATCGATGGGTGGAATACCTGAATTAATCTCAGATACTGGCAACTACTCTGGCCACATGCTGATCAATTGTTTTTTGCCGATTCTGAGTTGCTTACATTCTGGTTCAGGGAGGACTTGGCCTGGCCTTTGGGCTGGACTGTTCTCATGAGGAGCAGGGTAAAGTCAGATTTGCATATGGGTGGGTCCAAACTGAGGTGGCATGATTGGCAAAAAACAATGGATTGTGATGTGGCTCCGAGTTATTGCCAGTTGCTGGGATTAATTCGAGCTTTCTAGCAATCATCTTTCTATTTTAGCAACTTTCGAAAAGTGCAATTTTAAAATTTTTAATAAAAAAGACTTTTCCATTACATAGGGTATTGCACTACAATTCAAAAGACACCAAACATGAGATAGCTACCTGCACCCAATTGCAAAATACAACTTATTAATTGTAATAAGGAATCTCTAATGCTATCCTATCAAAGGGGTAGGCGTCACAGTAGTGAAAAACAAATGTAAGAGTTTTTGTCTATCAGGACATAAAAAATGTAAAAGTACATGTCCAACCTTTTAATTACACAGAACCCTGCCCTATGGGCTAACTAGTCCCTACCTTAGGGGTGACAGATATAACAAAGGGTGGTTTAAGGCTTGGCAAGGGGACTTGAGTGCCAAGCCAACGTGCAGTTTAAAACTGCATTCTGGCTGCAGTTGCAGGCCTGGCACATATTGTAAGGTGCTACTTAAATGGGTGGCACAATATGTGCTGCAGGCCCACTTGTAGCATTTAATTTACAGGCCCTGGACACAGGTGTTGCCACCTTACTTGGGACTTACAAGTCAATTAAATATGCCAATTGTGCATAAGCCAATTCTATAATGTTTCAGTGAGGGAGGACAAGCACTTTAGCTCTGATTAGCAGTGGCAAAATTCACAAAGTCCTAAGCCCAACAAAAACTAATTCTGCAAAAAGAGGAGGGAAAAAGGCAAAACATTTAGGGGTGACCTCAGCAGAGGACCAGGTTCAACACACACCATTTGCCCTAATGTACTTTTCTTTGTACTGATTGCTACACAGTCACTTCATATTGCAGCTGTCCTCTCCTGAAGCGTGTTCTCAGGATCAACCAAGTGCTCATTTTTAGCATGTTGTTGTTGTCTACCATATCTACAACAAAGGCAGCTTCATATAGCATCAGACTTCAAGATCCATGTAACAACACCCTAGCAATTGAATTTTCTTTGGCCTATCCAAATCTACCTAAATACCACAAATGCTGATGTCTAACCCAGAAACTTTAATCAGTTGCAAATGCTATAGTTTCTGAATGGGCAGCATTAAACTTACATACTCCATATCTTCACCACCTTGTTTCATACCCTGAGGGCTCTAAAAGTGTCTACCTTGATTAGGAACATTAACATTGATACTATGGTTACCATCTCTACTGAGTTCAACACCCCTTGAGAAATGAAACAAGAAATCATAAAGTCAGCATAAATCAAGGTAGTTGAGACCACAACAGGGAACAAAGCTACTCCTACATTGATAATGGCTGAACTACAAGCAATTACCAATAACTCAATAAATGTGATGTAATCCTTTGCATTTCAATACCTCACTCAGGAGACTACAAACACAATACACAAACTAATGAAGATGAACTTCCCATTCTGGTCACCTGGCAGCAAAAATAGATTTATTTGCCATGTGCTTGACTATAGCAATGATACACTCACCTCTTGTGATCAACTGTTCATGCTAGGCTTCAAAAATCATAGGAAAACTATGAAAAAACATCACAATCGTTTGCAAACTCTTTCTAATGGATAACAATGTACTACAGAATTACACCTTCACTAGCCATAGTATGATATCTACCCTTAGCCCAATATTCATACATATATAAATGTGTACACATTTCTAAGCCTCTCAAACCACTTCTTCATTCGTTAACCTTATCTTACCCTGCCCACGCTAAACAAGATAAGGAAATGGTTAACTCTAGAGACCTAAGACACATAAAGAACAAACATTAGCAAAACCAATAAGCCAATAAGCCTGGCTTTAATTGCTGGTGCAGGCACATAGATAGGCACAAATATGCAAACTATTTGTACTGTGTATCTTTCCACCACCTTGTCTCCTTTTGCACACTGTTTTCCATTTTCCATTCTCCAAATGTGTGGTGCTGTATCTCGAAGTTTGTGGTGCCAGTGTTAGCACATTCAAGTCTAACCCATTGGACTTGTCAATACTTGTTTTTCTTATGTTCCCAATTAGACTGTATAAGAGCTGGTAGAAGCTATGGTCAGGTGGGATGGAGTATTTTCAGTATGCAAAGAATATTAGACCATTACTATGGGATTAACAACAAGACACATGCTTTCTACGATGAGCCAACTTCTCTTTTGGTGTAATTTGTGGTAAGGAGCACATCAAAGTCTAGCACCTAAAAAGCCATGCATTTAATAACTACATTTGCTTATGTAAACGTGGATGGAAAATAGTACAGTCCATAGTAAAGAACATTTTTCTATGATGTTGGTGGTCACACATATGGAATATATGGTTCTATTATAAGGCTTCTCCATGGTTTGCTGTCCAAGAAGATATTTGTCAAAAAATTGAAAAAAGCACAGTCATTTGGCTGAAATGTTTGCACCATGTTCTTTGGAAACACAAAGATAAAACAAAGTCAATAGGGCTGGCATATTTTAAGTGTATGTGTTGTTGGCACTGTAATTGCTGCATTTAGCCAGAGTACTGCTAGAAGGTATGTATCAATGGACCAATTGCAAAGCACAGTTGATGCATTAATGGGCCAAGTAACAGCATCAATGGTCCACACTTTTCAAACAATGTTTAGGTGATCTGAGACATAAATGCATCATGCGTTGTTTTAATCTAGTATATAAATAACGTATAATCAAGAATGGAAATTTGATTAAATGATCTTCATTTGATTACACAGCAAAATCTTACATTCATTTGAGTACCATGGCAGAACGGCAGACTCCAAGGAGTGATATCTGAACGTCTGTCAGCCCTCAAGCCTTTCATGTAATTTATAGAGAGAGTGTACTGCAAATTAACAAACATGGCCTGCTCGAAATTGTTGGACTTTGAAACCATTAAAGGAGAACTAAAAATCCAGCTTTGTTCAAAGCTTCTAAGTGATGTCAGCTCATATATGACACCTTCCTCTAGCCCTGGTTTTTAGCCAAATGATCGTTGCGTTCTGTAGCTTGTAGTTTCACTTTACTGTAAGTCTAAGAAAGAAAACAGGACTGATTAATGGAGTCTCAGAACACATTGAGCCAATTACCAATTATTTCTTCAGTTCACGACATTGTGTGCATAAGTATAATTTGCATCACTAGGATGTGCTGTATTTGATCGCACTTATTACATCATTGGAAACATCTGAGATGTACAGCAGTGCAAGTTATGCTTATGTCAGTTACGTATAACTGGTGAATGTCAGTGTGGTTTTTTTTTCATTCTTTTAATTATTAGAAGACTACATATGACTCAATTTTACCCCTTATTTTTTAAATAGATAGATGGATAGATAGATCTTGGAGATGCTCTGGAGGTGTGAAGAGCATGGAATTAGATTATATTTAGATTTGCAGAGAATTTAAATACAGATCATCGAAAAGCTAGCAGAAGCACCTTCAAATAGCCCAGGAACAATATGTGCAAAAAGCTCACAAAAAAGAATGGAATGAAATGCAGCTGGTGTTAACGCATCCTGCCTTATGTAATTTACTTAGTCTGGGACTCGTGTTAGGCCAATGAATCTTTTGACCCTGATTGGAGACACCTTAAGACGAGATAACTAATCAGCATCTCAATCAATAAATCAATAATCTCATCAATATTCACAGCATCAAATTAATCCAATTAGTTAATAACACTAATAAGAATCAAAACTCACCATGACCTTTCAGCCATGAATAACCACACGAATGTAATGAGGTTTATAAGATTTATTCCCTATTGATTACAATCTACTAACAAGTTTATTAGTCTCAATATCAGAAAACACATCAAGAATGTTATAACGTGGCAACTCGAATAAGATTTGAGCATGGCAAAGATTATAAACATCAAAACGAAACACGGCGTCTACATGTATCTATTCAGCAGAGTATCAGTAGCGCATCTATTCAACACAGCAAAGATTCAGTCATTTTGTCTGATTGCACCCAATATTAGTGATCTCCTTGACTAACCTCCAATTAGCATCAGCATGTTGGGCTTCATGCAAAACAATTTAGTAACACAAATTTGGAAAACATCTAACTACGGTCTCTGTCAAAAGCAGTTGGTACCTAGAAAGGAAAGGCAAGCAGACAATTACAATTGCATCATCGTATAGTTACCCTCCGTAATGGGTCAGCATACAGGGTCAGTCTTCGTCCTCAGGACAGTAGTCGATTCGCCATCTGCCAGGATAGAACAGCAAAGTCTCAGAAACTAAGGAGGAGAAGAAATGGATATCGGGCAAGGCAAGGTGAGGATGGTTTGAAGAATCAAAGCAGCAAAGGCAAAGACAGAATGCCAGAGTAACAGCAGGGGTGTCCCTCTAATGGCTAATATCTCTTTGTAATGCAACGTTAAATTGAATTTGCCAGACAAATCTCTAATTTCCCATTGGTCGGTAGTTGGTGCACCACTATCTCTATCCAATAGTTGTGTGGTCACCTTACTAGAATTTTCACCTAAGACAGTTCTCATACAGTTCATTGGCTCCTGTGATTTACGTCTTCATCGGGTGAGATGGCAGGTAGAAAAAGTTACACGCACAACTCCAGTCAGTAGCTCCATTGTCTTTACAGTTCAGGCGACCTTGTACCTGTTGTGAATTACACTGTTGCATTAAACAAGAATGTCTCCTTGAGCAAGTCGGGTCTCATGAGAAAGAATTTACTACGGCTACACACATCTCTAGCTCCTGGAAAAGTACAGCTTTGTGTCCTTCAGGAAAACTGCACAGTGCACGTTAGAAAAACACATTTAATATCAGGCCAGGCAGCTAGGCCCAGACTCATGCTAAGGCCTAATGATTTATTCAGCAATCCTTAACATATAACTCTTAATGGTAAAACAGAATCATACATTAGCACATTAATAATTCATTATTAATCAATTTCATCAGTCATCGTATATATTGGTGGCCACTCCCCGTGAGCACATTTCAAATGCATGCATTAGAAACATATTAATGCATTTTCTATGCAGCTTGATTACACATTATTTTGCAAGCAGTTCATGTTAATTTTGATTATAAAAGCTACACTCCAACACTGGCAGCGCAATCCTAAACAATTAGGTTGATACAGATTACAGTTGCACAGGACAATGCCATGGTATGAATAGCAGAATTTATGACAAATGCCTTGGGACACCCTAACAAAGCGGTCTCCGTATTGCAGAAATATATCCCAACAAAAGATTGTGCATTCTTTTTTTACTTATTTTGAGGACGTGGCCCTAAATACAGCAAGACCATCTGGATGATGGAGTAAGGATGTAGCACCATTACTGATAGGGAAGCTAAAATATTAAACCACTAACCCCAGGAACAATGCCTTATGAGGACTTGAATAAGCCCCTTAAGAGAGTGTCGGATTAGACTCTGAAAGCTATTGACTAACATTTCAGGCTGAAATGTGGAGACCTAGGAATGCTCTTCGAGCATTGCTTTACAGGATAAAATGTTTAGGGGTTAAATGGTTGAAATCGTGGACTGAATTTAAAGAGAACACTTTAGAAAAAAGTCTACTTTTAATAGTTTTTTAACACTTTACCTCCAGCAAACTAGAAATTGGTTAATCAGGAGCTAAGTTGGGCTTGCAGGAGGCAATAGAAATTTTATGTGCCGATCATTGGGCTCAAGGTGGAACTCCAGGAGAAATAGAAAGAGCAGTTTGAGGCATCAATGTGAAGAGAGTGGAAGCTGTGAAAAATAGCAGAAGGGATTTCAATCCAAGCGTAGGTAAAGGAAAATGACCAAGCTACAACTCTATCACCTACGCTGGGACTTTGTCAAGGCCCTCAGTGTTTAGAGTGGCGGTGGAGCCATATTGCCTAGAACTGCCCTAACAAAACGGTAGGAGAACCTATGGAGATAGTATACACAGAAAATTGAGGACTGTTTCCTGGAGAGAAACACAGATCAGTTGATATATATTACAAAAGTCCAACAGCACCTTCTGTCCTCCAGTAGTCTCATAGAAACCTTTGAAGGAAATGGACACTGTTGGTGAAATCAAACTACTTTCACTCTCCCTCATTTTCTACCCAGCGAAACTGATATTTCTGCTGAATCTATTCCATTTTGATGTAATAACTTAGATAATCTCACTGCATCAATTCTTTATGGTTTACTTATTTATTGATTCTCGGGGCTCACCTACTTCTGAAAAGTTCTTAATATTTTACAGCTGCATTTACAAATGAACTTTTGCATAGAATATATGTAATTCGCTAACCTGTTCTTGCCTGGTGTTAATAATGAGGTGAAATATTGAGGGACTATTTCCGAACTGGCAAAGCAAAAGCTGAGTATTTCCGAAACGGCAAAGCAGATTCCCCGTAAATGAATCCAGTGTTAACCCGTCCCATGTCGAGATGAGGGACCTACCACACTGATGGGATGTAGCATCGACTGGTTCTGCCACCGGAACCCTTTGACTATCTGCACATAACCCACCTGGCCTCGGGAAAGTATGTTGCAGAAGGGCAATCCTATGTACATTAAGCATTTATATATATATTTTATTTTCCAGGAACGAAATATTCGGAAAAGAGAGCAGGAAAAATCATCAATGCCCACCTCAGGCAGCGAAAAAGATCCCTGTTTTGATTTTCAGAAACAAACTCCTGCACAACGTGAAATTCAAAAAATAGCAGCCAGTTGCCATTTGCACAGCAACTGCTTTGCAATTCAAGAATTTTCGTACATGGCAGATGTACTAATCAGTCACAATGCAAAAGCTGAATTAGAAGGGA
Organism: Pleurodeles waltl; assembly: GCF_031143425.1. Lineage (NCBI taxonomy): Eukaryota > Metazoa > Chordata > Amphibia > Caudata > Salamandridae > Pleurodeles > Pleurodeles waltl. The sequence continues at coordinate 1,004,979,228 of NC_090440.1, read as the reverse complement.
AGGCTCCAAATGCAGGGATGAAAGCCTCTGAGGGACAGCAGGCCTTACTTCCTGAAGTGGCATTTCTAAAACGTGAAACTCTAGCCTCTGTCGCTTACAGGGACAGGAGCTGCAATATAGAAAACTGGCGTGAGGCAAAGGTAATTGAGGGGAGCATGCAGCAGTCCCTTAGACCGCTATGTCTGCCCCTATTGTAATCACCCCACATTCAGAACGTGGAAGTTGTCCTTCACGGATATCTTTCACTTTAAGAATGGATATCATCCCATTTTGAGTTTCAGTATACAATTACTGTTTTGAGAACGCAATTATGGTCACAGAGTATTGAAAAATTTCATGGGAAGTTGCTAGGAAGCGCGGGACACCCATTTTGTGTCCCTTTTTCTTACTGATTAGTAGGGAATTGTGATGTTTAAATTACATGTCACAAAGACATTTGCAAATCTAAATGTGCTTACTGTGCATTGTGAATCATATTTTTGCTGCTGCAAAGCCTACAATGTTGTGAATCACCCGCTTTGCAATCACAAGAATCTTTCGTACATCAGGCCATTTCTGTATTTGAGGCACCATGCACATTTCCTCATCGTTTGCACTGTTCTCTTAAAAAAGTAGCATTTAGTGAGTTTGCCTAATAGGAAACTTTGTAAATTGTGGCTTGTGACTACAAAACAATTTGATACATGGATTCTCGAAATGGCCCAGTTCTCTTATGTGCAACAGCTACTATGGATGTGATTTATTTGTTAGACTGAATTTGTCTAATAACTTATGGGCTCGGGGGTGGGGCCTAACCAGCAGCAAGATGGGCGCTCTATAGAGGGCCCTGCTGGACAATTTCCTCACCTACCAAATAAATGTGCTTACCCATTGGGCTCTCACCTACCCCATAATCCGATGGCAGCCTTCAGGTGATGACAGTGAGGCGGTACATGTGTTCGGCAGGCGTCTTTGGTGCCCAGGAGGCCGTGCAGAAGCAGACCGAATTGCAGTCCACAACAGGCCGTGTAGTGGCCTGGCCTCTGTAGCCCTACTGTATGTGGTCTGGCCCCATCGGGCACCCTGACAGGAGCTAGTAGGGTGGGCACTGAAATCTGGCCCGAGGCCGCTGCCCCAAAACACAAGCTGTGCCCTAAATCCTTCAGTCATCTGCCTCCCTTGCCTAATGATGTGAGGCTCAGGGTGTTGGTGAGGCCACCAGGGGTCATAGATTCTGGGCCTGCCAGGGCTCTCGGCCAAGTGTGCAGGCTGTGTCACCACGTTCAACTGTGGAGCAGCGATGAGGAGCATCCCAGGAGTCTGCCCCACCCCCATTTTTGGTTCCTTGTCATCAGGTGGGGCCCAGATGGGGGGCTGAGGACAGGAGGGGCCAGGGCTAAGCCTGAAAACACCACGAGGAGATGGCAGCCTACATCAGCATAAAAAGTGATGAGTGAGCAGCACCAGAGACTGCTTCCCTAGGCCCTGGAAACATTTCCTGTGAGCAGCTCGCCCTGGGTTTAGGTCCGCACACATGGACAGCAAGGACAGACACACATAGAGCTGTAAGGCCCTACGCCATTCTGCAGCCTGGCACCTTTGCCACCCAAGGGGCCCCTTATGAACTGGAGGACTGCTCCTTACCCCGCACAAACAGCAGCATTGAGCCACCATGGCTAACTAACCGATTGAACCTGCTCCCTTCCAAATAGAAACATCCGGGTCCTGGGCCTGCTCATGCCCCCCACTGTGCAACCTCACACTGGGATAAGGCAGGACCTGGGCGGGGGGGGGGGCTTCCAGACATTCACTGCAGCTATTCACCTGACCAGCTTGCCTGGTTGGCCTGCTGCCGGAATCTATGTGGGGATCGACAGGACTTCATATGGACACTGAATAAACACATAAAGAGTACACTGTTCCTAAAAAACAAAAAGGTCTAGGGAACCTAGATGTTCGGGAGCAAAAGCCCTGATGCATCACATTGGATGACAGGCATCATCATCGGGAATTGCTCCACATCACTGAATGACAGCCTTCCTCCCACATCACTGACCACTTATCTGCCCAATACTCTGTGTAATTATGGGGAAACAAGAAGCACAGTAAATAAAGCTTACCTTCGAAGGTAGATGACACACCCATCACGCTGAACAAAAGGCACCACTTGAGGAACCCCCTGTACGCTGCCACAGCGATGCTCAGAATGACAGTCACCTCTGAGAGCTGCTAATAGATGTAAAAACCAGCCTGAGTGCGACAGACGCGAAGCTTGACCTCATCACTAGCCACCTAGATTACATGAAGGAGTGGGTCCACAACCATGAGTACGGGCTAGACCTCCTAAAAAAATGGGTGTCGAACGCAGATGATGCCGATGTTCCAGAGAACTCCTACTACGTACGGGCAAAGTCCTTCAACTCATCAAATCAAAGAATGAAGATTTAGAAGCAAGTTCACAATGCAATAACCTTTGGATTACAGAGGTTCCAGAGTCCACCACTATTGATGAAATGGAGGATTATGTTGATTTCGTGCTCAGCAGCTAGTTGGTGAGGCCCTTTCCCTGGTCTCCATTGTGGAGCACACTCACTGCTCTCTCGGACAGCGTCCCTTCCCAGGTGCCCCCGCCCACCCCGTGGTTGCAAGACTCCTCAACTACAGGGACTGCAACGTTGTCCTGCGCCTGGCCTGGGAGCGCTGCTCAGGCCACTACTAGGCAATGAGCTCTTATTCTACCCAGACTTCACCTCAACAGTACAGCCAGGAATTCCTATTGGCCAAGTGACTCCTTCAGAAAACCAAAATCCGGCACGCAATACTTTATCCTGCCAAGCTGCAGGGGAACCACACTATTTTACAAATTCCAAGGCTGCCCTTAAATTGCTAAATATACTACTGCCAGGAAAACATCACTCCAACTGTCCCCACATTGTCAGGATGAGGTGCAGCTCTGTAATAATGACTAACCCAATAAATTCAAGAAGCCACAACAATGCCAGCCAACAAAGACCATGCCCCTGTCTTGCTGGAAATCGCTTTGCCACAGGTGGCCCTTCGTGCCTTTACATGGCACTTGCCCTCTAGAACACTTCGGGACATGATTTTCTATGAAGAGGTCCACAGCGCAATAGTTCAGTCCCAAAGAGGGATCAGTAACCTCCCTAGCAAAATGTACAGAGCAGTTATTTGGGGTGCAAACATTGCAAAACCATTGGACATCCTCAGGGTGATGCACAGGCAGCTTGCTAGGTTTTAACATTACATCCAATCTTTCTAGCAGACTACTTTGCTTTTAAAAGTGTAACCACTACGGCTGCCATTCCGGAGAAATTGACTGAGTTCAATGTAGAAGCCACACGTGAGACAAATATCTTGGCCATTATGCAAAGGTACGTAGGTATGGGGAGGGAGACCGCCCTGGCAAGACACTTGCTGGCATGCTTTACAAACCTCAGACTTCAGCCTATTTGGTAATGCTGCTGGACGACAAGCAGGAGCACCAGTCCTTCTCCCACGGGGCTCCTACAAAATGTGATCTCCTTCTACTTTAGGCTGTATAAAGCCATGCCGTACATGACGCGAGTGAGCAGTCAGCATACCTGGACTCCGTCCAGTTACTGTGGTTAGGCCGAGCCCACCGGTTGCATCTGGATTCCCCCATCAAGGAGGAGGAGATTCTGCAGGTCATTCAGAGTCTCCCAGGTGATAAAGCACGGGGTTGGGCGGCTGACTGACTACCTCCTTCTACAAGGAGTATGCATCCAAGCTAACCCCCCCCACCTACTAGCAATGTATAAGGAATCTCTGGAGCTGGGGGTCCTACCATCAACCCTGTGAGAAGCACTCATAGTATCACTTCTAAAACCTGACAGATCCGCAGACCAATGCGACTCTTGCTGGCCACGTTCCATGATCAATGTTGATAATAAAATATTCACTAAAATATTTGCAAATTGCCTCCTCCACCAGAGGCCCACGGTTGTGTGACCGGAACAATCTGGATTAATTCCAGGCTGCTCTACCTCACACAACCTCTGCACAGTATTTGCCCTCATGCAAACTCTAGACCCTCAACTAGCTTCTTCTGTCACTCTACTAAACGCCACTAAGGCTTTTGATTCCCTCAAATGGCCAAATCTCTTTCTGCTGTATTTGCGCCTCAGTTTCAGTCCACGATTCATCCTCCAGATTCAGCTTCTCTACACCTTACCCATGGCCCGCCTCCAGCTGAATGGGATGATATTGGACTCCTTCACAATTACTCGTCAGACCCACTGGGGATGCCCACTTTCCCTGATCTTAGTTTCCGTGTCGATGGCGCCTCTTGCGGCTCTGCTCTGGGGGCAACATGCCCATCTTGCAATTGGATTCACAGGCCAGGTGTTTGGTGGTATCAATGTATGCAGAAGACGTGACTGTATATATTCACAAGCAACAGGAGAACTTAGCTCCAGTAATCCATAAGGTTATATACTTCAGGGGATTCTCTGCTATTCAAGTTAACCGAACCAATCCATACTTTTCCCTCTCACTGACTTCACACAGCCCTTCTCCTCTGAACAACCACTGGAGTGGGCATCTGAGCCAGTCCATTACCTGGGCATCTGGCTTAGCCACGACCCAGATGAGCTCTGGAGGCACAACTGTGGCCGTGTGTCAACACCAGAGCAGTACGCGCTCTATTGGCGACAAAAATGCAAAAACCCAGCACTCTCAAAACAAAGTAATTTATGCGTTGTGCTGATAAGTTGTGGTTTAACCTTTTGCATTGCAGAGTTCAATCCTGAAAACTTATTTTTAAAATGCTTACAAATACTGTTCCTTTGCAATGTATTGCTGCAGGTTTTCAGAGTGTGTTAGGGTGTGGCCCCTTTCCAGGGCCTTCCACAGACTTTTCCTGCAACATGCCTGGGCGTGGTTCTGGGCTGGGCCAAGACTCTATAAAAGAGAGCCAGCACAACTCCCAGTGCTCACTATTCAGAGGTCCCGGTGCAGAGCAGCAGCTTCTTCCTGAGCTCCTGATCCGGCGGCCTATTTGGATTTTCCAGTCTTCTGCCCTTCATCCTTCATTGGTGATCATTGTTCCAGGTGGTAAGACGGTGGTTGGACTGTCCCGACACCGTTATTGAGAATTTTCATATTCTTGGTTTAATTCTTAAATGAGTAACAGATTACTTGTGCGCTACCATTTCTTGACATTTATATAGTAGTTTACAAATAGGCAAGACGCGCAATTGGTTTCATAAAGGTTTGACTTTGTTATTCATTGAGTGCTACCATTTCTTGACATTGGCATGGTGGCTTAAGAATCGGCAAGACGCGCAATTCGTTTTATGGTGTTTAAACATTGTTGTCTATTGCGCGCTACTATTTCTTGACATTTACATGATGTTTTACGAATTGGCAAGACGCGCAACTCGTTTCAAGAGGATTTAACTTTGTTGTTCATTGCGCGCTACCATTTCTTGACATTTACATGGTGGCTTAAGAACTGGCAAAAGAAGCGTGATTTGTTTCATTGTACTTTGATCTTGTTATTTATTGTGAGCTGTTATTTCTTGACATTTACATCGTGTTTTACAAATCGGAAAGACGCGTGATTCGATTAATGATGATTTGACCTTGATATTCATGGCGTGTTCCCATTTCTTGGTATTTTACATAGTGACACTCAAATCGGCAAGACGCACGATTCTCTCCTCGAGTTTATTTCATGTTGTTTATAGTATGCCACTATTCTAAGATATTTATTATGTAATATTCGAGTTGACAAGTTATGTGATTTGTTTCCTGAATCCATATCGTGTTATTCATGGTGCACAATCCTTTTATTTTGTTTACTATATATATATATATATATATATATATATATATATATATATATATGTATCTGCAATATGCACAATTTGTGTTGAAACATTTTACGAGTACGATGAAGGCCAGAGTTTCTAGATGCAATATTGTATGGTCCTGGTATACATTCTCAAAACAGGATTTATATGACTGGTTTAAAATTTAGTCAGAATGTTTTTCTGATTCTCATGTATAGGAAAGTACTTGAATAAGAAAGTTTTCATTTAATTAATCTTGATTCCCCTACAGATATCCAGCCATCTTGAAACTTAATCATCTTAAACTTTACTCTTAGATTGTTCATGTTTTCAGAGTGACTAGGCTTAGAATTATAGTCTAGTATTGATTTCAGGAGATATAATTTTCATATTGTGTGTTCTAACCTTTTTCTTACTACAGGTTTCCTTCCCAGCTGTTCCCTTCTTAATCCCCTCTTCCCCTCTTGAACTCTCTCAGTCTCTGTGATTTATCTATCAGAGTCTTGGAGCTGTTCAGTGGTGGACGTGTCGGGAACGTGCACAGACCCCGAGGATCTGGTGACTCTGACACCGTGCCATGGTGAGACTGGAGGACAGATTCCCAATATGGTCTTGTCTGCCGCTATCTGTGATAGGATGGATAGCTATTGCAAAAATGGCCATCCTTTCAAAGTACTTATACCTTCTCCTAAATGTGCCTATCCGACTCACAGCTCATTTTGGGCCAGATTTACAAGAAAGTGGCCCATCAGCTGTGATGTGCCACTTTTCTTGTGCCCCTCCTAGTGACACCATGTGTGTGTCATATTTACAATACGGCACACCATGGCGCATGTTAGGACAACAGTGTCATAATTTATGATGCTCTAGTGGTAATTTGCAGGATTAGCACCATATGTTGTGGTGCTAATCCTGCAAAGTAAAGAGAGGCCCATTGAAAGAAATGGGCACTTCATTTTAACACCTGAATTGAGCAGGCGTTGAAAATAACGTTAAAAATGGTGCAGTGAAATGTTGTAAATTTCACTGCACCATTTTTACGGGCCTCCCTCTGGGGTGGGGGGGCACCTCCTTGCATACATGTGCCTGGCGCAGGCATAATGTGGCGCAAGGGGGCAAAAAAGTGGTGCGATGCAAGCATTGTGCCACTTTGTAAATATGGCGCAGAGGAATAGCCCTCTTAACGCCTCATTAGTGTAAAGAAAATGACACTAGTGTGGCGCTAAGAGGCTCTAGGGTCTTGTAAATCTGACCCTTTATGCAGTGGCTGTGCTCTAACCTAGTTGCACTGATCTAGGCTGGCAGGCAACCCAGGATTGCCTAAGAAATATACTCCTTGTTGCTTGATCGGGAGGCCTAGGTTTCACTGACATGACTCTATATGTACTCAGTGCCCAGGCATGATACACACACTTCTGACTTTACCCTATGCAATTTAAACCACATACTGGCATCAAGGTGGACCACATAGTGCCTTGCCTCTGATCACAGTGCTCTATCTGCCCTACCAGCCACCGCAGACTGAGGTTTTCCCTGAGGAATGTGTGCGCTGGGCATGGGATGGCATGTGACCTCGCTCCCGTGCCTTTACATGCCCCCTGCTATTATTGAGCGCAAATCCCTCCTGCCACACCTGCAAGACAAGGGTGCCAGAGCGAGATCTATAACCAGATGACCACTTCATACCTCCATTTGAGGTCTCTGGAAGGACACACTCATCTGTTCTGGAGATCCTCCTATACCATCAACTTCTGGTAACCTGTGGCCCGATACACAACATCTTCCCTGCTCCAGGCTCTAGAGCACATACTCACAAATCTCTCACCACGCAAACTGGTTACATGACATTGCTCTATCATGCAGGCCATGGCACCTGTTTGAAAGTTGGCAGACCTCACCACCTGGGAGGCAGGCACTGACCGCCCCCATCACTGACACGAAATGATCCTACTTCTGCAACCAGTCAGAGACCTTCCCTCCCAACTACAGACTGTGGCTAATGCATTTAAAATTCTTACACAGACTGTACTGCACCCCAATACAGCTTCATCGTACGGGGCACAGTGTCTCCAATGCTCTGCCCCATGGGCCTCCTTCTTACACCTCACATGGGACTGTCCAAAGGTGACAGGTTTCTGGGCTGGACTGTTCTCTGCCATACAGACCATCATGGCCCATTCCCCACCAAGGAATCACTGGTTGGCCTCCTGTGCTATGTCAAGGAAGTTCCTCCAGGGAACTGTCGATGTATTGCTATGCTCCTTCTCCTAGCTTAACTCAGGGTCGCCAGACGTTAGTGAAGATGGCTTGCTCCCACTATAGAGGCTTGGTTGCAGGATGGAACTTACTGCCAAGAGCAACTATCCCATGTCTGAAAGCTTATGCTAACACACTCCCACCCCAGGGACATCTGGAAACCTCTACTAACCATCCTACAACAAAGAGACTCACCCCCATCACTGGAGGTGGAATCCCCACTCTGGGACCCACCCCACCCCTCCCGAGTTCTGAACATATTGTCCCATGCCCAGCATTATGACACGTGCAAAACAGAAGCTTGGATTCCTGTCATCACCTGCCCAACTGCTTCAGGGTCTGTCCAAATTGTACTTTCAACAAGGGGAATGTTGTGTCAGAATTGTTATATTTGGGGTCCTACATGGATGAGTAAATGCAACACCATCACTGTATTTTGTAATCCCTTTGTGCTGTGCCTTTCCCATCCCTTCCTCACCTAGCTCATTTTTCCAACCCTCCATTGCTGACGTTATAGTACTGTTGTCTGTTAGCAAATGCAGATAAAGAAACTAAAAAAAAGTATGGAATCATTCACAGAGATGTGATTCACATGGTGCAGTGAATCTGTCAAATGGTATATGAGCTGGTTCATTTGGGATGTAGGGTCGATAATACTGGTGCCAACAAGGCTGAACCAATTAATGTGTGGACCCTGAACCTGCTTGCATGGACAACCAGATTCTTTTTCTACAATGAACAGACATGGCTCAGGAAATTGGGTTTTCTAACTTCCATGCCTCTTTTATCAATCAATGGAGAATTACAGGGATTGTAATGATATGATATGGGTTTCCAATGACCCAATAAGAAAACAGCCCTGTATGAAACAGATGTCCTTTTCTGCTCAGCATCTAGATTTTCAGGAGTATCACATGTACTTCAAGATCAGGCATTCCAGGCATCTAGGAAGAAAGGAGAGATCGACATATCCCAGGAGCAAAGGCAGGTCACTTATTTAGCTCTCATATGTTAGCTCTTATCAGAAAATGTCCTGCATGATCAAGGGTATCCAAACTCTTTTTGCTTAAAATCCTTAAGACCACTAATGGACCTATTCAACATAGCATTACTTTACCTAGAATATCTGTCCTGGTGAATGTGGCAGCAGGTGGTGGCCTTGGTATGGGGGGCAGAGATCACCTGCATCCATAACCAGCATACACTTAAGAAACATATTGTCATTGCTGCAGAGCAGGTGGCTGTCTCTTGAGGTTCTGAGTCAAGAATGCACAGCAGCATTTCTTTGTTGATAACACCTTTGCTGAGATGCTCAGAGTCACTTGAACATAATTTCTTTATCTGGCACATAAAGCTGCACATGATTTTGTTTTGGAATCTCACTCCCTTTTCCACCAGGCATCAGAGGTGAGAAGGGAGATTGAGGGGAAAGCCAATTAACCTACCATAAAGTAAAATTGCAGCTGAATTGCTCATGGTCACAATACCCAAGGCATTGTTTTTCTTATTGACTAGTAGATTCCAAGAATGTATATTGCCATGTGACTATCTTCTATTGATATATTTGCTGCCGGACTTTCAACAGCTAGTGTTCATGGTGCCATGTTTGGACTTTAAAATATTATGGGGGTCATTCTGACCCTGGTGGTAAAAGGCAGTTACCGCCGGTCAGAAGACCGCCAGAACACCGCCGCGTCCGCGGTAACCCGCCAGAGTCATTCTGACCCACAACTGGCAAACCGCCAAAAACCCGACCTCCACTGAAGGCCGCCACATCAGCGGTCAGCGATAAACTGGAGATGACCAAACCTCCACCGTCACGCCAACAGAAATACGCCCATGCCATTCCGACCCACGAATCCACGCGGCGGTCTTTCAACCGCGGTATCCCATTGGCGGTACACACCGCCGCGGTCAAAATACACACACATCTACAAAACACTGCCACATTGGACAATTACAAATACACACACCTGATACACATACAAACACCACTCCCACACAATCAATACGATATAAAACACACACCCACATCACCCACAAACCCCCACAAATCGAAATTCAGAGACAAGGCGCAATACACAGAGAGAGAGCACAGGGAACGCAATCCACAACACACACAGGAACCCAACATCATCCCCCACACTACATCTACGCACAAAACACCACACACCACTACACTCATCACCACAAACACCACCCCACACCTCATCCACACCACCCCATGGCACCCCAAAGACACCCCAGGTTCTCGGACCAAGAACTCAGGGTCATGGTGGAGGAAATACTCAGGGTAGAGCCCCAGCTCTTCGGCACACAGGTGCAGCACACCACAATAGCCAGGAAGGCGGAGCTATGGCAAAGGATCGTCGACAGGGTCAACGCTGTGGGACAGCATCCCAGAAATCGGGAAGACATCCGAAAGCGCTGGAACGACCTACGGGGGAAGGTGCGGGCGATGGTGTCAAGACACAACATCGCTGTGCAGAAGACTGGCGGCGGACCCCAACCCACTCCACCCGAATTCACAGCATGGGAGCAAGAGGTCTTGAACATCCTGCATCCTGAGGGCCTCGCTGGAGTAGGCAGAGGAATGGACTCCGGTAAGTCTAATCTCAACTACTTCACCCCCCCCAACCACCAGCATGCCAACCCACACCCCCACCCTCACCCCCAACCCCCCAGCACATATCCTCCCTGCTAATGTCTCACCAGCACAACCCACCCAAACCAACACCAACCCCTGAATGCCAACACAAACCATGGACACCCATCACCTCAGCATGACCACTGCACATACCCATCCCCCCCCCCAAACCACCCTCACAACTCCTCCCACAAGGGAATGCCAGCACTGGGGGACAAGGGCACCCACAAATCGCACGCCATGGCACACACAGAAGCAATAACCATACTCTTTTACCCCTGCAGGGCCCGAACGCCAACACACCGGCCCGGAGGGTCCAGAAATGTCCATCCCACCCCCAGAAAAGGCCCCCAGTGATGACAGCAGCTCTGTCGACCTAGAACCTGATGACCAGCCCGGACCATCGGGGACCTCTAGACAGTCGGTTCCCCTCAGGCAGCCACAGGCCACAGCCTACCCCCCTCTGGAAACCCCAGCACAGCACCCACCCAGCGGGCCCATGCCTCTGTCTCCAGGACAGGTCAAGCAGCGGTGTGTCTACCACTACAGGGCACCCAGGGCAACCCACCACCCCAACAACAACAGGGACCTGGGGGCAGTGGTAGTGGGCACACCGGCCAGGGGACAGAGGCCCAGGAACAAAGGGGAACTGGGAGAGCTGCTGTGCGACAGAGGGAGGACAGGCCTAGGGAACCCACTGTCCAAGAGGCCCTCACCACCATCATGGGAGCGTACCAACACTCCCAAGAGACGATGGCGACGGTCCTGGCCAGGTTCCAGGAGATCCAGGCCATGCAGGAGGGCCAGTACATGGGGTTCCGGGAAGAACTGCGCAGCATCAGTTCCGCAATGGGTACAATCGTGGTGGCACTCAACCAGATTGTCACCACATTGCGGGACCATGTGGCCCCCCAAAGGGCCCCTGCCACTAGCATGGAGGAAGAACAGCCCACCACCTCCGCCGGCGCTAGTGGTCAGGATGCCCCGACACAACAGCAACGGGCCACCCGGACCCCACCCCCTGCAGAACATGAACCACCCCGCAAGAAAGGCCTGAGACCTAGGAAGAAGACAGAGTAGGATGTCAAGACCCCCGCCATGCACGGATCCCCCCGGATGTCATCCCACTGTCCCACTTGTTCACCCTGTCCAACCTTGAACTGCCCCTGCTCCACCTTCCACAGGCATATGGACAATGCACCTGTGCGAACGAGACTCTGGACTCTGCCATGGACATGCCTCCACCATCACCCATCACCCTTTTTGAACTATACACCAATTTTTGCACTTCAATAAGCACAATTATTGCACAAAAACCATCTGGAGTCTGCTATTTATTTTTTTAAACCAAATGTATTCGATATAACCAACCAAAAATGTCCAATTACATTGTGATGACAACATACCAGTGTCACAGAGCGGTAGTCCATGGGGAAATAAACCAGAGGGTACTCCGTGGGGACCAGATCACTGAAATAGGAAGGCAAATTCACAACTAAGTTACCATACATTGGGGTGAAAGGTCAGACAGTAGAGAGCCAGTACTGTTACAGATATAATAAAATGCAGGAGTAGATTCTTACCCGTGTGTTACTGGAAATACTGCAGTATCACTCTGTCCCTGTTGTCTGTGTCGTCCTCTTCGTCTTCCTCCTCTTCACTCTCCGCAGGCTCCAGAGCGGCCACAACACCACCATCTGGAACATCCTCCTGCAGGAAAGGCACCTGGCGTCGCAAAGCCAGGTTGTGAAGCATGCAGCAGGCCACGATGATATGACACACCTTCTTTGGTGAGTACATTAGGGATCCACCTGTCATATGCAGGCACCTAAACCTGGCCTTCAGGAGGCCGAAGGTCCGCTCGATCACCCTCCTAGTACGCCCATGGGCCTCATTGTACCGTTCCTCTGCCCTTGTCCTGGGATTCCTCACTGGGGTCAATAGCCAAGGCAGGTTGGGGTAACCAGAGTCACCAATTAGCCACACACGCTGTCTCTGTAGCTGTTCCATCACATAAGGGATGCTGCTATTTCGCATGACGTACGCGGCATGCACTGAGCCTGGGAACTTTAAATGGGAGATGTACTGGTCAGCCAAACAGACCACCTGGACATTCATCGAATGAAATTTTTTTCGGTTCCTGTACACCTGCTCATTGTCTTTTGGGGGGACCAAAGCCACATGGGTACCATCAATGGCACCAATGATATTGGGAATGTGTACAAGGGCATAGAAATCACCCTTCACTGTAGGCAAGTCACCCACCTCAGGGAATATGATGTAGCTCCGCGTGTATTTCATCAGGGCAGACAACACTCTGGACAATACCTTTGAAAACATAGGCTGAGACATCCCAGATGAAATGGCCACTGTAGTTTGAAATGATCCACTAGCCAAAAAATGGAGTACTGACAGCACCTGCGCTAGAGGCGGAATCCCTGTGGGTTGGCGGATGGGTGACATCAGGTCTGGCTCCAGCTGGGCACACAGTTCCTGTATGGTGGCAGTGTTGAGTCTGTAGGTGAGTATGACATGTCGTTCTTCCATTGTCGACAGGTCCACCAGCGGTCTGTACACGGGAACATTCCTCCGTCTCCTCGCAAGTCCCAGCGGACGGTGCCTAGGAAGGACAACATGGAGCACAGAGTCAATCAACCCACAGGTAAGTTCCCACAGCCTGCACAGTACACGAATCTCTCTGGATTAAATGACTTGTATGAGTGTCGATGTAAGGCCTAGCCATGTGTGACGCAGTAGGAATTAAGCCATGTGGGCCCTTGAAATGGCGGCTGCCTGACCTGTGAAGTGTGACAATGTGAAGTGAGGTCATTGCGCTGGCGTGGCACGCCGTGGCGGTAGGCGGTCGGAGACCGCAGCGCAAAGCAGCATTGGTTAACATTGAACCCTATGGGTTTCAGGAGCCAATGACGATGTGCGCCGGCGGTCGCGGTACGCACCGCCGCGGTACGCACCGCCGCGGGCGTGACCGCCATTTTCTCTCTGCTTAATCACACGAGACCTGAGCATCCACAGGAGAGGACCTATACTGCAAGTGCTGCTGTGACCTCGGTCCGGAAGTGACAATGGCTGCTGCGACTGGGGAAAGGGCCCCGCCTTCAGTTCCGAAGAGTTGGAGAAGCTTGTGGACGGGGTCCTCCCCCAGTATGCGCTACTCTACGGTCCTCCAGACCAACAGGTGAGTACACGGGGGCCAATGCATAGTGGGCAATGCCTGTGATGAGTGGGGTGGATGTACGATGGAGGGGAGGGGAGCGAATTACGAATGCATGGCACGACAGATGAGAGCATGTGCCACATGGCAAGTTTGGGGAGGGGGGGCCACTCACATCGAGCATGCAGAAAAGTGATGATGTTTCTTTTCCCCCCCTGTACATGTCACATAGGTCAGCACCCATCAGAAGATCGATATTTGGCGTGCCATCGCCAAGGACGTCCGGGCCCTGGGGGTCCACAACAGACGGGGCCCCCACTGCCGCAAGAGGTGGGAGGACATCCGCCGCGGGAGCAGGAAGACCGCCGAGGCTCTGCTGGGGATGGCCTCCCAACCTAGGAGGGGTGCCAGTCGTACCTTGACCCCCCTGATGTCCCGGATCCTGGCGGTGGCCTACCCCGATTTAGATGGGCGCTTGAGGACATCCCAGCAGACACAAGGGGGTGAGTACCAGCACATTCAGCTATATTTGCGCGCAGTGGAGGTGCCTGGGTGGGGGAGGAGGTCTGTGGGTATCCCTAGGCCAGGGCGATTTCTGTAGGCTAGGCCCCTCCGTGAGGTATGGTCCTGTCCCCCCGCCCCCCATCTCTGTAGGGTGCCTAGTAACGCTATTCATGGACCTGTGTATTCTGTGTGGGCAGTTGTCGCCCATAGGCTTGTAGGGCATGTCCCAGTAAATGAGTAGTGTACCCCAAGTGCGCAGCGTAGTGCAGGGGGCTTCTGTGTCTGTCCTCTCCACCAACGGTGTCCCCAATGCATGCACTCAACTTGTCTTTATTTCTCCACCCCCCCAATTTTCTTTGTTTTTCTGTGAATGTGTGCATTAGCATCATCAGGCGGAGGAGAAGTGGCATCGGCGCAAGAGGGAGCTGCATCTCACATGGCCCCGGAGGGCCATGCAACGGACTCCGACATGACCAGTGAGACAGAGGGCGAGGGGGGCTCCACCACGGGGACCTGTGCAGACGTCAGTGACACCGACACGTCCTCGGATGGGAGCTCCCTTGCGGTGGCGGCAACATCCGTGCCCAACGAAACTACAGGTACAGCCGCCACCCAGCGCACCAGCTCTGCCCTCCCAGCAGCCCCTCGGCCTTCGGCCCGTGCCTGCACGGCCAGGAAGGCAGCCATCTCCTTCGCCCCAGGCACCTCAGGCCCTGCCCCAGTCACCCCTGCTGCCCTCAGTGAGGAGGCCATTGACCTCCTGAGGACCATCATTGTTGTGCAGTCTACCCTTTTGAATGCCATCCAGGGTGTGGAGAGGGAGGTGCATCAAAGCAATGCATACCTGGAGGGCCTTCATTCGGGTCAGGCTGCCCAGAAGCGATTGTTCAACGCTCTGGCCTCAGCACTGACAGCAGCGATTGTCCCTGTCTCCAGCCTCCCTCTTCTAACTCCCTCCACCCAGTCCCACTCCCCTGTTCCTCTGGCTATCCCATCCACACCTACAGACCAGCCTGCACACACCTCAACAGCCAAGGGTAGCTCATCCAGACATAAGCACCACAGAACACACAAGCATTCACACAAGCAACATACAGATGCAGACATGCCAACAGCCACTACCTCCTCTGTGTCCCCCACCTCCTCGTCTCCCTCCTCCCTCCCTGTGACGTCTCCACTCACACCTGCATGCACACCACCATCAGCCAGTACACCCATCACCAGCACACCCTCCAGCCCAGTCCGCACACGTGCAGTCACCACCCCCACTGCCATGTACACGTCCCCTGTGTCCTCTCCCAGTGTGTCTGTCACCCCCGCTTCCAACCCACACAAACGCAGGCAGGCACCCAACCAACAGGCATCCACCTCACGTCAGCCTCCAGCCCAAGCACCTGCACCCAAAGACACCAGACTTGACTCTCCTACAACCACATCCTCTTCCTCCACTCCCATATCCACTCCAGCTACCCTTCCCATTGCTCCTAAAAAACTATTCCTCTCTAAAGTGAACATCTTTTCCTCACCTGACCCACCCCCTCCATCTCGTAAGAGTTCCAAAAACACCTCAGCCACCACCAGCCCAGCAACTCCCAAGAACGTCGTGCCTGGTTTTTGGAGTCCGCCCTTTCCTTGGGCAGGGACATCGGCCAGCAGCAAAGGGAGAGCCAGCCCCCCCCCCCCTGGGAAGAGGAGCAAAAAACTGAAGGGCAGGGGCGAGAGGCCTGATACGCCTGCCCCCAAGGAGGGTAGCCTTGCACCGTCACCTGCCACATCGGGTAAGGGAGCCAAGGGCCACGGAGACTCTGCCAAGGAGGGCAAGGGCAGCAAAGCGCCGAAGGCAGGGAGCAGCCGACCTGGCCATGAGGGCCCCACCAGCCCCATTCCGGGGGTATCGGAGGAGACCCAGGGCCCCAGGACTCCATCACAGGAGGGCCCCGCAACGGAAAGGTCCGATGCTGACTGAGCGGGAAGTATTGGCCAGGTGTGGTTCACTCGAAACACAAGGCAGACACCGCTGAACAGGCCCCGCCGTGAGAAGCACCGCTGAACAGGGCCCCCCCAAGACAGGCACCACTGAACAGGGCCCGCCGTGAGAAACACCGCTGAACAGGGCCCCGCCAAGACAGGCACCGCTGAACAGGGCCCTCCTGTCAAGCACCGCTCCGCTGCACAGGGCCCGCCGTGAGAAGCACCGCTGAACAGGGCCCGCCAAGACAGGCACCTCTGAACAGGGCCCGCCGTGAGAAGCACCGCTGAACAGGGCCCTCCTGTCAAGCACCGCTACGCTGGGCCCTCCTGTCAAGCACCGCTCCGCTGGGCCCTCATCTCAAGCACCGCTCCGCTGGGCCCTCCTGTCAAGCACCGCTCTGCTGGGCCCTCCTGTCAAGCACCGCTCCGCTGGGCCCTCCTGTCAAGCACCGCTCCGCTGGGCCCTCATCTCAAGCACCGCTCCGCTGGGCCCTCCTGTCAAGCACCGCTCCGCTGGGCCCTCATCTCAAGCACCGCTCCGCTGGGCCCTCCTGTCAAGCACCGCTCCGCTGGGCCCTCATCTCAAGCACCGCTCCGCTGGGCCCTCCTGTCAAGCACCGCTCCGCTGGGCCCTCATCTCAAGCACCGCTCTGCTGGGCCCTCCTGTCAAGCACCGCTCCGCTGGGCCCTCATCTCAAGCACCGCTGGCCCATTGGCATGCCCGGTTCTGTGTCAGGCAGGGCTTCACGAGGCACTCTGCCCACCATGCCTCCTCCATGACCAGTGGACTCTGTAATCCACCTGATGGACTGTGGCTTTGCACTCCCCAGGATGGCACAGTGGGCAATCCACCCACTGTAGAGACTTGAAAGACTGTCACTTTGCACTCCCCAGGATGGCACAGTGGGCATGGAGGCCCTTCGTGGATCTGGAGTCGTGGACTCATGTGGCTGAGGTGCCCCCCCTTCCCTTCCCCCTGAGGTGCCAGTATTTTATG
This sequence comes from Pleurodeles waltl, assembly GCF_031143425.1. Classification (NCBI taxonomy): domain Eukaryota; kingdom Metazoa; phylum Chordata; class Amphibia; order Caudata; family Salamandridae; genus Pleurodeles; species Pleurodeles waltl. Next base: position 1,004,961,868 of record NC_090440.1, on the reverse strand, counting down.
ATTGTGATGCCCCAGCAGTGTTCTCTCCAATGGACTCGATCTCGTGTGTGGGCTTTGTCCATGTGTTGCTGCACATTGGCCCACGGACATTTGAACTTTGCAAAACTGTGCCGGACTTTTGCTACTTGTATATATATAGTTCTAGATGTGTAAGAATTCTGTATACATTGCTAAGTTCGCTATACTTCATTATTGCTATAATATAGTTCTATTTTTACAATCATTGCCTTTTGTCTTTGCATTTTTGTTTTGGGGGTTTGGGGTGTCACTCTGACTTTTTAATCTGCATTGGTGTGTAGGTATTTCGGTGGGGGTGAGGGTGGGGGTGGGTGTGTGGCGTATGTGTGTGCCCGTAACCTTTCCTCCTCCCCCCTCCCCTGTGTCGTAGGTGCAGTACTCACCGTTGTCGTCTGCGGCAACCTTCGTGATCCTGGAAGATGAGCAGGAAGGCAATGGCTGGGAGGATGTGGAGTTCCGGTTCCATGCTGTCCCGATTCCGCGTGGAGTGTGTCGAGGTGAGCGTTTTCCATTGGAAATGTCTGTTTCCGCCGTGTTTTTATCGGCGGGGCTCCCACCCCGGAAAAGGTGGCGGATTGGTGAGTCGTGATAGGGTGGGTGGTACATTGTCTGCCGCCTGGCTGTTGGCGGTGACCGCCGCGCTGTTTGTTTGTGCCACTGTGGCGGTCGGAGTGTTAAAGCGGCGGTCTGTGCTGGCGGTTCCCGCCAGGGTCAGAATTCCCTTTTTTTGACCGCCAGCCTGTTGGCGGGTTGGCCGCCGCTTTAACACTGACCGCCAGGGTCAGAATGACCCCCAATATACTTTAGTACCTACAAAGACCATGTTTCTTCACAGTTTTGACTATTTTCGAAAATTCCAGATATAAAAAGACACTTTGAGATAAATAGGTAGAAGATGCAGCTGGCCCCATCTAATAGAGACTAGTGGATATTGTAATGACTTCAATAGCCAACTTCATCTTCAAGCTTTTATTTTCTTTAATGAAATAGCCAGGCACACCGTGCAACCTGAAATGCCACACTTTCCCATCACTCAACCGTGCCGAGTTGCAAAACAAGTCACAAACTTTCAATGGTTCGCTAAACCTACTTTCTCCTTTACTCACTTTTCAATTTTTTTACTTTGACCCATGCACCTACATCCACTGGCACTGTTTTCACATTCTGTTTCCAGTGATAAACCATTCTATATGTTTCTTTAGCCTCAAATTTTTTTTTTTAGATTTTCCGGAGACCATTCAGAGACTCTACCTTCCCGAATCCATACACACTCCTTACTAATGGGTTACCTACCTCTCATTATGACAAAAGGACGTTTTCCAGTACTACTGCTGGGCTTTATTCTGTATGCCCAAATCATCTTGTTTACTTCTTTTTCCAATTCATTCCACTACCAACAGCCAATTGAATTGTCCCTTTAATCACCCGATTAAATCGTTCCACTAAACCATTGCTTTCAGGATGATAGACTGACGTTAATTTGTGAGTAATGCCATTCCTTTGTAGAATTGTTTTTAAAGAATCTGCAATAAATTGAGGACCATTACCAGAAATCACACACTTCGGTAAACCTTCCTTCATAAATATTTTATCCAGAAACCGTATTACATCGTCACTTTGAACTATATCTGTGACCTTCACTTCAGGCCATTTAAAAAAATTATCCATAACCACCATAATATATTTTCTACCACACAGATCATTCTCAATCGGTCGTATTATTTCAACACCCACTTTTTCCCATGGCATATTTGGACAAGGTACTGGAAATAATGGCGGTTTAAACTTCTTCTGTGTTTTATCAGCATTCTCACAATTGACTCATTCTCTTACAAGTTTTTCTACATTACTATCCAAACTAGGCCACCAGTACATACTCTTTACCCTCACCTTGGTCTTGGCAAAACCTAAATGTCGTTCATGGCATACTCCCGATATCTTTGTACGAAAGCCTTCAGTGGCACAAATTTACCACACCTCATCAATATGTCCTGTTCCTCAGTGAGTTCATTGCGAACGTCCAAATAACCACATTCATACTGACTAAGAAGATTCTAGTTCGGCCACCCAGAACACACATAAAGTAAAAAAAAATTGTAATTCTTTGTCAACTACCATGGTCCTCTTCCATTCAAATTAATTGACTCCATCCTGTCCCTCATCAAATAACAACGCAACCTGCTCTTCCTCCTATAATTCTTCATCACCTCCCTTCTATAGATCAGACGGTAATGACATGCGGCTTAAAAAATCAGCCACTCTATTCTTTGCACATGGTATTTATTGCACTTCATAATCAAAATCCAACAGTTTCACAGACATTCTTGCTAATCTGGGTGAGGTATTTTGTAACCCCTTGCTGATAAGGACTTTTGTCAACGGCTTATGATCTGTCCTCACAAACACTCTGAGTCCCCAGGTATACTGTTGGAAATGGACCAGACCCCAGGTAAAAGCAAGCATCTCTTTCCCAATTACTGAATATTTCACTTTCGCCTTAGTTAACGCTCTTGATAAAAAACCCACTACCCATTCCTCATTCTCAACATTCCTTTGAGACAAAACAGCTCCTGAACCTTTTGTACTGGCATCCGTAGTGATGAATATCTTACTCAGCGGATCAAATCCCTTCAAAAATAGAGCATTACTGATCTCTACTTTCAATTTCTCAAATTCTTCCTGACAATCCTCAGACCATTCAAACCTTACTCTATTTTCAGCAATTGTCTAATAGCATATGTTTTTACTGAAAAATTCTATATGAATTTTTAAATAAACTCCACCAAACCCCAAAAAAGCTCTTACTTTGCCCTTATTTTGTGGCGAAGGTGCCTTCATGACTTCCTTCACCAGCTCTTCCTTTGGTTTTATACCTTCCTCGCTAATCTCATGTCCTAGATACTTTAAACCTCTCCTAGCTATTTTACATTTTCCAAATTCTATAGTTAACCCTTTCTTTTCAAACACACCTGAAACCCTGCGCAAATTCTCATCATGTCCCAATTTTGTTTTTCCCATTATCAGTACATCATCTTGGAAAAACATAACTCCACTGATATCCGATAACAGTTTACTCATTATTCTTTGAAACATTACAACCACAGAAGCTAACCCGAATGGCACCCTTAAAAATTGAAAACATCAAAAAGGTGTAATGAATGTCGTTAACTTCCTGCTATCTTGATGTAACTTTATCTGATGATAAGCTGATTTCAAATCAAGTGTGGAAAACAAACTCATTCCCTTTGTGTTTGCCAACATTTCATTAATCTTTGGTAGAGGATATTAATTCACTACTATATTCTCATTCAAACTTCGCAAATCAACACACAATCTAATCTTCCCATTCACTCACTTGACAACCACCAACGGAGAAATCCATTCAGCAGACTCTACCTGCTCAAGTATGCGATTGGTTGTTAAACGTTTAAGTTCACTCAAGACTTCCTCCCTGACTGAGAAAGGCACGTAACAAACTTTATGAACACACTGCTTAGCATCCTCTTTCAATACACCTAAATGAGTAAAATCATTCAGACATCCACTCTTCCCAGAAAAAACTTTGGGATACTTATTCACAACTTCATTGTACACATCATCACTCTCCAAAGATAGCACAGGTTCAGAACTATTTGGATTCAAAATTATACCTAATTTTACTTGATCTCAACCCAATACTGAAGGACCTTTTTGTGAACTTGCACACTGCCCTCCTTCCTTTGAATTCAAATTCCATGTTTCTATACTTCAATAAATCAATCCTTTCTCCGGTATGACTTTTCGCCTTCACATCTGTTTTCAGATCACCATATAATTCTTTGAATTTTTCCTTTCAAATATCCTTTTCAATTATGGTGAATACTGAGCCTGTATCAACAGTTACTTTGACCACTACCACCCCCATGCATACCTCACCCAGAGGTTTCCTTTTCGTTCCTTGCTCAATATCTAACAAGTCATATTCAATGCAAAATACTCCTTTCTCATTGCTATTATCATCCTGAAAATCTGAGTCAGATACATTTTCTTCTTTGATATACTTAACATTTACTTTTTTAGAACTTTTGCACACTCTAACAAAATGCCCCATGCAACTAAACAATGAACTCTTTTGAATTTGTGTGGGACATTTCTTATTATCCGCAAACCTATAAAAAAAATTCTGTTCATAATGATCTTGTTGCTCCTTCTGGTTGGTGTGAATGGTTTTAGTGTCATTTCTATCATTTGGTTTTTCTCCTTTGGTGATTAAAGCCTGTTTATCATCTTTCGTATTCTCTTACATAACTTTCACGCATCTACCTGTAAGTTTTGCTTTTTTCCCCAATGCAATGACCTCCTTCAATGGCGCTTCACCATTTACCCACAACTTGTCCTGAATATTAGGATTGCTCGTATGCATCACAATCTGGTCTCAGATGAGTTCTTCCTGTAACCCACCAAACCTGCAAGTCTTCGCCAAGATCTTCAGGGCCGATACATATTCCTCAACAGATTCTGATTTTCTCTGTTTCCCCTGAAAGAATTTTAGCCGGTCCACTGCTGCACACACTGTCGGTGAAAAGTGAGCATCCAAATCCTCTAACTCTTGTGTGAAAACATCTCCTCCTTCTCTTTCACCTCTTACTTTCTTTTCCATTTCATTGTAAAATTTAGGACCTCCTGGCACAGTGTAACAATAGTTTCTTCTTCTCTCAAGAAAATTGTTCCTCTTCAAATGTATCTATATAGTTACAAAAGTACTCTTTCCATTCTTGCCACCTCAAAAGGCTGAGGGGCATGTGAATGTAATGTACTCATTGTTTCTTAAATAGTTCTTTTTTTTATTTTATTATAATTGAAATATGTATATACTTGTTTATAGTATTAAAACTGGTTATTTACAGCTTGTAATGTGCAGTCCAGTTTGAAAGTGACTAAACATTTAACATAAACTATTAAACGCAACAGAATCAGCATCTAATATTGCAGTTTGACTTCTCTTCGCTCACCACCTCGAAGGTGACTGGATGTGAGCGTTATCTCTAGCGCGTTCATTCAATTGTCTTTAGGCAAAAACAGTTCAAGGGTCTTTCCTCTAATCCTCCAGGTGTAATGATAAGCACGAATTCCTGGAAGAAACGTTGACACGTCACTGAACCAGAGCGTTCATCAACTCAAGACCAATCTCGCGCTTCACTGCAAGCCGGCACGATCCGCGCGGTGCTAACGGCAACTATAGAGGTGCTCAAGCGAAAATGCCCGTAAGCGTTGCACCTACCCATGTCTTATCAGCCTCCAAAATGCCACAAGAAGCCCCCCAAATTGTGCTGACTTGCCTGGAGCTGATCCTCAAGGATTGAGTAAGTTCTTTGTAAATGCACAAGAAAAGTGAGTGGTGCGCTGTGGTGTGGGGGCTCGAGTTTTTCACTTGTTGCCAAATTCCTGTAATGACTTCAATAGCCAACTTGATCTTCAAGGTTTTATTTCATTTAATGAAATAGGCCCTCACACCATGTAACCTCCACTCTCCGCCTTTCTCTGATTCAACTATCCCTTCACATTCTAAACTCCAATATTCCTAACAATAATTACATGTTCCAAGTGAAGAACTATACATTTAAAGATACCCTACTCTATAAATCACTCTAACTTCTATACACCATCACTACAGATATCATCCCAAAACCAGTTACACTTGGGTGGTCATTATGACATTGGCGGTGACTGTTAGAGTGGCAGTAATACTGCCACCAGGCTGGCGGTAATTACCGCGAAATTAAGACCATGGCGGTGATAACTCCCATAGACAGCCAATGTACCACACCATCTGCCATGGCTTTTACACCACACACCACGGGGGTAGCCATCAACAGCCAGGCGGAAGACAAGGTATCGCCCACCATAGCATGACACTGCAAACCGCCATGATTTCTGGGGCAGCACCAACACCATCAAAAGCCTGGCAGAAACATACAAAGCGGTGCAGGGGCACCATCTCGGAACTGGACAGGCACCTCAGGGGGGAGGGGGTGGTGGGCACCTCAGCTGCAGTTTGGAGCTTGCCCACTGGTTCTGGAGGGGGCTCCATGTCCATTTCCCACTGCTGGGGAGTGCAAGGTCATAGCCTCTGAGGTGAGGAACTTGCCCACTGGTTCTGGAGGGGGCTCCATACCCATTTCCCAATGCTGGGGAGTGCAAAGTCACAGTCTCTGAGGTGGGAAACTTGCCCACTGCTTCTGGAGGTGTCTCCTGGTCAGCCTCTGCTGGAGATGAGGGCTGCATTGTCTCTACTGAGTCAGGTGTCTATTGGGTAGCCTCTGATGGAGGTGAGGGCTGCATTGTCTCTGCTGGGGGAGGTGTCTCCTGGGCAGCCTCTGCTGGAGGTGAGGGCTGCTGTGTCTCAGCTTGAGGTGAGGGCTTCTTGTCTTTCACTGGTGGTTGAGTTGGAACCTTTTCTGTCATTGGTGTTTGACTGGGAACCTCTTCTGTCATTGGTGGTTGAGTGTGACCCGCTGCTGTCATTGGTGGTTGAGTGGGAACCTCTTCTGTCATTGGTGGTTGAGTGGGAACCTTACCACTTGATCAGTATAGGGAAAGGTGCAGAAGACATTGTGACACGAAGGGTTAATTAGCTTGAACAGTGTAGATGAGCGTGATGCCTGCTGAAACCTGAAGCAACGTGGAAAAGTCCACGATGTCGTTTTCAAGTTGGTTTTCCAACATTCCATAGATAAAATTATTTGCAGCTGCATGTGTAAGAAGCAGGATGTGTAGGAGAGAGATGCAAAGGTCATCTTAACCCTGAGAATGGAAGTACAGGAAAAAGACCGAATAAAAGCAATGGCTAGGGAACGGCAGAGCAGCCAAGGGACACGTACTGATAACATAGCTAGAAGATGCGAGAAAGGGATAGAATCCAAGCTTCAGGTTATTTAAGCACTGATCTGCGGTGAGGGGATTGAAGCTCGCAGATGTGGTTGTGAAAGCTGCCATCGCCAGACCCACAGCGCTGCCTCCCTGGTTTTGCTGTTCAGAGACCGTGACGCTCAAGGGGGAGAGAGGTCCAAGCGGGAGGTAGAGGGCTTCCCAGCATTTTGTGGATTAAGTTAAGTTCCACCCAGGGATGAAAGGCCTTTGTTTCTCCGCTCTATTATTATGATTGATTATTATGCTTGCACTATGTTTATAAGCGGAAGTATTCAGCTCATTTATATTTTGCTTCCTGAACATCTTAATGTGAGCTTGCTGCAGTAATTGAAATATGTGTTTCGTATACAGTTAATCAAAGCTTATATCTGTCAATGAACTCTTTGCTTATATATAAATAGATGTCAATGAACTCTTTGCTCATATATAAATAGATGCTCTTTGTCGTGTTCTCATATATAAATAGATGCTCTTTATTGCTATTTTTCATTCTATTTCGTTGATGTGCCAAATGCATACATTTACCTGAAATTCTAGTAAAGCTGAATTGTGTTCATAATAGGCGTGTGGTCCTTCATTGAGCGTCCTTACTGACTTACACTGAACAGATCAGGTGTCAATCAGTCACCTGGATAAGACACCACTCCTGGCTGGTGGAGAGGTGCTGGGCTGAGTCGTTGGGACCCTGCTCATACAGGCAGGACGGGGGTAAGGAAGAGGTCATGTTAGGCAAGGAAAAGCTTCTTAGGGACGGTGGGGAGGGATGAGGGAGGAGGGATGGGAGTGGAGGTTCAGGGAGTGGTTGTTGGAGGAGTACTTCTGCTGGACTTGGGTGCAGGTGCGTGGGCAGTGATGTGAGGTGGATGGCTGTTGGGTGTCTGAGTGCCTACGTTTGTGTCCTTTAGGAGGGGGGACAGACAGGGTGGGAGCGGGCACAGGGGACGCGTGGATGGATGTTGTGGAGGTGTCTGCTTGTGAGGTGTATGTGCTGCTTGGTGTGGTGATGCTTTTGGTGGCTGTTGAAGCAGTGCATGCAGGTGTGAGTATGGATGTGACTGTGAGAGAGGTGGAGGAGGAGGAGGAGGGGGAGATAGTGGAGGCAGTAGATCTGGATGTGTGTGCAACTGTCTGTTGTTTGTTTGAGTGCTTGAGGACTGAAGTGTGGTGCCTGTGTTTGACTGTGCCACTCTTGTGTGCATGCTCGCCTGTATGTGAGCATGGGATGGGCTGGGGTTGAGGAGACTGGGACTGGGAAGTGGTAGTTGGAGGGGGGATGGTAGGAACAGGGACAATGGCTGCCATCAAAGAGGAGGCCAGAGCCTGAAACGATCTGTGTTGGGACGCCAATCCACCATGGATGCCTTCTAGGAATGCATTGCATTGCTGCATCTGGGATGCCAGCCCCTGGATGGCATTCACAATGGTTGACTGCCCTACAGAGATGGATCTCAGGAGGTCAATAGCCTCCTCACTCAGGGCAGCAGGGCTCACTGGGGCAGGGCCTGATGTGCTGGAGGTGAATGAGATGCCCATCCTCCTGGGTAAGCGGGCACAGGCAGCTCACTGAGGGGCTACTGGGAGGGCGGTGCTAGTACAGGGGCGGCAGCTGTACCTGCAGCTAGGGTAATCACAGAGGTGTCCACCACCACCAGGGAGCTTTCATCAGAGGAGGAATAAGAGTCTGTGTTGTCACCTCCTGTCTCCGCCGTGGTTCTACTGTTGCCCTCCGTCCCACTGGTTCCCTTGGCGTCGGTGGACTCTGCCTCCTGGATCCTGTGGGATGCAGCTCCCTCTGTCGCTTCTGCTCCTGCTCCTCTGTCAGATGTTGCTAATGCACACATGGATAGGATCACAGAAGGAGAAAGGGGAGGAGGGAGAAAAAGGGAGCACTGGGTCAATTACAGCACGAACACCACAGTTAGCATAAACAGCACCGTCACACAAATGGATCAGGCTTGAGCACTATGCATTGCACTGGCATTAAATTGGCTAGATGCCACAGTGAGATGAGGGCCTAACACCGCCAACTGCACCCCTCCTGGGATCCACAAAGCCCTGACTGACATGACATGGAATGCAAACGTGCTAGGTTACCTGAATTTGCCATACACCCATCACCCTTGATCTGGATCACACTGCAATGTCTGTCCTAGCATTAGGGGGCACCACTAACCCACACCCACCACCAGGATCCCATGCCGCGTACAAATTATTGTAGTAATGGCCACTGTACTCACCCCGTGGCTGCTGTGATGCCCTCATGTGCCCATCCAACTCTGGGTAGGCCACCGCCAGTATGCGGGCCATCAGGGGAGGTCAGGTTCCGAAGGGCACTCCTTCCTCATTGGGAGGCCATCCCCGGCTGGGCCTCCACAGTCTTCCGTGCCCAGCGTCTCAGGTCCTCCCACAGTTTCCTGCAGCGGGTGCTCCGCCTGCTGTAGACCCCCAGGGTCCGCACGTCCTTGGCGATGGCATGCCACAATCCCTTCTTTTGATGGGCGCTGACCTGCAGAGGTAATACAGACAGGAGGACAGCATTACACATACAATCCAGACTGTCACACATATGACCCACAAATCCTGTTTCCAAATCCATTGGCACACACTTCCCCCGGCGCACACCATGTACACTACCACCAGACACCCCCCCAACAAATGACACGATGCCTGCACACATCTCCACGCAACCCTCCCACATTCATCATGCGCATGGTGTACTCATGTGTTGATCTGGAGGCCCATACAGCTGTCCATACTGGTACAGGACCCCAACCACCAAGCGCTCCAACTCCATCGAAGTGAAGGAAGGGGCCCTTTGCCCGGACACATGGCCCATGGTAGGTTCCAGACATAGGTCACAGCAGCACACGCAGTGTAGGTGGTGTCCTGTGGAAAGTCAGGAATCAATTGAGGTTATAGACAGAAAATGGCACTTACGTCCGCAGCCGCTGATCTCCATTGGCCACTGTATTCCATATAGCCCCTTATTAGCCAATGAGGAATTGCAAGGTGGTGCAAGACCGCCTTCCACCACGATGTCCAACATCAGCGGAGTTACCTCACTTCCACCTGTCCCTAGATACAGGACAGGCAGTCACCATTTCATGGTGGTAGACTACATTCAGATCTTCCATAACTGCGTCATTGTCCGAAAATTGAACATAGATTGCCATTCCCACTGTCCCATCACATTCATGCTGTATGCACACTGAGGTGGTGGTTCCATTGTTCAAATTGTGACAGCCTACTCACTCTTGTATCCCTTAGATACCTTCCACAGCGAATGAAAAGGAGGAGGAGACAACCCCCCCGTGTACAGACCCCTTGTGGACTTGGCTACACTGGAGGACAGGCACATAACACTCACCTATACACTGGGCAGGGCCACAGTCACAGAGCTGTGTGCCCAATTGGAGCCTGACCTGATATCAGCTATCCATCATCCCACTGAGATCCTCCTCATGAGCAGGTTCTATCAGTGCTCCATTTCTTGGCAACTGGTTTTTCCAAGTGACAGTGGGCTTGGTAGCAGGAATGTCACAGCCAAAGTTCTCAATCATGCTTGCAAGGGTATTGCCTGCCTTGGTGAAACACATGTGCGGCTAGTTTTCTTTCCCCCAGGTGGAAGATTTGGCCACTGTGAAAGCAGACTTCTATGCAATGGGACATATACCCAATATTATTGGGGCGATTGATGGTACACATTTTGCGTTTGTGTCCCCCCCACCAGAATGAACAGGTGTTCAGGAATGGGAAGAGTTTCCAATCACTCAATGTTCAAATGGTGTGCCTGGCGGACCAGTACATCTCCCACGTCACTGCCAAGTTTCCTGGGTCGGTGCATGATGCCTTCGTTCTGAGGAATAGCAGCATTCAAATTATGATGGCCCAACTATAGAGGCACAGGGTGTGGCTAATAGGTGAGCCTAGTCCCCACACATTGTATGTCAGTGTATGCCTTCAGGTGCTATTCCCACAGCATTGTGTAAGGCTAATGTTTGCCCCTCAACACTTGCAGGTGACTGTGGTACCCAAACCTATTGTTGCTCCTGACCCCTGTGAGGAATGTCAGGACAGGGGTTGAAAACTGTGATAATGATGCACATGGGTGAACCAGGAAAATAATCTAAAGGACCTTCTGCCTCCTGAAGGCCAGGTTCAGATGCCTGCATCTGACAGGTGGATCCCTGTGCTACTCACCCTAGAAGGTCGGCCAGATAGCAGTGGCATGCTGCATTTTGCACAACCTGGCCCTCAGACGACATGTGCCTTTTCTGCAGGAGGAGGAGACTGGAGATGACCCTGTGGCAGCAGTGGAGCGTGAGGACAGTGAAGATGAAGAGGCAGAGGATGATGATGTGAACAACAGAACATCAGTTATACCTCAACACTTGCAATGACACACATGTGACACAGTGGAACTGACCATTACTCTGACTATTGAATTATCTGTGTGGCTGTAGTATGAAGGCATTCACTTCCTTTGCATCTCAACTTACTATCACTTATGGCTTGTCATTTTACAGATGTTGGTGATATGACAACAGTGTCCTGATGTGTTTACTACAGACAGCTACAGGTGATTATGTGTATACTATATCACAGTGTTCAGATCATTTGCACTAGATGTGACTGTTCCCATGAATGCACATTTTCAACACATAAAATAGTTTCAATCAAGTTGTGTTCAAGGGTGTTTCTTGTAGTGCAAATAATTGACTGAAAGGTACAATGGAAGGTGCAATGGAATGGTGTGATGGTAGAGGAAAGTCCAGGGTATTGTTCCAGTCTGTTTGTAGCTCAGGTCCAGTGTCCAAAGAGCCATAAGAAGGGGAGCAAAGGTAATTCAAAGTAGAGAAGCTGACAGGGTAGGGCACAAGGGGGACAATCAGGAGAGTGTAATGTCCTGGTGGTAGTCTTGGCAAGTGTCTCTGGCTTCTGTCTGGTGGCCTGTGGGTCCTGTGGTGGGGCCTTCTGCCCACTAGCTGCAGCAGAAGAGGAGGGCTGGTAAATAGACTGGCTAGTGGTAGGGGCCAGCTGGTGTGCTGTTGATTCCCTCATGATGTTGGCCATGTCCGCCAGAACCTCAGCTATGGAGATCATGGTGGTGTTGAGAGCCTGCAAGTCCTCCCTGATCTCCTGATGGTGTTCCTTCTGCAGCCGCTTGTTCTCCTGCATGTTGGGAAGGATCTGGCCCATTGCTTCCTGGGATTGTTGGTAGGCCCCCAGGATCTTGGTGAGTGCCTCCTGGAGAGTCGGTTCCCTGGGCCTGTCCTGCCCCTAGCGCACAGCGTTCCTCCCAGTGTCCTTATCGCCTTGTGCCTGTGTCCCCTGAATGGTGTGCCCACTGACACTGGGTCCAGGTCCCTTATTGTCTTGGGCATGAGGTGTGGACTGAGGTCCTTGTATAGGTGGGCACACTGCTGATTGATGTGTCCTGGGGACAGAGGTGTGGGGACGCTGGTGGGTGCTGTGGTGTTGGATACTGATGGGGGAGGCTCTATGGTTGACTGGTAGTGGGCTGGGGTGACCGACTGACCAGTGGTCCCTGATGGACCAGGTAGTTCATTCAGTACCAGAAGTCCAGAGTTACTGTCATCACTGGGGGCATCATCTGTTGGGGGACTGATTTGTCGTGGTACTTCCTCTCCACTGACATTGGCTGGGGCACCTGTGGGATGTAAGTGATATATTATGCTTCATGTCTGTAACATCTTGTACATCCCTAGCTTCCCCTCTATCGTTGCTGTTGCCCTGCCACCTTTGTTTGTGCATGGTGATATATTATAGGATTGTTAGTTCCCCTATGCTCTGCATGCTTTTGTGATGGGTGTCAATGCAGTGCTGGGAGGGCTGTTCATGCATTTGTATAGCATGCAGGGTTTGGCATTGGGGTTAGTCATATGTGTGGGTGCAGTGTGTGGGATGGAGTTGAGTGATGGAAGAAAGGGTGGGGGGTGAGATGGCATGCAAGTATGGGCTGATAAGTAGTAAATGTTGACTCACCAATGTCCAGTCTTCCAGCAACTCCAGTGAGTCCCTCAGGATGCAGGATTGCCAAGACTTGATCTTCCCATGCTGTGGGGGAGGAGGTGGGGGTCCCCCGCCAGTCCTCTGTATGGCAAGCTGGTGCCTTGCTGGCATGGAACGTATCTTCCCCATAGGTCATTCCACCTGTTCCCAATATTGTCCCTTGTTCTTGAATGCTGTCCCACGGCGTTCACCCTGTCCACGATTCTCCACCATAGCTCCATCTTCCTGCCAATGGATATTTGCTGCACCTGTGCTCCAAACAGCTGTGGCTCTACCTGACTATTTCCTCCACCATGACCCGCAACTCCTCATCCTTGAAACGTGGTGCCTTTGTGGGGACATGGGTGTTGTGTGATGTGTGTAACTGTGTGGGTGTTGGGTACTGTGGATGGGTGTGTGAAGTGGGGTGAATGAGGGACAAATGGGTATATGTGGTGTGTGTGCCTAGTTGTCGCAGTGGTCTTGGTGTCAGCCTGGTGGCAATAATTTGTATTCATAAAGGGTTGTGGGTAATGTGGATGTGTGTTTTATAGTGCTGTGGGTGTGGTGTCTGTATTAGTGTCAGGTGTGTGTTTGTAGTATTGGCAATTGTTGTGCAGTTTAGTATTTGGGTGTCCATTTTGAGCGCGCTCGTGTGTACCGCCAATGGTTTGTCGCCATTGAATGATCGCTGTGGTGATTCGTGGGTCATGATGTGGTGGGTGTTGTTTTGTTGGCGTAACGGTATGGGTGTTCGTACCACCAACTTAGAAAAAAAGATAAGACCACAGCACTCAAAACATATATGGTTATAAACACAAATGCGAAGCCCGATGTGAGAGGTCTGTTGGTGAATAGTACAGTACTCTTCTTTGTGTTCCAGGAAGATTTTTAATAGTTGGAATAATAACAGGCCATGTATAGTGATAGCCTTTGGAAATTATATGTATTCAAGCACAGCCAACACGTGTTTCGTCACACAGTGATTTTTTTAAGGCTAAACTGGAGATGAGATAACAAAATGTACAACTAGAAAGATAGTATGAGAAAGCTGTTTTGAAGTTAGGCCAGTGAGGAAGTATATCGTTTGGGTAATACAGAGCAAAAGTAACTGTGGGTCTGTGAAAAGACCGTGTGTAAGAAGAGAGTTATGAAAAAGCGAGAGATTGAGGGACCTTGGTAAGTCCCGATGAACAGTGCCAAGCGCACTCTTCAGAATGCAAGAAGTTCAAGGCAGTTCAGTACCACCACCTTAGCACTGACCTTTGGGCTGGCGGATTTGTGTATATGACACTATTCTGTCAGATTGGTGTGTCTGTATCATAATTTGGCGAATGGATGTTCGCCTCCGCTGCAGTATGTTGGCGGCCGTCTCTGCTGGGGTAAGTGGGATTTACCGCCAATGTCATGATGAGGTCCTTGGTTTGCAGAGTACCATGATACTATTATCATATACAATAACACCTGTACAGAACATCTACTTCACTTATGTGCAGTGCAGTTGGCATTGTTAAAGGCAGGCTTTACAGACAACCCCACAAAATGGACTTTGGCCACGCAGCAAGTGAGGTATTTGGGGTATACTTTGGGAAAGGGGGCTATGCAGTCTCAGAAGAAAAAGTAAAACTCCACAATAGCATTCTAGCACACACAAGTAAAAAAGAAAGTCAGTGAATTACTTGTGTTTATTGTGCTATGACAGGTGATTCTTTCCCCCTTTCTCCTCCCTTTCCTCTCCATGCTGTGTTACTGTAGAGGTCGCTGGCCCATTAGGTTTCAAAGTGACTGCAGGAAGAAATGGCTTTTCCTGATCTTAAACGTTCCTTGGGTGCAGAGCCTACTCTCTTTTGTCCTATTCTTTGTGCTGCATTTTTTCTGGTAAATTAACGTCTCTGTGCTTAGACTTAGGGCTGTCCTCCCACATCAATTTGAAGATTGGGTTCATCCCAATCTGTATATCAGTCATGAATTGTAATCTTAGTTTGCGTACACCACAACAGAGAAAGAATGTCTTACTACAAAACGCACAGGGGACTCATTTAGTTATTACCTCCTGAGCCTTCCCTTAGTTTAATAACATGGTTGACTGGAATAGGGCTACATATCACAAGGTTTTGCAGTGGTTATTTTCCCCCCAACCATTGCCCTCCCCAGTCCCCCACTGGCTTGGGTCTTTGTAGGGAACCAAGAAATGATTTTCCTTCTTCTATGTTTCTCTCCTGCCCAGGGTTCAGGCCGGGGAGGGGCCTATGTAACACATTGTCCTCTGTGCACCTATTCCATCATTTCCTCTAGTTCCAATACCCTGTCTTGCTCATGTTTAATAACTCCTCTGGACAATACCATTCTTGTCAGAGATTGCTATAGATATTGCTTTAGAGCCATTCCTGAGAGGATTTGCAACTGTGAATGTCTAAGCTATGAAATTACATGGGCAAGCTTGGACCCTGAGGTAGAAGCATTGGCACGTATGGGGTTTTTGCTGGGTGTTCTGACTGCTGCCTTATCTCCTCTGCAGGCCAGTGACAAATGTCAGGATTCCAATTATATGTGCATATTATCATTACTGATGTGACGTTGCATTGTGGCATAGTTGCATCAGAAATACCTGCACTGTGTTGTGGCATTTCCCTGCATCATGGATGACTCACATTTATGAGACAGTGCATTATTGCACAAGGAAGGGAGATGTGTTAAAAACTCTGATGCAATGGTATAGCACCAGACCCCTCCGGCAACCACCAACACCACAGATCCACCTCCGACCAACCTGCTGCTCTCCTGGACCCCTGTCAACGACAACGACACCATTGAAATCACGAACACCATCCACTCTGGCTCTCCATCTGACCCCTGCCCTCACCACATCCTCAACAAAGCAAGCTCCATCATCGCACCCCAACTAGGGAAGATCATCATCAGCTCCTTCGAGTCCACCAGCTTCCCTAGAGCTGGAAACACGCTGAGATCAATGCCCTCCTCAAAAAACCCAAGGCCGACCCAAAGGACCTCAAGAACTTCCAGCCTATCTCCCTGCTCCCCTTCCCAGCAAAAGTCATCAAGAAGGCTGCCAACAGACAACTAACCTGCTTCCTAGAGGAGAACCTCACCTTGACCCTCCCAATCCGGATTCCGCAGCAACCACAGCACCGAAACCGCCCTCATCGCCGCCACCGCCGACATCAGAACCATAATGGACAGCGGCAAAACCACAGCCCTCAACCTCCTAGACCTCTTGGGTGTGTTCAACACCATCTGCCATCACACCCTACGCTCACGCCTCAGCAATGCTGGAATCCGTGACAGAGCCCTGGACTGGGTCACCTCCTTTCTCGCTGGCAGAACCCAGGGAGTCTGCCTCCCCCCATTCCGCTCAGAGGCCACCAAAATCATCTGCTCGACCCTCTTCAATGTCTGCATGGCCCCGCTCGCTAACATCGCCCAATCCCACCACCTCAACATCATTTCATACTCCGACAACACCCAGCTGATCCTCTCCCTCACCAAGGACTCCGCCAACACCTACTTCCACAAAGGAATGAAGGCCATTGCCGAATGGATGAAGAGCAGCTGCCTCAAACTCAATTCAGACAAGACGGAAGTCCTTATCTTCGGCTCCACCCCCTCCACATGGGAAGACTCCTGCTGGCCTGCCACTCTCGGAAACGCCCTGACTCCCACCGACCACGCACGCAACCTAGGATTCATCTTGGACACCTTACCATCCATGACCCAGCAAGTCAACGCCATCTCCTCCTCCTGCTTCAACACCCTCCACCTGCTCCGAAAGATCTACAAATGGATACCCACTGAAACCAGAAGTACAGTCACCCAAGCCCTCGTAAGCAGCAAACTGGACTACGGCAATGCCCTCTACGCAGGAACCACAACCAAACTCCAAAAAAGGCTGCAACACATTCAGAACACCTCTGCACACCTCAACCTGGACATCCCCCACCAGTGCCACATCACAGACCACATGAAAGACCTGCACTGGCTCCCATTGAACAAGAGAATCACCTTCAATCTCCTCACCCACGCTCACAAAACACTGCACAGCACCGGAACAGAATACCACAGCAATCAACTCTCCTTCTGCACCCCGACCTGGCTTCTCTGCTCCGCTGACCTCGCCCTTGCAACCGTCCCACGCGTCTGCAGAACTACAACTGGCAGTAGTTCATTTTCGCACCTCGCCGCCAAAATGAGGAACACTCTTCCCACCCACCTGCGCCAGACCAAAGACCTACTTACCTTCAGGAAACTTCTCAAGACCTGGCTGTTTGAGTAGTAGCACCACCTCCCCTGCCCCTTGTCCCCCTCCCCTCCTCAGCACCTTGAGACCCTCACAGGTGTGTAGTGCACTTTACAAATCCCCTGATTGATTGATTGATTGATTGATAAAGAAGAGTGCAAAGTGCTGTAATGCAACTACTATCTACTTGACGCAAAGCTGATTTGCACATTGTAAAGCACCTTCATGTGCTAGAAATAATTGCAGCTTCACACAGGAGTGTTTGGCGTGAACTTTTGAAACAGGAACGCAATTCATGCAACAGTACTCGTCAACACAGAAAAATAGGAGGGAAGGAGCCTCAAGATGCCAGGAAGTCAACAACCCCAACTCATAAGAACTTTCAGGATCCCAGAGGGAGAAGAAGAGAAAGACCAACTTCAGTGAAGAGGAGAACCAAATCCTAATTAGTGAGGTTACAAAGAACAAACACTTCCACTTTATCACCTCAAAAGTATAAGCGCAGGACCAAAGAACAACTGCCCAGGAACCTTAAGGCAGCCATAAGGACCAGAGGATGACCTGATGTCCAGAAGGAGTTGGACTCATTGGAGGAGTAGGTGGTATTACTCATTACAACATTGTTGGTACCTGGAGGGAAAGGGCAGGACAGTGCTGTTGTTGAGGACCAGCAATAACCACACGATTAGTCAAAACAAGGGACCTAATTGTTTAAATTGTCATGCAGCACAAAGCAGCAAGATACTCTGCTGTGCTGCGTGGTGCTATGTGCAAGGGAAAGGGCAGGTATGCCTCACATGTTAACTCATCCATCACATAACTGTTATTTCCTTAGGCAGTGACTGTTTATTCAGCCCAGTCTATATCTACCAAGTATCTCAGGTCCATGTTTGATATGCTGCCCCAGTCCAGGTCTTTCCTTTGAATACTTTGACTTGTAGTGTAATGTTTGATATTATTGAGCAGCACCACAAGTCCCAGCAACTCCCAGATGATTTTGTTCTGCTCTCTCCTACTTTAGCTCTCTACTGATGATAGGGTAAACCCAGAAAAATTTATCTATAGATAACAGCACTAGCTGCACAAACCTTGGTGAGAAACTACAGCAACTTTGAAGTAAGTGTACTTCAACCATTTACCAGAATGCAATGGGGTGAACTTTGCTGTGATGAGAAGAGGTGTGCTCCCTCCATCCTTGAGTTTAAAAGGCCCCCCTGAGCCAATAATCTGACAAGCTCACCTGTGATGCATCTGTGCGCCTATGGAGTGGTACTGTGGCCTAAGAGGACTTGGGCAGCATTTCAGCAACCCCAGATGACTTTCCACTGTTCTCTACTACTTCTGCTCTCTACTGATGAAGGACTAAACCAAAAAACACGTGTCTAGAGATAAGAGCACTAGCTGCACCAACTTTGGTGAGAAACTACAGCAACTTTGAAGTAAGTGTACTGCATTCAACAGAATGCAGTAGGGTGAAGTGTGCTGGGATGAGAGGCAGTCTGGTATCTCCCCCCTTGTAATTAAAAGGCTTCCTTGAGCCGAAAAGCTCACCAAGGATGCAGCTAAGTCCAGTGGAGTGGTACTGTGACCCAAGATGGCTTGGACAGCATTTCTGCAACCCCAGATGACATTTCTCTCCTCTCTATGGCTTCTGTTCTCTACTTATGAAGGGCTAAACACAGAAACATGTGTTTAGAGATAACAACATTACTTGCACCAACTTTAGTGAAAACCTACAGCAACTTTGAAGTAAACATACCTCATTTACCAGAATACAATGGCGTGAACTGTGCTGGAATGATAGGCAATGTGCTCCCTCTCCCCATGTGTTTAAAAGGCCCCCTTGAGCCAATGAGCTGATGAGCTTACCTGGGATGCACCTGTGTGCCTATGAAGTGGTACTGTGACCTGTGAGGACCTGGGCAGCATCCCAGCAGTGTGCTCCCTTCTCCCTTGTGTTTAAAAGACAGCTGTTGGTGGTGTTGGTGTTAATGTATGATCTGGGTGTCATAAGTGTAAAAGATGATGTAAAGTTTCTGGGTCTGATTGATGTTTGCCACAGTGGTCCTGTACAAGTTTAAGATACTGGGCTGAGTGAGGAGATGTGTGGGGTTCTGCAGATGAGATGCCTTGTGTTCTGAAGGAATGGCGTGAGCTTGAGCAGCTGCATACTTCTAAGTATGAAGAAGCTATCTACTTCAGAGATGGTTCACAGTTTCTACTGTTGTGGAGTCTGGAGATGACTGTGTGTGCACAAGGAAACTACAGGATCCCCCTGACAACTTTAATTTATGGCATATACATGCCCTTCCCCTTTCATGCAGTGCAGCAACGTTGCTTGCCATGTAGTGTTGTGTGGATGTTTGTGAATTATGGTCTCTAGGGCAGAATACATCACAAATAGCATGAAAAACAATGTAGCAAGGCAGCTTGTTGTGTTGTGCTCTGTGAAAGACAGAGTGCAGGATTGTGTGAGCGATAACAAAATATGACTTCTCTTCGATAGTGTTGGGGTGCAAACTGATGGCTACAGCAAATGCAGGCACCCTTAGTACATGGTGCAATTGTCTCTGCAGTGGTGGTAAAAAGGATATTTGTTATGAGTGCAGGCAGAAAGCAGAAATACAAGGTAACATTTTACATGTGGTCCATTCCTGCACTCACTCTTTCAGGCAGGCCTGCAAGCTGCGCAGCTTCGTTGCGTTGCGTGTAATTACACAAATAAGCCCCCTAGTTAATCCTGAGGTTGTGTGAACTATGTGTATTGCCATGTGATAAACAACAATAGTACAACATGACCTTTTTCACATGTAGAAACATATGTCCAACATATCCCTATGCATTTGAAAGTGAAGAAAAATACTGTCTGAATGTTAAAATTATCACTTATGTCACATTCAACCATGGATTATTCGTAACAAATGCCTTTTTGTTTCCAGAGGGGCAAACAACACCTCCTGGAGATCGGCCTATCTGTGATGCTCTAACCTGTTGATGATACCATACTACTACCCATGGATCAAGACATATTCTAACAGTTCCTGGACACTTTTCATACTTCTCCTCCGGTACCTGCAAGGGAAGACAACTTTGTTGGGTCTCCAGATGAACCAACACACACTGGACATGGACCATCAACCTTTACCATCACAGTTGAGAACTCCAATGACCCCCAAGTTGCTTTTCAATGGGGATTGGTAGGAGTCCAGCAGTGAATGGCTTATCAGTTCCCGCTGTGGATATGGACCACAACGGGCACTCTTGAAGGAGGCTGTAGGTGTCTTAGCCCTAATATAGGATTGACAAAGGGCTGTCACAGACACTCATCTTTGGGTCCATGGGATTGATGAGTCTCTAGCTAACATTGCTGGTGTCATGATGCAGAAGAAACAACAACACTAGCCTTCCACATCAGACACCAGTAAAGTTCTCAGGCAGCTGGGGGCCATACATAATGCCACGTAGTCCCTGGAGTGCAAGTTTGACTCCTTCATTCCATCAATGAGTGCCCTCAATAGCAATGCTGTTGCTTTGTTGGCTAACCAGCAGAACCTTGGCAGGGACTACCATGCTGCCTTATTGGCACTTACAAATGCTGGCGGGAACCGTGGAGTCACATCTTCTGCCTCTGATGGGTGTGTGCCTGTGGGGAGTGATATCACTGAGCCGCCTCCTATTCAAACACCACCAATTCCAGATGAGACACACGCATCAGAGGAGGAAGATGTGCAGTTCCCAAGTTTCAGACGAAGAACTTCCGGACAAACATTTGTGAGTGCCCCCTGGCCAGTGTTTCTACCTCTTCTATGTAGAACTTCATGCTACCTTCTTTGGAACCCAGTGCAGTACATTTTGTTTGTGCAGTAGTTTATCTTGTCCACTTGTGGTCCGAAATAACATCCTGCACTTGCTAATGGCAATTTGTTCCTCCGCAGTGATTGCAATACCTCACATGTAAACGTGAACTCACATGTTTAAAAATTGCATCAATGAGTGCCCTCAATATCAATGCTGTTGCTTTGTTGTCTAACCAGCAGAACCTTGACAGGGACTACCATGCTGCCTTATTGGCACTTACAAATGCTGGAGGGAACAGTGGAGTCACATCTTCTGCCTCTGATGGGTGTGTGCCTGTTGGGAGTGATATCACTCAGCTGCCTCCTACTCAAACACCATCAATTCCATGTGAGACACACGCATCAGAGGAGGAAGATGTGCAGTTCCCAAGTTTCAGACGAAGAACTTCAGAACAAGCATTTATGAGTGCCCCCTGGCCAGTTTTTCTACCTGTCCTATGTAGAACTTCATGCTACCTTCTTTGGAACCCAGTACAGTACATTTTGTTTGTGCAGTAGTTTATCTTGTCCACTTGTGGTTCAAAATAACATACTGCACTTGCTAATGGCAATTTGTTCCTCCACAGTGATTGTAATACCTCACATGCAAACGTGAACTCGCATGTTTAAAAATTGAAGGCCCATATTTAAGAAAACTTAGCGCCACCTTTGTGCCATTCTTTCTGATGCAAAAGCGGTGCTAACCCAGCGCCATATTTATATTTTGTTGCTAGACCCATCTAGCAACAAAATTTCAGAGTTAGCATAATTTTTTGGGAGCGCCACCCCACCTTGCGTCGCTTTGCATCAATGACTTGGAAGGTGGGCATTCGGTCCCAAAAAATTACGCTAGCCCGCTAGTGCCATTTTTCCTGCCCGACGCAAAAACAATGCACGCTAAGGAACCAGTTCAAAAAAATTACGCTAGGTCCTATTAGCGTCAAACTTTAATGCTTGGTCAGACCAGGAGTTCAAATGAAGCCCACACACTATTACATAAGGAAACACACAGAAGGAACATCGCCGACCCCCTGGAGAACATGGATCTGTTATTGCTCCAGCTTGGCAAAACGCCATAAATGACAGCAAGAACATCATGACTTACCAGCACCAGTGCAGCAACCCCAAACACCACCACAGCAGCCACAAAGGCAGTGCAGAAGGCAGGAGAGGATAATTCGCCAGTGCACCACCATCCTTGTGCTCAAGGAACAAGATGTCATCAGACTCTACCGTCTGAAGCGGGAGTCGATTGTACACCTGCTGCACCACATTGTGCTAGACATCATTGCAAGGGTGGAAACTCCAACAACTATTCCACCCATGACCAAACTCCTGGCTGTTCTCCATATAGTGGCGTCAGGATCGTTCCAGACAACTGGGGCAGAAGTGGATGATATCTCCCAGCCATCCTTCTCGGCCATCCTTACACAGGTTCTGGATGCAATCATCCACCTCATACCTCACCACATCCGGTTCCCAACACACAGCAACTGCAGAAGGAGACCAGTCAAGATTTCTACCAAATCGTTGGGTTCCCACATGTGCTGGGTGCAACGGACTGCACCCATGTCCAACTTGTGTCACCTGCTGCAACGGAACACCTCTACAGGAACAGCAAACACACCCATTCCATAAATCTGCACGCCATAGTGGACCACCGTGGTCTCTTCACAAACATCCTAGCTAAAAATCCTGGCAGCGTCCATGATGCCTACATATTCCACCACTCCACCATCAACAAGCGGTTCCAGGATGGGCAATATGGCAATGGGCTACTCGTAGGTAAGCCACCATGCCGATTATTACACAGAAAACACACCAAACTTGTATGACAAACAATATATACACCAAACTAAACACATGTGGACAGGGGAACACTGATGTACAGACAACAACACATGCCACGAGCCACATTACACCACATTCCTATACATCACACCGGCATGTTACACCTATTTGTACATAATATGAGCACAACCTGCTTGACACATCACGTGCACCCTTTGCATACAGAAGCTGGGCCTAAACAACTACAAGCATCCATAGATTGACAACTAAATATAGATCCCTCACACATAACACCTAAAAAGGAAAAGCTAAGCTGTGTGAATGGCATTGGCCATGTCAACATACAGAAAATCACATGTAGGCACAGCCCCACATTTTTCGTGGTGTTGAATCCTCTGGCGGCACCAATATCAAAAGCCCTCCAAGTGTTGCCATCACCAACTACATATCACCAAAACGTACCAGACATACCCCCTGTATTCACCTTCACCTTTCTGGTGCATTGTGCCACACACATAGGAATACAATATCATCAGCCATGAAAGACCATGTGTAGGGGTGGACACCTCACAGCACACCTACAATCATACCAGATAATTCCACAACTCCCTAACATGATACCAGGGTACCAACAGGAGACTGTGGCAGCTGGACTACTGACAATGTACTGGGAGAGGCCAGAGATGCATGTGAATGAGGAGACATTGGACTCAGCAGGCTTGGTCATGTGATGCACAGCATTGCAGAAAACCACACCATTCTCTTGCCTGTCACACAGGTGTCTGAAATCTCATGCATAAATCACAAAGTATACCATACAGCTGTGCCACACTGTGCCCATGTTCCACATGCATGTACATAATGCATCCAGCAATTAGCAACAAAAATACTTATGCAGGGGAGCTTTTCCAAAAGAAAAGGGGTGGGATTCACATGCTACACACAGGGCACAACACCTGTGTCATGGCACACCACACATAAAAGTTCCAGAACATCACTCTTCTGCAGGTCTAAAGTGAAGTGACTGAGGGCCACATGTCAGGAAAGTGGTACAGCATCGACAGCAGTGCCACTATAATTGTGCCCTTTTGCCGCACCCTACTGTCCCCATATGGGCACCGTATACAATATACGGCGCACCATGGTGCAGAGTAGGTGCAATAGTGTCAAGATAATGGATGCCATTGATGGACTCTGTAGGAGTACTGACAACATACCTGACCATTTCATGCACAGTGCATAGGGACTCATTCAAATAAATGGTGTGCCCCCTCCTAACACCTGCTCTGTGCAGGTTCCCAAGGTATCTGCGAAAAATCATGCATAGGAGCCTTGGAGAATCCTCTACATCAATTTTTCAAGTCCTCCTATTATCTGAATCTCCCACTTGTACACATGATGCCTGGCATAGGCATTATCTGTCACAAAGGTCACTAAGTGTCGCACTGCATGCGTCGTGACACATTGAAAACATGGTGGCCTGAGTTAGGCCTTGTAGGGCTACCATAGTGTCAATACAAATCATGCTAATGTGGCGCAAGGAGGTGGTAGGTTCCACTAACATTAGGACACAGCCTCAAATAGGAACAACGCAACACATTTGGCATGGTTGAACTATCAGTCCAGATTTATTTGACAATCACCAGGTCCCTGAGGCCGAACCAATAATAGTAAGGTCCACCACCACACAACAACGCACCCATTCAACCAAACAGGAACACACACTACCAGATGCAAGTCTGAGTCACCACTCCACTTAAAACTAACATCTGCCATGGCACAGAGGAAACCACAAACATGCATGACTGACACATGTTCTCACATTCCTTTGAAGCCGACCAAGGTTACGGCATCCAGCCATGGGTGATGACCCCTTTCCCCAACCCGACAATGGGGGAAGAGCGGGCATGCAATGAAGGCCAAAGAAGGACACAAAGGCCCTTCATCATGACATTGGCCGCCAACATTCCGCCGCAGAGGCTAACATCCATTCACCAAATTAAGACACACACACACACCAATCCAACAGAATACTGCCACATCCACAAATCCGCCAGCCCAAAGGTCAGGGTTAAAGTGTCGGCACCAACACCCATACCTTTACGTCAACAAAACAACACCTGCCACATCATAACCCACGAATCACCATGGCGGACATTCAGTGGCGGTAAACCATTGGTGGTGCACACCAGCGTGTTTAGAATGGACATCCAAATACTAAATCACACAACATTGGCCAATACCAAAAACACACACATGACACCAATACACACACCACACCCATCCACCCACAGCACTACAAAACGCACATCCACATTACCCCGACCCCTTACAAATACAAATTATTGCCACAAGACTGACACCAAGACCACTGCGACCACTAGACACACACACCACATACACCCATACTTCCCTCATGCACCCCACTTCACACACCCAACCACATCACCCTTACACCTACACACACCACACAACACCCATGACCTCACAAAGGCACCCCCGTTTCACAGATGAGGAGTTGCGGGTCATGGTGGAGGAAATATTCAGGGTAGAGCCACAGCTGTCTGGAGCACAGGTACAGCTAATATCCATTGCCAGGAAAATGGAGCTATGATGGAGAACTGTGGACAGGGTGAACTCCGTGGGACAGCATCCAAGAACAAAGGACAACATCAGGAAGAGGTGGAACCACCTACGGGGGACGGTACGTTCCGTGGCAGCAAGGCACCAACTCACCATACAGAGGACTGGTGGTGGACGCCCACCTCCTCCACCACAGCTCACAGCATGGGAAGAGCAAGTCTTGGCAATCCTGCATCCTGAGGGACTCACTGGAGTACCCAGATGACTGGACACTGGTGAGTCAAGATTTACTACTTATCATTTGGCATACCATCTCACCCCTTCACCCTCACTCCCATCACTCCACTCCATCCCACACACTGTACCTACACATCTGACTAAACCCAATGCCAAGCCCTGCATGCTATACCAATGCATGGACAGCCCTCCGAGCCCTGCATGGACAACCCTCCCAGTCCTGCATGGACACCCATCACAAAAGCATGCACAGCATAGGGGAAGAAACAATCCCACAGTACATCACCATACACATACAAAGGTGGAAGGGCAACAGCAACGATAGAGGGGAAGCTAGGGATGGACAATATGTCACAGACGTGAAGCATAATACATCATTTACATCCCCACAGGTGCCCCAGCCAATGTCAGTGGAGAGGAGGTGCCACAACAAACCAGTCTCCCAACAGAAGATGCCCTCAGTGATGACAGTAACTCTGGACGTCTGAATCTGGGTGAACTACCTGGCCCATCAGGGACAACTGGTCAGTC
The DNA here is from genome assembly GCF_031143425.1 of Pleurodeles waltl. Lineage (NCBI taxonomy): Eukaryota > Metazoa > Chordata > Amphibia > Caudata > Salamandridae > Pleurodeles > Pleurodeles waltl. The sequence continues at coordinate 1,004,935,696 of NC_090440.1, read as the reverse complement.
GGTCACCCCAGACCTCTCCCAGTCAACCACAGAGCCTCCCCTATCAGTATCCAATACCACAGCACCCACCCAGCGTCCCTACACCTCTGTCCCCAGGAAACGTCAATTAGCAGTGTGCCCACCTGTACAGGGACCCCAGTCCACACCTCGCCCCCAAGACAATCAGGGACCTGGGCCCCGTGGCAGTGGGCACACCATTCAGGGGACACAGGCACAGGGCAACAGGGACACTGGGAGGACCGCGCCAGGGGGAGGACAGGCCCAGGGAATCGACTCTCCAGGAGGCACTCACCAAGATCCTGCGGGCCTACCAACAATCCCAGGACACTATGGGCCAGATCCTTACCAACATGCAGGAGAACAAGTGGCTGCAGGAGGAACACCATCAGGAGATCAAGGGGGACTTCCAGGCCCTCAACACCACCAAGATCTCCATAGCAGTGGTGCTCTCAGACATGGCCAACATCATGAGGGAATTGACAGCACAGCAGCAGGCCCCTACCACTAGCCAGTCTATTGACCAGCCCTCCACTTCTGCTGCAGCTGGTGGGCTGGAGGCCCCACTGCAGGGCCCATAGGCCACTAGCACCCCTCCCCCTGCAGAAGGTGAACCACCCCGCAAACATTCCCTGCGACCTAGACAGAAGCCAGAGACACTTGCCAAGACCAAGACCCCTGCCAGGAAATGAGACTCCTGATTGTCTCCCTTGTGTCCCACCCTGTCACCTTGTCCACTTAGAACTGTCTTTGCTCCCATTCTCATGGCCCTTTGGACTCTGGACCTGTGCTACAAACAGACTGGAACAATACCTGGATTTTTCTCTACCATCACCCCATCCGGTTGCACATTTCCCTCGACTATTAGCACTACAATAAACACCCTTGAACACAACTTGAGTGACACTTATGTGTTGACAATGTGTATTTATGGGAACAGTCACATATAATACAAATGATCTGAACACTGCAATAGCATAACAATAATGTCCTGTAGCTGTCTGTAGTAATCAAATCAGGACACTGTTGTCATGTCACCAACATCTGTAAAATGACAAGCAATAGGTCAGAGTAATTTGAGATGGAAAGGAACTGAATGCCTTCATGCTACAGCCACACAGTCAGAGTAATGATCAGTTCCACTGTCTCACCTGTGTGTCTTTCAAAGTATTGAGGTATAACTGATGTTCTGTTGTCCACATCCTCATCCTCACTGTCCTCAGGGTCCACTGCTGCCACAGGGTCATCTCCAGTCTCCACCTCCTGCAGAAAAGGCACATGTCGTCTGAGGGCCAGGTTGTGCAACATGCAGCATGCCACTACTATCTGGCAGACCTTCTTGGGTGAGGAGCACAGGGATCCACCTTTCAGATGCAGGCATCTGAACCTGGCCTTCAGGAGGCCAAAGGTCCTTTTGATAATTCTCCTGGTTCACCCATGTGAATCATTATAACGGTTCTCAGCCCCTGTCCTGGCATTCCTCACAGGGGTCAGGAGCCACGATAGGTTTGGGTAGCCAGAGTCACCTGCAAGTATTGAGGGACAAACATTAGCCTTACATAATGCTATGGGAATAACACCTGAAGCCATACACTGACAAACAGTGGATGGGGATTCTGGCTCACCTATTAGCCACTCCCTGTGCCTCTGTAGTTGGGCCATCACATTTGGGATGCTGCTATTCCTCAGAACAAAGGCGTCATGCACCGACTCAGGATACTTGGCAGTCACATGGGGGATGCACTGGTCCGCCAAGCACACCATTTGCACATTGAGTGAGTTGAAACTCTTCTGTTCCTTAACACGTTAATTCGGGGAGGTGGTGGGGGACAAATGCAATATGTGTACCGTCAATCGCCCCAATAATATTGGGTATATGTCCCATTGTATAGAATCCTGCCTTCACAGTGGCCAAATCTTCCACCTGGGGGAAAGCAATGTAGCTGCACAAGTGTTTCACTAAGGCAGACAATACCCTTGCCAGCACGATTGAGAGCATTGGCTGTGACATTGCTGTTGCCAAGCCCACTGTCACTTGGAAAGAACCAGTTGCCAAGAAATGGAACACTGATGGAACCTGCAAAAGAGTGCATCCCAGTGGGATAATGGATAGCTGATATCAGGTCAGCATCCAATTGGGCACAAAGCTCTGTGAATGTGGCCCTGTCCAGTCTCTCGGTGAGTATTATGTGCCTGTCTGCCAGTGTAGCCAAGTCCACAAGGGGTCTGTGCACAGTCCAAGCACCTCAGGCCATGCCTCAGTGAGCCCTGCTGCCCTGAGCGAGAAGTCTATTGACCTCCTGAGATCCATCCCTGTAGGGCAGTCAACCACTGTGAATACCATCCAGGGGCTGGCATCCCAGATGCAGCAATGCCTTCCTGGTGGGCATCCGCGGTGGATTGACGGCCCAACAGAGATCAATTCAGGCTCTGGCCTCCTCTCTGATGGCAGCCACTGTCCATGTTCCTACCGTCCCCCCTCCAACTACCATGTGCTAGTCCCAGTCTCCTCAACCCTAACCCATCCCATGCACACATACAGATGAGCATGCACACAAGACATCACACAAGTGTGGCACAGTCAAACACAGGCACCACACTTCAGTCCACAAGCACTCACACAAACAACAGACAGTTGCACACACATCCACATCCACTGCCTCCAGTGTCTCCCCCTCCTCCTCCTCCTCCACCTCCCTCACAGTCACGTCCACACTCACACCTGCATGGAGTGCTTAAATAGCCACCACCAGTATCACCACACCAAGCAGCATATACACCTCACTAGCAGGCACCTCCACAACATCCATCCACGAGTCCCCTGTGTCCTCTCCCACCCTGTCTGCCCCCCTCCTAAAGGACACAAACACAGGCACTCAGACACCCAACAGCCGTCCACATCACATCTGCACACTGCCCATGCACTTCAACTTAAGTCCAGCACACGTTCTCCTCCAACAACCATTCCTTCAACCTCGACTCATCTCCAATACCATCCCTCCTCCCTCATCCCACCCCACCGTCCCTAAGAAGCTTTTCCTTGCCCAACTTGACCTCTCCACCTCCCCCGATCCTGCCCGAAAGAGCAGGGTCCCAGAGACCCAGCCCAGCACCTCAGTCAAACAGTCCACATGGCCAGTAGAGGCACCAGCTAGTCGTGGAGGCAAGACAGTGAAGGGTCCCACTCCACCAGCCAGGAAAGGGAAGGATCCCACTCCACCAGCCAGGAACAGGAAGGGTCCCACTCCACCAGCCAGGATAGGGAAGGATCCTATTCCGACAACCAGGAAAGGGAAGAAGCCCTCACGACCAGCAGGCACCTTCCCCAGCTGAGACACAGCAGGCCTCACCTCCTGCAGAGGCTGGCAGGGAACCAACACCACCACCACCAGTGGCACGGGGCCCTCATCCCCTGCTGAGACACAGCAGCCCTCACCTCCAGCAGAGGGCATGTAGGCCACCCTCCAGGGAATGATGTACAAGGATCCCCCTCCAGAACCAGTGAGAAATGTCCCCACCTCAGATACTGTGACCTTGCACTCCCCAGCACAGAGAAATGGTCATGGAGCCCTCTCCAGAACCAGTGGGCGAGTTCCTCACCTTAGAGACTATCGTGGTCATTACAACCCTGGCGGACGGTGTTAAAGCTGCGGAAATACCGCAAACAGGCCGGCGGACAAAAAAAGGGAATTATGACCCTGGCGGAAACCGCCAACAAAGAAAGCCACTTTAACACACCGCCCGCCACGGCGGTACAGACAAGCAGCGCGGCGGTTACCGCCAACAGACAGGCGGGAGATAATGTACCGCCCACAGTATTACAACCCACCAATCCGCCACCTTTTCCGGGGCGGATTCACCGTGGATAAAAACATAGCGGAAACAGCTTTTGCTATGGGAAAACACTCACCTGAACACATCCCACGAGGAAGGAGGCCACCATGGAGCCGGAATTACAAATACTCCCTGCCCTTGTCTTTCTGCTCCTCTACAACCAACAGCTACGTAGGCGCCGAAGACACCGGTGAGTACTGCACCTACGACACGGGGGAGGGGGGAGGCAAAAGTTAGGGGGACACCCACCAAACACCCCCACCCTCGCATATTACAACATACACACCAATGCATTCACAAAAAATCACAGTAACAACCCACAATCCCCCCCAGAAGAATGAATAGACAATGCGAAATTCGGTCAAACATTATAATGTGCAGATATATGTCATACAAAAATATACAGATATATATTTCAAAATCACTCATAATTATATATACAATACAATACGAGAAGTAATGCAGATATGTACACAACAATGTCCGTGCACCAACAGTCCAAAAATGCATGGGCGAGGCCCACAAACAATACCTGACCACTATCGGAGAGAACGCTGCCGGGGCATCAGATCGAAATACTACAGGCACCTCAGGGGGAAGGGAAGGGGGGGCACCTCAGCCAGATGAATGCGAAGCCAGATCCACGACGGGGCTCCATGCCCATTGATGTATCCTGGGGAGTGCAAAGCCACAGTCTCACAAGTCTCTACAGTGGGTGGGTTGCCCACTGTGCCATCCAGGGGAGTGCAAAGCCACAGTCTCACAAGTCTCTACAGTGGGTGGGTTGCCCACTGTGCCATCCTGGGGAGTGCAAAGCCACAGTCTCACAAGTCTCTACAGTGGGTGAGTTGCCCACTGTGCCATCCTGGGGAGTGCAAATCCACAGTCTCTCAAGTAAATGCAGTTCTCTACTGGTACTGGGTGGGACTGGTGCCCAGACTGGATGAGTCTCCCCGTGAAAGTTCATGTCCTGTCACTGTCCCAGCTGCACATGGGATAAGGATGCCTGATGTGGCGGCCTTTTCATTCCTACAGGGTGCTTGCCCTGTTCAGTGGTCTTCACCATGGCGGTCATTGCCCCGTTCAGCGGTCTTCACCATGGAGGTCTTTGTCCTGTTCAGCGGTGCTTTGCCATGGCGGTTCAGGACTGTTCAGTGGTCTTCACCATGGCGGTCTTTGCCCTGTTCACCGGTGCTTTGCCATGGCGGTCTTTGCCCTGTTCAGCGGTCTTCACCATGGCGGTTCAGGACTGTTCAGGGGCCTTCACCATGGCGGTCTTTGCCCTGTTCAGCGGTCTTCACCATGGCGGTCTTTACCCTGTTCAGCGGTGCTTTGCCATGGCGGTTCAGGACTGTTCAGCGGTCTTCACCATGCCGGTTCAGGACTGTTCAGCGGTCTTCACCATGGCGGTCTTTGCCCTGTTCAGCGGTCTTCACCATGGCGGTCTTTGCCCTGTTCAGCAGTGCTTTGCCATGGCGGTTCAGGACTCTTCAGCGGTCTTCACCATGGCGGTCTTTGCCCTGTTCACCGTTGCTTTGCCATGGCGGTCTTTGCCCTGTTCAGCGGTGCTTTGCCATGGCAGTTCAGGACTGTTCAGCGGTCTTCACCATGGCAGTCTTTGCCCTGTTCACCGGTGCTTTGCCATGGCGGTCTTTGCCCTGTTCAGCAGTGCTTTGCCATGGCGGTTCAGGACTGTTCAGCGGTCTTCACCATGGCGGTCTTTGCCCTGTTCACTGGTGCTTTGCCATGGCGGTCTTTGTCCTGTTCAGCGGTCTTCACCATGGCGGTTCAGGACTGTTCAGGCGTCTTCACCATGGCGGTCTTTGCCCTGTTCACCGGTGCTTTGCCATGGCGGTCTTTGCCCTGTTCAGCGGTGCTTTGCCATGGCGGTTCAGGACTGTTCAGCGGTCTTCACCATGGCGGTCTTTGCCCTGTTCAGCGGTCCTCCCCATGGCGGTCTTTGCCCTGTTCAGCAGTCTTCACCATGGCGGTTCAGGACTGTTCAGCCGTCTTCATCATGGCGGTGTTTGCCCTGTTCACCGGTGCTTTGCCATGGCAGTTTTTGCCCTGTTCAGCTGTGCTTTGCCATGGCGGTTCAGGACTGTTCAGCGGTCTTCACCATGGCGGTCTTTGCCCTGTTCAGCGGTCTTCACCATGGCGGTCTTTGCCCTGTTCAGCGGTCTTCCCCATGGCGGTCTTTGCCCTGTTCACCGGTGCTTTGCCATGGCGGTCTTTGCCCTGTTCAGGGGTCTTCACCATGGCGGTCTTTGCCCTGTTCAGCGGTCTTCACCATGGCGGTCTTTACCCTGTTCAGCGGTGCTTTGCCATGGCGGTTCAGGACTGTTCAGTGGTCTTCACCATGCCGGTTCAGGACTGTTCAGCGGTCTTCACCATGGCGGTCTTTGCCCTGTTCAGCGGTCTTCACCATGGCGGTCTTTGCCCTGTTCAGCGGTGCTTTGCCATGGCGGTCTTTGCCCTGTTCAGCGGTCTTCCCATGGCGGTCTTTACCCTGTTCAGCGGTGCTTTGCCATGGCGGTTCTGATACGGACATTGGTATGTGGCATGACGATCTCTACACTGGGCATTGGTGTGTGGCATGACGTTCTCTACACTGGGCAATGGTGTGTGGCATGACGTTCCATCATTGCCCAGCGGGGCTGTGGCAGCCGGGGCCCTCCTGGGCTGTGACTCTGGTGGTGGTCTCTGGACCAGTGACGATACTTGTGCCCTCCTGGGCTGACTCCGCCGGTGGTCTCCTGACCAGTGACAATACTTGTTTCCTCCTGGGCTGTGACTCTGGCGGTGGTCTCTGGACCAGTGACGTTACTTGTGCCCTCCTGGGCTGTGACTCCGCCGGTGGTCTCCTGACCAGTGACGATACTTGTGCCCTCCTGGGCTGTGACTCTGGCGGTGGTCTCCTGACTAGTGACGATACTTGTGCCCTCCTGGGCTGTGACTCTGGTGGTGGTCTCTGGACCAGTGACGATACCTGTGCCCTCCTGGGCTGTGACTCCGGCGGTGGTCTCCTGACCAGTGACGATACTTGTGCCCTCCTGGTCTGTGACTCTGGCGATGGTCTCTGGACCAGTGACGATACTTGTGCCCTCCTGGGCTTTGACTCCGGTGGTGGTCTCCTGACCAGTGACAACGGTGCTGGCGGTTGTGTCTGGACCGCCGGAAATGATGGCGCACTTCTCCGCCGTGACACTCACAAGAGGCTGGGCAGACTTCCTCTGGATCTTCCCCACCTTTGTTGGAGTCACAGCTGACTCACCAATCCCCTTCGAACCCATGTCAGTTGTTGTCCCACCAGGAGTCTTAACACGGTCCCGTCGTCCACTCTCCAATTTTAGAGCCTTTACAGGGGGTGGGCTGCCAGTGCCTTGGCTCCGGGTCCTACTGCCTGCCCTAGTGGCCGGTGCACTCCACAAGCCTTGAACACGCACCACTGGTATTGGAGGCTTTTTGGCTGAGGCGCTACGACGGGACTGATGAATTGGAGGCGGGGGTGGGGGCAAAAAGGTCAATTTTACAGAGGGACAGTTTCTGACGAACACTGGGATGGGTAGCTGGAGGGGGTCTGGGAGTGGAGGAAGAGGAGGTGGTTGTCGGAGGTGTCACTTTAGATGAAGGACAGCCTGACCAGAATGAATGCCCTGCAGGAAAGCATTACTGTGTTGCAACTCTCGTTCTACACCCTGGATGGCATTCACAATGTTAGACTGCCCAACAGTGAGTGACCTGAGGAGGTCAATGGCCCCCTCACTGAGGGCAGCAGGGGTGACTGGGGCAGGGCCTGAGGTGCCTGGGGCGAAGGTGATGCCCACCCTCCTGATGGTGCCGCCACCACAGGGGAGCTCCCATCGGCGGACGAGTCCGTGTCGCTGGTTGGTGATCCAGTGGCCGACGTGAAGCTCCCCTCGCCCTCCGTCCCACTGGTGCATTCATAGTCCGTGGTGTGGCACTCCATGGCCATGTGGGATGCAGCTCCCTCGTGCTCCCATGCCACTGTACCTCCGCCTGTTGATGCTGATGTACAAAAGGACAGGGAGAGCAGGAAAAGGGGGGGAGACAGAAGAAAGAGAGTTTTAGTGCATGGCATTCCGCTACCGTTGGCGGACAAGACAGAAACAGCAGTCCCCTGCATAACGCCGTGCTCCTGCACTCTGCACATGCTATTTCTGGGTTATGGCCTACATGGCAATGGTGGACATCTGCGCACATGGATGCCACAGGGGCAACTATACCTCGACTTGGCACTCTGCTGAGGTGGGGTTGAGTGCCACATGGCCTACATTACGGAGGGGCCTTGCCTACCTAACTCGTCCTGGCCTAGGGACACCCACAGCCCACCTCCCCCACCCAGACACCACCACTGCACGCAAAGTCCGCAGAATGAGGTTGTACTCACCCCCTTGTGTCTGCTGTGATGTCCTCAAGCGCCCATCCAACTCCGGGTAGGCCACCGCCAGGATCCGGAACATCAGGGGGGTCATGGTGCGACGGGCACCCCTCCCACGTTGGGAGGCCATCCCCAGCTGACCTCCGCCGTCTTCTTGCTGCAGCGGCAAATGTCCTCCCATCTCTTCTGGCAGTGGGTGCCCCGTCTCTGGTGGGCCCCCCAGGGTCCGGACCTCCTTGGCGATGGCACGCCCTCTTCTGGTGGACGCTGACCTACATGACATGCACAAGGGAAGAGGAACAGTCATTACCAACTGCACCGTCAATGTGAGTGGCCCCCTCCCTACTCTGGCCATGTGGCCCATTCATTCCCATGCATTAATGTTCTATGAACTCTGCCCCCTTCCCTCTTCAACCCAGCCCTCTCCACCCAGGCCTAGCCCATACAACGTGCTCCCTGTGTACTAACCTGTTGGTCTGGAGGACTGTAGAGTAGCGTGTACTGGGGGAGGACCCCATCCACAAGTTTCTCCAACTCCTGTGCAGTGAAGGCAGGGGCCCTTTCCCCAGATGCAGCAGCTATTGTCGCTTCCAGACCGAGGTCACAGCAGCACTAGCAGTGTAGGTCCTCTCCTGTCAAAGGTCAGGTATCTAGTGATTGAACAGATAGAAAATGGCAGTGACGTCCGCGGCAGTGACGTCCGCGGCGGTGCGCATCATCACCGCTGGCGCACCTGTTCATTGGCTCCTGGGACCCATAGGGTCCAATGTTAACCAATGCAGCATTGAGCCGCGGTCTACGACCGCCTACCGCGACGGTGTGCAATGCCAGCGCAGTTACCCCACAATCCCAATGTCCCAGTTTAGGGGTCAGGCAGCCGCCATTTCAGGGGCCCACATGGCTTCATTTACGACTGCGTCACACATACCTAGGCCTACACTCAACACACATACAGGAAGGGTTTTGTGTCTGGTGTAGTCTTGTGTGTAACTGTGGGTACATACCTGGAGGAATAGTGACTGGTTCTTCGCTGTTGTCCTTCGTAGGCACCGTCAGCTGGGACATATGAGAAGATGGCGGAATACTCCGGTGTACCGACCGCTGGTGGACCTGTTGACAATGGAAGAAAGACATGTCATTGTCACCTACCGGTTTGACCGTGCCCATATCCAGGAACTATGTACCCAGTTGGAGCCACACCTGATGTCACCAATCCGCCATCCAACTGGAATCCCCCCTGACGTGCAGGTGCTGTCAGTGCTCCATTTCCTTGCGAGTGGGGCATTTCAGACTACTGTGGCCGTGGCATCAGGGATGTCCCAGCCTATGTTTTCCAACGTCTTGTCCAGAGTGTGGTCTGCCCTGCTGAAACACGTAAGGAGATACATAATTTTCCCTCAGGTGGAGGATTTGCCTACAGTGAAAGGTGACTTTTATGCCCTTGGACATATCCCCAACGCCATAGGTGCCATTGATGGGACCCATGTAGCTCTGGTTCCCCCCCACAGGAGTGAACAGGTGTACAGGAACAGGAAGAGTTACCATTCGATCAATGTACAGATGGTCTGTTTGGCAGACCAGTACATCTCGCAGGTAAATGCTAAGTTCCCTGACTCTGTGCATGATGCCTACATCCTGCGGAAAAGCAGCATCCCTGATATGATGGGTCAACTCCAGAGGCACCGTGTATGGCTATTGGGGGACTCTGGTTACCCCAACCTTTCCTGGCTATTGACCCCAGTGAGGAATCCCAGGACCAGGGCAGAGGTACGCTACAATGAGGCCCATGGGCGGACTAGGAGGGTGATCGAACGCACCTTCGGCCTCCTGAAGGCCAGGTTCAGGTGCCTCCATATGACAGATGGATCCCTATTCTATATGTGTGCGACATCATCATCGCCTGCTCCATGCTCCATAATTTGGCTTTTCGACGCCAGGTGCCTTTTCTGCAGGAGGATGATCCAGATGACGGTGTTGGAGCAGCTGTGGAGCTTGTGGAGCCTGTGGACAGTGATGAGGATGAAGCTGAGGAAGAAGAAAACGACAACAGGGAGTCAGTCATACAGCAATATTTCCAGTGACACACAGGTGAGAACATTTTCTGGTTTAACATTACATTAACTTTCACACGTCTACTTCTATCCTGTTCCTCCATTTCAATCACTATTTGTTAACTGAGTTGTACCCTTCCATTTCAGATTCACAGGTGTGGTAACCTACGTGTCAACTGTTTGCATTCTTCATGGGCTTGTGATGTGTGACATAGGTATGTTAGCCTTATAATGGTACAGCCATTATGACACTGTCATTGATAATACAAAGTACCAAATCATAGACTGACTCCAGATTGTTTTGTGTTTCAAGGGTGTTTATTTAAGTGCTCAAAAAATGAAGGGGGGTTGTAAAATGGTGATGGGGGATGGTGGAAGAATGTCCATGGCAGAGTCCAGTCTATTAATCTCACAGGTGCACTGGCCATCTGGGCATAGGAAGTGGAGCTGGGGCAGTTCGAATATGGACAGGGTAACAAAGTGGGACAGTGGGAGGACAATCAGGGTGGTCTTATTTCCTGGAGGGGGTCTTGCCATCTTGCTCTGTCCTGTTCCTGGATCTCAGTGACCGCTTGCGTGGTGGTTGTCCGTCTGCAGGGGATGGGGTGCTGGTCCTGTGGCGGGGCGTCCTGTCCACTAGCGCCGGCGGAGGTGGTGGGCAGTTCATCATCGTGGCTAGTGTCAGGGGCCCCTTGGAGTGCCAAAGTGTCCCTCAAGGTCTGCTGTATGTCCTTCAGCACCCCTACAATGGTGCCCAGGGCGGAGCTGATGGTCCTGAGCTCCTCCCTGAGCCCCAAATACTGCTCCTCCTGCAGGCGCAGGGTCTCCTGCAACTTGTCCAGGACCGTCGCCATCGTCTCCTGGGAGTGGTGGTATGCTCCCATGATGGAGGAGAGGGCATCGTGGAGAGTGGGTTCCCTTGGCCTGTCCTCCCCCTGTCGCACAGCAGCCCTCCCAGTTCCCCTGTGTTCCACTGCCTCCGTCCCCTGGACCGGGTGCCCACTACCACTCTCCTCCATCATGGGAGCATACTACCATTCCCAGGAGACGATGGCTACGGTCCTGGCCAAGTTTCAGGAGACCTAGCGCATGCAGGAGAAACAGTATTTGGGGTTCAGGGAGGAACTCAGAACCATCAGTTCCGCCCTGGGCACCATCGTAGGGGTGCTGAAGGACATACAGAACACCATGAGGGACACCGTGGCACTCCAAGGGGCCTATTTTGTCATTGTCTATGACAATGACAAAATCCTTTTGAAGATTGTAATGTAAACATACCTATGTCACACATCACAAGTCCATGAAGGATGCAAGCAGATGACACACGTTGGTAACCACACCTGTGAAACCGTAATGGAAATGTACGACTCAGTTACCAAATACTGCTTCAAATTGACAGACAGGATAGAGGTAGAAGTGTGAAAGTAAATGTACTAGTAAAGAAATTGTTCTCACCTGTGTGTCACTGGAAATATTGCTGTATGACAGAGTCCCTGATGTCAATGTCTTCTTCCTCAGCTTCCTCCTCATCACTGTCCACAGGCTCCACAGCTGCCACAACACTGTCATCTGGACCATCCTCCTGCAGAAAAGCACCTGGCGTCGCAAAGCAAGATTGTGAAGCATAGAGCAGGCGATGATGATCTGGCACACCTTCCTTGATGAGTAGAATAGGGAACCACCTGTCATATGCAGGCACCTGAACCTGGCCTTCAGGAGGCCGAAGGTGCGTTTGATCACTCTCCTATTCCGCCCATGGGCCTCATTGTAGCGTTCCTCTGCCCTGGTCCTAGGATTCCTTACTGGGCTCAGTAGCCATGACAGGTTGGGGTAACCAGAGTCCCCTAATAGCCACACCCGGTGCCTCTGGAGTTGACCCATCACATAAGGGATGCTGCTATTCCGCAGGATATAGGCGTCATGCACAGAGCCAGGGAACATAGCATTTACCTGCGAGATGTACTGGTCTGCCAAACATACCATCTGTACATTCATCGAATGATAACTCTTCTGGTTCCTGTACACCTGTTCACTCCTGCGGGGGGGACCAGAGCTACATGGGTCCCATCAATGGGACCTATGATGTTAGGGATATGTCCAAGGGCATAGAAGTCACCTTTAACTGTAGCCAAATCCTCCACCTGAGGGAAAACGATGTAGCTCCTCATGTGTTTCAGCAGGGCAGACAACACTCTGGACAACACGTTGGAAAACATAGGCTGGGACATCCCTGATGCCATGGCCACTGTTGTTTGAAATGTCCCACTTGCTAGGAAATGGAGCACTGATAGCACCTGCTCTTGAGGGGGTATTCCTGTGGGATGGCGGATTGGTGACATCAGGTCTGGCTCCAACTGGGTACACAGTTCCTTGATTGTGGCACGGTCAAACCTGTAGGTGATGATTAAATGTCGCTCCTCCATTGTCAACAGGTCCACCAGCGGTCGGTACACCGGAGGATTCCGCCATCTCCTCACATGTCCCAGCTGACGGTGCCTAGGAAGGACAACAGCGACCACCAAGTCAACCAATTCAGAGGTATGTACCCACAGCTACACAGAACACGACACAAAATACAAAATAGTTTCCGTATATGTGTTGAGAGTAGGCCTAGGTATGTGTGACGCAGTTGCAAATGAATCCATGTGGGCCCCTGAAATGTCGGATGCCTGACCTCTAAAGTGGGACAATGGGATGTGAGGTAACTGCGCTGGCGTTGTACACCGTCATGGTAGGCAGTCGTAGACCGCAGCGCAATGCTGCATTGGTTAACATAGGACCCTATGGGTCCCAGGAGCCAATGACGAAGTGCGCCGGCGGTGATGATACGCACCGCCGCAGACGTCACCGCCGCGGACGTGACAGCCTTTTTCTATCTGTTCAATCACTCGATACCTGATCTTCGACAGGAGAGGACCTACACTGCAAGTGCTGCTGTGACCTCGGTCTGGAAGAGACAATGGCACGTGCGTCTGGGGAAAGGGCCCCTGCCTTCACTGCACAGGAGTTGGAGAAGCTCATGGACGGGGTCCTCCCCCAGTACACGCTACTCTACGGTCCTCCGGACCAACAGGTGAGTACATAGGGTGCAAGTTGTATGGGCTATGCCTGGGTTGAGAGGGCTGTATGTAAGTAGGAAGGGGGCAGAGTTCAGCGAGCATGAAGGAGTGTGAATGTATGTGCCACATGGCAAGGGCAGGGATGTGGGCCACTGACTTCGACGGTGCAGTTGTCAATGACTTCTCTTCTTCCCCTGTACATGTCATGTAGGTCAGCGCCCACCAGAAGAAGGATATTTGGTGTGCCATCGCCAATGACGTCCGGACCCTGGGGGTCGACCAGAGATGGAGCACCCACTGCCGTAAAAGATGGGAGGACATTCGCCGCTGGAGCAAGAAGATGGCAGAGGCTCAGCTGGGGATGGCATCCCAACGTGGGAGGGGTGCCCGTCGCACCATGACCCCCCTGATGTTCCGGATCCTGACGGTGGCCTACCCTGAGTTGGATGGGCGCATGAGGGCATCACAGCAGACACAAGGGGGTGAGTACACTCTTATTCTCATGACTTTGCATGCAGTGGAGGGGTCTTGATGGGGGAGGAGGGCTGTGGGTTTCCCTAGGCCAGGGTGAGTTCTGTAGGCTAGGCCCCTCCGTAATGCAGGCCATGTGGCACTCCACCCCACCTCTGTAGAGTGCCAAGTACAGGTCTACATGCCCCTGTGTCATCTATGTGTGCAGATGTCCACCATAGCCATGTAGGCCATATCCCAGGAACTGCATCTGTAGAGCCCAAGAGCGCGGCATAGTGCAGGGGGCTGCTGTGTCTGTATTGTCTGCCAACGGTAGCGGTAAGCCATGCACTCAACCTGTCTTTCTTCTGTTCCCCCCCCTTTTTGTGCTCTCCCTGTTCTCTTGTGCATCAGCATCATCAGGCGGAGGTACAGGGGCACCGGAGCACGAAGGGGCTGCATCCTACATGGCCATGGAGGGCCACACCACGGACTCTGAATACACCAGTGGGAAGGAGGGCGAGGGGAGCACCACGGCGGTCACCGGATCAGCAAACAGCGACACAGACTTGTCTTCCGATGGGAGCTCCCTTGTGGTGGTGGCAAAATGTGTGCCCCCCACTTCTACAGGTACAGCCGCCACCCCCCCCACCACCACCGCCCCGTGCCGATTCACCCAGGAGGGTGGGCATCACCTTTGCCCCAAGCACCTCAGCCCCTGCCCCTGTCACCCCTGCTGCCCTCAGTAAGGAGGCCATTGACCTCCTCAGGTCACTCACTGTTGGGCAGTCTACCATTGTGAATGCCATCCAGGGTGTAGAAAGGGAGTTGCAACACAGTAATGCATTCCTGAAGGGCATTCATTCTGGTCAGGCTGCCCTTCATCGAACCCTGCAATCTCTGGCCTCAGCACTGATGGCAGCCATTGTCCCTGTCTCTAGCTTCCCCCCTCCAACTTCCTCCACCCAGACCCAATCCCCTGTACCCCAGCCTATCCCAAGCACACCATCAGACCAGCCTGCACACACCTCAACACACAAGGGCAGCTCAGGCAAACATAAGCACCACACATCCGACAGGCACTCACACGAGCATCACCCACATACAGACACAGCAACATCCACTGCCTCCACTGTGTCCCCCTCCTCGTCGTCTCCCTCCTCCCTCCCAGTGTCGTCTACACTCTCACCTGCATGCACTACAACTACAGCCACTAGGACTCGCACCAGAACACCCAGCACCACACCCCCCTCACCTGCACTCACGACCCCCACTACCATTTACACGTCCCCTGTGTCCTCGCCCAGTGTGTCTGTGACGCCCCCTCCCAAAGTACACAAACGCGGGCACACACCCAACATCCATCCACCTCACGACAGCCTCCAGAACATGCACCTGTACCCAAATCATCAAACGTTACACCTCCTACAACCACCTCCTCTCCCAGACCCCTTCCAGCTACCCATCCCAGTGTTCGTCAGAAACTTTTCCTGAGCAACCTTGACCTCTGTCCCACCACCCCCCCCCATCTATTCATAGGTCCCGTAGTAGCACCTCAGCCAAAAAAAGTCCGGTACCAGTGGCTGTTATAGGTATGTGGAGTGCACCGGGCACCAGGGCAGCCAGTGTGACACGGAGCCAAAGCACTGCCAGTCCAACCCCTGTGAAGCACCAGAAATTGGACAGTGCCCGACGGGAGAGGGTGAAGACTCCTGCAGGCAAAGCCGCTCACAAGGGTCCTGGGGGGAGTCTCGAATCAGCTGTGAATCCTCCCAAGGTGGGGAAGGGGCAGAAGAAGTCTCCAAAGTCAGGGAAGAGCAGCACGGCGGAGAATGCCGCCATCCTCCCCGCTGCCCAGGACGCCACCGCCAGCCCCATCGTCACTGGTCCAGAGACCACCGCCAGAGTCAGTGCCCAGGAGGGCAGCAACATCGTCACTGGTCCGGAGACCACCGCCAGAGTGGGTGCCCAGGAGGGCAGCAGCATCGTCACTGGTCCGGAGACCACCGCCAGAGTCAGTGCCCAGGAGGGCAGCACACTCATCACTGGTCTGGAGACCACCGCCAGAGTCAGTGCCCAGGAGGGCAGCAACATCGTCACTGGTCAGGAGGCCACCGCCAGAGTCAGTGCCCAGGAGGGCCCCGGCAGCCACAGCCCCGCTGGGCAATGAGGGACCGCCATGGCACACACCGCTGCACAGGTCAGAGACAGCAAACTGAAGCACTACTAAACAGGCCAAGCGCCGCTAAACAGGGCAAAGACCGCCATGGCGAGCACCGCTGAATAGTGCAAGCACCGCTGAACAGGCCAAGCACCGCTGAACACGGCAAAGACCGCCATGGCAAGCACTGCTGAACAGGGCAAAGACCGCCATGGCAAGCACCGCTGAACATGGCAAGCACCGCCAACTCAAGCATCATTAGGAATGTGTATATATTTATGTATATATGTGCTTACTGTATTTTGACACATTACAATGGTTGTACTTCATTTCCTTTTGTCTTCTTGGGGGGTTGTTCCTGGGATGTTTGGTAATGCATTGGTGTGTGTGTTGTAGTGTACGAGGGTCGGGGTGGGGGTGGGGGTGTTGCGTGTTTGTGTCCCTGACTTTTGCCTCCCCTATGTCGTAGGTGAAGTACTCACCGTTGTCTTCGGCGCCTCCGTTGCTGATGTTCGTAGAGGAGCAGGAACACAATCGCAGGGAGTATTTGGAGTTCCGGCTCCATGGTGCCCTCCTTCCTCGTGGAGTGTGTTCAGGTGAGCGTTTTCCCATTGCAAAAGCTGTTTCTGCCATGTTTTTATCCACAGAGAATCCGCCCCAGAAAAGGTGGTGGATTGGCCTGTTGTAATACTGTGGGCGGTACTTTGTCTCCCGCCTGTCTGTTGGCGGTGACCGCCGTGCTGCTTGTCTGTACCGCTGTGGCGGTCGGAGTGTTAAAGTGGATGTCTATGTTGGCGGTTTCTGCCACAGTCATAATTCCCTTTTTTGTTCCGCCGACCTGTTTGCGGTATTACCGCCGCTTTAACACCGACCACCAGGGTTGTAATGACCACCATAGTCAGGGGCGTGCTGCTTGTGCACAGTGGACTGAGCTGAATGGAGCACCATTAACCTACATCAATACATGCAACCATGGGCTTGTGTGGGCACACAAAGATGACTAGGGTGCCATCACTGCCTGACTGAAACCCTACATTACAGTTGTATGCCATTGTATATAACAGTCAAAACAAACATGTGTGTACAAAGTGTGTTCCTTTTACACATATGTCTGAATTCTCAGCACACATGTATCACTTGAATGGCTCAGGTTTGGTATTGTGTATCGGACTATGCACAAAATTCAACTTTCCATTAATTAAAATGTATATGTATCAAATGATCATACACAGACTTATGTGACCTTCAGATAAGTTCCCACATAGGGAAACATAGGTAGCACAGATATGAATACACAGCCATGAAACAATGGCCAACATATGTCCATGCTGGAGGATAGATTTGGGAGGTCTTACATCCCATAAATGCATCGTTTTGGCATTCATTACATATATTATATGAAACATATCTTTCCACACACAAGTCACATGCCGACCTTCATTGACACATGTTAGTACACTCTCTCCTGCACTATATATGCATGGGGAACCTTATGTTACAGGTATAGCATAACATCATAAACCCTGAACCATACAACACACCACAGTGTGGGCACACATGCACTCACACTGCCATGGGTTACGTGAAATCAACCCAGCCATAGTCCACAGAATCCTTTGTGTACAATTTGTCAAGGGTATCACATGCATGAACATGTATTGGACATAGCCCATCATATTTAAAGTGGTGTTGTCAAACGTAGATTTGGAAATCAGGCATGACAATGTGGTAGACCCACAAAAATGTGTTCTATCACTTATGAACACTCCCAGTACACATGTAACATGTATGTAGAAAAAGTCTACTAACACATGCACATATGCAAACAGTATCAGTCATTGCATGCATCACACACACATACAAACATATGGTAACACCTTCTGATGTTACCATTACATATATGAATGCACATGCACACACACATAGCTATACCATATTGACTGCATAAATGCATAGCCCCTATAACAAGGAATGTGAATCTAGGTGCACTGTCAGCCTTTCCAGCAAAATCCACGCATACCTGTTATGCGTCAAAGATTTTGACGCGAACTGCAATTCTCCATGCATCGCAAATCAATAAAATCACACCTGGCCCCTGTGCACCAATTGCAAGTCAAGATACCTTGTCAGCCTTCATGGGGAAAAAAACACGCATGACTGCCATGTGTCAAAAAACAAAGCATATCAGAAAACGTGAAGCACACACCCAGGAGGTGATGAAACAGGACTTACTTGCTGCAAACATGGTACAGTGATTTCACTTTCACTTTTACTCTACAGTCTTTTAGTCTATGATTGTTAGAGGTTGTATGGAGCTGGTGCTGGTTAAGGAGTGGTGTTTTCTCTGAGTTGTGTGCTGTCTCCTGTTGCTGTCCTGTCAATTTTGTCATTTTTGTCAGTTTTATGTAGTGTTTTTGTCCTGTCATAGAATTTGATTTGTCAGCTGTTTGTCTTGGGGTGGTGCAGTCTGTTGAGATATTTGGGGTTAGGCAGGGTAGAGTTTAATAATTTTGGGGGGTTATATATTTGCAGTGTAGGGAAACTGCAATATGTCAGGGAAGGGGAAAGCCCAGCGCATGAGTGGAGATGAACTGGGAGGGTTAATCTGGTTGGTGAAGCACTACCTCTCCATGATGTTGAATATGGGTGGCCGGTTCATTTAGGGTTTCACAATGAAGGCCTGGAAGTTGTAGTGGGGCAAGGTGCTCAACCACCTACGGAGGATCTTTGGTGTTGTGCGGACAGACCACCTACTCAAACACCAGTGGGCAGACCTCATTGTACTAGAGATCACCTGGTGATTCGGATGGGTGGACCAGTTGGTAAGTACCCCTTGTGCATTACAACATCCCCGTTGGCGCGTGCATGACAGTAGGACATCAGGTTGACTGCAGCATTGCCAAGGGTCAGGACAGGAAGTTTAGTGTCTAAACCATAAGGTGTTTAAAAGAGCTTAGCAATGCACCTCTTGCAGACAAATTGCACATTTCTCTTTGTGTAAATTGTGTATCACATATACACCATAAAGTGTCAAATATCAGACGCACATGTGCAATAGTGCAAGGGTAAATGTTTCCCATGCACAAAATTACATGTCCATCATGGTCATTACAACTGGGTGAGTAGGGTAAGTAATGTTAAAGGGATGGGAACAAGTGCCAACGTGTGCTACTATGGAATTGTGAGTGTTAGGAAAAGGAAAGCATACCCACATACACAGTGATGTCAGTCAAGATATGTGTCAGAGGTGCTGTTTATCTAATTAGCATGCCTGTTGCCAACATATTTGTCACAGCACTGTGTGTCACACGTTGCATTAATTTACTCAGGACATGGTACAAATGATATACATGTGTTGAAATGCAAAGGTCCTTATTGTGCTGGGTAACAGTCAATTGAGTACACAATGAGATTTCAGCTCTGCTCCAGATGGATGTGGGACATGTGTACGGATTGTAGCAAACAAGATGTTTTCCGATTAACCTAAATGATCTACCCATCATGATAATTTTGAGTGAGCTTGGTCACATCGCATGTGTATAGCATGTGATTGGTGAGTGTTATCTAGTACTTAAAAGATGTAAAGCATGCATGGGCACAGGTAGTTCAATAATAAGGAAAACTGTCGCTGCATCCAGTGCAGCGCCACTCTTCCTGTGCCTCTTAGGGCACCCCTACTGTCACCAAGTGTGCGCCGCATATGAAATTTTGCACATCATGCCACAAGGTAGGGGACAATAGGTACAAAATCTGTGGACAATATAGATGGACTGTTCAGGCTTAGGATAAACAATATTGGCACTAGCCCTGAACTTTACATAGGGGCCCCTTGTAAGCAATGGTGTGCCACCTTGTGACGCCTGCTCTGAGCAGGTATTAACCAAAGGATAAATATATGATGCATTGTAATCTCTTAGGATTCCCGGTGCCATATTTCCTGCCCCTCTAATGGGTAAACCCCACGTTGAATCCATGAAGCCTGGCCAAGGCATAATGTAACGCAAGGGATGTCAAAATGGTGGAAAGCATGCATTGCAACACTTTGTGACTATGGTGCTCTTGGGGACTTGTAGGGCCACTTAATCCTTACAAGTATGATGATGCAAACGTTGCACAAGGAGGCACTAGTCAAACTTACCTCTAGGCCCTAATAGTCAACAATGCATAGCCATTAACCGTGTCACATGAACATGATACCATAATCTACTGGTAGAAAGTTTAGTCTTGATTTGGTTATTGACATTGTTGTGGAATGTCTGATGGACAGCATGTGTCATCTGATGATGCTGTGTACATTGCATGGTTGTTCTACGTCTACCCAATGCAGTATTTAATGTCATGTTCTCCTAATGTTTTAGCTGCCACTATGACCCCAGCACAGAAGCGTGGTTTTGATAAGACGGCCGAGCGTTTCTGCCACATCATAGAGGTACAAGCAGGGTACAGGAAGATGTCCAGGAGACATCGGCGGGAGAAGTCATCGGGGTCTTTGCTTGCCTTCCCCTGTGAGGGACCTCTTAAGCAGGCCGCAACAGGGCAGAGAACATTAAGCACCACAACAAGAGTCAGGGGTGCCTCAGCTGGTCCAACCTCCTCCACAGCACCAATGGCAACACAAGCACCGCAACAGCCACCTGCAGCAGCCACTTCCTCTTGCCTAAAAGCAGACATCAGAAGGGACATGGCAGCTATTATGGCCAGGTTGGGCAGACTGGCGCAGGACAATGCTCTCAATTACAAACTCTTAAAGTTTTGTAAAAAGAAGCTGAAGAAGCTGTAATCCAGTATATGCACAGTCTCTCAGTTCCTTCTCTTCTCTTCTCTTGTTGTATTTTGTATTTAGTTTTAGTGGGTTTTAGGTGGGTAGTAATAGGTTAGGTAGCATAGATTAGGTTAGTTGTAGGATAAAGTAAGTATAGTTGTGGGGGGGGTTAGTTTCGTTTTTTGTTTTGGGGTGTTGGGGGGTATGTATGGGGCTCAATATTAAAAAAAAAAAATACAAAAAAATGTTCCATAAAAAAAATTGCAAAAACATATATTTGTTTATGATTTAGATTAGGTTTGTGCATGTGCAGCTTTAGTTTATGTTCTCCTACTCGCATCTTGTCTCTTAAGGGGATGGGAGAACAATGTTTAGTATGTAGCATTATATGTATAAGATAGGTTTAGATTAGGATAGATTGCTGAAGGGGTAAGTTCAGTGGAGGATGGTGGATTTGAAAAGTGGTGGGGCGGAAATTAAATCTGAGCTGAGAGTGCATAATGTATCAATGCCGAAACTGAAAGAGGGGGGCTCGGGCTAAAATTTAAGAAAATGTACAAGGAAAAAGAAGCCAAACTGAATAAGTAGCCTGTTTTCAAGCTGCCCTGCAGCACCTAAGCACATACTGACACACTCACACCCCAGTATTATCTGGCGGTCCAGACTGTAAGTTGATTACTCAGGCTTTGGAGACAAGAAAGGCCTCATGTCTTAATAAAATTGGTAAACTTCAAGTAGAGCTTTTAAAAAAAAAAAAAGTATGAGAAACAAGGTGTCAAATGCACATTTGTATCCTTAAGACCCTGGTTCAGAGGAGAGCAAATCAACTATCATCAAACTATGGGAGGGCTTTCATGTCCTTGGTGTGTATGAACCCCAAAAAGGCAATGCAGAAGGATGTACTTTAAAAACAGCATCACAGAACAGCAGTTCTGGTGGGATTGGCTAATAGGAACAGGGAGATTACATTTTTGAATCTCTGGGAAAGACAGGAACCTAGAATACATTTTCATTACTTATCAAGAGCAGATACGTGCAGTGTGGTGCATAGAACTCATTCATCTAAAAAAAAGTAAGCCCCAAACAGCAAAACACATTTTCTCTCCTATCTGACCCATCAGAGAACCTGGATTATCCTGGCATAGTTAGGGTGAGGTATTGTTTCAACACCGACAAAGGCTGAGGCTTCAGTGGAAATGAAACCCTTGCATTTTAGACTACTCTGACAGCAACTTTAACAAGTATAATTCATAAATGCATTGGTTAGAAATGTATATCAAAGTCAAGTGTTAAAGCACCACCATACTCTTATTAATCAAGTGCAAATGATGACCAAGAAGTGCTTTTTTCGTGTGTTTTTTCACTTCTGAAACAGTTATTCTACTTGCTGCAGAAGTGCGTGATCTCACAGCAGGAAGCTGGCTAAATATTATAAATATACTGAAAACTTGTTTGAAGCAATTATTGAAATTCATAATACTAATGCAAATTCCCCTTCCTGTGGAGACAGTAAGACATACAAGACAGGGAGAAATATATTTTTGTCGATAATTTATGTGCAGTTTTATACAGAGCGAACTCGACCCGACCCAAATTACGACACAAGGGCAGATTCATTTTTTATACAAAGCGAGAGTATGTAATTTACCCTGAATCACAGGATGTTGAGTCGACGTTCAGGCTCGAAGCGGGTTTCAAAGTGGGCAGCTCTTGCTTTGACGCCACATCCTCTCCCCAAGTAGGTGTGTGGACATTATTAGTGCCTAAGAATTTTGTATGCCTCCAGTACAATGATATGTGTTGACACTAATTCCGTTTGGTAGTTAACAAAACATTTCTCCATAGATAAATAAATTAGAACCATTAACCAAATACAAAAAAAATCATCAGGTAAACATAGTCCTAAAAGTAATACACCTTTTCCGGGCTAAATTAACATATCACCTATTCCAAACTCAGTAATAACATCATACATCTAGTATCTACAAACCTGTTTTGATGAATTCATCACAGTTTGTAGCTATCTCCATTACGCTAATTTTAGAATTTTATGTCATAGCCGTAAAATCCTATTGGGTGTTGGCAAGGATACATGCTGGGGTACTATCTGTTTGTGCTGTTCAAAAAGTGGTTTCAGTCTGCCAACCTCGTTTTCCTTTGAAGACCTCGCAGCAAAGACAAGCATGTCGTGTTGTCACCAAAGAGCAGTAAATCAACATGCAACTGATCTACCCTTAGCAACAAAAATGCAGACACACACACTCGCCTAGATGTATATGCTCACACACTCAAATGGCACTGATAACATTTAACTTCCTCCGTTTGTAAGAGGTATGCCAGAGGATGTAAACAGAAACTTGACCACTTACCTCGTGCTCAGCAGTCATTGCTTCTGCAGTGGTGGAAGTAAAAAACAAGAATGGCGGCCCACCTTTATTTAAAAAGCCTGCTACAGTTTTCTGATTCCATCTCTCGGCCTTATCCCCTGAAATTGTGTTCCATTCTGCTTTGCTTCATGGATACTGCGTAGGAGATTCCAGTGAACATATACCATGATGTGCATCAGAGCAGTTGTGATAGTGTTAGAGAAGAAATCTCGACTATATTTTAGTCATAACAGGCTAGATAGTGGATTTCATACTTTAGGTCGATGAACTGAACCGAATCTGCTTTAAAGAAAACATCATAGAGAAAACGTCATAAATATCAAACAAATTAATTATACATCATTAATAGCATATTATGATCAATTCAACCATCATTAAGCATACCAGTTTATTAAGTAGTTAAAATATTTATTTCGCTATTTTAACAATAATTCTCAAACTCAAATGATACATGTAAAGGAACAACAAAGGCTGATATGGTCAGCGAAACAATCTGAACTTAAACAAAGTTCTAAGTATCAATAACTCAATAGAGAATATACAAAACCATAATAGAATCTGAGCAAGAGAAATTGAATACATTGAATTAACAAAGAAAGGAGTCAATGGCCATTAATGAGTATAAGAGTAACACCTCACTAACCACAAATTAGCATCAACATGTTAACCTTCCTGTAAAAGATTTACTAACACAAATTTAGACAACATCTAGCTATGTTGCTATCAAAAACAAGCAGCAGTAATAAAACATTGGCAGTTGGTGCCTGGAAAACAAAAGGCAAATAACAATACACAGATCATACATTTACCCAATCCTTAAGGTAATCAGAAACAACTTCTACTTCATTAGGAGAACAACAGCGTCAGCATCAGGAACAGGAACTGGGTAGGGGAATGGTTTAGAGTTTGGACTATAGATTACTAAACCATCAAAGCATTAGTTCAGTATCGAACAGACATAATAAACTCAGAAAATAATAAATACCAGAATGTCAGTAGACTAAATGGCAAAGCATAAAATATCAAAGTATCAGATCTTAAAAGGTAAAGACTCTGGAACCCAGGATTCTGGACAAATGAAATGACTAAATGACCCCTAAACTAATGGTGACTGAACATTAAATCAAACTTACTAAACTCTTGTGGATGGCTTAGACATGGGGTGAGAAAATCATACACAATGAGAAAGTTAACAGCTATCAGAATTATATAAAATGTTAGCTCTAAAGATTGTTGTTGGTGGTTGTTTTCATTGATGAAACTCGAACAAATACAAATGTATCTTGCTAGCCTTCTACTCTTGTTGCAATTGTAGGCCCTTTTGTTCAGCACCTTCGCAATACGCTGTTACAGGATAATGATTACAAAATATGGAAACATTTCTCGTTGCACCATTTCCTCTAGGGAAAAACACATGGATTAGAAACATAACCACAGACAAGTATGCAAGTTCAATGAACGAAGTCTGTTAGACAACGGAGATGAAGTCATAAGAACAGAATACACTAGAAACATTTCATACAGATAACATTGCACAGTGGCCTTGCTTCTGCTTCAGACCCAGGAGAGACCACAAAATAATCATTTTATTTCAGCATTTAATTTAGCAGAGAAACACGCTCTTAAAGAGACAGAATATTTCATCACAGTGTTAACTTAGCATTAGAAAACATATGTAGGCCTTTTACTCAGTGGCCACCATTAAGTAGATCACAATTTTCATAAACATACATTTATAGATGAATTATTTCAGACCTTACTATATAAGTATGAATACGTAAAGACAAAATAATTGACAACAAAATCTCAGCTCTCACAATAGCACGAGGCGGCAGACCCGGTCCACTTTAGATGCGTGGGTCAGCTGTTCATTTGAATTAGCCATTTGTCTATCCCCCCCTCACAAATGCAAAGGAAAGGTTAAATATAAGTGTTTCTTGCCTGACAAAGCAGTTTTATGAACTGGGGGGTAAGATTACTTAAGGTTTCCGACCCACATATGGCTGCCTGTGCTTCCTTGAAAGCGTGGGGCTACAAGGGCTTCAGGCTATTGTTCCGAAACTATTGAAACCAAAACAGACTTTGCTCTCATGCAGCTTTATACTTAAAGCTGCATGAGAGCAATCCAGTGATTGGTTGGAGCAAGTGAACACAATGCTTCAAAGGAGGCTGGGGAGGCTGTGCTGTGTTCCCCCTGCTCCCAAACAGTCCGCTGGGTTCTAGGCCTGAAGTGCGCCTGCCTGATTGGACTCAGTACGAGACCTGTCCAACCCGACATAGACATTGGATGTCAACTGATGTAATTCACTGCCTGTTTCCAATTGGCCAATACTTGCCTTACGCCCTGCTCCCACAGGCTGCACCTACGGAACAGCCACGGAGCTCAGTAGTCTTTGGGCATAGAAATGACTTAATTTATGGCACTGACGCCTGGAGGGGCACCACTCTTCCGCCCCGAGGAGAAACCGCCTCTGGGTAAGTTCAGATAAATTAGAATAGGTTAGCTTAGTGCAGAATAGTGTTTAGTTTAGGGGTTTATAAGGTGTTTTTAAGTACCAATAAATCCTGTTAGTTGTAGACAATTAGGGGTCCATGATGATAGAGTGTTTGGGTGTTCTCAGGTGTGCACTGGTCAAGTTACAGGAATGCTTTAAGTTATGCGTTCTGTATTGATTTATATGTATGATTATGTGTATCCCCTATGACCAAGGAGCTGTCTGATTGGCTGCAATATGGCATCAGCTACTCAATAAATTTTTCATCCCCAGTTCCTGACAATCACATTGTGTATGGATACAAAATCTTTGACATGTAAGAATGTAACAACAAATGTCATCGCTGAGGTCTGTCACAAATTTTCCGTCACTGATCAATTTTGCCTCTTCTGTTCCTCATGTATTTGTGGTACTAATGCTATCACCAGGAACATTTCCAGACACTTGAGTTCTGACCCATACGTGCCAAATGTCAACTTGCATGGATGTCTGTTCAATACATGCTTTTAAGGCTCTGTAAGTTGGTTGTAGTCCACTCTAATGTCACCTTTTTCATGTTAGAGTCCTAGTGTATGGATTTGTGTCTGACAGTAAGCCACACATGTCATTAGGTTCTGTTCATTCACATTGCTTCACACAATCCATACATTTAGATGAGTTGACGGATCACAGTAAAAGATGGCATGATGCATGTGAATATGGAGATTTATTTACATGCGCAAATTATGTTTCCAATGTAGTGCAATGCACTGTTCACTAATCCCATGAGAGATCCTGAGCCATTTAATGTTCATTCAGAGTCCAAGGGTGAGGACAGTGCCATGAGATATGTAGGAGAGGTGTGTATTGGTTAGGAGGAGTCCAAATTGACCATAGGTAGGAATTCAGACCATGACAGTCCATACAACATCAGTCAACAGTGGTAGAGTGAAGAGGGCACATTTCCAGCTAGCTCAACACTGACATGATCTTAAGCACAGAACTAAAGAGATACTGTCCATGTGGCACAGACTGGTGCTACCAGGTGGTTTTACGTGCAAATGTTGTTCCTTCCACATCTTCATTCTCTGATGTGTGTGGTGCCTCCTGTGCCATGGGTGGTGCTGTTGTTGAAGTTGAGGAGTTGAGGGGGCCACACACACATCAGGGGATAGAGATATGGAATCAAAGTTTCTAGCTGCTGCCATTTGTGGGAATACATAAGGCATCACTGCAGCAAGGAGGAAGTGCTGATTCCTCAACACCGCAGCTACATCACGGTGGTAGGCTGCCATGCCAGACTTACCCCCAGCATGTTATGTATCATGCTGCTGCCACTTTGGGAGGGCAATTGTTGAAGCCTCTGCCTCATGACAGCACCTATGTCGGCTAGGGACTGCTGGAGTCTACGTAGTGGGGACTAGGTGCCTCTGATGGCAGGTGGGTTGCCCTTATTTGGCCTGAGGCGCCTCTGCTCTCCCTCTAGACTGCCTGCCATGCTCTTCATCCCCACCCGTGCATGCTTGGTCAGCTCCTGCTGCACTCCTACCACTGTCCTCTGAAAGGTGATGTCTGAGTTCTCAGAGTCCAGGGCTGTGGCAGGACTGGTTTGTGCTGTGTGT
This sequence comes from Pleurodeles waltl, assembly GCF_031143425.1. NCBI lineage: Eukaryota > Metazoa > Chordata > Amphibia > Caudata > Salamandridae > Pleurodeles > Pleurodeles waltl. The sequence goes on along the minus strand of NC_090440.1, from coordinate 1,004,908,497 downwards.
TGGTAGCTGGTGGAGACCCTGCAATGCTATGTCCTCCCTGCGACTGGAGGTGGTGTCTGGAAGGAACCTAGAACATCCTGGAGAGTCTCTTCGTTGATGGTCGGCAGCTGGTCATCCATGTCATCTGTAAAATCAAGGACAGGCAAGTTGGCAGGAGGTAAGGCATCATCCTCGCAATGGGATAGTGAAATGTCAATCTTTGACTGTAGTGGCTGTTGACATGGCTCATCATTTACTTGCTACTGGTGGCTCAGTGACATGTTTCAGACCCCAGGTTGTGTTGTTTATTATGTGTTGCATTGTACATCACACATGGGCAACATTAAAAGGTGTTTTGTGCATTGATCCCACACCACCATATTCTTTGCGGGCCCCTTGCCACAGCCACTGACACCATGGTAGAACGATATTTACATTCCTATTCATCATGATGGACATTCCCACAGTAGTGTAGTGAGTGTTGTCACTATTTTGGTACTTTACTACACTGGCACCATGAATGATGGCACAAGTGCAGAAAAGGACAGGGAAGTCCATTGCTTAAAATGCTTATGTAACTTTGTCATCTGTCTTTAGCAGGCCCCACACATGTGCTAATTGGATGGCACAGTGCAAACGTTATGGATTGTCAGCCCCAATAGTTTGTCCCTCCCTCCATAAGGGAGATTTCCTTGCATACAGCATATCTGCCACAGGCATATGTTGGTGTAAGGATGTATAATGTGGATCAATGCATGCATTCTCAGAGTTTGTTAATGTGGCATTGGGGGAATGGGCAGCTTTGATCCACATTAGCAACTATTTGTATGATGGTTCTGTTGCATTACGGGCTAGTGAAATTGTGCTGCAGTTCAACATTGATGCCACTTGTGCCTGTTATTACGCATCAAGGTGTCCCTTTATTCACAACGCCAACCATTCCCACAACACAGGCAACCTTGTTACATGGTGAAATTGAAACTACTTGTACAGCAGCACAAATGTTGATCACAGACATGCCCCATATCTTGTATATATTCACTTTTGTGCCCATTCCCAAATGGTGCATGGAGGTGTGTGAGAGTTATTGTTGGGCCTCCCTGTGCAAGTTGCGTAGGACATGTTGCACACTGAGGCCCTGATTTTTTCTACAGTGGCGCAGCTCAGTGCAAGGATAAAAATAGCTGCGCTACACTGTGACACTTTTGAAAACGCAGGGATGTGCCGTATTTACTCGAATGCAGAGCACACCTGCATTTCCCCCTGCATCTGTGCAGAATTAAGCTCCCTGTACCAATACAGGTATCCTTCCACCATATTGCAAGGGTGCCTGCATTGAGGGGATAGATTGTTTATATGCAGGATATGCTTCCTGCACATAGTCAATCTGTTTTAGCGATTTGGCATTTCTATGTGTGCTGCAGGATGCAGCACACATAAGACGGGCAATGACACAAGGAGGAAGAAAAGCATTTCACCTTGTTGCTCTCTCCTAAGACCACCCCTGGGGTGGTGTTGACGTTAGTCACAGCCTCAGGTTAACATGTAGTCTTGGATCTGGGGCAACAACAATGTTAGTTATTAGTTTTCCTAAGTGAGTTGCATGATGTGTCACATGTAGCAAGACGTAAATGCCAATGATGATGGATGTGCTCCAGGCAGGTGTGACTTCCTGCACAATTAGAAAGCAGCCAACAAAACAGACCCTCCTGCACAATGGTGAAGGTTTGTCTATGTTAGTGCTAGGCAGTAGTTTGTGTGCCAGAGCACCCAGTGAGCAGCAAGCTGTAGTAAAATGTTAAATCTTACATACACTTACCTGCTCTCTCCCTTTCACACAGGGTGCTACAGTAAAGAGACTACTTGTGTTGTAAAATCAAATACTGACCCCCACTTACAATGTCTAAAGTATGGAAATGGGGCCATACATAACTCTAATGTGAGGAAACTCTACAGTTGTCCAGTGGACTGGTCCTACAATGTATTCATGGCAAGTTAAAAATCCTGAACTCACCTAGTACAATAGTGCCAACTGATGCCAAATAAATTATGTCCAACTAGAGAACAATGATTAATTTATTCAAATATAAAACGAAAAATATAAAAACACTAACTAAACCCTAATTAACCTACACTAACTATCATTAAAACTAGCCTATACTGCCTAATCTAAAACTTAACCCATCTTAATCACTATTGACACATGACAACTTAAATATCAAATCTTTAACCCCCTTAATATACATAGCTCAGTACAATACAAACATCAACCACATCCTAAACATATACAAGCTACACATAGAAGTCTAAACATATCCTTATTTTTTGGTATCTGTATTTTGTAGTTCTTTTGTATTTTACAAACCACATCATAATAAAACGACTACATAAACAATCTTACTTATCTAAAACTAACCTAACTATTCCTAATCCTACACTAAACACTACACCTATAACTACGACTACTACAAATATCTATGAAAAATGAATAAAAAACAAGGAAGGGGATGTCCACAGGAGAGGATAAATCTGTGTGGCAATCCGCTCCAGTGCATCATTACACTTCTGCAGAAGGTCACCCTGATGCTTCTGCTTCTTCTCCAAGTTGGTAATCGTCTTATCCATTCTTCTCATCCTCCTGGCTAGAAACACATTAAGGCCCATATTTATGGATGGTTAAAGTCGTCTTAGCGGCATTTATTTTGGTGCTAAAACGGCACTAACCTAACTCCATATTTATATTTTGAAGCTAGACCCATCTAGTGTCAAAATATTGGAGTTATCGCCATGTGTAGGATGCGCATTCCACCTTGCATCAATGAGATGCAAGGTAGGCGTTCCCGTCCTAAATATGACGCTAGTCCCCCAGCGCCCTATTTACTATTCTCTACTCCCAGAGTAGAAATGACGTGGGGGTAAGAGGCAGACCTAAATAATAGCGCTTAGCCTGCTTAGTGCCATTATTCAACACCTGGGTCAGACCAGGCGTTAGAGCGCAGGTAGGCCCGTTTCTATGTTGAAACACCATGGAATGGGCACAAAAGATGCGCACCTCCAAGCCCCAACAACACCACCACCCACACCACAGGGACACTAGAGGAGGAGGGCCCCATCCCAGCTAACTTTAGATGAGTATATTTCATATTTGTAAAGTGCCATTCAGGTCCCCCACATGGCGCCCCCTCCCTGGCACTGGGTATTTTGGTCTTGCCAGGGGAAACTGGTCCCCTGTGGTGGGCATTGGAGTGGTCGGCATGACTCCTGTCTAAACTCAGACAGGAGTCATATTTTTGGCTGCTTGTGCATCAGTAAATGACGCTAGTCTGACTAGGGGCAAACCTTTTCCCACTAATTATCCTAATGTCGTTTCTGTCCCAATAGTGCCATTTCTCCTAATGCCATCCCCCCCGGCTAGCGTCTTTTTTTTTATGTTAGCCCTTCCTTAGCGCCATTGTGTGTCATTCTATAAATATGGCACACAGATGGCTTTAAGGAATGGCGTTAGCCGGTGTTAAGAAAAATTATGCACATCTGCGTTAGCGCAGTTGTGCGCCATTTATCATATATATGGTCTAAAATCTGTCCTATGCAAAACCCCCAACTTGGTCTTGACCAGTGCCTTGCTGCTGGTGTACTCCAGAGGGTCCAGGAGTGGAGTAGGATGTGCCTGGTTGCTGGGTACCACAAAGTGAACCTGTAGCAGAGGTGATGGTTGGTGCTGTGTGGAAGAAGGTTGTACCCAAATTCCAGCAGACTTGGCCTTGTAATAAGTGTGGCCCATGTTATAGGAAGGCAAGTTCTATCATCTTGATGTGGGCATGCAATGCCTGTCTCAAGATAAAGCTTCTTGCCGTTTAAAGTGTCATGTGAGCTAGGAAAAAATCGTACCTTTTAGTTGACCAATTATAAAATGTACATCATGTATCACAAAATATAACTGTCACTGTAGTGCAATCTTAAGTGCCTCTCCATTCCTACAACTAATCTTGGTATATTGAAATATCCAATATACCTTCATTACAATGACTTTTCCAGCTACGAAATGTCAAAATAACTCAACTAAGTTCAGTGCAGGTGTACAAAATGGTTGTATGACTGAACAACGCAGGTAAACACATCGCATACGTTTACAACTCGTTTTTTAACCCGCAAATATTTAGCACACATATGCTTTCACCTCGCATGCCATTATCACACATTATTTGTCTAACTAAGATAAGTATTTGTAAGGTAGGTTTATATATATATATGTTTATATATATTTCATTTTTCTCATTTTGGGGGAAGGCCCCAAAACCCCAATACTTACCTTAGATGCGTGGTAAAGGCATGCGTGGTAAAGATCTATATGTGGTATAAACATGCATGGAAATAAATGTGTGGTAAAGGCACTGTTGTTTAAAAATCACATTGCAAAGACTGATTCCCATACAAAACATCAATTTAGGCATAATATAGAACCTTGCATTTCACTCTTACCTGTGTTCCCCAATCATTCAGATGTGTCAATGGAAAATAATACTCACGGTCGGCTATGTACAATTCTGCTGTTGGTCTTGCATCATGCAAGGAGGGGGAAGATAAAGGCAAAACCAAAGTAAGCTGTGTAATGGCAAGCAATAACTGCTTGTGTGCCTCTGAATGTATTGCCATCTTGAGTAACGCAAGACAACGCACAAGGCTGACTTGCCTTACTCTGTGGCAGAGAGCCATTCCATAGATGGAGGGTGGGTGTCACTACATCAACACCCTTACTTTGACTTTGAAGGCTTCACAGATTTATCATTAGTGCTATACTTGGAAACGTGTCATAATACATAAAGTCTACAGATGGACCTAAACCTGGGGGGAAAAATCAGATTTCATGTTTCTGGTACCTCATTCTCCCTGTGATGCGTTCTGCTGCAGACAAATAAATATCAAACAGTCTCTCAGTAGTGTGTTTATGCAAGTAGATGTCCTTACTTGCCCAGGAACTATTTTGTCTATGGTGCAGGCCCCCTTGCACCAAGATGCAGGGGTACCTGCATTAGTGCATTGGTGCTGGACAGGCAAAAGTATGAAACCAGTAGAAAAGGACGGGAATGCGCTGTATCATAGAATCACTGTACATTCATGCCCTTTCCCTTTCATGCAGTACAGCAAGGTAGCTTGCCACATTGCACTGCATGACAGTTTGACATAAATGCCACATAGGTTAAATACTGCCTATGAGGCTGGCATTGATATGTCAATGCATGTTAAATCTAGAGCATATATCCTGCTGGCCAAACCTGGGCCAATTACTAAATGAGGCCGACTGGGGCTGCATATGTTTTACAGCAATGCTATTGCCACTCTGTGCTCAACAGATACATAAATTACTGAGACATGCAGGTTGCCATCCACAATACAAATGTGAGGCCACAGCGCAAGTTCCTGGCCATGTTTACATCTACCCTCACAATGTACATTAGACAGGCTGAGATCTATTGTGATGAAACAAACCTTGGGCATTAGTGTAATAGGGCCACTGTCAGTCCATTCTACATAGGTCTGACATGGAGAACTCTGACGGAGGCTTAGTCCCCCGAGACAGAATTACAACAGCTATACCTCAGGTAAGTGGTAATACTGACAAAATGTTTAAATGTCATACAAAGGACTCATACCCCTGTGACAACACTTGTCAATTGTACAGTCTCATTGGTTGGTCCAGTACCCAACCAAAGTAGGGATGTTCCTGGCACATTTCCAGCATCTATCTGTTGTGCAATGATTGCAAAGTGTTGGCTAAACTGGTAACACTTTCATGAACATTCATGCAAAGTGTTGTTAGGCATGACACACAGATACTGTCACAGGTATACCACCCCATATTTCAAGAGGGGTACTGCAAAAAAAATACCCACACCTATGTTGACACTACATTTACATGAACATGCCTCCTTGGTTTTTTACAATCTGTTTACATGTGATGTTGTGCTTGCTCAGTGATTCACAGTGGTTTGTGATGTGCATGGGGATGAACACCTCCCGAAAAATGTCACACTCTTACAATTATTATGGATCACATACACTTGTCACAGAGCTATAGCCATGTAGTACTGACACTTACTTTGCCCATCAGTATCCGTGAAGCTTTCAAGTTTGCCTCAGGTGAATGAACAATGTTCACCCGCAAAACAAAAATTACATTGCATTAAATATAGATCAACTGCACACACTTCCAAACCTTAACTAAGCACTATGTCATTCCAGTGTCATGGCACATTTAGACACCCTAACACACATATGTTTAAAATTTCAGACCATGGAATGCAGCTGGTCAACTCTCAGACCTGATCTGACAGAAGGTAAAAGATCTGAAATGTCTTACGTGGTATGTCAAAATCAGGCCCCATGCATGTGATTTTGTAAGTACTGCTGGTTACCTTCATCAGAGGCCTCCTTGCACCATGACACAAGGGTGCAACAATTGGCACTAGGCAGCCAGAAATGTGCAAGTGCTAGGAATGGACAGGAATGCACCATAAAATGTTAAATGAGATGCATTCCTGCTTTGCACGAAGTACAGCAACTTGCTGTTCTGTGCTGTGCTTTGCTGTGCTGTGCTGTGTGGGGTGAAGATGTGATATATGTGGCCCTAGGTACATGCATACTAGCCTTACCACACAGACATACGCAACACCTTATGCAGTGTGGATAATGATCTGCATTGAGAATTTAGCCATTTGGGCTGATATATCACTTATTCCACAGTGTTTGCTTCACATGAGTGAGGGAAAATCGCAATAAATGATTAATCCTAATACATTTACAAGCCCAAACATTCTTCACTGCTGGATATTGCTAAATGATACCACTCATTTGGACAAAGGGCTGCTCATCATTATCTAGCAATAATTATACAAGACAGTGATAGATGGAATGATTGAATTCATCTCAGGCAATGGTAATATCTCGACTGGTATCCCAATCCACTGTATTATGCACACCTTGGCACGTCAGTTTGCTGTCCAATAGGAACAGTTCACCCCCAACTGCCAAGTCAGGTCCTCCCTGAACTGTAACTCAAGCAACTTAGTACCGGTTTTGCCCTACTTATGGGCCTATCAGCTGCATACATCTTGGTTCCAGTGAGAAAGTATGCACGGAACCCACATATAGGCATACCCTTCCCACTTGAAGCGACACGATAAGTATACAAAACAGTGATAGATGGAATGCTTGAATTAATCTTATCCACTGGTATTTACTTGTGCCTCATCCCAATCCATTGTTATTTTGCACACCACCTCAGTTTGGATCCAGCTGTATGTAAATCAGTCTTGACCCTACTCCAATAAGAACACTCCAGCCCAAATTGCCAAGCCAGGTCTTCCCTGAACCGGAACAGAAGCAACCCAGGACCGGTTTTGCCCTAGTTATAGCATCATCAGCTGAGTGCACCTTGGTTCCAGTGACCCAGTGTACACAGGACCCATGTCTGGGCAAACCTGTCCCACTTAGGGTGACACTGTAAGTATACAAAACAGTGACCGATTGAATGCTTGCATTAATCTCAGTCACTGGTAACCACTTTGCCCGTATCCCAGCCCATCATTATTTTGCACATCATGTCACCTCATTTGGAACCCAGCTGTATGCAAATCAGTCATGGCCCTGCTCCGATAGGAAAAGTCCAGCCTGAACTACCAAGTCAGATCCTCCCTGAACCATAACACAAGCAACCCAGAACCAAGCTCACTGTTCCATGGAACCAAGATATACCTGGCTGAAGAGCCCTATCTAGGGTGAAACCGGTCCTAGGTTACTTGTGTACTTGTTCAGAAAGGACCTGGCCTGGCAGTTCGGGCTTAACTGTTCCCATGAGGAGCAGGGTCAAGACAAATTTGCTTATGGCTGGGTCCAAAGTGAGGTGGCATGATGGACAAAAAAAATGATGGCTTGGGATGTGGCCCCACCTATTGCAGTGGCGTAGATGAATTCAAGCATTCCTTCCATTGCATTGCTGTTTTTACATGTGCTGCCCTAAGTGCGCTGAGTATGCCCTGACGTGGGTCCCAGGCTCACTATCCACTGGAACCAAGCTATACCAGGCTGAAGGTTGCTTGTGTTTGTGTTCAGAGAAGACCTGGCATGGCAGTTCAGGCTGGACTGTTCACATAAGAAGCAGGTTCAAGAATGAGGTGGCATAGTGGGCAAAAAACAATAGATTGGAATGCGGTCTGAGCGATTGCCAGTGGCTGAGATTAATTCAAGCATTCCATCCATCACCTTGTTGTTTTTGCATTATCGTTACTTGGCATCAAGAGTGGTAGATCCCTGCAAAGCATCACTGCATTTACTCCAGGTGTGCTACTTTGTATGACAGTTTGATACATCTACCCCCTGGAGTCAATCTGTTTTGACTTGTGTGTCACAAGGCATCTACACATTGAAATTCAATCTTGATATTGATATGTACCTTAACAAAGTTATCTACATTATCACATACATACATAGGGGTCTCTGAACTCTAGTCCAAGCAGGTCCACAACATCTGCTTCCTGGACTATGACGTCCGGCAAAGATGCTTGAGTTGGGAATACGGTGCACTCCTCATAGGTCACCTTGCTCAGGTACCAACACACACACTACCATAGATCCTTCTGATCTTTTGCTCACTACCCCTGGGTGACCCTTCCCACAGCAGCCAGCATCAGTGGCAGGAAGTGCTTCACTAGCCAGGTGAGACTGTCAACCTCTCTCGCTCTGAAGTCCTTCCCTCTCCTCTTCCCCGACATGGCCACAATGGCACAAGCCTTACCTAACCTTACCCCGCTTAACAAAAAAATAACCCTTAAACCCTGAACTATACCTAATTGACTATTATCCCAAATCACACAAACACCCAACAACAAAAATACTATTCCAAGGACAAAAAACACGTAGGAAATAAAACTACACAAAATATATTTGACAGAGACAGACCAGACACAACCTACCACTTCACAAACAGTGAAAACACTCCTCCAAACTCTCTAAGCACTCAAAAAAGACACCAGCACCACCCAACAGACAGTAACAGAAAGTGAAAGTAACATTTACATTTCCTTGTATGCAGCGCTTCACACTCATTGGATCATTTCCTGTGTGTAACAGGCACATTCCTGACATTTCCATAAATTTTTCTAATACATTGCTACACAAATGTATAGTACATAGCGTGATGCATTGTGCAGCTGCAGTTATGCAGCAGCGCTAAGGGCCACACAATGGCGGTAATGTGTTGGTTCCGACTCGTGCGACAGAGACAATGCGTTGGTTCCGACCCATGTAACGCAGGCAACGCACCAGTTCCGAACCGCGAAAAGAGGTGAAGTACCAGTTCAACAGAAGATATGCGGCTTCTGCTAGAGCCTGCTTCCAAGGGTCCAGGACTGGGGTGGCACAACGTGGCAGGGCAGAGTGATAGATGGAAGAGTCCAGGTGCAGAAGTAGGATAGTGGAAAGTCTTTTATGTCCCTGAGACTTCATACAAGGGGACCAGCCAGCTTGCCCTTGGATTATCTGGGTTCAAGGGTTGCAGGTCCAGTCCTTATCACCCGACCAAGGAAACAGCATGCAGCATGGCAGAACAGCACGGCCCAAAGCCAAAGCTTATTGCTCCCACATCAAGATTCTTAGTTATAAGGGTAAACATCTGAATGTCAGCCACAGTCATATGTGCATTAAAAGGTTGTCCATAAGCCCTCTGCCCCACTCTTTTAGAGTCTCTATTCAGCACAATCTCTCTCTTCCCGAGATGCGTTCAGGCCCCTTCCTTGTGATCTATCACAGATTCATCTAACAGTTAGGGAAGCACATAGATGGCTGGCTCTTCCACACTCCAGAGTACTCCTGTGTATGTCTCACCCAGCTTGCAGCTCTGCTGGACTGTCAAACTCGGTCTGGTGGGATTCCTCTACTCCTCATTTTTCCCCAGACCTTATCCAAACCCAAGGTCCTCCATCTTATGGAGCAGGGCAGACACTTCTACACTCAGTGTACCACCACAGCACATAGAGCACATTTAGTGCTCAGTACTTTAACCCACATGTATTGTGCTACCACCAGCATACTGACATGCATCACACACAGGCTGCACACACTGGTCAGTAGTATATTCCCTTTGTACTGTACTGGAGTGTGTTACTTTGAACACACACTACCAATACACACACATTAACCATGTACACACTGTTCCACATTTCACCACATGTCTTGTGTATGCCTTGCATGGACACTTGCATTCAGCGCATGATTTTCTCATACACACACTTCCAGATCAACCTGATGTTGGACAGCGGTGAGGTGAACACACAGAAGCAGAACATTAGAAGAGGTAGGTGTGCCAGCAGGCCTTACTCCAGTGACCTGGGGTAGAATGGTCATGTTCACTACTACTGATCATTACACGGTATGCTGCCACCCCAACTCTTGTGCAGTTTTGCACCTGGTGAAGGCAATATCATACCACAACTATGAGGGTAGCTCTTTGGGTGCCCCTCTTGGTCCAACAAGGCCTCAATCGAGGACTATGGCCTATTGCATGGCACATATGCATATTCCTTGTTCCCCTATGGAAATATAGGAGCAATAGTGATCCAGACAACAATACAGTTGGGCGCTCAGGGCAGGGGTATACAACTTTTACCATGCAGGGGAAATTTCCAAACCAACATCTACGATTTCACCATATTTCATATATTTGTTTACATCCACAACCATTTGTGGTTGCATTATGACACATGTTTCACACATTACACATCTCTGTATTCCTGAAGTGATGTGATGCTTGGCAAACACCTACCTTGTATTACTTTTCAGAAAAAATGGCATGCAGTGCTACTTCTGCAATTTAGAATGTTTTGGTACAAGCCTTTGCCCCTCCTAGCATTGTTCTGCAAAGTATGGTAAATGTGTATTGTGTAGTGGGAGCAAATGTAGACTCCACATCAATCAGCCCTGGAAAGCTGTTCCATGTGTGCAGTTTTATCCCCACATTCATTCTTTACAAATGTCAGTTTGACATCTATAGCTGAGACTAGGCCTTTGGTCATGACAGGTATCTCCTTGATCTGTAAGTGTACCTGCTGCAACATTTGTTCCAGCAAAATGCTGTCTTTTTGTATGTTAGTCCATATGTAAAACACACAGCAATTAGGAAATTGTCTAAGGGACTGACGTATTAGAAGATTTGTGATCCATCATACAGTGAGTGCTACATTTAACACACTGTGATGCAGCAGAACACAGCAAGACAACTTGATGTGTTGCACTGCACTGTTTAAGAGAGCGATGACAGGAATGCCCTACATATACCTAGATTTGAGGCAATACTGCTCTTTCATGCAGTGCACTGCATCACACTGACTTGCTGTGTTGATTTGTTCTTAGTTGGAACTATACCCCCAGGTTTATCAACAACTCAAGAAAGATTCATACATGTTCAGGCCTACATTTAGTTAAGAAGATGTGAGTGGCTTTATATGTACCTCGACATTCACACAAACACTTCACAATGGATGAGCTCTAAGCAAATATTTATTGGATGAGAACTTGACAGATTTTAAGTCATTATAAGCAAACTTTCCATATAATTATGCAAAAAAATGAACCACTATTTGGTCCGGTCTCCACTGACCTTCTAGTTTCTGTGGGATTCAGTCTCATAGTCCCATGGCACATTGGTTATTAGACAGAAGCTATGCAATATTGCACACACTAATATGACCTTGCAGACTATAGGAGGTGAGTACAGCAGTCTTCTCCCTGATAACCTTGGTCACCTGAAAAGTAGAAAATACCAACAGTCAATGATTTGTACATTGTTCCTTAGACATAACTAGATATGTGCATTATGTATGCAGGCAAATTCATACACATTTCTTTAACTTTTAACAGATCTGTCTCAGGTACTTTTGACCATTGCTTTACACATGTATGTTTAATTTATGGATGTCATTTCACATATTGTCCATAGTGTGAAACATACAACACATCACTATACTAAATTTCATGTTTAGGCAGACCATTACTATGATATGTACTTTGGAATGATGTTAACAGCTATATGAGATTTGCACTCAATATGTATGCAAAATTATTAATTGTATGATCAGAGTATCTTGCATACATTTAGCTCTACATAGGTTGTGGCAGTGCCTGCAAGTTTGACACTCACACATGCATATGCCCTTTTATCACCTATGATGTCCTTGCTTGCCACATGATATTTGCACAACCTTTGATTTGTCTACTTAATTTAGCATAGGTATTTGCTTAGTAAATGTAACCAACTTTCAGCATGAGATATGGATATTTAAATTGAATGTATTCATACATCAGTTAATGTTTTTTGTATGGTAAATTGTCTTGCTGAACCTAGTGCCTGATTTCTTGCACCCCTTAGCGCCCCCCCTAATGCCACCATGTGTGCGCCGTATCTAGGAAAACATGACGGTAGCTAGGGAACTAACGTCAAACTTTTTTAATGCTAGTTTGGAGCTTGGCAGGATTAGCGTCAACAATTTTTACGCTAACCCTGCAAAGCCCATTGAGGTCCATTGTAAACAATGGTGTGCCTCCTTTTAATGCCTGTTCTGTGCAGGCGTTCAAAGTGGCGAAAAAAATGGTGCAAAGAAATCTCTCAGATTTATTTATGCCATTTTTTGAGCCCCTCTAATGGGGTAATGCTAGGAGCTCTTAAGTCTGCCCCCTGGGTCGACACCTAAGTATGACAATGTAGGCCTTTTTTATATGAGGCAACATGATGTAGATATAAGTAACTACTACAGACCTTTACACAACACTTTCTGTAGTAACTTGTATATATGTGATTTTGCCTTGTAGGTGATCCCGTACTTCTATGCCTTTGATCTGAAATCATTAATGTAGCATTAGAGGATTCCGATTTGGATAACGAGCACACTATGATATCTTACTTTGGTTGCATCCGACCTAGGTTATTTCCTAGTGTTTGGCTTCCTTCATGGCCTATTTTTGGATTGTGTCAGTTTTACATTGATGAACTGGGTTGCAGGATATGTAAACAACTTGAGGCACTAAGGCCCATATTTATACTTTTTTGCGCTGCATTTGTGTCATTCTTTGATGCAAAAGCGGTGCAAACTTACAAAATACAATTATATTTTGTGAGTTTGCGCCGCTTTTGTGTCAAAAAATGACACAAATGAGGTGCAAAAAAACTATAAATGTGGCCTAAATTGTTCCTCTATCATACTCATGGGTAAGTCAATGCAGCTTAATAACTACGTGTATGTTTGGTCGTAGAATGTTGGAATGCCTGAAAAATAGTTGAACTTTGTACTTTTGGTATCACATACGTACCTAGAGTTGACATTTACTCAAGATCTGATGCTCCACTTTCAGTGCATTACAGACATGGAATTTAGAAATTCTTTTTCCATGTGTGTTTCTGATACTTTTGTCAGCCTATAGATTTGCTGCCATGTATGACACATATACTTCGGAACACATGATTTGTTCAACAACTGTTATTTTAGTGGAACTTTAACTAATAATACAGACTTGAAACACCAATGCAAAGACACACATCCAAAGCCTGGCCAACATGTATCCTTTCTACTCAAATTGAGTTTAATTGGGGATCATATGAATTGTCGGTTGATTGTGTTCAAATTTGCAGAAAATGTGGTTCTGTCCACTCAGCCATTGTGAGATGACACAATACTTCTCACTGTGAGACTTTTCCTATTTCTTTTGCAGAATTAGTGAGAAAAGGACACAATGGGACATCATTGACTTAATGTTGGAGTAAGTTATTCCCACCATGTGCACATGACAGGAGATCCAGACACAAAAAGAGAGATGGCTATTATGTCATATGTTACAACTTCTTAGTTGGTATAATGTATATTTCTGGTTTCTTTATCAATGAGTAGACCATTCCCATATCTGCAATTCTGAAACCGTTCATTGTTGGTATTGTAGCAGAGGATGTATGCATTATGTGCACTTTCTCGAAATTTTGCCACAGCATTGATTAACATTCCCTGATGGTCCACTAACACCTGGACATTGATGGAGTAGTTGTGCTTGTGGTTTCTGTACAGGTGTTGTATCAGGGGGCATAAATTGCGCATGTGTGTAATCAATGGCACAAAGGACATTATGGAATCTAGCGAATCCAGCAATGCTGTAGAATCCTTGCATAGTATTCAGCTGTTGTTGGGTAATTTTTAGGAATAGAAGGTACTGGGGTGTGAGTTTTATAATGGCGTCCAAAACAGATGGGAGAAAGCAGAAAATTCTCCCAGTGAAATTCCAGCCAATCAGGCCAATGTAACTTGGAAGGATCCTGATGCCAACCTGTCAAGCACTGCCATCAATTTTATTTCTGCTGGGATGGCATTCAGTCTCGCACTTGCTGGCTGGAGACTCGGCCCAGTCTTCTCCAGCAGTTCCATGGTGGACTCCATCATCAGTCTGTAGAACTGTATGACCTCCTCCTCCCTGAGGTCAATCAGGGATATGTGCTGCTGGACAACACGTTCCTTCTTCCTTCGCTGCCTGTGTGGTGGTCTCCTAGCTACTCTCAGTTGCAGTATGACGACCTCCATGGCGTCGTTGAGCTTGTCAGAGTGTACTGTGATGGGGGGAATTTTTACTGTGACCCCTGCATCATTTCCTATTCTTGAGGTGCAGATGCACAGCAATTCTGATGGATTTTTAGCATTATGTTGTGCTACTCCATGCCTATATTGCATATATTAATTCCTGCATGATGCAGCTGGATTCAGCTAGATTCAGCAGAGCTTTTGCTCCACACAATCTTTAAGAAATATGGCCAGATTTAAGAAGGCCTAGTGCCTCCTTGCACCACATTAGTGTCATTTTTTATGATGCTAATGTGGCTCAACAAGGCCAAATTTGTCGCACCAGATTTACTAAGTGACGCAATGCATGCATTGCACCACTTTGAAACCCAATTAGGGGGACTGAAAAATTGGTGCAGTGGAATCTATGAGATTCCACTGCGTCATTTTTAGCAGCTATTTTTAATGCCTGCACAGAGCAGGCATTGAAAGGGGGCACACCATTATTCTTAATGGGCCCCTATGTACCTTGCAGGATTAACACTAACATTTTTGGCGCTAATCCTGCAATGTACTACAATAGCATAAAAATGATGAAGCTATTGTCCAAAACCTGCACAATCGAATGCCGTATGTTTAATATGGCGTACATATGATGTTGTTACGGGGCCACATATGGCCGCAGGAAAAGTGGCGCTGCACATAATTCAGTGCCACTTTTCTTACATTTGGGCCTATGTATTTTTTGCAGATGTGTTTATCGGCTCAACCCCTTGATAAATATACCCTTCAATATCTGGGACTGGGATAGAGACACTGACATCTTTGGATGAAAAGACTGACAACCCCAGGACTGATATGTTTGCTTTGCAGGCTTGAAGGTTTTACGTGATACCCTCACAAATGTACATATTTTGACGTGTTAGCCTCCCATATTGATATGGAAACTATCTAAACCTAAACGTCCATCGCAAATGGCTGTTCAAGTTTGAATATTCACTGAAAGCGATTAGACAGAATCAGTGTAAGACTAATTAATTGAAGCAGTTATATGTATAAACGTTCCTAAATTAGGTTTAATTTTGAAATTATCCCAGACAAGGAAAACATTATTTCTGTTTCACCTGTTCTTCAAAAGAGCAAAGGGCATGTAGGGGAGAAAGTGGGGGCTTGAATGAAAAAGCAATGCCCATGTACTAGGTTGACCCTCTTTGACTCAGATTATCGACTCGCAAGATAAATTGTTAATGTGCCTGTTGTTACCAAGGCCATTAGGCCACATCACAGAACTCGCAGATTGCATTTAGCAGAATAAGTCCAATCACTCAATGCAAAAAAGTCTCCAAATGGAAGGTATTAGGAAAACAAATGCATGCCTCCTTAGCACTTAAACCAACAGTCAAGGTTTGTTTGGCTCGTTTTGGCTCGTTTGCTTGTTCAGGCACGCAGTCCATAATTCATTTATTTGTTTCTTGGCATCTTTTATGATTGTATTATCATCAGCTCCAGGTTTCACCGAATGTATGATAAAGATCAGAAATGGCGGACCCCGAGTTTCTGCCATACCACTAATGAATATGGAAGAAGGCTTAGATTGGCAGACAGTGTTTCACGATTGTCGCGACTCCAGTACAGTTGATCAAAACTTTGTTTCAGGTTGTTCCCCCTCGCTCCTATGTTTTTTTATAACTACCACCTGAAAATCGGTTTTGTGCCCCAGTCTGAATGCTGCACCTCACATCAAGTCTTCAACTTTAGACTGCTCCTTACGTGCATGCTTTAGCTACTCTACAGTGGCCATCTCACTCCATCAAGTCCTTCCGGGCACTGTCTCAAGTCCTGAACTTTACACCTACGTATTGTTGTTTTCCGGGGTGGAAAAATAATTAGTTCAAAAGAAGCAAACTAGGATTTCAATTCCTAGAATGCATGCTGGGGGATCACACAGAATGTAGGACTCGAAAAAGTGCCTGTGATGAATTGGAAGGAGGTGGTCGCCAAAGGCCACCCTATCCAAGAGCATTTTTGACATGGTGCTTAAACACATGCTCATGAGAGTTGTTTTTTAAGGTCTGACGATACTTCGATCTTCCTTGTACAGCTTGGCCCACCAAGATTGTGATTAATCTTCTGATAAAGTCACCCCAGATGGCCAACAACATCTAGAAACTCTACAAATGGCAAGAGACTGATTTAAGGCCTTCAAGCTACTGCTACCACAATCTGCTTACGTTTGATGGAGGTTCTTTGAAATATCAAATTGTCGTCAAAGAATGTCAAATGCTATTTTTATTGCATGCATCTGCCTCACCCATGGAAAATAAATACTGCTCTGTGGGTTGCTCTATCACTGGCTCCAAACTTCTTAAAAAGCAGTATGTTTGTGGACTTAAAACTCTCCTTTGCCTCGCAAAATACCCTCTACATTACAACGATGAATTATTGGACATGGGGAAAGAGGATAAACACTTCATCTCACATTGCACGGTGTATCCGTGCATCCACCTAACTGAAACAGCCAGCCCTGGCAGTGCGTTTAAGAAGGGGTTCACGAGAGGAAATGTAGGATGCGATTGCTTATGGATAATTTTGTTAACCTTTACAGCCTTAATTGATCTTGTGGTTTCGCCTGATATTTCACAATATATTACTTATGTGTCTATTGCCCCTGCCACTCTGCATATGCAGGTGCCAACTCATAATAGTTTATAACTCTCTTAAATCTGGATTCTCGAAACTGACTCCACAATCATGCTCCTCTCCCTTGCCAACATCTGCCTAATACCGATCGTCATGTCAGAGATATTCTTGACCCAATTATAAACAAGAAGCCCGTGAGGCCTATGGGGACAACAGTTATTACATGGAACATTGCAGGTTTTGCCAATAAAATGGAGACAGAGGATTGGGCAACCTCAGTGGAGCCTGCATACATTGTATGCTTAAAGAAACATGGGGGCTATTTATACTTTTTGATGCAAAACTGCGTATTACCGCCGGCTAATGGCATTTTGGTGCGCCGTGCGGGCGTCAAATTTATACTTTGAGGCACGGCGGCGCTAACCACAGGTGGGAGTCATTATTTTTGACGCACACCGCAGCGTCAAGTCGTAAAGCAAAACGACGTTAACACGGCAGAAATGACTGTGGGTCGATTTACGACCCTGCAAACCGGATATGCAGCGTTTTTTGACGCAATAGCATCAAAAATACCCGCAAACACTGCCATTTCACCAGAGGAGAGCCAAAATGGATCCCAGATGCCACTACAGACCCCAGGAAGATGACAACAGACCAGGAACCAACCAGGAGGACCCACACAAGAACCAGGACACTTATAAGAAGAAAAGAAAGTGTCACTTCAGTGCAGAGGAGCAGGAAATTCTGGTTAAAGAGGTGACGGAACACCAGCACCAACTGTCTGTCACCTCAAAGTTGCCAATTAGTAGGAGAGAGGCTATATGGAAACAAATTGTCGACAAGATGAACAGTGTGGCAGAAGTACGCAGAACAGTCATCGAGTGCAAGAAACGCTGGCATGACTGCAAGCGCAGGACCAAGGAAAAGATGGCCAGGAACAGGAAGGCAGCACTGCAGACTGGAGGGGGGAGTCCAGCACACCAGGAGGCCCTGGACCACATGGAGGAGATGGTCGCAGCCATCATCCCTGAGGAGATCATCACAGGGATTCAAGGACAGGACAGCGCAGACTACCAGGAGACAATGCACATGCAGGGTAAGTTGCATGGGGAATTAAAATGCAATAATGTCAACTGTGAGCAGGGGGGGATACAGACCACAAAATGCGTGGAAGTCATCATATACATGGAGTGGCATGGGTAAAGGGGCCAGCATGGGGGCATGGCCTCCACAAACAGAAGCTGGGGCACACCATTACACTACACCAACAACAGTCCCATGGGGGCATGCTGTCATGCCAACGATGGAGCAAAGGGAAAGCCACGCCAGGAGGGAAGGGCACAACGTCAAACTGACATCCCGGCACACGTCAGCCACCATACCCCCTACATTAACTAGGGCCCTCTTAACAACCTCTAGCCATACCGACAACTGGAATGTAACTGCGACAACAGTTGCCACTACCACCTCCGCTCTGTGTGCAGCTCAAGTAGCCAATGGCAGTAACCTCCCCATGGACCATACACACCTAAATTAGGGGGTTGAGGATGACAACTTCAACAATCCCCAGAAACAAGACAAAGGCCCCAGTACTGTCAAATGTCAATGCCCATAGTTGTCGCAAACATCAGCCAATGTAAACAACAATATGCACTAAGGACACACCCATGCTGCATATGTCAGGGTCCATCCTGTGCCTGGGTAACAATGCAACATCCAAATGTCATACTGCTCAGACAGCATTGAGGGGGGGACACATGTAACTGGTCACTGAAATGCACCTGCACAGTCAGAGGAGGAAATAGGACACTGATACGATTATCAGGGCAATCCAATGTAACACACATTCCCCAACATCAGCAGTACACATTACCAATGCCAACTTCCATATCGTGTCATAACATTGCTATGCATAGGATATGCCACATGTCAAATACATTTAAGTGGATGTGAAAGATCAGAGATTGGGGCAGGTCCAGATTGTTAAGTGTGCAGCCAGGGCCATCAGAACACCCACAGCCAGTGAAAGGTCTCACCATGAGAATGGATGTTGACGGAGGCTTGAGTAGGACAAGAAGGTGGCAATTCTCTATTTGGCCTAAACCAACACCTAGAGGCGATGATGCCGACAAGTCTAATAATTCAATAGCATACATGTGACATGCAGGTGGGCCATAGGCCTGGAAGAATGCCCATCTGAAGGACTGGAGCAATGAACACGAAACAAGATCACAATGTGAATTCATCACAAGGCAGGCATGTCACATCAAAAATGCCACAACAGACACACTAATTGTACCCTGTTACATTGCAGAGGAAGATGGATCTCCTGCTGATATGCCTGTCCCAGATTACCCTGATGACATGGATGATGAGCCGATAAACATTCCCCAGGAGACTATCCAAAAGGTCCTTGAAACCCTCCAGACCCCACCTTCAGACACAAGGATGAGCACAGAACAAGCAGCCATCGCAGAGGATCCACCCACCACCCCAATTGTAAGACCTGCCTGCTCCAATACAGCTGAGGACTCAGAAGACACTGGCACCAGCTTTCAGAGACCTGTAGTTGGAGTACAGTGGGAGCTGGCCAAGGAGGTGCGGGTGTGGATGCAAACTATGGCAGCCAGTCTAGAGGGGGTGCGTTTGTGCATGATGTCATCTGCAGATCAGGCAGCAGCTATGCAAGCCCTAACATCTATCTTACAGGAACTGCAAAAAAACCAGAAGGAAATCAGCACAGCTGTACTACAGTTGACCCAACACCTACAACAGCAATCCTGTCAACGCGTGCACGAGTGCAACATTGAACCCCTCAGGGCCGACCTGGCTGCCTACCATCGTGATATGGCTGCTATTCTCAAGAACCAGCAGTTACTCCTTGCTGCGGTACTGCCCTTAAGACCTTCACAGGGAGCAGCGACCAGGATGTCTGACTCCACGTCTTCTAACACTGAGGTGTGTGTTGCCCCTTCACAACCAACAACAACAAGGACAGAGGAGGCAACACACACATCAGAAGAAGAAGACATGGAACAGATCACATTCACAAGGAAAAGTACCCGGAAGCACTAGTCCCTGCCACATGGCCAACTATTACCAAGGTCCTGCGCTTTGTAACTTGCCAGTCTTGCAACAAAAGTACTCAAGCACTGTTCTGCAAACCACTGTATATCTTGTCACCCAGCCCAGTGATTGTCTCTCTCCTACTCATTGGCAAATTCTGTCCCTCTACACTGTCTGAAACATCAACCCCAGCATGTCAAAAGCATTTCGGTAAACCCTTGTGTAGGATCACAATGTAAGATGTCACTATCATGGACTCACAATCATGGACAATGTACAGATAGCACTACAGCACTTTTCAATAAATAGCACTTACACAACAAATCTGTCTCTAGGCAATGTGACATATCAACTGTGCAGTAGGTAACTGAAATATGCCTACTGTCAAATTATGTAGCTTGTCAATACAACTGTCCTGATATTATGTAGTCAGATAAATCAGCACAGTGCCCATGATTGCATCATACTCTGCCCTTCCTGAGGGTAAGATCTGATGAAGTGAGAAACCGTACACCATTATGCTGTGTTGGAGAGAAGAATGCTTCCTCAAGGGATATCTAAGTCATCAAATAGTGGCCGCAAAATGTTGTCACAATGCAATAAAAACACATATAACAGTGCACACTAATCTAAGCAAACACTACAAAAACTGCATAAATGAAGGTGTCTGAGTTTACATACAAATAGGTAATCATGCTGAACTGTGTCACAAATGACGTATGAGAGTCATGAAGACAAGAATACAAGAGGGCCAATGAGAACTCATCTTATAAGGGTGTCCTTGATCATCACACTGCAGTCAGACCTAAAACTGTTCCCCCAATACCAAGTCTGGAAGCACTGTTTGTGACTTTGAAAACACACATATCAACAGAAACACATTGTCATCCATATTAACTATGATTGGTGGTTGCAACAAAGGGTGGACACTTTGCAAGGTAGCTCTGGGCTAGCTGCCAATCGTACAGCTCAGTTGGGATTTGTTTGTAGCATAGGTCACAAATGTAATAGTACAAAATTCATGTACACTGAATCCAAACCCAGGATCAAGTACCATTTAACACATACTGTTAAGGGTTAACCAAATATTTATTAAATGCTAATCACAGCGGAGGAAACTGAGGGAAAAATCTTACCTACCCTAATCTACCCTTACTACTCATTACCCACAACTGTCCCTAACTAACTTAAGCTACACTTACTTATCACATGTAATGAAATGTTCTAAACATCTACCCCCCTTATGAGACGGGACACATGGAGGACAACACATACTAACCTAAACACATACTATACTATCCTAAACAAATATATATTTTTTGAAGTTTTTTATTATTGTTTTTTTGTTTTTTGGGTAATTTCTTTTTTTTAAAACACACAAGAACCCCAACATAGCCATAACACACTTAATAAGTAAAAATAGAAAGAATCAGGGCCCCGTACCCACCACCCACTAACACCAACTAAACTAACAGCCTATACTAACCTAACAATAAGCCCCCTAAGCCCACTAACTATAAGAACAAGGAAAGAGGAGGGAGGGGAGGGAATCATTTCCATTTCAAATACAGTCTAGAGGTTGGCCCTGCGGAGGGTCCTCTTGATTGACTTAACACGCCGGTTAATATGGCACACATCCTGGCTCAGGTGGCTTAACTTGCGCAGCACACTGTCCATCTTCCGTTCCATGTTGTGGAAGGCTGCAGGGTCAACAGATTGAGCTGTGGCAGTCTGGGTACCGGTGGAGGAGGTCTGTGTGTGTGTGTAGCCAGGCCCAGTGGGCTGTCCTGCACCTGTAGCAATGCTGGGGCCTGGAAGTCCAGCAGATGTAGGCACAACAGTCCCAGCTGTGGGTGGGGCCACCTGGCTTGAAGTGGTGGTTGTGCTGGTGGTGGCTGTGGTGGGCAAAGTAGGCCCACCCTGTGGAAAGGCTCTCCATGCCCCGGAGGCCCGTTCATGGCGATATCGCCGGGCCATCCTCCTGAACCCCGACTCCACCAGCAGGATGTGCTGGTATCTCATGGCCCGGCGCTGGAATTCACGGACCTGGTCTGGAGTCATGTTTGCAGCTGTGAAGACAAATGCAAATATTCTACATTAGTAACTGCATTGTGTGAAATGGCACAAGAAGTTAATCAGACAATACATCTACAGTACTTGTAACAGCTTATATCACAATACAGATCATTGAATGTCCCTGAGGAAGTACATGGAAGGCCAGCCTACAAAGGTCACATCACACTTAGCACATCCATAACCTACAAGATGGGTAACAACTGGCTTTGACTTGCCATCTGAGTTTTGCCAGTTATCAGCTAAGAATCATGCTGCATATCCTCCGCCAAGACCTGGGCTACAAATGTCAGTGTACGGAATGCAAAACTAAAGCCACATGGTCTGCAAGTTGTAACTGGACTTGTCAGTATAGTACCAAGTGCCATACCTGAGTGTGTATACTAGGTTCCAACCAAACTGTCACTTATTCACATGTATGTGTAACATACTGCTAGCATCAGTACTAGGTACCCCATTCACAAACCCATGCCCGTGTTTGAGGGTGGGGAGTGGATAAACAACTATAAATTTCCAACAACATGTACACCGAGGAGTGTATAGAAAACTCCACACGTGTTTGGCCCTACACACACACCACAGGTAAGGTCTATCAACAATTAGCAAACCCTAGACCAATCATAGGGCCACACATGTCAGGAAATGCAGAACTTGGTACACAACATATACTTCCAGTAAGGCCTGACTTACATCAGACACAGAGTTGCAAGAACACCCAGGATCGTGAATTGCATGCACACCTAGGCCATTGCACTCAAGTTCCACATACTTGTAGCACTACATGTGGAAGTACATGCTGCTAGGAGGTCCTACCTACAGTTTCATAAGTACGTTGGTAAATAGGGAAGCAGAAGTCTATTGGAAAGCAATTTGCTGTACCTATATTGGAGAATGTGTGTCTGACAAGCTGACTAATTCGGAGCTGACTTCCAGTGCGACTCTTGTTGATACAAGTGTCATCCACATGACTAACCCCAGTACTCACAGTTGGGCCTACAGGAATGGCCTACAATCCCTAGATAATACCACTGGATGCACATTGGCCAACTCAAAAAATGTGAGAAGCTGAAATCCCACTCATGGAACAAGAGAAATGATTGCCCAACGCATCACACCTTGCTATGCGTTCAACACACACAAGTCCATAAACAGCAAACACAACACGTAACAGACATATCAACACTTAAATGGAGTGGTCGGGGTTCTCAAATGTTGCCCCCTCTCCCATAGTGTAGGGTGCCGGTCAACCTGTAAGGCATGGAAGGAAGAAATGTGCTCAAAATCTGTGCACAGAGCAACAATTTCATAAACATATACAATGTGTAGGCTGAATAAGGAAATGGCAGCCATTCAGACATGATGATACTGCATCTGATATTTCACGGCCAACTTGTACATAGCATGGGCCTCCTGTGACAGTTACACACATATCTGCACACATACATTGGCCCTAACTATCATGTGGTTACAAACATGCCCCGTAATTGGTGACCAGAAAAAAAATATGGAGTGTAATCGTCTCAACATGTGCATCCAAGAGAGACATCCAAAGCCTGGTTAGTTGAGGACTGCATTACCAGTCAAACATGCCTTATGGCCATGACATATTTATTACACATAGTTACAATGTACAGAGGGAGGGGCAGGGACTTTTGTAAGCCCTCCTCTTGTTACATTTGATTCAATTGATGTGGCCCAGCTATGGTGATTTGCACCAAACATGGAGATGTGAAGCCATGTGCATACCTTTGGACTGCCATCCATATTTGGAATGTGGCACAACTAACTCCAACAAACATTCTAAGATGTTAGCTGAGGGCACCTTACACATTTCACAATGTTTTCAAATCCAAATCTGACATGTATCCAAAAAGATAAAGGAACACAATAATCCCAAACATTCATAGTACTTCCGTGAACACTTTCCTTCCACACTCACCAGACTCACATGAGACATATTTCTGAGCCACTTTGCTATTATAAAATTGACGTGAAGGCAGCACTCATTTTCTGCATCATGTAGTGATTCCAAAGTCAGTCTAGCTATTTCGTCAACAAAGTTAGCCAATATGTTGGTACATCTTTACTTCTCTGTCAAAAGTACCCTATATAGACATGATTGGCTCCTATTTTGTTTGGTTGTCTGACACAAAGGCCGCACCAATTTACTTCAAGGAAAAGTATCCTGTAAGTTTGCTGAGCACGTGCTACCTGACAGCTAGCAATTGTGATCCTTACCATAGTGCATCAATTACCCTTGAATGTTTCCCCAGCATTACACACAGTCAGAAAGTTAGTTGGCAGACATAGTACAAATCCTCTTATGTCAATACAGAGCATTTAATCGTGCACATTTACATGATTAGTACTCACCAACAGTGCCACCAATCACGATTCCCAGGTGGTCCAAGAGATCCTGGTGATGAGGTCAGCCCACCGGTGCTTTAGCTGGTGGTCACTCCTCTGGCTAGCATACACACACTGCAGGTGATGCAGCACCTTTCCCCACCGGATTCTGCGTGCCTCAGTTTGATACCCCTGTATCACCCTGCCCCCTGCCTCGATCATGAGTGGCAAGAAATGGCACACAAGCCATATGAACCCCCCCAACTCCCCTTCACCCATCCTGCCAAGATGTGGCCTACCAGACATAGTGGAAATGTGAAAGGGAAAAGGAGTAAAAGAAATGGAAAGGGGAAAAGGAGGAAAGTAGGGGTACAAATACAGATGAAAAGTGAACTTAACCACTAAAAGAGCCCAACTATCCCCAAACTACCACTACTCACAACAGACTCCCACAAACAACAAAAACACTAGGTAAATGGACAAATGTACACAAAACACAGTAGTACAGTATACACCAACAATATTTATTTCACAAATGGACAATACAGATAGCACACAGGACAAAAAAGCACAAAATCTCAGGACACCACTCTCTACACAGCCACACAGTCTAGAAGAATCATAGACTGCAAAGTGAAAGTGAAAGTACACCCACTGTACATGATCTGTAAACAGGATATCCTATTACATCACTTCCTGTATGAAATGTCTGCCCTTTTTCACGTTATGCGTAATCTTTTGTCCACAATACTGTATTTGCATCATTTTTTTGACGCACAGGAGTGAAAATTAGCCTGCATCCAAATAGTACATGGCCTGTACAAATATCTGGATGCGGCCTAATGTTCACTTCTGTGCGTAAAAAAAAATGACGCAAATACAGTATTGGTGGGCAAAAAATGACGCATAACACTAGGAACATCAACATTTCAGTGCATTAACTGGTTTTGGGCAATTTTTCTGTTTTTTTGTTATGTTACATTTGGGACACATCAGAGATAGGCTGATTAAACACACTATGGTGTTGATGGTGTTTGTTCACATGTGTGACATCATACTGCAGCGGACCATGATCCGCTACTCCCTTCACAGTATTTTTACGGTTGGCTGACGCAATAGATGGTCATAAGTGTGGCCTACATATATGTGTTGCGCAAATTGGGCATGTTTGGCATAAGGAGAGGATAGCAATGTGACGCACATATGTACAATACCTAAATGCCTTTGGCTCAAAGTGTGTGCTTTGGCAACTAATGCATTTGTTGACCAAGTGTGTGTGTATCACATGAAGCATTATTGCACATATGCTTGTATGAATGTGACGTCCATGTGTCCAATCGTTAGATGCAAGTCATTGTGGAACTGGGAGAGGGCATGTGTTAGTCATACATGTAGCAACATCCATAATGTGGACTTCCAAGATTTAGGGTAACGTAGACACCACATGTGAAAAAGCATGCACCAGATAGATGGTAGACGCTTGTTCATGTCAATGGTCCATATTTTCAACATCCTATGTCCTAGAGTTTTGGTAACAGATTCCTAGGTACTAGTTGGTGAATCACACAGTGAGTCATACACATGCATTGAGGAAGTGGGTACCATGTTGTTTGCACAGACAGACAAGGGTGAATCTCAAATGTATGATGACACCACAGTTGAGGCCATAGAAGTGAGCCACAACTATCAAGTGGCTGTGGTGGACCAGCATACAAGACAGCATGTGTCCACATATTTCCAGTGATCAATTGCACATAGGTGTCTTGTTCATGTGTGTGGTCCAATGATGATCTTGTATATAGTTTGGGGTGTAATTTGTCACAGTTCGGTCCAGGACTCATCATGAGTCAGTGGCAGCTATTCCTGTGTCTACTGAGTACCCTTGGTTGATCAATGTGAGTAAAGTGGATGAGGACATGTGAAGCTACATGGGGATGGTCCCACCCTGTCACTTAAGACGTGTAATGAGACAGTCAACAGGGCAACCTTGGTGTGCTGAGTGAGATAATGTCTCAGGTGTCATGTTCCGGCAGGTGTCATTACAACATTTGTACACAGGTTAGCCTCTACAATTCCCACTGCATCTGAGAACATCATAGCCTCTGTGCAGATTATTCTCGCAGCTATTAACCACACACGGCCCATTAATATGTTGTGAGCACTGTGATTCTGTGTGTGAACTGTCATGGTCCTGACATGTGTGGATTTTTCATGGACATTTTCAGAGGTTGCTGGTTCTGCTGAAGGCCCCATACCCAATCCCTGCATACGGCCCTTTGTCATTCATGCATAAATGAGACCCAGACAAGGGATGGGCCATGAATTTTGCTTTTCTCAGAGGATTTTACTCAAATGGTACAGTTAAAAGGCAGATGATGCTATACAATCTATTTGGGTATGCATTGAAGAAGCCCATGCCCAATACCCCCTGATGAATGAGAGGTTTGCTAACGCAAGTGTGGTACATATGTAGACACAGGGATACTTTAGTGTGACGCACAGACAGATGCCAGTCAGGCTGACAGAATGCAGGGTGATTCAGGATCCAGCAATCTGACAAGTTACATAATCAGTGGACTGACTCAGACTTTTTGGAGGACGAACTAGACAGTTGACAAACTGTGTATGTCCTGTGTTTTTGAAGGTGACAAATGAACCCAAGGGCTGTGTTACAAGGCTTAATTAGTATCAATGCTTAACTGTGTATTTGACAAAATGGTAACTCCTATGCTGTTCCAGGCATCAGCAGGGGCAGTGCTTGTTGAAATGGGCGGTGTGCATGGAGGTGATCACAAGTGTGGGCTGCATCTGTTTCTCACCAGTCCTGTAGGTGAGATTTGCATTCTAAGGGCCAACATACTTTTTCACATGGGAAGCAATCTACAGGTGCTAACAGGGCTTTGAAACTATAAGACAGTGTATAAATTAACCTGATGTCTATGCAGTCAGATGTTCTATGACAATGGCATACCATAGGAAAGGGTGTAGCACACTGGACTGCTATTGTTAGTCTGTGTGTGTAGAGGAGGTAATATCAGGGTACACATCTTTGTATTCCAGGGACCTTTTCAGACAGGTGGGTTGTGACCAGGTGCATGGGTGTGTCAGGAGTTACGAAATGGGCTGACATGTACATGGAATGTCATGTGTGCAATGCTGCTCATATGACTGGCACTTGTGCTGTCTATGTTCTGCTTCTATGGAACTCTAGTCACAGATAGTCCTTGCAAATATTGGATGCAGTTGTACTTACTGCTGTCAAGGGTCTGGTCAGACATTCCTGTTACTGATGCAAAAGCACATCGACTGCCTCATGTATGAGGCTTGTTTTCCCCGTATTGAGTGATGGTGTCTTAGTTGTGTGCCATATGCTGCGTTGGACCTTGATTTCAACATGTATGTGTGAAATAGGTGTGGTCCTCTGCTATTGACCTTCAAAGGAGAAATGTACATGATAGATGTCATTTACAGTGTGTGTGTATGTGACCATTGTATGTTAGGCATCACATTAGCTCTGGGATTTTCAGTGTCCTAATCAGTATCTCAGCAATGCTCCATGAGTAGAGATGAAGGTGTGCAAAAATGATTAGCCAGACCATGATTTGGTGATTATTATAGGTGTTTATTTAAATTAGTTAACTAAAGTGGTGAAGGTGTTTATATTTAAAAGAAATTGTTGACGATATGTTGCTGCCTGCGTATGCCAGCAGGCGTGTTCTGTAGTCCCCCCTCATGTTGCAGGCCAGCATCCTCCTCTTCCTCCTCTTCAGGAATGTGTGGCTCTGGTTCCAGGAGGGGAATGTTCCTTTTGATGCAAATGTTGTGCAGAATAGCACATGTTAGGATGATCTTACAGACCATCTCCGGGGAATATAGGAGGCTACCACCAGTGATGTTGAGGCACCGGAACCTTGACTTGAGGATGCCGAAGGTCCTCTCGACTATGCTGCGTGTCCTCCTATGTGCGTCATTGTAGGCTGGCTCTGCAGCAGTACTCGGGTTGCCAATAGGTGTCATTATCCATGGCTGGATGCCATACCCCTGATCAGCTGCAAGAGAAAATGAATGGGATCATGTTGATGTAGCTGGCCCTATTGAAATGACCTTGCATGGCAGTAGTTGTCTTGTGTTGTCTGTGACTCTTGTGTATTCTAGTGTTCCTTCTTAGGCTTGTAGGATGTACCATCTGCATTGTGTTGTTTCCTTGGCTGAACGAGTGTTTGCCTGCTGACCGTTTGTCAGCAGTATGTTTTGGGATTTGCAGTACAGTGTGCCCTCCCTAGCATTGTGACTTGTGATACAGGTGTCCCTGTGTCTTCACTGGGGGTGAGATGATAGTTCCATACACAGGTTAAAATTGACAGTGTTGTTAACACGTTCAAATCAATCTACCCTGGACATCCCATACCTTTAAACTTATGCAATGGATTAATGTAAACGTCAATGGGACACTTACATTTTGCAAGGTGACATTTAGGTAACCCACTTCACACGTTGTGATCTTTGACGTCTTAACATTAGGCTGTACAGTAATTTCAGATGTGTGACAGGTTCACTGCAGACCTAAGAAACATGGCTAGCGATGTCACGACCTCTGTGTGTTCCTGTTCATATGTTGCTGTTGTGGTGTATGTGTTGTGTGTCCTAGAGGGTTGCTGTGCAGTGTGTATATAAGTAGGTTTTTGTACTTACCAACAAGTAGTCCATACCGTCCATCCTGGAAGTGTTCATTGATGGTGCAGTGACGGAAGATAAAGGAGTCATGTACACTCCCAGGATATTTAGCCACGATGTTGGTGATCAATCCCTGGTGATCGACAATGGCCTGCACGTTGATGGAATGTGTGTGCTTCCTGTTGCGGTAGAGGTGTTCAGTTGCAGCAGGTGGTACAAGGTGTACATGTGTGCAGTCGATTGCACCAAGGACATGTGGGAAGCCACTGATGAGGTAGAACCCCTGTTTTGTTTCCTGCTGCTTCTGCAGTGCGTTAGGGAAGCAGATGTGGCGGGGTGTAAGTCCAATGATGGCATCCAGTACTTTGGGCAAAAAGGCGGAGAATGATGGTTGTGATATTCCGGCAACCAGGGCACCAGTTGTTTGAAAAGAGCCACTTGCCAGCATGTGAAGTACGGCAAGCAGCTTGGTTTCTGTTGGGATGGTGCGGGGTGTCAGCAAAGTGGGTGCCAACTGCAGTTCAATGTTGCGCAGCAGCTGCTGAACGGCCTTTGGGGTCCCTGCTGGTGTTGTTGTAGCTGCTGTTGTTGCTGCTGGGCTCTGCGTCTGCATGGACGGGAACGCCTACCTTGCATATAATTAACGCAAGGCGGGTTGCTGCATCCACAAAATGACGCACACTGCGGAATTTTGTCGGCCGCGGCTCGGCGTCAAAGTTTAAATACGGGGCAACGTTTGCGCTGAATGTGAATCAAAATTTTTGACGCACATTCGGCGCAGACAGGGTATAAATATGCACCATGGTCTCTAGACACTCTTCATTTGAATGGTTTTGTCACTTTCAATTCTCCCGCCTCCCCTTCAAATAGTGGTAGGCCAAAGAAAGGCTTGTTGACTCTTGTATGGGCTAGGTTAACCTCACAAATTAATAAGTGCTTTTTAAAGTCTTGCTACTACCAATTTGCCACTTTTACACTGGGCACCCATTTGGTCATCACAGTTGCCAACTTCTATAACAACGTTTTTGATTCCTCTAAGGTGTAAGTGGTTACTTCACTTGAATCAAATGTACAACTATTCACTGAACAGAATTCTTTTAAAATTTGGGCAGGTGACTTTAACATTCAGGAATGTCCGAGTATGTCTAAATGATATGTGGGCATAGTGCATAGTGATATCGGGGGAATACTCTGGCACACTTTTTACATAGTCCATATTGTTTAGCACTCTATAACTTAATGCTAAAATGGAATTTGAAACTGGCAAAATATTGTGGTGCCAGTGATTTTCCCCTGTTACCAACGTTCACGGGGAGAGGTAACAGGAGTAATATTGATCACATTCTTATCGCAGTTTCTGTTAGGGGAACGTTTTTAGATTTACGTGTTGAGCCCAACTGTATCATCGATTATAACCCTGTAATCCTAAATTTAATTTTCAATTGCCCCAAAAATCTGGACTCAGGGAACATTAATAACATCACACCTGTAGGACAGAATGTAGTCAAAGTTAAATGGGCTGGTAGTAATCCAGCTAACTTCTTAAATAACCTATTTGCAAAGAACCTGGATCAAATGCTAATAGGGTTAGCATCAGAAACCAACCATAAGGAGACACGGGATGCCCATATATCAATATCTAAATCCAGTGTTCACTTGTTGACAACAAGATCAAAATTTCATGTAAAGGAGAGAAAAGGCTAGTTTAATGGTGAATGCACTAAGACCAGGAATAACATGATTAACATTTTAAATCAGCATCCCAGGGACACTAAAGCAGCCTGGGTAGCTAGAGCAAATTATAAGAAAGCTATTAATGCACAGAAGAAAACCTTACAAGGGGAAGCATGGGCTAATCTGATACAGGCCGCTGAAACTAAAGACAGTGTCCTATTTTGGAGAACAGTAAACACCCCCCTTTTTACCAAGGGAACAGACCCCGACCTGGATTCTGGGATCGCTTGATTTTTTTACCTAGTATAAGCCAGATGAGGGAAGTATTTGTCTTTGGACACATGTACAACCTATAGGTCTGCATTTTACCCTAGATGAAGTGGTGAGGGCCATTAAAAATAGCCCAGAGGGGAAGCTGAACCTAATCTTTTGGTCCCTCTTTTAAGTAAGGTACTCAATGCAGCAGGAGCAGGCCTTGTACCTCCTACTTGATCAACCTCCCTCATCATACCGATCTTTAAGAATTGCTCTTGAAATGATCCAAAGTCTTAGTAAACAATCTTTCTACTTTTCTGCCAAATTATTGGGGAGAGTCTTGTTAGAGAGATTGGAACACTGGGCAGAAGATAATGAAATTCTCTCTAGAGCCAAGTCTGAATTCAAAAAGGATTTGGGGACATTTGACCAATTGCTCAACTTGAACCTACTAATGGGGAAATACACCCAAGCTACAGACGGGTTTATGTATATTTGGTTTATAGACCTAACCAGTGCCTTTGATTTATTTAATCATGGGAAGTTTGGGCATGTCTCGACAGAAAGGGGGCCCCTAAAAAGATGATTTCATTGTTAGCACACCTGTGTAAATATCTAAAGGCTAAAGTTCGATATGGTACCCAGGGAGAACTGACAGGATCTTTTTGTATAGGTGAGGAGTAGAACAGGTGTGTGTACTGGGATGCCAACAGAGGTGTGTTCCTCTTCTCCTTATATATCAACGAGGGGAAAGAAACACTTCAGGTGGTTGGTGCCAATACATCTAGAATAGGGAGGTGGCAAATTCCAATACTCTTGTATGCCGAGTATGCGACCATTTTAGCACCTACCCCAAGAAGCCTGTAGCTTTTAAAAGATACATTTACAGATTTTATGAAGGAGAAGAGCATGAAAATCGATACTGCCAAAAACTATACAATGTGCTGTAGTCACACAGGAGGAAAACAACAAACCTTTGTTATCAAAGGGAAGAAGTTACAAAATACAAACACCTTTAGTTACATGGGGACCCAGTTCTCATCCAAACTGGATTGGAAGTG
The DNA here is from genome assembly GCF_031143425.1 of Pleurodeles waltl. Lineage (NCBI taxonomy): Eukaryota > Metazoa > Chordata > Amphibia > Caudata > Salamandridae > Pleurodeles > Pleurodeles waltl. Next base: position 1,004,876,144 of record NC_090440.1, on the reverse strand, counting down.
CCAATAGGGAGATCTGCGTCTCTAGTGTAATTAGGAATAATGAAGGAATGATGAGGTTTACTTTAAAGTTAGTCAACAAACCAATTGCCCAGATGTTGACCTCTTTATAATGTCAAAACAGTTTCAGGAGCAGTGTATGGCACAGGGATCTGGGCTATTGGGGATAAGAGTGACCTCCAAACAATAGAAAATGCTTTGCCATAGAGACTGCTGTCAGTACCCCGCTCCATTTCTTCATTCGTTGTTCATTTGGAATTGGGCGTTCATTTCTTATCGGATACCCTTGAAACCAAATCGCTATTATGATGGCTATTAGTCTGGTCCAAAGAAGAAATTTAGTTCACTAAGTTAATCCTTAAGGATTTTATCGGCCTAGATATGAATAGAATTCCATGGTTAAAGAATATAAAGCAGAACCTGCTGGGTCTGAGCCAGTTAGAGAGGGATTTATGATCACACGCGGAAGATATTTCAAGGTATTCCAAAAAAGAGATTAGACAATATGTGTTTGAAACTTGCCGGGTGAAGAGGGAAAAAGTAGTTCTCCCTAAAATAAAAGTGGGGCGTTACTTAGCATGGAATGATCGGGTTGGATGTAAATCATACCTTATGGTAATCAACAATGTACAACAGAGGTACCATTTAACTTGTTTCCATCTCCCTTTTTTTCTTTACATGACTGCCTTCCCAAAAACTGAAAGATGGGGGTTCTATCAGTGAAAAATGCCCCTGTAATAGGTGATCAGAGCAGACCACCTAGCACCTAGTGCTTTTTTGTACTTATTAGCGCACTCACAGGACAATCTTCCTTAAACCCTTTTTTCTACAACTTAGAATTATCCATTATCAGGCTCTTTAAATTTGTATATGAAATAGGGGTTTTAATAGTATGCCACAGGGTTGCCCTGTTTCTCTTTAGAGTAATCCACATTAGAGACCTATTAGATGACTGAGGGACTCCAAGTACATAAAAGGGGTTTAGTCGCTAAACTCTATTTTATGTTGTTCATGCCCCAAGCATTTTAATGTTTATTTTTATACTATGATGGAGGGACTTAATTTTAATGGTAATGATTGCTGCCAGCTTCTGGTGAAAATTATTTATGATGTTTATATTCTAGTGGTTTTTTTTATAAATGTTTTGATTTGTTGCTTTTATGGTTCCCTTAATTTGGGCTGATTAAAGTTTTTGACTGACTGACTGTATAGGTTGTAGAAGACCACTTTTAACTTGGATGTAACTGTTCTGATTGAAATTTAAAGGTGGGTGACCTTCACAAATATTAGAATATATTGCAGACCACCTAATGTAAAACCTTTGGGGACTTATTAATCCAGTCAATGTTGAACTAGGCTTGTGCCCCTACAGGAACAGCGTAGTATCTCAGGCCCTCATTAAAACATTGGTTGTAAAAAACGCCTACCGCTGCAGCGACGGCCACCAAAAGACCGTTGTCGCGGCTACCAGCTGTCTGCCATATTATGACCACAGTCGGATTTCCACCACAAGAATGGCGGAAATCCGGCTGAGGCCATACTGGTGGATGGCGGTAAGGTGGCGCTGCTACCACCAGCAGCGCCACACCAGTAGACCACCGCCAGCTGTATTATGACATATAATATGGCCTGGCAGTGTTCTGCTGGCCGGGGCTGCTGGCGGTAGCAGCACCCCGTCCCATCTCCTGCCAGAAGACCCCCGGGATCCAGGTAAGTCGGGTTTCCGACAGGGGAGGGAGTTGGGGTGTGTTGTGTGTGTGTGGGGTTGTGTGCATGTATGTGTGTGCGTGTGTGCGGGTGTGTGTTTAGTGTTGAATGCGTGTGTGCATGTACGGACGTGTGAGTGCATGTATGTTGAGAAATATGAATGCGTGTTTGTGTCTATGTTTGGAAGTGTGTGCGGATGTGTCTGCAATTGGATGTATGCATGCGTGTATGTATCTGTGAATGAGTGTGTGTATGCATGTGTGTGTGAAGGGGGTGTGGCTGTAGGGGTGGGGGGTTTGGAGAGGTAAGGGGGGTTGGGGGGAATCTGGAGAGGTGGGGGAAACCCCTATCAATGACAGGGAAAGAATTCCCTGTCACTGATATGACCTACCGCCATGGTTTTCATGGCGTTACGAACGCCACAAAAACCATGGTGGTACGGGGGGTCATAATCCCGCAGGCGGCACAATGGCAGGCGTCGGGCTGGAGATGGATATCTCCAGCCTGTCGGCTGTTACCACCGTGGCGGTTGGAGTGGTACATTGGCGGGTTGGCTTCAGCCAACCTGCCAATGTCATAATGTGGCGGTAAGTGCCGCCAGCCTGTTGGCGATACTTACCGCCACATTATCACAGACCGCCGGGGTCGTAATGCCCCCCTCAGACACTTTACAATACTAGTTGAACAAATCTGCAAAACAGAAATATTTTCAAAACACAGCCCTCATTATGACATTGGCGATCCAGCTCCGCCACGCTGACGATAACAGTGCTGGACTGCCAGATTATGACCACGGCAATGAACAAGCTGCAAAGCAGCCAGTTCTCTGCCTGTACCCCCAGCCAGCAAATGGTGAAGTGCGCTTTCCATTCCCCATTGTGTCACTGTTTTCTAGTTGGGCAGGTGCCTTGTACTCTGCTGTGCACTTTATTTATACATGATATCTACTTTAGCTTGAGTGCACTGTTTCAAGATCTGTTTAACTAAGTGCAAATGTTTGGAATTCCTGTTTGATCAAACAGGTGGTGTTGATTAGGTAAAAGCCTTGGTGTCCTGCTGACATCCAGTTTGTTCAGCTGCCCTGACATATCTTTAAAAGCCTTCATTTCCTGTCCCATGTTAGTTAAAAACCTCTCTTTCCTGATGGCCTCAAGGTTACCTGCTATATTTGCTTGTAGCTTATTTGTTCTGCTACCCTCCATCTAATTAAAGGCAGCCATTTCCTACCCCAGTTTCCTGCCAATGACAGCCTTCTAATTTACAGTTGACACATTGTAATCTTCAGCAAAGCTCCAGTGCCTAATGTGTTTGTTTATTCAACCTTCTATTTACTATCTCTGTCTCCTATAGGAGACCACCATCTAATTGACAAGAAATGCCACTTGTATTCTTCAAGAAGGCTCCAGATTACCATTTGCAGCTAATAAATACTGCTTTTAGGCTCGGTCCTCTGCATAGCTTCATCAATCTGTGTGAACAGAGAGCTATGTCTCCCGGCAGCAGCATGATTTATTATTGAGTCCTGCTGCATGCAATAAGAGTAGGCCAAACACCTTCACTTGGCTGCTGGAGGCCCCCTCTTGGAACCCTCTTGCTTAATGATATCATCTAACTATCGTGAAACCTGGAACCTGATCATTGAGCCTGCACCACCGTGCCCCAGTCGCTTAGACTATGCCCATCCTCATTTAATGCTGCAGCTATTTTGGCCCATTAAAAATGGACAGGAGCATTTTTGTGCACTAACTGGATTATTTTAGTTTTGGTATCTTGCTTTTATTTAAGAAAACTCTAGCAATTTGAGTTTGAGTAAGAATGCTTTGGCTAAAGGAATATAATAGTTGTGTGAAGTAACATAATTTTAAGGACATGTAAAAGATTTTGGAATCATCTGGGCAGAGGCTAAAGAATACATGCTCAGGAATCAGCTCAGGGGTCTGTGCGCTAGGGCTCTTCACGTGAACTTGAATTTCTTATAGTTATTATTGTTTGGTATGTTTTATTAAGGACTCACACCTCAGGCTGATTGTAAATCATTTATGTATGGTTGAATTTATTGTGTTATTGTTGCAGTGCACCTTTGACTGAAGAAGTGCAATTACCACTAAAACTTTAGGGGCCCTGCTGAGAAGAATTAATATCCAACTACCCAGTATCATTGCTCTTTCTCTCTCTCTCTCTCTTCTCCCCTCCCCCATTCTACCCAAGGTTAGTCACCCATATCAGTCATCTGTTCTGATACTAAGGATTACCCTCACTGGGAAGTAGTAAAAGGTCTTAGCTTCCATAGAAGTCCTGGAATTTCAGGTGAGTGGAATTTGACATGACAAGACTTCTGAAGCCAATTGAGTGAGATGTACATACTTGTTTTAAGGAGTATCAAATTGTGCTAAAGACACAGTTGATAAATGGTGAAATTCCTGATAGTGTATCCATCACTTTAATAAATGTAGAGTACTAGTTCTAAGTTCAGTAAATCCTACAAAATGTAATTCACTTCAGAAGCTTTTGTGAAAGAAATGCTGCCATTGTTTCAGTCCAAAACACAGTTAAATGGCAACCTGTGTTTGGCTATTGAGTGAATTTGGTAGTAGTGTAATGGAGTTCTTCTCAACATTGGCTGATTCTGATGAATGATTCACAAGTTTACATTTGCTTTTATTTTCTCTCTGGATATGCACATAAAGAAAGGGTGAGGTTTGGGATGGTGACCTCTATGAGCTTGTTGTTGGTGATTTTCCAGTGGGGGTTGGAGACAGGCATCAGAAAGGGGGAGGGGGAGTAATAGGGGGTACAAGTAATGGCAGGGTGTTGCATGGGGTAAAACTGGGTAAAACGTGAGAAACCAGTTGATAGAAATGAAACAGACTAAAGTTTCTCAGTTGGAAATCTAGCAATGAATTACAGTGTAAGCAGTAAATAATTGACTACGAAACTAAGCTACACAAGCAAGGTAAAATATCTTTACAGGACATACATATGGCACTAAAGAAATTGACTGCTTTTGAGCAATGGAACTTCTACATCATTTTTCCACTTCTCAAACAGTCATTATTAAAGACTGTTTAAGTCATCAAGACAAAGGAAGATCTTTGTGGCAGACTGGGAGTCATTCAAATGGCCACGTCAGTCCCCATTGGCAATATGTAATGTATGCCTCTTCCACAGCTGCCTAGAAAATTTATGGATTTAGGGAGTCCTCTAATTACAATTTAGGATTTCAGGATTCAACTTTGATCCTCAAGAAAGTATAATTAATGCATTGCAGAGACATTTGACGAGCCATGTCCAGTGACGTATTACACTTTTATTAGAAATAGTCAAGCTGTCATGTACTTTGTCATGTACCAAATCCTATGAGGTCTGAATAGATATTTTGCTCTATTCTACATGCACACTTGTTTGACTTCTTGTTGCTAACAATGCATTCCAGTGTCCAAAAGGTAAACTGCCAGAAAGAGTGCTGGAGGGGCTCTGTTGCTGGGACCACAAATTTGGCAGAACTAATGCTAAAATAAAGATGTGTAGAGGCTACTAATTAAGGGCAGCCTTTTGAACATCAGTGGTTGGCCTTCTATTCTGTTCTACCATGAATGCTACAGCAGTCTTGAGCTAAACATTTTTAAATGTGCCCCTGTTGTGGGATAAATCCTACCACTGCATGGGAAAATTTGCCATATGATAAATGGAAATGTACCCCACTTGAGGTTCTATTTCCTGAAGTAACAAGTGGAAACTGATTCCCTGTGCTGTCACTGTATGACAAATTTGCAGCAGTGTTGTTTTCCTGTAAGTGGTTGCCATAATGCATGCCGAAACCCTTTTGGGGAAAGATGTCAACAACAACAAGAATTGCTCTTTATTTGGTGCCCCGCTTACCAGGGATAGAAACATTTCCCTGTAATTACACTAACTTCTATACCAAAATGGCAGTTGGTAAAACTGTCACGGCCAAAACCTACATTCCACACCTCAGCTGATTATAGCTTCTGAATATCAGACACAACAGTACAAATCTTTTTTTTTTAATAACACCACTACAACACCACTACAACCATTATGCTTTGGAAAGGAGTGTGAACCCCCATAGCAAAAATCACAAATTCCATTTCTTAAAGTCATTTAGTGGTAAAATACCCAATCTTAACATAATTATTAGTCTTCTTCCATGAGAAGATCTCTTATGATCCAAAGAGAACAATAGATATTTTGGGGGTTGCTTTTAGAGACTTACTATCACAATAGGGCCTACAGGTTTTAATGTCAAACAGTGGGTGATGTTGCTAGTGTAACTTATTCTAAAACACAGCTTTTTTTTAAAACAGCTTGAGTTGTGCTGGAGTCTATTACTATATGTGATCAATTGTACATTGCAATTGAGTATTATTATTAATAGTGAAATTATGTGTTTTTCCATTAAAGTTTTGTGTTTTTAAAAATCTCTTAGGGTGCCTGCCAGCTTTGGCTGAAATGTAGTTAGAGTGGGGGGAGGCAAATGGGTGGTGGGTGGATGCATGCATACAGGGTGATTGGTGACTGTAAACAAAGAGAAATAGCCACTTATCTCATTTGCTGCCCCATATCCTTGCTCCAGTCCATATTCTGCTCTGACTCTTCTAGGCTCCGCGGGCTCCAGGAAATTCCCCTAACCAATCCTGGTGCTGCTCCCATGCTGCTAATCAGCATGAGAGCAGCAACAGGACTGGAGGGAGTGGCCTCCCTCAATGCTCTCAAGAGCACTCCAGGCCTATACATTTTTTAACCTAGTAGTCTAAGACAGCTAGGTTAGAGAGATTGAAAATGTGCATGTCTAGCTGGCCATCACAAGACAGCCACCCAAACAGACATGCACTCTTTTAAACTAGGCCTGGGTGTAGAACTCCGCTCCGCCGATGGAGTTAGCGGAATATGGACACTCTGCCCTGCACAGAGTGGCATGGAGTTTCCATGCTCTGCTCTCCGGCTCGGGGCAGAGTTTGTTCGCGGTAGCAAGATTGGGTTTTAGCTCTCTCTCGCCAGTGCCTCAATTTTCCTGGGCCGCTAGAGAGCACGTGCAAGACTTCACATTCTCTTGCGTTGCTTCCTGCTGTGCTGGAAGCCAAAATGGGAGGCTCACAAGTGCAAACTCACTTCTGAAATAGATTTGCTACACCAGAGGCAGAAAAGAGCTTTTTTGATTAGAATTTCTTCTCCAATGGACCCTACAATTTGTTTTTCAGACTGAGAAGCCTTTTTTTTCAAACAGGAAGGGAGTGTGTCAGAGATTCCAACTTCCTGTTCCTTTCCAGTAGGCTCCTCCCAGTGCTTTGTCCATCCCCTGGTCACTTTTCACTTGGATTTCAAGGTGGAAGGATAACTCTCTTTTCTCCTGGATATACCTTTGGATTTAAGTACTGTTTTTGTGTAATCACACAAGTTCCAAAACTATTGAATAAGGGTGTTTGTTTGCTTGGGCATGCACCAGCTTTGCTTTGTACTTTAATTTGATTTTAAAAATGTATAGTGGTGGGTGGCCTACTTATGATTTATTTTGCATTTAATTGATTTGTCACCATTTGTAAACGAAAATTGTTGCACAGTTCAGTATCTTTTCTGCATGTTTGAAACATGTGCAATATTATTTTAGTATATGGCCTAGATTTCACAAAGGCCATTTAAGCCAGTTGGCCCAGATCAGTACTAGTAGTCATCACAGCATCACTTTTTTGAAAAAAGTATATATATATTGTGCGGTAATAATATTTGATGGCATAGGAGGATGTTGTTTGACCATGTGGCTGGCAGCCATTTTGTCTATCAAGCCAGTGTCCATTGCCATAGGCTTGCATGTGTTCTTTGTTCTCCGTGCTTCCTCCTTGTGCCTTGTTTTGGTTGTTGGCCCATGTGGCTGGCAGCCATTTTGTCCATCCAACCAGTGTCCCTTGCCATAGGCTTGCATGTGTTCTTTGTTCACCTTGCTCCTTGTTGTTTGACTGTGTGGCTGGCTGGCAGCCATTTTGTCCATCCTGCCAGTGTCCCTTGCCACAGGCTTGCATGTGTTCTTTGTTCTCAATGCTTCCTCCTTGCTCCTTACGTGGATCCTATTTAGTTTTAATGGGAATCAGGAGTTTAGCTTAGCCTTTGGCTTGCAGGCCTGTGCACTGTCACATAGTGACTTTTAACCTACTTAGCTTGCTCTGTTTTAGAACACTTATTTAATTATTTCTTCCAAGATGGCTGCCATGTTTATAGTTAGGAAGATGTTTTGGTTTCACGTTATCAGTGCCACTCTGTAAAGGCGTCATTATCAGCATCAAAGATAAATGAGATATGTAGGTATTCACATCATGTACTTTCCCACTTTCGTGTGACAGTAACAAAATGTACCATTTCAGGGAATTGTTTATATAATTGCCGCCCCCAGCATGCCTTCTCATCTATTGTTTGGGAACATACCTGCGTCAGGGGTCCTACCAGATCTATGTAAATACATCTTATACAGACCAGATAATCAAAGGGATTCCTACCAGATGCCATCGATGCTATCTATGCCAAACGTCGCCTCAATGCTGACCCAGTATTCATGTCCCCATGGAGTCTGATCTAGAGACCTCATTCCAAGGTAACAAGATTTGGGGGGCCCTTCTCATGGACATGGTACTGGCAGATTAGGTTTAACACACCTAGCCCTCTTTAGGTTAGAGATTAGGTTCATCATGTTAGGGTATTAGGGCCTATTTCACATTTATTTCATATTTCATGATATTGCAAGATGGTGGGTCTTTGTATTCATAACTGTCTTACCATTCTGTTTCTTGCGTTGTTCATTATCTTAATCATTGCAGCCCATGCAATTTATTGTAGATTGCAGTCTTGTTAAGAAAACCTATTGAAACTTCACTGCATCTCCTTTATTGCCTGTATGTATGACTGAGACATGCTGTTCATGTGAGAAAAGGGTAATCTCCTGTTTAACCATGACCTACACGAGATGTCGCCCTCCTGAGTCCATGTGTAAAGGCTGCCACAAATCATCTTTTACTGTTTGGGTTTTTGCTGAGATACTGCTTGTGAGCCGGAAGGGTTGGGATGACCGTTGGGTTGTTGTAGGACTGGCCTAGTCACCTACAAACAAAAGAGCTGTCATCCTTAAACCATCAGCCTTGCTTAGAGCAAGAGTCAAACTACAACACTCCCTGTTGTTGTTTGACCATGTGGCTGGCTGGCGGCCATTTTGTGCATGCAGCCAGTGCCCCTTTACCATAGACTTGCAAGTGTTCTGCTTTGTTCTCCTTGTGATTTGACCATGTGGCTGGCTGGCAGCCATTTTGTCCATCCAGCCAGGGCCCCTTGCCATAGGCTTGCATGTGTTCTTTTTTTGCCATGCTTCCTCCTCGCTCCTTGTTGTTGTTGTTTGACCAAGAGGCTGGCTGGCATCCATTTTGTGCATGCAAACAGTGTCCATTTTCCATAGGCTTAGATGTGTTTTTCTTTGTTCTCCTTACTCCTTATTGTTGTTATTTGATCATGTGGCTGGTGACCTATGGCCATGTGGCTGGTGACCTAATGTCCTGTGCCTGTGCAGGTGTTCTTTGTTTGCCATGCTTCCTCCTTTCTCCTTGTTGTTGTTTGACCATGTGGCTGGCTGGCAGACATTGTGTCCATCCAGCCAGTGTCCATTGCCGTAGGCTTGCATGTGTTCTTTGTTCTCCATGCTTCCTCCTTGCTCCTTGTTGTTGTTTGATGAAGTGACTTACTGGCAACCATTCTGTGCAAGCAGCCAGTGTCCCTCTGCCATAGGCTTGCATGTATTCTTTGTTCTCCATGCTTCCCTATTGCTTCTTGTTGTTGCTGTTTGATCATGTGGCTGGCTGGCAGCCAATTTGCGCGTACACTGTGTAGCCAGTGTGTCTTTGACAAAGGCTTATATACAAACGTCATTAATTATTGATCATTTGTTTCTTACGTTTCTATTTTTATTTTGTTTCTATTTTATGTTTTACATTTTTTAATTTTAATTTTGCTTTTATGCCATTTTTCATTTCATTTTGTTAAATTTATTTTTTATTTTAATTTTCATATTTTAGATGTATTTTGTATAGTTTGTTTTACTTTTTTAACTTTAATTTTTTTATTTCTTTTTAATTGTAATTTTTATATTTTATTTTTATTTTATGTTTTTATAATTGTTTATTTTTATTTAATTCTTAATTTTACCTAGATTCATTCATCCGATCCATTCCATTCCTCCATCCACCAAAGAATCACAGCTGCACTACAACTTTCAGGGGCAGATTTTAGAAAAGTGGTGCTGCACCCACAGCAGCGCCACTTTCCTTGTGCCCCTTAGCGCCCCCTACCGGCACAATGTGTATGCCATATTTAAAATATGGTGCAGGGAGGGGGCACTAGCATCAGAATTTTTGACGCTATTGATGTACTGTTCAGGGTTAGTGCCACCTGAACAGTACACAGGGGCCCATTGTAACCTGTGGTGTACCCCCTTTTAACTCCTGCTCTGAGCAGGTGTTAAAAATGCCAAAAAAACGGTGCAAAGATATCTTTTAGTTTACTTTGTGCCATTATTTCAGCCCCTCAATTGGGGGAATTCCCCCTTGCATACATTATGCCTGGCGCAGGCATAATGTCCTGCAAGGGTTTTCAAAGTGGTGTAATGCATGGTTGCGCCGCTTTGTAAATCTGGTGTGGCCATTTTAGTGTAAAACAAATAACTCTAATGTGGCACAAGGAGGCGCTAGGCCTTCCTAAATCTGGGTCTCAGTTTCTTAGGTATAATTCCATTTCCTCCAAGACACCCTGGCTGTGGAACACGGCAGACAAATCAACAGCATAATTCATTTTGTTAGTGATTATTCCATTTCCCCTGGACCACCTTGCCACTATAGGTTTTTTTATTTAAAGGATTATTCCATTTACCCATGCACCTCTCTCCGACTACCCTAGGTGTCTTCTACAACAGATGGAGATAAAGCAAAAAGCTAGATTTTCCTGTTGTGCTGTCTGATTTTAAATGTAATTTTTTAATGTTGTGGTGGTGTGGTTTGCCTTTACAATGTTTGATTAAATGCTAGGTATATTAGATAAGTAACCAACTGCTCTAAGATTGAATTTCTCTGTACTATTTTCAACCTGCTGCAAAAATGCCATGTTTCACTAAATGTTTTTCTTGTTTGGTTGTTTTTAGGTCTACAGAGCCGACACCTCACATCACCCACAGTACTGCCAAAGAAAAGGTTACTTCGGTCAACTAGCACCAAACTCTTTTGCTTGTGCATTAGTGCCACTGCCATTCTAGTGCTAGTTAAGACTGCCCCAAAGAAAGTTGCTCCCAAGAAAGTGGCCAGTGAGAAGAAGCCGCTTTACACCAATGGCATGCCAACCGCAACCTTTTTCGGGAGACCTGTTCCTGCCACACCGGCCTCCAGGGAGGAACCTGGGAGCACTCCTGCATCAACAGCACCACCCCATCTGAAGACCATGTCTGTCAGTGAGCCAGCCAATGCAATCATTGCAACGCCAGTGAGCAGTGATGTTGAATTGGATTTGTCCCTTTTGAAAAGTAGTACCTAATTGTTTCAGGAAACAGAGCAAAGTGGACAGCAGCCAGATCCCCCCAATGTTTGAGCAGAACTAGCAGTTGAGCTTTCTGTTGAGCAAGGGCCTCCTCTTTTGGAATCAAGGGCTCCCAGATCTCCAGCAAGGAAAAGGAAGGGGACTCCACCATCTTCTCCAACCATCACTTCTGATGACAATGATAGGGACATGGAGGGGACCCCAGCAGAATCCGGGAGGGCAAGGTAAAAATAAAGTTCCAGAAAGCCTCAGAAACATGGAAGGGGATAATGACGAGGATGATGATGATGCAGTAATGGTGGAAACTGGCACAGAGGAGTCTGACATTTATTATCCAACCTGCTCCGAGGGATGTGGCAAAGACAGCACCGCCAGCCCCCATAATTGTAAGGCCACAGCAGAGACCTGCACCAATCCCTACCTCAGTACAAGTATGTACTTCAGAGAGGCAATAGACACACCCATGAATATCCATATCCAGTTCTTCTTCAGGCATTGGCAGTGGCCCAATATGAAAGTACTCCTCCCCAGTCTGGGACTTTTTTATGATTTGTAAACAGGAGGAGACCATTGCCATATGCTCCATTTGCAACGCAAGTGTTCATCAAGGTAAGCCTGAATCACATTATGGTACGGGAGGCCAGGTGACCCATATGAAATAACATCACGCTTTGCTATTGTAGAAAAGTACCATGTTGCCTGCCATGTTACCCCCATTTTTACATGTATGCAAGTTTGTTTTTGCCTGTCTCACTGGGATCCTGCTAGCCATGACCCCAGTGCTCATAGTTTGTGGCCTGAATGTGTGTACCTGTGTAGTGACTAACTGTGTCACTGAGGCTCTGCTAACCAGAACCTCAGTGCTTATGCTCTCTCTGTCTTTACAATTCTCACTATAGGCTAGTGACCAATTTCACCAATTCTAATTGGCACACTGGAGCACCCTTAATATTCCCTAGTATATGGTACCTAGGTACCCAGGGTATTGGGGTTCCAGGAGATCCCTACGGGCTGCAGCATTTCTTTTGCCACCCATAGGGAGCTCAGACAAATCTGACACAGGACTGCCACTGCAGCCTGAGTGAAATAACGCACATGTTATTTCACAGCCATTTTCACTTTTCACTGCACTTAAGAAACTTATAAGTCACCTATATGTTTAACCTTCACTTGCCGAAGGTTAGGTGCAAAGTTACTAAGTGTGAGGGTACCCTTGCACTAGCAAAGGTGCCCCAACATAGTTCAGGGCAATTTCCCCGGACTTTGTGAGTGCGGGGATACCATTACACGTGTGCACTACATATAGGTCAATACCTATATGTAGCTTCATAATGGTAACTCTGAATATGGCCATGTAACATGTCTAAGATCATGGAATTGTCCCCCCATGCCAAATCTGGTATTGGGGGCCAATCCCATGCATCCCCGGGGCTCCACTATGGACCCCGGGTAAGGCCAAGCCAGCTCTCTTGGGTTTTCTCTGCAGCTACTGCTGCTGCCAATCCACAGACAGGGTTCTGCCCTCCTGTGGTCTGGGCAGCCCAGTCCCAGGAAGGCAGAACAAAGAATTTCCTCTGAGAGAGGATGTTACACCCTCTCCCTTTGGAAATCGGTGTTAAGGGCTGGGAAGGAGTAGACTACCACAGCCTCAGGAAATGCTTTGAAGGGCACAGATGGTGCCCTCCTTGCATAATCCAGTCTACACCAGTTCAGGCAACCCCCAGTCCCTGCTCCGGCGTGAAACTGGACACACTCCTTGTCCGTCACTTCCCCAGGGGTGGTGCCCAGAGCTCCTCCAGTGTGTCCCAGACCTCTGCCATCTTGAATCCAGAGGTGTGAGGGATATCTGGAGGCCTCTGAGTGGCCAGTGCCAGCAGGTGATGTCAGAGACCCCTCCTGATAAATGCTTTCCTGACTAGGTGGCCAATCCTCCTCTGAGGGCTATTTAGGGTCTCTACAGTGGGCCTTTCCTCAGATAACGATTTGCAAGAATTCACCAGAGTTCCTCTGCATCTCCCTCTTCGACTTCTGCCAAGGATCGACCGCTGACTGCTCCAGGACGCCTGTAAAACTGCAACAAAGTAGCAAGAAGACTACCAGCAAAATTGTAGCGTCTAATCCTGCCGGCTTTCTCAACTGTTTCTGGTGGTGCATGCTTTGGAGGCTGCCTGCCTTCATCCTGTACTAGAAGCCATGAAGAAATCTCCCGTGGGTCGACAGAATCTTCCCCCTGCTTCAGCAGGTACCAAACTTCAGCGTCACCGGTACTCTGGGACCCCTCTCATCCTGGCGAGTGTGACCCCTGAAACACAGGTGGTGGACCAAAGTGGCCCAGACTATTCAGTGGTCCAACTGTCCAAATTTGGATGTGGTAAATCCTTGCCTCCCCTCTCCAGACAGTAATCCTGTGCACTGCATGAACTGCAGCTGCGAGGGCTTCTGTGCACCTTTGCAAGGAATCCTTTGTGCACAGCCAAGCCCAGATCCCCAGCACTCCGTCCTGCATTGCTCAGCTCCCTGAGTTGACCTCCGGCTTCGTGGGACCCTCTTTTGTAGTGTTGAGATGAAAGTTTCTGGCTTGTCCTGTAGCCAGTGTGTCTGCTGAACATGTGCTCAGTGTAGCAGGTGCATTTGCTACAGTGAGAAGGACAAGTCTTTCTCCTCAAAACTTGGAGAGGTTGACCATGATCAAAATGAACAAGCTATTTATACCACCTGATTACACCGTTCCTAAAGCACCACAGGAGGAGGAGGAGGAGGAACAGGATGATTGGTCTGAATCAAGCATGTTAGCTGACCAACGTCTGGCACTCTACCTGCCTCTCTAGCAGGGATGCCGTAGAACATCATTGATTAAAAGTCTGCCAGTGCCAATGTCTAATTCCAATGTGTGGATACCATCAAAGAGTGAATATTTTATTCAACCACTGTGCTTGGATTGAAAGAGGTAACTAGGTAGCTATTGCACCAATGTGTGGTGATATACTGATTGATTGTGATTGTGAATTTGTGACTGATGACTGATGTATATGGTGGCTGGCAGTGAGGGAGGGAGTTCAACAAAACTGTAAACTTGTTTCCGATGATTTGTAGTGTTTGGGGGCTGATGGGTGATATTTTTTTCCTGAAACTGAATGGTCTTTCAAAAGTAGTGAAACTTACTTTGCAGGGTCTACTTCATTTTTCTGGTTCCTCATAACAAACCAACCACCTTAGTTACCAAACACAAATCTACACAAAACAATACTCCAGTTCTGTTTCTCTATTTGCTCTTCAACAGTAGTGCACTTCACACGCCTACCTTGCTTGGTTTGGGACCGGGACAGAGTTACTCTGAATCTGGAGGGGAAGATGGAAGGACTCAGGGAAGGACTACTTCAACAGCTAGAAAGAAGAAAATGTTTTACTTCAAAGAGAACCCATGATGATGGCAAAGACTCTGAGGCCTAGTACTCGCTCAGCTCTGTGAAATGGAGAGAGATGCGTTGATTTGGACATGCTGCTGAGTATGTGGTTGCTGCATTGCTAGCTCAAATGTGAAACTCCTCTTATGTTCTTGCTCTGTCTCTGAGTCTTCTGGGTACACTCCTAAATCCTCATGAAGCTTACCTTGCTTTCTTTTGTCATTTTCCTTGAATCTCTAATACAGCTACTGTTTCCAATGAATTTACTAAACTGTGTAATACTTCTTTACTTATCCCTTTATTTCCTTCCACAACACATTGATGATGGTGTGCTGCTCAGCACCCCAATGAATATTGGTGTGATTTCTTCTGTGCAGTCTTTTTCTTTGTCACTCTTTTCCCCAAATCCCCTTTCGCATCCATTGATTGAGCCCCTAACCCTCTTCCCTTCGGCTGTGAGATTTTTTGAGGTGTGACCTAATTTTACACCATAAATGAATCACACACTTGCTGGGGCGGATGTGGTGAAAGCAACATCAACTCCCTGCACGACCTTCTACCTTCTATTACCTGAGCAATATTCCACACCGGTCCCGTCAACATCTCCATTGATGGCTTGTGTGTGTGGTCCGTAAATGCTTAACCTGGTCCAAACACTCTTAAGTCTGAGCCCTCTTCTGACTCCATGATCTCATTCCCTAAGTTTAGTTTTATATTATAGCTCCCCAACATTGCTCACAAGAAATTGATATTGCTATCTTTTGTTATCATATCAGGTCTTCTTTACTGTGCATCAATACTGTCAATGTGGTAGTTTGGTCTCAGTCTTCCTACAGTTATGATACATGATGATGACCCACTAACTCTGTTTGCTTTCAATCAAGTTGACAGTGATGGGTAACCTGTTAATTAATCCTGCAGTTGGAGTCCGCATAGGTGAGAGTGGCACCTTCTGTCAAGTTCTATCTTTCCTGTTAGCATGGTAGCCTGCTACTACTACTACCTACCTACCACCCCCTGATTGCCATTTTGGGAAAATTCTGCAGTAAGAAGAAGACTCCCTCGCTTTATCTATTCAGGTAGGAGTAGAACTATGGATTGAAGTGAGCTTGTTCAGTTAGTATTTAACTCCTACTGAAGAAGATGTTGTCTGTGTGTAGTAGGTTTTTGAAGGAAAAACAGGCAAGGGCAATCATCCCCTAGTGGTCAATAATAGTTGCATAGGGTAATAAAGCAAGGGTCTAAGTAACTGACATAGACTATTTTTACCACATTAAAAATAACAGACTACACTAAAAGACAGCAGTGCAAACTAAAAGTCTAAAACACCAAAATAAAGATTTGAGATGCAAATGAAGTAAAAAATATCCCCTTTATTATTTATAAATACAAAACCCTCTCTCTCCACCCACAAACATCCCAACCCTCTCCCCAAAAATATATAACCTTGTCCCCAAAAAGTCGAACAAAAAGTCTAAAGTGAAGCCCAGCCCAAATCCCCCACCCTCTCACCCACAACAAATCCATTCCACCAAAAAAAAAAAGTGCTTAAAATAAAGCACTGTCACTATTTGTCCGGAGCTGGATGATGCTCTGTTCTATGCTGGTGAGCTGGCTCTCCATCCAGTCCATTCACTGCAGGATGCATCAGAGCAAAGTCCTGGTGGAGCGGGAGGGTGCGGCAGCAGGTATGGTCAGGAACTCTGACTGAGGTGGCGGCACCTGTGATGCACTGGCCAGGAGGCTGTGGGCTGCCATGCTGTTCTTCTGGGTCCTAGGTCCGAGGCAGCTGTTTCGTCCTTCCCCTCCTCCAGGATTGTAGGAGGCTGGACTGGCTTGTAGTGGGTACCAAGAGGTACTTACACCTTGCACCAGGCCCAGGTATCCCTTATTAGTGTAGAGGGGTGTCTAGCAGCTTAGGCTGATAGAAAAGGTAGCTTAGCAGAGCAGCTTAGGCTGAACTAGGAGACGAGTGAAGCTCCTAGAATACCACTAGTGTCATATGCACAATATCATAAGAAAACACAATACACAGATATACTAAAAATAAAGGTACTTTATTTTTATGACAATATGCCAAAGTATCTCAGTGAGTACCCTCAGTATGAGGATAGCAAATATACACAAGATATATGTACACAATACCAAGATTTGCAGTAATAGCAATAGAAAACAGTGCAAACAATGTATAGTCACAATAGAATGCAATGGGGGAACATAGGGATAGGGGCAACACAAACCATACACTCTAGAAGTGGAATGCGAACCACGAATGGACCCCCAACATATGTGACCTTGCAGAGGGTCGCTGGGACTGTAAGAAAACAGTGTGGGTTAGAAAAATAGCCCACCCCAAGACCCTGAAATGTGGGTGCAAAGTGCACCTAAGTTCCCCAAAGAGCACAGAAGTCGTGATAGGGGAATTCTGCCAGGAAGACCAACACCAGCAATGCAAAAACGATGGATTTCCTGACGAGAGTACCTGTGGAACAAGGGGACCAAGTCCAAGAGTCACGGTCAAGTCGGGAGTGGGCAGATGCCCAGGAAATGCCAGCTGTGGGTGCAAAGAAGCTATCACTGGATGGTAGAAGCTGTGGATTCTGCAAGAACGACAAGGGCTAGAAACTTCCCCTTTGGAGGATGGATGTCCAACATCGTGAAGAGTTGTGCAGAGGTGTTTCCGTGCAGAAAGACTGCAAACAAGCCTTGCTAGCTGCAAGGGTCGCAGTTAGGGTTTTTGGATGCTGCTGTGGCCCAGGAGGGACCAGGATGTCGCCAATTGCGTGAGGAGACAGAGGGGGCATCCAGCAAGACAAAGATCCCACTCAGAAGCAAGCAGCACCTGGAGAAGTACCAAAACAGGCACTACAAAGTGGAGTGAACCGGAGCTCACCCGAAGTCACAAAGTAAGGTCCCACGACGCCGGAGGACAACTCAGGAGGTCGTGCACTGCAGGTTAGAGTGCCGGGGACCCAGGTTTGGCTGTGCACAAAGGAAATCCTGGAAGAGTGTACAGGAGCCGGAGTAGCTGCAAAACACGCGGTTCCCAGCAATGCAGTCTAGCGTGGAGAGGCAAGGACTTACCTCCACCAAACTTGGACTAAAGAGTCACTGGACTGTGGGAGTCACTTGGACAGAGTTGCTGAGTTCAAGGGATCTCGCTCGTCATGCTGAGAGGAGACCCAGAGGACCAGTGATGCAGTTCTTTGGTGCCTGCGGTTGCAGGGGGAAGATTCCGTCGACCCACAGGAGATTTCTTTGGAGCTTCTAGTGCAGAGAGGAGGCAGACTACCCCCACAGCATGCACCACCAGGAAAACAGTCGAGAAGGCGGCAGGATCAGCGTTACAAGGTCGCAGTAGTCGTCTTTGCTACTTTGTTGCAGTTTTGCAGGCTTCCAGCTCGGTCAGCAGTCGATTCCTTGGCAGACGGTGAAGAGAGAGATGCAGAGGAACTCTGATGAGCTCTTGCATTCGTTATCTAAGGAATTCCCCAAAGCAGAGACCCTAAATAGCCAGAAAAGGAGGTTTGGCTACTTAGGAGAGAGGATAGGCTAGCAACACCTGAAGGAGCCTATCAGAAGGAGTCTCTGACGTCACCTGCTGGCACTGGCCACTCAGAGCCGTCCAGTGTGCCAGCAGCACCTCTGTTTCCAAGATGGCAGAGGTCCGGAGCACACTGGAGGAGCTCTGGGCACCTCCCAGGGGAGGTGCAGGTCAGGGGAGTGGTCACTCACCTTTCCTTTGTCCAGTTTCGCGCCAGAGCAGGGCTGAGGGATCCCTGAACCGGTGTAGACTGGCTTATGCAGAGATGGGCACCATCTGTGCCCATCAAAGCATTTCCAGAGGCTAGGGGAGGCTACTCCTCCCCAGCCCTGACACCTTTTTCCAAAGGGAGAGGATGTAACACCCTCTCTCTGAGGAAGTCCTTTGTTCTGCCTTCCTGGGCCAAGCCTGGCTGGACCCTAGGAGGGCAGAAACCTGTCTGAGAGGTTGGCAGCAGCAGCAGCTGCAGTGAAACCCCGGGAAAGGTAGTTTGGCAGTACCCGGGTCTGAGCTAGAGACTCGGGGATCATGGAATTGTCTCCCCAATGCCAGAATGGCATTGGGGTGACAATTCCATGATCTTAGACATGTTACATGGCCATGTTCGGAGTTACCATTGTGATGCTATACATATGTCGTGACATATGTATAGTGCACACGTGTAATGGTGTCCCCGCACTCACAAAGTCCGGGGAATTTGCCCTGAACAATGTGGGAGCACCTTGGCTAGTGCCAGGGTGCCCACACACTAAGTAACTTAGCACCCAACCTTTACCAGGTAAAGGTTAGACATATAGGTGACTTATAAGTTACTTAAGTGCGGTGGTAAATGGCTGTGAAATAACGTGGATGTTATTTCACTCAGGCTGCACTGGCAGGCCTGTGTAAGAATTGTCAGATCTCCCTATGGGTGGCAAAAGAAATGCTGCAGCCCATAGGGATCTCCTGGAACCCCAATACCCTGGGTACCTCAGTACCATATACTAGGGAATTATAAGGGTGTTCCAGTATGCAAATGTAAATTGGTGAAATTGGTCACTAGCCTGTTAGTGACAATTTGGAAAGAAAATGAGAGAGCATAACCACTGAGGTTCTGGATAGCAGAGCCTCAGTGAGACAGTTAGTCATAACACAGGTAACACATACAGGGCACACTTATGAGCACTGGGGCCCTGGCTGGCAGGGTCCCAGTGACACATACAACTAAAACAACATATATACAGTGAAATGTGGGGGTAACATGCCAGGCAAGATGGTACGTTCCTACACAACCTCCCCCCAAACGAAGGACAATAAGACTAGCCATGACCTGATGAGTCTTCATTGTCTAAGTGGAAATATCTGGAGAGTCCATCTGCATTGGAGTGGGTACTCCCAGGTCTATGTTCCACTGTATAGTCCATTCCCTGTAGGGATATGGACCACCTCAACAATTTAGGGTTTTCACCTTTCATTTTTTTTAGCCAAAGTAGAGGTTTGTGGTCTGTCTGAACAATGAAGTGAGTGCCAAACAGGTATGGCCTCAACTTCTTCAGTGCCCAGACCACAGCAAAGGCCTCCCTCTCTATGGCAGACCATCACTTTTCTCTAGGGGTCAACCTCCTGCTGATAAAAGCAACAGGTTGATCCTGGCCCTCAAAATTAAGTTGTGATAAGACTGCCCCTACCCCTAATTCAGATGCATCAGTTTGGACAATTAATTTTTTGGAGTAACAGGGGCTTTTCAGGACAGGTGCAGAGTACATGGCCTGCTTCAGCTCCTCAAAAGCTTTCTGACAGTTTGCTGTCCATAATACCTTTTTAGGCATTTTCTTAGATGTGAGGTCATAAAGAGGGGCTGCTATGGAGCCATAGTTCTTCATGAACCTCCTGTAGTACCCAGTGAGACCTTAAAAGGCTCTCACCTGAGTCTGAGTTGTAGGGGGAACCCAATCTATAATAGTTTGGATTTTCCCCTGAAGTGGTGCAATCTGTTCCCCACCTACAAGGTGTCCCAGATAAACCACTTTCCCCTGCCCTATCTGGCACTTTGAAGCCTTGAAAGTGAGGCCTGCCTTCTGCAGGTCCTCTAAAACGTTCCATAGGTGGACCAGGAGATCATCCCAGCTGGAGCTAAAGACAGCTATATCATCTAGATATGCTGCACTAAAAGCTTACAGCCATTGCAGGACTGTGTTCACCAACCTTTGAAAAGTGGCAGGTGCATTTTTCAATCCAAAAGGCATTAATGTGAATTGGTAATGGCCTCCAATGGTTGAAAATGCAGTTTTTGCTTTTGCATCCTCTGATAACTTGATCTGCCAATACCCTGCAGTCAAATCAAAGGTGCTTAGATACTTGGCAGATGCCAGTGTATCTATTAGCTCATCTGCCCTGGGTATAGGGTGAGCATCAGTTTTGGTTACCTGGTTGAGACCTCTGTAGTCAACACAAAATCTAATTTCCCTTTTACTATCTTTGGAATGAGGTTTTGGTACAAGTACCACAGGAGAGGCCCATGGACTTTCAGAGTGCTCAACCACTCCCAGTTCAAGCATTTTCTGCACCTCTTGTTTTATGCAGTCTCTGACATGGTCAGGCTGCCTATAGATCTTACTTTTGACAGGCAAGCTGTCTCCAGTATCTATAGTGTGCTCACACCAAGAAGTGGTGCCTGGCACAGTAGAGAAGAGTTCAGAAAACTGACCCAGGAGATTTATGCAGTGGTCTTTCTGCTCAGCAGTAAGACAATCTGCCAAAACTACCTTCCACTACAGCATCTTGTTCTGTGGAAGAGAAGAGATCAGGCAGAGGGTCACTCTCTTCTTCCTGTCCTTCATCTGTTGCCATGAGCAGGGTGAGATCAGCCCTGTCATAGTAGGGTTTCAGGCGATTGACATGGAGCACCCTAAGGGGACTCCTGGCAGTGCCTAAGTCAACTAAGTAGGTGACTTCACCCTTTTTCTCAACAATAATGTGGGGTCCACTCCATTTGTCTTGGAGTGCTCTTGGGGCCACAGGCTCCAAGACCCACACTTTCTGCCCTGGTTGGTACTAAACCAAAACAGCCTTCTGGTCATGCCATTGCTTTTGGAGCTCTTGGCTGGCCTGAAGGTTTTTACTGGCCTTTTTCATGTACTCAGCCATTCTAGATCTTAGGCCAAGTACATAGTCCACTATGTATTGCTTAGGAGCTTTTAAAGGTTGTTCCCAACCCTCCTTCACAAGTGTTAGAGGACCTCTCACAGGGTGTCCAAATAGGAGTTCAAAGGGGCTGAAGCCCACTCCTTTTTGGGGTACCTCCCTGTAAGCAAAAAGGAGGCAAGGTAACAGGACATCCCATCTCCTGCGCAGTTTGTCAGGGAGTCCCATTATCATCCCTTTGAGAGTTTTATTAAACCTCTCAACCAGTCCATTTGTTTGTGGATGATAGGGTGTGGTGCACTTGTATGTAACACCACATTCCTTCCACATGGTCTTTAAGTAAGCAGACATGAAATTGCTTCCCCTGTCTGATACCACCTCTTTTGGGAAGCCCACCCTGGAAAAGATTCCCAGGAGAGCCTTTGCCACTGCATGAGCTGTAGTGGTCCTTAGAGGAATTGCTTCAGGATATCTGGTGGCATGGTCCACTACCACCAAGATAAACCTATTGCCTGAAGCAGTAGGAGGGTCAAGGGGGCCAACTATGTCAACCCCTACCCTTTCAAAGGGAACCCCAACCACAGGCAGTGGAATAAGGGGTGCCTTTGGAGTGCCACCTGTCTTGCCACTGGCTTGACAGGTTTCACAGGACTTACAAAATTCCTTTGTGTCCTCTGACATTCTAGGCCAATGAAACAAGGGGACAAGCCTGTCCAAAGTTTTCATTTGCCCCAAATGTCCAGCTAAGGGAATGTCGTGGGCTAGAGTTAGGAGGAACTTTCTGTATTCCTGAGGAATCACCAATCTCCTGGCAGCTCCAGGTTTTGGATCCCTTGCTTAAGTATACAAAAGGTTGTCCTCCCAGTAAACTCTGTGAGAGTCACTGACATCCCCATTTGCTTGTTTGACAGCTTGCTGCCTTAGACCCTCTAGTGTGGGACAGGTATGCTGTGCCACACTCAGCTCCTCCCTGGCAGGCCCCCCTTCACCCAAAAGCTCAGCAGTGTCTGCTTCCAGCACCTCTGGTGTAGGTTCTGCACAGGGTGGAAATTCTTCTTCCTCAGAAGTTGAATCCACTGTAGAGGGAGGGATAGTAGGTAGTGTTTTACCTTTACTAACCCTAGCTTTAGGGAGCACTTGGTCCATTCTTCCAGGATCCAAGTCACCGTGTCCTTTTTGCTTTTTGGCCTGAGCCCTGGTTAAAGCAAAAATATGCCCTGGAATGCCCAGCATTGCTGTATGAGCCTCCAACTCCACTTCTGCCCAAGCTGATTTCTCTAAATCGTTCCCTAGTAGACAGTCTACAGGTAAATCTGAGGCAACCACAACTTTCTTTGGACCAGTAACCCCCCCCAGTTGAGATTCACAACAGCCATGGGGTGGTTAAGAGTGTTGCTATGAGCATCGGTTACTTGGTACTGGTGACCAAGTAGGTGTTGTTCAGGGTGGACCAGTTTCTCTATTACCATTGTAACACTGGCACCTGTGTCCCTGTAGGCCTGAACCTCAACACCATTTATTAGGGGTAGTTGCTTGTACTTATCCATATTAAGGGGACAAGCAACCAAGGTGGCTAAATCAATAGCCCCCTCAGAGACTAACACAGCCTCTGTGGTCTCCCTAACAAGACCAACCCCAACTAAGTTACCAAAAGTGAGCCCAGCTACTCCCTTGGATTGGCTATTAGTAGGTTTTCTCCCACCACCACTGCTATTACTAGGGGCACTAGGTGTAGCAGCAGGGGTTGTAGTGGTACAAGGCTTGGTGCTTTTCTTTGGACAACTGGGATCTGTTGTCCAATGGCCTTTTATTTTACATAAATAGCACCATGGTTTCTTTTCTTTGTTTTGATTTGAAGAGGACCTGGGCCCACCAGCCCCACCAGAGTGTTTTTGTGGGCCTGATGAAGACTCATTTTTAGATTTGTCCCCACCCTTGTCAGAAGACTTACCATCCTTCTTCTTGCTATCCTTGTCATCCCCTGTATGAACTTTTCTGTTCACCCTTGTTCTGACCCATTTGTCTGCCTTCTTTCCCAATTCTTGGGGAGAGGTCAGATCAGAGTCTACCAGGTACTGGTGTAACAAATCAGACACACAATTATGAAGAATATGCTCTCTCACGATTAAGTTATACAGGCTTTCATAGTCAGAACTTTACTGCCATGTAACCACCCCTCCAAGGCCTTCACTGAATGGTCAACAAGGTCTACCAGTCTTGTGAAGACTCCTTTTTGGTTTCTCTGAACTTCATCCTGTACTGTTCAGTGGTTAAGCCATAACCATTAAGGAGTGCATTCTTAAGAACTGTAAAATTATTGGCATCACTTTCTTTAACAGTAAGGAGCCTATCCCTACCCTTTCCACTGAAAGATAGCCATAGGATAGCAGCCCACTGCCTTTGAGGGACCTCCTGTACAACACAGGCCCTCTCAAGTGCAGCAAACCACTTGTTAATGTCATCCCCCTCCTTGTAAGGGGGAACTATCTTGTGCAGATTCCTAGAATCATGCTCTTTTGCAGGATGACTATTTGGAATACTGCTGCTGCCACCATGGGGTTCTAACCCCAACCTCTGTCTTTTTGTTTCTAAATCAAAGGCTTGCCTACCTAAATCCAGCTGTTGCTTTTTGAGCTTCAGCCTGGATTCTTCCACTCTCAATCTATTGAGCTCCCTTTCTAACACTCTGTCATCAGGGTGGGTGGGTGGGGCATGCCTTGACACAGAAGTATGGTGAGAATGAACAGAGGGAGACCTGTCCCTAACAGATGGCACTCTAACATTCTGGCCTACAGAAGTAACACTCCTACTATGATGAGAAGTAACACTCTTACTGTGATGTGAATTCACATCAGTACCAGCTATGCTAGGTGGCCTGCTAATGGGCAGGTTGGGAAGGTTCCCTTCTAAATCTTTTGCTAGGGGTGCCCCAGGGTCAGATTGGGAACCATCAGCTAATTTCTCAACAGAAGTGCCAACTAAGGTCTTATCTTGTTCAATGAGCATATTAACCAATAGTTCTCTAGAGGGATTCTTTCCTACCCCTAAACCTCTTTCAATGCAGCGACTCCTTGCTCCTTTCCAGCTAAGGTGATCATAAGCAAGTTTGGACAGATCAACAGTTTGACCTGTGCCAGACATTATAGAAAGTGTTTAAGGGACAGAAAAAGAAAGAAAAACTTTTTAGAACTTCTTAAAGAACAGAAAAAAAAAACTTTTAAAACTTTTTAAGAACTTTTTGAAAGTTTTAGAGGTACTTTTCAGCACTTAGCAAAGAAGTGAGAGAAGAAAAGCAAAACTTTTTGGTTAGGTGTACATACACTGAACTTGTTTTGTATATTTTTCTCTTATGAAAAGTACAATGTGACAAAGTGGTAAGTAGTTGCAAAGTACTTATCCCACCGCTGCACCACCAATGTAGGAGGCTGGACTGGCTTGTAGTGGGTACCAAGAGGTACTTACACCTTGCACCAGGCCCAGGTATCCCTTATTAGTGTAGAGGGGTGTCTAGCAGCTTAGGCTGATAGAAAAGGTAGCTTAGCAGAGCAGCTTAGGCTGAACTAGGAGACGAGTGAAACTCCTACAGTACCACTAGTGTCATATGCACAATATCATAAGAAAACACAATACACAGATATACTAAAAATAAAGGTACTTTATTTTTATGACAATATGCCAAAGTATCTCAGTGAGTACCCTCAGTATGAGGATAGCAAATATACACAAGATATATGTACACAATACCAAAATTTGCAGTAATAGCAATAGAAAAAAGTGCAAACAATGTATAGTCACAATAGAATGCAATGGGGGCACATAGGGATAGGGGCATCACAAACCATATACTCTAGAAGTGGAATGCGAACCACGAATGGACCCCAAACCTATGTGACCTTGTAGAGGGTCGCTGGGACTGTAAGAAAACAGTGTGGGTTAGAAAAATAGCCCACCCCAAGACTCTGAAATGTGGGTGCAAAGTGCACCTAAGTTCCCCAAAGAGCACAGAAGTCGTGATAGGGGAATTCTGCAAGGAAGACCAACACCAGCAATGCAAAACGATGGATTTCCTGACGAGAGTACCTGTGGAACAAGGGGACCAAGTCCAAGAGTCACGATCAAGTCGGGAGTGGGCAGATGCCCAGGAAATGCCAGCTGTGGGTGCAAAGAAGCTGCCACTGGATGGTAGAAGCTGTGGATTCTGCAAGAACGACAAAGGCTAGAAACTTCCCCTTTGGAGGATGGATGTCCCACGTCGTGAAGAGTCGTGCAGAGGTGTTTCCATGCAGAAAGCCTTCAAACAAGCCTTGCTAGCTGCAAGGGTTGCGATTAGGGTTTTTGGATACTGCTGTGGCCCAGGAGGGACCAGGATGTCGCCAATTGCATGAGGAGACAGAGGGGGTGTCCAGCAAGACAAAGAGCCCACTCAGAAGCAAGCAGCACCCGGAGAAGTGTCAAAACAGGCACTACAAAGTGGAGTGAACTGGAGCTCACCTGAAGTCACAAAGTAAGGTCCCACGATGCCAGAGGACAACTCAGGAGGTCATGCACTGCAGGTTAGAGTTCTGGGGACCAGTGCTTGGCTATGCACAAAGGAAATCCTGGAAGAGTGTACAGGAGCCGGAGTAGCTGCAAAACACATGGTTCCCAGCAATGCAGTCTAGCGTTGGGAGGCAAGGACTTACCTCCACCAAACTTGGACTAAAGAGTCACTGGACTGTGGGAGTCACTTGGACAGAGTTGCTGAGTTCAAGGGATCTCGCTCGTCGTGCTGAGAGGAGACCCAGAGGACCAGTGATGCAGTTCTTTGGTGCCTGCGGTTGCAGGGGGAAGATTCCGTCGACCCACAGGAGATTTCTTCGGAGCTTCTAGTGCAGAGAGGAGGCAGACTACCCCCACAGCATGCACCACCAGGAAAACAGTCAAGAAGGCGGCAGGATCAGTGTTACAAGGTCGCAGTAGTCGTCTTTGCTACTTTGTTGCAGTTTTGCAGGCTTCCAGCTCGGTCAGCAGTCGATTCCTTGGCAGAAGGTGAAGAGAGAGATGCAGAGGAACTCTGATGAGCTCTTGCATTCGTTATCTAACAAATTCCCCAAAGCAGAGACCCTAAATAACCAGAAAAGGAGGTTTGGCTACTTAGGAGAGAGGATAGGCTAGCAACACCTGAAGGAGCCTATCAGAAGGAGTCTCTGACGTCACCTGCTGGCACTGGCCACTCAGAGCCATCCAGTGTGCCAGCAGCACCTCTGTTTCCAAGATGGCAGAGGTCTGGAGCACACTGGAGGAGCTCTGGGCACCTCCCAGGGGAGGTGCAGGTCAGGGGAGTGGTCACTCCCCTTTCCTTTGTCCAGTTTCGCGCCAGAGCAGGGCTGAGGGATCCCTGAACCGGTGTAGACTGGCTTATGCAGAGATGGGCACCATCTGTGCCCATCAAAGCATTTCCAGAGGCTGGGGGAGGCTACTCCTCCCCAGCCCTGACACCTTTTTCCAAAGGGAGAGGGTGTAACACACTCTCTCTGAGGAAGTCCTTTGTTCTGCCTTCCTGGGCCAAGCGTGGCTGGACCCCAGGAGGGCAGAAACCTGTCTGAGGGGTTGGCAGCAGCAGCAGCTACAGTGAAACCCCGGGAAAGGTAGTTTGGCAGTACCCGGGTCTGAGCTAGAGACTCGGGGGATCATGGAATTGTCTCCCCAATGCCAGAATGGCATTGGGGTGACAATTCGATGATCTTAGACATGTTACATGGCCATGTTCGGAATTACCATTGTGACGCTATACATATGTCGTGACATATGTATAGTGCACGCGTGTAATGGTGTCCCCGCACTCACAAAGTCCAGGGATTTTGCCCTGAACAATGTGGGAGCACCTTGGCTAGTGCCAGGGTGCCCACACACTAAGTAACTTAGCACCCAACCTTTACCAGGTAAATGTTAGACATATAGGTGACTTATAAGTTACTTAAGTGCAGTGGTAAATGGCTGTGAAATAATGTGGACGTTATTTCACTCAGGCTGCACTGGCAGGCCTCTGTAAGAATTGTCAGATCTCCCTATGGGTGGCAAAAGAAATGCTGCAGCCCATAGGGATCTCCTGGAACCCCAATACCCTGGATACCTCATTACCATATACTAGGGAATTATAAGGGTGTTCCAGTATGCCAATGTAAATTGGTGAAATTGGTCACTAGCCTGTTAGTGACAATTTGGAAAGAAAATGAGAGAGCATAACCACTGAGGTTCTGGATAGCAGAGCCTCAGTGAGACAGTTAGTCATAACACAGGTAACACATACAGGGCACATTTATGTTATGAGCACTGGGGCCCTGGCTGGCAGGGTCCCAGTGACACATACAACTAAAACAACATATATACAGTGAAATATGGGGGTAACATGCCAGGCAAATGGTACTTTCCTACAAGGATCACCAGGAACTGCTATTCTGCCTGAACGTTCCCAAGCCTCTGCTGCCACAGACAGGCTACTATCTCCTGTCCAGTTGGTGGTGGTTGTTGGGCAGGTGTAGCTATATCGAGGAAAAGAAGACTAACAAAAGATAAATTGTAAACTGCTCTAAACAAACACTTCTTCAGTTCAAATGATAGATAGGGGGTAGCACAGTAGCACTACAATGCTGGTCTCCTCCTCGGAATAATGGGATTTGATGTGAATGTTATTTATGATTAGGGGAGTCACAGGGCCAATATTCCATTTGTTTACCGACACATACCTCACATGAGAAGCACTAACCATCTGGCAGAAAAGAATTAAGGCAGAATAAGACCAAATTAAAAAGCTGGTGATTTCATTGTTTTTCTTTTAAAGGCTCTTCTTGTAACTAAATAGACACATTTAGTGGAAAAATAAAAAAGAAATACCTCTCATTATGATGCGTAAGGCATAATGCACTCATAATGCACTAAGTTGTTGTGGCAAATTATTGGAGGCATGCTAGCCAGAGCTTCAAGTATCTTGCTACTGTCTGCAGCTCGGGTAGCTGTAGCTGACAATTAGAACACAGACGTATAGTTTAGATTTTGGCAAATGCATGCTCTTCCTCTGGCCTGGTATAAGATCCTTGATTGAAAGAGAGAATGTTCAACATCTGCCAAAGGGAATGTGTGCACGGAGTGAACCCAAGAAAAGGGACACGGACGACCACTTTGTTTCTGTCTTTTAACACCTAAGCTGGTATCCAGACTCCTTCACAACAGTACTGATTACACGCAGGCGGGCACAAGAGGGATTGAGGGGGCGGCAGTGGCAGATGTGGGCTGCGCCAAGCCTTTTCAGAGTGGAATGATTAATGAGCACCGGCCCGGGATGAGGCTAACCTTTAGAGAGCTGAGCAGGACATCTGCAGAACTGTCAGAGCTCAGATCTTTTTTTCTTTCCAGTGGCCCTGTTCTTCCCCTCATGTGTTTCACTTAGTTTAATTTATACCATGACTCTAAATAGGCAGCTGCTTATATAATAGATACATCACACATGTCACGTATAAAATGAGAACATATTTTATCCTGTCTGCCATAAGTAGATGGGGGAATGACGCACTGCACTACAGGGAATTGAATGGCCTATATCAATGGCATTTGGCACATCAAAAAGTATCCCCTATGCCAAACTTGAAATCCAATAGTGCACTTACTAGTCTCATTTACTCACTGGTCTCACCCACCATCACAAATTCTTTCCAACGAATTAATTCACTGGGCAATGAGGAACGTGAAGAAAATGTACTTACTTTACTGCAGAGTAAGGGGGATGGCTTAGGCAGATAGGTAGAGCTTTCACTGTAGAAGAATAGAGGGGTGTCACAGATCTAGCTACAGAAGAAGAGATCCCTTCTTTATTCATCCAAGCAATTACTCAATTGTTCCTTTCATTCTTCCCCTATTTACAACCATAGCCACATGAATTAAGCTTTACTTTCTCTCATCCAGTCTTCCATCCAAATTCACAATCCTTTATCCATCCATTCAGTACCCACAATATCCACCCTTTCTTTCAATCATCCTTTCACCCATCCATCCATTTACCCAATACCAATAATCACCCAAGCATCCTTTTTCATCCACCCATGCATCCTTTCCTTTCACTCTTTTTACACATCCTTTCTTTTAACCTTCTGTTCTTTCCCGTTTCCATCAAGCTATCATTTTTAGCATATAATATGTGGGCTTTGCTGAGTTACAGATAAAAGAGGCCATAAGTAACTCAACCACCGCTGTAGCTGTAATGCAGGATGTTTATGAATCTGATCATGAAAACGCCATTGTAGCTAGTGAGTAAGAGTAATTGTCAGTAAGCAAGCAATGTGACTTATCTGTCTTTGCCGTCACGTCTCCCCTGCTCCATCTGATCCTACACCAGTAGAACTTGAGCTGGCTCTTCCACTGGTGGTTTATGAGGCTATAAAAAAACAGTATACAGATTTTAGATGCCAGATCTCATTCTAAATGTTTAAATAAAAAAAATGCAACCACAATCATTACAGTTCGGTTAGCACTGCAAGTATCTTCTGCCAAAAATACCACTCTGGGCATTTTGTTGGAATGTTAGAAAATGAAAGCCAGATAGACAAACCAACCAAAAGCTTTAAATACTAGAGGGGCAGAGCTATAGCCTATGATTGACGATTACTCAGAATCATTGAAGCGCAACAAAGGGGTGGAATACAAACTGGTCAATGAAAGACAGAAAAAAAAGATAATGCAGGAATGACAGGAATTAAACAAAACTTAGGGGAGTTGGAAAAAAGGGAGACAGCATAAAAAGGTAAACAAGGCAAAATTAAAAGTAGTATAAAAGTGGGAA
The DNA here is from genome assembly GCF_031143425.1 of Pleurodeles waltl. NCBI lineage: Eukaryota > Metazoa > Chordata > Amphibia > Caudata > Salamandridae > Pleurodeles > Pleurodeles waltl. The sequence goes on along the minus strand of NC_090440.1, from coordinate 1,004,845,984 downwards.
GAGGTAAAAGTTAGGAAAATAATAATAACATTAAATAACAAGACTTACTGGGATGAGCAGAGCAATCAGCACTGGTGGTCGGAGTTGCCCTAGCTTCCGGCGGACCCTCCGGTGCAGTGTCCTTCTTCTTGCCCTTGGGTGCTGATGTAAGATTAGAAAGAAGATAAATAAAATATATTAGTGGTGCCATTAATATCCACAAAATTATTATATAAAAGGAAAATGCAATAACATTGTATTTAAATCAGATCGCCTATGGTACTATACAAGTATGATTAACTATTGTTGAGTTGTCTATAATCCTAAAATCCCTATTCCACATTTCCTTAAGAAATCTACATTTAGAACTAATGGATTGCAATAAATGATCTTTCATTCTATTATCATTTCTCAAGTCCCTTGATGGACCAACTCAGTCTCCCTTTTTAGCAATGCATGCATACTCGCATCTCTGTGAAATTGCTTGAAACTGTGCGAGTTACATAGAGTCACAGAGAATGCTAACTCATTGATATCACTATTTCACTATGGAGCTAGGAGGACAGATGAGTCTGCGTTGCAATGGCTTCTCAAATAATAAGCAAATGCCTACCTAAGAGTATAAAGATGTAGTGATGAGCACCTGCCTAACTCTAACTGGATCACGTAACAAATAACATTCTTAACGTAAACTAATTGTAAAATACCTCTGGGTGGATGCCACATGCTATTAGGGAAAAAAGTTAGCATTGTAGAACACAAGCACAATAAAAATATATCAAGCCCCGGGATCTCCACGCCTAGCAGGTCGAACACGTCCTGCTCACAGTCGATGATATCTGCTCAGCGGTGCGTCAGCTGCTTGTTGGTGCGCTAGACCTGGATGGCGGCCCTGACCAACTGGCGCACACTAGCCCAGCGCTGTCGACACTCCCGCAGGAGGTAACCACTTCCAGGCCTGCCGTCTGCTTCGAGCATGGAGGGGAGGTGGCACTGCACATAAAAATACCAGTGCTGTCACCAACTCCTCCCTGAAGATTGAAAGAGGCTGCACCCCTTGAACATAGCGCCACCCACAAGGCAGCCAGGCACTGTTGCCCTGCTGATCTGCTATGGTGGTGGGTGGGTAGGGTAGAAAGAGAAACAGGAGGAAAAGGAAGAAAATAAGGGAAAAATTAACAAAAAAACTAAAAGTCACAAAAAACACACAAAAATTAAAACACCATAAAAATAATGAGACACAAAAATAAGCACTAATATAATAAATAAAAAAATAGGGGTAAATCAAGTATGGGGTGGAGGGTTACAAAGATTAAGATTGAAGATTGAAGCAGAAGTCCCAGCACCATTAACAGAGTGAAAAACAAGATGGCCGCACTAATGAGAAGTGAGTGGTTCCATATGCATTGGATTTTGAATGCAAGTACATACTTCACAATGCGAATGGGCACAATGGAGAACTCCGCCTGCTAGCGTAACTCCGCGTAGCATGGTGGAGTTTTTTCCTACTTTACGGAGCTCCACTTAGCGCGGCTCTGACCACTCCACCCAGGCCTATTTTAAACTAGTGCACAGGGAGTCCACCACTCCTACCTGCTGCTGCTGCCACTCAGCAGGCCCGCCCCGTCCTGACACTCGGTTTGGGGCTGGTTGACGATAAATGAAATGGGAATTAACTAACTTCATTACCATTTAATTTTCTGTCTCTAGGGATTTTCTAGGGATTTTCTGGGGTCATTTCAGTAGGGGGACGCTCATTCGCTCTAATGGAGGAGTTGCCCCTGGTGCCAGCTGTAGCATGTTATAGCTTGTAGGCCCATTTAACTATGTTTGACAGTGATATGGTGTATGCACTGGTAAGGGCAAATTCCAACAGTAATATTTGGATTGAGATTGCTTGACTTAGAATAGATAGCTTACTAAGCCGCCTACCTTTGTGCTGATTCATAAGTGACCAGTAACAAAGTGGAATGTATTTAAGAGCATAGGATAGGGCAGATGGAATCTTGGCAAGCTAAATCCCTAGAATATTTTAAAATGGTGCTTAGCAGAGGCAATATAGAATTTTCTTAAAGCACCAATATGGCCCAATGCCTTTGAACCAGTGTGCGATAGATGAGATCTATATTCCAAAGACTGAGAAAAGACGCTTCCAATCTATGTGGATTTTTTTACAATATCTAGAGAAATTCCAACTAAATTCCAGTTAAAAGGGCAATACTGCCTTTTACCTCTAAATGGCATCACCCCACTCTTAGTTATGTTTATCATCAGATAGTTATCCCTTGCATATTTAAAAAGAGCATCTAAATTACACTGGAGTCCAATTGGTGTGAGATCAAAAATGACTACATCATCAGCATATAATAAAACATTCAAGTCTTGTTCCACTATTCGAGGAGGGAAACTCTTAAGATTATTAGCAAAGTAGATGGGAAAATTGCAAAATTAAATTGAAAACAAAGGTGGGGCCAGAACACATCCCTGCTTCAGACCGTTCTGTGTTAGGATTTCTTGAGACAAATTCTTATTTCCCTCCGTTAGAACTTTATGATAAGAGCCAATGTCTTCCAATTTTGTGAAATAGGACAGACTACAGTCAGAATACAGAATACAGTGCGTACAGTCACGGTCACTGCAAGCTTTTGCTATAGATGTTATGTCTATGTTTAATGTCACTTGCTTATGGGCAATTTATTACTTAAATAAATTACTGTGGGCAGAGTGGGATTTGAACCATTGTCGAATATAAGTAGTTAGTTTGTGCTACTATATGCAGCCGTACTCTTGAAACAGAAAGGAGAGAAAAGAAAGCACATAATAAACAAGATTGTTCCCAAAAGCTGTTAGGGAATTCTTAATAAGAAGGGAAAGTTAATAACTTTTTAAGAAGAATTCCCAAAAAGTTATTCAACTGAGATCTCTTTTAAATTACTTAGAAGTAATTCAGGTTGTTAGAATGTTTTCAGAGAGGGTGAATTATGAAACATGAGTAGCAATAAGTGCACTGCGCAATAGTCCTTGATTTGCACGGTTTGTGATAGAATTTTGAGTGAGAAGCATTTGTATTGTTCAGGTGGATATACTGAGCTAAGCTTACATAAATCTCAAAATTGGATTTTGCTAAGATTGTATGCCATAGCTATCAAAATGTGCAAGCAGTAAATCAGTGGGTAAGAAATTTAGTGAAAATAATACACTTCTCAGTATGATGGTTTCCTGTGGAGAGCTTTATCTAGCGATGCGTGAAATCCTTCAACAATTATTTAATAAAATGCTAATGATTGGTAGAGCAGGATATAAACGGGAGGGGGGATGGTTTGGTGGGTTGTCCTAAATTAATTAAAATGCACCCCTGGCCAGTGCTAAATTTGTGCTTGTTGTTTCCGGTGCTGAGCACCGGCACCTATTTTAGAGGGCCGGGGCTTTTTCTTTTGCCTCAAGCATTTGCTACGGGCAAAAGACACATATGGGAAAGACGGAGGAAGAGAAAAACGAAAAAGCGTCACAAAGGGAGAAAGTAAAAAGTTGCAAGAGTGAGCTGAAGGCGCAGGGGGGGACTGTATATGGATTGAAGAGGCCCGAGATGGTTACAGGATTACGCCGCCTCAGTATTTCGTGTGCCCGCATTTAATTGCAGCAGCCGCGTTTTTATAAGGAGGACTTTGGGCACCGGCACGTTTTTATTTATAAATTAAGCACTGCCCCTAGCTAGTTTGACGTATTTGAAATATGGAAAAAGGAAAATCTTCTGAAATACTGCGAAAGACTGGACTTTTCTAATGATAATGATTATCCGATAAAAACAGTGTTACAATGCAGAGCAGGAAAGACAGACAATACAAAGTCTGGCATGAATTTGAGTCCACTAGAAATGATCCAGAAATGGTGAAAAAATACCCACTCAATGGGAGAGCTTCACCTTCTGCTTGACTTTAATCTGTCTGACCGCACGTAGGTGAGTTTCTTGATGGCCAGAACAACACACTTGTGCTGTAGAACAGGAAGGATGTTTTTGCTTCAGGTCCCCTGCTTTTGGTGACCTGCTCTCAGGCACCTTAAGTGCAGTGAGCCAAGGTGGGGGGAAAGCGGGTGTTGGTGGGGATCTGAAAGTGAGTCAACGATAGCGGGGAAACGGATGGGAGATTTCAGTAGAAGCGTGGAAGTACAGTGGATAAAAAGGGCTCTAGGGTTCCATGGCCAATGGTGTTCAGTTGATGCTCTTCTCACAGTGGATTGTGGTGTTCCCCCATTTTGATGATTAACCCTACACATATTACATTCCTGATCCTCCGATATCCATTTTGGTATGTTTCTTTAGTGCACTGAATGTTGATTGTTTTTCGATTACATGCTGATATCTGTTGTCTCGAATTTCTCTGGATCTGTAGAGATCCGGGTAGCCCGAACAACTTCACCGGGTATAATTCTAAAGTAAGTCTAAGAAAACGAACACACCCAATAAACCTAAAATAAGTCTAGCAACAATATATGTATAAATCACACACCCTGGCACAGACCATTTAACCGCTTGGGTCCCGTGGACGAGGTGATCTCGTCATCGGCACTGGTTCCCCGTGCTGAGGACAAGATCACCTCGTCCTGCTATGGGCCCCCTGGGAAGCGCTAGCGCTCCCCCAGATGGCCAGGTACCCCCCTCACCTGGGCTGGGATGGAAGGGGAATCGCTTCCCCTTCTACCCCGCCTCCCCGTGACCACCCAGTGGCGTCTGATGACGTCAGCACGCTTTCGCGTGCTGACCACGTCAGAGGCCTTCCCTCCGGTCCGGGAAGCTCAGAAATGCATTTCTCCTCCGATAACGTGGAGGGGGCAGAGAAGCCTGAAAGGAGAGGAAAGGCTTCTGCAATCGCAATGCGATCTGGCAGCAGAAATGCCACTAGACACCAGGGACTTTTTTTTGTTTGTTTACTTGATAAGGAGAGAGGCCCCTTGGGCAAGGGCCACTCTCCAGGGGGGCAATTTGTTTTTTGGCTGTTTCTGCCCCCTAGACACCAGGGTTTTTTTTTGTTTGTTTTTGTGTTTTTTTATTTGTGGAGAGCAACCCCTTAGGCAAGGGTCGCTCCCCTGGGGGCAAATTTTTTCTAGGCCATTTCTGCCCCCCTTGTGGGCAGATCGGCCTATTTTTATTAGGCCAATCTGCCCTCAAGGGGGGCAGAAACCACTAGACACCAGGGATTTTTTTCTTTTTTTTATATGTGTACAGATAAGGGGAGCGGCCCCTTGGGCAAGGGCCGCTCCCCAGTGGCGCAAATAATTTTACGGCTATTTCTGACCCCCGGGGGCAGATCAGCCTAATATAATTAGGCCGATCTGCCTAGACACCAGGCAAAGGTCGCTCCCCTTGGGGGGCAAATTTATTTTAGGTCATTTCTGCTCCTCTTGGGGGCAGATACCACTTAGGCATCAGGGATTGGTGTGTGTGTTTTGTTTGGGGGGGCAGTCCCTTGGGCAAGGGTCGCTTCCCATGGGTGCACATTACTGTTGGCCATATCTGCCCCCCTTGTGGGCAGATTGGCTTATTTTTGGAAGGCCCATCTGCCCCCAAGGGGGGGGCAGAAAGCCCACCAGAGACCAGGGAAGATTTTTTTTCAAAATAAGAGGGTGGGGGTATGGCCATACCCCCACCGCAAATAAATGGGGCCAAAGATGATCTGCCCACCAATGGGCAGATGGGGCAATTACCCCCGATCCACACCCGGGGGGGCAGGAAGTCTACTAAATGCCAGGGAATTTAAAAAAAAGAATTGTGGGGTGGTGGCCACCAACCAGTATGGGAATGGTTATGCCCCCAACCCAACTAGTGGGGGTAACAGTCTTTCAGCTCTCCCCCAACCACTAAAACATCTTATCCCACTGCAAGCAAGTGGACATTTGATTATTTGGGGTTTTGGATTTACATTTGGGCCATGAGAGCTTGGCTAACTCTCAAAATCATCCCACTTGGAATGGTGAGGGCTGCACTTTTTGGGCTTTGGGACGCTGCCATGTAGAAAAATCCACAAGACCTAGACACATCTGAAAACTAAACATCTGGGTGAGTCCAGGGTGGTGTGCTTCACATGCACCCTGCACTATTTTCTTACCCACAATGTCCTGAAAACCTCCAACTTTGCTGGAAATCACACATTGTTCCCACATTTTTGTGATGGAACCTACCGGAATCTGCAGGAATCCACAAAATTCCTACCATTCAGCATTGTCTCATCTATACCGGCAGAATTTTTTCCCCACTTATCAGCCTAAAAATGTGTTTTTACAAACTACCCTTTTGGACCCGCTTTGGTTTCCCCTCAAATTTGACATGTTTTTGGCTCTTCCCAGTCACAGTCACTTGACCCACCTACACAAGTGAGGCATCATTTTTACTGGGAGACTGAGGGGAACGTTGGGTGGTAGGAAATGTGTCCCGGTGCGGTGATCCCACACAGAAATGTGGGAAAAATGTGATTTGTTTAGCTAAATTTGAGTTTTGCTGAGGATTCTGGGTAAGAAAACACTGAGGTATCCACGCAAGTCACACCTCCCTGGACTCACTCGGGTATCCAGTTTTCAGAAATGTCTGGGTTTGGTAGGTTTCTCTGTATGGCTGCTGAGCCCAGGACCAAAAATGCAGGTGCCCCCGGCAAAAACAGGTAGTTTAGTATTTGATATTTTTGATGTGTCCAGATAGTGTGTTGGGGCATTTTCTTTCGCGGGCACTGGGCCTACCCACACAAGTGAGGTACCATTCTTATTGGAAGACTTGGGGGATCCTCTCAGATTCCAGAACTTTCTGTCGCCGAAATGTGAGGAAAAAGTTAAAATGTGCAGGTTTGGTAGGTTTCCCTAGGTGCCGGCTGAGCTGGAGGCCAAAATCTACAGCTAGGCACTTTGCAAAAAACACCTCTGTTTTCTGTAGAAAAATGTGATGTGTCCACATTGTGTTTTGAAGCATTTCCTGTCGCGGGCACTATGCCTACCCACACAAGTGAGGTACCATTTTTATCCGAAGACTTGGGGGAAGATAGAATAGCAAAACAAGTGTTATTACCCCTTGTCTTTTTCTACATTTTTTTCCTTCCAAATATAAGACAGTGTGTAAAAAAGACGTCTATTTGAGAAATGCCCTGTAATTCACATGCTAGTATGGGCACCCCAGAATTCAGACATGTGCAAATAACCACTGCTCCTCAACACCTTATCTTGTGCCCATTTTGGAAATACAAAGGTTTTCTTGATACCTATTTTTGACTCTTTGGCCCGTATTTATACTTTTTGACGCTAAACTGCGCTAACGCAGTTTAGCGTCAAAAAATTTTGCGCCGGCTAACGCCATTCTGAAGCGCCATGCGGGCGCCGTATTTATTGAATGGCGTTAGCCGGCGCAAGCAGACCGGCGCTGCCTGGTGTGCGTGGAAAAAAAACACGTACACCAGGCAGCGCCGGCGTTGGGAAAAATGGCGTTAGGGCGTCTTAAAATGGTGCAAGTCAGGTTGACGCTAAAAAATCATCTTAACCCGATTTGCACCATTTTTAACAACGCCCAGACGCCATTTACATGACTCCTGTCTTAGTAAAGACAGGAGTCATGCCCCCTTGCCCAATGGCCATGCCCAGGGGACTTATGTCCCCTGGGCATGGTCATTGGGCATAGTGGCATGTAGGGGGGCACAAATAAGGCCCCCCAATGCCACCCAAAAAAAAAAAAAAAAAACATTTATACTTACCTGAACTTACCTGAATGTCCCTGGGATGGGTCCCTCCATCCTTGGGTGTCCTCCTGGGGTGGGCAAGGGTGGCAGGGGGGGTCCCTGGGGGCAGGGGAGGGCACCTGTGGGCTCATTTTGAGCCCACAGGCCCCTTAACGCCTACCCTGACCCAGGCGTTAAAAAGTGGCGCAAATGCGGGGTTTTTTGACCCGACCACTCCCGGGCGTGATTTTTGCCCGGGAGTATAAATACGACGCATTTGCGTCGCCGTCATTTTTTTTAGACGGGAGCGCCTTCCTTGCATCTCATTAACGCAAGGAAGGCGTTCACGCAAACAAATGACGCTATTTGCCCATACTTTGGCGCTAGACGCGTCTAACGCCAAAGTATAAATATGGCGTTAGTTTTGCGCCGAATTTGCGTAGAAAAAAACGACGCACATTCGGCGCAAACAGAGTATAAATATGCCCCTTTATATTTCAGCAAATGAATTGCTGTATACCCGGTATAGAATGAAAACCCATTGCAAGGTGCAGCTCATTTATTGGCTCTGGGTGCCTAGTTTTGTTGATGAACCTACAAGCCCTATATATCCCCGCAACCAGAAGTGTCCAGCAGATGTAACAGTATATTGCTTTAAAAAATCTGACATTGCAGGAAAAAGTTACAGAGTAAAACGTAGAGGAAAAGGGCTGATTTTTTTACCTAAATTTCAATATTTTTTTATTTCAGTTGTTATTTTCTGCAGGAAACCCTTTTTGAATTCAGAATTTTGTCTACTTTTCAGAAATGTTTAGGTTTCTGGTATCCAGCATTGGTTTCACACCCATTTCTGTCACTGACTGGAAGGAGCCTGAAAGCACAAAAAATTGTAAAAATGGGGTATGTCCTAGTAAAATGCCAAAATTGTGTTGAAAAATTGGGTTTTCTGATTCAAATCTGCCTGTTCCTAAAAGCTGGGAAGCTGGTGATTTTAGCACCGCAAACCCTTTGTTGATGCCATTTCCAGGGAAAAAACCACAAGCCTTCTTCGCAGCCCTTTTTTCCCATTTTTTTTTTTTAAACTAAATTTTCACTGTATTTTGGCTAATTTCTTGGCCTCCTTCAGAGGAACCCACAAAGTCTGGGTACCTCTAGAATCCCTAGGATGTTGGAAAAAAAGGACGCAAATTTGGCGTAGGTAGCTTATGTGGACAAAACGTTATGAGGGCGTAAGCGAGAACTATTCCAAATAGGCAAAAAAAGGTCTGGCACAGGAGGGGGAAAAGGCCTGGCAGCAAAGGGGTTAATCAAACATCAGTGGTCAGTTCAATTGTAATTGCAACCAGCTCCAAATGCCTCTCAGCAAAATTACGTTCATCGGCTTCCTTAAATAGCAAAGTATTGTATACCCATAATGAACTGAAATATGGTCAGCCATACATTATTTATTTTCTAAATCGCCTTAGCAAGAACGAAAGACGTGTTGCCTAGAAGCATTTTATATGAAGAAAATGTAATAAAGAATATCTCCTGAAAGAATTATCTACAAGAATGTGATCATGTTCTTTTGTGTGCTTTCAAGGACTTTAACATCTAAAATCATCCTTACCTCCTTTTCCCTCTATCCATTGCTGAACTCTAAAATCACTCTTACCTCCCTTTATCTCTCTGCCCCTGAAATCTTAAATCACCCTTACCTCTAAAACCTCTACCGAACCTTAAATCACTCTTACCCGCCTTTATCTCTACCGAACCAAGAACCCTAAAATCAACCTCACCTCTATTTACCTCTACCCATCCCCAAACCCTAAAATCACTTTTACCTCCCTTTACCTTTGCCCATCCAAACCCTAAAATTACCCTTACCTCTCTTTTCCTCTATCCATCCTAAACCATAAATTGATCCATACCTCCTTTTACCTCTACCCACCAATGAACCCTAAAATCACCCCTACTTCCCTTTATGCCTGCCTACCCCTGAATTCTAAATTCACCCTTAGCTCCCTTTATCTCTACCCACCTCTGAACAGTAACTTCACCCTTACCTCCATTTACTTCTACTCGTCCTTGAACTCTAAATTCACCCTTACCTTCCTTTTCCTCTACCCACTCCTGAACCCTAAATTCACCCTTACATCTCTTTACCTCTACCCACAATCAAACTCCAAAATCACCCTAACGCACCTTTACCCCTACCAATCCCTGAACTCTAAAATCATCCTAAACACTCTTTACATCTACCCATCCTTGAATCCTAAATTCACTCTTACAACCCTTTACCTTTATCCACATCTAAGCAACAGAATCACCCTCATCTGCCCCGTACCTCCACCAACCCCTTAACCCTAAAATCACCCTTACCTCCCTTTACGCCTGCCAACACCTACATTTTAAATTCATCCTTACCTCTCTTTATCTCTACCCACCTCTAAACAGTGACATCAGCCTTACCTCCCTTTACTTCTACCCACCCTTGAAGCCTAAATTTACTCTAACCTCCATGTACATATATACACCCTGAACCCTAAATTCACCCTTATATCTCTCTAACTCTACCCACCCTCAAACTCTAAAATCACCTTAACCTCCCTTTACCTCTACCCACCTTTGAAGCATAAAATTACCCTTTCCCCTGTACACTATATCCAACCCTTAACCCTAAAATAATCCTTACCTCCCTTTACCTCTACCTTCACCTCTACCCATCCCGAACCCTAAAATCACCATAACCTTCCTTCATCTCTACCCATCCCTGAATCCTAAATTCACTCTTACCTCCCTTTACATCTACCTGCCTCTGAACCATAAAATCACCCTTTACTTCCTTTACCTCGACCCACCCCTTAACCCTAAATTCACCCTTTCCTTTCTTCACGTCCATCACTGAACTTTAAAATCACTTTTTATTTTGAAAGTATAGCGTTTAAAAAAAGATAATTACCTGCGTAGCAAAGTATTGTGTGGTACAGGTACAATAACCTGCATGGTAATTACATGTGTGGTAAAGATAGCTTGGCAAATGCTCTGCATGGTAAAGACTGCATGGTAAAGACTATTTCCCCTCAGGAAGGACACATTCCTGCCCCCTTCCTTCATCCTAATGCCCCTAAATGTTTTGGGGGCACTATTGTTTGTTTTATGCCAGTCGGGATGTTTGGTGGTCACTTTCACCTCTTTGACAGTTTGCTCACTCCCTCCCCGATGCCCTACATTTTAGTTTTCACCTGAGACAACATATGCGCTGTCCCTTGCAAGACATTTTGTTTACATACAAGAGGCTTAGAGCCCACCTGTTGCTTACCATTGGTAGCTTCATCATCACTCTCATTGGTCTGCGAATGCTGGTTTCACTTCCTCTTCATGATCCAAGTATGGCTTCACTTGCCCAATGTCCTTCCACCGCTCACCACTTTCAAAGATACATGTTTTCCTTTTACTTTCACACCTTGCCGCTCCGTCCCTCCCGTCTTGTTGCTTGCCCTGTCTGCCCCCATCTCCTCCCCTGCTTACTTTGCCTCTTACCCCTTCATGTCCCGCCAGAAAAAAAGCACCCAAAATTCATGCCAATGGGTTTCACAATCTTACAAAAACACAGATACTGCTGCACTTCCTGCTTGGCATGGCCTTTTTGGCGTTATCTTCATGTGTGGCCAACATAGTGAAATTCATCTCAGAGGTAAGATAATTACATAAAGTTATTTTTTTTCCCTGACTGTCTTTTATGTGTTTGTGAGTTACAGTGGTGGCCGGCAGCTTTATGAGGGAGGGGGGCGGGCGGGAAGCACACACAGACTCATTCTTTCACAGACACATGCACGCACGCACATCCATTAACAACACTCATAACATTCAAACATGCATGCACGCACCAAACATTCATTTTAAAAGATCACATACACACATACTTACCTTCAGCCTCGGAGGTCCCAGGAGAGTTGGGACTGCTGTCTTCTCTCATGGAAGGCAGCAGTCCCAGCCTCATACAGAGTGGGATGGGGTCAGTGAGACTGCTGACTCCACCCCACTCTGTGACACTGATTGACACTCGCCCTGGGCGCGTCAAGGCTTAAACCGGAAGCGCCCAGGTCGAAGTCAATGGGTGACGCTTTCCTCATCACCCAGGGGAGGTCCTTGAGGCACCTTTGCTGAGCTGAGGAGGTCACGCCCATAGGAGCTGTGACCACCGCAGCCCAGCAAAGTTCAGCTTAGGCAGCTAGGAGTCTGTGCAAATCGCGTATGTCTGCTCCTGGGTGCCTGACGTGAACATGAAGAGTGTCTGTCAGGCTGACCTTTGTTCAGCCTGACAGACACTCTTCATGAGGGGCAAAAGGTGGGGGGGCGTGGCCCCTCCACCCTAAATGACAGGCGGCGCCTGGTGAGTTATTCAGCATCTCAGCCATGTATGATCCTTCTTGCTTTTGACAACCTTAGACTGCTTTAAGCAGAATACAGCACTCTGACCTGTTTATGGCTGGCGGTTAGCATTTATTTTTGCTAATATTGCCGAATTTTAGTTTTGACCAGCACCATCAGTCTTTGGCTCACATTTCCTGCCCCTATTAAAAAAGATTGATACATAAATGTGTATTTTAATTTCTTGTTGGTTTATGTTTGATGAAATGGTGTTATTTTCATTTGTTCCTGAAAACGTATTTTTCTTTTTTTAATGGCAGCAGGGAATAATGCCATACTAAGAAAATTAATCACTGCCACCCCCGTGGTCAGCGCCCACCGCATTATGCACTGTTTTTCCTAACTTTCAGCCATACTGCTCAGCAAACCAGTGTTGTACAACTTGGATAAAAGACATTGACAAAGCCAGTAGCTCTTACATAGGTGAGACCTATTTGCTTTGTCAACGCTTGTTTGGCTACGCGCTCATTTTTTCAATGTGCATTCATTTGTTGTATCTTAAATGTTGTTATTTACATTAAAATATTTGTATTTTCATTTTTCTGCTTCTCAGCTACTTTTTTTATTGTAAATGTAGAAAGCGACAGTTATCTTTGGAGAAATTAAGGATTGCTGGAGACTGTGAAAACGATATTATGTTTGCTTTCCCTCTCTTATTGCATATAATGTTGTTATTACTACTCTGTTCGGGTTGAGTTTTAATAGGAGTTTTCCAGGGGTGGCAAATTGTTTAATCCTCCGACTTATCAAGAACGCAGAAGCATCTTATATGAGCTTTAAACACGTCTTTCTGTTGTTTTCATATGTTTTTTTTCAAACCCACTCTTTGAAGTGTGCATTACCAAACGCTTAATTCGCTTTAGAAGCCAGTATTCGCTCAAATTTGAAAAGAATGTTTGTTTAAAAAATCGACGTGAACACCTTTTGAGAGAGGAATGCTTTAGCAAACGTGCAGCCCTGCAATAATTTATTTTAAAAGAACGCAGACATGATCTGTTGAAACTTCTTCTTCAGACGCAGTTAATCAGTACTGGTTTGACACTTGGAACAATGTGTTGTCACTACAAATCACCGTGCCGCTTTTTTTTCATTAAGCACCAGACTCTAGGAGTAGTGCAAACTAGACAGACGTTAATCACGCAACAAGTCTCCCTAATGTTGTCTACACCGTTGAAATGCTGTCTGAGAGGAAATATCGCCGAATCCACATTCCTGTTGGCTGTCAGGAATGCTGTTAAAATTCCTCACACTATTCTTCGCCTTGCTGACAGACCTCTAAGCCAACTTCCTTCACACACTGATGCTTGCATTGTCCCTCAAAAAAACTCCAACCATTTTACAAGCGTAGATATTGCCACGTTTAGGTTTCTCTCCTTATTAGGTGACGTGGGCTTTCTTTTTGTAAGCGGTGTATTGCTTTCCTCATTATAAAAAATGCACTGCATTGACCTACTGCACTCAGAAATCTGAGGGCCTGAATTAAGGAAAGTGGCGCTGCACCCAGTGCAGTGCCACTTTTCTTGTGCCCCTTAGCGCCCTCCTAACGCCACCATGTGTACAACATATCTAAGTTATGGAGCACCATGGCAGTAGTTGGGGAACGAGCGGCAAAGTTTTTGACTCTAGTTCGGAGCTTTGCAGGATTAGCATCAGAAATGTTGACATTAATCCTGCAAAGCCCATTGAGGCCCATTGTGAACAATGGTGGGCCTCCTTTTAACGCCTGCTCTGAGCAAGTGTTAAAAGTGCAAAACAAATGACACAAATCAATCCCTTAGATTTCTTTGCGCCATTGTTTCTGCCCCCTAAAGGGGGAACACCCCCTTTGCATATATTATGTCTGGTGCTTACATAATGTAGCGCAAAGGGTTACACAGTAGCACAATACATGCATTGTGCCACTTTTTAAATTTGGCTTGGTGATTTTGGCCTCGTTGGGCCACATTAGCGTTAAAAAAAATATATATATTAATGTGGTGCAAGGAGGCGCTAGGGGCTCTTAAATTTGCCCCTAAATAACCTCAATTATTAGGTTACTTCAGGATCACTCGTAAGGGTCAGTAAGGCATAAAACTGCTCATTGGCTCTTATTCACAATAGTGGGAGAATAGGAAGAATTTTTTTCTCATTTACATTTTTTTATTTAGAGTATTTTTATAGTGTTGACCTTCTCCCTGCTTTTCACTCATTCTCAATGCTTTCTCCTTGCTTTTCTGCTTGTTTTTGTGTGCCTCCTCCTTGCTTTTCCCTAGTTTTCACTGCTTTCTCCTTGCTTTTTGTCCTTTTTTGGGTGCCCTTTCTGTCCTTTTCCCTCATTCACACTGCTTTTTCCTTTATTTTCTCCCCCTTTCTTCCCTCATTTTCACTGCTTTCTCCTTGCTTTGCCTCCATTTTTTGTGTGCCATCTCCTTGTTTTTCCCTCATTTCTCTGGGACTTTGAAGCGCCTGGATACCCTGTTGGGTGATTAGCTGCACCTTACAAATCCTGATTGAGTGATACTTCATTGACATAGTTAGGAAGCCCAGCATGTTAGAAAGAATGCACAGATCAAGGAAATACAATGCGTGAAGCAAAATTATATAGGAAAAATCTTGTGAATCACTAAATGCAGAACATGGAAATTCACCACAGCAGGGTAGTGATGCAAAGCTTAAAATATCAGAATCTGTCCTAAACATATATTCAGCACCTCACGCCAGGTGCAAATTATAACCAGACTGTGGAAGTCAATCAAAAGAGGGCATATCGGAATGTGGGATTTAAAGTTTTGCAGGAGGGATAGTTAGCTAGGCAGATGTTTTGTGAACTGGAGTGACTTATTTATCTTCCTGAACTGTAGTCGGAGAATGAAGTGATATGGAGCTAAGGCAAGCTTGCCCATGGTCCACTGGTAAGTCTGAATGATTTCTGGACTTGATATCTCATCTCACTAGGGTTTGGTTACATGTGGTCTAGCTGTGACCAGAGATAGTTTGTGAGGTACGTGTGTTTGTTTGAATCAATCACCTGAAAACCATACAGTAGCATTTGACCAGGGGTTGTGTTAGGAATGTCAATGCAGCTCCCAAAGTGTTGCAGAGATACAGCCAAATTAGCATTGGCCCAGTGACTGTAAAGAATACAGCTTTGGTGGACCCATGATGGTACCTGAATTATGTTTTGTGGCTATTCATAGGTAAGGATCGGGTTCTAGACAAGGTTTTATTTCAGAATAATGAATGTTGCAAACATATTGTAACCAGAAAATTGACTACAAAAAACTCATGAAGGTGAGTTTTTGTAAGTAAACAAGTCTACATGCTTTGACAACATTTGATGTCAAGGTATATATTTGTGGGGTAAAGAATAGTCAATCTTTACTTGACTATCTATGCTTACCTTCAAAATATCTTGCTAGTCAATATTCTGGCTATAATATTTTGCAGTACGATATTTAACTGTGAATATAATTTTGGTGTGAGCCTGGACAACTGACCAGGAACTATGAGGATGGATATATGGCTTGATTTTATGGAAAAGATTCAGCTCAGGCTAATGCTGGTTGTGACTACTCACACATGTTGCCTAACTTAGAGGAAGTCAGTAATGAACGGACTACCTTGAAAATGTTGAATTTTTTGGTGG
Organism: Pleurodeles waltl; assembly: GCF_031143425.1. Classification (NCBI taxonomy): domain Eukaryota; kingdom Metazoa; phylum Chordata; class Amphibia; order Caudata; family Salamandridae; genus Pleurodeles; species Pleurodeles waltl. Next base: position 1,004,830,276 of record NC_090440.1, on the reverse strand, counting down.
ATCCCCCAGGATGTTATTTACTCACTTATGAATTTGTTACTAGAGCAGGAATACTACGGCATACAATCTCCAGGTCCTGTATTGATTTGAAAAATTTCGACAGAGCAAGGCAGTGTTTCGGATGAAAGAAAGCAGCAGAAATGGTGAGGTGTTAGGGGTGTGAAATCTGCAGGCCGTGTCCTGGTGGAACATTTGCCACAAATGGTCTGGAGAAATGGTATAAACAGGCACTACAATTTGCTGGCCACTTTTATCCTCTTCAGTTCACTATGGCTTTAATAGTAGTAACAGGGACCTACCTCATGTTTACAATAACGAGCGCTAACAGGCCATGAAGGTGGCGAAAGGTGGCAAATGGGGCCACAGCGGGGGTCTGCCGAATGAAGAGAGGTCCCCTCTGGGATTTTTGGGGAAGGTGGTACGGCCCAGAGCAACGTTTGGGCTATATTGGGCTATACCGGGTGGGCTGGGAGTATTGTAAGGAGACATTTTGGGTGCCCGGCCACCATTTTGTCACAGGTGACACAGTGGCCGGTTCGTAGGTGGGGAGGAAAAGCTTTTGTGTGTGTTGTTAAAAAAAACCCTCATATTGCCCCATTGCACACGTTGTTGGCATTTGTTGGCGTGGGTTCGGGAGCTCAGGTCCGCGGCATACGGGAATAGGCTTCATTTTGGTGGCTTGAACATTTGGCGGTCGTTTTCTTGGGCCACAGTCAAAGGGGCACATGGCAGATGACCGTGTGCAGCGGGCGCTGATGTTGCTGCAGGAGGCCAGGTGCATGCACCTCGTGCAAGGAGAGGCCCTGAAGATGTTGCACCCGGCCAGGAAGGCATCAGACGGAGTCGCGGCGGCGGTGTGGGCCTGCTCCTCTCCGCAACGGGTGTGGAGTCTAGAGGCCCAGGTAAGGTCAGGCGGTAGGGGAGGGGATGAGGGGTTAGTGCAGGGCCGGTCCGGCATGGCAGGGAAGCACGCGTTGGTTCCGCTCGAAATGAGGACATGCCAAGGAAGACTCGGCGTGTGGAGAGGGGGTTGCAGGTGGGCATAAAGGCGGGTGGCGCCCGAGCGGGAGACCCGAGCGCAGCCTGCCTTTCTGAGTGAGACAGGAGGGGGAGGGGCTGGGCAAGCCCGTGTCAGCTCGTAATCAGCAGGGCATGCAGCAGGTGAGGGTGGGGGTGGGGAGCCGGGCGAGACCCTGTGAGGGTTGGTCGGATCGTGAAAAGGCGCCCCAGGACCCGTGGGGAAGGGCTTAGAGCTGCTGCATGGTGGGGAAGGGGCGGAAGAGGGGGAGGGGTGGGGACTGAAGGGGGGATGAGGGAGGCAGGTTTGGTGGCACAGCAGGGGGAGCAAGACCGCAGTCTCCATGAAGTGGCCAACTATCTTGGTATGGAGTGATGAGAAGGAGGAAGGGGGAAGTGAGGAGGAGAGGGAAAAGGGGAGTGAGGATGACAGGCGTTTGCCGCCTATGCAGGTAAAAATTCCAGAGCAGGTTTATGGTTCGCGGTAAAGAGGAAGTGGTTCAGCAAAAGTTGGAAAAGGAGGTGGAGGAAAGGCGCATGGCTGGATCTTTTACAGTGTGGCCGATGCAGAACCTTATAGTGTCACCTATTGGGGTTGTGCCCAAAAATGAGGCAGGATAATAAAGGCTGATTCACTATCTGTCATGTTCGGAGGGGTCCTCAGTGAACGATTTTCATTCCAGAAGAGCTGACGAAAGTATCCTATGCGTAGGTAGACGTGGCTATTGGCATGATAGAGGCCCTGGGGCCTCGGGCACTGATGGCAAAAACAGATATTAAGTCTGCTTTCTGACTGCTACCGGTTCACCCCCAGGATTTTGAGCTGTGGGGTATTCAGTTTAAGGGGCGGTGGTATGTCAACAAGGCATTGCTGATGGGTTGCTTTATTTCTTGCTCCCTTTTTGAATGCTTTAGCATTTGCTTGCAATGGATTTTCACTTCCAGCACAGGGCATAGAGAGGTCACGCATTACCTTGGCAATTTTTTCTTTGCTGCACCAGCAGGTTCTACAAGGTGTGCTGAGGTTATGCAGCAATTTAGGGACATTATAGGGGACCTGGGTGTGGCCCCGGTCCCTGAGAAGACGGTGGGGCCCTGTACGGCCTTATTGTTTTTGGGAATTGAGCTGGAAACAGAGACTAGGATTGTGGGAGAAAATGAGCTGGTGGCAGAAACAGGACTAGATCTGATGAAGGACATGAAGGGGGACCTGCAAGAGATTCTTCATCAGTGATGAGGGTGCCACATGATTTTCACAACTTTTGTTCCGCGTCGGGTTTGGAGAGGGGATAAAAAGCCGAGGGCTATTGAGCGAGTAAGGAGGAAACTCAATAAGGAGATGAAGGGTTTTTGTGCTGGGCGAGATATTACATACATGGAGCACAGGGACCTTAGGTTTGAGGATGCAGAATTCTTTAGGGGTGACAGCGTTCATTTGTCCTTCATGGGGATGGAGTTGTATCTGCTCTATATGAAAGAAACACTGAAGGAGCTGCTGCAGGAGCGGTAACAAAAAAAAAAGGGGGGAGCAGAAAAAGTCAGAGGGGTTGACTTTTTCTAGTGGTGGAGGTAGAGAAAGTTCACATGCTAACCGAAATAGGTACGGATAGTGAACCTGGCAGGACACTTTCAGAACTGAAAGGGGGGTGGACAACAGCAGGACAGGACAGGACAGGCAGGAAGGAAACTTGACATTAGGAGTTATGATAGTTGCAAAGTCCATTGTCAGGTTGCATTAGGACCTGGTTAAGGAGACCAAACGGGTTAGGCAGGGAAACAGTATTAAAAACATGAATATTGAAAGAGGTGGCAGGGTTAAGATTAAAGTGAGGGGGGAGGAAATGGTGGGGGAGGGGGGATTTTGGCTAGGTGATTTGGATGTATAGTGAGGTTTTAGTTTTGTAAGGCGAAGGCCAAGGTTTGGTTAATTGTAAGTGCACCTGTTTCCAATAAAGCACCCTTTTCCACTCCACAAAGGGTGTTGTGGTGTTGTTCCCTCTTCCCCAGTGGGAACTGAGAAGACGGTGGGGCCCTGTACGGCCTTATCGTTTTTGGGAATTGAGCTGGAAACAGAGACTAGGATGGCATGTCTAGCTGAGGAAAAGAGGGTTGGTATGCTGCAGAAGATACAGGACATGTTAAGGAAGAGCAAGGTGACAGTGAGTGACATACAGGTATTGTTAGGGCATCTTAACTTTGCCTGTAGGGTGGTGAGGGCAGGGAGGACATTCTGTTGACGACTGGGACTGGCTTTAGTGGGGCAATCCTTGCCTCACCATCACATGCGTCTCAAGGCAGGTGTACGGAAAGACTTGCGAATGTGGTGCATATCTTTGGAGTCCTTTAATGGCATACCTTTGCAGGCATGGAAGGATTGCGAATGGGATATACAGATTTTTTTCTGACGCGGCAGGAGCATCTGGATTTGGCACTTATTGGCAAGGCAGGTGGTGTGCCGAAGAATGGCCGGCGGTATGGAAGAATGGGGGGGGCAGAGCATAGCCTTTCTTGAGTTGTTTCCACTGGCTGTGGTGGTCTGTTTGTGGGGACACCTGTTGCAGCACAGCAGGTATTGTTTCTAGTTGACAATTTAGCAATTGTGCAGGTAGTTAATATATAGGCAGTCTGCAAGAGATGCACAGGTTTTACCGTTGCTAAAGGTGTTTGTGTTGCAATGCTTACAGCAGGACATTTTGTTTAAGGCACGGCATGTTCCGGGAGTGAACAATGACATTGCAGATGCTTTGTCTCGTTCGCAGTGGGAGAGATTCCATGGGTTAGTCATGGGCGAGGACCTGAGCAGGACAGAAATGCCAGAAGCACTGTGGAGAATAGGCACAAGAGGATGCTTCGGTTGGTGATGAACTCATTGGCTCAATCCACGCAGAAAGCTTATGTGAGGGAAACAGTTTTTGAGGTCTGGAGCATGTAGGAGGGCTATACAAAGGGAGAGGGAGGAAGATGTGGTGCAATTTATAATGGGCTTAGTAGACCGAGGACAGTCCAGGGTAATGATAGCAGGTAAGCTGGTGGCACTGGCTTTTATGGGAAAGCTTTTGTGGGGGTACTAGCCATCGGCCGGTGAGCTGGGTCAGAGGATTATCAAAGGTTTGGCTAAGGAAGGGGGCAGGTGGGAGAGGGCGAGACAGCCGTTGTCACTGACCTTGTTGAAAGAACTGATGGGGGTTTTGGGAGGGTGTGCGTGGATGCGCTTGAAGTGAGGTTGGTAAGGACCCTTATGGCTTGGAAGTTTTTAGGGGTGTTCCGGGTTTCAGAATTGTTTGGCTCTAAATGAAGGGCAGGCATTACATGGCAGGATGTACAGTTCAGCGTGCACGGTCTAGCAATAAGGCTGATGAGTTCCAAAACAAAACAGTTGGGGAGAGGAGTTGATGTTCTCCTCAGGCAGTATCCTGTGCCTTTGATATGCCCTCAATTGCTCGGGAAGCAGTGGCAGACGTACAGTGGGGATCGAGGGTCGGGTATTCCAACATGCCGATGGGAGGAAGGTCACACCATACCAGCTTTTGGCTGTCATGAGGAAGGGACTGACAGTGGTAGGACCGGAGGCAGCGCAGTTTGGAAGACATTCCTTCAGGATTGGTGTTGCGACTGAGGCTGGGAGGAGGGGATGGAGCAAGGATGACTTAATGGGCTTGGGGAGGTGGAAGTCGGACAGTTTTAGGCAGTACGTTAGAAGGGGGAGCAACAGGGGTCAAGTGTCTGATCGTAATAATTTTGTTTTCTCCCCCTCAGGTCTGGTGCCAGGTCCAGAAGTGAGTTTTCTTTCTATTTGGGTTGTGGGACATTCTTTTGTGAAGTACGCACAGCACCAAGCACGAAGAACGGCCATTGGAGAAAACCTTGGGTTGGACGGGGCACGGTATCATGTGCGGTCAGACGGTAAAGGGGGGATGAAATGGCAGGAGTTGTTACTTCAGCTACAGAGGTTAACAGTTAGAGGCGTTTATCCGGATGTTCTGCTTCTGCATGTGGGAGAAAATGACCTGGTGGCAGAAACAGGACTAGATCTGATGAAGGACATGAAGGGGGACCTGCAAGAGATTCTTCATCAGTGATGAGGGTGCCACATGATTTTCACAACTTTTGTTCCGCGTCGGGTTTGGAGAGGGGCTAAAAAGCCCAGGGCTATTGAGCGAGCAAGGAGGAAACTCAATAAGGAGATGAAGGGTTTTTGTGCTGGGCGAGGTATTACATACATGGAGCTCAGGGACCTTAGGTTTGAGGATGCAGAATTCTTTAGGGGTGACAGTGTTCATTTGTCCTTCATGGGGATGGAGTTGTATCTGCTCTATATTAAAGAAACACTGAAGGAGCTGCTGCAGGAGCGGTAACAAAAAAAAAAGGGGGGAGCAGAAAAAGTCAGAGGAGTTGACTTTTTCTAGTGGTGGAGGTAGAGAAAGTTCACATGCTAACCGAAATAGGTACGGATAGTGAACGTGGCAGGACACTTTCAGAACTGAAAGGGGGGTGGACAACAGCAGGACAGGACAGGCAGGAAGGAAACTTGACATTAGGAGTTATGATAGTTGCAAAGTCCATTGTCAGGTTGCATGAGGACCTGGTTAAGGAGACCAAACGGGTTAGGCAGGGAAAACAGTATTAAAAACATGAATATAGAAAGAGGTGGCAGGGTTAAGATTAAAGTGAGGGGGGAGGACATGGTGGGGGAGGGGGGATTTTGGCTAGGTGATTTGGATGTATAGTGAGGTTTTAGTTTTGTAAGGCGAAGGCCAAGGTTTGGTTAATTGTAAGTGCACCTGTTTCCAATAAAGCACCCTTTTCCACTCCACAAAGGGTGTTGTGGTGTTGTTCCCTCTTCCCCAGTGGGGCCCTGGGGGGGGGGACTGCAGAATGAAGAGAGGTCTCCCCCCCCGGGATTTGGGAAAGGTGGTACGCCCAAGGCGATGTTTGGGCTGCATTGGGCTATATTGGGTGGGCTGTAGGGCGAGGGCATTTTAAGGAGACATTTTGGGTGCCCGGCCACCATTTTGTCACAGGTGACACAGTGGCAGGTTCTTAGGTGGGGAGGAAAAGCTTTTGTCCCCCCACACCGTTTAAGGTTAAGACAAGGGAGATCTGAAGTGGGAAGTGTGTGGGACAGGAGTGTTTGGAGGAGAACGGGGCTTCAGTTGCTGTAATTGTCGATTGGAGCAGGTGCAGGCGGAGGCACAGAAAGTTCACATGCCAACTGAAATAGGTACAGATAGCGAACCTGGCAGGACACTTTCAGAACTGAAAGGGGGGGGGACAACAGCAGGACAGGACAGACAGGAAGGAAACTTGACATTAGGAGTTATGATAGTTGAAAAGTTGATTGTCAGGTTGCCTGAGGACCTGGTTAAGGAGACCAAATGGGTTCGGAAGGGAAAACAGTACTAGAAACATGAATGTAGGAAGAGACAGCAGGGTTAAGATTAAAGGGAGGTGGGAGGACAGGGTGGGGGGGAGAATTTTGGCTAGGTGATTTGAATGTATAGTGAGGTTTTAGTTTTGTAAGGCGAAGGCCAAGGTTTGGTTAATTGTAAGTGCACCTGTTTCCAATAAAGCGCTCTTTTCCACAAAAGAAAGGGTGTTGTGGCGTTGTTCCCTCTTCCCCATAGGCCATCACTAAACAAATTCGATGGGTGCAATCACATACATACAAATAGAATTATTTTGTGCTTTTGAAGGGACCCAAGCGTAATGGGACAATCATGTATCACAAATGAAGTAGCCAAACAATGCATCGCAGTAAATATGTCCGCTAAAGGTCAGTCAAAAGCAGACATGAAGGCAACTCAAAGACAACTCAAGTAAAGGTATATACTGAAGTAATGCAACATCATCCTTCTGTATGTGTGAATGGTCTTATGTAGCTGGAAAGATGCATGCATTAGTAACCAAAAGGAATGTGTGTATTAAATAAAAAATGGAAGCCAAAACATTGAGTGTGAATAACAATCCTACCCAAAGAAAATCTATTTATAAGTAGAACTGAGTTATCGATGCTTTAAAATTTGACCAATTGTGAGATTTCTTCCACCCCAATAAGTGCTCATCACCTTTTGACTCATACTTCTCACATTCCCTGTAAATTCACGTTATCATTTTCTCCTTCATTTTCTATAAATCAAACTCTTTTTGTGCATACATTTTAATGTCAAACTCTTCCTCCCGTACACCACTGTAAACTGGCAGCTAAAATGCCCTTATGGAAATATATCAATCCCTTCACAGCACAGTCGCTAAGGTAACATGACAAAATTCTCTGTTGAAGTGTGAGTAAGGTTAATGATGCTAATAGATCATTGCCAACATACTGCTTAGTAATTTTATTTTAATGCAGAGCTGTCATTACTGAATTGTGGCTTCTTCCCCCTAAATCTTATTAAAAGGCACAGGATCACAGTACAATAACCACAAGCTTGAAGGGGGTGCAGAAGATGGAAACCCCGCCCCATTTAAACCTGCAACAAATCAGTGAAGGTCACTAAATCAGTCCATCTTACAGGTAATAGACGACCAATATGTGAAAAAAAGTAACAACTATGAATCTTCCATCTAGTCGTTTGAAAACGCAGTGTCTGTTAATTGAGCTATAGACCCACAACACTGCAATGTACACTTTAACATGCAATGTTATTCAACATGCAACATAATACACACAGATTCAGTCTCAAAAGCCTATTTTATGTGCCGTTTGATGGACTAGACCCTTTCTGCAGAGTCATCCCCAGACCTTTTGCCTTAACTCCTCAGTTTTTGCTAAATTCGTTTTTGGTGGCCTTAAGGCTCTGTGCAATTTACCACTGCTAACCAGTGCTAAAGTGCCTGCATTCTCTGCTTAAAACATGGTAACATTGGCCTATAGCCAACTAGCATATTTAATTTACTTGTAAGTGCCTGATAAAGTGGCACTACATGTGCCCAGGACCTGTAAGTTAAATATTACTAGAAGGCCGGCAGCACTGATTGTGCCTCCCACTTAAGTAGCACTTCAAACATGCCACAGGCCTGCCATTGCATGGCCAGTGGCTGCAGGTTTAAACTGAAATTTCAACCTGGCAAAGTAAAACTTTTTCTAGGCCCAAACCTTCCTTTTTAATACATATAAGTTACCCAGAGAGTAGTCCCTAGACAGCCCAAAGGACAGGGTGCAATGTATTTAAAAAGCAGGACATGTTATTTTAAAGTTTTACATGTCCTGGTAGAGAAACACTCTCAAATTTGTTTTTCACTACTGCAAGGCCTACCTCTCTCATATGATAACACTGGAGTTACCTTATTGTATTTTATAAGTGTAATTTCAAAATGGAAATAGGTAAACTCTTCATGTTTGGTGTCTATGAAATTGTAATGATAAACCATTTGTAATGGCAAAGTTAGATTTTTCATTACAGCTTTGGAAATGCTACTTTTAAAAAGTTGGCATTTACCTCCCCTTAGCACTCTTGTGCCTGTAGCCTACTTTGGGCTACATGACTGAATGTAAATGACAGTTAGACTTCGAGAATTCCTCCCAGGCAGTCACAAGATTTAGGTGTGCTAGGGCTCACACCCCATTCAGCTGGTAAACCACTTTCTCACATTGGCAGTCAGCGGAGAGGATTTGACTTGTGTTTGTACAACACCATGCAGTGATTTGGTGTGCACTACTATTCCATAATTTGAGACCAATTTGAGTTTAAATTCTCTTTTTTCTCTTGTTTTGCTATTTTACCAAATTTGGATTCCTGCCTCAGCTTCATAAACTTGGGACTCTTTTGTAGTCACACCTGTGATACCTTGCCAGAATGGAAATGGATCTCAACTGCCTGATATTTAATACTAGGAAGGTGCTGAGTAGGTTCTTAAAGGAGAGGGAGATGGTCATGGAAAAGGGGTGCACCAGGTTGGACCTGGGGGCATCCCTGTGCGATTTTGAGGTGAGACCCTAGTATGGGACACACCCAGAGGACCAAAAGTGTGATGGCCCTGAGAAGGATGAGGAGGAGGAGGAAAATTACTTGGCAATGGCTCCAGAGGAGTTGATGGATCCCGCAGAGACAGAGACCCCTGATGGATCCAAAGCAGGAAGCAGTATATCTGCTGACACCCTGTCCCCCGAGGAGTTGAAGGACAGACAGGCGACAGGGACCTGAGGCTGCAGCTGGCCAAACTGGCTGAAGAGGAGAGAAAAGCTGAGGCTGAAAGAGCCCTGGCGAAGGACAGAAAGGCTGAGACAGAGAGGGCATTTGAAGAGAAAAAATGTTGTTGGCTCATAAACTGAGTCTTAAGGAGCTGGACTAGAAGGCCAAACCGCTGTTACAGGCCAGGAGGAATGGTGGCAGCAAAGCTATAGTGATCATACCCTGGGGATTTGGAGCCTGACTTTCAGGTGGGGGATGACATAGGCAGGTGGTTTGAAGCATATGAATTAGCTCTAGAGATATGTAGGATTACAGAGAAGGATTGGGGAGCTGGTCTCTGGAGGCATGTACCTAGTGATGGGAGGGGTGCCCTATTTGCCCTAGAGAAGGGGGACAGGATGAGATCACTCCCCATGAAGGAGGTTCTTATAAAAAAATATGGATTCACTTCAGACCAGACAAGTACAGTTTGAAATTTGGGGACAGTCAGAAACTGTGTCTCCAGTCCTGGGGAATTTTGTGAGATACTTGTGTAAGGCACTGGATGGTTAGGCGAAGAGTAGTGAGGTAAACACCTATGCGGGGCTGTATAGTTTTGTTGCCAGAGAGTGCACACTCAGTCACTGTCTTCTACATCTACACCAACACCTGGTTGACTGCAAGCTCACTGACCCCAGGGAACTTAAAGAAGACAGACCTCTGTGTTAGAACCAGAGTGTCTGTGAAGGCACTAGTCAGTGATCCTATGGAGAGTAGTTCAGGTACTCCCCAAAGGTGTGAGGGGGAGGTATGCAGTGACCCAGACATGTCCCAGGATAGTGGGGGAATGTGCTCCATGACCCTTCTAGGGCTAGGATGGAACGTTACAGTGGGTGGAGACCCTGGGTGCTTCATTTCCCTTCAGCGCTTGGGCTGCTCCCAGTGGGGGCACAATCAGGGGTGCTTGTACTGTACCAAGAGGTGATCCATTGGGGGGAGCTCCACAGTGTCAGGTGAGCTGGGTATGACAGCACCAAAGATGCCCTGCCACTTCAGTTTTCTAGGGATCCCACTCTGCAGCAGAGGGTGCAGAGGCCCATGTGGAGGGGCAGAAGGTGCCAGCAGTCCACAGAGGAAGGACCAGTGGATCAATGGTTGGCATCTCTGAGACCAGAACACCCCAGGACTGACCCTGGAGATGCCATTTCTGTCCTTGTGGTGCTCAACACTGTCACAGAGACAGAGGGCCAGAGACCTGCAGCAGGCAGACCCCTGCATGGCACAGCCAGGGTGTGTCACCCTAGACAGCGTTAGTAGTCCCCCTTGGAAATCCTGGCTCACCAGGCCCCTGTTCTGCCTCAGGGTACAGGCCCACGGCTGAGTGACAAGCCAGAGGCTACCACCAATGGACTGGTGGGAAGGAGAGTGGAAGTGGGTTGCAAAACCATGTGGTCTACTGTTCCCACTCTTAGAAATCACAGAGGACAGAAGTCCCTGGATGGCCTGGGGCCTGGCTCTGGACACTGACAGCTGTCAATGGCTTCTTTTGTTTGCTGTCCTTGTGGAGAAAGTTGTTCTTGGGTTGGGGACAGAAGTCAGATACAAGGGGTGGAATGGGCCACATCACTTTGTTTGACAGGTGCTCTTGTCTGCGTACTGGCTGTTAGAAATGGGGTCTCTGTTGGCAGTCAGTTTGCACTATGTCCAAGCAGGGACCCTCACTCTAGTCAGGGTTAAGGAGTTAGGGTAAAGGAGTTACACTCCTAAGACATTCCCTGACCACCCCCCTGGTAACTTGACACAAGTAATCAGGCTTATCTCAAAGGCAATGTGTTAAGTATTTGTACCAACACACACAGTAATACTGTGAAAACACTACAAAATGGACACCACACCAGTTTAGAAAAATAGGTAATAATATTCATTTAAATCAAACAAGACCAAAATGACAAAAATCCAACATACACAAGTCAAGGTATGAATTTTCAAAGTAAAACGAGTCTTACTCCATAGGAAACAATGGAAACATTGATTTTACACAAAGTACCTGGTTTGCGTAAAAAATAAAGCCTCACAGGCGAGGGTACATTGGAAAAGTCAACGATGCGTCAATTTCTACAAGTGAGGCAGTGTGTCGTTTCTTCTCCAGTCAGGTAGGTGATGGGTTGTTTTTTCCTCCCCCACAAGAGAGCGATGCGTTGATTTCCGGACAGGGCAGCTCAGATCCACGCAGGTTCACATGAGAAATCCAGTCGCACAGTGTTGGTAAACCGCGCTGCGTGCAGTTTGCTTCTTTATCAGCAGCCACAAGCGGTGTTGCCTAGTTTTGCCAGTTGCGATGTGTAGATTTCAGCCGCAAAGCAGGTGGCACATTGTTTTTCAGCCGTGTTGCAGGTGGTGCGCCAACATTTTCCCTGCACGGCTTCCTGTGCGTGCATTTCCATCCTTTTTCTACCAGCTTCACCTTTCAAGGGCCCAGGGACTGTATGGGGCACCACTAGGCAAGGCAGGAGTCTCTCAGCAGAGAGTCCAGGTACTGGCAGAGGAAGTCTTTGATAGCCCTGAGACTTCAAAGCAGGATGCAAGCTCAGTCCAAGCCCTTGGAGATTCTTCACAAGCAGGAAATTACCACAAAGATCAGTCTTTGTCCTCCCACAGGCAGAAGCAGCAACTGCAGGCTAACCCAGCAAAGCACAGTCACAGGCAAACTGGCAGTAATCCTCCTCCAGTTCTTCAGCTTTTCTCCTTGGCAGATGCTCCTCTTGGTTCCAGAAGTGATTTAAAATTCTGGGTTTTTGGGTCCACTACTTATACCCCTTTCTGCCCTGAAAGTAGGTAAACTTGAAAGGAAAGTCTCTGTTATTCACAAAATCCTGCCTTGCTCAGGGCGGCCCCCGGACACACACCAGGCAGTTGGAGACTTGATTGTGTGAGAGCAGGCACAGCCCATTCAGGTGTAAGTGACCACTCCTCCCTCCACTCTAGCCCAGATGGCTCATCAGGATATGCAGGCTACACCCCAGCTCCCTTTGTGTCACTGTCTAGAGGGGATTCACAAACAGCCCAACTGTCAGTCTGACCCAGACAGGGAACACACAAGCAGGCAGAGTCACAGAATGGTTTAAGCAAGAAAATGCCCACTTTCTAAAAATCTAAAAACCACCTTCGCTAAAAGGTGTACTTTTAAATTGTGAGTTCAGTGACCCCAAACTCCAATTCTCTATCTGCTCTCAAAGAGAAACTGCACTTTAAGGATATTTAAAGGCAGCCCCCATGTTAAACTATGAGAGAGATAGGCCTTGTAACAGTGAAAAACAAATTTGGCAGTATTTCACTGTTAGGATATCTAAAACACGTAAGTATATGTCCCACCTTTAACATACACTGCACCTTGCCCATGGGGGCGACCCAGGCCTACGTTTGGGATGCCCTACATGTATAAAAGGGAAGGTTTGGGCCTGGCAAATGGGTACACTTACCAGGTCGAACTGGCAGTTTAAAACTGCACTCACAGACACTGCAGTGGCAGGTCTGAGCCATGTTCACAGAGTTACTAATGTGGGTGGCACAACCAGTGCTGAAGGCTCACTAGTAGCAATTACTGTACAGGCCCTGGGCACCTCTAGTGCACTTTACTACAGACTTACTAGTAAATCAAATATGTCAATAACGGAAAAGCCAATTACCCATGCAATTTACACAAGAACACTTGCACCTTAGCATTGGTCAGCAGTGGTAAAGTACCCAGAGTATCAAAAAGAGCAAAAACAGAGTCCAGCACACTGTCAAAATATGGAAAGCAGAAGCACAAAAGATAGGGGAGACCACTCCAAGGATGCCAGGTCTAATTCTGGGATGCATAAGTGAGCAAGTTAATGTTAGGTGCTTTACAAATGGGATCCATAGATGAGGAGAAGAGTTCCACATGAGCCAATTCAGTGGCTTAGGAGAGTATAGTCAGAGGGATCCAACTAAGTTCAGAGAGGTGTAGAACTGACAAGTGTCCTTGCATTACAGGGGCTTCGTCCATGTTCTAACGCTTAAGCAGGGAAGCCCATCAAGGTATTTATTAGGCCACCCTTTCTTTAGACTGGGGAGGGTTGTGTTGGTCTTGGCCCTTCCTGCAGCATGATCCCACAACTTTTTGCCTTCACTCCTCCATTTTTGTTGAATTTATTTTTGTTGGCCCTAGGACTCTGCTCTTTCCAACTGCTACACAAGTGCCAAAGAGCTTGCTTACTGCTCCTGCAGGTGTGTCTCCCACGAGAAGCTGACAGTTTGTTGCACATTGCGTATGAAAGTTACCTCAGAGGACTGCACCTCATGCTGGATATCTCTCCATATTCCCCCGCAATACAATGACATGCTATAGAATGCTTCTGTGTGCCAATAGGTAGAGATAAAAGGACAGACACAAAGACGTGACTAGCGCTGGCTGCATCAAAGTGATATTTTTCGTTTTATTTTGCAAGTGGGATGGCAGGAAGGGTGAGACAGGAAGCAAAACTGATGGAGGGTGCACATGTATGTGGGGTATCATGTACAATGACATATCTATGAAAAATATGTTGGGTGCATCATAGCACTTTTTCCTTCTATTACAGGGTGGGAGGCAATGCAGCAAGAAGGTCAGGAAGCAACACAGAGGAAGAGGGGCAGAAGGCAACATGATGGGAAAGGACAGAAGGCAACAGCCAGAGAGTGGGGGTGGAAGGCAACAGAACGGTGGAGAAGCACACAAAGCAGCTATAAAACACACACTTACAAAGTGCTCAAACGCAGATAAAAATGTGGGTGGGTGCAGGCAGTAACACAGACAGTGGGAGAAGAGGGAAGCGAGGAACAGAGGCTATCAGGCAACACAGTAGGAGGAATGGAGGGTTCTGTGGGCAACATGGGTGGGAAATAAGGGGCAACATGTAGGGGGAGAGGCACATGAGGGGGGCAGTTATAAAACATGCACTCTTTTAGAGTGCTCAAACACAAAAAAAATCTGGTGGGGAAAGCAATAACATGGACAGCAGAAGAAGGGCGGGTGCAGGCAAGCAAGAACAAGGACAGTGGGTAGTGGCAGGTAACAACACAGACAGTAGATGGGGCAAGCAACAATATATACAGAGGGAGGGGGCAACCAAAGGCACAGACATGGAGGGACAAAGAAAAACATAAGGGATCCAGCTCCCAAACATGTGCACTCTCACAGAGTGCTTCACCAAAAAGAAAACAATCGGCTCAAAAAACACAAGCAGTTGAAGGACACAAGTACTTTGGCCATGTTCCAGGGGAGGGTCAAACACAAGAGGATGTTGAGTCAGCACATGTTAACAAATGAGAAGTAAGCAATGGAGAGTCACAGTGTAACCAACCAGTGGTAAGAATTGGACGTGCTGCAAGCACACTGCAAGCTAAGAAAATGTCTCACATGTGACAGGGCATGAGCTGTCTCAGGCAAGTCCTAAAAAAAGATTTTAATTCTCAAATAATGCCTGACCTGAGAGAATGCCAGAACTTTGGAAAGACTCATTTGTAAAATAGTGGTTCAGTGTTCAAATGAGGCTGGGAAGCACCAGAAAGATTGATAAACTGATCATCTACTCCCTCCTTTTCAATAACGACTTATGTGTGGGCTTGCTAAATGCTGTGAAGATGTCAGCTAGGCAGCAGGAGGAGTGAGAAGTGATGCAAGGTTGTTGCTAGCCCCAGCACATCATTTTACAAACTAAGCACTTGCTACAGCATACCCAGCTTGGCCTATGCCAACCCTGGAAAAGCATGAGGTAGGTAGGGGGCATGGGTACTTGGCAGAACAACATGCAGTCTGTGACAGACGTGCTGCTGTCGCTGGTATCAAGGTGCTCTTCTGCCATTGGTGATGTTGCAGTAGGGAAGGTGAGAGCCCTGAAACTCACAAAAATATCGAGTGGAAACCAATGTGGCATAAGGGTTTGCTTGTAATAAATTACATCTAACATCGTTTTAGAAAAATGGACCAGCATTTTGGATTGCCTGTGGATTTTTCAGAAGGCTAAATGGAAGAAAGCAATACGCGGTACAGTATACCACACCAAGGAGTATTACTGTGAGGAGTCTTCACACATTGTGAATTTAATTCATAGAGAGTACGAGACTTGAGAAGGCTGCATAAGGACACAAAGAAAATTATGGATTACAAGTCCTAGTCATTATGAGTAGAAGAAAAAGCAATGTTTACATGCTCTCTTACAGGAAGCTAAGAAACTCACGGATTAACAAAGGGCCATACTGTCACCTAATGTAAACACATAGGTGAAACTATGACCCACTGTTTGCTAAGAGACATTAATCTGAGACGTTTGTGACAAAGTGTTGAATGGCCTGTTTGATGAAATACAACTCCCAAAATGCGCTGTTTGAGCTCACCGTGAATAGACTGGATTTAATCAAGCACTCTAAATAAGTGAAACAAATAAAAACGAATGATTAGCTGTGAAGGACCCCGGTCAAATCATCATTTTGGTTCAGTGGTTGTTTCTGACACATACGTTTTTGCACTACTGTTCGTACTAGTGAAATACTTCCTTTTTCCTAAGGAATTTTGGTCACTGGATGATAGGGTTAGCAACCCTGACTGGGCATAGACCACTATTGATGAGCGCTGCAAGACTTATTTTAGCATTGGATACATGTGTGTGTGACATAAACAAAGTTGTTTTCAGTTTATTGATTTAATCGTCCAACGAGCTATCTGGACCCCTTGCCAAAGTAAGGCCCCTGGCAAAAGTAAGATCCCACAGAGATAGCTTTGGCAGTGCCTGCACCTAGCCTGAATGCCCTCCAGAAACAACTACACATTGCCTTTGACTATGCTTTGAACTCAGGGAGGTTATGGCCACATCCTTACATATACTGTACCTGTTTTTGTTCCCCCAGACACCAATGCAAGCAGCCTTTGCCCGTGGAAAACTGGCTGTGGACAGGTCTTGCACACAGTCCTGTGACCCTAAAGCAAATTGTTCATGCTAATTAGCCATCTACAGTGCTCTGGGTGCAGCACATTGCCAGTATATTGGGCTCTGTCGTGTGACCAATGAACTGGAATCACAAGACACTTGCCCATAATAGCAGGCGCTAGGTTTGGGGAACAACCTTTGCCATGTCATGTCGTATCCATTAAAACAAGAAGCCGATGTACATGGCCTACTGGCAAAGGAGGCTCCCCTATGCACCCAGCACTATGCCCTAAATCAGCTGCGGACTGAATTTTGATTTCATATAGCATGTGCAAGGTGAAGGGCATTGTCGCTGGAAATGCCCTATGTCCTGACCTGTGCCTCCATACTTCTTTGCTCCTGCATTCAGCGACGCAAAGTGGACATTGGGTGCAGGGTATGACCTTCAAACATGCCTTATGCCCTTTTCCGTCTCTCTAGTACCCACTGTACGTGGTTTAGTGATATCGGATTGACGTTGCTCCTCACTGATGGAACCCTACTCGGCTGAATTTGGTCTGGAGCTGATTTCATTACAGCTCCGAGAAGACATGGCCTCGCCATTCAGATTGGACTGTTCTCATTCGAAGTACCAAGACTGATTTGCATATTTGCACATCTGGAGTGACGCAGTTGGCAACAAAACAATAGACTGGAATGCAGTCTGGAGTGATTGCAAGTGGCTTGGATATTTGTAAACATTCTGCCCACCACCTTTTGTTGTTTTGACTGACATGCGCAAGATACTCAGTTTGGAGTGTTGCATTTTTTGGCAAGTGTAGGTTTGAAACAACGTGCCAGCTTGAGTGGGAAAAAACAGCCACGCTGTGACCCACGCATTTACCATCACTTGCCTGGAAACAATGGGCATTAGGTAATGGTCAGCCCTGCCAGAAACTGCAGGACTGCATTTTATTGATTTATGGGTTACTGGAACACCTTTCCCCAAAAGATGCATATACACAAGAAGTTCACTCTATAACTTCGAAAGGCTCCATTGATATGTTTAACCCCGTTTTAGTACAGGCTTAATGAATAAATGTAATTGCATAAATAAACATTATGGTCAATGAGATAGAGTAATACTTATAAAAATGCTAAACATTTGCCACATATTTTCTTAATAGATGGCAAAGCAAACTTTGGAGGAAATATATGTTGGAATCCATTCATTTCTATCTCTAGCTAATGATTACATTAACACCAAAATCTTGCCCAAAAAGGATCTTTCCTAAAAGACCCCTGACACATACCTGCTCTTCATTCAGGGGCATATTTCTGAGAGGTTTGTGCCATCCTTGCACCAAGCAATGTGGTACATGCGTGGCGCAAACCACGATATCATATTTTGCTTTTCATTTATTTGAATGGCTTCTAACTTTATGCCGTAAGGCACCACAAAATGCTGTGTTGCCTTAGTCTACGCAAGGGAGGCGGTCCATGGGTGTTGCTTGGGTTTTCCCACAAAACTCCTATGGGTTTTGATACCTTTCCATATTTACCAAACCTGACATATTGGGAATGCACCAAAAAGATACCCCTCCACAGGAGAGGCATAACAAGGAGAAATATCTTAATTTCTCCTTGTTTTTTTCCTCTTTCTGTATGTGCTGCAGAATTCAAAGAGGAAAAAGTCTCTCAGGATTGTTTTTGTGCAGGAAGGTGCCCCTTCATGCACAATAACAATCCTGCAGGCAACAAAGGCACCCTTGCACCATGCTGCAAGGATGCCTGCGTTGGCGCTCGGTTGCCAAACAGGCATCAGTGCACAGGGAAAGGACAGGAATGCTCCGTACTAGATAAATACGGTGCATTCCTGCCCTTTGCCTGTTCTGTTGCACAGGGCAGCTCAGGAAGGTGACGTGCTGCTCTGGCCTGTGCCTCAAAACCCATAAATATGGGGCCTCATTTTTTTGAATCAGCAGTCAGCTCAGAAAAGCACGGCCAGTCTTTGTTTATGTTATTTTGCCCTAGTGAGAGGTAGCCAGCTAGTGACAGGAAGCGCCACTATCCCCAGTGTTCCAACATGACTAAGACAGTTTTGGAACGGATGCTCTCTCTAGAGGGCCTGAATCGTCAATATCATAAAGAGGCACCCACTCTGACCCACTCTGACTCTTTACACCATTTCCCAACATTATTATGAGAATAAAGAGCCTCATGATTTGTGAATTAAAGTGTGAGCAAAATGTGTGAATCTCTTGGACATTTGTCCAGAAGGGCTGTTTCCTTCAAAACACCCCAATACATGAATATATAACACATGCATTTATTGATACATTATCAACCTACAAAAGATTGTCATGCTGTGAATGAATAAATATAAACGGAATCCATAAAAAGGGAATATAAGAACATGATTCGATCTTACCATGTAGAAATAAAAAATGCACAGGCCTAATACTATTCTTCAAGAATTGAAGCAGCTGATAATTCTCCTAAGGAGATTTTCAAGGCCCTAAAAGACCTTATTCATCCCATTGAGGAGTCAGAAATTATGGACTCCGCGCAGCAACATGTTGAGGATCTGGCAATTTGTTTTCATGAAAAAAATCAGGATATTTATATATCCTTTCCCAGCACTCTAACAAGAGATCATTCTGTTAGGGATCAGGAGGGTGGTGAAGAGGTAACTTTTACTAACTTTACTCCTATTTGTATGGATAGAGCAATGAAATTACTGGGTTCCACTAAATCAGGCTCTCTGTTGGATCCGTCTCCTCCTCAGATTCTCTCTATGGGATTACCTGTACTAGGTCCGGTAATCACAAACCTTATTAATGCTTCACTATTATCTGGAACTGTATCAGACCTTTGGAAACAGGCCACTGTTAAGCCTCTCCTAAAAAAAACTAATTTGGATTCAAAGCTATTGAATAATTACCGTCCGATTTCACTGTTACCCATATTGGCCAACCTTGCAGAGAAGCATGTACATACTCAGCTATCTACTTTTCTGCAAGTGAAAAAGATTTTACACCCCACTCAGATGGGCTTTAGGCCATTACATGGGACAGAAACTGCATTGATTGCAATTACGGAAGAAGCAAAAAAGAGGATGGACAAAGGAATCGAAACAGCTATCATCCTCCTAGACCTGAGTGCGGCATTTAATACGGTTGATCTCAACATTCTTAAAGATAGATTCCGAGAGACTGGAATCTTTGGAGCAGCCTTAGAATGGATCCTTTCATTTATTAATGGAAGATCCTTCCAGGTAGTGGATAGATCGTGTACTTCCAGGCGCATAATTAGCAGCTGTGGAGTCCCACAGGGATCTGCCCTGAGCCTGCTGCTTTTTCACATCTATATGAGGCCATTAGCAGAGATTAGTGAGCCATTTGGGTTGAACTTAGTATCCTATGCAGACGATACTCAACTTATTGTTTCCCTCTTCAGTACTCAACCGGATATGGGGACAGCATTAGGCCCTTGCCTAAAAGCAGTTGCGGCATGGATGTCGAGAAGTAAACTGAAGCTCAATGATGAAAAAACGGAGGTTATGGTTTTTTGGCAAACAAGCAATCTTTTAGCTTATCCTAGTATGACAACAGGAGTTGCCACTCTCCCTCCTCCTAAACATCCTATTAAAAGTTTTGGGGTATGGCTGGACCCCCAACTCTCAATGTCTCCTGTTTGTAGGATCACCAAGATATGTGATACAAAGATTACAGAGGGTGCAAAATGCAGCTGCACGATTACTTTTAAAAACACCTAAGCAACAATTCATACGGGCCGGAATTTCCTCCTTACATTGGCTCCCAGTAGACAAAAGGATTCAATGTAAGGCTTTATGCCACATTCACAGCGCTGTGTTCAACCAAGGCCTGGAAATGCTCAAAACATTGGCATCTTTTTACACTCCAGGTAGACCTCTTAGATCCTCCTCAGCCATGCTGGTCACAGTTCCAACAGTGAAGAAAGCAAGATGGGGAGGAAGGTCGTTGTCATATCAAGGAGCTATACTCTGGAATAGCCTTCCCCTTAACATTAGGTTAAATGCACAAGAGATTCCTTTCAGGAAGGCCTTAAAAACCTGGCTATTCGGAGCTTAAGTCATATGCTAGTAGGGACAGTGATAAGTTGGTGCTGCAGCTTAAGAGCTACGAGGCCTCTGAGCAGTTTAGGCGCTATATAAGCAATTTTAACATAACATAACATAAACTCATGGATTTTAAAGTATACGTAAATTATAAGAACAAGAATAAATGTATGTTTTGAGATGTATCAAATGGAGAAATAAAGCAAGGCACTGCAGCAGAGTATCACATTTAGCTATGCCCTGTGCCCAGTTCCATATTACCGGAAATGACACATATGGCCTTCAAATGTGTTCAGGAGGCTATGGGCCTAGGTTATGCCATGCACCAAGTGGCAGAAGCACTAGAAAATACTGCACGTCCATCGCAAAAGGGTGAGGACATGATCTATGGCCATAAGTTAAAATACATAAGTAAATTTAGCATCAATACGAGTGCTGCAGTCTAATAATGTCATCCAGGGGTTCTGGTGATGTAATAAATCACAGGTTACCAATTACGATTTTTATATTTTGTTTTATTGTGATGTGGTTAACAAGAAATTTGCTTTAAGGAAATCTTAATTTAAATGACATACTGGACGAATATTGTTTAAGTGTCTATAGTAAAGAGAAGACACGAATGCTTAATTATGTGGGTCAGACATTAGGGTTTTAGTAAATGTGTCCATTGTTTAGTTAAAACTATTTCGGCTCCAGGGATGTCATCAATGCTGTCATTTGATATGGAATGCATGATGTCATATGTGAGGCCATAAATGTCACTTGGTGGGGAATAGGTCATGGTTTGCACACCTTTCTTTACCTTGGCAATTTCAATAGTTCATGTTTTGCATTGTAACCAGAACATCACTTTCACTGCAGGGAACATCTGTGTTTTATAACACAGTTTACGTCTGATTTAAGAAAAGTGGTGCTGAATCTAATACAGCGCCACTTTTCTTGCGCCCCTTAGCCCCCCCCTAACGTGACCATGTGTGCGCTGCATTTAAGATGCAATGTACCATGGTGGTAGTTAGGGACTTAGGGCCAGATGTAGGAAACTTTTGCGAGTCGCAGCGCTATTTGCGACCTCACAAAAAGCGAAATGGTATGTACCAAAGCCATTTCGGACTGCGAATTAGCGATGCAGGCCATTACTGACTCGCAAAAATTTTGACCTGATTTTGTGACTCGCAATTATGAAGTCGCAAACCGAATGCACAAGCCAGTCGCAAATTGCGACTAGTCGCAAAAAGGCCGCTTTGCACACCCAGATTAGCACTGATTCCGAACAGGTGGTAACCAGAACCAAAGTATAAAAGGAGACCCAGAAGGCATCTGGCTTTCTCACAATGGCTGCCCTATATGTGATTGCATGGTGGAGGAGAGTCCAGGCTGCCCAGCAGAGGAGGAGGAGGCAGAGACAGGAGAGGCTATACCAAACCAGGCAGACACTATTTCAACAACACAGTTATCCTAGAAGTCATTGAACTGCTGAAACCTCAGCTTGAAAGCCAGACAATGCGCGGCTGCGCCATCCCCACACATGTGCAAGTGCTATGCTCACTGCACTTCTTGGCCTCGGGTAGCTATCAGGGGGTGATTGCAGTGGCAGGTGGGGTACCCCAAAGTGCCCTCTCAAGATTCTTCATACGTTTCCTAGATGCCATACTCGCACACATGTCCAGATATACATACCTTCCCAGGAATGAGGTGGAAATTAATAGCACCAAATTGGACTTCTATAGAATTGCCAACTTCACCCATGTAATAGGGTGTGTGGACGGGACACATATACCAAATTGCCCACCTGCAAATCTGGAACATGTGTTCTGCAATAGGAAATGTACCCACTCACTAAACATCCAGGTGGTATGTGACGCCCATAATGTCATTACTGACATTGTGGCTCAATATCCAGGGAGTACACATGATGCATACATATTCAGGCACAGTGGGATACACCAATGCCTAGAACGTGGGAATTTTGCGAAGGATATTTATTAGGTACTGTGTAGTACACTCTGATGTCTTAAATACATGTTACTGTGTAATCCTGTGATGCCCTGCTAATTTTGCCTCTTTTGTCACACAGGTGACAGTGCATATGCCCTGAGACCATGGATACTCACCCCATACCTAACACTTGGCAATCAGAATGAGAGGCGATACAACATAGGACATCGGTGCCCCAGATCTGTCATAGAGAGGAAGTTTGGCTTGTTGAAGTCACAATTCCGATGTCTGCACAAATGTGGAGGGGCACTCCAGTATGCCCCAGAAACTGCATGCAAGATCATTGCTACTTGTGCCATCCTACACAACATTGCCACCAGATGTGGGCTATATCTCACCCCTGACGACACAGATTCGGAGGATGAGGAGCAAGAGCTACCACACAGACAGCCTTGGGCTGGAAGCATCACAATGGAGGGCAGACAGAGACGGAAACACATTGCAACCCACTATTTTGGCAGGTACATGGCAACCGAGACAACATTCACTAATGTAAGACACACATTGCCCAATTGTGTAGTGCAACAAATTATCCCTTTAATTTCAGGAATATAATGAAGAAAATATAGTCAACTAAACTACATGAAGAAAGCAAAAAGTAAAGTCTGACACATTTAGTTCATATGCCTCAGTCACAACACAGATTGGTAGCTCACAGCCTCCTGCGACTACGGCCACCATGGCTCAATCCAGGTTGGTCCCCTGATCCTTGCTGGGCACTGCTACTCCACAGGATTCGTGCATCAGTGGCAGACACACTGCTGACACTGGAGATCTCCTCACTATCCTGAGGGGTATCGCCAATGTCAATACCAATGCCCCTTGCTGCCTGGCTGGTCTCTAGCAGGTCCACTGCATGGCTGATGCGCCCAAGTCCTCTTGCCATATCACCTGCAAAATGGCCAAGTTCAACCTGCAGCTTCACTGTGCGCCTTGACAGGCAGGTTGTTGTGGTTGCAAGGCGTCCAATTGAAACACTTAGTTTGTCCAAACGGGCAGCAGTGTTGCGCTCCCTGCCCCTTGCATGTGCCCTATCTGCCACCATTTGCCTGACCAAGCTGTTTATGGAACTGGTAAGGTTTGCCATGTTTGTGTTCATAGCAGTGAACTCGTTGTCCACATTGACAAAACCCTGGGAGAGTGTGTGCTGATTCATCACCCGCATGTGTCTGTTTTGCAGCCGGTGACTTTGCAGTAAGGATGCCTCCAGTCCCAATCAATCAATCAATCAATCATAGTATTTATAAAGCGCGCTATGTACCCGTCAGGGTTTCGAGGCGCTGAGGGGGGGGGGGAGAGGAGCGCTGCTGGTTTATCGGTCGAAGAGCCAGGTCTTGAGGAGCCTTCTGAATGCGAGGAGGTCCTGGGTCTGGCGAAGGGATGTGGGGAGAGAGTTCCAGGTCTTGGCGGCGAGGAAGGAGAAGGATCTGCCGCCGGATGTCTTGCGTTGGATTCGGGGTACGATGGCGAGGGCGAGGTTGGCGGATCGGAGTTGACGTGTTGGGGTGTAGAAGTGAAGTCTGGTGTTGAGGTAGGAGGGTCCGGTGTTGTGAAGTGCCTTGTGAGCGTGGGTCAGGAGTTTGAAGGTGATCCTCTTGTCTACCGGGAGCCAGTGGAGTTCCTTTAGGTGAGGGGAGATGTGACTTCGGCGGGGTATGTTGAGGATCAGTCGGGCGGAGGCATTTTGGATACGTTGGAGGCGTTTGATGTCTTTGGTTGGGATGCCTGTGTAGAGTGCGTTGCCGTAGTCAAGTCTGCTGCTGACGAGGGCCTGGGTCACCGTCTTTCTGGTTTCTGTTGGAATCCACTTGAAAATTCTGCGGAGCATTCGGAGGGTGTTGATCAGGAGGAGGAGACGGCGCTGACCTGTTTGGACATGGTGAGGGCAGAGTCCAGGATGAAGCCGAGGTTTCTTGCGTGGCTGGCAGGGGTGGGTGGGGGTCCGAGGACGGAGGGCCACCATGAGTCGTTCCAGGCCGAGGGAGTGCGTCCGAGGATGAGGACTTCCGTCTTGTCGGAGTTGA
Organism: Pleurodeles waltl; assembly: GCF_031143425.1. Taxonomy (NCBI): domain Eukaryota; kingdom Metazoa; phylum Chordata; class Amphibia; order Caudata; family Salamandridae; genus Pleurodeles; species Pleurodeles waltl. The sequence goes on along the minus strand of NC_090440.1, from coordinate 1,004,806,119 downwards.
GTATCAGGCGACTGTTGTTCATCCAATCGGCGATGGATTTTAGTCCCTCGTGGAGGTTTGTTTTGGCGGTGAGCGGGTCTTTGGTCAGGGAGAGGACGAGCTGGGTATCGTCGGCGTAGGAGATGATGCTGAGATGATGTTGGCGGGCCAGTTGAGCGAGGGGGGCCATGTAGATGTTGAACAACGTGGGGCTGAGGGAGGATCTTTGGGGGACGCCGCAGATGAGGTTGGTGGCTTTGGAGCGGAAAGGGGAGAGACGGACTCTCTGCGTTCTGTCGGAGAGGAAGGATGAGATCCAGTGGAGGGCTTTATCTTGGATGCCGGCTTCCTGGAGGCGGGTCAGTAGGGTGCGGTGGCAGACGGTGTCAAAAGCGGCTGATAGGTCGAGGAGGATGAGGGCTGAGGTTTCGCCGTTGTCCATTTGATGTCTGATGTCATCTGTGGCGGCGAGGAGGGCGGTCTCAGTGCTGTGGTTTCGTCTGAATCCGGATTGTGAGGGGTCCAGGATGGAATTGTCTTCGAGGAAGTGGGTGAGCTGAGTGTTGACGATCTTCTCGATGACTTTCGCTGGAAAAGGGAGGAGAGAGATCGGACGGAAGTTTTTGAGGTCGTTGGGGTCAGCCTTGGGTTTTTTGAGGAGGGGTTGGATTTCTGCGTGTTTCCAGCTGTCCGGGAAGGTGGCAGAAGTGAAGGAGAGGTTGATGATCTTGCGGAGTTCGGGGGCGATGGTGGCGTTTGCTGAGTTGAAAACATGATGGGGGCAGGGGTCCGTGGGGGAGCCTGAGTGGATGGTGTTCATGGTTGCTATGGTTTCTGCCTCGTCCACGTGGGTCCAGGCGGTGAGGCGGCAGTCGCGGGAGGAGACGTCGGGGGTGGGGTCTGGCGGTGGACCGGTGATGAAGCTGTCGTGGATGGTGGTGATTTTCTGGTGGAAGAAGGTGGAGAGGTCGTCGCAGAGTTTCTGGGAGGGAGGGATGTCGTTGGAGTTGGCTTTCGGGTTGGAGAGTTCCTTCACGATGCCGAAGAGTTCTTTGCCGTCGTGGGCGTTGTTGTTGATGCGTTCGGTGAAGTGGGCGCGCTTGGCGGTGCGGATCCGTTGGTGGTGTTCGCGGTTGGCGTTTTTGAGGGCGGCGAGGTTGTCGGGTGTGCGTTCTTGGATCCATTTCTTTTTGAGTTTCTGGCAGTTGCTTTTGGAGGTGGTGAGATCGTCTGTGAACCAGGCTGGTTTTCTCTTTCCTTGGGTGGTGGTGGGTTTCTTGAGAGGGGCAAGGGTGTTGGCGCAGTCGAGGATCCATTGATGGAGGTTGATGGCGGCTGTGCTCGGGTCGATTGCGTCGGGTGGAAGGTTGTTGACGAGGGTGTTGGTCAGTTGTTCTTGGGTGATTTTGCCCCAGCGGCGGTGGGGAGGAAGCTGGATGCGGTGTTGCTCTGTGGTTTTCTTATAGGTGAAATGGACACAGTGATGGTCAGTCCAGTGGAGTTCGGAGGTGTGGCTGAAGGAAATGTGGTTGCTAGAGGTGAAGAGGGGGTCAAGGGTGTGTCCGGCGATGTGGGTAGGTGTGTTGACTAGCTGGCGGAGACCGAGGTTGAGGAGGTTGGAGGTCAGTGACGCGGTGTTGACGTCGTTGGCATTTTCCAGATGGTAGTTCAGATCTCCCAGGAGGATGTAATCCGGGGAAGCGAGGGCGTGGGTGCTTGCAAGGTCGGCGATGGTGTCGTTGAAGGGGGGTCTTGGTCCTGGAGGGCGGTAAATGAGGGTTCCTCTGAGGGTCGTGTTGGGGTCCGTGTGGATCTGGAAGTGGAGGTGTTCGGCTGTCCTGAGGGTGTCGTCCGAGTGGGTGTGGATTTTGACGGTAGCTTTGTGAGCGATGGCTATTCCGCCGCCGATTCCGTTGGTTCGATCTCGTCTGGTGATTTTGTATCCGTCCGGTATGGCGATGGCGATGTCCGGAGACGAGGAGTCGTTCCACCAGGTTTCGGTCAGGAAAGCCACGTCAGGAGCAGTGGTGTCGAGCAAATCCCAGAGCTCGATGGCGTGTTTCCGTGCGGAGCGGGTGTTGATGAGGATGCAGTTCAGGTGGTTGGGGTTGGATGTTTTCGTAGTTGGATTGGTCGTTCTGATGCAGGAGAAGTTGCAGGTACGGCAGGAAAAAGGTCCTTTAGTGTGCTTCGGGGATGCCCGGTAGCATTCAGTGGAGGGGCCGGGGTTGAAGGCGCGGAGTTCGTTAATCGAGTAGCGGATGCGGGGGGCGCAAGGGCCAGGGGGTGTGGCACTGGGCGCGGTCCAGGCGCGGACGGGCGCAGACGGGCTTGCCTCTGGCGCGCCAGGGCGGGCCCGCTGCGCGGACGCGCAGCGCCAGCCATTAAGAAGGGAGGGGGGAGGGAGGAGCAGCTGGGAGGCGGGAGGCGGGAGGGAGCGGCAAATGGGGGCGCTAGGGGGGCGGGGCCGCAGGGAGGCAGCGGCAGGGAACGGGGAGCGCACAAGGGGCAAAAACACTGAAAACGAGCAAAAAACAGCAGTTATAATAAGAAAAGCACACAATCAGAAAAAACAAAATGGCACAATATACGATCGGGGAGACAGCAATCAGGGGGGCACAAAGGGGGCAGAAGCGCCGGCGGCGAGGCGCTGAAAAAAGCGAGAAAAACGAAAAACACTTACGGGACGGCGGAAAGCGGCACACGGGTCAAGTGAAGCTAGTCAGAGCCCACTAGACTCCAGGGATGAGGCGCAGGAGGATGCCTGCGGGTGGAGGAGGGCCTCGAACACGCAAACAGCAGCGTGGTCAGGGGACCGAGGCAGGAGGCAGCAGGTTGGTGCTGCGGTCGTGGGGGGCGAGCTCAGGACCTGAAACAGGTCAGAGGTCGCTCACTCGCGACGCGCAGCGCCAGCCATTAAGAAGGGAGGGGGGAGGGAGGAGCAGCTGGGAGGCGGGAGGCGGGAGGGAGCGGCAAATGGGGGCGCGAGGGGGGCGGGGCCGCAGGGAGGCAGCGGCAGGGAACGGGGAGCACACAAGGGGCAAAAACACTGAAAACGAGCAAAAAACAGCAGTTATAATAAGAAAAGCACACAATCAGAAAAAACAAAATGGCACAATATACGATCGGGGAGACAGCAATCAGGGGGGCACAAAGGGGGCAGAAGCGCCGGCGGCGAGGCGCTGAAAAAAGCGAGAAAAACGAAAAACACTTACGGGACGGCGGAAAGCGGCACACGGGTCAAGTGAAGCTAGTCAGAGCCCACTAGACCCCAGGGATGAGGCGCAGGAGGATGCCTGCGGGTGGAGGAGGGCCTCGAACACGCAAACAGCAGCGTGGTCAGGGGACCGAGGCAGGAGGCAGCAGGTTGGTGCTGCGGTCGTGGGGGGCAAGCTCAGGACCTGAAACAGGTCAGAGGTCGCTCACTCGCGACGCGCAGCGCCAGCCATTAAGAAGGGAGGGGGGAGGGAGGAGCAGCTGGGAGGCGGGAGGCGGGAGGGAGCGGCAAATGGGGGCGCGAGGGGGGCGGGGCCGCAGGGAGGCAGCGGCAGGGAACGGGGAGCGCACAAGGGGCAAAAACACTGAAAACGAGCAAAAAACAGCAGTTATAATAAGAAAAGCACACAATCAGAAAAAACAAAATGGCACAATATACGATCGGGGAGACAGCAATCAGGGGGGCACAAAGGGGGCAGAAGCGCCGGCGGCGAGGCGCTGAAATAAGCGAGAAAAACGAAAAACACTTACGGGACGGCGGAAAGCGGCACACGGGTCAAGTGAAGCTAGTCAGAGCCCACTAGACCCCAGGGATGAGGCGCAGGAGGATGCCTGCGGGTGGAGGAGGGCCTCGAACACGCAAACAGCAGCGTGGTCAGGGGACCGAGGCAGGAGGCAGCAGGTTGGTGCTGCGGTCGTGGGGGGCGAGCTCAGGACCTGAAACAGGTCAGAGCTCGCTCACTCGCGACGCGCAGCGCCAGCCATTAAGAAGGGAGGGGGGAGGGAGGAGCAGCTGGGAGGCGGGAGGGAGCGGCAAATGGGGGCGCGAGGGGGGCGGGGCCGCAGGGAGGCAGCGGCAGGGAACGGGGAGCGCACAAGGGGCAAAAACACTGAAAACGAGCAAAAAACAGCAGTTATAATAAGAAAAGCACACAATCAGAAAAAACAAAATGGCACAATATACGATCGGGGAGACAGCAATCAGGGGGGCACAAAGGGGGCAGAAGCGCCGGCGGCGAGGCGCTGAAAAAAGCGAGAAAAACGAAAAACACTTACGGGACGGCGGAAAGCGGCACACGGGTCAAGTGAAGCTAGTCAGAGCCCACTAGACCCCAGGGATGAGGCGCAGGAGGATGTCTGCGGGTGGAGGAGGGCCTCGAACATGCAAACAGCAGCGTGGTCAGGGGACCGAGGCAGGAGGCAGCAGGTTGGTGCTGCGGTCGTGGGGGGCGAGCTCAGGACCTGAAACAGGTCAGAGGTCCCAACAATTGTTCGTCGGTGACATCCTCCTTACTCGCTGACTGCATTGGGCGTTTCTGTCTCTGCACAGAGCCAGCTGACCTATGTGGTTGACTCTCCCTCATCATTGGCCTCGGTGTCACGTTGGCTGCTTCAAAACCCAGATCAGGCTCATCCATGTCCCCTGGTGCATGTTGAACGGGTGGTGTTGTCATGCACTCCCCAGCAGTTTCTGTGGCTGCCTCGTCTTGTGTGTGTGTGGCTGGTTCATCTCCCTGCACAGTAGGGCTGTTGGTGGGTCCTGGTGGGAGGCCTGTGGGACACAGGGGATACACTGTCAGTGCCTCACATATGTTTGATGTCTCAGAATAAATATTTCTCAATATTTGGACTACTGTACTACATTGCCCATAATGCACTGTTCTATAGGGTGCAATATAGGAATGGAGCTAATCTGGAGGTGCATGCTTATGTGTACTGTGGTTGTGTGCATGGTGCATAGAGTGGTGTAAATAAGTTAATTTTGGTACTTACTTTTGGATGTTCCTGGAGCTGAACTGTCAAGGTCTCCAATTCCAAGTACTGCCTCCCGCTCCAGAGTGGTCTCCACCATGGTCTCTATGGCTGTAGGGTGTGGTACTATAGATGAGCCTCCTCCAGTGCCATGCATCTCCCTCATACGCTCAGCCATCTTTTCCTTGGTCCTGGACCGGAGGTCGAACCACCTTTTGCAGACCACATCTATTGTGCGGTGGCTGACTCCAATGACATTAATCTTGGTGAGGATGTCCTGCCAGATTTTTTTATTTTGGGTGTCAGGGACACTCATTGCTGCCTTTCCAAACAATACATCATGGTGCAGGCAGCACTCCTCTGTTAGCACCTCCAGCTCCTTCTCTGAAAACTTCAGTTTTCTTTTCCTGCCAGTACTGGGTGTCTCCTTGTCCTGAGATGCCATTGTTGAAGTAGCTCCTCTCAGCTGGGTGTGACTCTGCAGTTCGGGCTAGGTAGGCTCCTCCCTGTTCCATGGGGTACTTCCTGGTTCTGATGTCATCACTCAGAACTAGGAAGTGAGTTTTTCACTATTTTATTTGCACCTGTTTGCAATTTGCAAGTCAGTCGCAATTTGCGACTCCGGACCACACCCTTGTGCAATTTGCGACCTCGCAAATTGCGAACTCGCAAATAGTGATTTCGCAAATTGCGAGGTCGCAAATTGCAGTGCAACTCCGCACCGAATCGCTATTTGGTATAGCGATTTTTACATACATCTCGTTTTGTGAGTCGGAAATATCGATTCGCAAGGAGTCGCTATTTCCGACTCGCAAATTATTTTGTTCCTACATCTAGCCCTTAGTGCCAACATTTGTGACACTAGTTAGGTGCTTTAAAGGATTATCGTTAACATTTTTGGCCCTATCCCTGCAAAGCACATTGAGGCCTATTATAAATAATGGTGTGCCTCCTTTTAATGCCAGCTCTATGAAGGAGTTAAAAATGCCACAAGCATGGTGCAAAGAAATCTTTTAGATTTCTTTGCACCACTTTTTCAGGCCTTCTAACAGGGGAACGCCCCCCCCTTGCATACATTATGCCTGGGGCAGGCATAATGTGGCGCAAGGGGTTACAAAGTGGCGCTATGCATGCTTTGCGCCTCTTTGTATTTATGGTGTGACATTTTTGCCATAATAATGCCATATTAGCGTAAAAAAAGACACTAATGTGGCAATATATGGCGCTAGGCCCTCTTAAATCAGAGCCTTTGTTTTTTCTAAGCAAAGGTAACAATAACTTATAAACCAAACAAGCTGAGCACAGCCTTTGGCAGTGGGTTCTGGGCATTGTCTTTGGCCCAGCCCTTCACCTAACCTCTACCCCTCCGAAACCAACTGTAGAGGGCCTACAGATGTTTAGTGGGCTATAGGCATAGGATATGGCATTCTGCCAGGCAATGCCCACTTACCCCTTCTGGTGAATAATATTCTGTTATTCAATATTAGTGTAATAAAAAAATGTAGCAGGAATGGAATCTTTGGTGGGAGGTGTGGTAAGTGAAAATGGTATTACATGTATGTTGTGTGAGTGTTTGTGGATGAGTGTTTTATGTTGAGAACGAGACTGTGTATGTGTGAGCATGTGACTGTATGTGGAAGCATGGCATGTATGTATGAGCAAAAAATGAGTGAGAGTCAGTGAGAGGTAGTGAGTAAGATTTGTCGAGAGTGATGCCTAGATTTACTGTTCTTTCTTACAAGGCAACTCAGCACCAAAGTTGCTGTGCTGCCATGCGTCAAAGGGAAACTAGGATAGGATGCATTTTTCTCCCTCTGTGCACTGGTGCACTTTCCACAGCCATGCTCCAACACGCATAACCTTGCACCATAGTGCAAAGGTTTATACATTTTTTTGAGGCATAGGTATTGAACTGCAAAGGATCCCTTCCAGTACAAAAAATATGCTTTAAGGTTTTCCCAACTTTAAATGTATGCTGTACAGTGCAGCACATATGCAAAATTAACAAAACGAGGAGAAATGCAGACATTTGTCTTTTTTATGGCTGTGCAAGGACTCATAAGATTGTTTTTCACAAATTCCTGTCTACCAGTGTTTGTGTATAGGGATTTGCATCAAAAATGTATGGTGGTTGCATGGGAATGCCCATGAACCTCTCACTGAATGCTCCCTTGACCCATGATAATGCAATACAAGTGGGAAAGTGTCAACAAGGGACTTATTTATAACAAAATGTTGTTTGAACTAATTCCTTAATGATTTTAGGATGTTCAAAAGTAATGTGAAAATTGAATTAAAGCAATCACAAGTTATAGTTACCTTAGGGCGTGAGTTATAGATACTTGAAATTACTCTAACTATATCTGCTGAATTTTTATGGTTTTGTACCAGTAAATTCAGAACCTAACTAGAACATCCCTGTAATCTTTGTTTTTTTACAGTGAATTTCCATGGATTTTTAACATAAAGTAATTTTATTTGCTATATGTTAATCCAACCACCGCCGTGTGCGGCCTTCGGGGGTAGCCCACCAGCTACCCCCTGGGGTAAATATTCATGTATCCCTGGGGGTAGCTGGTGGGTGCTAGCGAGTATTGATGTATTCTGAATAATAAGTTTGTGTAGAAAATATAATAACGTAGAAAAATAATGCATGCATTTGAAAATGTGATTACGAAGAATGGCCACCAATGTTAACGAGATGTACTAATCAATGATTTAATATTATGAAATGTTGAATAAATGTTTGACTAATGTAGTAATCAGTCATATTAAGGATTATGCAGTAAGCTTTAGCTTTATTAATGGTAGGGCTTACCTTAGCAAATGTCATGGCCTACTTGCCAGGTGTCATGTAAAAGCTGTATTTCTTAACGTTTAATAAAATGGCTGTCCTAGAGAGTTAAACTGTGATTTTCCATTTTACATTATGTGCTCGTAGCTGAGGTTTGCTTCTCATGAGAACCGACTGCTAGAAGATGCTGTTCCTGTGAATGTAACATTTTGTGTGTAATGTGTGTGAGACTGACTTTCTCAGGAGAAGAACAATGAAGATACTGACTGGAGTGGAAGCTGCAACAATATTGTTACCTGACAAGTTGGATGATGAGGACATTACAGGACAAAGCAATCAATGACATGTGAACGGAGTAATAGTATAATTCATAGATTTGGAATTTTAGTTTTATTGGACAAAGTGTGAACATGTTTTAATATAATGATTCTACACTGAGAGAAAATAGCCCATTGTCCATTTTCTTGCTGGCCGAAAGGTCAATATTTCTTCGGCGTCTCGAAAAGAGACATCCTAATCTTTACTGCTTAGAGACTTTGCGTTTTCTGAACTTTGATACTGAATCCTGATGCCTCGCTGATCGACTGATGTCCTGAGTACAAAGATTACTCTGCTTGCTGACCCACACCGAGGTTAGGTAATATAAATAGACTGCTGATTATTATGCATATTTGCTTTTTTTTTTGGTACTAACGGCACTGTTCTGATAGAGCCATAGTTAGATGTTTTTCACAATTTGTGTTACTAAATCATTTTGCATGAGGCCTAACATGCTAATGCTTATCTGGTGTTTGTTAAGGATCCTCACTAATGAAATTATGCTAGTAGGGATTTACGCTTGATGAATTTCTCTGCTAAACTTTATGCATGTAATAACTTTGACGCAGTTGACTTTGCTATTGATTTGCACCATACCCTTAAGATGTGTTGTAGTTCAAGTTTTGATTAGATTACTGCTGCTTTAGACAGCTAGTGTTGTTTCAGTATGTGTTTCATTTGATTTTAAGATTAATCTACATGACTTTAGCATTGTTAATATAGGGAAATAAATATTCTAACTTTTACTAAAAGGTGTGGTTATTCATGACTGAAAGTTCATGGTGTGTGATAATAACTGACACCATTGGTTATTGATGCTATTGATTGTTGTTGATTATTGACTATTGTGTATTGGTTATTGATTATGTCCTGGAGCTATGGTAAGAACATCTTAATTGCGAGTCAAAAGGTTAATCAACCTATTAGCGTCCCTTGTAAGTGTACTTATTAGGTCAGATGTGATAACAGAGGTGGTGGCAGAGGTAATGGTTTGTCTCCTTAAGAGCTTATCATAAGACGTCCGGTACGGTGTAACAGGTGTTAATTGGAGAGAAAATGTTCCCTTAAGTCCAAAAATGACTTTCCCAGAATCCTGGATCCTGCTAATGGTTGTTTGAGGGTATTCTCTTTGTTCTAGCGACAGTGTGAATGAAGTAGGTTGCGCTTGCACAGCTTCTACAAATTGAAGGTAAATTGTGAGGTATGTGAGGGTTTTAGGGAGTTTGCATACTCCAAACGAAGTTGTAGAAGAAGTGTGCTTACTCCGCAGTGTGAAAGTAGAGAGGTCATCGAACTTCATATGTGTGTGGCGCTTTGTGCTGGAAAATATTGTCCATGTGGTTGTTGATTGTCGGACCCTGCGTGGTCTAAGAGTCTGGAGTATATTGAAAAGTGTATAAGACACTTGGTTTTATGTTGTAATCTGTTTGGTTTAGTAGGTTGATCAGGCGCTGTCAACAAGTCAGAGTGTGAGTAAAGTGACTGAAAGAAAATTTCGACTGAGATTTGGCGAGTCCTATGTGCACCACGCCAGACCCATTGATCAGTTAAGAGTAAAATTTGCGGGTCAAAATTTGCTTGTGAATCTGGAGACTGAGAAAGACTAAGTAGCTGTAAGTGTGGGAAGAGCTGTCAGTGAAAAATCCGTAAGGGTTCTGAAGCGATTGTGTTGTATTTCCTGTGGTAAACCAGCAGATTTGTTTTGTTTTTTGTTTTTGATTAGTGCTCGCAATTTTGTCATTAGTTCATGTGAATCGGAGTTTGGGATGGCAAGCCGCAAGACTTTGTCAGCCACAGTACATGTGAGTGTGACATCATTGAAGCCGCGTTGGAATAGGTCGGTTAGTGAGAAGGGTCACGCAAGGATTGGCAGCCGTCCATGAGAGGCAATTGGTTGAGAACGTAGGTGAAAGGAATCTTGGGATTAACAGTCACTTCCTGATTTGATTTCGAATAACAACAAGGTATAAAAGATGGACATTTTTCAAAGCTTTACAAAGTCCCTTAAGGGGAGATACGTATATTACAACGAGTGTAGGCGGGGCTAGCCTGCCAGAAGATATGCCAGCTTACATTGTAATGGAAGAGAAAGGTGTCACACCATGTCTTTGGCTAAAGCATTGGTGCAGATTGACAGAGAAGGATGGGAACTTAGCGTTTCCTACAAATGGGATGTTCAATTTGAGGGTTTTGGAGCATTTAAGGATGGTGCGATATGCTTTGAAGCCCCTTCCGAGACCAGCACGGTTTGAGGCATTAGTGATATGGGAGATAGTAGCCACACAGCAACAGCAACAGAAATTGGAGAGGAGGATGAGAAAGGCAGAAAAGACTCTAGCGAAGGCTAGATGGGACAGTGTTCAGAGAGTTTGGAGGATGGAGAGTTTGCATGGAATCAAATTATTTCCGACAATTACGCAGGAGAATGAGAAGGAAGTAAGGAAAGCTATTAAGAAGACTAACAGAATTCCGTCCCAAAGTAAGGAGGCTAGAAAGTCTTCAACAGTGGAGGAGGAATCAGATGATGATGAGTTTATTACACAGTTATTCAGGGATCGCCCACCGTGATATACAGTACAGAAGAGTGGTCCGAGTACCAGTGCTGATCCGACAGCCCCGACACAGGTTAATGAGACAATGAGTCTGATGCAGGTTAATGCTAGCCTGACACAGAATGCGATGCAGAGTGGTCCTAACGTGCCTACTATTCCTGTAGTAGAAAATCAGGTGCGTCCGCCACAGGTTCAGAGAATTCATCCTGATGCACCCATAATAGAAATGACTTCTAACTTATTGGTGCTAACGGAACAGATTTACCAGAGACTGATATTGGTTCAGACTGAACCAACTCCACTTTTACTGCCCCAAGTGCAGCCGCAGGTAATACCAAAATTCACTCCAGTAATAGGGACACAGTCAGATATGACTCCGATGATGAATCAAAATATGGGAGTTACTCTCCCCCAGAGCGTAAGTGCCATAACAGTCCCAGATGCTACATCGCTACCTATTACTGTTGGTTCAGCTGTACCATTATTTGCACAGAAGAAAACGACTGTAGGGGAACAGGGAGCAATGTCCCAGAACATAATGAGTGGAGGACCTAATGAAAATATTCAAGTAGTCTCTCCTGTGGGTCAGACTTTTGACTGATCAAGATAATTGTTAGACCTTTTTCCATTTGTAACACTTCCAGATACTATGGCAGGGCCAAACGTTAGTCAGAGTTTGAAATTATTGACACTGCAGACCCCGAATGTAGTTGCACAGCAGGTGCCACCAGTCCAAGCAGGAAAAATTTTGTTGCAAGGATTGACAGCTCAGCAGTTGACTGAATGGTTAGACAAGCTGAATACCCCACAGAGTGCTCCTAAGGGAGAGGAGTATTTGAATTGCGCTAGGCTAAGCATGGAAGCAGGTGAACTCATTGAGGGAACTATTGGGGTGAATAGGTTAGAATCCTACACAGAGGCAGAATTGAGATACCTGTGCCCAAAGATTACTAGAGAGGTGAGCAATGTGCATCAGAATTTGTCAGATTTGGCAGAGAAATACAGAATAGAAATAGAGAAAACAAAGCATCTGAAAAGGAGTTACAGATTCAATTATGAGGCTAAAGATTTTGAACACATGAGTTCTGCCGGAATGAAGGCACACCTTAACGAATTGCTTCAGACTGCTCAGACCTGGGGAGCATTAGACGAATAGGAAGGCAGACGGGTAAAGAAAAGAGACAAGAGAAAAAGGGATTCTTTTGAGCTGACTGCAAACGTGCAGCAGGATAAAGATCCAGTGAAAAGTTTACCCATGAGAGAGATTCCAGGTGGGAATTTTGTTCTTGTCCCTTGGAGCAGAAGTGACATTCTGTTGTTTACAAATGATTATCCAAAATTGAGAGAGAAGCCAGTAGCATGGGATCAGCAGACAGACAGGTTTGTAAAGCTTGAGAAGTGCCTGTGGGAAGACTTGAACACATTACTAGAGGTAATGGTCCAGCTGACTTTTTGATAGAGTGTAAGAGGACTGTAGATTGGCCCACAAGTGAACCAGAGAGAGACAAGAACACAGGTGCACCGTCTCCTGAGGTAATGAAATATTGCTATAAGGTGATTGAGATTTTGAAAATGAGAATTTCGCCCAAGGATATTGATTGGTAGAGGATTCACAGGACAGCTCAGGAATCAAAGGAGTCAAGACATGCGTATTATGAGAGATTGTTGCAGGCATTCAAGCAGTACAGTGGTACAGAGACAATGGGGGGCGAAAGACATGCTCCATTTTGTGTTCAGATTCCTGGAAGGATTGAGACCTCCTGCAATTAGCCAGATGATTAAGAGTCATTTGATTTGCTGGCAAACAAAGCCGATTGCTGAGGTATTGCAGTATGCGAAATACTGTAGGGATGAGATTGAGTTGAAGAAGAAAAAGTTGAAAGAAAAGGCGATGGTGATGCAGAGTAAAGCAGCTCAAACAGGAGTGCAAGGGAATTTTCCACAACAGTTGCCGCAGCAGCAGCAGGGAAACATGATGTTTCAGCCCCAGATGAGAGGTAGAGGTTGTGGAGGAAATATGAATCGTGGTCCAGAGTTGAATACTGTAGTGGTTCAGAATGATGTGTAGGGAATGAAGAAGTGATTGCCATGTCACATTTGAAGAGCCGTTGGTTATTGGAAATGGGAGTGTCTGATGATGGTGCAGGAAAGTATCGCTCAGCAGAGTAATGACATAACTTCATTTCAGAACGTGAGAGGACCGAGAGTGAGAGGTCCGAATCCAAATTTTCAGAATAATGTAAATCAAGTGAAACATTTTCAGCCCATGCAGCAGGTGCAAATGCCACACGCACAAATGTCATAGTCGCAGCCAATGCAACAGCAAGTTCCCATGGTACTTAGACTGCAAATTCAAATACCACTAGCCCCAATGGAACAGCAACAGATGATGCTTTCCCAACAGATCACAGGTCAGAGGCATAGCCATAATAGTAACACAGTGCACCAATTCCCGTTACACAGTGAGAATGGAATAAATGATGAATGGACGAGTGATGGTTCAAATGAGGAGCCATGTGTGCTTGCAACCTCCTTAGAAGTAGATCAAAGAGGACCCTATGTGAAGGGAAAGGATATGGGTCACGGAATTTCATTCTTGGTTGACAAGGGAGCTACACGCTCTAGAGTGAGAAATGAAGAAGTTCCAAATTTGCCCCTTTGAGGTAGAACAGTTCAGGTTGTGGGAGTAGCAAACCAGTATTTGACAAACCTGATTACAGATCCAGTTCAACTTGAGATTGGCAACTTTCAGGGATTGCATAAATACATAGTCTGCAATTCAAGGCCAGTATCCCTACTGGGAAGAGACTTGCTGTGTAAAACAAGGTGTTTGATTACTTGCTCAAATGATGGAATTGAGATTCAGACAAATAGTGATGCCTCAGAGACAGAGTGTGAAACTACAAATGAGGAGTGCCCTTTGATTGAATTTTTCCTGATGTTCACAGTGAAAGAGCTTCATCCTGATTTGCAGGGAAGGGTTAAAGAGAAAGTGTGGGATTTGACAGGAAAAGAAGTAGGTCTGATAAAGGGAGGTGAGACAGTTAAAGTTACTGTGAAGCTGAATGCACTTTTCCCTCAACTTCCGCAGTACCACATGCCACAAGATGTCCTTATGAAAGTAGCCCAAGTAATTGCAGACTTTCTAAAGCAGGGCTTTCTGAAAAAAGTATTGACAGTACCTGTAATTCACCGATAATGGGTTTGAAAAAATCCCTGTGGGAAAGTTAGAATTGTTCAGGATTTAGAAAAATAAATGAGATTGTGGTCAAATGTTGTCCCGGGGTGACAAATCCAGCTGTGATAATGTTTCGGATTCCAGGTGATGCTGAGTGGTTAACTGTTATTGGTTTGTCACAAGCCTTCTTTTCTGTGCCTCTTCATGAGGATAGTCAATTTCTCTTTTGTTTCAAATTCCTGGATCGAGTTTACTGCTGGTGCAGAATTCCTCAAGGGTTTTCAGAGTCGTCTTCCATATTTAATCAGATCTTGAAAAAGAATTTGGAGTCGTTGGAATTGCCTTTCCATTCGACCTTGGTGCAGTCCATTGATGACTTGCTGATTGCGTTCAAAACAAGGGACAAGAGTAATTATGACACAATTGCCCTGTTAAACCATTTGGGAAAGAATGGTCACAAAGTGTTTTCGCTTAAATTGCAGTACTGTCAGAAGGTGGTGAAATATTTGAGTCACCAAATTGAGAAGGGATCGAGAAAGAGATCTAGAGAAGGGATTACAACTATATTGTAGATAAATGCCCCGACTACACAGAGAGATGTCAGGATGTTTTTAGGGATGGTAGGTTATTGTCACCAAGAGGTTCCACATTTTTCAGTCATTTCGAGACCATTGTAGAAGCTGACTCATAAGGAAGTTACTGATCCCATAATGTTAGACAAGACTGAAATGAAAGCGTTCACTGAATTGAGAGAGAGTCTGTGCCAGGTTCCAGCGTTGGGTATGCCTGATTATACAAAACCTTTCACATTGTTTTGTCATGAGCGTGCCTCATGTTCCATGTCTGTCTTGACACAGGTCCATGGAGGTGTAAACCCCCCAGTAGCATACTTTTCAGCTACTTTGGACCCAGTCGCAGCAGCCTTTCTGGGTAGTTTGCATGCAGTTGCAGCAGTTGGTCAAAGTCTTACACAGTGTGAAGGCATTGTGATGGGACCTCCCCTGACTGTAATGGTCCCTCACTCTATTGAGATTCTACTAACAAGGCTGAAAACCCAATAGTTGTCTGTTGCGAGGTTGACCAGATATGAGATGAGTATTCTAGGGTGACCAAATGTTTCATTGAAAAGATTTACAGTGATGAACCCGGCAACCTTACTTCCAAGTGAAAATGTTGAAATTGAAAAAGTGGAAGATGTTGAACATGATTGTCTTGAAGTAACTGACGTGCACAAAACCGAGACCTGACATTAGAGATACTCGATTGGAAGAAAATGGCCAAGTTATCTTTGTCAATGGTTCTTGTCTGGGAGACAACACAGGGACAAAGAGAGCAGGATATGCTGTGTGCACAATTATCGGTACCTTGGAATCCTACAGGCTTCGAGGAGTGTATTTTGCCCAACTAGCAGAACTGGTAGCCCTTACTAGAGTATGCCATGTTTCTGCTCAGTTGAAAGTTACAATCTAAACGGTTAGCCAGTATGGATTTGGAATAGTCCATGATTTTGGCTAGTTGTGGTAACAGAGAAATTTCATGACCTCTTCTGGTTCACCAGTGAGAACTGGTGAGAGAATTAAAGAATTGTTACATGCTATTCAAATGCCTGAAAAGATTGCAGGGGTGAAATGCAGTGCACATCTGAAGTTGCAGGACTTTGTGTCATTGGGAAATGGATATGGAGATCAAGTCGCAAGGTTTTGCGCATTGAACTGTATATCATTCAAAGACAAGTGGGAACTGTTACCTGAAGAAGATGAAACTTATACAAGCTATGCATTGAAAATAATGGACACTTTGGAAGAATTGAAAATGTTGCAGAATAATGTTGACAGGGAGTAAAAACGTTCATGGAGGAAAATAAAATGTGTGCAAAGACAAGATGGATTGTGGGTCTCAGAAGAGGGTCAATTGGTTTTGCCAAATAGCCTGTTGTCTCAAATGGCTAGGTACTATCATGGTCAAACACATATTGAGAGGGATGCAATGATTCAATTGTTAAAAAATGAACGGTTCAACCCAAAGTTTAGACATGTTGCTGAAGCAGTTTGCCATCGTTGTGTCTTTTGCCAACAACTGAATGCAGGAAAAAGGACAGTGGTTAATTTGAGCCACATTGGAAGAGCGGGAGGCCCATTCAGCAGAATGCAGATGGATTTTATTGAGATGCCTTTGTATGGAGGTTTGAGATATGTGTTGGTGATTGTCTGCATCTTTAGTCACTGGATTAATTGTAGTCTCACAGTAGCGAAACTACTGTTTAGGGAACTGATACTGCGTTTCGGATTTCCGATCTCTTTAGAATCAGATTGGGGAAGTCACTTCAACAATGAATAATTAAATTACTGTGTGCTGCATTGAACATTGATCAGAAGTTGAATTGTAGTTACCGCCCTGAGGAACAGGACTAGTGGAACAGATGAATGGTACCTCGAAGTCAAGAGTTGCAAAAAGATGTGTACGTCCACAAATTTGAAATGGCCTGACGCATTGCCTTTACTGTTGATGTCAATGAGAAACACACCTGACAGGAAGACAGGATTGTCGCCGCATGAGATCCTCATGGGCAGAGCAATGAGGTCTCCAGCAGTGCCTGCAAATGTGCTTGTCAACATTACAGATGATATGGTGTTGGATTACTGCAAAGGTCTGGCTGATGTGGTTCGCTCTTTCTCTCAGCAGGTGGAAGCCACCACACTGCCACCGATCCATGACACAATCTGAGAGCTAGAGACTCGGTTGTGGTCCGGAAACACATGAGGAAAACATGTTTTCAGCCTCGTTGGAAGGGACCTTATCAGGTAGTTCTGACAACTACCACAGCTGTGAAATGTGCTGGAATTCCGAACTGGATTCATGCAAGTCACACAAAGAAAGTGGCATGTCCACTGGATCAGGAAGAAGAAGAGTTGTTGAGAATACCAACAACTGCAAGACAAGTCTCAGGGCCAGAAAGAGAAAAAGGGGAACTGAGACCGGATCTGAGCCCATTGAGGATGGTTCAGTCACTCCTGTGAGACACAAAGGAGAAGTCCTTCAGGAGGGTAATAGAGAGCCTATCTCAACTGAGGCAGCAGGAGAGCCTAGTCAGAGGAGGGCTTTCTCAGAAGCAGACAATCTTGAGAAACAAACAGAGCAATTGCCATACCCATAGGGGAAAGGAGTTGAGGTGGATCAAAGTCATTGTGATCTGACTCCTCCTGAACCGATTGCAGGTCTGTCAAGAGAAATCAACACAGAGCAAGAAGAAGGTTCAAATCCGACTCTGAAGAGAAAACTGACAAAAGGTCCACTGAAAGGAGATAAGTGGCAGGAGTCACAAGTAGAAAAAGGAAAAGAATGGGTTGTTGAAACAACAATCAAGGAAGAAGTAGATCCCACAAGGAGAGAAGATCTAAGTGAAGGAGAACTGAATGGTGATCGAAAGTTGAAAAGAAAGAGGATAGCAAGTCGAAGATACGCAGGTCCTGAATGAGAGTATGCAACTACGAATGAATGGCAGGAAGAGTTTTTGTCTTTTTGTTTTGATAGGGACATTCCAGGTCAATATTTTGGCACTTGAAGGAAGTTGATGAACTGAACTGTTGAAACAATCTGAGAGAAAGTTTTGAGAAAGAGACTGTTGAAAGTAACCGGAAGAGACATTGATAACCTGATTTGACTTTTGAAAACCTGATTTTGACAAAGCTGCTAACCGATTTTGACAAGGGATCCTGGACGTGAGACTAAGAGCTGTAAATAACCGCTGTAAGAAGAATTGTCTATTTTTTTATTTTTGCTGCAAGTTTTTCTAATTTCTTCTGCTTTCTGATTCTTTGCAGCTCATGAGTAACATTAGTCAATAGGGTAGGAGCTGTAAATATATGAGTATTGGTTTGGCGATTATGGGTGGAATATTGTTTGTGGTGCTGAATGTGGGTATGTCTGTTCTTGATAAGAGTAAAGCCAACCATACTTCTGCTTTTGAGATGTCTACTGCACTAACGGCAATAGAGAAGTTTAGGTTAGATGAGAAATATTTGCATGGGGATGCTAATGTGCAAGGAGAACTTTCTTCTAATGTTTTCTTTTGCTTGTTGAGTGAGTATGTTAAGACAATGGATGTGAAGAATTGTTATGTGTTATCATCAGTTGAGGAAGGAGTCACCTACCATAGTTTGCCCTTAACCTATGGAATAAGTTGTAGTCTAGTACTAACAAGATTTTATCACCAGGAGTACATTTAGTACTTTTACTCGAATCATGATGTTGTGTTTTCGTTTGTTCCTATAATTAGGTATTGGAGTAGAGTAGCTAAGGATAATGACATAGTAATAGTTAGAGGTTTATTTGAACCTACACTGACGTTTGGTACTGCTTGTGCATACCGCAATAATCTGACATGCTTGCTTACACCATTACAGAAAAGTTTCTTAGATCACACAGATGACAGGAGAAAAGCATTTAAGGAGAAATTAGAAAAAGGCTTAGAGAAAAGGACTTACAAGAATGATTATGTTTATAGTGCATTGAAAACGCAAGGGAAACTAGCTTTAGATGAACAACACGTAGGGAAACTTTGTATATATAGGCCTAAATCACACACTAACACTTTATTTGTGGGAACGAGTGGATGTAGGCATGTATTTTTGTCTCAGAGTAAATGTACGCTTATGTTGAATGGACAGGACCCAGCTATTCCAGGGATTTATTACATCTGTGGTCTTAACGCTTATTACCGTCTTCCAAGAGGATGGTATGGGACAAGTTATTTGGGGATAGTTTTCCCAAAGATTTATCAAATGGGAGATTTGAAAAAGTTTCCAAAAGTGACTGAATTACATCATAAGAGACAGAAGAAGGAGTCCTCTTTAGGTATAGTGGGAGATATATTTGGAGCAGTGATTCCTTCAGTGGGGGGCATTTTTAATTAAAAAAAGATTTGAAAGTTGTCTATTGTGATTAACATGCTGAATTTTTCATGGGCCATACTCATGATAGATACTGAGTTAGCTGCTGACAGAGCTACGACTCTTCAAAATTGTCTTGCTTTAGACATTCTTTTAGCCAGGGATGGTGGAGTCTATAGAACGATTAATTCTAGGCATTGTTGTTCATATATTACTGATAACAGTAGAGAAATTAGAGTCTTAATTACTAATCTGACTAATGAAAGTGCTGATTTGAAAGAATTGAAAGAATCAGGTGTTTGGGAAAAGGTTGCCAAAGGTTTTGCTTCAGTGGGAAATTGGCTCAGCAACATTTGGAATGGGATTCTATTGAAAATATTGCACAGAATATTAATTGTTGTGGTTTGTCTAATTGGAATATGGGGATTGTGTAAATTATGCAAAAGAATTAAATTGAAAAGTTCAAAGAATAATCACAGGAGGGAAGAAAAGAAAAGGGAAATATCTTATAGAGAAAATTCAAAGGGGAAACAAAAGTATGAAGGGATTATTGAATTGACAGAGTTTTAGCTGATAAAACAAAATTGTGGGAAATAGTTAGTGTGATGACACATTTAGTCATCAGAGGAGGGATTGCTAGCACAGGTGTTTTAATAAAAAATATTAATGAGTATTGATGTATTCTGAATAATAGGTTTGTGTAGAAAATATATTAATGTAGACAAATAATGCACGCATTTGAAAATGTGATCACGAAGAATGACCATCAATGTTAACGAGATGTACTAATCAATGATTTAATATTATGAAATGTTGAATATATATTTGACTAATGTAGTAATCTGTCATATTAAGAGTTAGGCAGTAAGCTTTAGCTTTATTAATTGTAAGCCTTAACTTAGCTAATGTCATGGCCTACTTGCCAGGCCTCATGTAAAAGCTGTATTTTTTAACGTTTAATAAAATGGCTGTCCTAGAGAGTTAAACTGGGATTTTCCATTTTACATTATGTGCTCGTAGCTGAGTTTTGCTTCTCATGAGAACCGACTGCTAGAAGATGCTGTTCCTGTGAATGTAACATTTTGTGTGTAATGTGTGTGAGACTGACTTTCTCAGGAGAAGAACAATGAAGATACTGACTGGAGTGGAAGCTGCAACAAAATTGTTACCTGACAAGCCAGATGATGAAGACAATACAGGACAAACCAATCAATGACATGTGAATGGAGTAATAGTATAATTCATAGATTTGGAATTTTTGTTTTATTGAACAAAGTGTGGATCTGCAATTAACTGACCAATAGGGATTTGGGAAGTAGTTTTACTAGTTTTAATATAACGATGCTATACTTAGAGAACACCGCCCACTGCCCATTTTCTTGCTGGCCGAAAGGTCAATATTTCTTGTGCATCTTGAAAAGAGACTTGCTAGTCTTTAATGCTTAGAGACTTTTGGTTTTCTGAACTTTGATGCTCAATCCTGATTCCTCGCTGATCGACTGATGTCCTGAGGATGAAGACTGACTCTGCTTTGCTGATCCACACTGGGGATAGGTATTATAAATAGAATACTGATTATTATGCATATTTCCTTTTCTTTCTAGGTACCAACTGCACTGTTTTGATAGAGCCATAGTTAGATGTTTTTCAAATTCGTGTTACTAAATCGTTTTGCATGAAGCCCAACATTCTAATGCTTTTCTGATGTTAGTTAAGGATCCTCACTAATGAAATTATGCTGATAGGGATTTATGCTTGATAAATTTCTCTGCTAAACTTTATGTATGTAATAACTTTGATGCACCATAACCTTAGCATGTGTTGTAGTTCAAGCTTTGATTAGATTACGTTTCTTCCGCCACTTCGAACAGCCAGTATTGTTTCTGTAAGTGTTTCATTTGATTTTGAGATTAATCTCCATGACCGTAGCATTGTTAATATAGGGAAATAAATATTCTAACTTTTACTAAAAGGTGTGGTTATTCATGCCTGAAAGGTCATGGTGTGTGATAATTACTGACTCCATTGATTATTGATTCTGTTGATTGTTGTTGATTATTGACTATTATAGCCTTAGAACCCGCCGTAGCGGGCTCTACCAGCTATTAAAGGCCCGCTCCCGCGTTAAATGCCCGAGCTGAAGGCGAGGGCATTTAACAAGAGAAAGGGCCTTTAATAGCCGGTAGAGCCCGCTACGGCGGGTTCTAAGGCTATTAGAACATTCTGCCACTCAGGGCAGACTGTTCTATTAAAAAAAAAAAAACTGCTCACGGAGCCCCAGGGGATTAAAATCCCCTGGGGCTCCGTGAGGCTTTGTTCACAGCTGTTGCTGTGAACAAAGCCAACATTGGAATGTTGGCGCTGCGGGCTTTTACCGGGCAGTAAAAGCCCGCAGCACTCCATTGTTTTCAATGGAGCTACCAACATTCCAATGTTCTAATGTGTATTAGTTATTGATTCTGTACTGGAGCTATGGTAAGAACATCTCAATTTCGAGTCAAAAGGTTAATCGACCTATGCGCATCCCCTTGTAAATTTACTTATTAAGGTCAGATGCGCTAACATGGGCCAACATTCTGGAACAGTAATGGTCACTCTGCAGTCAACCTTACAAGTTTTTTTAAATGGCATAATTAGCTCATCTCCCACCATGACAGCTACTTAAGATTTAAATTCACCAAGGTGTCACAAAATGCAGTGCAGCAACCGAAGTTGTTGTGCCAGCTTGCATGAGGTGGAGAGTGCAGCAAAATTCCATCTCTACTAATATATGGCATTGTCCTGCTCCCTGCCTAGCTCTGGCACACAATCAGACTGCTTAGTTCCGCACCTTTGTCTTTCACCAGAGTCATGTCTAGCATAGGTTTTGTACAGGAAGGGTACCCTTCCAGCACAAAATACTATGGGCCTGATTACAACTTTGGAGGAGGTGTTAATCCGTCCCAAAAGTGATGGTAAAGTGACGGATTTACCACCAGCGGTATTACGAGTACATTATATCCCATGGAACTCGTAATACGGCTGGTGGTATATCCCTCACATTTGGGACGGATTAACACCTTCTCCAAAGTTGTAATCAGGCCCTATGTTTTGACTAACTTTAAAACTTTTCCCATATCCGATATGTGCTGTACAGTGCTGCACACATGCAAAATCAGAACTGGTTGGAGAAATAAAAGCATTTCTGCTTTTTTTAGTCCGCTTCACAGTGACATTACTTTTTTGGTATGAAAACCTAACTACTATTGTTAGCAGATAGGGTTTTGCGTCAAAACCATGGGTGGTTGCATGGGAACGCTTTATGTATAACCCATGGAATGCGTCCTTCACACAGAGAAAAACTAATTTTGCACTGGAAAGCAAATTTGAAAATATATTTTGCACAGATTTGAGCCACTTTTGCAAAATGTTTGTAAATCTGCTCATAAATATCCTAACTGAGCAATACATCTTTATTAGGTTAATAAAACCAGTATCATTCAGTTGCTTATTCGTACTCCAATTCTTGCATTTCCACAGGGGTCAATCTTTATAAAAATATGCTATCAAGCTGATCTGTTAATCTTCCATCTAAAATGTACATGCTTCCCGAATATTCATTCAAAGCTGTTTCTGAAATTTTAATCCGAGTCTAAGCTGGTTTTATTTGAAAGTTTCACACAAACTAGCGCAACGGATTCATTTAAAATAACAAAGCTAAGAGTAACAGCTGTGTTCCGCTCCCCATTCCCCCAGTGACCCCCACCCTAGTCCCATTAACTACTCCTACTGAAAATACATTAACTATACTAGCTATATGGTCCTAGAGTAAACCAGTTTTGTTTAAAGGGACTAGCGACGAGGATGGAACAGTTGTCTTGACCCAGTTCTACATCACTAACAATCGCCCACACAAAAAATCTAGGATGTTGCTTTATTTGAGGACATCTGCTTTGTATTTAGGCCATATTGTGACATCACTCACCAGAGTTCCCTTTACCGTTATTCGACGTACTTTTCTGTGCCATGGCGAGGGTTAGCTTGTTTCTCTATGTGTTTTCTCAATTTATGTGTGCTAACAAGGCAGGAATATTCTAAGTGTTCTGGGTCTTCACGCACTGTATCGTGGTTATTTAACATCCAGCCATATGCTAGTCAGAAAATATTAATGTTGCGAAATTAGTTTCAAATTAACCAAATACAGCGTAAGCAATATTTACCTTGTTGCATCCCTCGAGAATACATTTTCATTACCAACCACTTGTTCAGAAACTATGTCTGCCGTCTTGCCCGAAACGCCTTCAGGCCATGCTAGAAATATTTCTTATTTTAAACTATGAAGGGAAACCTCTGTGGATATGGTTGATCAGCTATCACTGAATTCATAAACATCCTTGATTAGCAGTGTTGGCTCCTCCACTAAGGCGGAGGAGCGTTGCCCCACAGGATTCTGGGGAAAGGAAAAATAAAATGAAAATAACGTTGCGTTATAATTTTATTTTTCCTGGGAGAAGAGGTGGGCTGGGTTGGAGGGAGGGGACTGGAGGAGGGTTAGGTACACATAAATTGCGCATGTCGGTTTGGCCGGCCGTGTTGGACCCGGCAAAAAGACATGTGCACTTTGCATGTTCTCCACCCGGTTGTATAGCACAGCCGAGTGGAGAACATGCACAGGCTCCCATTCCTGTTTAGTGCCGCATTTGCATCATTTTGTGAAGCAAAAGCAGCTAAAACTAAGAGCTAAAAAAGTATAAATGTAGGCCCTAGTCTGAGCGGCAAAGCAGGCCACTCAAACCGATCATGACGCTGCTGTTGCTGGTGACAGCAGCATCGTGATTGGCTGTGAGCCTGGGAAAAGGAAGAGGACGCAAACTGAGGGGAGACTGACATGTCTCCCCCACAGGTAAGCTTTTTTTTTCTTTCACCCAGGTCCCCACCACCTGCTTCCCCCTGCTCGCCACCCTGTTGAGTGGCAGCCGCCACTGTTGATTAGTCAATGTTATCTTTGCTGAAGTATCCAATCAGTCAGACAGCCTATAAGATAAGTCTATCAACGTGCCATAAATCGAATGACTATAAATGCTATGCATTACTGCCAAAACAATGCACCCTTTGGAAATCACAACAAAGCAGTGATTAGTTTGTAAAAAAATAAATGTCAGGGCCCTTTTCAGGAGGCCAACGCAGCTTGCACCACATATTTTCACTGTCAGCGCTGAAAATGACAGAACCTACAAAACTTCTAACCATCACACTGCTACAAGTGTGACAATTCATACTATTTAAGGCCCCCAAAGCTTTAAGAATGTCTTGGGTCACAGGTATTAGTTGTTTACAATGTGTATTGAATTAGTAAACAAATGTTGTTCTGCTCATCTTTAAAGTGCCACCATGTGGCAGCTGTCAAGTCCTGGTGTTGGCAATTCAGTGCCGGTGCTGAGCACCCATAACTAGTGGCTCAAATTAAGCACTGCAACAAAGATTAACATGCTCGTAAACCTGTAATCCCTCTAAATATATGTTTTGTTTTCTCATCACAATGTGATTAAGAAAACATCACTTAGCTCCAGTAAGAAATTAGTAAGAAAAAGGACCAGTGTCCAAAGCTCTGCCCAAAATCCTGAAGCCTGCCCAATTACATGTCAGCATGCCGAAATCTAAGGCTGCATAGTCAGGAATTCTCCTCATGCCTATATCCCTGCACCTTTATCACACTCCTGCAGGTACCTGCTTTCATCCTATCTGGCCGTTTCTTGCCCTTCTCCTTCTTCCCATTTGCATGGTTTCCTTCCCTTGCTCTCAGTAAGTGTCTGATGAGGAAAAATATGTGTTGGCTCCCAAAAATGAGTGCAGATGTCCTCCATTGGCAACCACTGGATAAAATTAAGCGCTGAACACTCCACTGTAGTTATACATTACAGTTGAGCTGTGGAGTCAAAATGCTTTTTACTAAAGACATCATATAGTATGAAATGAACTCCCTCGAGTGGAATTGCAAAGAATGTATACAAACTATGAAAAGTCAAAAGCATGTTGTACCTCTTGTTCTGAACTATTTTTTTCTGACAGCTTTGTACAACTAACTGATATAGGGTGGCAGCATGTTTACGTACTACAATACTGGATTACATTATACGAAAATAGGAATCAATCAATAGGTTGTCACACATTCTGAACTGGAGCTGGTTTTCCAAAGGCCTTGCATAATAAGCTTAAAAACATTTGTGCTTCAAGCTAAAAGTTCCCTATTGATATGTTTATTTTTAAAGCACAGATTCCCAAATTATATTCCACTGCAACTGCAACACATTTTTGCAAGAAAGAGCAAGAGACCAAGGATTTAAATGAGGGTTGGTGTGAACATGCATTATAAAATATGAAATACCCCTACCATATTGTGTAAGGATATTAAAAGACACCTCAGAGTTTTGAGACCATAGAAAGGATGTCTTGGTCACCTGAAACCTCTCAGCAATATAAACCAGTTGTACTTTGTAAGAATTCTGCAAGTGACAGAGTAGTTACTTCACTACATAAAGGCATGAGGCTACAGGCCAAGTGCTATTATAATTTTGAGTAAAAAAAAAAAAATGTATATATATATATATATATATATATATATATATATATATATATATATATATATATATATATATACACACACACATATATATATATATATATATATATATATATATATATAAACCAAAGGTTGCAGAGACGTTATAGTTAGGTTCTGAATTTACTCGTACAAAACCATAAAAATTCAGCAGTTACGGTTAGAGTTCTTTCAAGTAACGAAAACTCGCACCACAAGGTAACAATAACTTCCACATTTGCCATGCACAGTTGTCTTATCCATAATTGTATTGCAAATGTTGTAGTGAGAATATGAAAGATGTCATAGAATGATATAATACGTATGTGGAGTAATTAGCTGTGCATGGCAAAGACACAAGTTATAGTTACCTTATGGTCACTTTTTTCAAGCTTTGCCCCAGGGGTTCTTGGTCCCCAGGGTATAGGGGGGCTGTGGGCCCCTGACATATAGTTAGAAGCCCTGGGGGGATGTCGGTCCCCAAAGGGGCCCCTTCACTTTTTTCAAGCTATGCCCATGGGGTGGTGGTCCCCGTGGTGTGGGGGGCCACAGGCTCCCCCACACATATTTAACTAGAAGCCAGGGTGCCAGTCCCCAGGGCAGCAGGGGTTCCACAGGAACCCCCTTCACTTTTTTCAACTTTGCCCTGGGGGTGGTAGTCCCCAGGGCATGGGGGGGCATATTTAGGAATGCTCCCGGGACCTGCCCCAACAGTGCTAAGGAGTCAGGGTGTCTCTATCCTGGCCCCTTTTATTTTTTCTTTACTTTTTTTACTGGGACTTGGCTGAAGCCCGAGACCCAAGATTGCTGCCAACACTTCCTGGTTTGAAGTGTTGGCAGACAATGAGAGCTGTGCATGTCTTTGTTTGCGAATACTTTGCGGACAGTAAAAAAACACTAGCCAAAATGAAACCTC
Organism: Pleurodeles waltl; assembly: GCF_031143425.1. Classification (NCBI taxonomy): domain Eukaryota; kingdom Metazoa; phylum Chordata; class Amphibia; order Caudata; family Salamandridae; genus Pleurodeles; species Pleurodeles waltl. Next base: position 1,004,779,948 of record NC_090440.1, on the reverse strand, counting down.
AGGTGACTGAACTTCAGGCAGTGATTCTGGATCTATGCACCAGGTTGCAGCATCTCAAGACCCAGGTCAATGACTCTAAAGGTTGTTCCTGCAGGAATAACATACGAATAGTAGGTCTCCTGGAAGGACTGGAAGGATAGGACCCCTTGTCTTTTCTTGAGAGCTGGTTTAAATCATTCATGCCACCTATGGATCTAACTCCATTCTACACTCTTGAGAAACCCCACAGGGTGTCGTCATACCACCCTCCCCCAGGGCCACCCCCACATCAGATGCAGGCCAAACTGCTACACCACTAGGACAAGGACATCATACTGAGTGCTGCCCAGCAAGCTGCCCTACTACAAATGGAAGACACAACCATCATGCTCTTCCCAGATTATATGCACCTTGTCTAGTAGCAATGAACATCTTTCTGGGCAGTGAAACACCACCTCCGACAAATGAGTCTACAGTATGCATTAGTTTTCCATGCTCATTTGAAGATCATTGCAAATGGGAAGAGCATATTCAGTAATCCTGTGGAGGCTTTGGACTGGATGGACCAGTTTGATGGCAGGAAGGCCCAGCACCGTTCTAAAACCCCTCCAGATGTGAGACAGCAATGAAGATGAAGCAGGAACAAGACAAAAGTGACTGCCTCCCCTCACACTTCAAAATGCCCATCTCCTAACCTTGACCAAATAATCAGAGACCGCAGAAAAACCCTGAAGGCAGCAGACAACCTGGGGTCAGTAGCGGCCTCTATGAATGGAGATACTGGACTGCACATCTTCATCTCTGATGAGGATTCACCACAGTCTGAGGACACCCAGAGAGACTCACAGTCTGTCCCACTGTGACCCCCACAAACTGCTGACAACCTAGTATAATACAGTATCCATTATTCATTCTTAATCTACATGCTTACAAACTAGATGATTTTATGGCTATTATGGTTCTCTCCTTGTAAATGCTATGTGGTACAAGACTGGTTGTTACTAGTTACACTCTGCCTTCATCAACCACGCTGCTGCATGACACTCCCCCACACGCTGGAGGCATTCAACGTGCAATTGTCAATTACACACTTACACTGACCCACAAAGAGTGCGCAGGATGTACATCTAGCTACCGCCACACACCCCGAGTACCAGTAGAGAATGTTGAAAGCTATTTGTTTGTGCACTCCACCAGTTGTGGACTGCTCCCCAGTTATCTTTTAAATTATTCTGTTAGTTCCCCATTCATTGATTCTATTCTATTCACTGTGGTGATGAGCAAACATATTTTCGTTACACACACTCTAGGCACTGCTTGTACTGGCAACAGTAATAAGGTCCCCCTCTTGTGTCCCCTCTCTCAACCCCCTCCATCCCAGCCACATCGATGATGCCTAACATGACCACTAGGTTCTTTACACTTAACATCTGCAGCATGCATAAGCAGAGGAAATGCCAAGCAGTATACTTACATGCTGCCTCCGAGGAACTCACAAGTTCTCCACAGAAGGTGGAGGGGAACGTTACATGCCATGACATATTCAGCCTGTGCAAGGGAGCTTTGATTTGGGTGAGACCTGGAGTCCCATTTCAAGAAACGGGAGTCATGATTGCTAAAGGAGGCCGATATGTGCTGCTAGAAGGCCACCTCGACAGCAAGCCAAATTCTATTAAGAAGCATATACTTCCCTAATGTTAATTAGGGCTCCTTCTGGGAAAAGCTGCCAGCCCTTCTTGCACGTAAGACACACCTGCCTTGTCTGCTAGGCGATGATTACAATTGCGTATTAGATACGTCCCTTAACAGATCACTTCTCTCCCACCACATTCCCCTCCAAGCTCACCCAACTGTCCCCCACATAAATATGACAAGCTTCTTGTCCAATATAACACTCCAGCATGTCCCTACAGCAATCAAGTTCATGCTTGATACACCTATAATGCCACAGGAGATCATGCATGTGATAAAAGACCTCATACATAACAAATCTCCAGGCCTTGATGGTCTTCCGTTAGAGTACTATTCCACCTTTACTTCTCAGTTGGCCCGCGCCTGGGGGAGATGTGTGACGAGGCCCTTTAACTTGGTGCCTTTGAGAGTCACTTTTAGGGTTGATCCTGAAGCCTGATCATGACCCTACCCAACTGGGATCATACCCCCCATTGCAGTTCTGAAAGCTGACTACAAGATCTTAGGGAAAGTCCTGGCAAGCAGGTACTCACAGTTTATCCCAACACTTATCCACACAGATCAGAATGGTTGGTCCCAGGGTGCAATACCTCCGAAAACATTCCTGCTTTTTCCACATCCAATACCAGGTCCAGAAAGAACACTCACTGTCTGGTCCTGGACATAAAGAAGATGTTTGACACCCTCTCTTGGGATTATCTATGCCAGGTACTTACAAATATGGGTGCTGGGAAATGTCTTTTGGCATACACCCGTCTGCTGTACACTTGTGAATAATTGGGTCCTCTAGTATCTGACCTCTTCCATGTGAACTGGGACATGGGGCAGGGATGCCCATTCTCCCCCTTGCTTTTCTCTTTCTCAATAGAATCATTGATAATCTGCCTCTACAAGGAAGGACGAGGCTGGGGCATTCCTCTCCATGATCGCATGCATGCAGTCTAACTTTACGCAGATGACTTGCTCATATACCTCAGGGATGTAACAACATCCCTAACTCCACAACACACTACACTCACAGAATTCTCTGCATCCTCTGGCCTTCAGGTAAATTGGGCCAAAATAGCAATTTACCACCATACCCTGAACAGCCCAGCGTCATATTCCTGGGGGGAACAAGAATACATGGTGCTCTGAGGCACTCTGCTATCTAGGAGGGAGCCTTTACCACTCCCTGTCCTACTTGTATGAGACAACCTCTGTAGGGTCCTCGTAGTAATCCCTACGCACATACCCTTCTGGCAAGCCCTCCCACTTCCCCCATCGGTAACATAGCCCTCATAAAAATGATAGTGCCACCAAGATTATTGTATTTTTTCGCTAATCTCCCTCTCATCCCTCCACTTTTCTTCTTTAAAGACCTGGACACACTTCTCTGTTCCCTCATATGGGGGGTCACAAAGCCACTGGGTGGTCCTAAAGAGACTTCAACTTCCAGTAGGACAAGGGGACTGGGAGCATCCTCCTTTGAAGCATTTTACTTGGCAGCACAGTTACAGTGGCTGTCACACTGGACAGCGGGCCTCTATATGGGAGAGGCCAGTGATGCCCGAGGCACAACCTCACCAGCAACATTTCATAACTCCCACTGGCCCATTCAGGTGCCGATGGCAGAGTCCTGCATGATCCACGTATACCACCTTTCATCAGCTAAACCCTCCTATGCCCCTAACAGTCCCCTGATGGGAATGCCCCACTTCCCAGGTTAGTACATCCCAAAAATTCAGATTCAGGAACATCCAATTCTACCTCTTAAGTTGTACTTCTTACACAAAGCATATCTCACTCCGGCCCATTTGAACTGCTACTATCCATCAGCCAAAATCACTTGTGCATGATGCCCTCTCATAGGTGCAGACTTCCAACATGTGCTGTGGTCCTGCCCCGCATAGCGGCAATAGTGGCATTCAGTACATACAACCCTTCAAGAAGTGATAGAATTGACTGACTTTGATAGATGGGAAGTGAGTACACTAGGAAATTTCACAAAGTACTCACCCGCTTTGCTTTCCTGGCATTATTATTAGCGATCCGCACTTTAACACTCTATTGGCATTTGGCCGCCCCATTACTGGTAGAGGTTCAGCAGGGAGCCTTCCACAAATGGGGAGAGGCTGAAAAGGAGGCGCTTCGTGACGAAGAGCTATGCAGCCTCTGTAAATGCTCCATTTGCAGTCATTGGGCTATGATACTTTTAAATTTTCATCAACACACACAAGATAATACACTGTTGCCCTGATATGCAGTATCATATACCACACCTTTCCATTACCCTGCTCATCCGTTTCCCGACCCAAACCAACCAAGGTTCTGCACCAGTCCTCTCACCACAACCACATCCGAACTGTGACACAACTCACTCCACTCCCCCCATTTTTCTCCCACAGTTCCACTACCCCAGTTCCTGATTCATTCTGGTGATAGGAAAAATCCCTGACCAGTACCATTACAGGACCACTTTGTGCACCACACATTAGATTTTACACTATTGTATGTATATGCTCGAATGATACAGCTGCCTGTTCGGTTCAAATTCTGTGAACTCTGACACACACCAATGTGAACAATGACAAAACGTTGGTTATGTATGCTTTGGCCCTTCAATCTATAAAAAAAAAAAAAAGGAAAGAATGAATGAAAATAGAAATGGTTAAAGCAGGAACCTCTAACTCTGTCGTCTCCAGCTTTCAGTTTCTTGCTTGAGTGCTGCCTGGTAGGAGTTGGCTGTATGCCTGCCCCTAGGGGCAATGATGTGTGTGTTTGTGTGAGAAAGAGCGAAAGAGACAGACAGACAGACAGGCAGACAGACAACAAGTATATGTGTGGGCATGAGTTTGTGTGTGTCTGCATGAGCATGAGTGTGTGAGTGGAAGAGACTGAGAGTGAGAGATAGAAGTAGCAAGTGATAGTGAGTGAGGATGAGTGAGAAAGTGAGTTGCAGTGAGTAATAACAAGTTAATATAAGAGTAAAAGCAAGTGGGTAGGCCTATAGGAGTGAGAATGGTAAATGTGTGTATAAGAGTGAGTGCAAAAAGAGAATGAAAAAGAATGTATTAAAATAAGAGGGAGTGACTAACTGAAGGTAACTCTGAGCAGGAACGTATTTGTCTGAGAAAGAGTTGCTGTGAGTGATAGTGAGTGAGTGTAACTGTGAGTGACAATGAGTGTGCCAGAGTAAGTGATGTACATCAAACTTAGTGGTAATAAGCAAGTGAAAGTATAAGTGAGTACAAGTGAGTGAGAGTTAAAAGTATGATCAAGAAGAAAAGTGAGTGGAAGTGAGAGTGAATGTGAGTTAGTGCAAATAAATGAGAGATGATAAGTCAGGCTGAGCAAGAATTAGCGAGTGACAATAAGACCAAGTGAGTATGATTGAAAGTTAGTGAGTGCAAGTAGGTAGAAGTTAAATGAGAATGAGACAGTGAGGAACAGTGTGAGTGAGTTGTAAAGGGAATGAGGGAATGCAAGCGTGCATGAATGTGAGAGAAAAGGTAGCTTATGCTTTTATTTCTTTGATTAGTTATTTTAATTGGGTTTTTAAATGTAAGACAAACACAATAAACATGACAGCAGAGCAAAACAACCACGACCCTGTAGCCACATGTCATTACTCAAATCATCATAACAATCGCTAGAGTTCAAAATACTCCCACCAGATGCCCCATATCTTGGGGTGTTTATGTTGGCAGCCTTGTGCGGCGTACACTTGTTCTTTCATTTTATCAGACCAGTCCATAGCCCGCTGCCATGTTTGCTTGTCTGGGGCGGCAGCCGAGGTCCAATTCCAGGCTACATCTTGCTTAGCAAGCAGAGTTCCCAGACCAACGAGACACTTCTCAAATCGCCACCCACCGAGGTCCTCCAACAATCCCAGGAGAGCAATAAGGACCGAATAGTCCATTGGTCTTTTCAACATCACGGAGAGAACGCCCATGAATCGGGACCAGTAACCATATATAAGGGGGCATGACCAGACTACATGATAAAAAGTCTGCACTGTCAGCTCCACAGTAATGGCAGGTGGGTGATGGACGTTTACCTGCCCTCCAAAGCTGCACTGGTGTAAAGTATGTGGCGTGTAAGACATTTCTTTAAATAAGCCATAGCTGAGAGGACACAGCCAGCTCTTCTGGGACCATGAGCGCCCTCCTACTCTCCCCGCCTGCTAGAACCCCCACCCAGGATTCCCAACAGGTACGAAGGGTGGTAAGCAATTCCATGGAATTGTTGACCAAGGATCAATATAATTGGGAGACCCCTCTTTGGCCCAGGGGACCCATAATAACCTTGGCCTCCATGGGACAGGTCATGTCGGAGTTACAGGAATTTGAAAAGTTAAGAGCAGTGTAACTGGAAGTCGACCTGTAAGTCTGAGAGGAACCACATGTATGACCTCTCCCAGACATCACCGAAACATGAAATACCAATCAGGTCCCACCTCTTAAACCCCACCAAGCTGGCCTCCTGGCAGAACAGTGTACCTCTCCAAAGAGGAGTTTGGAGAGTAACCCTGCCCCCCATGCAGTCCATCTTGCTGCCGATCACTTCGCCCTGAATACTACTCTACTCAGACCAAGATGGGAGCAAGGGATCGGCGACCCATACATGTGGTCTACAACTGTGTCCCATGACACAAGAGAGGAGTCAATGAGGTGCCCAACATTAAAGCACCAGACAGGGCATTCTCCTCAAGTACCCCTGCCCAGGTGAATAATGTAGGAAAGTGCCACTGTTGGCCTGGTTACCGCCCGACTTTTTGCCTAGGGTTGATGTCAACTTTGATTGAAAGTGTGCTGGAATCCTGCTAACCAGGCCCCAGTACCAGTGTTCTTTCCCAAAATCTGTACCTTTGTTTCCACAATTGGCACAACCATGGCACACAGTGGAGTACCTTGTAACAGGTACCCACGATACCAATGGTCCTGTGACCAGGGAAGGTCCCTAAGGGTTTCAGCATGTAGTATGCCACCCTAGGGGACCCCTCACCAAGCACATGTACACTGCCTTGTGTGTGCTGATGAGGAGAAAAAGACAAAGTCGACGTGGCACCCATTTCAGGGTGCCATGCCCACAAACCACTGCTTGTGGCATAGGTAAGCTACCCCTCTAGCAGGCCTCACGGCCCTATGGCAGGAAGCACTATACCACAGCTGAGGGCATAGCTGCATCAGCAATATGCTCCTACAATGTCTAAGACCATTCTTAGACATTGAAAGTGCCGTGTAGCCATATTGAGTCTATGGTCTGGGAGTTTGTCATTACGAACTCCACAGCTCGATAATAGCTTAACTGAATACTGGTAAGTTTGGTATCAAACTTCTCAGCACAATAAACCCACACTGATTTATTGAAAAATGCACACAGAGGGCATCTTAGAGATGCCCCCTGTATGTTAGCCTAGCTGCTAGTGTAGGACTGACTGGTCTGTGCCAGCCTACCACTTTCAGACAAGTTTCTGACCACATGGGTTGAGAGCCTTTGTGCACTCTGTGGTCAAACACAAAGCCTGCCCAGGGTGGAGGTGCTTCCCATCTTCCCCCTACAGGATCTGTAACACCTGAGGGTGAGCCTCAAAGGTTCAAGCCTTGGATTACAGTGCCCCAGGAAACTCTAGCTAGTGGAGCTGCCCACCCACTGGACAAAGTCCGACGTTTGGTAGCAAGTCTGGTGGGAATATTAGGGAAAACAGGGAGGAGTGACCTATCAGCCAGGACCATCCCCAAGGTGTCCAGAGCTGAGGTGACCCCTGCCTGAAGAATCCTCCATCTCGGTTTGGAGGACAGAGATCTATAGGATTAGGTTTGTGCACCCCTCCCCAGGGGGAGTGGGCACAAGGAGGATGTAGCCTCCCTCAGAGACAGTGGCCATTGGCTACTGCCCTCTGACCCTCAAAACGCCCCTAAATCTATGATTTAAGGGCCCCTCTGAATCCAGCTCACCAGATTCCTGGCGACCTAACAAGAAGAAGGACTGCTAAGCTGAAACCCCCAGCAGAGAAGAAGGAAGACGACAACTGATTTGGCCCCAGCCCTACCGGCCTCTCTCCTGCTTCAAAGACCCTGCAAAGGACAGCGACGCATCCCGCGGAACCAGCAACCTCTGCCAAGTTCCAGAGGATGACTGCCCTGCACCCAAAATGACCAAGAACTCCCATGGACAGCGGCCCTGTCCAAGAAGAAACTAACAACCAAGGAGTCCAATCTCACTCCCAATGCGTAAGTCCTAACCACTCTGTACCCGACGACCACGGCCTGTGTCCAGGTGGTCCAACCCGCTAGAGAGGATCCCCAGATGATTCCAGGCAAGCGCCCACCCTGGGTTGACCTCTCCATCCCTCCATGATGACACCTGAAGAGGGAATCCTGAGGACCCCACTGACCGGGGAAGCTCTGGACAAAGATATTTGATGCCAAAGACCCATTGCACCGTCAGCCCCCAGGCATTGGAGAAACCAACACCCAGTGTAGCCACATTCAGCAGGCAGCCCTCCTCCCTATACAACCAGTGGTGTGTCCGAGACACCCCGCTGGACGTCGCCTGCAGCCTCTGAGGTTCCCTCATATACCAGCATTGGAAACCCGACATCCTGTTTGCACCCTGCACCTGGCCCCCCCTGTGCTGCTGGGGGTGTGTGTTTGGTGCCTATTTGTGGGCCCTCCAGTGCTCCCCTAATCCTCCCTAGTCTGCCCTCCTAGTCGCAAGTACTTACCTGTAGGTAGACCTGATTCTAAGTACCCCCTGTCCCCATAGGAGCCCACATTAAATTTGCTCATCTTTGACCTCTGCACCCAGCTGGCTCCGTGTTGCTGGTGGTGGTTGTTTGGGGTTAACTTGAACCCCAACCAGTTGATGTCCTAAAACCTGGAGACTGAAACTGTAAGTGTTGTACTCCACTGCAAATTGAACTAACGTTTCTTCCTCCCAGGAACTGTTTCTGAAAATTTCAGTGTCCATTTTTAAACCAGAGAATTGCCAATATTTCAAAAACTGTATAACTTATCGATTTTAAACAAAATACTGTTGATACATGTGTGAAATACGAATCCATTGAAGTACTTACCTGCAACTTGAATTGTTGTGGTTCTAAAAAAAATTAGGAAAATGCATTTTTGCTATATAAAAATCATTGATCTGGAGTTAAGTCTTTGAGTGTGTGTTTCTTCTATTACCTGTGTGTGTACAACAAATGCTTTGCACTACCCTTTGATAAGCCTAACTGCTCGACCACACTACCACAAAAGAGAGCATTAGTATTATCTACTTTAGCCTCTGTTAAGCCTCTGGGGAACCCCTGGACTCTATGCACACTATATCTCACTTTGATATAGTATATACAGAGTATATACAGAAGCAGCTTCCTACAAATAGTGACTGGTGTGTGATCCAAAATACCCCCGACTAGGATTTCCGACGCTGTGATGTGTGGCAAGTCTGTGGCAGGCATAACAACAAATTTGATATGTGATCTGGTCTTATGTGCAGCTGATATGAGTATAAGCCTCTGCATGAAGGTTCCAGGTATGCCAGATATTGCAGAGGCCAAAGCAAGAAGCCCTGTTGGCCAGGCATGGATAGGTGGGCCAGGTACCATCCGAAGCCCTTGAGCTATCTGTGTCGAGGGACATCGTCATGTTGAAGTCCCCCACAATGGTGACACCCTTGGGAAGGCCTGTCAATGCATCTTGCACCACGCCCAATGTAGGACTCAGCAATTGGGGTGGGACATAAACACTCAGCAGATTGTATATCTGCCCACTGATCGCCCCCTCCACAGTGACGTAGATTTCCTGTGGGTCCATCGCTCTACAGGTGATTACTATTGGTAGGCATTTGTGGATCAGGATAACTGCTCCATGGGAGCCTCAATTGTAACCGATGTGATAGACCCTAACGTATCCATAATGGGCCAGGCAGGGGTGCTGTGTGCCAAGAAGGTGTGCCTCCTGCAGTATGAGCACATCGGGGTCATGACATTTCACAAAACACCAAACTGTACTCCACTTGATGTGATCATTCAGACCACTGATTTCACATGTAATTATTTTCAAAACCATTGGGTAGTTAGGCGGGATACATGGGCATAAGGGACACCCATGTGGGCAATCGTGGGGGAAAAGGACTCTTGGGATTGCAGCCTGTCTGAAATAAAAACACATGGTCAAATTGGCAAAACCATCCCTATCAACTCCCTCAACAACTACTCAACACTTCCACCAACTTTTAGTTGACAGCTTCAAAGGATGTACATTGGTGCTGTATTAGATGGGTATAGTCAGGAAAGGCCAGGATCCTGGTGAATTGAAAGTTTCTAGGGACCAACTCATAGGTGAAACAAAATATGACATTTTTGTTCTTGTAATGAAGGATTTTTGCAATCTTCAGCTGTGAAGGGGCCCCCGGTGGACGGGTCACTTCCAATGATCTGTGAGCCCGTTCCACAACAAAGTATGCAGACGTGTCCCTCGAGGACCCACAATAGGATTCACTTCTCCAAGAAGCTTTCAGGATTTGTCCGCTTGGCCCTTTCAGGGAAACCCATGAAGTGCAGGTTATTCCACCAGGCCTGGTACTTTGCATCCTGTGCCCGGATCCCCAGGCTGCGGGATGCCGTGGTCAGGTGAGCCAACTCCACCTTCAGTGTAGACAGAGTCCTCTAGGTCTAATACGCACCCCTCTGTTTCTGTCACACATTCTGCAACACTGAAAAGGTCCTGATGCAGGAGCATGACATCCACCGACCTCTCTAAGCCTAGTCTCCATTGCTCACCTTGAGGCCTGGGTTGCAAGAAGGATGTTCGTGGCATTAGGTTAGCCCGACAACAATGAGGGGGAGAATTCGACATAAACCCATTTCATGACAGGGGTCTGAGAAGTTGTATATTTATCAATTGCTGTTTGTGGCTGAACGGGGGTATATCACTTGTCAAATCTGCAAAGGAGCAGCAGATCTGGTGGTGCTGAAATGGCTCCACCAAAGAATGGCTCTCACAGCTGTCCTAGCCTGGAGCAACGGCACCAATGGCGTGCTAGGCTACGCCAATGCTGTGACAACTAGAGCCAAGCGCAGGGTCGCTTGTCCAGCCCAGCCTAGCCCAGCTACGGGAAAAGCACAGGGTGGCCCCCGACATCTCACCACTAGTCCTGCAGTAGCTTCCGACCCCCGCACTCGTCCTCCATTAGGGAACATGGCTCTGGGTCTTGTCCTTCACGGCAGCGACCCCAGGACTGCGGTCTTCAGATGGCATGCAGCAGTGTATGCCCAAGCTTTTCCTTGCTCTCTCCACAGCCCTGCAGGAGAGTGGGTAACAACGTCAGGACCCAGGGCCAAAGGGAAGAAATCACCCCTTCAGAGGGAGTGTACTAGGTGCCAGCAGCAGGTTGGATGAAAAGTCTCGAACAGTGAGTCGGGAGCTCATAGAGGGATGTCTGCCATCTTGGCCGACCTGGCCATGCCTGTAGTTTATGCTTTCAATTCTGCTGTAGGTCCTAACATATGAAAGATAATTTCTGGCTTACATAGACACACAGGTTAAAATGCTGGTGCTGGCATTCTGTCACTTTTTCAAATGGTGCTCGGTTAACGGGCATCAGAAGAATGAAAAACCGGGTTATCCCTGTTAGGATTCAAACTCATGACAAAAGGTTACACAGATCTCTGTAAGCAGCAAGACAAATCTCACATAAGGACTATATTGCCTCGGGTCATGAAGCATCAGCAGCAACCCTTAATTTATTGTTCTCTCAACCACTCCTGTGTCCTATCTATCCCCTAACACTTCTGTCACACGTTTCCTCTAATCTCAGAATTTCTACAGAATTTAGTACTTTGGTGGTTTATTCCTTCAGATTGTCTCTATGTCCTGTTGCTTGTGGTTACCCAGGGCACCCAAGTGGTACAGGAGAGATAGCTTTAATAGCCTCTCCTAATTCCTCCAAACCTCACTCTAGCCTACACGTGTAGGGAGAAAAAGAATTTCTAGGCTTCCAGCATTCAATAATGAGTATCATAAAGGCTGAAAGGAGATGGAGTAACCTGGCCAGCACCAGACCATGATTTGACAGTAGAGTCTATCACTCAAAACGAGGTATAAATAATACGTAGCGAGGATCGTTTTTTAATAATATGAAAGGTGCTTCCTAGAGTAGGAAGGAAAACACAAACAATTTGTGATTGCTTGGGAGACCTAGACACGTGCCCTCCTGGGAAGCTGACACACCTCCTGAAAGTATTTCAATTTAAATATGAGAAGCACAGCACCTTCGATGTTTTTGCCCTGAAAGTTTCCAACAGTTCTCCAAATTCGGCTTTACCATTGGCATGGTGACATGAAGGAGACTTTCCACATCGCAAGTGCAACAACTTCTGTAGCTTCCTCTAAGTTTACAAATTGTGCTGATTACTTAAAAATGCAGGCATGCTGCATCTGGTCTCGACCTTTTCTTCCCACAAGAACTGTATAGCTCGCTCAGGCTTCTTAGACTGACATACAACTTCAGTTACATCACCCTTCATTGTTCACCCCAAACATTTCATCTGACTTCCTAAATCTGAAAACCTGTGGGCATTCACTAAGTCAAAAGGAGAACCATGCCTTCGTCCACCTACTCTCCGCTCTTTGCATGGGCTTTACTACTGCATTGGTGTACGTTGTCACCAGGGAAAATTACGCAGTACTAAAACAATTTAAGGGTTCCATGGATTTGTGAATCCGCTCCTTTCTGTTCAGTTTTAAAGCAAAATGACAGTACAGGGTAACGCTAAATTAAAAGGAATAATAACAGCACTATGAAGAGCATCTCAAAAATATGAACCACAAATAGGCCATTTTTGGCTACAATTACATTTAAAATATTGGGCTAAACCATTGTGGGATGGGTCATTTTTAGGTCTGGAGTTAACGAAGACCTTTTGATTTTACAAAATATGTATAACATACTTGCATAGAAGGGCTCCCAGCCACCTTTCTTCGTCCATTGATCTGTTGCTACATTTTGCTTCCTCCCACTATAGAATATAACAAAGGGTAGTGGGTCAGCTACTTGAACCACTGGTCAACTTCACTTTGAGTTACTGCATTTCACTGTTTCACAAGGAAGACATTGCACAGAAAATAACCACTTACATTGGAATTACGTAAGTAAGTTAGTTCAGTGGACTAATGCATCTATTGTGGAGACCTGTTTGTAACATGAGGCTCACAGATTTGAATCCCGAGGGGGGTGTTGTTTTGCGTTTCAAGCTTTTAAAGTTACTAAAATGAGTATCACTGAGTTGGGTAACAATTACCTACCATTCGTCATCCGTGCCTAGAGAGGAGATAGAAATTAGACTCCACTAAATAAATGTAGTAACTATTAGAGCACTGGAATGTTGGGGGACTCCAATGGAGAAAATTAACTGCATCAGAGCCAGAAATGGTTTGTATACAAGTTCCCCTCCAACATTCCAATGTCTGCCCTTATGTTTCTCCCTGTTTATTTTAGAACATTCTACCTAGAGAAGGGAGAATGTTATAATAGCATTAGACCCCTTCTGCCTTGAGGTATAAAAGTTGTTAAAGGCCTTATTCATAGTTGTAGGCTGTCACCTCTGGCTGGACCTTCCACTAAGGTGCAGGGCCTTTAACAACTGCAATAGTCCCCACTAGTGGGTTAGATTGCTTTCAGATTGACACTTTCCCAGCTGCTGTGCACGCAGTGCAGGTTAAGTGCATAAACCATAAAAAAGCTATTTGAGTATAATGTTTAGATATATCTATACATATACTTGGAACATCGTTTCTCACGTGCCTGCATGTACCTGTGAAGGAGCGCATTATAGTCAAAGCTTTACGTGTTGTTTACATGCTATCAGTGGCGACGGAGCTTGCATCCTCACCTCAAAGTGCATCCCTTCCGTCACCACATGCGCTCTGCAGTCCCCACCATCGACACTGAAGAAGCCTGTGGTCCCACCAGAGCCAGATGGGGCACAGCAAGCACAGAATAACCTCTGTAACACAGTATCAATCACCCTCAGCACCTTGAACATCTGTCTGGCGGGGGACATTAGGGGTAGTGATGAAGGCTCCACTGTTCCAACAGAACCAGATGGGGTGCAGCAGTGTGGAAGTCGCTACCAAATTAAGGTCTAGGCTTTTCACTCCCTAATTTCGCCCATGCCGCCTTCGTATTCTCTCTAGACAAGCGTGGTCACTGCCAAGCAGCTATCATAATATAAAACTACATAACATTACATCATAACCGGGCATATCATAGCACAGCACAGCATAACATAACGAGATATGACTCAACACAAACAGTTTTGACATTATATCAATCTGACCCTCTGTGTGGTTAGCCGAGGCACATTTTTAAACGGTTGCTAGTGACACTGGAAACTATTGTCTACTTATAACACCATTGTTTGCAGAAAATTCCCATAATAAGAATGAGTTCATTCCTGTTTTCCTTGGGTGTCAGTTATGTAAGTACAACAATGAAGTTGTATGAAACCAAATGAACGGTCTCGCGTGTATTGTACTTCTCAGAGTTGCAAGTAGAACTTTCGAAACTGCAACTCAAGTCTGGACCTGTAAATGATTCCCCTTTGACATCACACCTTTATTTCATTTATTTAATTCATCTTTAGTTAATTGAGATAATTTGCGATATAGGATTTCCGGTGAAAACGCTGCGCTGTGCATCTCCCAGTTTTTGAAGAACTGTGTTTCTCAGAAATCCTACCTACACTGGGGGGCTGGCTTGAGTTGTTGTAAGAAGAGTGGGTCTGATACTCACTGGCAAAATAATGTAGATAATATGTGTGCTGAGTTAGTTTGGGAAACCTTCACAATAACACACATTACACAATAGCTCAGTATAGCTCTCCAGTGAATAATAATTCTCCTTTTGGCCCCTGGGATTGTGGTCACGATGTTTGCCAACAAGCTCCTCGCCAGGTTTCGCCCTCTGTAAACTTGTGGGCCAATCGCGCGGTGTCTGCAGTTTACGCATGGGCAAATATCACCCGACCTGGAATCCCACTTTGGGCGTAAGAAGTAGCTTGCACCAGAAATAGAAGTAGCCATGTAATTGTAATCAGGTCGCTATCAGCAAAACATGTCCAGTATGGAGGCTCACCACTGCTGAAGCTGAAACAAGAAGCAGCCTTCTGGAGTCTCCTTAGACAAAATAAAAGAATTCATCGTTCAATGATCGATGGCCACTTCGTTTCAATATTACTGTGCTACAGTCAGAGTGGGTGAAATTCCCAAGCATAATATTGCTTTCTGATTCCCACTCCGGCATGCTGTATGGGCCGGCTTTAGGACGGTGCAGGTGGTGCGGCCGCACCGGGTGCTGACCTGGATGGAGGGACGCTGACCTCAGGGGGGGGCGCGGTGTTTAGCAATGACTTACGACACATGCGATTTAAAAGCACCTGCTGAAAAGTTCCTTGTGCTTCCAGCTTTCAGGAAACAATTAAAATGTCAAGATACCTCTTGTGATCAATGCTCCTGCTAGGGAGAGAGATGGGAGTTTTGTCTAGCAGTAGCATTGACGCAGCATAAAGTAGCTTAGAGGGTTAATATGCCTGCTGCAGAGAACAGAGCTGTATTGTACGTGGATAGGTAAGTGGATTAGTAAAGCCAGCCTTTCCAAGCGCTTTGAAACAAAAGAATGCATGTGAAAGGGGTGCTATAGAGAGATACGGGGCACATTTGCTGGTGCTAGTGAGTGAATCCGAGGAGGTGGTCACGGGGTTGGGGGGCACCAAAAAAGATTTTCGCACAGGGTGCCGCCAGCGCTAAAGCCGGCCCTGCTGTACACTATCTGAACAAGATATGAGTATTTATAAATATTTGAGGGCAGTAGCAAACAAATATTTTAAGGAATTAATGACTGAATCAGTGGGTAAGTGAGTGAGTGGAGTGAATCGTTCGGCATCCTGTGTTATTCTCCAATATGCATGAAGAAGATTTTAGCAAGTTAATTAAGACATGAGGTCTTTGAAGACAAACTACTGTTGTTCTTTCAAGGTCAACATGTAACATGCTCAGTCAGAAAGCTGAATTGATAGAGAGCTAGCTCCTCCTTGAGGGGATTAGTTCAGCTCTTATTCTGAAGATAACCAGGGGGTCAAACAATTCAGAGATAAATATAGGTCGGATATTATACCTTAAGCCAGTCATGAGCTTTCTAACTCCAGAATCGTAGAGATGTTGCAACCAATTCAACCAGGCTGAAGGAACCCCAGCATAAGAGCTACAGCAGCCCTGTCCACCATTTATAATCATGCCCATCTCAACCCTCTAGTTCAGAGAAAGAAAATAATACACTTCAAGGGAGGCTTCAGGAATAAAAACAGTTCAACACCACTCAAGCAGTCTGTGGCTTCATTGTCAATTCTTTGTCCACCACTACCCCATGATTCTTTACCTTGCCCAGGGTACTGACATCTTTCTCCAAAAACAGGATAATGAAAAATACAGAACTTTGGGCACCTGTGAACTCAAGCCAAAAAAGATTATGGCTTCTTTGACTGCATTCAGTTGGTGACAACTGCTCTTCTTCCATCCAAGGCTAAGTGGCATCGGGACTATCCAACTGCCTAGCCTTGTTATCACTCTCCGATGACACATGAACGTAGACCTTGATGTCCTTCATGTAGGATCAACACCCTAGATTAAATCCAACTATGATCCCCAACATCACGCTTATATCGTAGTGATTATGATTGTTGTTAGGAAACTATTTTTCAACCCTCCTCAGAGTGACGCAAAGAAAACACAAACACCAGGCAAGGCTCCAGAACAGATGAAATGCTTTCATGAGGTACCAAGGTTTATTGGCAGGCCAAGGCAGAAGGCAGACGCACATCCCAGTGTAACGTCTTACAAGCTGGCATCTTCTGCCCTGAAGCATATAAGCCAGGCATTTATGTATGTTAATAAGTGCTGTCACTGCACAACCCCAAAAGGAGACACAGTCCAAACATGGGCATGCACATACAAAAGAAATGCTGCACATACAAAACTAGAAGTCCATAGTGTAAAAATATGCATAATACAGTGTGAGCATGAGCATGTGAACAGACAACAGGTGGTCCCTAAAGAAATGGGGGCTGGGTTGCTGGCTGAACTTAAAGTGTGAGACCGAGCTAAACTTAACAACGTGGCTTGGAGAGGTTTGTTTGTACAACTGGCACAGGTGTCAGAGAGGTCAGTACTGAAGTCTTACTGGGATTCAGATAAGGGAGGAGAGAGTTAGAACTAAAGTATTATATCTATAGGTACATACATGTGAATATATATTTTTCCCAACAATATCTCCTTTTTGATAGTAATATCATACTTGATTGCAAAAATATATATATACATTGCAGAAACATAGTAATAACGTATCAAAAATACATATCTTCGGATGGCATTACACATTTTGTTCAGATGAAACACATGTATTATCATCTAGATATACACCTATGAGGTATTCATTATTTAAACATAGACTAAATGATATGCTAGTAGCTAATCTAAAGCATTCATGTGTTATGGGTCGATAGCCATTAAATCAAACATTTCTTTGTGTGCTTCCTCTACATCTTGTTGTATTGTAAGATATCTGAGGGCTATCTGCTGCTCTGTAGGATGCAGGACTTTAACTTCAGAAAATGAATAGATGTTCTTACTACAGAACTGCTGGAGCATGGAGCAACAGCACTGGAGGCAACACAAAAGTACCACTATTGTTATAAAGATACTGAATAGTGCTAGAACTAAGCTCTTCAGCCATCCTGTTGGTAACCATGACCAAAGCCAGGACCAATCATCAGAATCAGAAATTTTCTCTGCTCCAGGGTGACATCCCTTGCTATGTTTCCACTTTCATTTAAAAAATAACAGCAAGAGGAATTCAACAAAACGCACAGTCCTCCTTGTTGTAGTGTCAGGAGGTCAAGGGCAATTCTATGTTGGATAGTCTTGGCAGCCACTGAATTAATTTCCACCTGCAACTCTTGAAGTGCATCTCTTGTTGCATTGAATGCTATGGCTAGCTCAACAGACATGTTAACAAGGGCCAATTCCAAATCATATACGCCATATCCAGGGATTATTATACGCATTAGCTAAAAAAATAGACCTTGTCTAGCCTCCAGAATAGGTGTATGTATATCTCTTTGATACCTATGAGCAAAACTCCCCAAGTTTAATGGCTTATGCGCTGCAATATGCAGCACAAGTGAAATGTTTGGTGTTAGATAAGAAATAGCACACATGCCTTCCCAGTGCTGCGGAAGCACCTTGTAAGCCTTAGTTCCACAAATGAAATACATACTGCCCTGTAACTGTGTGTCCAATATGTGATATTTACTGAGAGGAAGGCCTATCCCGTCAGGGAAAGAGTTCTGAAATTGGTCACACCATTTATAATCAATCCATGCAGAGTTTATAAAAGTAACATTTGCCCACGGCGCCATGTAAGAGCAGCGAGCTGACCATGAAGGATATTCTAATATTTTAGAAATCACATTTGGTGCCCTAGTATAATCATTTTCTTCTTCAATTAGTGGATCATATAGAAGACCATCAGGTGTTATCAAAAGTGTTTCTCCAAGAATAGTGATGTTCCACTAATGTAAAGTGTAGGTAACTTTCTTTCTTTATCTCTTAGTTGTCCAGATCCTACTTATTAACTGTCTGTCCTTTATATTCCAATTACCCGTGGTATCATCAAATTCTAATATGTTAGGACACTTGCTACTTGCGAGGTATCCTAGGTATCGGGAAGCTGGGTTACATCCTGAAACTTGATGCTTTATACATACAGGAAAAGCACTGTCCTCTTCATTGTTCTCTCTCATAGGTGACACTGGGTATTCAGCTTGAATATTGGGCAGTGTGGTACAACGTGGATACCAAATAATCCTTCCTTCTCCACAGTCCCAAGTTACATTTGGTATAAGGCATCCTTTTCCTTGTGCATAATTCTGTATAGGCACAGGTGTCCCATGTAAGCCAATGGGGTCATTGGGGTGTCTGGATAATTCTCTACACATCCAGCAGTTTTCAAGACCTAAGACTTGGGCTACTTTCTCATGTACCGCAATGAGGGGATGGTCAGCTGTTTGTCTAAATACTGTTAGTACATACAAAATTAAGGTACTAAAAATATTATTTGTACTATGCAATGCATTTGTTTTTTCAAAAGTTATAGATATAGATATAAAGTCTGTTCAGTAAGGCAATGGCACGCAGTGTGCTGTCCTCGTTATCCCCTACTAGTCTGCAGTAGTCTTGCTCAAGGGCGGTTTCACGGACCTGCCCTGCGGTGTCCTCTTCAGTCTATTTTTCTGCAGGTTTGACTATCACCTTTCTTCGAGACTACGTTGTGTGCTTCACTCAACTGCTTCAGTTGGTGTCACCTGACACTTGATGACGGACCCTCAGCGTGGCTCTTGGGAACGGTCTGGTCTGTCTCCCCTTTTTCTGGTATGCTGTGCTGCTCCACGGGTTGCATGTGCTCATCCGTTGCAGGCACGTCGGTCTTTGTTGTTGATGGTGCTGATCTGCACCCAGTGCCGTGAATCCACTCAGGACGTGCCTGTACCTTCACCGCCGTCCTTGTCACCAGGAGCACAAGGTGTGGTCCAGACCACCTAGAACTAAGAGAAACATCTTTTATTTTTCTCACCATGACTATGTCTCCAGCTTTAAAAGGATGTGTGGGCTCTGAGGACGGATGGGGCAAGGCTTCCTTCACCTGGAGATGGTGATGCCTCAAGACTGATGACAATTTTATAGCATAGTCAGAAATGTTTTCATATGTCCACAGCAATGCTGCTTGAGATGCTGGTAGAGGCAACCTCAACCCCACAGACATAGGGCGCCCCATCAGTACCTCATGGGGGGACAAAACGGTTGTCTTAGATGGAGTTCCCCGTGCATGCAGCACTAAAGGCAGAGCATCAGGCCATTTCAGGCCTGTTGCATCAGTTGTTTTTGCTAATCTATTTTTTATAGTGGAGTTCATCCTCTCCACCTGTCCTGAAATTTGGGGGTGGTAAGGGGCATGCAGTTTCCACTCTATTCCCAAACATTCACACATCTTTTGCACCACTGCAGCCACAAATTCACCCCCTCTGTCGCTATTAATGCCTTGGGGGACCCCAAATCGGGGTATGATATCTTTCATCAAGCATCGCACCACAGTTGCCGCATCATTCTTCCTTGTGGGAAACGCCTCCACCCATTTTGAAAATTGATCCACACACACCAGCAAATATTTG
Organism: Pleurodeles waltl; assembly: GCF_031143425.1. Lineage (NCBI taxonomy): Eukaryota > Metazoa > Chordata > Amphibia > Caudata > Salamandridae > Pleurodeles > Pleurodeles waltl. Next base: position 1,004,760,009 of record NC_090440.1, on the reverse strand, counting down.
AATCCATTTACTGGGGGCATATAGGCAAAGTCTATTTGGACATTGGTAAACGGCCCCTGTGGTACTGGTAAGTGATCATGTGTAGCAGGGGACCGGCCTTTAGTATGCTGGGCACAGACAAGACATTGGGAGCAGAATTGTGCAATGAAGGCTGTTATCCCTGGTGCAAACCATTCCAGTCTAATTAGCTTATTCATCCCCCCTTGTGCCATGTGAGTGGGTCCATGAGCAAGCCTTGCAAGGGGAAGGAACATACTACGTGGAGCCACAGGTCTCCCATCCTGGTGGACCCACAATCCCTCATCATTTTGCAAACACCCAGCATCAGTTCACACTCTTTCCTCAGCTAGTGCTGCAGACCATTGGGCTTCCTTTACATCAGCTAGCAACAACTGTCTCTGAATAAGCTGAATTTTTGGAATGCTTTTTGCCATTAGGGGCACCATTTGTACTGGCTGTCACATGCTTTCTCTTGCTGCTGTGTCAGCCTTGGCGTTTCCTCTGGCTATCTTGGTGTTAGCCCCTGTATGTGCCTTGCGTTTTATGACTGCTATGCTGTTGGGTAGTCGTATAGCTTTTAACAAGTTCTTTACTAAAAGGCCATTTTGGATGGGGCTCCCTGCTGCTGTTATGAAACTACAATACTGCCACAGCTGGCCAAAATCGTGGACAACTCCAAAGGCATAATGTGAGTCAGTATAAATGTTAACAGTTTTCCCGTCGGCTATGATGCATGCTCTTGTTACAGCATACAGCTCAGCTTGCTGGGCAGATGTGCCAGGGGGCAGAGCTGCACTTTCAATTATGGTGTCTACTGTTGTTATCGCATACCCTGCTCTGTAATCGGTGTCTGTTAGTCTACTGGAGGAACCGTCAGTGTACCACTCATAGTCTGCCTTTTCTAAAGGTGTCTGTTGTAAATCTGGTCTGGGTGTGGTGAATGTTTCTACAACCTCAACACAATCATGGTCAGGGGTCTCATCAGAATCACCTATGGCAGGTAATAATGTTGCCAAATTAACAGGGGGGGGCATTTTTTAATGGCAATATTAGTGTTAGACAACAACGTGACCTCATAACCTGTGCGCCTGGCTGCCGAAAAATGTTGTGTTGCTGCTGATGACAACAACGACTATACGGAATGTGGCACATAAACAATACAAGGGTAGTCCACCACAATGGGAGCCGCCCTCTCTACCATCACAGCGGCTGCCGCCACTGCTCTCAAACAGGCTGGATGCCCAGTCACTGCCGAAGGTAAATTCACAGAGTAATACGCCACAGGTCTTTTTCCAGAGCCATGCTGCTGTGTCAGTACACCATTTGCAATACCGTCTTGCTCTGACACATAGAGATGGAAGGGTAGTTTGTAATCAGGGAGCCCCAATGCTGGCGCAGTACACAATGTCCCTTTCAGTTTCTTGAAACATTCTGCAAGTTCATTAGTCCATACAATGTTGTTGGGTGCATCCTGTAGTGTGCATTTCCTCAAGAATGCATCATAGCATCTGTACTCAGGGATCCACTGGCGGCAGTAGTTCATTATCCCCAGGAAGGACATCATTCCTTTCTTGGTGGACGGTGGCTGCATGCTTTGAATCATTTTTATTCTGTCAGGTGATATGCAGCGCGTACCTTTGGATACCACATAACCAAGGTAAGTCACCTCTTTTTGGCAGCACTGAAATTTTGACAATGAGGCTTTGTGTCCTCTCTCCTGGAGGTGGTTCAGCAGAGCTACAGTGTCTTTTTCACAAGCCTCCAGTGATGGGGATGCCACAAGGAGATCATCAGCGTACTGCAAGATGACACTGTTGCCTTCTAGGTGTAGGCTGTCCAGGTCTCTCTTTACTGCCTGTGCATAGATCGTGGGACTCTCTGTGAAGCCTTGGGCCAGTCTTGTGAAAGTGCACTGGGTATCTTTTATTGTGAAGGCAAAGAGGTACTCACTCTCTGGATGGACTCTAATACTGAAAAACGCACTTGAGAGATCTATAACTGAGAACAACTCTGCTTCTGAAGGTATAGAAGATAATATAGTATTGGTGTCAGGCACAACAGGTGCTAAGGGAACCACAATGTTGTTTATCTGGCGTAAATCCTGTATGAATCTATACTGCCCAGTGTTGCCCTTGGACAACGGAATTATTGGACTGTTACAGGGGCTAGTGGTCTTTTTAATGATACCCTGTTGTAAAAGAGACTCAATCACAGGTTTTATTACCTCCTCTGCCTGAGGTGACAGTCTGTACTGACGCACATAAGGTAGTTCTGCATTTTCCTTAAGCATCACTTTATGGGGAGGGCATGTTTTTAACAATCCTGCCTCATTTTTGTGTTTTGCCCAAACCTCTGAGTTCACTTGTTCTAGGACCTTGTTTTTTGTCAGCTGTAAAGCCATATTCCCTTCAAGCTTGTCAAAAACTGCAGTCCTGTCATTTCTGAGCATACACAACGTCCAACACCATCCTTCTCCATCTCCCAACACAGACACAACTCCCAAAGGAAATGTAAAGTCCTTAGTTCTTGGTAAGACCCGGAGACATTGGACCATGGGGCCCAAATCTTTAAGGTAAAATCCTGGTGCTAAAGCTATAGACACATGTGGTTCTGAAGCTGGTACTTGAAATAACCTCTCTTCCTGTGATCCTAGCTTAATGCTGACAGCGCAACCCTCTTTTCCTACATACAATGTGTCTTCATGCATCTCCATTGTCCAGTACAAATATTTGTCTGCCACATAGGCATACCATTCAGGCACTGGGCCTGTAAAAAATGCTGCATTACAGTGTATTGGCCCAGGTACTAATGCCAACTGTACTAACTTGGTCATCAAGTCAATCTCAATGTCAGTGCTGTATTTAAACAATTCTTGAAACATGTCATTGTAGAAATCTCCCTGTAACGGGGTCCATTGGTAGCGTGTTGGAGAGAGAGACAAAACTGAGTTTGGACATAACATAGAGTCCTCACTCGATTTGCAAGCAGTAAGTGCTCTATTAGCTAATCCTAATCTGTCCTCAGGCACTTGTAAGTAAATCCCATTTTTGTGAAAAATATAATGTTGCATGCAATTTACAGAGGAGGTCTCTTTCTAGCAAATTGATGGGTGCATCTGGTGACAGGAGAAACTGATGGGTCGTTGTGAAATCCTCAACAGAAACTGGAAAGAGTTCTGATAACTCTTCATGCATCAGCATTCCATTTACAGCTACAGTAGTTACTGTTTTACCACTACTGGGACCCAATTTGTTTCTTACTGCAGAGATAGTTGCACCACTGTCTATTAGGAAATTAATTTCCTTACCTCCTACCTTAATTGGGAACATGGGATTCTCCTCAGGCGTGTCAGATACCTTCATTATAAAGCACTGTGGCCCGTATTTATATTTTTTTTGCGCCGCATTTGCGTCGTTTTTTGACGCAAAAACGGCGCAAAGTTGCAAAATACCATTGTTTTTTGTAGGTTTGCGCCGTTTTGCGTCAAAAAGCGGCGCAAATGCAGCGCTAAAAAAAGTATAAATACGGGCCTGTGTTCGCCGGTTTTCTGTTGTTTGGGTCATCTCTCTCTCCACGTGGTCCTATGCTGATCTATGTCGTTCCTGAAAGGGATTCCTCAGGGAGTGCTGTGTTTGCTTGATGTCTCTAGGCATGATGGCTGGACCTTGTCCCTGTCAAACCTGTCATACCTGTTGTTTCTGTCTTTTCTCTCATACCGGTCATTTCTGTCATTTCTGTCTCTTCTACCTCTATAATTTCTACAATTTCGTCCCCAGTGCCCATACCTCAGGCAAACATAGCACTGATCCCTAGCCATGTCTATTCTCTGGTATCCTTGTCCTTCATCCTGTCTATTATGCGCCCCCTGATAGTACATTCCCTCTGGCTCCTCCTCTTGCTGTACTTGCTGCAACATCATCCCTTTGTCAGTTTTAGTTGAGTCCTTCTTTACTTTAAAAATACCATCCCTTTCCATAGTTGACAGAAGTGTGCACAACTCTTGATATCCTTTAGCAGACCAGTCAGGGTGGCGTAGTTTACAACTATGGGCCACAGATGCTAATAATCCTTTCATAAGGGTCTGTGTTGCCAATACTTTATATGCCTCTGTCGTGTGCGGTACACCTGCACTATTATCCCATGCTTCATTGAACCTTAGGATGTAATCAGCCACTGATTCCCCTGATTTCTGCAACGTGGCTGTTACTTGAGAAAAATCACCATGTTTTACTGCTAAGCCATTTATTGTGTCCCTGACAGACTCTAACCAATTCATCAATCTATTTTCTGTGACATCCATATTAGTAGTCAGTATTATCCAGTCCCTTTCCTGTGGAATTTGGAACGCACTCTTTACTAAAGACCATCTGCTACCATATCCTAGTTTTAGTAACATTTCTACGTCTCTGGGAAGGGGGTATAAGCAATGCATATTTTATGGAGCCATTCATAATATTTCACACTGGCTGTGAATGGGTCTGGGGCATCCTTAGCCATCTGACCTGCTTCCAAGGGGGTCCATGGTTTTAACATTGCTGTCCCTCCTAACACTATTTTTGGTGCAGTCATTCTAGCGTTTAACAGTGCATCATCAGTATAGGAGTTCTCACCCTTTCCTTTTAGTGCCCGTGTGCAAGACTGTGTAAGTATCAGCGTTCTCTGCTATCTATCTTATCCTGAAGATTATGAATGGAGCGTTGTATTTTCTCCCTTTCTGTGTTCACTTCTTCCTGGAACCTGTCTGTCTCCCGCCTTAGGTGAGCTAACTTAGACCAAAAGTGGAAGTAGGGACAGGGGTTTCAAAAGCAAGCGGTATGTCCCCCCAAAGGACAGGTGTCTATTCAGGACCGGTGCTGTGGCACCACCTTCTCTGGCACTAGTTGGCATGTCAGATACCCTAGTTAAATCGCCCTCCAGGGAAATATGGAAATAAGGCACACAGGGCACGCCTTGTTTTGGACCCAGAGCCTGCTTGTGTGTGTTATTTCTTTCACAATGTACATAGGGGCCTGAAGGTGATGGGTAAATTGAAGTTGTTTGAGGAGGTGGAATTGGCCCTGCAGAATGGATGCTTTGGTCCAATCTTAGGGGGCTGTTCTCATTGTTATTTCTACCTGTGTTCCAGGAATTGAACTCACTATTCACATCCAATCTCTGTCTTTTCCTTTCTTCCTCTGTAAATAACAGTATCTCTTCCTCAGTTAATGTACTACTCATTATTTGCTCATTATTCCCTCTTTCCCCCAATTTTACATAAAGGCCATGAGGCTTGGAGGTGATAAACAGTTTCTTCAATTTATTTATATCAATATACACCTGGCGGTGAGTCCAAATACACAGCAGAGCAGCAGCCCTTCTTGAAGTAGTGGCATTTGGTATTGTTTTAACTCTGTCTACTTCAGCTGTTGTCAAACCACAGTGGTTACATAGTGACAAAAAATGCTGCTCTGGTTGCACATAGTTACTTAATTCCAATAAACATTGGCTATATGTTGTGGGCCAATCCTTTGCTAGTTCTAGCTCCTTTTTATTCTGTTTTTCGCATTCCCTGTTCACCACTGCCACTGTAGAACAGACTCTGGACTCTGGGGAGACTATTTCCTGGCCTTTTCTTTTTGAAAGGAGATCTTTCTTTTAGCAATGGAAAGCCATTGCTGCAAGCAATCGCTTATGTAGTGTGAATCCCATGATGGGTCACCCCGTAATTCTACAGTTTCTGCCAATAGTTTGATATCCTCTACCTCAAGAGAACCAAATCTAGGACACTTCCCATTATTCCCTTTCCAAGTTCAAACTAGCGGGCAGAAAAGTGTCACATATTCCAGAAAATTTGTATCTTCTAGAACCTGGGCTGCAGGGCTATCTGGAGGTAATTCGAAACCTTTCTCTCCTGTCAACTGTTTAAACAACTTTTTAGTCTTTTTCAGCATTCTAGGGCTTACCACCATTACATTTCCTTTAGACTTGCAGCTGCCCATTGTGCCCTTCCCTCACAATTTTATAATCTGAAAAAAATAAACACAATGGTTGTATCCTGCAAAAAAAATTGTTAAACAGGGGAAAAAAAATTTATGCATTGGTGGATAGAGAGAGAGATAGAGAAACCAAGAGCTGTTGACAATTTAGAGGCACAACATAAACAGTTTTTCTTGTCTATTGCAGTGCTGCACTACTTTACAAATAATTCAAAAACATTGCAATGAAACAGAGTGACACATTTACACTTAATCAACACATAATTCAAATACAGCCATTGATCAATGACAGACTATTTGTTTGTGCACATTTCAAAATCATTTCCTGTGTTCCGGCGCCAGCCGATCAAATGCTTCCCAAGCTACACTCCAGGAGGGTTTTAATTAATTAATTAATTAATTTTCTCTCTGGGATTCCAGTTAAAGAAAAACAAAATTCTCTTCTTTCTGTTCAGGATCTCCTGCGTGGAATTACAATTCGCCGTACGAATTTGCCACTATCATTTAACGCAATGTTACGGATAACTTTGTTACTCCTCAGTCACCTATTTAAGAAAAAAATTCTCTTCTGCCTGGCCAGGTTCTCCTGTGTGGTATTACAATTCGCCGTACGAATTTGCCACTATCATTTAACTTAATGATACGGGTAACTTAGTTACTCCTCAGTCACCTATTAAATAGCCAGCTGTATTTTTATTTACATCAATCCTCAGTTTAACTCTTAGCTAAGCATTGAAAGGCCACAACAACAGGCATTTAATTAACTTACCGGTGGTAGCATTTCACGCGTCCCACTTCTGACGCCATTTGTTACAAAACTATTTTTCAACCCTCCTCAGAGTGACGCAAAGAAAACACAAACACCAGGCAAGGCTCCGGAACAGATGAAATGCTTTCATGAGGTACCAAGGTTTATTGGCAGGCCAAGGCAGAAGGCAGACGCACATCCCAGTGTAACATCTTACAAGCTGGCATCTTCTGCCCTGAAGCATATAAGTCAGTCATTTATATATGTTGATAAGTGCTGTCACTGCACAACCCCAAAAGGGGACACAGTCCAAACATGGGCACGCACATACAAAAGAAATGCTGCACATACAAAACTAGAAGTCCATAGTGTAAAAATATACATAATGCAGTGTGAGCATGAGCACGTGAACAGACAACAGGTGGTCCCTAAAGAAATGGGGGCTGGGTTGCTGGCTGAACTTAAAGTGTGAGACCGAGCTAAACTTGACAACGTGGCTTGGAGAGGTTTGTTTGTACAACTGGCATAGGTGTCAGAGAGGTCAGTAGGGAAGTCTTACTGGGATTCAGATAAGGGCGGAGAGAGTTGGAACTAAACTATCATATCTATATGTACATACATGTGAATATATATGTTTCCCAACAATTGTGACAGTGGTGACATCTGTGGCATGCACAAGTCTAAATCTCATTTTCTCCCGATAACCTCTAAACATTGAAAAAAATAAAAACTGAGGCAGGAAAAAAGGGAGACTAACATTCTCCCGTGGAAGATCGGAAGTGTTAAATCTCACGGGTACCAAAATAAATGTCCTTACAAAAAAGTGTAGTGAATTAGTGGAGGGAAACTGATGGCAAATACAGTAATTCAACCCAACAAATACATGTGATAAATATAGGAGCAATGCCAGCATGAAAGAATGCATGAAGGCAGTGACTAAAGAGAATCACCACAATCAGAAGATTGTCTTCCTGTAATTATGCAGCAAGAGTGTCCTTCTGGATAGACCTACAGTCCGTGCGTAACCATCATTAACTAATGTCCATTAAAGGATCACCTGTTTTTATGCCAGTGTCCTATTGTGAGTGGCAAGTGTCGAGCCAGTTCTGAGGGCTGCTAATTCTCAAAAGAAATGGAATTCTCACACTTCAGAAGCTAGACCAAGGGGTGTAAACACTTTCAATAATTTTTACATAGGTATGCTTAGTTGTGCGCACATTTGTGATTGCATTTGCTTTGAACTGTCGTTTCAAAAGCACAGCAGAGCTGAAACAATCAGTCAAATGGAAAATGTAATGGATTGGATATTGGCTAGTGCCTGGTTCTTCATTATTAGCTCTTAATGAGTTTGGGCACAGAATAAAATCAAACAATTTACAAAGGTGCATGAAATTATTTTCAAAAAAGGCGTTGGCTTGTGACAAAGAGCACCGAAACGTTTTTACTGGGTTTAGAAACCTTTATAAAGATGTCAGTGTGAATACAGCTGAACAGACAAGCTTCTCACGACGTGGAGATTGTCAGTTTAGGGATGTTGGGTGTTAGAAATGGGGTCTCTAGTTGGCAGTCGGTTTGCAGCCTGTCCAAGTAGGGACCCTCACTCTAGTCAGAATAAGGGAGATACCCGTTCAGATAACCCTTTCTCAACCCCTTGGTAGCTTGTCACAAGCAGTCAGGCTTATCTCAGAAGCAATGTGTAAAGCATTTGCACATAACACACAGTAATAAGTGAAAACACTACAAAAGGACACCCAACCAGTTTTAGAAAAAAAAACAATATTTATCTATATGAAACAAGACCAAATACGATAAAAATCCAACAAACAGTAAGAAGAAATTTGAATTCTGCATGAATCGTTGGCGGCGGCGCAGTGGTTTCTCCTCTTGAACAGCACAAAACACAGAGTTCCCAGTGCTGCAGGTCGAGGAAACTGAAGTCTTTGGTATCCCTGAGACTTCCAACAGGAGGCAAGCTCTACTCCAAGCCCTTGGAGAATTTTCTCAAGTAGGACACACAGCAAAGTTCACCCTTTACACTCTTTTCAGGCAGAAGCAGCAACTGTAGGCCCGTCCAGCAAAGCAACACAGCAAAGGGACATTACTCCTCCTTCAGCTCTTCTCCTGGGCACAGGTTCCTCTTGATTCCAGAAAGATTCTAAAAGTCTGGGGTTTTGGGTCTTTGTCTTATACCCAGTTCTGCCTTTGAAGTTGGCAAACTTCAAAGCAAAGTCTCAAGTGTTTGCAAGATCCTTCCTTGTCCAGGCCAGGCCCCAGACACTCACCAGGGGGTCGCAGACGGCACTGTGTGAGGGCAGGCACAGTTCTTTCAAGTGTAAGCGACCACTCCTCCCCTTCCCTCCAGCACAGAGGGCTAATCAAGATATGCATGCTACACCCCAGCACCCTTTGTGTCACTGTCTAGAGGAGAGGTGTGAACAGCCCATCTGTCAAACTGACCCAGACAGACAGTCCACAAACAGGCAGAGTCACAGAATGGTATAAGCAAGAAAATGCCTACTTTCTAAAAGTGGCATTTTCAAACAGACAATTAAAAAAAAAAACTTCACTAAAAGATGTATTTTTAAATTGTGAGTTCAGAGACCCTAAACTCCACATTTTCATCTGCTCTCAAAGGGAATCTGCGCTTTAAGGATATTTAAAGGCAGTCCTCATGATAACCTATGAGAGGGATAGGCCTTGCACAGTGAAAAACTAATTTGGCAGTATTTCACTGTTAGGACATATAAAACACACTAGTATATGTCCTACCTTAAACATACACTGCACTCTGCCCATGGGGCTACCTAGGGCCTAACTCAAGGGTGCCTTACATGTAGTAAAAGGGAAGGTTGAGGCCTGGAAAGTGGATACACTGGCCAAGTCGAATTGGCAGTTTAAAACTGCACACAAGGCACTACAGTGGCAGGTCTGAGCCATGTTTACAGGGCTACTCATGTGGGTGGCATAACCAGTGCTGCAGGCCCACTAGTAGCATTTGATTGATAGGCCCTGGGCACCTCTATTGCACTTTACTAGTAAATCAAATATGCCAATCACCAATCAACAGTACAATTTCTATAGGGAGCACTTGCACTTTAGCACTGATTAGCAGTGGTAAAGTGCGCAGAGACAATAAACCTGCAAAAACGTAGGATGAAGAAGGCAAAAAGTTTGGGGATAATCCTGCAAAAAGGGCTATTTCCAACACAGGGCATGGTGACTTTCCTGTTACACAGTATGCCACGTTACTTTGCAATATATACCTTTACACGAAGTTCTGCTGAAGAGTATTATTTCAGATTTAGAACGCATCAGAAGGCCATTCAGCTACCTAATGCCAGTCCCGGTGATGCGCCTATATGTGTGTACTGATCTTTGTACATTGCATCATGGTGCTTTGTGGAACAAAGCAAAGCAAACCGCTTCGCTGGTCAACATGCATGAAAAAACTATACTGCACCACAATTACTATGGTCGCAGAACACCAGTCCCCCATTAATCTATGCGAAACGATGTATTAAGGTAGGGGCAGCACAAACACATATGAGTTGCCACACTAAGCCCGACCTGTTAAACAGAGTGACCTGACTTTGCATGAAAACCTAATATCAAATGAAACCAGGAGCAAGCAAAGGGTAACCAAAATATTATGCCACATTCCTATGCGTAAAATGTCCAAATACTGCAGAATTACATATTATACAGAGGAGTAGCATAGTTAAAAGTAGGAAATAAGGGTAATCAGGCAGGAGCTCTGGCCTTAGGCTGACCTGAGCTCAACAGGAACAAACATGGAAGATGCATCAGGAAGATACCCTTAACTGTTCCTCTCTTTACCTCTAGGTCCAGGCTGAATGGCCTTAGAAGAAAGCCTTAGGATGTCTATGAGGAGAAAAGGGGAAGAGCAACCAACCTAAGCTGACATAAACAGAGTGAAAGAAGATGATGAGTAAGTGGTCAAGTGCAGTAAAGGAATAGACCTAGGACTTCGAATAGCTAGAATTGGTGGGTAGAACTCACAAATAAACACATTCACTTAAAAAATATGTGACAGAAATTTAACACATGAATTGCTGGCATAGTTTTTCCAGTGCAGCAAAATGGCTGGTAACAACCTCAAGTACAACTGATTTACTATTGAAGATATACGCAAAGGTAACTTACACTTGCTTTTTATGTTATGTAAGTATTAATGTAAATTAATTGCAGATATTTATTTTAAACACAGAACTAAATAAAAAACGGTTGCAGCACTATCAAATTCATTTTAAATTGAATATTTAATTAGTTTAACTATATTGAAATAAATAGTAATGAGATATTTAAAGTTGAAATTCAAATTACATTTTAAGAAACATGAAGGGTACATTAATTTACAAATTCAAAAAAGGTTGTTATCATATTTGATAACAAATACTATTTACTTTTCTTAGAGTAGCATGTTGTTGTACTTTAGCAGTACTACTGTAGTATCACTAAATGAACTACAAAATGTAGTTTTTGAACAGGCGCCTATGTGTAAAAAAGAAGCTGTTGCTCTATATAGATGTGTTATAGCACAGCCATACCTAAGAAGATAAACTGCTAATCAGATGCAGAACCTTAATGGTCCTGAAGAAAGGTGGATGGTTGAGATTACAAATTTGAAGGCAGAAATTAAATTAAATGTGCAGTAGCTCTTAGACAAAGCAACGTGTGTGTGTGTATGTGTGTGTTGGTGTGAGTGCGCCTGCTTGCATGAGTGAGTGTGACTTTCTCTTCAATAAGGTCACAAAGCTTTATGGTAGATGTAGTCAATGTCTCTTTCATTTAATTTTTCAATCTTCCTTTAGCAACGTCCTGCTGAATCATTTTAAGGGAGGTAATCTCCTTCCATTTAAAGAATTTACACAGTTCTGTTGTCACTGATATAATCTCTAGGTGTCAGCGGGGATAGCAGAGTTCTGCTATGTGGAACTCTGCAAAGAGCCCAAAAATCTCTGCTGCACTAGGCAGAGCTCCGCAAGCAGCAGAATGCATTAGGTTGCACCGTTTGTGCTGATTTGTAGCACAGGGTGTTTGTCCAGCGCTGAAAAAACAGGGAGAGCGGCTCCCTGCGCAGCGCAAGAGGATGCTGTTTCTTTTCTGCGCCTCGAGTAGATTATCTACTCAAGCTGCAGCTTCTGTAACGTGAACAGAAGGTTTCTCAGTGCAAGTGGTCGCAACCATCTGCGACCGCCCGCGTTAAGGAATCTCGTTGGACAGTGGTCTTGAGTAAGATTTTCCTTGTTCGCGCTCACCAACTCAACATGGCGAGTGGAGCAAGGAAATAATTATGCTCCGCTCTGCTATGCAGAGTTTTTGGGAACACCACGCTCTAGGTGGAGCGTGGAGTGTGAAAAACTCTGCAAAATCCACGAACTGTAGTGGAGTTCACCACCCACACGTAATAATCTCCTGACATCATAACGTTTTGCTTTCATTAAAACTCGTCCGAGAAACTTAACAATATTAAGTGTGCTGACTTTAAATGCTCATAGCTTATAGAGTTCAGTTGCTATGCAAGAAGAACATCCTGATGTCAGATGATTCCTTCAGTAAAAATGGAAGTGTGCCAACCATTTAAATTAGAAGAAATAATCTTATTGATTATTACTGAACTGCTAAACTGGAGCGTGGATAATGAAAAGGCCAGTCAATTGCAATGCTATGAAACTTCCTTAGAGGCAATCTTACTAGAGGTACACACCTTTAATGGGATATGTGCTGATTTACCAGAGTGTTACCACAATCAATGTTAATGTCTTTCCACATAGAAATTGTTAGAGTTTTACATCTTCTATCAGGACCTTCCAATGTTACCCCTACTTTAATGAATGTATGGAAGTGTGTTGGAAAGTAGATTATTTGAAAGGGCAGGTAAGTACCTGCACTTAGCAAAAGGCCACAGAACCCCACTAGGTTCAGTCAGGGTCTCAATAAATGAATCCCAGCTCAACCCTTGGTAGCTTGGCAACAAGCAGTTATGCTTAACTCAGGAGACGTGTGTAAAGCATTTATTAATCACAAAAGAGTAAATAAGTAAAACCCAAAACACAATAATAATCCAACACCAATTTAAAAAATAGATAATATTTTATCTTTAAATTGACACTAAAACAACAAAAATTCAATCAAATGAATGGGAGAAATGAATTTTTAAAGATTAAGGCCCTCATTAGAACCCTGGCGGTCGGTGGTAAAGCGGCGGTAAGACCGCCAACAGGCCTGTAGAAAAAAAATTTAATCACGGCCATAGCGGAAGCTACCAACATAGACAGCCACTTTAACACTCCGACCGCCACGGCGGTACAAACAAACAGCATGCGGTCACTGCCAACAGACAGGCGGAAGAAAATGTACCCTCCACACCATTTTGAGAGGCCAATCCGCCACCTTTTCCGGGACGGATTCAACACGAACAAAAACATGGCGGAAACAGGACTTGACAGGGAAAATGCTCACCTCTACACACCCGACAAGGAACTAGGACTCCATGGAGCCGGAACTCCAAATTCTACCTGCCATTGTCTTCCTGCTCCTCTACCAGGAGCACGACAGACGGTAGCGACCACCACCGTGAGTACTGCACCTACAACACAGGGGAGGGGGGAAGGAAAAGAGAGTGACACATACATACAACACACAACACCCCCACCCTCAAACACAACAACATACACACAAATACATGTTGAAACATTACATTTACACCCTCAACCCCCCCTGGAAGAACGCAAGGACAAAAGGAAATTATTTGAATGATTGTAATCAGGAAAAATCCATTAGTCAAAAATATATATACACTGTTAACAAATATGTACACCAAGATTTCAAGTCCATGTACTGCACCTACATAGTCCGTTGACCACTGGGCCCAAAATGCATGGGCGAGGCCCACACTCAATACCCGATCCAAACGGAGAGAACACTGCAGGGGCATCAGGTCAAAATAAAACAGGCACTTCAGGGGGAAGCGAAGGGGGGCACCTCAGCCGGATGAGTGCACGACGCCAGCTCCACAGGGGGTCTCCATGCCCATTGATGTATCCTGGGGAGTGCAAAGCCACAGTCTCTCAAGTCTCTCAAGTGGGTGGTTTGCCCACTGCTTTATCCTGGGGAGTGCAAAGCCACAGTCTCTCAAGTCTCTCCAGTGGGTGGTTTGCCCATTGCTTTATCCTGTGGAGTTCAAAGCCACAGTCTCTCAAGTCTCTCCAGTGGGTGGGTTGCCCACTGCTTTATCCTGGGGAGTGCAAAGCCACAGTCTCTCAAGTCTCTCCAGTGGGTGGTTTGCCCACTGCTTTATCCTGGGGAGTGCAAAGCCACAGTCTCTCAAGTGAATGTCATTCTCCACTGGTTCTGGAGGGGGCTTTGTGCCCAGAGTGCTTCATCCTGCCAAGGACTCAGGTAGTGGATGCCTTTCTTCACTGGTTCTGGAGGGGGCTTTGTGCCCAGAGTGCTTCATCCTGCCAAGGACTCAGGTAGTGGATGCCTTTCTCCACTGGGTCTGGAGGGGGCTTTGTGCCCAGAGTGCTTCATCCTGCCAAGGACTGAGGTAGTGGATGCCTTTCTCCACTGGTTCTGGAGGGGGCTTTGTGCCGAGATTGTGTCATCCTCACAAGGAATCAGGTAGTGTATGACTTTCTCCACTGCTTCTGGAGGGGGCTTTGTGCCCAGAGTGCTTCATCCTGCCAAGGACTCAGGTAGTGGATGCCTTTCTCCACTGGTTCTGGAGGGGGCTTTGTGCCCAGAGTGCTTCATCCTGCCAAGGACTGAGGTAGTGGATGCCTTTCTCCACTGGTTCTGGAGGGGGCTTTGTGCCCAGAGTGCTTCCTCCTGCCAAGGACTCAGGTAGTGGATGCCTTTCTCCACTGGTTCTGGAGGGGGCTTTGTGCCCAGAGTGCGTCATCCTGCCAAGGACTGAGGTAGTGGATGTGATAATCCACTGATGTTGGGCCAACATGGAAGCTGTCCAGGCCCCTGGAACTTACCACCAGCCACGTACGACTGACCACTGGGGATGGAAAACATGTCTGCGGTGGTGCCACTGGCACAGGATGTGGTGTGGCTGCTGGCTGTGCTGGCGGTGGCCTCAGTAGCAGCTGTGCTGGTGGGTGGCTCAGTGAGCGTGCTGCTGGCGGCAGTGTCCTGGGCAGCGGTGCCTGTGCTGGAGGTGCATGTGGCGGTGCTGGTGGCGGTCTTGTCCGCCGTGCAGGTTGGCGGTGACTTCCCTTTCTTCCTCTGGCCCTTCCCCATCTTGGATGGTGGCGCAGCTGTCTTGCCACTCACAACTGTAGTCCTGGGAGAGACCTTGGTGGCAGGTGTTTTGGCCTTCTCCCTCCGGGATGTGGCCAACTTCCTTAGTTTTTGAGGTGGGGGAATGTCCTTGGGCTGACTCCTTGGCACACTGGCTGCCCTGCTGCTTGGCGCACTCCAAAAGCCAGTTACTTCTGGCACCACTGTTCCCAGTGATATGGTGGGTGGGGTGCTGGGTTGGGACCTGGAAAGGCGGGCCCTAGGGGACGGAAGGGCTGGGGGAGGTGTAGGGAAGAGGTCAAGGTTTGACAGGAAAAGTTTTTTAGACACACTGGGACGGGTAGATGGAGGGGGTTTGGAAGTGAAGGAAGAGGTAGAGGTAGTGGTTGTAGGAGATGTTCGTTTGCTGACTTTGGGTGAAGGTGCATGGGCTGGAGGCTGTCATGAGGTGGATGGCTGTTGGGTGGGTGTGTGACTGCGTTTGTGTAGTTTGGGAGGTAGGCTCACAGACACACTGTGAGAGGACACAGGGGATGTGTGAATGGTAGTGGGGTGGTGAGTGCACATGAGCGGTGTGTGGTGATGGGCGTGCTGGTAATGGACGTAGTGGCTGAAGATGTAGCGCATGCAGGTGTGAGTGGAGACATGACAGGGAGGGAGGAGGGAGACGTGGAGGAGGAGGACACAGTGGAGGCAGTGGCTGTTGGTATGTCTGCATGGGTATGATGCTTGTGTGAGTGCCTATGGGATGTGTGGTGCTTATGTTTGCCAGAGCTACCCTTGTGTGTTGAGGTGTGTGCATGCTGGTCCGATGGTGTGCTTGGGATAGGCTGAGGTACTGGGGATTGGGCCTGGGTGGAGGAAGTTGGAGGGGGGAGGCTGAACACAGGGACAATGGCTGCCATCAGTGCTGAGGCCAGAGTCTGAAAAGCTCGCTATGGGGCTGCCTTACTAGAATGAATGCCCTCCAGGTATGCATTTGTCTGTTGCAACTGCCTCTTTACACCCAGGATGGCATTCAGAATGGTAGACTGCCCAACAGTGAGGGATCTCAGGAGGTCAATGGCCTCCTCACTGAGGGCAGCAGGGCTGACAGGGGCAGGGGCTGAGGTGCCTGAGCCGAAGGAGATGCCCACCCTCCTGGGTGAGCGGTCACGGGACACACTCTGAGGGGCTGCTGGGAGGGCGGTGCTGGAAGGGGGGGTAGCGGCTGTACCTGTAGATATGGTGGGCACAGAGGGGCCCGCCACCGCAAGGGAACTCCCATCAGAGGAAGAGTCGGTGTTGCTTGTCTCAGCTCCTGTCCCTGCCGTGGAGCTCCCCTCGTCCTCCGTCCCACTGGTGAATTCGGAGTCTGTAGTCTTGCCCTCCAGGGCCATGTGGGATGCAGCTCCCTCCTGCTCCGGTGGCACTACTCCTCCGCCTGATGAAGCTAATGCACACAAGAACAGGGAGACCACAAAAAGGGGAGGAAAGAAAGTAGAGAGACATTTTGAGTGCATGCAATACCGCTACCGTTGGCGGACACTACAGACACAGCAGCCCTCTGCACTATACCATGCACTTAGAGTTCGCTAATTAATCACAGGGACATGGGGTACAAGGCCTATGCCCAATTGCTGCACACATGGAAGTCACAGGAGCCTGACTAGGGGTAGATGGCTCTTAACACTGGTGGGGTGGGGTGCCACATAGCCTGCCTCACGAAGGAACCTTACCTGCAAAACTCGCCCTGGCCTAGGGTAACCCACTGCCCACCTCCCCCACCCAGACACCTCCCATGTGCGCTGAATCAGCTGAATGAGAGTGTACTCACCCCTTGTGGCTGCTGTGATGCCCTCAAGCGCCCATCCAACTCCAGATACGCCACCGCCAGGATCGGGAACATCAGGGACATCAGGGGGGTCATGGTGCGACGGGAACCTCTCCCAAGTTGGGGGGCCATCCCCAGCTGGGCCTCCGCCGTCTTCTTGCTCGAGTGGTTAATATCCTCCTTTCTTTTACGGCAGTGGGTGCTCCGTCTGTGGTGGACCCCCAGGGTCCAGACTTCCTTGGCAATGGCACGCCAAATATCCTTCTTCTGGTTGGCGCTGACCTACAGGAATAATACAGGGGAAAAGGAGAAAATATAACCGTCCGGACCGTCACAGTCATTGTCCCACGTTCCCATCCTTGCCCTGACGCACATACACTCACCGTTGTTTCATGCACGCCTCATTCACCTCCCTATCTCCCATCCACACCACTCCAAACAGGCATTCCCATACAGCATGCTCACAGTGTACTCACCTGTTTGTCTGGAGGACCGTAGAGTAGCGTGTACTGTGGGAGGACCCCATCCACTAGTTTGTCCAACTCCTCCAATGTGAAGGCAGGGGCCCTTTCCCCAGAAACTGTAGCCATTGTCGCTTCCAGACTGAGGTCACAGCAGCACTTGCAGTGTAGGTCCTCTCCTGTCAAAGATCATGTAACAAGTGAGTGAACAGAGAGAAAATGGCGGTCACGTCCGGGGCGGTGCGTACCGCAACTGTGTACAACGCCAGCGCAGTTACCTCATATCCCATTGTCCCACCTTATAGGTCAGGCAGCTGCCATTTCAGGGGGCCACATGGCACTCATTTTAAATGCGTCACACATATCTAGGCCTTGCATACACACTAAGACAGGCACATAGCGGATTGACAAATGTGTGCAATAAAGTTGTGTTTTCGTACCTCAGTGTTGGCTGACCCTCTGCTCGCTGTTCTCATCCATAGAGCACGTCCGCTGGGGCAGGTGAGGAGATGGCGGCATCCTCCGGTGTACAGACTGCTGTTGGACCTGTCGACAATGGAAGAGCGACATGTAATAGTGACCTACTGACTTGATCGTGCCACAATCCAGGAACTGTGTGCCCAGTTGGAGCCAGACCTGATGTCAGCTATCCGCCATCCCACAGGTACCCTCCCTCTAGTGCAGGTCCTGTCAGTACTCCATTTCCTGGCAAGTGGGTCTTTTCAAAGTACTTTGGCCATAGCATCAGGGATGTCCCAGCCTATGTTCTCAAACGTGTTGTCCAGAGTGTTGTCTGCCCTGCTGAAACACATGCGCAGCTACATCGTGTTTCCTCAGGTGGAGATTTGCCTACAGCGAAAGGTGACTTCTATGCTCTGGGACATATCCCCAACATCATAAGTGTCATTGATGGGACACATATGGTCTTGGTACCCCCCGCAGGAGTGAACAGGTGTACAGAAACCGGAAGAGTTACCATTCTATGAATGTTCTGATGGTGTGTTTGGCCGAGCAGTACATCTCCCATGTGAATGTCAAGTTTCCTGGCTCAGTGCATGACGCTTACATTCTGAGGAATAGCAGCATCCCTTATGTGATGGGGCAACTCCAGAGGCACCGTGTGTGGCTATTAGGTGAGAACATGGACCCTATACAGTGTGAATAGTTGTCTGGGTCTGGGGTTGTCCATAAGGGTTAGTGAGTGTCTAACAGTTGTCCCTCGACATTTGCAGGTGACTCTGGCTACCCCAACCTGTTATGGCTACTGACCCCAGTGAGGAATCGCAGGACAAGGGCAGAGGAATGCTACAATGAGGCACATGGGGGAACTAGGAGGGTTACAGAGGGTTATAGAGAGGACGTTCGGCCTCCTGAAGGCCAGGTTCAGGTGCCTCCATGTGACAGGTGGTTCCCTCTACTACTCACCAAAAGAAGGTGTGCCAGATCATCGTGGCCTGTTGTATGCTGCACAACTTGTGATGACAGGTGCCTTTTCTGCAGGAGGATGGTCCTGAAGGAGGTGTTGTGGCAGCTGTGGAGCCTGTGGACAGTGAAGAAGAGGAGGCAGAAGAAGAGGACACAGTGATTCCTCAATACTTCCAGTGAGACACAGGTAAGAAGACATCACTGCCTCCTACATCTGATACACTTGTTCTACCTCTCATCTGTCTGTCACTTTCACCCAGTGCATGGACCCTGATTTGTTACTTTCCCTTTCGATGTCACAGATGTGGGTCCCACTGTGTTACCTCTGCTATGTTTCCTCATGGACTACAGCTGTGTGACATAGGATTGTTGACAATACAATGGACATTGCTATTTCCCTCAGTTATTGCAAATACACATTGGTGAAAGCACAGACTGACTCCAGATTGTTTTATGATTTAAGGGTGTTTATTTAAGTGCTAAATAGTGGAGGGTGTTGTAAAATGGTCAGGGGTGATGGTGGAGGAATGTCCATGGCAGAGTCCAGTCTATTAGTCTCACAGGTGCATTGTCCAAAGGGGCATAGGAAGTGGAGCTGGGGCAGTTTAAGGATGGACAGGGGGACAAAGTGGGACAGAAGGATGACAGGGTGGTCTAATTTATTGGCGGGGGTCTTGGCATTGTTCTCTGTCTTTGTTCTGGATCTCAGGGACCGCTTGCGGGGTGGTTCTCCATTTGCAGGGGGTGGGGTGCTGGTGTTGTGGTCCTGTGGCTGTGCCTCCTGTCCACTAGCGCTGGCGGAGGTGGTGGGCAGTTCATCGTCCAGGCTAGTGTCAGGGGCCCCTTGTTGTGCCACAGTGTCCCTCCTAGTGTTGACGAGTTCCTTCAGCACCCCTACAATGGTGCCCAGGGTGGGATTGATGGATTTGAGTAACTCCCTGAACCACAAATACTGTTCTTCCTGCAGCCGCTGGGTCTCCTGAAACTTGGCCAGTTCCGTTGCCATCGTCTCCTGGGAATGATGGTAGGCTCCCATTATGTTGGAGAGGGCCTTGTGGAGAGTGGGTTCCATGGGCCTGTCCTCCCCGGTCGCACAGCAGCCCTGTTCCCCTGTTTTCCTGGGCCTCTGTCCCCTGAACCATGTGCCCACTACCACTGCCCCCAGGTCCCTGCTGTTCTTGGGGTGGTGGGGGGTAGCCTGGGTTCCCTGTGATGGTGGACACACTGCTGCTTGACGTGTCCTGGGGACAGAGGTACGGGCCCGCTGGGTGGGTGCTGTGCTGGTGTTTCCTGAGGGGGAGGCTCTGTGGTGGCCTGTGCCAGTGTGAGGGGAACCGACTGTCCCGAGGTCCTAGATGGGCCGGACTGGTCATCTAGAACCAGTTGGACAGAGCTGCTGTCATCACTGTGGGTCTCTTCTGTGGGTGGGGTGGACATGTCTGGAACCTCCTGTCCGGTGACGTTGGGATGGGGTCCTGCAGGGGTGTAAAGGCATGATTATTGAATCTGTGTGTGCCATGGTGTGCAATGGGTCGGTGACCCTGTACCCCAGTGCTTCTATTCATGTGTAGGATCTTGTGTGCTAATTGTTTAGGGGTCTGTGTGGGTATGTGTAGTGGCCATGCCTTGGTGAGGGGTGTCCATGCTTTGTTGTTGCATGCAGGGCCTGGTGTTGGAATGTGTGGTTTGTGATAGTGGGACATCTGTGAGGAGTTGGAGTGATGGGGGTGAGGGCGAGGGTGGGGGTATGTGCAGGTATGTGATAGCACGCAGGTAGGGTGGGGGATGTAATAGTTAAGATTTGACTTACCAGAGTCCATTCCTCCTGCTACTCCTGCGAGGCCCTCAGGATGCAGTATAGCCAAGACCTGCTTCTCCGAGTTGTTAGTTGTGGGGGAGGAGGTGGGGGTCCGCCACCAGTACTCTGTACCGCGATGTGATGTCTTGAGACCACGGAAAGCACCTTCCCCCATAGGTCGTTCTACCTCTTCCTGATGTCATCCCTTGTTCTTTGGTGCTGTCCCACTGCGTTGACCCTGTCCACGATTCTGCGCCATAGCTCCATCTTCCTAGCTATGGTGGTATGCTGCACCTGTGATCAGAATAGCTGTGGCTCTACCTGGATGATTTCCTCCACCATGACCCTGAGCTCCTCCTCAGAAAACCTGGGGTGTCTTTGCTGTGCCATTGGGTGGTGTGGGTGATGTGTGAGGTGGTGTGTGTTGTGATGTGTGGGGTGATGTTTAGGCGTGTGTGGTGTTTTGTGCAGGGATGTGTATGTGTGATGGTGTTGTGTGCCTCTGTATGCTGGTGTTGTCTTTGCTGTGCTGTCTCTCTGGCCTTCGTCAGACTTTTTGGTAGTAAGGATTGGTGGGTAATGTGGGTGTGTGTTTTATATTGTATTGGGTGTGTGGAGTGGTGTGTGTATGTGTATCAGGTGTGTGTATTTGGAATTGTCCATTGTGGTAGTGTTTTGTAAATGTGTGTGTATTTTGAGCGCAGCGGTGTGTACCGCCAATGGAATACCGCGGTTGAAAGACCGCTGCGTGGATTCATGGGTCATGATAGTGTGGGCGTATTCCTGTTGGCGCAACGGTGGAGGTTTTGTTATCACCAGTTTATCCCTGACCTTTGGTGTGGCGGACTTGTGTGGGTGTCTAGATTTTGGTGGATTCCGAGCTGTGGGTCGTAATACCTGTGGGGGAATTCCTCTGCCGCGGCGGTGTGTTGGAGGTCTTCTGCACTGCGGTAAGCAGCATTTACCGCCAATGTTGTAATGAGGGCCTAAATGTTTTCTGGTGCTTACAAACTGCAAGCGCCACGTAGGACATCTGGTTGCATTCATCCATGGCAAAATCAAAATTTGAGGCCAACCGTGATTGAGCCCTGCTCAGCTACAGTGAGCGGGAGGCCTCAGTTAAAGTTTTACCTTCGGACTTCGGCCCAGATTTAAGAGAACCTAGTGCCATTCTAATGGCACATTAGCATAATTTTTTATGCTAATGTGGACTTAGATGGCCAAAAACGCTGCACCATATTTACAAAGTGGGGCAATTCATGCATTGCGCCACTTTGTAACCCCTTTTGCGCTACATCATGCCTTCACTAGGTGTAATGTATGCAAAGGGGGCAGCCCCCCATTGGGGGAGTAAAAAAATGGTGCAAAGAAATCTAGGAGATTTCTTTGCGCCATTTTTTCATTACTTTTAACTCCTGCTCTGAACAGGCGTTAAAAAGAGGCTCCTATTTGTTATATTGGGCCTCTGAATGCTTTGCAGGATTAGCATAATTTTTTTTTACGCTAATCCAGCAAAGTGCCGAACTATCATAAAAAATTCTGACGCTAGTTCCCGAACTACCACCATGGTGCGCTGTATATTAAAGACGGTGCACACATGGTGGTGCTAGGGGGGCGCTAAGGGGTGCAAGAAAAGTGACGCTGCACTAAGTGCCCCTCCACTTTTCATAAATATGCCCCTTAATCTTTTTCTTGAAGATTTTCTGGACCGGGAAGAAGTCACAAATTGAAGCTGACCACCCTGGAGCCTTCGTCAGATACGCATTGCAGGAGGCCAGGATCAAGAATTCTACATTCAGACTTAGACGATTTTTCAGGACAGAAATCACCAACTGGGACCAAGTTGAAATTTAAGTCGCCCTCCTTGGATCCTCTAGAAGGGAAGCCTTGGTCAACTTTTTACATTCAAACATAGAAACCTTTTTTGAGCTTTTTCTCCCCAACATCGGGTGACCCCTCACGTGAAGCTGATTTCTATGCAACGGCATCGGATTGCCTTTCTACAATCCCCCGGTGAAATCCTGGAAGTCTGGGGCTCCGGAGCTTTTCAGTGGGATTAACCTGCAAGTCAGGCTGAGTCGCGGTCGACATACGCTGGCTTGACTCAAGACTTCGGGTCGGTCCACTTATGGAACTTTTTTCCATAGTTGCTCCAAACCTCTGGATCTTCTTCTAGAATTTATTTTAAGGTTCTTTGGGTGTCTATAACTCATTTCAAGATTCCAGAAGCTCTGAGTAGCTCCTTGGGGGTTTAGTACTCCAACTCCCAGAATGCACTGGTCACTGGTAATCTGGTCAGTTTCTTCAGGGCTTGATGCAGGGGACTCTGGTCAGCTATTTTCTAGACGATTTTGATGCAACATCATTGAATTGCCTTTCCACAAACCCCCGGTGAAATCCTGGAAGTCTGGGGTTCTGGAGCTTTTCAGCAGGATGAACCTGAAAGCCCGGCCGAGTCGCGGTCAACGTATGCTGGCTTGACTCGCTGTGTCGGGTCGGTCCACTTATGGAGCTTTTTTCCAAATGTCTGGATCTTCTTCTAGAAGTTTTTGTAAGGTTCTTTAGGTATCCACAACTCACTCCAAGATTCCAGAAACTCTGAGTTGCTCTTTGGGGGTTAGGACTCTAACTCCCAGAATGCACCTGGATCAAATCCAAAAATTACCAATGGTCACTAGTAACTGGTCAATTTCTTCAGGGCTTGATGCAGGGAACTCTGGTCAGCTATTTTCTACCTGTAGCATACTACAAGGAGTCCCTACTTGAAGCAGTAAAAGTCAGGCAAAGTCCTTTTCTTGGTGAAGCCAAGGGTCCTTCTGAGTGCAGTGTCCAGGTGCAGAACAGGGTTCCAGGAGGGCAGTCCTTCTTCTTCTTGTCTTGTTCCTGTAGGGATCTGAGGTGGGGTGCAGCTCTGCTGATTTCATCCCTGCTCCTGAGCTGGAAAGCAGAGGGGTGCTCCTGTCCAATCTCTTGCAGACCACCTCCCAATTATGTGACCACTTCCTGGGAAGTGTGGCAAAAATCAATCCCACAGAACAACATTCCTCCAAAATCCAAGATGGCAAAAATGTAGTCTTAGAGTTTATGTCTGGCTGATCCCACCCACTGGTGTGGCTACCTTTTTAGTAGCACACCCCTTCCTTAACCTAATCAGGGGGCACCTGGTTGTCTGAGTCTGAAGGAAATGGGGGAGATACTATTGGTGTCCCAAATGTCCTTCCCTCCTTTGAAATCCAGTTTGGCTGCTCTCCCCCATCCTGTTCTACCATCTGCTGTGGCAGATCTCCTCCCACCAGATGCTTCAGTTGTTTCAACCCAGGCAACTTCACACCTCATCAAGGTAGCCTGGCACAGGCTTCCAGAGGCTGACCAGTCAGAGAAGGGCACTGCAGGGCTGAAACTGGTAACTTTTAGCAGGAGTTCTAAAACTCTTTCTAGATACAAGTTTTATTAAATTCAACAGTGGCAAGTTCTAGGACATATTATAACTTTTAATTTGGTACTAAACTTGCCATACTTAGCTCCTTCCTATGGAAAATAAGACTTTATTTTTTTTAAATAAAGTATCTTCATGTTAGCATACGGAGCCCTTTTACTTCAATGAGGAAAACAAATTTAGCTACGTTGCCCTCCCCAGGGCTTACAAAACATATTTTATAAAGTCCCTGCCTATAGTCACATTGTACCCAACACTGGGGACCCTTACGGCATACCTCAGGGGTGACTGAAATTTAAAAATAAGGTAGCTTAGGACTTTGGAAGTTCTGTTAATTCCAAAGTCGAATTTAGGGATACTTTTAACGTAAAAGCAGCCAGAAAGGCAGGCCTGCTTTTAAAATGACACTGGGCACCACAGCAGTGCATCTAAGGGTGTACCACCTATGCTGGGGTCCCCAAACCTACAGGCCCTACCATATACCAGGGACTTATAAGTAGGTTGGTACAGCCAATTATAATGAACCCAATTTGCATATCCATTTTAATCAGAGCACAGGCCCTGGGACTGTTTAGCAGTGCCCAGGGTACCATCAGAGGCAGGAAAACACCAGTATGAGTAAAGAATGGGAGCACAAATGTTAGGGGTCTTCTGCAATCATCCACGTTTCCCCCCATAAAGTGTGATTGTCTACATTCTGGGTGCAACCACTCAGGCAAGCCACAAACACATAAGGTTGAGTTTTGTTTCTCATTCTTCATTCATTCGTTTGTTCATTCACTCATTCATTCATTTATCTCATTGGACCGTTATTAGCCTGATGATATAACCATAAGGCATTGTACAGCACTTTGTAGTTCAGGAAACTAACCAGCTGTGTCAACATCTCTGTAGTTATCTTCTATTAAGCAAGATGGCTAGGTTAGAGATGCATGCTCTGACCTCAACATTCCCATATTTCCCACATGTTGCAATCGGGTCAGCAAACCTAAATAATCTCTACAACCTAGGAGAAATAGGGACCAGGTGAGCAAGAAAAGGGACCAAACACTCGAAGTGGGGACATTTGTCCTAATGTCTACATGAAAAGCATCCACTGAACCTTTCCCCAGAGAACCAAAAAAAGAAAAGCACCCAAGTTACCACGTTATTCAACCCATTTGTCAATCACAGAGGGAATTTATGGTCTCTTTTTCCCTTCCCAAAACATGTCCTGTTTCACAATCAGTCTGTCACAGATCTGAAATCCCTTTACCTTTCTGTTACCCACAAGTTTCAAGCACTTACATCACAGGCACAACAGTGACTAAAAGATACCCTCCAGAATCACTTGTCAGTTTCCTAAAGGCAGCATCATTAATTCCAGTAATTCAGAGTGTCTGGACAATCAAATACACTGATGCCTCTTCCCCATCTCTTTCAGTCATAGCACCAGTCATAGTAATATTTGAAAACAAATAGTAGAGACTCATTCTTAAACAATGTTAGCAACATCCTCACACAGGCACCTTAGACCAGCTTAAGGAGTTTTCTCACCTATGCCTGTATTCCCACTAGAGTCTGCAGATGTGCTTTTAGGGAAAGTTGAGCAAAGTGGGTGTCTGTGCTTCTGGAAGCCATCAGAGGGCCACAAGGAGCATCAATGGCACATTGCTTTGATAAGATGTCAAAGGTTGGGAGACCAGGAATAAAACTACACACTAGACATGTAGCTGGAAACTTATTGACAAATTGATTGCCAATACCAGTGAGACATGGAAGACCATCACTAAGATTAAGAGATCCATCTGCTCTCGGCTAAACCACTTCAGACAGATATTCACCACGCACCATCAGAAGTTGACAGGATTGCTCAGATAAGAGAAATGAGCATTCGACATTTAGGGGGCCAGTAAGAGTTTGGCAGACAGAAACATCTGTCTGACAAACTACAGATGAGGAGAAAGCCACAGTGATGGTAGTCTCCCGATGGGACCCATTACAACTTTCCCACTGGGCTGACTGGCGGAAACCAAGGTGTGGCCCCCTGGCACTTGTTCTCTGCTAGCCTTTTCATGGTGGTGAAACAGTCATGAAAAAGCTGGCAGAGAACAAGGTTGTAATCAGCAGGGTGGTGCTGACTTTAACACCGCCCTGGCTGATTTTCAACCAGGGCCGCCGTCAGCTCGTCGGGATCTTGGATCCTAGCGGGAATGACGGTAGGATGGCGGGTCTCATTATGTGGCGGTCACACTTTCAAGGCTGCGGCGGTCCAACCTCCACTCCGGACTTATGACCGCCAGACTCGTAATCGGTGCCTTAGTCTTGAAATTTTCAGAAGAGATAGTGGCTTGTGAAATACATTCTAGCAACCCTCAGCCAAAAGATTTAAATGTCTGTCAATGTCTGTAAGGAAAGAAACAAATCCATGGAAACAATCAAATCCCAAGGTACCACCCAAGAATAGGAAGGGATCAACGGTCACAACAAGCCAGGCAATTCTGTTGCCACTGAAGTGCATAGAGACATCACGTTTGTACAATTTTCGTTCAATTTTAACTCATATCATAGTTTATAGATCCTCATTAGTAGAAACGTGCAACTGTTCATGGTGTAGAATGATGATGCAATAGATTTTTCTGAGGTTCATCAATCCATATGTTAGTTACAGAATCCTTGCAGAGCAATCCATTTTGCAGAAATCTATATTACAGATTCACTGTTTTCTCAATGAGTTTTGGAAGGCCTGCTTCAAGACAGTAGTCTCCCCGCCTCAGGGTGTGAAAACTGTATTTGGGTGCCGTTAGTAGGACAATGATGTAGAGAAAACATTACATTAATAGTGGTAATTGTGTCTGCCTGTCCTAGGAATGAGATGTGCCTATGTGCAGGTAACAGCAATTTTGGAAGATTTATGATTTGGCAGCTCTAAAGTTGCCCCTGGGGAATTTCCATGCCTTCTTTGTTTTCTACTGACACCAATGTAGAACATGGAGATATTTTGCAAATCTGTTGTGGCTGTGGCACTGTCAATGGCCTCTTTAATCTTTGTCAGTGTATTTTTGCATGCATGTGGGGTCAAACCTGTGCATGATCAGGACAGAAGGCTGCTTCATGATGCCAGTGCACACAGATGTAGAAGGGAGAAATGCCAAAACCACAGTGGCTGTAGTATATACATTAACCTGCAAATTCCACAAGATATTAAATGCACTGCAAACAGCACCACATAGAAGCATTGGCCTTTTCGTGCAGAGCATGATCTAAACTCCCAGTAGGCCTGGGCGAAATGTAAATTACACAGCCGTAAAAGCAATAGCGCATGCACTGGAGACAGCATAATTTATTTTAAAAACGGTAGCGAAAACGGGAACTACTTCCGATGCCTGTGAGCACTTCCTCCAATGTTTACGTCGGTCCGCCTCATTAATATGAAGAACACCTGCACACCAGTCAACCCTCTCCTCCTCCTTAAAAGTCTCCATATCTCTTTCTTTTGAAGAGCATGCTGCATTCCCAGAGGAACAATCCCACAACTATGATGCTTGCTGACCTGGCTTTTATCTCAGTTCGTATGGTGCGGAGTGTCCTGTATTGGCTAGTCTCTAGCATCATGTTTTATGTGGAGTGAACATTTGGCGCTTTTTTCACTGCACTCAAATTCTGACACAACTCATATTTATGTTTTTGCAATTGAACAATGTGTTCCCAGAGGCCAGATTGCCCTGCTTCTTTTGGCGTTGCTGCTAACCTTATCTTTATTTTATTTTCTGACACATGCATGCCATAGCTTGTAATCTGGAGCACTATTTATATTTCCTCTAACGACATCAGTACTGCTATCTTGCATTAACCTCAGTCTATGAGTTTGAGATCACATGGAAGGGATGGCACGTAGACACAGATACATGACAAGCATTGGTCTGGCCACTGGGTGTCGCCTATGAGACCTATTGGTCTTTGAACTGTTTTCTAGTCAGGCTGTACAGCAGCATGAATGCTTTGCAGTGTGGCTAAAACTAATTTTAAAAAGTGCTGTGATGCCACCAGGGTTAATGCACTTTTATTTATTTTTTAAAGTGCATTATCGCTGAATGCATGGATACAGTGTGGGTACAAATCATCACCAAAGTCGGCAATGCCCATGCTGTGTACAGATGGAACAAAGAGCAAAGGCAGGTGAGACACAACATTTAACCTATTGGGATAACCAGTGCGTGTTAGGTCTCGCACATCATCCCTGTGTTTCTGAGCAAATCAGTTAATCTCCGCATGCGTGAAAAAGAAAAGACAGATACAAGCTGGCTAAAAATCCTTTCACATAAAGAAAGCAATTGCACCCATATCCATGTATGAGTGAAAATATATTTGAAAGCACGTAACATCTGTTATCACAGTGAAAGCAGCTAATAGCTGTTGTCACTACAAAACTATAAACATCCATTTCAAAGGGGAAGAGGACTTCTAAGAATTGATGTGTGACATAGTAAAATATAGCAAGAATGACAAACAAGAAGAAAAGTAGTACCCCCATCACAAAGCAATCAGTGGAAGGACAGCAATCAAGTTGAAGAAATCAGTACTAGTTCGATATTTCACCCGAATCAAGAGGAAGTGAAGTCAGCACATGTGGGCCAATTAGAAGGCATCATATAAGCGTGTCAGTGAAATCAACAAATGTTAAGCAATGGGTAGGCTTCAAGCTCCTTGTTGTATATAATATCTCTCGCAAGCGAGAGCACATGCACTGTGGCAGGCAACACCTAAACAAGGAAACAAGCCCAATACGCTAAACCACACTGTATTGGAAGAGTCACTGGAAAGGCACCATAAACTATAAATTAAGTAATTCGAAGCTTAGAAATAATTCCAAATTCATACCAAAACTGAACATTTGCATAAAAAATCTGCTTTGCCCAATTTCCTGTGATAGGTTGAATGAATGAGCAGTATGTTTTAACAAGGAGCTAAAGTTAGGCAATTTCCTATTATTGATAAAACGCATAACAAGACAATATAAATCCATGACTAAGGGCAAGAGCCAAGAATGCTTTCACAGAAAGGGCTCCAATTGCGAAATGATAACACAAAAATGCAAGACATTTCTGGAAGAGTGTCATTTGCGGCAGGGTATTGCAAGCCCCATTTTGGGTAAAACATTACAGAGCAAATTCTAGCCTTATGCCTCAAGCAAATAACCTTTGAACCCAACATTTTGTCATAAGATTGTTAGCATTGAATTTAAATGAAATCAATGAATAGTTGTCTAAAAGGGTTATTAATTTGAGAGGGCTTTACCTCTACCAACTTAAAAGAATATGCCCTGGTTAGGTCAAAACATAGGCCCTTATTACAACCCTATCGGTGATAAAGGGGTGGTAATACCGCCAACAGGCTGGTGGTAACTACCGCCAAATTATGACCATGGCGGTGAGAACTCAGATAGACAGCCACTTTACCACACCGCCCGCCAGGGCGGAAACAACAGGCACCACGGCAGTAGCCGCCTACAGCCAGGCGGAAGCCAATGTTCCGCCCACTGTATTAAGACACAGGAAACCACCACTTTTTCCGGGGCAGTACCGACGATATCAAAAGCCTGGTGGAAACACTGCACAGAAAGGAAAGGACTCACCTTTGGAGACACAGGGAACAACCATGCCACCATGGAGCCCGAGCTGCATGTCTTCACAATGATATTCTACGCCCTGCTCCACCACGAACACCAACGACAGCGAAGACAACAACGGTGAGTACAGCTGCCTAGCACACAAGGGAGGGGGGAGGAAAAAGAGAGTGACACACACACACAACACCCCCACCCACCCAATACCATATACACAATCAGCTGCAGTAATAAAACATATTCACCCGTACCCCTGATGAATAATGCAAGGACAACAGAAATGTGCTAAAGTGAGTGTAATAAGATCAGCACAGTAGAAATAAGAAAATGCAATGTAACTGTTATATACATATGTACAGTTCAAGGGACACTGCCCAGTCCTCATTGTGCGTGGGCGACAGGGCCACAGGCCAAAGTCCAAGGCCCCACTTGTCACCTGCATCAACACGGAGAGAACACTGCAGGGGCAACAGCTGGAAAATAGGCAGGCACCTCAGGGGGATGGGGAATAGGGGGCACCTCAGCCGGCAGATGAAAGAAGGCCACTGGTTCTGGAGGGGGCAACATGCCCTGTGCTTGGTCCTGGGGAGTGCAAGGTCGCAGTCTCTCAAGAGGGTGATCTGCCCACCTATCCTGGAGGGGACAACATGCCCTGTGCTTGGTCCTTGGGAGTGATAGGCCACAGTCTCTCAAGTGGGTGACTTGTCCACATGCTCTGAAGGGGGCATCGTGCCCTGTGCTCTTGATCCTAGGGAGGGTGGAGTTGGTGGGTGTCTTACCCACTGGTTCTGGAGGGGGCATCATGCCCTGTGCTCTTGATCCTGCAGAGGCTGCGGTTGGGGGGTGTCTTACCCACTGGTTCTGGAGGGGGCATCATGCCCTGTGCTCTTGATCCTAGGGAGGCTGGGGTTGGTTGGTGTCTTTCCCACTGGTTCTGAAAGGGGCAGTGTGCCATGAGCCCTTGATCCTGGGGACTGCAAGGTCACAGTCTCTCAGGTGGGTGTCATACCCATTGGATTTGCAGGGGGCAGGCCGCACAGCAACCCATGGACGCAGGACTACATACCGTCTGTCAGCGGTGACGGCTGCTCAGTGACAGACACAGTGGGAGAGGACACAGGGAACGTGTGCATGGGGTTGTGGAGGTGTCTGCCAGTGAGGTGTGTGTTCTGGTAGGTGTGGTGGTGATGCTGGTAGTGGATGAGGATATAGTGCATGCAGGTGTGAGTGTAGACAGAACTGGGAGAGAGGTAGAGGAGGAGGGGGGACACAGTGGAAATGGTATGTCTGCATATGGATGGCGTTTGTGTGAGTGCCTGTGGAATGATGCGTGGTGCTTGTGTTTGCCTGTGCCACTCATGTGTGTTGTCTTGTGTCCATGCTCATCTGCCTGTGTGCTTAGGATAGGTTGGGGTTGAGGGGAATGGGATTAGGAAGAGGAAGTTGGAGGGGAGGGTGGAAACAGGAACAATGGCTGCCATCAGAGAGGAGGTCAGAGCCTGGATTGATCTCTGTTGGGCCGCCAATCCAGTGTGAATGCTCTCTAGGAATGCATTAGTCTGTTGCATCTGGGCTGCCAGCCCCTGGATGGCATTCACAATGGTTGGCTGCCCTACAGAGATGGATCTCAGGAGGTCAATAGCCTCCTCACTCAGGGCAGCAGGGCTCAGTGGGGCAGGGCCTGAGGTGCTTGGGGTGAAGGAGATGCCCACCCTCCTGGGTGACTGGGCACGGGAAACTCAAGGAGGGGCTGCTGGGAGGGCGGTGCTGGTAGTGGCGGTGGCGGCTGTACCTGTAGCTGAGGTGGCCACAGAAGTGTCTGCCACTACCAGGGAGCTTCCATCGGAGGAGGTATCTGTGTCCGAACTGTCCCCTCCAGTCTCCAACGTGGTGCTCCTCTCGCCCTCAGTCCCACTGGTGCCCTTACCGTTGGTGGACTCTGCCTCCTGGGTCCTGTGGGATGCAGCTCCCTCTGTCACCAGTGCCTCTGCTCCTCCGTCAGATGATGCTAATGCACGTAAGGACAGGGTGACAAAACAAAAAGGAGGGGAGAGACAAAGGATACACAGGGTCAATGGCTGCACCAACACCAACGTTGGCATACACACCACCCTCACACACAGGGAACAACCCTACGCACTATGGATTGCACTACCGGTCATATTGCTAGCCACCAAGGCATGGGGAGGGGCACACACCACCAAATGCAGCACACCTGGGACCCACACAGCACTGACCAGTAGTGGATGCCTATGAGCTAGGTAGTAGGATTATCAATTCCGAACCCTGGCCACCATGTGACCTAATCTGCAATGTCAGGCCTGGACTTGGGGCACCCACTGACACACATCCCCCACCCGGATACCACCCTACCATGCATAAGTTGTGATGATGGGAACTGTACTCACCCCCTTTAAGTGCCCATCCAGCTCAGAATAGGCCACTGTCAGTATGCGGGCCATCAGGGGGGACAGGGTTCAACGGGCACCCCTTCCTCGTTGGGAGGCCATCCCCGGCTGGGCCCCCGCCGTCTTCGTGCCTGGCATCTCAGGTCCTCCCACCATTTCTGACAGAGGGTGCTCCGCCTGCAGTAGACCCCCAGGGTCCACACATCCTCAGTGATTGCACGCCATATACCCTTCTTTTGATGGGCGCTGACCGACAGAGGAAATACACACAGGAAAATAGTATCAGTCAGACAGTCCTGCGTGTTACATTTTTGGCCCACCATACCCCTTCACATCACCATCTACACACACATGGCCCAGAACACAATCTGTATGCCGCCTAGGAGACTTCCACCAACCCCCCCACACGAGGCCTTCACACACACCACTCCATGCATTCATGCCACATGCATAGTGCCCACAGTGTAATCACCTTTGTGTGTGGAGGCCCATAAAGCAGTCCATACTGGGATAGGACCCCATCCATCAGTTGCTCCAACTCAGCCGAGGTGAAGGCAGGGGCCCTTTCCCCAGTCACACGGGCCATGGTAGGTTCCAGACACAGATCACAGCAGCACATGCAGTTTAGGTCCTCTCCTGTTGAAGGTCAGGTAGCAAGTGAGGAATTAGATAGCAAATTGCAGTCATGTCCGCGGCGGGGCATACCATCACCGCCGGCGTACATCACCATTGGCCACTGTAACCCATAGGGCCCAATGTTAACCAAAGAGGAGTTGCACAGCGGTTCCTGACCGCCTCCCGCAATGGTGCACAACGTCAGCGGAATGACCTCACTTCCACCTGTTACTCCACACAGGACAGGCAGACACCATTTAAAGGGGTGGGGGAGCAGGCCCTGGATAATAACTGCATCACAGTTAAAATTTGGACGTACAGGACAAATCCCAATTATCCATTACTAATTAGCATCATGCATTGTACTGTTGTGGCTCCAGTGTTCAGTTTGTGACCGGCTCCTCACTCTTTTGTCCATTAGATTGCTACCGCTGTGGATGCATAGGAGATGGAGACATACCCCCTTGTACAGACCCCTGGTAGACTTGGCAACACTGGAGGACAGGCACATTATCCTCACCTATAGACTTGACAGGGCCACAATCACAGACCTGTGTGCCCAATTGGAGCCTGACCTGATATCTGCTATCCATCACCCCACTGGGATCCCCCCCTCTTGTGCAAGTCCTATCTGTGCTTCAATGCCTGGCAACTGGTTATTTCCAAGGGACTGTGGGCTTGACAGCAGGAATGTCACAGCCAATGTTCTCAGTAGTGCTGACCAGAGATTTTTCTGCCCTGATTAAACACATGTGCAGCTACATTGTTTTCCCCCAAGTGGAGGATTTGGCCACAGTGAAGGCTGACTTCTATGCAATGGGACATATCCCCAACATAATTGGGGCGATTGATGGAACACATATTGCATTTGTCCCCCCCGCCAGAATGAACAGGTGTTCAGAAATCTAAAGAGTTTCCACTCCATGAATGTGCAGATGGTGTGCTTGGCAGACCAGTACATCTCCCATGTCAATGCTAAGTGTCCTGGGTCTGTGCATGATGCCTTTATCCTGAGGAATAGCAGAATCCCAAATGTGATGGGCCAACTACAGAGGCACCAGGTGTGGCTAATAGGTGATCCCCGGTCCCCACCCAGTATATGTTGGTGTATGGTGTGGGCCATATGGGATAGTGTGTGGCTAAATGTTGTCCCTCGATATTTGCAGGTGGAATGCCAGTACAAGGGCAGAAGAACATTGGAATGAGTCACATGCGCGAACGAGAAGGATAATCGAAAAAACCTTTAGCCTCCTAAGGGCCAGGTTCAGGTGCATCCATCTAACAGGTGGATCCGTGTGCTACTCACCCAAGAAGATCTGCCAGATAATTGTGGCATGCTGCATGTTGCACAACCTTGCCTTGAGACGCCATGTGCCTTTTTTGCAGGAGGAGGAGGCTGGAGATGTCCAAGTGGCAGAAGTGGAACCTGTGAACAGCGAGGATGATGAGGCAGAGGATAAGGACAACAGAATAGCAGTGATACAACAATACTTCCAATGACACACAGGTAAGACAGTGTTACTTCACATTTCATTGCCATTATTTAGATTATCTCTGGCACTGGCATGCTGTTCTTTCCCAGTTCTATGCCCACTTACAGTACCCTTTGGCAATTCATTTTGCAGATGTTGGTGCCCACTATCGCTCCTGGCCTGATCACTGCAGGAAACTACAGGTCTTTCCTTTGTGAGCAATTAGTGTACAGTTGAATTGCACTGTTTAAACCTGGTTAAACAAATACATACTTTAAAAATGTAACGTACTCCATACTTGTAGTTTTTTCAAAGGGTGTTTATTGAAGTGCTAAGAAGAAGAGGGGCAAGTGCATTGGGATGGGATGATGATGGAGGAAAGTCCAGGGAATTATTCACGTCTATTTGAAGCACAGGTGCTTAGTCCAACTGGACATAGGAAGGGGAGCAATGGCAGTTCAAGGTGGACAAGGTGACTGTGTGGACACAAGGGTGACAATCAGGAGAGTCTCATTTACTGGCGGGGGTCTTGGCAATAGTCTCTGGCTTCTTCCTGGATCGCAGGGAGCGTTTGCAGGATGGTTCATCTTCTGCAGGGGGAGGGGTGCTGGTGGCCTGTTGGTCCTATGGCGGGGCCTCCTGTCCACTAGCGGCAGCAGAGTTGGAAGGCAGTTTAGATGTCTGGCTAGTGGCAGGGGGTCGCTGTTGTGAGACTCTCTCCCTCATAATGTTGGCCATGTCTGCCAGCACCTCTGCAATGGAGACCAGGGTAGTGTTGATGGCCTGCAATTCCTCCCTGATCCCCTGGTACTGTCCCTCCTGCAGCCGCCTGTTCTCCTGCACATTGTCCAGGATCTGGCCCATCATGTTCTGGGAATATTGAAATGCTCCCAGGATCTCGGTGAGTGCCTCCTGGAGAGTCAGTTCCCTGGGCCTGTCCTCCCCCTGGCGCACAGCAGTCCTCCCAGCTTCCCTGTTGTCCTGTGCCTCTGTCCCCTGAAATGTGTGCCCAATGCCACTGACCCCAGGTCCCTGATTGTCTTGGGTTCGTGGGTTTGACTGTGGTCCCTGTAGTGGTGGACACACTGCTGATTGACGTGTCCTGGGGACAGTGGTATGGGCCCGCTGGGTGGGTGCTGTGCTGGTGTTTCCTGAGGGGGGAGGCTCTGTGGTGGTATGGGACAGTGGCAGGGTATCAGACTGTCCAGAGGTCTCTGATGGGCCAGGTTGGTCATTGTGATCCAGGCGTGCAGAGGTGCTGATCATCACTGTGGGCCTCTTCTGTGGGGGGACTGGATGTTGGTGGCACCTCCGCTCTGGTGACGTTCTGAGTGAGGGTCCTGTGGGGATGAAAATGCAGTGTTATTGTATCTGCGTGTGCCATCTTGTGCAAGGGTGTGTTTCCCTGTATGGTTGTGATAGCCCTCTCAGCTTTGCCTTGTGTGTGTGATGATTTTGTGGGCTAGGTGATTCTCTCTAATGGGCATGCTTTAGTGATGGGTGTCCATGCAGGTCTGTGATGGGTGTCCATGCATTGGTGTTGCATACAGGGCTTTGTATTGGGATGGGTGGGTTGTGATAGTGGGGTATTTGTGAGGTGGTGAAGTTATGGGGTGGGGTAGGGGTAGGAGATTGTGATGGCATTCAGGTAGGGTGGGGGATATAGAAGTAAAGATTTGGCTTACCAGAGTCCAGTCCTCCTGCTACTCCTGCGAGGCCCTCAGGATGCATTATTGCCAAGACTTGCTCCTCCCATGTTGTTAGTTGTGGAGGAGGAGGTAGGGGTCCACGGCCAGTCCTCTGTACAGCTATCTGTTGTCTTGCAACCACGGAACGCACCTTCCCCCGTAGGTCGTTCCTGATGTCATCACTTGTTCTGGGGTGCTGTCCCACAGCGTTGACCCTGTCCACGACTCTCCGCCATAGCTCCATCTTCCTTGCAATGGATGTCTGCTGCATCTGTGATCCGAATAGCTGTGGCTCTACCTGGATGATTTCCTTCGCCATGACCCTTAGCTCCTCCTCTGAAAACCTTGGGTGTCTTTGGGTTTCCATGGATGTGGTGTGCGTGGAATGTGTGAGGGTGTGTGGGGGTGATGTGTTAGGGTGTGTGCTGTGAGGTGCGTGGATGGTGTAATTGTGATGGTGTTCTGTAGCTCAGATTGAGAGGGTGCTACTAGCTTGTCTCTCTCTATGTTGGCAATCTTTTTTTTCATTGAAAGGGTTGTGGGTAATGTGTGTGTGTGTTTTATAATGGTCTGAGTGTGTGCTTCTGGTGTGTGTATATGTCAGGTGTGTGTAGTTTGAATTGTCCAATGTGGTATAGTTTTGTTAGTGTGTGTGTATTTTGAGCGCAGTGGTGTGTACCGCCAATGGTTTACCGCAGTTGAAAGACCACCATGGTGATTCGCAGGTCCTGATACTGTGGGCGTATTCCTGTTGGCGTAACGGTGTGGGCTTTGGTACCGTCATTTTATCACTGACCTTTGGGCTGGTGGATTTGTGTGGGTATCTGTGTAGTGGCGGATTTCTATGTGTGGGTCATAATACCCGTAGCAGTATACCGCCACGGTCACGGTATGTTGGCGGCTGTCAGCACGACGGTAGGCGGCATTTACCATCAAGGTTGTAATGAGGGCCTAAATATTGCAGCAGGTGTGGAGGGGGTTGGGTCAGGCGAGGAGGTAGGGTTAGTTGTAGAGCCTGGCCACAGGTCGGGCCTGCACCTACCCTCTGAAGGCCTGCAACCCGATGGGGTTTCCTACTGTGACCTTCAGTGAGAGCAATAAGTAACATTTTAATACATCAATTGTTAACCTGCTTTTGCATGGGAAGTACGTATTGATTTTATTCTCTTTCCCTCCACTACATACTCTGGCATGCTTTTACCATAGTAGCTTTTTTTGCAGATATGGCATTTCCAAAAACATTCTTTGTGTTTGCTTATCCAAGTTGAATTTTTCTGAGAAAAATAACTGTGCATGAATATGTATGCTATTGAGTGTGAATTCTAATAGGCCATCGCTGGATGGTATCCCAAAATATGGCATTTATCTTAATCATCTCTGATTACATGCCATGGGCTTTTTCAGATACATGTGTCGGATACCCTTGATTTTGGAATCTTTATTCACGAAGGACTTTCATAGTTGCAGTGTTTTTCCTAAAGACAATGGTCTCTCTTTTAC
The DNA here is from genome assembly GCF_031143425.1 of Pleurodeles waltl. Taxonomy (NCBI): domain Eukaryota; kingdom Metazoa; phylum Chordata; class Amphibia; order Caudata; family Salamandridae; genus Pleurodeles; species Pleurodeles waltl. The sequence goes on along the minus strand of NC_090440.1, from coordinate 1,004,722,794 downwards.
ATCCCTGCATGTAGATGGTGGTAACCAAGAATTCTTCTTTGTGCTTGCTGATACATTGTGCCAGGGCAATGTCATTAAGATCGCCACTAAGGTTATAGATATAAAACACAATACTGGATGCTACCACGTTTTTGACCATTCTCAATTTTTCTATGAAGTGATCATGGCCTTTGAGAGGGGGAGTTATTTAGAATCTGCCAGAGAGGAAAACCTTTCATAAATCAGTAGGTCTCCCCACCCTGCCAAACCCACTGTTCTGATGCCAAGTTTAGAAGTGGGGTACAGCTGATAGAGCACAAGCGGGGCTGCTGTATGTGGCACCAGTGAACAGTTATTAGCATCAGCCTTTTGCCACAATGTTCACCACCATTAGTGCACTGCTAAGAAGGACTATTTAAGGCAGTTCCCCTGACGTACATATGTCAGTCCCATGTCCGCCATGAGAGACGTGACAGACGTCTGAAGGCAAAATCAAGAAAGACCAAAATGCAGAAGGAAAACACTCCATAAGCATCAGGGTTATGTTGCTTGTTTTTTTCGGAAACAACCTCTTACTTTGGGGGTTGCGGCTGCTCCAGAAAAAAGGAAGGATTCCAAGCAGTCTACCATGACATGTTGACAAGCCCAGTTTACCCACCTGACGAAAGGTGTGGTACTAGATTATAGCTGTAAGAATGTGCCGGCCAAACATATTGCGTACTAAATATTAGCAACAAAAATATCACTCTGAAGAAGTTAAAAATAGAAAACCTACATCCAATGGGATGATTTTTTGCAAACAATGTTCAGGCCTCAACATCTGTTAGATTATATATATCAGTATATTATATTCTGTCATGCAACCTTGCCTAAAATACTTCGGCCTTGTTGACTGAAGCATTTGCATCTTTTCACTGGAGCTCTCAGGCCGGAAGTAGATGGCCTTAGGAGGGATAGGCTGCTGTGCTAGGCAGGGGAGGGCTTTTAGGAAATTACAAAAGGGGGTGGGGTTGGGAGGATCGGCCTCTTCAGCGGCAGCAAGTCACGCTGTGCAGAGGTTGGCCGATCTAGGGGTTTTTAGTATGGATTTAGTTAGTGTGCTACGCTTCGGTTATGGTGGCTGAAAGCGGTCGGGGTGAGGTGGGGGTAGGCACACGAGTGCCCCCATTTGCTGCAGGTAACTGTCTGGATCATTGGGCCTCCGCTTTGGCATACGCAAAGCGGTATTTCTTTTCTTTTTGTACATTTTGTGGGAAATTTTATGGCTGCGCGTTGTTTTAACACACGCGCCGCCCATGTGCAGTGAAGCGCTCATCATGGCTGGGGGCCATGATATTGCACCCATAAGGACCGGGCTTTGCGTGCTGGGAGAGGTGGGCCGCAGTGAGCTCCTGAGGCCTGGAGTTTTAGATGAGGCCTGAGTGAGGATGTTGCGCGCACCGCGCGTGGCGGCACAGGGCATGTCAGCGGAGCTTGCCACTTGCCGTTCCCCAGCTAAGGGGGTCTGGGGGCTGGGGACCTGTTCGTTGAGGGCGGGCTGGTGAAGGACATGGGGGGGCAGCCCTCACACATCTACTGACTGGTCGGCTGTTGATATTGAGGCATGAATTCAAGAGCAAATGCAACTGGTGGCGGAGACAGAATGCAGGTGGGAAAAGTTGTGTAAGGAAAGGGGAGAAGCGGTGGGCAGGGCAGGGCTAAGAAGGCGGAGAGGAAGGTGGTGGGTGTTGGGGGTGCCAAGATGAGGGATACAGGCCAGAGAAGGGTAGCTGGGCATGGATACCGCAGGAGGAGTCAGTGCAGGAGGCTTGTGCGGCTGGCGGTTCTGGCAGAGTGACGGCAACGTCTGGCCCATACAGCCAGGCGCGGCGAGGAGAGTCAATGCCGGAATCTGAGGCAGGCAGAAAGGTGGCAAAGCCAATGGGGCACAATACGGCCCCTGGACGTTGGTTGGAAGCACTAGAGGGGTGTTCGGCGGCCTTCTCTACACCGTGGGAGTGCAGGAAGGACACAACTGGTTTGCGCCAGGGGTTTCCAGAATGGGAGACGAATACAGTATGGGGGATGCAATTGGCGCAGACAAAGGAATGGGAGTGGATGAAGAGGTGGTGCTTGAGCTGGATTATGATGATGAGCTGGATGATTGGGAAGAGGGTGAGATCCAAGAGAAGGAGGTGAGCGGGGTACAAGTGAAGGGGCAGGGGTGCAGGAGCGGCACAACCCCCTCTTCTGCTTCTGTTTTACAGGTTGCCACGTTGGCGCAAGGACACCCGGTCTCCCGCAAGAAAGGCGGCAGGCGCAAGGTAGTGACGGACGTTGGAGCGACAGCTCGGGGGCTGCAAAGTAAAGGAGAATGGTGGGTGCCATGGGAAGTTAAGAAGGGAAAAGAGGGCACGGCTCAATACAAATCTGTGGGAGTGGGTGAGGATTCCGTACGCCTTCAGTACGAGAAAGGAGGAGTGGTTGCAGACGGAGCAGATAAGAGAGATGACAAGGGGACGTCGGCAAAGGACAGGAATGAAGATAAAGGGGAAGACGGGAATAAAGAGAGTAAGGATAAAGGGGTGGCAGGGCACAAGAAGAGACTCCCTTACATGGGTCTTGTGATGCCTTTAGAGTTCCATGTGGCAGATAAGACGAAGGCGAGGATTTGGAGGCACGAATATGTGCACGTATTCAAACTCCTGCATAGGGATATACAGGCTATGGAAGGTTCTAAAGAAGAGGAGTGGGAGTTGGCCTGGAGGCCGCGGGTTCCAATAACCATGGACAGTTGGACTTCGACTTTCCTGATTTACGCCAGTATAAATTGTGAGAGATACCTCGACCGGGCCATTGCCATGTTCAAGTACATGGACATAATTCGGAAAGCCCAGTTGCATTTCGGGGGTTTTGCATGGCTGAATTATGATGAGGAGTTTCGGGACAAAGTTAGCATTAACCCAGAGAAACCGTGGGGGGATGTGGATTCTGAGTTACGGATGCAGTGGATGGTGTCATTGCATTCTGCTGCATCAACACATACAGCTAGTGGTCTCCCAGTAGTGTATAAGCCTTTTCAGCAGAGTCCCGCTCAGGGAGGGGTGGGTGTGCCTCATAGGGCACAGGTATCTACCTCAGGAGCCTGTTGGAATTTCAACAAGGGGTTCTGCTCTAGGCACCCTCGTCAGTTTAGACATGAGTCTTCCAAATGTGGGGGCAAGCATCTGGTGTTGCAATGTTTCTCGCTCACCAGTCCTGTCGAACAGTGGAGAGCAGCCAGGGGTAGGGGGTCAGGGTGCTACTGCACAAAAGGGCACCTACTCCAATTAAATTAGAGAGATTAATGCATTGGTTGCGTGTGTACCCAGATACAGACACAGCGCACAAATTGGAGTGGGGATTCAGAGAAGGTTTCTGAGTGGGTTATCAGGGTCCACGCAAGAGGAGGTGGGTGGAGAACTTGCAGTAAGATAAATCTATGCCGGAGGTAGTGGTGGAGAAACTGCACAAGGAAGTGGCGGAAGGCAGGATTGTGGGCCCCTTTCACGGGTGGCCAATGGAAGACTTGATGATCTTACCATTGGGAGTGGTACCGAAAAAGAGCAGAGGGGAATTTAGGTTGATACACCATTTGTTGTGGCCTGAAGCAGCGTCAGTGAATGATTTCATTGCACAAGAGGATACGAGGGTGGTATACGCCATGGTGGATGATGCCATACGGATCATGCGGGGGTGGGAAACAGGCTGAGATGGCAAAATGCAACATCAAGGCAGTTTTTCGGCTGCTCCCTATTCACCTGGAAGATTCCTCTTTGCTAGGAATGCAGCTGGGGGGGGCAATATATGTGGACAGAGTCCTGCCCCTGGGTTTTGCGATCTCATATGCACTGTTTGAAGACCTTAGTACATTCTTGCAGTGGGTTTTTGTTCAGCTGAGTGGACATTGGACAGTGTCGCACTACCGCCATGATTTTCTCTTCGTAGGGACAGCCCAGTTGGGCTTGTGTGGCCGGGCGCTTAGGCTTTTTGAACAGATGGCGCAGGAGTTTGGGATGTCTCTGGCACTGGAGAAAACTGAAGGCCCTAATTGTGTTCTAACGTTTTTGGGGATTGAACTGGACATGAGGGATTTCATAGCTTGCTTACCGGCTGAAAAGGTGGGGGAGATTCTTTTGTTCTTGAGGGAGGTCAGAGTAAGGCGTAAAATTGAACTGCGGGTGGCCCAACAACTACAGGGCTTCCTAAATTTTGTATGTCGGGTGGTTCGGGGGGGGCAGGACCTTTTGTAGGCGCATGGGTCTAGCAATGTCGGGGGCATCGCTCCCGCATCACAGGATAAGGTTGACAGTGGGATTGCGGGAAGACATTGGGATATGGGAACTGTTCTTAACGCAGTTTAATGGGTCTCAATGTCTTTTTGGGAGGAGGACACTGTATGGCAGGTGCAGATCTTTTCTGATGCGGCTGGTGCAGCTGGTTTTGGATTGTTCTGGGATGAGAGATGGTGCAGAGACATGGCCTGTGCAATGGCTGAGCCAAGGGAGGAGCATTGCTTTTCTGGAATTCTTTCCTCTTTTGGTGGCGCTGGGGGTATGGGGAGATGAATTGGCTAACAGGACAGTGATGTTTCATGTGGATAATTTGACAGTGGTGGAGTTGGTTAACAAGCAGAAAGCAAGGGATGTGAGAGTACTGAAGTTGCATAGGTGTTTTATGTTGCGTTGTTTGACTCTGAACATAATATTTAAGGCTGCGCACACTCCTGGGGTAAACACCTTCATTGCAGATTCCCTATCTCGTTTGCAGTGGCAGCGTTTCCGACAGTTGGCACCTGGCGTGGATGAATTCAAGACAGCGATCCCGGCAGACATTTGGGAGAGGGGGGCGTGATGATCATGAGGATGGTGGAGAGGTTGCTAGCGGAATCAACCATTAGGAGTTATCACCTGGCATGGTTGGAGTTTCAGGATTTTGAAGCTTACAGGGGTCACTTTTGGAGTCAGGAGCGGGCAGTACTGGAGGCTCGAATGATGCGTTTTGTTGGGTTTTTGATTCGGAAAGGTTTATCACCCGCTACGATTGGGGGCAAGTTGGCGGGGGAGTCTTTTTATGGGAAGTTATTTTTTGGCTGGGACCCGGCAAAGAATGACATTCTAGGAAAAATGTTGAAGGGCTGGTGGAGGGTTCGCTCTAGTTCAGTTTTTGTTCGGGAAGCCATTACTTTCGAGCTGTTGTTGGAAATCTTGCACGTTTTGCCAGTGTGTTGTTTTAATACAGATGAGGTTGCACTATTCTGGCTATGTCTGATTTGGATGTTTTTAGGGGCTTTTCGTGTGTCTAAATTGTTGGGGGTGGGTTCAGAGTGTGGTGTTAAGAGGTGTGAGGTGCAACGCCAAAGTGGCAGATTGGGGATATGGCTGAGGCGATCAAAAACGGATCAGTTGAGCAAGGGTAAGTGGATTTGGTTGGAGCAAAGGGGAGTGGTGGAAGCCTGCCCGGTACGAGAATGGGACAAATTCACAGCCTGCCAGAGAAGTCGGGGAGAATGTGTTTTTCAGCATGAGAATGGCACCAAGGTTACAGCTTTTCAACTGTTGTCTGTTTTGAGGATGGCCCTGAGGCCACTGGGAGGGTACTCCTTTAGAATAGGGGCAGCAATGGAAGCAGCCAGGTTGGGGTGGGACTGGGATAGGATCAGGTGCATCGGGTGGTGGCGCTCAAGGTGCTGTGAGAGATATTTTCCAGCCTAGCTTCATTTGAGGGGAGAGCGTGAGGCGGTTAGGTCTGGGAAAAAAGGGGAGGCCTGGGCTTTGTGGCATGATGTTCTGGATTTTGTTTCTCGTTCCAGGTTGCGTAAGTGGCCCGGAGAAGAATAAGTCAACCACGTGGCTAGTCGACCATTCTTTCGTGCATTGGGCAGCCAAGTATGCGGAAAAACAGGTCTACGGACGATCTTTGGGACTACCGAGTAGCCGGCATGAGGTGGGGCAATTTGCTTCCGTTTATCACTTCAGTTTTGCCGACTTGGGGATCTCCGGATGTGCTGGTGGTACACTTTGGGGAAAATGACTTGGTTCGTCTTTCAAGGCTCACCCTACTGCAACACATGCAGCGAGATCTGGTCCTGATGAGGCGCAACATGCATGGGACTTGCTTGGTGTGAACAGAGTTTGGGCAACAAAGAAAATGGCATGGGTCACAAAAGCATGGGGCCATTGAGAGGGCCTGGTGAAAATTAAATAGGGCTATGCGGGTTTTTTGCAGGGCCCATGACATTAAGGTTCTGACGCATGAGGGGCTGACGGAGAAGGAGCAGGTGCTTTTCAGGGATGACGGTGTGCATCTCTTGGACATGGGAAATGCACATTACCTGATGGGTTGTATTTTTTGCTAGCAGACTTGTGGGGCGAAAGGTTTTCGCGGGGGAACATGGATGGTTAAGCAAGAGTTGCAGTGGGTTCGCTGGTGGGGCAGCAAAACGCCAAGTGGGTTTTGCTGAGTGGCAGTGGATGGGGGAGGGCGGAGAGTCAGATACGGGCTTGTCCACCCTTCCGGGGGGGAGAAAGAAGCAGGTGAAGGATGACAGATCGGGGGAGGCCAGAATCAGGCAAGTGGTAAAGAAAATAGAGGGGGGGTGGAAATAGAAGTGGATTTGGGGAGATGCGAAGGATAGGTGGCGGTATGAAATGCGAATGGAAGAAAGGGAGTTATAAGGTTAAAATAAATATTGTTGTAAAGTTCTGTTTATATTTGACGTGTTATGATCATTGAGCAAGCCTGTCCTAATAAATAGCTTTTTACACTAAATAAGGGTGTCAGTGTCTATGTACCGAAAGAACCGTGACAAAGATGGTTCACTTTAAGAGTGTGGGAGGGCTGTTTCAGGAAGCAAAGAGGTGGGACTTCTGCTCCCAGCGGGCCAGGCAGCCTACGTGACCCCCTGAGAAATTCTGGGGAACATTTGTAGTCAAGATTGGAACCTACTTCTAGTTCCACAGTGGACGTTTTATCTCGAGACAATACACGCATCTCGTCTTTCCTGGTGAATTATACACATACTTTTGCCCTTTAACCCCTTGGGTACCGCGGACAGGGTGGTCTCGTCCTTGGCACCGGTTGCCTGGTGCCGAGGACGAGACCACCTCATCCAGCTATGGGCCCCCGGGGGGAGCGTTAACGCTCCCCCGATGGCCGAGCACCCCCCTGCCCTGGGCAAAGATGGAAGGGGAATTGCTTCTCCTTCCACCCCGTCCCCCTGTGACCCCCATGGCGTCTGATGATGTCAGAGGCCTTCCCCCCAGCGCTGGAAGCTCAGCTTCCAGCGCCCATCGGGGCGGAGAGGCATGAAAGGAGAGGAAAGGCCTTTCCTCTCCTTTCATGTCTCTCTGAGCATTTCTGCTGCCCGATCGGCCTAATAATTTTAGACCGATCTGCCCCCGGGGGGGGACAGAAAACCACTGGACACCAGGGATAATTTTTTTGGGTTTATTTTGATTTTTTTATGTTTGGGGAGCGACCCCCCGGTGGGACAAATTATTATTAGGCCATTTCTGGCCCCCCTGGGGGCAGATCGGCCTAAAATTATTAGGTCGATCTTCCCCCAGGAGGCGCAGAAATCCACTAGACACCAGGGATCATTTATTTTAATTTTTTTTAATGTTTGGGGAGCGATCCCTTGGGCAAGGGTCACTCCCGGGGGGGGCAAATTATAATTAGGCCATTTCTGCCCCCCCGGGGGCAGAAACCACCAGACACCAGGGATTTTTTTATTTTGTTGTACTTACGCATAAGGGGAGTGGCACCTTGGGGAAGGGCCACTTCCCAGGGGGGCAAATTACTTTTAGGCCATTTCTGCCCCCCCCCCCCGGAGGCAGATCGGCCTAAAATTATTAGGCCGATCTGTCCCCAGGGGGGGCAGAAAACCACTAGACACCAGGGATAATTTAATTTTTTTGTTTATTTTTATTTTTTTATGTTTGGGGAGGGACCCCGTGGGCAAGGGTCGCTCCCAGGGGGACAAATTATTATTAGGCCATTTCTGCCCATCCCTGGGGGCAGGTCGGCCTTGCGATCTGCCCCCAGGGGGGCAGAAACCACTAGACACCAGGTATTTTTTTATTTTTTTTGTACTTACACATAAGGGGAGTGCCCCCTTGGGCAAGTGCCACTCCCCAGGGGGGCAAATGACTTTTAGGCCATTTCTGCCCCCCGGGGGTGAATCAGCCTAAAATTATTAGGCCGACCTTCCTCCAGGGGGGGCAGAAAACCACTAGACACCAGGGATATTTTTTTTTGTTTATTTTTATTTTTTATGTTTGGGGAGCAACACCTTGGGCAAGGGTCGCTCCCGGGGGTGACAAATTATTATTAGGCCATTTCTGCCCCCCCATTGGGGGCAGGTCAGCCTTCCGATCTGCCCCCAAGGGGGGCAGAAACCACTAGACACCAGGGATTATTAGGTTTTTTTTTTGTACTTGCACATGAGGAGAGCGGCCCCTTGGGTAAGGGCCGCTCCCCAGGGGGGCAAATTATTTTTTATGCCATTTCTGCCAATCAGTCTAAAATTATTATGCCGATCTGCCCCCGGGGGGGGGGCAGAAAACCACTAGACACCAGGGATAATTTTATTTTTTTGTTTATTTTTATTTTTTTATGTTTGGGGAGCGACCCCTTAGGCAAGGGTTGCTCCGGGGGTGGGGTCAAATTATTATTAGGCCATTTCTGCCCCCCCCGGGGGCAGAAAGGCCTATTTTTGTTAGGCCAATCTGCCCCAAAGGGGGCAGAAACCTCTAGACACCATGGATTGGTGTGTGTGTATGTATGTGTTTTGCTTTGGGGGGGCAGCCCCTTGGGCAAGGGTCGCTCCCCATGGGGGCACATTACTGTTGGCCATAACTGCCCCCCTTTGGAACAGATGGCCTATTTTTGGAAGGCCCACCTGCCCCCAAGGTGGGGCAGGACGCCAACCAAAGACTAGGGAAGTTTTTTTTCTAAATAAGCGGTTGGGGTTTGGCCATACCCCCACCCCAAATAAATGGGGCCAAAGTTGTTCTGCCGCCAGTGGGCAGATTGGGCAATTACCCCTGATCCACACACCGGGGGTCAGAAAGTCTACTAGATGCCAGGGAAGAAAAACAATCAAAGAAACTAGTGGGGTGGTGGCTACCAACAAGTATGGGCCTGGTTATGCCCCCACCCGAACTGAAGGGGCTAACAGTCATTCAGCTCTTCCCCACACACTAAAACATGTTATCCCAGGGCAAGCAAGAGGACATTTGATTACTTTTGGTTTTTATTTTACATTTGGGCCATGAGAGCCTGGTAACTCTCAAAATCGTCCCACTTGGAGTGGTGAGGGTTGCACTTTTTTTTTACTTTGGGAAGCTGCCATGTAGAAAAATCCACAAGACCTAGACACATCTGAAAACTAAACATCTAGTTGATTCCAGGGTGGTGTGATTTACATGCACCCCGCACCATTTCCTTACCCACACTGTCCTGCAAACCTGCAACTTTGCTGGAAAGCACACATTTTTCCCACATTTTTGTGATGGAACCTTCCGGAATCTGCAGGAATCCACAAAATTCCTACCACCCAGCATTGTCTCATCTATACCCATAAAATTTCTGCTGCACTTTTTTTTCAAACTGCCCTTTTGGACCCACTTTGGTTCCCCCTCAATTTCGACGTGTTTTTGAATCTGTCCTGTCACAAACACTTGGCCCACCCACACAAGTGAGGTACCATTTTTATCAGGAGACTTGGGGAAACACTGGGTGGAAGGAAATTTGTGGCTCCTCTCAGATTCCAGAACTTTCTGTCACCGAAATGTGAGGAAAACGTGTTTTTTAGCCACATTTTGAGGTTTGCAAAGGATTCTGGGTAACAGAACCTGGTGAGAGCCCCACAAGTCACCCCATCTTGGATTCCCCTAGGTGTCTAGTTTTCAAAAATGCGCTGGGTTGCTAGGTTGCCCCAGGTGCCGGCTGAGGTAGAGGCCAAAATCCACAGGTAGGCAGTTCGTAAAAAACACCTGTTTTCTGTGGAAAAATGTGATGTGTACACATTGTGTTTTGGGGCATTTCCTATCGCGGGCGCTAGGCCTACCCATAAAAGTGAGGTACCATTGGGGAAACACTGGGTGGAAGGAAATTTGTGGCTCCTCTCAGATTCCAGAACTTTCTGTCACCGAAATGTGACGAAAAAGTGTTTTTTTAGCCACATTTTGAGGTTTGCAAAGGATTCTGGGTAACAGAATCTGGCGAGAGCCCGACAAGTCACCCCGTCTTGGATTGCACAAGGACTCTAGTTTTAAAAAATGCACAGGTTTGGTAGGTTTCCCTAGGTGGCGGCTGAGCTAGAGGCCAAAATCCACAGGTAGGCACTTTGCAAAAAACACCTCTGTTTTCTTTGAGAAAATGTGATGTGTCCACTTTGTGTTTTGGGGCATTTCCTGTTGCGGGCACTAGGCCTACCCACACAAGGGAGGTGCCATTTTTATCGGGAGACGTGGGGGAACATAGAAAAGCAAAACAAGTGTTATTGCCCCTTGTCTTTCTCTACATTTTTTCCTTCCAAATATAAGACAGTGTGTAAAAAAGTTGTCTATTTGAGAAATGCCCTGTAATTCACATGCTAGTATGGGCACCCCAGAATTCAGAGATGTGCAAATAACCACTGCTCCGCAACACCTTATCTTGTGCCCATTTTGGAAATACAAAGGTTTTCTTGATACCTATTTTTGACTCTTTATATTTCAGCAAAAGAATTGCTGTTTAACCCAGGTATGGAATGAAAACCCACTGCAAGGTGCAGCTCATTTATTGGCTCTGGGTACCTAGGGTTCTTGATGAACCTACAAGCCCTATATATCCCCGCAACCAGAAGAGTCTAGCAGACGTAACGGTATATTGCTTTCAAACATCTGACATCACAGGAAAAAGTTACAGAGTAAACCGTAGAGAAAAAAGGCTGTTTTTTTACCTCAATTTCAATATTTTATTATTTCAGTTGTTATTTTGTGTAGGAAACCCTTGTAGGATCTACACAAATTACCCATTGCCAAAATCAGAATTTTGTCTACCTTTCAGAAATGTTTAGGTTTCTGGGATCCAGCATTGGTTTCACACCCTTTTCTGTCACTGACTGAAAGGAGGCTGAAAGCACAAAAAATCGTAAAAATGGGGTATGTCCCAGTAAAATGCCAAAATTGTGTTGAAAAATTGGGTTTTCTGATTCAACTCGGCCTGTTCCTGAAAGCTGAGAAGCTGGTGATTTTAGCACTGCAACCCCCTTGTTGGTGCCAATTTCAGGGAAAAAAACACAAGCCTTCTTCTGCAGCCCTTTTTTCCAATTTTATTTTTTTTAAACGAAATTTTCACTGTATTTTGGCTAATTTCTTGGTCTCCCTCAGGGGAACCCACAAAGTCTGGGTACCTCTAGAATCCCTAGGAGGTTGGTAAAAAAGGACGCAAATTTGGCGTGGGTAGTTTATGTGGACAAAAAGTTATGAGGGCCTAAGGGAGCCCTGCCCCAAATAGCCAAAAAAGGCCTGGCACCTGAGGGGGAAAAGTTCTGGCAGCGAAGGGGTTAACAATGTACTGGGGAAAACGTGTAATGTACATCCTGTTCTGTGTTTATCAAACCCATAACTCGTCATGGACAAATTAGAAAATTAATATGAAGTGCTTTAAGTAGAATACAAGTAAGATAGAGTCCCAAAATATATTGGGACCGCTTCAAGCGTGTTTATTATCAATAAAACATTCCATCTTACTATGGCAGTGAAACTGAGCAAAACCAAATGTGCAAAATATAAACCCTCTAGCACAAGAAATCCCTTTGCAAGCAATAATGCTCACTTGCTGAGTTGGCAGGGCGGCACCTATTTAATGTAAAGATAAGAGAACAATACACAGCCCAAAACAAAAGCCAAAGGTCAGAATAAGCCTTTTTTTCACAAAAGCCTAAAAGAAACTCGACATTAAGAGCTAAAGGGTGTTTCTGTTTATCCCACTTTTGTAATGGGTGTCAAACGTGTCGCGCTTCTTTACTGTTCAGCTACAGAAACACTATTCATTTAGTGACTTTATTCTGCAAACTGTTTTGATTGCAAGCCTATGTGATCTATAACTATTTAGTAATTCGTGTTTGCACGCTTATAGTGGTAAATATTAAATATTCAAATTTTGTTTCATCAGGGCTGCGTGTGCCATAGTTAGAACCCTTTAAGAACGCCCACCCTCAGTGTGGCCACATGATGTGACTACCAAAGTATTAAGATCTTAGGGCCAGATGTAGCAAAGCATTTGCATCTTGCAAACAGCAAAAATCGCTGTTTGCGAGGCACAAAAGCCACATTGCAATGCCCATTCCCATTTTGCGAGTCGGTAACCTGGTTACTGACTCGCAAAATGGGAACGCGTGTCACAAATAGGAAGGGGTGTTCTCCTTCCTATTTGCGAGTCACATCACGATGCAGAATTGTTGTGACCGCAAACGCAGTCGCAAAGCAATTCGCAGTTACCACCAGTGTCACACTGGTGGTAACCCATTCGCAAAAGGGAAGGGGTCCCAATGGGACCCCTTCCCCTTTGTGAATGGCCCTGAAAACATTTTTTCAGAGCAGGCAGTGGTCCTATGGACTGACTGCCTGCTCTGAAAAAATGAAACTGACACGTTTCATTTTTTCGTTTGTAATGCATCTCGTTTTCCTTTAAGGAAAACGGGCTGCATTACAAAAAAAAAAACGGCTTTATTTAAAAGCAGTCACAGACATGGTGGTCTGCTGCCTCCAGCAGGCCACCATCCCTGTGAGTGCTGCAACTCGCAAGGGGGTCGCAAATTGCGACCCACCTCATTAATATTAATGAGGTGGGCCTTTGCGACCCCCTTGCGACTCGCAGATGGTGTTAGGGACACCATTCTGCATCCGGATTTGCGAGTCAGAAAGCCGGAATTTCCTACATTTGGCCCTTAGTTCCAAGTTCGCTGGCTAATGACAGGCCCAAAAACATCGCACTGATTCTAGAAACTCAGCAGTCCCGAAAGGAATCAAACTTTATTGGCAAAGTAGCAAGACTGACAGATTTGTATACCAAACTTACCATTAGTATGTATAGTTACCTGCACTTATAAACATGGTCACTGCAAGCCTACAGCGTGACAATTACAGTACCTGCCAGTCAAACGTACAGTGCTGTTCATAATTATTTAACTAATTCATTATGCAAATAAATGGCTACAGATGACAGAATACTGCCCCTTCATGTGCGTGTGCTTAAGCCAATAATTTTATCACTGCGTCATCATGTTCACTGAGATGACCGCTGCCTGTAGCATCAGGGAAGGGGACATGCATTCAATCACTGTTTCAGCATTTGGTGTATGTAAATGTGATATATTTTGTCTTCTTGTACCTCAGATTAGAAACGTGTGCACTACTTAAAAACACCTTTAAAGTACTGTCGTTTACTGCCACTGATGTATGTATGCCCTTTCCCCATCTTATCCCAACCTGTTCCCAAGAGGACCTCACAGGTCAAACAGCTCTGAAACACATGTGCACGCTTTGTCATCAAAAGAAACGTTTCTATTGAAATGTTCCTTAGATCATTGTACTTGGATCTGAGCCTTGCCCAATACTGAACAGCTCAGACAGGCCCTGCGCTTGGGATAATCTTCATGCAAAACCACACAGAACCTTTTGTAAGTTATTGTGGGGTGCACTAGTGCTTTGCAGACTGCGCTTACTGTGTACTGATAATAACTGGTAGGCACAAGCAACAAGAATATGACATTCATTTGAGGGGTCACGGCTAACTGTCAATGAAGATGGCCGCCGGTCCATGAGGGTCTGTCACAGCAGAAGATATCCTTCACCATTTGCAGTGAACCATCATTGTCCCATCAGCGTAACAAAACGTTGAACTCCAGAGCGATGTGTGCTTCCTTTTCATAAACCTTGTATACCCTTGTCATGACAGGTTATCACAACGCTAGATTCCACCGACCACTTTCTTCTACCATTTCTCTGAATAGATGTGCGTGTTTCAATTTCAAGACTATACTAAAAAATGTATATTCTCTCCACAGCGAACTCTCTGCGTTAGCTGGGAATTTTTTTTCTTTGCTTATTTCGATGCCTGCATAATTTTAGTGAGTTTGTTAATATTACAGTTACTGCTATTTTGTATCTCTGGAGCCTACTCCTTTGCGAATTTAGGGGCTGCTTTACTTGACAACAGACTTTATGGAAGAACATACCTTTTGCCAAGATCCTTTTTGAGTCACTTCCTCTGTATGAAAATCCCAACGTCCTGATCGCCTTCCATCTTTAAAATGTATGGGTAAATCTGTTCATTGTTTGCACTTTCTTTTTGCAAGGGAAAATGATTATCTTCACACACCATGACATTTGAGCTTCTTGTAGATGCTGCAAACAGAAAGGGAATATTCTGATGAGAAACCTAACCGACCACAAATGACCCTCTTTCTCTCATGGCTGCCCTGTCAAACTCTATTCAACAGATGATTTTTGATTAAGCTAGAGATGTCGAATCAGTAATGAAAGAAATATATGAGAATCTTAATCAACTAGAAGATAAATGGATTGATTGCAAAAGCAGGATTACTGAAGTTGAACAAGTTAGTTACTTTCAGAATGTATCTGTCCGATTAATAAAAACGGAGAGCAATATTTTGTCACAACAAAAATATACGTCGGATGTGAAAAACGGAATAGACAAAACACATTTACATTCAATCACTTATCTCAATGTACAGAGGAAGCAGATATTTTGGATTTTCTTTAGAAATAATACCTAATTAGATAAGCGTACCCTCTTCACCTGAACTAAATATTAAAAGAGCATCCCTATTAAGCTAACATAATATATTGGCATCTAAACAAAATAAACTCTGGAACATACATGTTGACCAGATGTTATTAAAGCAGCAAAGGAAAACAAGCAACCTCAGTGGTCTGGCTATAACATTTACATCTTTCAAGACATATCTAATCCCACCACCTCTAGGAATAAGGATTCTAAGCAATTATATTATCTCTTAAACAGTTAAATATCGTTTACAGCGTAATTAATCTGTGCCCTTTCAATGTTACACATAATGGGAACACCCTGGGCACGATTTACAAGCTGCTTTTGGAGTACATAAAGTAGAGCTTTAGTAGTAATATTTAGTTACTACAAAATGCAATTCACAAACCTATAAGCAGAGATCTCCACCTCGCCTGCCTTTTGTGTGTGGTGATCTTTGTTATGTGTGGAGAATTACTTCAGCCCTAATAGTGTAAACACAGGCTTAAGTGTGATCTATGCCACTATTGGAGTAAGGCAAGCCCCGCATATGGCCAATAACTTGTACTGCAACACACTCCCATAGAGATCACATAAGAATTAATGTTGAATTAAGGTAGCTTTTCCTAGTAATTTATGAAGGGAAGTCTTAGTTTTATTAAAGACACGGAGGCGAGTATTATGCCAATTCTTTTCTTTTAATTTAAACAGCAGCTGCAGTCAAGAAGAAAACTACAGAACCCATAAGGCGAAACAACAGTAGCCAATGAGAAACGATATGTAGTCTGACATAATGCACCAATCACCAACGAGCAGTCCCAATATTACCTATCTTGACTGAGAACAGCCCTCTATTCTTGTGCGAGACCAATAAGTAGCAAATAATGGAATAATGGTACAACAAATACATATTGCCATGAGAACAGATAAAAGTTCTTGTAGAACCAAAAGAAGTCCGGAATCAAAATTCAGAAGGAGCTGTGGATCTGAAAGATCGGTGCTCATGAGAGTAGTTGAGGCCGATACTCCTGTAAGGTGACAATTATAGATGGGATCTCTAAGAAGAGGTCTGCTGAGTCGTTGAAGATGCTGTTAGGGAGGGAACAAAACAAAACATAAGAGTTTGTAGAAGTGGGATAATACTCGCCTCCGTGTCTTGAATAAAATTGATACTTTCCTTCATAAATTACTAGGAAAATCTACATTTTATGACAAGACCGGAGGCTCCTATTATGCTATTTTAAAGCAAATCAATAACATTCAATGAAGCATGTTGTACAGGCTTACAATAAAATACTCTGAATACATTATCATTAGACCAGTCAGCCGATCTGAGAATGTCCTCAAGACGAGAGCCAGCCCAGAAAGCTTTAGAAGCCATAGCTCCTCTAGCTGAGTGGGCACCAAAGGAGGAGGTATCTATACCTGCAAGAGACATAATGCAAAGGACCCAATGAGCCAGGGTGGGCGAGGACACAGGATTAAAAGGTTTCCTGAAGGAAATGAGGAGTTGGGATGCAGAGGTATTTCTGAAGTCGGCTGTCTGTTGTTGATAAACTTTCAAACACTGGCCTACACATAATTTGGGGTGATCAGGGAAAAAAGGGTAGAAAACTGATAAAAGATTAGTCTTAGTACGTCTATACGCATTAAAAAGAACACCTGATGGGGTAAAATGACGATCCGTACTATCTAATGCTCTAACATCAGATAATCGTTTGAAAGAAACAAGGCATAATAACATGGTAAGTTTAGCAGGTAGTTGTTTCAAGGAAACCATTGAATTGGCTGGCCAGGAAACAAAAAGGTTTAAAACAGCATTTACATTCCACAAAGAACTATATTTAGGTTTAGGAGGATTAGAAAATGTTACTCCCTTTAAGAGATGGCAAACCAACAGATGCTCTCCAACCGATTTTCCATTGATGTAAGTGTGAGAACATGAAATCGCAGATCTGTACAAGTTAATGGTACGAAAGGGCTTACCTTTACTGGCTTCTGCCGTCAAAAACTTGACGATCAAAGTAATATCTGTTGCAAAGGGATCAACATGTTTTCCCACACACCAGCTATGCCAGAGAGACCAAGCTGATCTGTATGCTGTTTTCGTTCCTGGAGCTCAGGCAAGATCGATGAAGTTTGAAGCTTCTGTTGAAATAGACGGGAGAGATTGGGGTTCCCTGATATTTTCCAGGCCGAAAGGGTGAGGAGATTCTCTAGTATCAGACTGTGGGAGAGACGTAGGGGGTTGGTCAAGAGATCTGGAAAGGAAGGAATTAGGAAAGGGGCATCTGATGAAAGTTCCAGGAGAGTGGGGAACCACACCTGTGAATGACAGAATGGAACTCTGAGAACTAAAGTGGCCTGTTGGTGTCTCACTTGTGCCAGCAACCTGGAGATCATAATGAAAGGAGGGAAGGCATAATTGAGGGAGGTTGACCAATCTTGAGAAAAAGCATCGAAGGCTAGTGCTAATGGATCGTGGCGCCAGCTGAAGAACTGTTGAAGTTGTGTATTGAGATGGGACACAAAAAGATCTATGTGAAAGGGGCCTCATTTCTGATGAATAGTTTTGAATACCTTGGGGTGGAGTTTCAAATCGCTGGAGTCTCGAATGGCGAGAACGCCAATCTGCTACCGAATTGAGATTGCCCGGTAAGTACTCTGCTTGGACTGAAATTCTGTTTTGAAGACAAAACTCCCAGAACCCTTTCACCAATTCTACTAAAGGCTTGGACTTTGTGCCTCCCAGATGGTTGATGTAACGAACTGCAGAAATGTTGTCCATTCTGAGAAGAACCGAATAACAAACTCTATCTTTTGAAAGACTTTTGATTGCAAAGGAGCCAAAAAGCAACAGTTGATGTGCAACCTTGACTCCTCTAGAGACCATGTGCCTTCAGTCTAGATTGGACCACAACAGGCTCCCCAACCCAGCAGACTTCCATCTGATTCTTATACAAGATCTTTGGCTGATGCGAAAATGCCTGGTTTTGCAGAAGAGATTGAATTTCCAAAGTGGTTAAGGGCCAGATGTAGGAAGCCTTTTGCATGTCGCAAACTGAGAAAAACGCAGTTTGCGGCATGCAAAAGGCCGAACGCGATGCACAACCTCAAATTGCGAGTCGGTACCGACTCGCAATTTGAGGATGCGACTCGCAAATAGAAAGGGGTGTTCCCTTCCTATTTGCGACCGCATCGCCATGCTGAGTTGCTTTGTGACCGTGAATGCGGTGGCAAACCAACTCGCAGTTACCACCAGTGTCACACTGGTGGTAACTCATTCGCAAAAGTGAAGGGGTCCCCATGGGACCCCTTCCCCTTTGTGAATGCCGAAACAAATGTTTTTTCAGAGCAGGCAGTGGTCCTATGGACCACTGCCTACTCTGAAAAAAACGAAACCAAATGGTTTCGGAAGTTTTTCTTCTTGCAACTCATTTTCCTTTAAGGAAAACGGGCTGCAAAAAGAAAAAAAAAACTGCTTTATTAAAAAAGCAGTCACAGACATGGAGGTCTGCTGTCTCCAGCAGGCCACCATCCCTGTGAGTGCAGGGACTCGCTATGGGGTCGCAAAATGTGACCAACCTCATTAATATTCATGAGGTGGGTCTTTGAGACCCCATAGCGAGTCGCAGAAGGTGTCTGAGACACCTTTCTGCATACAATTTTGCGAGTTGCAATTAGCGAGTCGGTCAGACTCGCAAATTGCAAGTCGCAAAATTTTCTGTTGCTACATCTGGCCCTAAGTGTGTAGTTTGAACAGAAAACTGAGGACGATGGGGGAAGATTGATTGAAAAGGCTCTGAGAAGAGCTCGATAACATATCCCTGAACTGTGATTAAAACTCGAGGATCTGCTGTGAGATCTTGCCATTTTGGAAGGAACAGAGAAAGACGACCCCCTACAACAGGAAGAGAAGAAAGTTGACTTACCGGGTTGTGAGGAGAACCTGGAACTGCGATTGCCTTCGTTTCTGAAACCCCTGTTCCTTTGAGGATAAAATTGCGGTCAGTACTCTTGGTATGAGTTGTTGTTGTAGAAGCCGCGGAAACCTTGGTTGTTATAGGCACGGACGGCAAAGCGGTTCCTGCCTCTGCAGGCCCTGGAGAAAAGCAGAGAGAAAAAAATCTTCTTTATCGATTGTTGCGCCTTATCAAGTGAAGGAAACGTTGCGACATGTTTACTAAGCTCTTTGATAAAAGATTCGCCAAAAAGTAAACCTTCAGCCTTAATGCCTGGGTCTGAGACGCCGAGGTTTACCAACTTGGAGTCAAGCTTCAGCAGGAGTCCCTTCCTGTGTACGTGGGTAAAGGCAGAGTTAGCATTCCTAGTAGACATAAGGACCGTTGAACCCACAAAGATAAATCAAGGGGGTCAACCACAGCATGTTCTAAACGGGCTGTTTCCGCCATGTCAAAAATGCGGGTTAATGGCCCCACAATGTCCAAAAGCTTGTCTTGACAGGTGGAACAAGCCTTATCTACCCCCTTGCGAGGGTCTTTACAGAACTTAGTAAAGAAAGTTATCAGGGACGAATCAATAGTAGGCGTTACTGCTATTTTTGAAGGTAAAGCTGAACAGGGACACTCTGACTTAAGTTTTGCTCTTACTTGTTTGCCCAAAGGAGTACGTAACCTAGAAGTTACATATTCCGCTACATGGTCTGCCAGAAACCATTCGGTAGAATGCAGATGTTGAATGTCATTGGGGTCAAACATTGGAACTCCTTGTGCAAACGTGACTTTGCATAACCCTGAATGCTCTTGGTTTTCAGATTTGTCTCTTTTGGGAGGAGGAGGGGAGAAAAATTCTCCATTGTCCTTGTCGGAATTATCCGAGTCCGTGTGATGGTCATGCATCTCATCATCTGTGTCAAGTATCTTGGAGATAATAATGGGGGAAGAAATGTGTTTGGATTTGGCCACAGATTTTTTTGATGGTCTAGATATCCCGTCCTTTAAGGGAGGCCTTTGAGGAGCCACAGCCTCTGTCCTGTGTGAGGAAGTCTCACCACTCAGTAGCGTCGTTTTAGAATTTTTTGAAGAGCCAGGACGCTTTCTGATATCCCTTTCAGACTGGGCCAGCATGGTTTTAGAAACCAACTTGACAACAGAATTCTCTAAATGTTTTAATCATTTTTCCCATGAAGCTGAAACAGCTTGTTCAACCGACAATTGGATAAATTATCCTTAATAACCTCTTCCTCATTTAAAAGCTGGGAAACAGGGGAGCTGTCCATTGTGACAGAGAAACGATATGCCAGAGGGTTATTGAAAGGCAATGGTGAAGAAGGGGTTAATCTCCTCACAAAAAGTCAAAGAGAAGGCCAGGCTCCGCCTAGCAGCGGGGAAACACCAGGGGCAGAGTTGAGGAGCCCTGAGAGGAAAACAACACAGGTCGCAGCAGGAGACTCCAAGCGGACGAGGAGGAAAGGTAAATAAAAGAAGGCAACTTGAGCAGGACTTGCCGGTATTTCATTTCCCCGTTAAAATGGTGACCGCGCGTTGAGGGGAAAAACGGTAAATTATACAGAGGGCACGTGTCGCGGAGTTCGAAGCAGCAATGCGGCTACAAGCCGACTGAGATACTAGTAAACGCGCGATATACAAAGCGCATGAAAAGCAAACACATTACCGCTTTAGCGTTTGAGAATACATTTGTAAAAGCAGAAAAAGAAATAATACTTATTTTGACTGCAAGCAGCAAGAAAAGAGGGCTGTTCTCAGTCAAGATAGGTATTATTGGGACTGCGCGTTGGTGATTGGTGCATTATGTCAGACTACATATTGTTTCTCATTGGTTTCTGTCATTTCGTCTTCTGGGTTCTGTCGTTTTCTTTTTGACTGCAGCTGCTGTTCAGATTAAAAGAAAAGAATTGGCATAATGGGAGCCTCCGGTCTTGTCATAAAATTAAATTAATTCTACTATCTATCTATCTATCTATCTATCTATCTATCTATCTATCTATCTATCTATCTATCTATCTATCTATCGATGTAGATATGGATATAGATATAAAAAATAAAAAGCAAAGGCTAAAACAAAGTTAAATTTAGGAAAACTTTATTTATCCATTATATGCAAGCCCAACGTAAACTATACAAACAGGAGTAATAAAAAGTTACAGTTATAACTTTTATTCCTACTCACCACTTGATAGAACTTACATTTATAATGTATGCCCCATCTTCAATTTACTATATGTTGCACACCTCCGTACACATTTTTCTGACATCATTTGCCACACTACATTAACTATTTCTCGTCTTTTCTTTATGCACTGGTTATAGCCTTGCATTTTATAGAACTTATAGCATGTGAAATCATAGCAGTTATAGTAAGACTTATGAAATGTAAAATTACATTGTTTCTCACAACACAGTGGTAGGGTGAAAAAAGACTCTTTTTAATAAAGTGGTAATAAGGAGTAACGCAGAACACATCCAAAATGTGCCTAAAAACAACATGTCTACCTTTAACTTTTGTAAAGCCTGTCATTAGGCAATCAAATAATGACTTGTTATCGCTATGTACTGCAGTTTCACCACAAAACACAGTGAAATACAGCAACATTTCACAAACATACTGCAACTGCAGGATCACTACGTCAAAATAGCATATAACCTGAAAACTACTTACCCTACCTGCCTGTAGTACCCAAAAGGATCATCTGCTGACCATGTGTAGTCCTGCCAAATTTCATTGAAGTACATCAAGCCGTTTTCACACTACAAACGAGTACAAAGTCTCTGTGAAATGCATTGGTGCCCAAATCCATTTTAGGACCCCCCCCCTTCTTTTTTCACCCCCTTGACCAATCTCTGTGGAACTTTGCACACTCTGCCAATGTAAAAAGAGAAATAAGTCTGTGAATTTTGTGGAGATTCATAAAATGGGTGTAAAGTTATTAATGGTGAAAAATCAGAGGAATTCATATCTCTGGTAACCCTAACTGTAACTACAGAGTGGCTACTATATATATATATATATATATATATATATATATATATATATATATGACCTACTGGTGGTCGCCAGTAGATAGTTATAGTTAGGACCTAATTTTCATAGAAAAAGCATTTTTTGACTTGCCGGTATTTTTGGCACCATTTGACGAATCTTCACAAATTTTTTCAAAAATAAGTGCTGCATTATTGACTGTACTGGCCCCAGGTGGGCCAGGTCCCAGGCGCATTGCCGGGTCATAATAGGAGATGGGGGCATGGGTCTTCCCACCCCTAGGGCTTTTACTAGCCCCAGGGGCCACCACATCTTCAGGGCTCAAATTCCAAAATATATGAGGGGCAGCATGCGCCTCTGTGCCCTGAGGATCACCACTTCCCCAGGGCAAGATATTTTTAGAATAATGGGGGGGGGGTCCTGCAGACTCACATGTGACACAGGGACTGTCACCTCCCATGGGTAATAAATAAAGAATGTTGCGGGACACGCTGCCCCCCTCCCTGGGGACCACCACCTCTCCGGGGCAATGCATGAATAATGCAGGGGTGCTGCACGGCCCCGCGCCCCGGGGACATCACCTCCCTGGGGCAGTGAATGTAGAATGTGTGGGTGCTGCATGGGCCCTCCCTACCCCTGGGTCCACTGTTAGGGAAACTACTTTTCCAACCCTCCACAGAGTGACGCAAAGAAAACACAAACACCAGGCAAGGCTCCGGAACGTATGAAATGTTTGTAAAGGTACCAAGATTTATTGGTAGGCCAAGGCCGGAGGCAGACGCACATCCCAGTGTTACGTCTTACAAGTTGGCATCTTCTGCCTTGAAGCCTATAAGTCAGGCAGTTATATTTGTTAATACGTGCTGTCACAGCAAAACTCTAAAAGGGGACATAGTCCAAACATGGCACACATATACAAAAGAAATGCTGCATATACAAACCTTCAAGTCCACAGAGTAAAAATATACATAATGCAGTGTGAGTATGAACAAGTGAACAGACAACAGGTGGACCCTAAGAAAAAGGGGCCTGGGTTGCTGACTGGCTGAACTTAAAGTGTGAAACCGAGCTAAACTTAACAACCTGGCTTGGAGAGGTTTGTTTGCACAGCTGGCATAAGTGTCAGAGAGGTCAGCACGGAAGTCTTGGGACAGTGCTAAAATAGTAATGTGTATGAGTGGAATCGTTCTGTGAATGAGAGGAGCAAGCATAAGAGAAAAGAATAAATAGCTTACTGCTATTGAGATAATGGAGGAGAGAATTGGAACTGAAGTATCATATCTATAGGTACATACATGTCGATATACATATATATATATGCAAAAAGGAGAATAGAGAACTCGGGGTAGTTCCCAGGTTTAGGTGGAGAGCAGCTCTAGTAAGGAGCACTCTGCAACACCAGCGACACTTTAGATTTGCTCACCTCAAATGTCTGTTTATCTAGCAAAGTTTTTAAGCATTGGATCAGCACGGTGCTATCCACGCCGTGCTAGATAGTGACAAAGGGCCTGATTACAACTTTGGAGGAAGGTGTTAATCCGTCCCAAATGTGACGGATATACCACCAGCCGTATTACGAGTCCATTATATCCTATGGAACTCGTAATACGGCTGGTGGTGTATCCGTCACATTTGGGACGGATTAACACCTCCTCCAAAGTTGTAATCAGGCCCAAAGTCTTTTGCCATTTGTACCTCAAAATCTTCAAGCATAGGTTTGACACAGTGTCAACCTTGCCGACCTGTAAAATGACAAAAGCCATCTACCACTTTTTTATTACAGCTTTGAACAGGTAAAATACCGTCCAAGCCAACCTGGAATGAGCAAAAGCAGCCCCTGACACGTGTTTCGCTCTCATTAGAGCTCATCAGAGCGGTTTAGCTTTGTCCAGACACAAGGGAGCACCCAGTATAAGTCATAACAAATCCCTTTCAGGGTTAGAGTGACGCATAAATTATGCAAAAAAGAGAATAGAGAACTCGGGGTAGTTCCCAGGTTTAGGTGGAGAGCAGCTCTGGTAAGGAGCACTCTCCAACACCAGCGACACTCGACCTTTGCTCACCTCAAATGTCTGTTTATCTAGCAAAGTTTTTAAGCATTTAAACATGTATATATATATATATATATATATATATATATATATATATATATATATATATATATGCAAAGAAATTCTTGTGATAGCAAGAAAGGTCAGGACACTTCCAGTATAATTAAAGCTTTTTACTCTTCACAACAAAATTCCTCCCAACGCGTTTCAGCCGTAGCCTTGTTCACAGATGGGGGAGCATTAGCAAATTAGCATACAAGTACCTACAATCAACAAAACTAAAGACGGACAAACACAGCACATACATAGAATACCTTGAGTAACATGGCGGCCATATTGATGATATCTTTGTGATATGGAAGGGAGATGAGAAATCAGCTAGTGAGTTTGTAAAGCTCTTGAATTTGAATGAATTCAATATACAGTTAAGTGCACAGTATAGTAAGACCGCTATTCAATTCTTAGATGTAGAAGTAAGTATTGATAACGATCGTGTGGCAACTAAACTATATAGAAAAATGACAGCAGGGAATAACTTACTGAATGCAGGTAGTGCCCATCCGTCTAATCTCATTAGGAGTATTCCATATGGGGAACTGTTACGGGCTAAAAGAATCTGCAGCACTAAGGAAAGTTATCAACAAGAGCGTAATGTAATGTGCCAAAGACTCTTAGAAAGAGGGTACAGTGATAAGATGATTAGGACAGAAGCTGATAAGGTGGATTCTAAAGAAAGATCGGATTTGTTGTATTCCTCAAATACAACAAAGGACGATCAGCAACAAATAAGATTCATTACCACCTACTCGAACCAAGCTTTCAAGCTAAGACAGATTTTGAGGAAAAGTTGGCACATTCTACAAACAGATTCCCATTTGAAAAGTGCAGTGCAGGATTCGCCTTCTATTACATTTCGAAGAGGTAGGTCAATACGTGATGACTTAAGTCATAATATGATAATGAGTTCTGACAGCACTAATCAGATTGGGGTCCCCATACAGGGTTTCTACTGTTGCCAATGTTGTAAAGCTTGCAGGTATAGTGTTAACTGTACGGAGGTCACGTGGGGTGATGGGCACAATAGACATCGAATTACAGGATTTTTCAATTGCAGTACCGAATATTGCGTGTACTGTTTAAGATGTCCTTGTGATAGGATATATGTGGGCAGTACTATTCACAAAGCAAAAAAAAGAGTCCTTGAACATATGAGAGCCATCCGTAATAATGATTGCAATTACCCGGTAGCGAGGCACTTTCAAGAGGTACATCAAGGCAACGATAAATTATTGAGCTATCTGGTATGTGATCATGTTAAAAGCAGTATAAGAGGTGGCAATAGACAAAAAACTTTACGGATTTTAGAATCTAAATATATTATCAGGTTCATGACACTCTCGCCTGGAGGGTTAAACTCCAGCGAGGAGATGTGTAGTCATCTAGGCTAATTATTATTATTTTTCTGGGTAAAAGATGACAGTTATGTAAGATATTTTCTTTAGGTTTAGATAATTTTGTATGTATTTGCTTTTGTTGGTATTAGTAGTGATTCTTTCCACCTGTAGGGTTTTTGTTAAATCAATTTTGGGGTTAAGTATGAGCACTAGATGTATAAAACACTTCATTCAAGATATAACTATCTGAAAAATATGATATCTATTTGGTATATGCATTTTAATAATATTAGGTTGAACATTTTGAGGACATCAATAAACAAATAATGTAATGCTATATAGGCCTAACAAATATTAAGAGAAGTAATATCAATATAATGTGTAAGTTATATTATGTATAAAAGACCAGCCTAATATGGCCGCCATGTTACTCAAGGTATTCTATGTATGTGCTGTGTTTGTCCGTCTTTAGTTTTGTTGATTGTAGGTACTTGTATGCTAATTTGCTAATGCTCCCCCATCTGTGAACATGGCTACTGCTGAAACGCGTTGGGAGGAATTTTGTTGTGAAGAGTAAAAAGCTTTAATTATACTGGAAGTATCCTGACCTTTCTTGTTATCACAAGAATTTCTTTGCATTTTTTATGGCATTTCTCGAAGCCATGGTCGGACCGCCACTTTTTGAGCCTCAGTAATTCAAGTCCTTTTGGTGAATTAAGTTTATATATATATATATATATATATATATATACATATATATATATATATATATATATATATATATATATATATATATATTTTTTTTTTCTTCAACAGTCCCTCATTTATTATAATAATATCAAACACAATTGTAAAAATATATTATACATATACATGGCAGAAACATAGTAATAACAATGTATCAAATACATATCTGTGGATGGCATTACACATTTTTTAGATGAAATACACATATTGTGGTCCAAATATACACCAATGAGATATTCATTATTTAAATATAGACAAAATGATATGCTAGTACCCAATGCATTCATGTGTTATGGGTCTACAGCCATTAAATCAAACATTTCTGTATGTGCTTCCTCTACATCTTTTTGTATTATAAGATATCTGTTGGCTAGATCCTGCTCTGTAGGAGGTAGAACTGTAACTGCAGAAAATGAATAAATGATCTTACTTCAGAATTGCTGGAGCATGGCAAAAGTTATAGATATAGATGTGAAGTCTTTCTGTTTCTCAGTTCTAAGCCACTTTTACTAATTGTCAGTAAAAAAATGGCATGCAGCGTGCTGTCCTCTGCTTTTCCTACTGATCTGCAGTCATCTTTTTCAGGGGCAGTTTCACAGACCTACCCTGCGGTGTCCTCTTCAGTCTATTTTTCTGCAGGTGTGACCATCACCTTTCTTCGAGTCTACGTCGTGTGCTTCACTCAACTGCATCAGTTGGTGTCACCTGACACTTGATGAGGAGCTCTCAGTGTGGCTCTTAGGAATGGTCTGGTCTGTCTACCCCTTTCCTGGTATGTTGCACTGCTTCACAGGTTGCAAGTGCTCATCTGTTGCAGGCACCTCTGTCTCGGTTGTTGTTGGTGCAGGTCTGCACCTAGTGCCGTGAATCTACTCGGGACGTCCCTGCACCTTCCGCAGTCCGCGTCACCTGGAGCACGAGGTGTGGTCCAGTCCACCTAGAACTAAGAGAAACATATTTTATTTTTCTCACCATGACCATGACTCCAGCTTTAAAAGGATGTGTGGACTCTGAGGACGGATGGGCCAAAGCTTCCTTCATCTGGAGATGGTGATGCCTCAAGACTGCTGACAACTTTATAGCATAGTCAGAAATGTTTTTATCAGTCCACAGCAGTGTTACTTGAGATGCTGGGAGAGGCAACCTCAGCCCCACAGACATAGGCTGCCCCATCAGTACTTCATGTGGGGACAAAAAGGTTGTTTTGGATGCCGTTGCCCTTATGGCATGCATCATTAAAGGCAAGGCATCAGGCCATTTCCTGCATGTTGCATCAGTTGTCTTTGACAATCTATTTTTTTATTGTGGAGTTCATCCACTCCACCTGTCCTGAACTTTGGGGATGGCAAGGGGCATGCAGTTTCCACTCTATTCCCAAACATTCACACATCTTTTTCACAACTGCAGCCACAAATTCACCCTCTCGGACATTATTTATCAAGGTATGATATCATTCATCAAGCATCGCACAACAGTTGCCGCATCATTCTTCTTTGTGGGAAACACCTCTATCCA
The DNA here is from genome assembly GCF_031143425.1 of Pleurodeles waltl. NCBI lineage: Eukaryota > Metazoa > Chordata > Amphibia > Caudata > Salamandridae > Pleurodeles > Pleurodeles waltl. Next base: position 1,004,695,349 of record NC_090440.1, on the reverse strand, counting down.
TTTTGAAAATTGATCCACACACACCAGCAAATATTTGAATCCATTTACTGGGGGCATCTAGGTAAAGTCTATTTGGATGTTAGTTACTGGGATTCAGATAATGGAGAAGAGAATTGGAACTAAAGTATCATATCTATAGGTGCATACATGTGGATATACATCTATCTATCTATCTATCTATCTATCTATCTATCTATCTATCTATCTATCTATCTATCTATCTATCTATCTATCTATCTATCTATATCTATATGCATATATATTATATATAGCAATGATAAAAGAGAATGCACAAGGTGACACATGCCGCCCCCCAGGAGTCCCAGGGACTGCCACCTGCCCGGGGCTCAAATAAAATTCAAGAAGAGAGTCCATCAGGGACCCCTGGCCCCGGGGACCATCACCTTCCTGGGTCATAATATTGTTATAATAGTAGGGGAGGTTCTTGGGACTGCCCCAGGGACCACCAACTCCCTGGGGCTAACTTTTCTCAGAATGTGGAGGGGCAGCAAAGCCCCCATGCCCCTGGGACCACCACCCCGGGGCACCATTTATTTGTAATAAAAGACATGGGGGGCTACATGGCCAACTGGGCCCTGGGGACCCCCACCTCTCCCAGTCTCAAAATTAATAGTATGCAGGGGGGGAATACTTTACCAATAAATGGGGGGCCCTGCAAACCCCTTGAGCCCCAGAGAGAGATACCTCCCCAGGGTTCAAATAACTTTAAAGCAGGGGCTTTGCCACAGATTCCCAGCCCCAGGGACCATAATCTCCTGAGGTCAAAATTTTAATTAATGAGGGGGGCCATGCAGTCCCCCCTGGTAAAGCAAATAATGACGTTTGGGACCGCTACCACCCAGGGCCGGCTCCTGCTACCTCCCACTGTACCCAACGTCAGGAGGTAGCTGTTTGCTTTTGCTTGGTGGGAGCTGACAGCTCCCACCAAGCAAAAGCAACATAACTCTGCTATTAGCAAGCAGGAGTTGTCCAACAGCTGTCGCTTGCTGAAAGCGGAGTTTTCCTCTTTTTCTTTGCATGCAAACATGAGTGCATCGAAAGAGATGAAAACATTGCCCTTGCAAGCAGAGAGCTGCTATTTAAAGTAGCTCCCTGCTTGGGGAGCAATGCTGGCTCCCACAGGAGATGGCAGCTGGCTGGAACAGCGGGGGCCTTGAGGATCCAGGCAGTCCCCATAACTATATGAAGGGTGCCCTGGTTGGGGCCAGGGCACCCATACATATGTGCCTTGGCCCCAGGGAATCGGGTTCCTGGGACCAAACACAGTCTCAGGAGGGGTATCACATGCCTTCTCCCTTTTTAAATTAAGTGTTTGGCCCCAGAGAGGTGGTAGTCCCTGGGGACTGGGGGAGGGGGGTCCACCCCCCATATTTTTTAGCCAAGTCGATAAAAAAAAGAAAAAAATAGGAAAAGGGGCCAGGGTAGAGTCACCCTGACCCCTTAGCTCTGGTGTTGGGGTCCAGAGGAATCCCCCCAGAACTAAAAAGCATTTTTTTAAACTTTCACCGTGACTCGCCGCAGATCTGGTGAAAATCTTTTACATTTTTTTAAAAAGCAAGCACGGACTCCTGCGCTTGTTAATTCTGAAGCCTCTGGGTGGGCTAAGTCCTGGGGGCATTTCCATTTTAATGCGAGGACCACTAGGCGCCCCTGCTGCCCCAGGGACCACCACCTCCCCAGGGATAATATTTAATGAAATGTGTGGGGGATATCCTGGACCCCCGCTGCGCCAAGGACTGCCAACTTCCAGGGCTAGTATTTAATGAAATGCAGTGGGGCCTACTGGTGCCCCTGCACCCTCGGGGACCACCACCTCCCCAGGGCTTTAAACAATTTTAACAGAGGGGTGCCTGCCCTCTCGCCTGCAGCCCGAGGGACCATCACCTCCCTGGGGCTACTTTTAAATGAAACGCGGGGCCGCCCGGAACCCTGCAGCCCTAAGGACCACTACTTCCCCAGGGCTTTAAACATATAGAGTGTGGGGGGGACTGTGTGCCCCCCTGCTATCCTGGGACCACCACCTCCACATGGCTTTATTCACATGGAGTGCAGGGGGGCATAGGCCCCTGCAGCCCCTGAGACCACCACTTCCCAGGGGCAATGTTCTTTAGAAGGAAGCCACCCAGCTCTCCTCGAAGAGCCAGTGATGGCACACAGGACTGCCACCCCAGGACCGGCTCCTGCTATGTCCTTGGGTGTTCAGCTCCTGCTAAGTCAGAGCAAACACTTCACTTTTTGCAAGTGAATGCTGTCCAACAGCTCTTATTTGCCCAAAGTGAAGTTTTCTTCGGTTTCTGCAAATATGCATGATGAAAACATTGACATGATGTAAGTTATAGTTACCTTAGGGCAAGAATTATATTTACTTGAGATAACTATACCTATAACCAGTGAATTCAGAGCCTAACTATATTGTCCCTTTAACCTTTGTTTTTTTAAGTCTCTATACATAGGTAGATAGATAGATAGATAGATAGATAGATAGATAGATAGATAGATAGATAGATAGATAGAATGAAAAATCCAAAGGACTATAACTCGTTTCACCATGCAATGGTTATATCCTTGAACATTATGTAACTTATAGCATGTGAAATCATAGCAGTTATAATAATACTTATGACATTTAGAATGACGTATTTTTTTATAACACAGTCCATGGTATAGTGGCAGGTTACAGCTAATATAGTGTGGCAATTCATGAGAGACGAATGTGTACAGAGGTGTGCTATGTATAGTAAATTGAAGGTGATGCATAAATTATAAATGTAAGTTCTTCTAGTAGTGCATAAATTTGAAATGTACCTTATAACTATAACTTTTATTTCTCCTGTTTGTATAGTTGAAGTTGGATTTGTATCTAAATAATAAATACAGTTTTCATAATTATAACTTAGTTTTAACATTTTTTAAAATTAAATGTAAATGTTTTTTAGTTTTTTAATAAAATTGTGTTTCTTAAGTGCAGTGTCCTAAAGTAAAGTAAAGGACAGTGTTGTACTGTGTACAGCCAGGAAGTCTAATGTTGTGGAGTGGAATACAGTGGAGTGGAGAAGGGTAAAGTGGGGCTACGTATTGTGGAGTAAAATGTTATATAGTGGAGTGGCGTGGTGCGTCGTATAATGGAATGGAGTACTGTAGAGTTTATCAGCATGTTGTACAGTGGAGTGGTGTGTCGCACAGTACAGCTAAGTGTTGTAGAGTGGAGGATCATCAACTGTAGTGTGGAGTTGAGTGTTGTGGAGTGGTGTGAGGTGAGGTGTCATCAAGTGGCATAGAGTTGACTACAGTGTCATAAAATGGTATATAGTGGAGTATAGTGGAGTAGAATGTTGTGCAATGCAGTGTAGGCGCATACTGTATAGTACAGTGTCAAACACTGGCACAGAGTGCAGTTGAGTGTTTTACGGTGTAGTTTTATAGAGTAGAGTGTTGCCGAGTGGAGCAATGTACAATGCAGAGTCCTACAGTGGCATAGAGTGGGCTAAACTGCTGTACATTGTAGTTGAGTGTAGTGGCATAGCATATAGTGTACTAAAGTATCATAAAGTGGAGTGGTGTCTTGTATAGTAGGGTGCTTTGGAGTGTACTATACTGAAGTGATGTAGTACACAAAAGAGTAAAGTCTTATAGTGATGTGTCATACACTGGAGTCGTATGCTGTGTTGTAAAGTGGGTGAAACTGTCATAGAGTGGAGTACAGTGTATTGGCATAGAGTAGAGTACAGTGGTGGACAGTGGAATCAGGTAGAGGAGACTAGAGTGGAGTACAGTCTTCTTATGTGGAGTGGCATATAGTGTTGTCAAGTGTAGTGAAATAGAGTTCTGTTGAGTGTAACAGCATAAAGTTGGAGTGGTATAGAGTGGAGTCTCATAGAGTAAAGTAGCTTCCAATGGAATAGCATACAGTGGATTGCTTACAATTGCGTGGCATACATTGGAGTGGCGTAGAGTGGAGTAGCATACAGTAGAGTTGCATATTGTAGCGAGACATTGACTGTATTGGTGTACAGTGGAGTGGAGTAGGGTGTAATACTACACAGTGGAGTGGGGTACAGCAAGGTAGCGCACACCGGAGTGCCATAAAGTGAAATAGGGGATAATGGAGTGGTTTAGAGTGGAATGACATACAGTGGAATAGCATAGATTTGAGTGGTGTACAGTGTACTGCGGTAGAGTGGAATAGCACATAGTGGAGTAGGATGAGTCAAGTGGCGTACACTGTACTGACAAACATTGGAGTGGCGTACAGTAGACTAGGGTAGAGTGAAATATCATAGAGTGGAGCATCATAGAGTGGAGTTGTATACATTGGAACAGCATAGATTATATTGGCAAACAGTGGACTGTCGTAGACTGGAGTAGGATATAGTGGATTAGCGTACAGTGGAGTGGTGTACAGTTGAGTGGCATACAGTGGAACAGCAAAAAGGAGAGTGGCTTATAGTGGAGTGGCATTGAGTGGAGTGACGTAGAGTGGAGTGTGATTGAGTGTAGTGGCGTACAGTGGAATAGCGTAGACTGGAGAGGCATACAGGAGAGTTGCGTAGGGTGGAGTGGCATTAAGTGCAATAGTGTAAGTACACAACAATACACTGAAATAGCATACAGTGGAGTGGCATACAGTGGGGTCACATACATTGGAGTGTCAAACCCTAGAGTGGCGTAGTTTGGAATGGCATATAGTGAGTGGCTAACAGTGGACTGTCATATAGTGGCTTGGTGTAGAGTGGAGTGGGGTGCAGTGGAGTAGCATACAGTGGAATAGCATACAGTGGAGTGGCGTACAATGGAGTGGCACACAGTTGAATAGCAGAGAGTTCAATGGCATAGAGTGTAGTTCTTTACAGTAGAACAGTTGAGTGGCATACAGTAGAGTAGGGTACAGTGGAGTGGGATAGAGTGGAATTGTCTATAATGGAGTGTTGTACAGTGGAGTGGCGTAGAATGGAGTGTGGAAGAGTGTAATAACGTACAGTGGAGTACTGTGGAGTGCAATGGTGTGGAGTGGAGCAGCATACTGTGGATTGAGAAACAGTGCAATAGCATACAGCTGAATAGTGTACAGTGTAGTGGCGTAAAGTTGAATAACATATAGTGGAGTGGCATAGAGTGGTGTGGTGAAGACTGCAGTGGCATACATTGGAACAGAGTACAGTGGTGTAGCATCCAGTGAAATAGCATATAATGCAGGAGTGTAGAGTGGCGTGGCATACAGTGGAGTGGCATACAGTGTTGTGGCATACACCAGCACAGCACAGATTAGAATAGAGTATAGTGGATTAGCATAGAGTGCAGTGGCATACAGTGGAGTAGCATACAGTGGAGTGAGGTACAGTGCAGTACTGTGCAGTGAAATAAAGTATACTGGAGTTGTATACAGTGGAGTGGCATACAGTGCAAAGTTGCAGAGTGGCATAGCGTGCACTGGAGTTTTGTAGAGTGAAGCGGCATTGAGCAGAGTGACGTACAGTATAATAGTGTACAGTGGACTGGGGAAGAGTGGAGTGGCATAAAATGGAGTTTGGTACACTGTAATAGCAAACAGTGGAGTAGCTTAGAGTGCAGTTGAGTAGAGTGGAGGAGCGTACAGTGGAGTAGAGTGGAGGAGCGTACAGTGGACTAAGGTATATTATAGTGGCATATAGTAGAATATCATAGCTTGGAGTGGTGTAGAGTGGAGTGGCATGGAGTGGAATATTGTATAGTAAAGTGGCGTGCAGTGGCATAGAGTGGAATAGCATAGAGTGGAGTGGCAAGAGTGGAGTTATGTAGAGAGGAATAACGTAGAGTGGAGTGGCGTAGAGTGGAGTAGCGTACAGTGGTATAGGGAAGACTGGAGTGTCATAGAGTGGAGTGGTATAGAGTGGAGTGGCACAGAGTGGGATGAGCTATAGTAGAGTGGCGTAGAGTAGAATACAGAGGAGTGACATACAAAGGAATAGCATGTAGTACAGTGGTGTACAGTGGAGTGAGATAGAGTGGAGTGGTGTAGAGTGGAATCGCGTACAGTGGATTGTCATACAGCGTAACTGCATACAGTGTAACTGCTTAGATTGGATTGGCCTACAGTGTAGTGGCTTACAGTGTAGTGGCATAGATTGGAGTGCCATACATTGAAATAGCGTACAGTAGAGTGGTGTGCAGTGTAGTAGTGTACAGTGAAGTGTGATACAATGGGCTGGTATACAGCAGAATAGGTTAGAGTGGAGTGGTGTAAAGTCTAGTGGTATATACTGGAGTGGTGTAGAGTGTAGCTTTGTAGAGTGGACTGGCATATAGTAGAGTGAGGTACAGTGTAGTGGTGTACAGTGGAATAGCATAGAACACCATGGCATATAACTGATTAGTATACAGTGGAGTACTTTACAGTATAGTGGTGCAGAGTGGAATAACCTACAGTTTAGTGGCATAAAGTGAAATGGCATTAAGGGCCTCATTCCAAGTTTTTGCTTGGGGCGGGAGCCGGCAGCCAAACGGGAACCGCCAAATGGCCGCTCAGCGGTCAGAAGCCCGCGGATGCCATTCTGGCTTTCCCGCTGGGCCGGCGGGCGACTGCCAAAAGAGCGCCCGCCGGCCCAGCTGGAAAGGCCCTGCAACGAGGAAGCCGGCTCCGAATGGAGCCGGCGGAGTTGCAGGGGTGAGACGGGTGCAGTTGCACCCGTCGCGATTTTCACTGTCTGCTAAGCAGACAGTGAAAATCTGTATGGGGCCCTGTTAGGGGGCCCCTGCACTGCCCATGCCAGTGGCATGGGCAGTGCAGGGGCCCCACGACACCCGTTCCCGCCATCCTGTTTCTGGCGGTGAAAACCGCCAGAAACAGGCTGGCGGGAAGGGTGTCGGAATCCCCATGGCGGCGTTGCAAGCAGCGCCGCCATGGAGGATTCCCCCAGCCGGGGGAAATCCGGCGGAAATCCCCCGGACCCGGCTGGGCGACCGCGGCTTCAAAGCTGCGGTCGGAATACTAACTGAAGCACCGCCAGCCTGTTGGCGGTGCTTCAGCCGGCCTCCACCCTGGCGGTCTGAGGCCCTAAGTGCCATAGCGTAGAGTACAGCGTGTAGAGTGGAGTCTCATACAGTGGAATAGTGTAGTAGCATAGAGTGCAGTGACATACAGTGGAGTGATGTAGAGTGGAGTGGCACAGAATGGAGTACTGTGCAGTGTAATAGAGTACAGTAGATTATCATACAGTGGACTGACATATAGTAGAGTGGTATACAGTGGAATAGCATAATTTACAGTGGTGTACAGTGAAGTGAGTCACAATGGAGAGGCAGAGTATAGAAGTGTAGACTGTAGTGCAGTAGAGTGGAGTTGTGTACCGTGTAATAGAGTACAGTGGAGTAGAGTACAATGGAGGGGCATAGAGTGGATTGAAGTAGAGAGGAGTGTTGTACAGTAGATAAGCGTAGCATGGCGCATAGTGGAGTGGCGTAGAGTGTAATAGTGTGAGAGTAATGGTGTAGAGTGAAGCGACATAGAATGGACTGGAGTAAATGTGTAATTTAAAGAGATGTAGCTTGAAAGTGTGTGAATTGATGTAGATGTAATGTGCCTGGAATATACATTGTGAGGTATAAATGGTAGTATTTGGTAGTATGAGTGAATAGTAAATAGTGTAAGGTAGCCATGTCATTTTTAGCAGTTTGTCAGCATTCTGCGTTTTACTGTGTTCTGGGTTTCGGCTCCAGATATAGGTGAGTAGTAGGTGTTATTGTTGCTCTCTATCTATTAACCCTTTTAAAGGTGCAGCTATTTATTTACAAATTTACAAATATTTTTCCTGCAGTTTACGCTGAATTGCGCTTTTTTTTTTTAAGTAGTGAGGTAATTTCTAGGTGTTACTACGGTACTGGGTAGACTTTTTTTTGAACATTTAAATATGTTACACATAGGAAATACACTCTGGTACACCATATTCGTAAAATATAGGGTACTACAGTGCATTTTTTTTTTTTTACATATATTAGTTTTTCATTTATTTTTGGTACAGCGATACTCCTGAGGCAGTACCGTAGTTCTCTGTACATTTTTTAAGGCTATACAGAAACTTATAAATATTTTTCCCTACCTATTCCTACTTAAATAAAGTTTTAATTGGTAGGGGAAAAAAATGAAACCTATTAATTACCTATTTCTGAAGGCGTAATGCAGAACACAGTCAAGGTGTACCCAAAAACAACATCCCATACTGACGTGTTATTGCTAGGTATCTCGGTACTCCTGTGAAATACTGCAGAGACTTGTTAAAATAAAGCAAGTACAAATATCACTAAGTAAAAATGACTTTTTGCTTAAAAAAATACTTACCCTACTTACCTCTAGTACCTAAAAGGATCATCTGCACACCATAATGTGTAATCTGCAAAATTTCATTTGAATCCGTCCAGCCGTTTTTCACGCTACACAAGTGAGTATGAATTCTATGAGCAATGCATTGGTGCCAAAAACTAATTTTGGGCCACACCTTTTTCTTCGCACCTCCGTGACTAATCTCACAAAACTTTGCATACTTTGCCAATGTAGAAAGAGCAATACGTCTGCTAAGCTTTGTGGCGAATTGTCAAACGGGAACAAAGTTATTAATGGTGCGAAATCTCAGGAATTACTAGCTCTGTTAACCCTAACTATAACTACAGAGTGGCTAATGCCACTCATATATATATACATATTTATCCATATCATATATTTATGCATATTTAGCAAAAGACCAAGAAAGAGATGATGAGGACACTTCGAGTAAGGACTTATCCCTGGAAGGATCTGAGGCTTGCAAGTGTCAGGGCAGACTCAATGAACAGGAAGGAAACCCTTTTCAAACCAATGAATTCCGTCAGGGACCAAGGACAAACTAATAAAATAAGGCAAACAGATATGAGGAACTGATGGGGGACTCGGAGAGACAGGATCCGGTGCTGAAAGACAAAGTAGGTAAGTAGGTGGTACCCCGAATATCACATATCACATACCGGAGGAATGTTTCTCTGAAGGATAAATTGATACACAGTCATTTCGGGTCGTCTGAGTTGAACTGAATACAACAGTTGAAGGGCTTTCGAAGATGTGGGCACTGCAATGCCTGTAAGTTTCGTATCAACATCCAGGAGGTCACCTGACAAAGAACACACAAAAAGTGGAGCATCCCCAGGTTAATACAGTGCAATACTGGATTTGTAGTGTATGTTATAATCTGTCCTTGTGGGAAGTGATATATCGGTTCCACAACCTTTCCAGTAAAATAACACATTCTTGAACACTAGAGGGCTATCTCCAATAATGATCAGAGTTATGGCACAGCCAAACATTTCAATGATTAGAGATTCATGTCAGCTGCTGTCTGAAAAGTTTCAGGGTGATCGGTCAAGAGACGGCTGAGAAAAAGGTGGAGCCCCAAACCACCTTCTCCCCATTCATTTGTCCATGGGGATTTTGAAAAGGAATTGTGCCCAAACCACTGGACGGAATTACACCAAATTCAGCAGAAAGATAGCTCTTGGTCCAGAAAGTGACCTTTTTGTTATTTGGTGTAAATCTGTTGATGTGTTTTTGAGTAAAGAAAAAGCTAATTTGTATATATAGGGACTGGAAGGCTCGCAAACCCTCCCGATCTCCTGCTGAGATCTCATAAGCTTCCAGCACTTCAACAAGGAAGTGTTGGCAGCCATGTTGGGACTCAGCTTCAACCGAATCCCAGGAAAAAAGATTAAAAATAAGAAAAGGGGCCAGGGAAGGGACACCCTGACCCCTTAGCTATGGTGCTGGCGTCCAGAGGGACCACCCCCACAAGAGCAAAAAAGCATTTTTTTAAATATTTTCATTGGGAGACGAAGCAGATCCAATGAAAAAAAAACAAAAAAAAAGTGTGGGCTCCTGCACTTTTTTAAAAATGCAGCCCCTGGGTGGGCCAGGTCCCAGGGTCTTTAAAGTTTGAATGCGGGGGCAAAGCACGCAGGACCACCACTTCCCTGGGGCTTTAAACTAAATCAATGCGGGAGGCCACAGCCCCCCTCGAGGAGGCAATGATAGCCCTAGGGACCACTATCCCCCAGGGCTGGCTCCTGGTCCTGGTGCCCACTCCAGGACATAGATGTTTGCCGTCAGCTCCCACCAAGCAAAAGCATCAAAGTCCTCTTTCTGCCAGCGGAAGTTGTCCGACAGCTCCCACTCCCCAGTAAGCATTATTACCAATCTAGCCCTACTAAACATGATAGGGCTACTCCTTGCAGATCAGAATCTACCACTTAAAGTATATGAGTGCAGTTCTAATGCTGATCTATGAGAGGAGCAGGCCTCACAGTAGTTGAAAATGAATTTGTGAGTTTTTCACCAGGACATGTAAAACACATAAGTACATGTCCTGCCTTTTACTTACATAGCACCCTGCCCTACGGGTTGCCTAGTGCCTACCTTAGGGGTGACTTATAGGTAGAAAAATGGGAGTTTAAGGCTTGGCAAGTAGTTTTAAATGCCAAGTCGAAGTGACAGTGAAACTACACACACAGGCCTTGCATGTCAAGCCTCAGGCATGGTTAAGGAGCTATTTATGTGGGTGGCACAATCGGTGCTGCAGGCCGTCTAGTAGCATTTAATTTCATTTACAGGCCCTGGAAGCCTCTAGTGCACTTTACGAGGGACTTACCAGTAAATTAAACATGCCACTTGGGAAGGAACCAATGTTACCATGTTTGCGGGAGTGAGCACATGCACTTTAACACTGGACAGCAGTGGTAAAGTACACAGAGTCCTAAAACCAGCAAAAACAGGGTCAGAAAAATGGAGGGAGGGAGGCAAAAAGTTGGGGGATGACCACCCTAAAGCTGTCAGGTCTAACATAGGTCATCACAGACGAAAGTGGGGAGAGCTACCAAACCCCTTAGGAGCTCTCATCACTGAGGCGGAAGTATCTGGAGAGACCATCAGCATTGGCGTGTTCAGTCCCCATGCGATGCCCCACCATAAAGGCCATTCCCTGTTGGGAGATGGACCACCTTAAAAGTTTAGGATTCTCACCCCCCATATGAGGGGTCTGTGGTCTGTCTGAACCCGGACGTGAGTCCCAAACAGCTATGGCCTCAGCTTCTTCAGGGCCCAGACCACAGCACATGCTTCTCTTTCAATGGCACTCTATCTCAGTTCCTGTGGAAGTAACCTCCTGCTAATGAAGGCTACCGGTTGGTCTAGGCCTTCCTCATTCAGCTGTGCTAAGACTACTCCAATGCCATGGTCTGAAGCGTCCGTCCACACTATGAATTCTATGGAATAATCAGGGGCCCTGAGCACAGGTGTTGTGCACATGGCTTCCCTGAGGTAATCAAAGGCTTTCTGGCAAGCCTCTGTCTGGGTCACCAACCTGGGCTGCTTCTTAGAAGTAAGTCAGCTCAGCTACGGGGGCAACCATGATGCCATATCCCTTAACAAATCTCCTATAGTAGCCAGTGAGTCCTAGGAGGGCTCTCACTTCAGTTTGTGTTCTAGGCGGTTGCCAAGCCATGATTGTTTCACTCTTGACCTGGAGGGGGCTGCATCTTGCCACCACCTAACAGGTATCCCAAATACACCACAGAACACTGCCCAATCTGTCACTTACTGGCCTTGATTGTCAGCCCTGCCTGTTGCAGGGCCTGGTGCACCTCTTGGAGGTGAAGCAGGTGTTCCTCCCACCTGGCACTGTAGATGGCAATGTCGTCTAAGTACCAGCCAGGACTCTGTTAACCAACTGTTGGAAGGTAGCAGTGCCATTCTTCAAGCCAAAGGGCATCGTCCAGAACTGGTAATGTCCCTCAGGGTTTGATAATGCTGACCTCCCTTTTGCCCCCTCAGTCAAGGTGATCTGCCAGTACCCTAATGTCATATCAAAGATATTAAGGAATTTAGCAGCACCTAGCCTGTCAATGAGCTCATCAGCTCTGGGAATGGGGTGTGCATCAGTCTTGGTGACATAATTGAGGCCTTAGTAGTCCACACAGAACCAAAGTTCTGGTTTGGTGGCTGGTGGAGAAGCCTTTGGTACTAATACCACTGGGCTGGACCTGGGATTGTTAGAGGTTTCAATTACCGCTTAAGCTAGCATCTTGGCAACTTCCTCCTTGATAATGGCTTTCACCACCGGGGTGAGGGAGAACAGTGAGGCAGACTGTCCCACCAACTGGTAGCAGTCACCCCTCTGCTCTAGGGTCAGGGAGTCAGAGAGGTTGACACCCTCCACTCACCCATCACTTTCCTGTTCAGAGAGGAGGTCAGGGAGAGGCTCACTCTCCTACTCCACACCCTCACCAGTCACAAAGAGCATGCTAACTTCAAACCTCTCAGAGTAAGGATTTAGTCTGTTTAAATGGAGCACCCTTGGGTGTTGCTAGGGGTCTGGAGGTCTGCTAATTAAGTGGCCTCCCCCTTATGCTCCTTTATTTCGAATGGGCCAGTCCAGCGATCTTGCAGAGCTCTGGGCTCTATTGGCTCCATGACCTATACTTTGTCGCCAGGTTGAAACTCCACCAGAGTGGCCTTCTGGTCACACCAGCATTTCATTACCTCTTGACTGGTCTCAAGGTTGCTATTGGCCTTTTTCTAAAAGTGGTGCATCTGGTTGCGGAGGGCCAACATGTGGCTGACCACATCCTGAGGGGGTTTCCTTGGAGCTTTCTCCCACCCCTCCTTGACAATGCTTAGAGGCCCTCTAAAAGGGTAGCCATAGAGAAGTCCAAAGGGACTGAACCCTACCCCTTTCTGGGGCACTTCTCTCTAAGCAAAGATAAGGCATGGCAAGAGGACATCCCACTTTTGCCTCATGGCCTCAGGAGGGCCTCAGGTGGGCCTGCAATCATGCCCTTTACGGTCTTGTTGAATCTCTCAGCTAGACCATTGGATTGAGGGTGATAGGCTATGGTGAACTTGTAAGTTACGCCACACACATCCCACATGGACTTAATTTATGCAGACTTGAGGTTAGTGTCTCTGTCAGACACTATGGCCCTCATTATGAACTTTAGCGGCAATCACCCCCGACCGCCGTGCTGACAGTGAACAAAAGACCACCAGGGGCGGTGAACTGCATACAGCCGTATAATGATGCCAAAAAGACAAACCTCCAAAAATAGTACCTCACCACCGCCATGCAGACAAATCTCCCGCCCACCAAATAATGATGCACAAATCAGCTCGGCGGACAGTAAATGTCGAACAACTATTGGCGGTACGGAGCGCCACGACCAGCAATGGGACCCGCCAACAACAAATGCACACATTGGCACGTTCGAAAACCACACACCTGACACACATCCACAGCACTTTAAAACACACACATACACACCCCACAATTGTTTGCAACACCAATAGCACAACAGATATTGACAACTCAACACGCAAACACTGAACTCACCATCACCAGCACACAAGCCACACACACAAATATACCACACACACATACATAGCTCAACCACCACCACAAGCCACATAACCCAATCACACACCATCACCCTCACCAATACACGTACAACACACTACCCACAACACACACCATGGCACCCCCTATGCACCCCCCACTTCACAGACAGGGAGCTAAGGACCATGGTGGATGGGGTCGAGCCATGCCTATTTGGGGCACAGGTGCAGCAGACTCCCGTTGCCAGGAGGATGGAGCTATGGCAGAAGATAGTCAACAAGGTCAACGCGGTGTGAAACCATCCACACACAAGGGAGTACATCAGGAAGAGATGAAACGACCTGCATGGGAAGGTTTGTTTCATGGCATCCAGGCACATCACCATACAGAAGACTGGTGGTCGTCCCCCACCTCCTTCCCTCGAATACACTGGCTAGGAGGAGAAGGTCCTGGCAATCCTGCACCCGGAGGGCCTCACTGGACTCAATGGAGGACTTGACTCAGGTAAGTCAACTACAGTAGCTCAACAGTCACCACTCCTATAATGCATGTATCACCCCATCCGTCTCACTACCACTATAACTCCATCCCCTACCCAGTCCAAAACACCCACACATTCACATCCAAGTCACCTGAATGCCCACAATCCCCCATACAAATCACCACCCAGCCCCCTTTGCACAGTCACCAACTCATGCATGGAATCCCACTAGCACTACAACACCCACAATGCACCACAACCCCCCAATAAATGCATCAAAATGTACACGAAAGGACCTTGCATGCTACTACATGGGAATCCTACCACAAATTACTGCTGACCCGCGCTGCAATTAACAGGAAAGTGCAGAACACCCGCATCTCTATTCTCTCACACACAGGCACCACCACCCATGCCACCCGGACAGAGACATCAAGGAGTGCCAGTCCTCCACCTGAAGATGGAGGCCCCACTCAGGAGATTGCAGAGGGATGTCTGGAAACAGAGGAAATCCCTGGCTCATCACACACACCTGGACAGTCACCCTCCAGAAGCCTGACCCAGGACACCACTGACACCCCTACCACTCAGCCACCACCATCATCTCTGGCCAAATTAACCCACACCAGGGTCACCAGGCCACAGACTGGCTGCCAACATGTACAAAGGCCAGAGTCTCCACCCACCACCAGGCAGGATGATGAAGGGCCAACTGCAAGTGGGGCTGGCAGACCTGTGCAGGGGACACAGGCACAGAGGGCTAGGGCCAGTGGGAGGGCATCAGTGGCCCAGGGGGGTGGCCCAAGGATGATGCTGCAGACCAGGAGGTCATTTCTGAGGCCCTTGGAGCATACCACCATTTCCAGGACAAGATGGGCCAGATCCTGGCCACCTTGGAGCAGAATCAGAGGCTGCAGGTAGCACACCACCAGGAGGCCATGGAAACAGCTCAATACCACCATGGCCTCCATTGCAGGGGTAATGCAGCACCAGACAAACATCCAGCCTGAGTCCTCCACCAACCTGCAGGCCCCTACCACTATCCACGACACTGCCCTGCCATCGACATCTGCAGCATCTACTGTACTGCTGGCACTGCCAGAGGACTCACAGGATACCAGCACCCCTACTCCTGCAGCCCAGCTTCACCTTCGCAAACCAGCCCTCAGAACCAGACATCCCACTGAAACACCATCCAAGACCAAGCCCAGCACCAGGAAGTGACTCTGCCCTGAACTGTCTCCCTTGTGTGCCACTGAGCTACATTGTTGACATGCCACTGCCATCTCACCGTCTTCCAGTGGCCCCATGGATGATACCCCTGTGCAACCAACAGCTGAGCATTTGCACCTGAGTATGTTGTTCACCATGGGCCTTCTCCCTTCCACTGTCCCAACACTCATGGATGTTTTGACTTGGAATAAATACACCTGTTCACTCAAAATATCTGTCCTTAATCAATATGAGCTATCAATTGTGAATGTGAATGCATTAACCATCATAATGACGCTTTTATTGCAGGAGAGGGTCTAACAGACTGCAGTGTCTGAAGTATGTCACAATGTACATTCTAATGCGTGCACTGACATCTGCCACTTCAGTCATGATTTTGCATTATCACTAGTAAAGGGCACCACAGTACTTACTACATGAGTCAGCCTGAAACAATGCAGTGAAGCCATCAGCATCATAGAACAGTACCTGAGAGTCACTGGAAGTATAGCTGGATTAGCTGGGTCCTGGTGTTGATATCTTCCCCCTCTTCTTCACCATTACTCTCATCCCTCCTCTGAGGTGGCAGGGCTGGTTGGACAGCATCCTCCTCTTCCAGAAGCTTTCCTCACAGCCACGTTGTGCAGCATGCAGCAGGCCACCACTATCTTACACACCTTGTCAGGGACATAGCACAGGGACCCTCCAAAGAGATGGAAGCAACAAAATCTTGCTGTGTTCATTGCTGTGCACCTGATCATTGGATTACATGGTTGTCAATGGGGAACCTGGGCTCATCATGATCACCACCGGAGGTGACGGTGCACACCTCTGCAGTATCTATTGCCATTTTGACAGGCCCTTGACATTTGACTCCTGCGGTACGTGAAGGGAAGAACTCCACTGCGTGTGCTGCTGTGTCCTGACTGGTCCCTGAGATGGCGCGTGTTACAGGGGAACGGGCTCTGGCCTTCACCGTGGAGGAGATGGAGAAGCTGGTGGACAGGGTCCTACCCCTGTGTGCCAAGTTTTATGGGCGACCAGAGAAGCAGGAGAGTTGCTAGTTGTCCTACTTAGATGTGTGTGAATGTGTAGGATGCCTGTATGCATTTTTGTTCGCTGTGTGACTGCTCACCCGTAGTGTGTCTGACAGTTTTTGGCTTGAAATTTGTCCATATGCATGTCTCCATGGGCCATGTCAGTTTGAATGGGCATGGCATTTGTGAATGGGGTACCCACACTGACATCTGTTTCTTTACTCTGTGTGTCCAATGCAGGTCAGCGCCCATCAGAAGAGGGGACTATGGCAAGCCAGTGCCAAGGAAGTGGGGACATTGGGGGTCTATAACCGGTGGAGCGTCCACTGCAGGAAGCGGTGGGAGGACCTGTGGTGCTGGGCCAGGAAGACCAGGAGGGGTGCCCATCGGACACTGACCCCCCCCAGCATACTGGCAGTGGCCTATCCGGATTTGGATGGGCACTTGAAGGCAGCACAGCAGCCACAAGGAGGTGAGTGCCAACACTGTTGTGATGCCACTATGGTGAGTGTAGTTAAATGCTAAGGGGTGCATGCATAGTAGTACCAGGCACATACACAGGTGTGTCCCTGCAGTCCTGCCCCCCTCCACTTCCATAGGATAGTGTCATAGCTAGTTTTGGCAGGGTGTGTAGGCCTGTGAGGACTCCCCTGTTTGGACCATTGTTTTCAATGTAGCCTCATGAACTTGTAGATGTGTTGGCTTGGCATTGTCTCTCATTGGTTCACTTCACAAAGTGTATCATAGTAGTGGGTCAGGATGGGAATGTAGTGTATTGTTGGGTCATGTCTACCAGTCAGAGGCACATTCATAACGTGTTATGTCTGCTGAGGAGTTGTGCCTGAGCTGGGTGGGAGTGTATGTGTCCTAACATGTACATATTTCCTGGAATTGACATACTTCCTTCTTGTTTTGTTTCCCCACCCCTGTGCTCTTGTGTCCCTGTGTACATTGGCATCATCTGGCAAGGGAGCTGTGGCATCGGCGAGTGGGGATGCTGCAGCCCACAGTTCCCAGGAGGCAGAGTCGATCGCTTCCAAGGGGACCAGTGGATTTGAGGGCGAGGAGAGTACCACGGGGGAGGCAACTACCGCTGGAAGGAGTGACTCTGCTATCTCCTCCGATGGCATCACCCTGGTGGTGGCGGACCCTACTGGGCCCACCCATTCTATGTCATCTTCCGCCCCCCATACCATCACTGCCCTCACAGTTGCTCCTCACCGAGTTGTCCATGCCCGCTCACCCAGGAGGGTGGGCGTCTCCTTTGCCCCAGGCACCTCATCCCCTGCCTCAGTCAGCCCTGCTGCCCTCACGGAGGAGGCTATTGACATCCTGAGAACCATCTCTGTAGGGCAGACAACCATTGTGAATGCCAACCCGGGGCTAGCATCCCAGATGCAGCAATGCATTCCTGGAAGGCATTCATGGTGCCATATCTGGCCTACAGAGATCTTTTCAGGCTCTGGCCTCCTCTTTGACGGCAGCCAGTGTCCCTGGTCTTTCCGTCCCCCTCCCACCACCTCTACTCCTTCCAGCACCCCACTCCCTTCACCCATCCCAAGCACACATACAGACAGCTATGCACCCAGATCAACATACAAGAAGCACACTGAGAAACACAAGCACCACTCTTCCCATCACAGGCAGGCACACACCCAGCATACCAAAGTACACACACCAACATCCATCTCCCCCACTGTGTCAGCCTCCCCTGCCTCCCTGTCTGTCACCTCACCATGCACACCCACATGCACTGCACCCCCAGTCACTGCTGCTGCACCCATTCTTGCAGTCACCACAACAGCTGACATCCAGCCATGCACCCCATACTCCACACCTACATTCATCACGACTACATTCTCATACACTTCCAGCACATGCAGCACACTCACCAGACTTGCAGACACCCACACAACATCCATATACAATGGCAGCCTGTCTTCTTCCACTGTGTCCACCCCCCTCCTCCCAAAACACTCAAACGCTCACACTCATCTACACCACACACATCCACCATACATAAGCATACTAAACAGGCACCTGCATCCACGTCCAGCACACCTACACCTCGTACCACCACTCCCTCAACCTCCACTCCCAGACCTGGCTCCAAATCCCCTCCAACTGCACCTAAGAAGCTTTTCTTCTCCTGTGTTGACCTGTTTGAACCCACTGGCCCACCCTGTCTTGTCCCTAAATGTTCACATGCCCTAGCCCAGTCCACTCCTTCCTCATCAAAGTCCGTGCCAGTCTACCTTTCCCATTGCCGTGCCCCTTCCCAGCTTCTTCTGCCACCCCCCAGTCCTGGCCCACTCCCCCTCCTTCCAAGGGCAAGCCCAAACCCTCTCCACCTCCACCTCCTAAACGTAATCCCAAGACCCCCCCCCCTTCAAGACCTGACTCACCAACCCTGCCACCCCCCTGCCCCTGTTCCCTGAGGAGCCTGGCTGCCCCATTGATGCCCCTTCTCAGTGGGGTTTCCTTTACCATTGTAGGAGTCAAGTGTAGCCTATATTTGCCCTTACGGGACTTGTTTATGGACTGGCCTATGGCCTTGTTTGAACATTCATATTTCTTTGTTAAAATTAAATTTGTGTGCCCAGAAGACATGTTGCTGCAATATTGAGCCGTTGTGCAGCGTTTCACTGTGGGGGTGTGGTGTTCACAGGTGTGTGCATTGGTGCAGGTATTTGTTGGCTTGTGACTGGTAAGTACATCTTGGCATGGTATGTATGGCTTGGGTTGGTGGGAGGGGTTGGGAGTGCATTGCGATGTGAGTGGGTGTATACCTGTGCCCTTTCTTTCCATGTGTACTAGGCTGCGGTACTTACCGTCGTCGTCTTCGTCGCCTGTCACGGTCCTGGAGAAATATGACAAGGAGAAGCACTGAGATTATTTCCAACTCTCGCTCCATGTCTGCGTCAACGTGTTCTGTGTGCCTCTGGTGAGTGTTTCCCTTTATATGGGTTGTTTCCACCACACTTTTCCTGGTGGTGGTTCCTGCCCTGGAACTGATGGCGGTGTGGTGTTTCATAATTTGGTGGGAGGGTAGGCCATTTCCGCCGGCCTGCGGGTGGCCTCTCGCATCGTCGGTGGGACCACCAAAATGGCGGGTGGGTGGATGACCTGGTGCTTGTTTCTCATATGCTTCATTATTTGGTGGACCGAAATGCCAGCCTGTTGGCTGTAGTTAACGCCACTGCCGGCGGTGAGGTGTTTCCCGCCATGTTCATAATGACCACCTATCTCTTTGTGGAACTACACACGGGTAAAGATCCCCATCAAAGTTCTGGTCACAACAGGTGCAGTTGCCATCCTCTGGGTAGCATGTGGCATGATCTACCAAGACCAGGATGAATCTGTTGCCTAGGGCTGTCTTGGGGTCCAATGGACCAATGTCATTGATGCTCACCCTTTCAAAGGGGGTGCCAATGACAGGAAGTGGGATCAGGGGAGCATCCAGGAGGAAGGTCGGTAACACTGAGGGACCACCAGCACACGTGCTGCCCCAGTACCACCAGAGCCCCCATTACCCCCAGAGCCTTGGGCTCACTATATAGGAGATTATTCTCTCAGTAAATCAGGTGATCCCCAGAGGCTTCTCTTGCTGCATGGGCTGTCCCCTCAAGCCCTCAAGAGTGGGACATTCTTTCTGTGCTTTGCAGAATTCCTCCCTGGCGGGCCCTGTAGGAAAGTACCCTCTTTTTGGCATGTTACACCTAATTTCTGCCTGATGTCAGTGTGTTTTTGACTGTGTCCCTGGGATCCTGCTAGTCAGGACCCTAGTTCTTATGGTTTATGGCCTGCTTGTCAGTGTGTTTCACCGTTTTCTAAATTGTCAGTGGGGTCCTGCTAATCAGAACTCCAGTGTTCATGCTCCCTCTGTTTCTAAATTTGTCACTATATACCACTATATACCACTCCAACTTGGCATATTGGACCCCACTTATAAGTCCCTAGTATATGGTACATAAGTACCCAGGCCATTAAGGTTCCAGGGGATCCTTATGGGCTGCAGCATTCCTTTTGCCACCCATAAGGAGCCCATACAAAGGCTTCTACAGGACTGCAATTGCAGCCTATGTGAAATCGTGCATGCACTATTTCACAGCCATTTTCACTGCACCAGGTCACTTATAAGTCACCTATATGTCAGGACTTCAGACCCTGAAGGCTGGGTGCAAAGTACCTCTGCGTGAGGGCACCACTGCACTAGGAGAGGTACCCCATGTCGTCCAGGCCTATTTTCCCATACTTCGTCAGTGCAGGTATGTCATTTTAAATGTGCACTACATATAGGTCAATACCTATGTACCGCTTCACAATGGTAACTCCAAATATGGCCCTGTAAGGGGTCTAACAACTGGGAATTGTACCCCAATAGTGATTCCAGTATTGGTTTTACAATTCCCTGCACCCTGTGGGCTCCACTATGGACCCCAAGTACTGCCATACCAGCCTTCTAAGGTTTTCACTGCAGCCCCAGCTTCTGCCACCTCACAGACAGGCTTTTGCACTCCGGGGCTTGAGCAGCTCAATCCCAGGAAGGCAGAAAAATGCATTTCCTTTAGGAGAGGGGTGTTACACCCTCTCCCTTTGGAAATAGGTGTTACAGCCATGGAAGGGGTGTCCTCCCAGAACCTCTAGAAATGCTTTGAAATGCACAGATGGTACCCTCCTTGCATAATCCAGTCTACACCAGTGCAGGAACCCCCAGTCCCTGCTCTGGTGCAAACTACTCCCCTGTCCATCACCACCCAGGGGTGGTGCTCAGAGCTCCAGAGTGTCCCTGGGTTCTGCCATCTCGTTTTCAGGATTGTCAGGGAACTCTGGGAGCATCTGAGTGGCCAGTGCCAGCAGGTGATGACAGAGACCCCTCCTGATAGGTGCTTACCTGGTTAGGTGACCAATTCCCCTCTCAGGGCTATTTAGAGTCTCTCCTCTTGGTGTTTCTTCAGATTCGGATTGCAAGACCCCAGCAGAAATTCTCTGTATCTTTTACTTCATCTTCTACTGACGAATCAATTGCTGACTGCTCCAGGAACTCTACAAAACTGCAACAAAGAAGCTAAGGTGACTTGTGCAACATTGTTTCTTCAGCTCCTGCCAGCAACTGCAACAGTTTCCAGGTCGTGCATCCTCCGAGTACTGCCTGTCTTCAGCCTGCACCAGAAGAACCAAAGGAATTATTATAAGTGACCCTGACAGTTCCAACATCTTGCTGTCCAATTTTGGTGGAGGCAAGAGTTTGCCTTCCCACGCAAGACAGTACCCCTTTGTACTGCATGACTTGCAGTTGCCAAGGCTTGTGTGCAACCTTCCAATAAGTTCTTCATCCACAGCACAGCTTAGTCCCCCAGCACTCCATCCTGTGATGCACAGCTCCCTGAGTCGTTCTCTGGCGGCATGGGAATCCTATCCTTTGTGTTGGGCTGCATGGGCACCTCCTTTGCCCCTGTGATGTGGGATTCCTGTGCATGCTGCCTGGTCTTCTGATGGCTCTCTGAGTTGCTGAGACTCCCCTCTATCCCCCCCTTTGGTAGAGTCAACCTGGTCCTTCCTGGTCCGGGCAGCGCCATTTTCCACGAACCATGAGCTTTGCATTTACCAAAGCTTGTTTGCGGAATCCAGTGATGAAAACCAGACTGCATTCATCCATCCAGCGTGGGACATCTTGTCCACCAACCATCTTCTTTGGTGCAATACTGACTTTGTCTTCTCACCGGCGGTTCTTCTTTTGCACCTTCAACCAGGTTAGCATGGGCTCCTGTTCTGCCTGGACTCTACAGTACTTCTTGGACTTTGTCCCCTTCTTCCAGAGGTCTTTAGGTCCAGGAATCCATAGTTGGTGTCTTGCAGTCTGTTCTGGTTCTTGCACTGTCTTCTATCATGACTTCTAGTGTGTTTTAGGAAACCTGCTGTGTTTTACTCCTGCTTTCCTGGGCTCTGGGGTGGGGTATTTTACTTACCTTTGGTGTTTTCTTACACTCCCAGTACCCCTCTATACACTACCCTTGTCTAGGTGGGGAATCGACTTTCGCATTCCACTATTTTAGTATATGGTTTGTGTTCCCCCTAGGCCCATTGCAACCTACTGTGATTTTCACTCTTTGCACTATTTTCTGAATGTTTACTTATCTGCTTTTGTTACTAGTGTATATATTGTGTAATTTACCTACCTCCTAAGGGAGTATAGTCTCCAAAGTATTTTTGGCATTGTGTCACTAAAATAAAGTACCTTTATTTTTGGTAAAAATGGTCTTTCATGTGTGTGAGTACTGTATGACTACAGTGGTATTGCAAGAGCTTTGCATGTCTCCTAGTTCAACCGTGGCTGCTCTGCCTACAGCTACCTATAGACATCCTGGCTTCTAGACACTTAGGGCCGTATTTATACTTTTTGGCGCACAACTGCGCCAACGCAGTTGTGCGTCAAAAAATTTAACGCCGGCTAACGCCATTCCAAAGCGCCATGCGGGCGCCTTATTTATGGAATGACGTTAGCCGGCGGAGCTGCCTGGTGTGCGTAAAAAAAAATTACTTACACCAGGCAGCGCCGGTGTAGGGAAAATGGAGCTTGGGCGTCAAAAAATGGGGCAAGTCGGTCTGAGGCAAAAAATCTGCCTCAACCCGAGTTGCGCCATTTTTTTTTTACTCCCACCCTCCATTGACATGACTCCTGTCTTAGCAAAGACAGGAGTCATGCCCCCTTGCCCAATGGCCATGCCCAGGGGACCTCAGTCCCATGGGCATGGTCATTGGGCATAGTGGCATGTAGGGGGGCACAAATCAGGCCCCCCATGCCACACAAAAAAAAAAAAAAAATACTTACCTGAACTTACCTTAAGTTCCCTGGGATGGGTCCCTCCATCCTTGGGTGTCCTCCTGGGGTGGGCAAGGGTGGCAGGGGGTGTCCCTGGGGGCATGGGAGGGCACCTCTGGGCTCCTTCCAAGCCCACAGGTCCCTTAACGCCTGCCCTGACCAGGCGCTAAAAAATGACGCTAAAGCGGCTGGACGTCATTTTTTTTTACCCGCCCACTCCCGGCCGTCATTTTTGCCCGGGAGTATGAATACGGCGCACATGCCTCGGAGTCATTTTTTAGAAGGGAACGCCTACCTTGCATATCATTAACGCAAGGAAGGTGTCCACGCTAACAAATGACGCAAACTCCAAGATCTTTGGCGCTAGACGGGTCTAACGCCAAAGTATAAATATGTAGTTAGTTTTGCGTCGGATTTGCGTAAAAAAAAACGACGCAATTCCGGCACAACCAGAGTATAAATATGCCCCTTACTACATTTCACTATTAAGGGATAACTGGACCTGGTATAAGTTATAAGTTCCTGCAGAACCCATTTCAAACCAGGCCTGCCTCCTACAGGCCCACCCTCAACTTGCGAGCCAACAAGCTCAGGTAGGTTGCCTTGGGTGGCAATGTCCTCCCCGGTTGGCTCAGGGGCCTCCTCCTCAGGGACCTCGTCAACCTCCATCTTGGGAACTTCTGGGACTGGTTTCCCACACCCCTTGCCCTTTTCCTTGGTAGCTCTCTGGACCATTTTTTCCAGGCTCCAGGCACACTTGAGTCCCCTCTCAGCCTCCATGGACCTTGTGGTCATGCAGACGCAGTCAGGCAATCCCATCATCTCCAAATGATACCTGAGCTCTACCTCCCTCCCGGTAGTGCACTCTAGGTCACTGCCTAGTAGACAATACACAGGCATGGCAGGACTCACAGCTACTTTCAGAGTACTAGAAACCTCCCCTCCACCCTCAAAGTGAACCAGAGCCACCAGTAGATGGCTCTCACGATTGTCAGTGACTATGACTAGGTATAATGTGTTCAGTAGAACCTGCTCTGCTGACACCAGCTGACACTTGACAGTTGTCATGCTGGCTCCTATTGTACACAGAGCCTCCATCCATTTCCCATTAATGGTGACACACTGCCTATACTTAAAAAGTATTGGCCTAGGTATAGTCAGGCATTTGGTCTTTTGGCACCATATCTGCACCCCACAGGGACCGCTGTCTGTTCCCCAAAGATATCTGGGACTACCTCCTTTCTGAGTGCTACACTAGCCAACCCAGGTGTCAGCCCACCATTGGGGGGGTTGTGCCCTCTTTGGACATTTTGAGTTTCCGTTAGATTGAACATGTTTAGAGCACTCTGCACGTTGGGGAACCCACCTCCCTGTCTTGTGATCAAAGAACCTCTCTTCTTAGGGTCAGACTGGGACTGGTTGCCACTATTCCCTTGGAATTATTGAAGGGGACCTTTAGAGATCTCCTTATTTTTAAGTTTTTCACCTCCCTCTTTCTTCTGTTGGGAACCCTGACCACCTTTGTGGTGTCCCCCCAGATACTGTTTTGGACTTCCTGGGATCAGTGAGCTTACTCTCAACTTGGTGCTGGCACAACTCTACAAAACAAATACTGAGCATGTGCCATCTCAGGATTAAATTGTACAACCCAACATAATCACTGACTTTGCTGCTCGCACCCAGCCATTCAGTGCCTTACTGATATAATCAATGAAGTCTACCCAGGATTGGTTGGGGAGCTTATTGCTGTCCCTGAATCTTTGGTGATACTTCTCATGGATCAGTCCAAATTTTGCAATCAAAATGGCTTTCATGGGAGTGTACTTATTCTGGTCCCCAACCTCTACTGTAAGAAGTGTGTCCCTCCCAAGTGTAGGCATATGTTTTCACAGACAACCCCAGTGCTCTTCAGGAACCCCATGTGCCCTCAGTGCAACTTCATAACCAGAAAACTACTTGCCAATGTTGTCTCTCACCACATAACTGAGCACCAAATCCTTGGGTATACAAACCTTCTTGTCTTGTTCAGGTCCTGCATGTATGCTGCCCTCATCACTGCTGGATTCAGACTGCCTAGCCGTGAGCTCCAGCTCTTTCAGACTCAGTTCATGATCAAATAGAAGTTTCTTCTCAGCTAAGGCTCTTTCAGCCTCAGCTCTCCTCTCTTTTGCCTCTAATTTTATTCTTGCCAACTGCAGATGGAATTCTCTCTCCTCTCTCCTTTCCTCTGCAGTCAGGCTATTACTGGAGACACTGCTTCCTAGTCTCACAGGTGGAATAAATAAAGGGGTGTCATCCTGTACTGCTGTTGCAGCTCCTCAGAAGACCCTTCTCAGACTCCCCCAAATCATCATGCTCTTGGGTGCGGGACTCAGCGCCTTTTGAAACTCTCCCTTGTTGGAAGCCCCACGGGCAGGTACCCCATATCTTTGCAATAGCACTTCAACTGGGGGGACTGTATTACCCTCCAGGTTAGCCAGGTCAAAATGAAGAGAAAAAAAACAAAATGACCTTTAAATGTGGGTAGGTAGTGCAGACATAGCTATTGTATGCACTGCACAAACACAAGTCCTATCCCACCACTGCCACCAATGTAAGATATTGGGGTATCTAGTTGGCAGAGGTATACACCCTTGTTCAAGAAGGGGCCACAATCCTAGTCAAGGTAAGTCACAACACCATACAAATTATTCTGTGGTCACCCTGTGGTAGCTTGGCACAGAGCAGGCAGGCTTAACGTAGAAGGCAATGTGTAAAAAGTGTTTGTGCAATAACTCATACAGTAACATAGTGAAAACACCACAAAAGCACTGCACACTAGTTTAGGAAAATAGATAATATTTAGCTGAATAAAATGAGAACAAAACAACAAAAATTCAGTATGCAAAAGTCTTGATATCACTTTTTAAAGGTTTGAATGAGTCTCCATCCTTAAGAATCAGTGGTTATATCTTTGTAACACACAGTACTTGGGATGTATCTAAAATAACAACGCACAGAGGTCGCAGAGTAGGAGGTGTGTTTCTGGTGTGGCACAGACGATGCGTTGTTTCTTTCCACGCTAAAGGTGATGTGTCGATTTCCATGAGTGCAGCCTTAGTTCCTCACTGCTGTGGGAGGATATTTTGACACTCAGAGATGATGCACTGAAAATCCTTGACGCGCTGGTAGAAAGAGCATGCACTGCATCGATCCGGTAGGCGATGGGTGATTTTTCCACCTTTGAGGCAGGCACTGTGTTGATTTCTGCAGACGTTGTGTTGATTTTCTGACGCCTGGGGATTTTCTTCTCTGGGGTGAAGTCTTTGTGGCCATGAGACTTCAGAACATGAGGCAAGCTCAATCCAAGCCCTTGGAGAGCACTTGTGGGGAAGGCAGAGTCCTTCCAGCAGAGTCAGAGGCCAGCAGGCAGCAGAGCAACGAGCAAGGCAGCAGTCCTTCTCAGCAAAGCAGTCCAGATGAGTCCTTTGGGCAGCCAGGCAGTCCCTCTAACAGAGCCCAGGTGTAGATCCAGAAGTGTCTGATTTGGTTGGGTCAGAGACCCAGTATATATATACACCCCAAAGTGCCTTTGAAGTGGGTGAAACTTCAAAGAGTGGTTTTGAAGTGCACAAGTTCCCCTTTCAGCCCAGTCCTGTCTGCCAAGATCCCTGTGGGAGGTTATCAGTCCTTTGTGTGAGGGCAAGCCAATGGCCTTTGAAGTGTAAGAGAGTCCCTCCACCCATCCTTCCCAGGGAGACCCATTCAGTATGCAGATGATTGCAGTTGTGACTGAGTGTCCTGTGTTTATGGCTTTCTGGATGGAATGCACAAAGGGAGCTGTCAACCAGCACAGACCAGACGTGGATTGGAGACAGACTATAAGGTACAGATGGCAGTAAGTGCAGAGAAATGCTCACTTTCTAAAAGTGGCATTTGTAAAATAAATAGTAATATTAAATTCAATCTCACCAGTAAGCATGATTTTCTATTACCAATCTGGCCCTACTAAACATGACTGGCCTACTTCTTCCAGATCAGAATCTACCACTTAAAAGTATATGAGGGCAGTTCTAATGCTTTTTGATGAGAGAAGCAGGCTTCACAGTAGTGGAAAATGAATTTGTGAGTTTTTCACTACCAGGATATGTAAAACACATACATACATGTCCTGCCTTTTACTTAGGGATGACTTGTATGTAGAAAAAGAGGAGTTTAAGTCTTGGGAAGTACTTATAAATGCCAAGATGAAGTGGTATTGAAACTGCACACACAGGCTTTGTAATGGTAGGCCTGATGCATGGTTAAGGAGCTACTTATGTCGGCGGCACAATCAGTGCTGCACATCCCACTAGTAGCATTTAATTTACAGGCTCTGGGCACCGCTAGTGGACTTTAGTAGGGACTTGCAAGTAAATTAAGTATGCCAATTAGTTAGGAATCAATGGTACCATGTTTAGGGGAGAGAGCACATGCACTTTAGCACTGGTCAGCAGTAATAAAGGCCCTGAGTTATACTTTTTGGTGCAAAACTGTACTAACGCACTTTTGCACAAAAAACGTTTAGCACCGGCTTGCACCATTCCATAAATATGGTGTCTGACTGGTGCACAGAATGGTGCAAAGGGGAGGCTAGTGTAAAAAAAATGACTTTAGTGGGTGGGGCTGGCAGTATGGAAGGGGTTTTTGCACCAAAAATTGACGTTAAGTAGGTTAGAGTAAAATACATGACTTTAACTTGTCCAGAGTCATTTTCTGACGCAAAACCAGCCATACCACATGACTCCTGTCTGAGAAAAGACAGGAGTCATGCCACCACCCCAATGGCCAGTACACTCGACCAGGGTCCCCTGGGCAGGGCCATTGCACCCAGTGCCATGTAGGAGGGCCCATTTCAGGGGCCCCAATGGCACTTAAAAAAAATACTTATCTGTACTTACCTATACTTACCTGGGATGGAGTGCTCCATCCTCCGGTGTCCCTCTGGTGTGGGTGGGGTTGTCCCTGGGGCCTAGGGAGGGCACCTGCAGGCTTATTCCATGGTGTTCCACCATGGAAATAGCCCCACAGGTCCCCTAATGTCTGCCCTGACCCAGGTGTTAACAAATGGTGTAAAGCAAGCTTTGCACCATTTTTTGATCCCTCCCCCGTGCATAATTTTAGCACAGGGGGATAAATATGGCGCTAAGGCCATAGAGTCATTCTTTGCACGGGAATGCCTACTTTGCATCTCATTGACGCAAAGTAGGTTTCCACGTCCAAAAAATGACTTTGACTCATAAATTTGGCACTAGACGGGTCTAGCGCCAAAGTATAAATATGGAGTTAGTTTTGTACCTAATTTGCTTTAAAAAAGAAATGACGCAAATTCAGCACAAAACAAGTATAAATATGCCCCAAAGTGCGCCAAGTCCTAAAACCAGCAAAAACGGGGTCAAAAAATGGAGGGAGGCAGGTAAAAAGTTGGGGGATGACCACCCTAAGGCTGTCAGGTCTAATAAATGTATATGTATATACATATTGGCCAATTAGTAAAAGGGGGGGGGGCACATGGCCTCCCTCCCAGGGCCAATTTTGGCCCCAGGGCTGGCCAGTTACTACAAAGGGAGGGGAGCCACGTAGCCACCCTCCCCAACCTGATTTTAGCCTCAGGGACCTTATCCCATGGTGTCCAGCCACTTAACGCTGAATGCCCTGGCCCCACCCAGGGCACCCAGTGTGCACTCTTACTGGCCACAGGGGAAGCCTTAATGCCCATGGTTCCTGCTGATTCCCTGCCTCCAGCAGGAGCTGGCATTTCTCCCACATGCAGGGAGCAGCAGAAAATGCTGCTCCCTGCATGCAGGAGCAATTTATTCACCTGTTTTCCTGCCTGCATAACAGCAGGCAGGGAAACAGATATAAAGACTGTTCCCAGTGGGCGGGAGCAGTTTTCTGGTTTCTGCTCACTGGAAGTGGACTTACTGTTTGCTCTCACTTAGCGAGAGCTGTTAAAGCTCCCGCCAAGTGAAAACAAACATCTATGTCCCGAGGGTGGGCACCTGTAGTAAAAACAAACGTGGGTCACCACGTTGTTTTTTAAAAGTTTTGCTGAGATTCGTGGTATCTCCACGATTTTGCAGCAAATTAAAAAAAATACGTTTTGGCCCCTATGGGACCCCACCACCAGGCCTAGGGGTCAGGGTATTCCTAACCTGCCCCCGTCTTTGTTTAACTTCTTTTTGGGACTCAGCTGAGACCAACTCCCAAAATGGCAGCCAACCGTTCCTGGTTTTAGTGTTGACAGCCAATCAGATCTCGGCATTAGATCTGTTGGATCCTCTGAGAATCAGCCTCCCTGGAAACACAATTTTTTCCCTTTAATAAGTAGAAACCTACTGAACGGAGTTACACAAAATCACAAAATGGGCTCCTTCTGGGCCAAGAGCTGTCTCTTTACCAAATTTGGTGTAAGTCTGTCCAGTAATTTGGACTGTAATCTTCTCTAAAATCCCTATGGGAAATCTGAAAAGGAAAATTTGTTTTGGGATCCCCTCTTTTCTTGGCTCCCGGATGACAAATCGCCTTGAAACTTTCCTCACAGCATCTGAACTCATCAAATTTCATGAAGATTCAGCAAACAGCAGCAAAGTTATTAGCATAACCAAAAAAGCTTTAGCTACTGCTGGTCACTAGTAGGTAGTAATAGTTAGGACCATGTTTCCATAGAAAAAGTGTTTTCTAACTTGTCTATACCTTTGGCACCATTTGATAAATCTGCACATAATTTTCCCAATAAAGTGTGTCTGTTATTCTTGTTGCACACAGAATATTTTGGGGCTGGCCTTCAAGCGGGGCCGAGAAAAAGTGGGGATCAGAAAACATGCATTTCCCATGTTAATTCCCATAGGAGATTTGAACACGACTACAGCCCGAACTGCTTGATGGAATTACACCAAATTTGGCAGAGGGTAGATTTTGGTCCACAGATTATGCTTTTTGTTATTTGGTCAGAGTAAATTGTTCAGAAGTTTAGGAGAAAATAAAGTAAATCCAAATTTGTATATCTAAGGACGCAGATCCTCCCCGACAACTTTGCGAATAACATTAGCTCGTGCAGAGATATGCAGAGCCATGATTGGCTCGCAACACTTCAACCAGGGAGTGATGACAGCCATCTTAGGACTCAGCTTCAGACGAGAACCTTAAAAAAGTGAAAATAAAGAAAAGGGGCCATGGTAGGGATCGTCTGACCCTTTAGCTTTGGCAGGGTGCTGGGACCCCGCCAGAGCAAAACAGCACTTAAAAAAAAAAAAAGTGCCACATATTCACAACAACATTGCAAATTTGCGGCAAATATCTGAAAAAAACACATGCAGCATCCTGTGCTTGTTTTAAAAAAGCCCCCGGGTGGGCCAGGTCACAGGGGCATGTCAAAAAAAGGAGGGGGGTACATAGGACCCTCTCCTTGGCTTATTTATGCCCTGGGGACCACCACCTACCTAGGGCTTTGATTCAATAGTATGCGGGGCCGTGTACCCCCACCCACCGGGGACCACTGCTGAACTGAAATAATGAAGGTGGTCCGTTGCAGACCCTCAGCCCCAGAAACTACCAAATCCCTGGGTTAAATTCAAACATGTGAAGCCATACATGGCCACAGGGACCGCCAACCCCCATGACTGGCTCCTGCTATGTCCCGGGATACCCACCCGAGACATTGCTGTTTGCTTTGACTTGACAGGAGCTTTGACAGCTCCCACCAAGTCAGAGCAAACACTCCAATCCCAGCAAGCAAGATCTGCCAAACAGCTCTCGCTTGCTGGGAGTGGTGGTTTCCTCTGTATCACTGCCCGCAAATATGCATGCATGGATACAGATGAAAACTTTGCATCTGTAAGCAGGGAGCTGCTATTTAAAGCAGCTCCCTGCTTGTGGGAGCAATTCCGGCTCCCGCAGGATGTGGGGGTGAGCTAGGACCGCGGGCATTGATGCTCCCCCGCGGTCCTGTCCCATAATGGGACAGAGGAGAGAGAGAGAGAGAGGGAGAGATTGGCACTGCAATGGTCTCTCCATGCAATGACTCGAAAGTATCACACTGGGTAGCTGTTTGGTTCAAATGTCATAGACATGTTTTGCTACACAGCACAAGAGAATCACTGGTGGCCTACTGGTAAAGCACGTGAACTGTCTCCCTATGAGATGAAAGTTCTAATCGTCATGGTGTGTCTGTTAAAATTACTAGTTTTTTTATATTAAAAATGCCTGTTAGTGCAACATTTATGGGATTTTTCCATCACTCCTTTCAGTTTGAATGTCATAGCTATGTGTGAAGATCCTGTAGTAAAGAGTTGTCTGTGGCTTAGTGGTTAAGGTCTCAGGCCTCTCTCTCGGAGGTTGGGGGGTTCCAGTATAGGTGTGTTGCAGGTCGTTCCTGTGATTTCTTTTCTTTTCAAATTCATATATTTAAGATACGCACCAAAAGGTGATCTTACTCTTTTTAATTGACAAATATATTTTTATTTTCAATTTGTCTGGAGATATCTCATTCTAAGTATATCATTCATCAGAGCCTAAAAAGCTCTCTATCTCTCTTCCTCTCTTCCTCTCTTTCTGTCTCTCTCTCTTTCAATCTCTTTCTCCCACTCACACATCCGCTCAGACCCTTACGCTCTACTCACAGACCCATTCAAACACTCACGCACCCATTCACAGACCCACTCAGACCCTCGTGCACCCACCCACAGACGCACTCAGAGAAAGAGAGAGGGGAGTACAGTGTTGGGTAGTGAAGCACTATAGAGTGGAGTGGTGTGTCGTAGAGTAGAGTAGAGTGGCGAGTCATAGAGTGGAGTTGCACAGAGTGTCATAGAATAGAGTGGCATGTCAAAAAGTGGAGTGGAGTGGCATGTCATAGAGTGGAAGGGCATAGAGTGGATTAGAGTGTTGTACAGTGGAGTGGCGTACAGTGGAGTGGTGTGTCATACTGTAGAGGGACGTATTATAGAGTGGGGTGTCATAGAGTTGAGTGGACTGCTGTGTCATAGAGAGTTTTACTGGCTCATTTCTTCCTATGCATTACATAAACAGTAATGAGCTATGTTTTAATTAAAACAAACAGAAAGTGTGGTCCAAACAAGATGGCTGCATTTTCATTTTGCAAGGGCTTTGATTAACCTATAATATTGTGTTTCATCATCGCCATGTACTGCAGTATACCACAAAGGTACCGCGATATACTTTTGCCCAATATACCACTATGTTTTGTTCTTTATAACTTAAAAACTACTGAACCATTTCAGACCAAATAACAAAAAGGAAGCTTTCCACATAATAATCTATGTTTGTGCCAAATTTCATACAAATTAGTTCAGCCATTTTGTTGCTCCATCTGAGTAAAAAGTATATAGAAAATGCATTAGTGAAAATACTTGTTTTGGGGACACCCTTTTTTCGTTGGCACCTTAACTAATCATATGAAACTTTGCATCACCAGCCAATGTAGAAAAAGTCTACAAAGTGTTTGTGGAAAATCATCAAACGGTGAAAAGGTTCTGAGAAAACACAAATCAGAGGAATTCATATTTCTGGGGATCCTAACTATAACTGCAGAATGGCTACAGCCACTCTAATATATTTAGTTATATATATATGTGTGTGTGCATATATAAATATATATGTGTGTGTGTGTGTGTGCTTGTGTGTGTATCTGTGTGTATACACATTTTTACATATATGTATAAATGTGTATATACATATATGTACATATATATATATATATATATATATATATATATATATATATATATATATATATATAAAAACATACATCTTCCCAAAAATGTGGTCATCCAAGAATCCAAGATGCATGTGAATAGACAGTTGCCCACCCCCGCTTTAAATTTGCCAGAGCTGCACCCACACCTCAGATCCCCACAAGGAACAACATCAGAAGAAGAAGGACTGCCCTGCTGGACCCCTGACCTGCACCAGGACACTGCACTCTGGAAGACGGCACCAGCTGCACCCTTGGGCTTCACCACTAAAAGGACTTTTCCTGTCTTCAACAGGTTCAAGAAGGGCCTCCCTGCTTGCTACAGGTAAAAAATAGCGAACCAGAGACCACTGCATCAAATCATGAAGGAACTGACAGTGGCTAGTGGTCATTTTTTGATTTGAACCTGGTGCATTCTGGGAGTTGGAGTCCTAACCCTCATGGAGCAATTCCGAGCTTCTGGAACCTTGGGTGAGTTGTGGACTCCTAAAGGACTTTCTAAGACCTTCTCTGACTCACCGTGGTGAGTCAAGCCAGCTTACCTCAACCGCAACCTGGCCCGACTTGCAGGTTCGTCCCGTAAAAAATCTCCAGAGCCCCAGACTTCCAGGATTTCACTGGGGGCTCCTGGAAAGGTGATCCAATGACCTTGCATCAAAATCGGGTTGCTGTGGAGGGTCGACCGCCGTCGGAAGGAAAAAGCTCCAAAATAGTGACAAAGTCTGAATGTAAAAAGTTGACCGAGACTTCCCGCGCAGAGAATCTGAGGAGGGAAGTCTCGGTCGGTAGGTAGAATTCTTCACCGAGGTCTCCTGCGACGCGTATCTGGAGAGGGCTCCAGGGAGGTTAGATCGAATTGGTGTCTTCGTCCTGATAAAGAAAATCTTCAAGAAAAAGACTAAGGCCCTCATTACAAACTTGTACCGCCATCAGGTCACCTGTGTGGCCAGAACACCCCCGGCCCTATTAGGAGTTTACCTCAGGACAGGCAGGCTGAAACAGTGTTTCCGCCCGCCGGCCCTGCGGTGAACAGGACCTTAACATTGACGCCGGCTCGTAATCGAGCCAGCGCCAATGTGACGGTGCAGCAGGTGCAGCAGCACCCGTCGTTCTTTCCACTGCCCGTAATTTGGGCAGTGAAAAGCGCAACAGGGCTGTCCATGGGGGTCCCTGCACTGCCCATGCCAAGTACATGGGCAGTGCAGGGGCCCTCATAGGGCTCCAGGCACCTCCTTTCAGCCAGCCTTTGCATGTCGGGGCTACTGCCATGCAAAGGCTGGCAGAAAGCGGACTCGTAATCCAGCGTTGCCCTTATGGATTACAACCGCCAAGACGGCCAGGCTGTCGAATGGCGGCAACCTGGTGGTGCCGGCGGTCCAACCATTCCGCTTTTGCAACGGTCCTAATGTCGCAGTCGGACCGCCACTCTGGCGGCTGTCCGACCCCGATCATGACCCTGGCAGTCTAGTGACCGCCAGGGTCATGATGAGGCCCACAGTCGGAAGTTAAACTTTTGACCAAGGCCTCCCGCTTGCTGTAGCCGAGCAGGGCTCTATCGCGGTCAGCCTTAAACTTTGACTTTGTCCCGGTCGAGGTACGACCAGATATCCAGAGTGGCGCTTTTAGTTTCTAAGCACCAAAAAAACATTAATTCTTTACAAATTCATATCTCAGGTTCCCCTTATCCGGTTTTAATTGTTTTGGTGTCATTTTAAAGATAAAACTATAATCTATATTTATAAGTTGGATTTGGGGGTTTATTGTTTTTTTGTGTTTTACTTATTTACTGTTTTGTGATTTTTCAATGCTTTCCACGGTTGACTCCTAAGTTAAGCCTTGTCGCTCATTGCTAAGCTACCAAGGGTTGAGATGGGTTTAATTTATTGAGACCCAACTGGACCTGGTGGGGGTTAGTGGCCTATTGCTACCTATAGTTACCTTAGGCCACATGTGAAATAACCCTGACTATAGCAGGTGAATTTATACGGTGTTGTACATTTAAAGTGTGAGCCTAGCTAGAACATCCCTGTAACCTTTGGCTTTTCACGTGAATTTCAATGTTTTTTTAATTCTATTTCCTAACTATAACGTCCCTGTACCCTTTGTTTTTATATATAAATATAAATATATATATATGGGTCACCACTGGGTAGTTAGGTCAGCTTTTTCATAGACAAGGGGGCATATTTATACTCTGTTTGTGCCGGAATTGCGTCGTTTTTTTTTCGCAAATCCGACGCAAAACTAACTCCATATTTATACTTTGGCGTTAGACCCGTCCAGCGCCAAAGATCTTGGAGTTTGCGTCATTTTTTAGCGTGGACACCTACCTTGCGTTAATGATATGCAAGGTAGGCGTTCCCGTCTAAAAAATGACTCCGAGGCATGTGCGCCGTATTTACACTCCCGGGTAAAAATGACGCCCAGGAATGGGCGGGTCAAAAAAATGACGTCCAGCCGTTTTAGCGTCATTTTTTAACGCCTGGTCAGGGCAGGCGTTAAGGGACCTGTGGGCTCGGAAGGAGCCCAGAGGTGCCCTCCCATGCCCCCAGGGACACCCCCTGCCACCCTTGCCCACCCCAGGAGGACACCCAAGGATGGAGGGACCCATCCCTGGGAACTTAAGGTAAGTTCAGGTAAGTATTTCTATTTTTTTTTTTTGTGGCATGGGGGGCCTGATTTGTGCCCCCCTACATGCCACTATGCCCAATGACCATGCCCAGGGGACAGAAGGACAAGGGGGCATGACTCCTGTCTTTGCTAAGACAGGAGTAATTTCAATGGGGGTTGGGAGTAAAAAAAAATGGCGCTAATCGGGTTGAGGCAAAAATTTTGCCTCAGCCTGACTTGCCCCATTTTTTGGCGCCCAAGCTCCATTTTCCCCTACGCCGGCGCTGCCTGGTGTAAGTAATTTTTTTTGACGCACACCAGGCAGCTCCGCCGGCTAACGTCATTCCATAAATACGACGCCCGCATGGCGTTACATTTTTTGACGCACAACTGCGTTGGCGCAGTTGTGCGCCAAAAAGTATAAATACGGCCCAAGGTGTTTTTCGGTTTGCTAATAACTTGCCACCATTTGTCCAATCTTCATGAAACTTTCCAAACAAAAGCAAATTCACCTCAGCTACTTTCTAGGAAGTTTTGTGATGATCCGGGGGGGTCAAGAAAAAAGACAGTATCCAAAAGCAAATTTCCCCATGCATTTTCCACAGACTTTTGTCAGAAGCATTTCTCAAAAACTGCTGACCGCAATTACACCAAATTAGACAGGAAGCTAGATCTTGGCCCTCAGATTGCGCTTTTGTGATTTAATGTAAATCTGTTCAACAGTTTTTGAAAATGATGGTGGAAACATATTTGTATATCTGGATGGTTGGGTTTGAGGGACTCTCATGAAAGTCCCTCAATCCCAGTTTTAAAAACTAGGGCCCATATTTATACTTTTTGACGCAAAACTGCGCTAACGCAGTTTTGCGTCAAAAAAATTAGCGCCGGCTAACGCCATTCTGAAGCACCATGCGGGCGCCGTATTTATTGAATGACGTTAGCCGGCGTTAGCCGCCGGCGCCGTCTGGTGTGCGTTAAAAAAACGACGTACACTAGGCAGCGCCGGCGTAGGGGGATATGGGGCTTGGGCGTCAAGAAATGGGGCAAGTCAGGTTGAGGCAATGTTTTCGCCTCAACCCGATTTGCGCAATTTTTTTTTCACTCCCAACCCCCATAGAAATGACTCCTGTCTTAGCAAAGACAGGAGTCATGCCCCCTTGCCCAATGGCCATGCCCAGGGGACTTCTGTCCCCTGGGCATGGTCATTGGGCATAGTGGCATGTAGGGGGGCACAAATCAGGCCCCCCTATGCCACAAACATTTTTTTAAACAAAACTTACCTGAACTTACCTTAATGTCCCTGGGATGGGTCCCTCCAGCCTTGGGTGTCCTCCTGGGGTGGGCAAGGGTGACAGGGGGTGTCCCTGGGGGCATGGGAGGGCACCTCTGGGCTCCTTCAGAGCCCACAGGTCCCTTAACGCCTGCCTTTTGCAGGCGCTAAAAAACGGCGCAAAAGCGGCCGTACGTCATTTTTTTTGACCCGCCCACTCCCGGGTGTGAATTTTGCCCGGGAGTATAAATCCGACGCACATGCCTCGGAGACGATTTTTTAGACGGGAACGCCTACCTTGCATATAATTAACACAAAGTAGGTGTCCACGCTAAAAAAATGATGCTAACTCCATGGACTTTGGCGCTAGACGCGTCTAACGCCAAAGTATAAATATGGAGTTAGTTTTGCGTCGGAATTGCGTAAAAAAAAACTACGCAATTCCGGCGCAAACGGAGTATAAATATGCCCCTAGAGGTTTCTAATCGACCTAGGGACTTTTCTTTCCCTTGGGCCTATTTTCTCCAGTGGGAGTCAGACTCCCAAAGAGGCAGCACTCTGATTGGCTGCCAACAACATGAGAAAAATGTTGCTTGCAGTCTTTACAGGATTTGGGGACTTAGGGTCAGATATACAAAGCTTTTTGCTTGTCACAAATGGCCTTTTTCTCAGAATTAGGCCATTTGCTACAAGGAAAAAGCATTCCCCAATGTGCAAAACCAATTTTGCGATTCAGTAATCTATTTGTGGAATTTCAAAAAGGGTTTGCGAGTCACAATAATGAAGGGGCGTTCCAAAGGCGTCCTTTCCTAATTGCGAGTCTCATTGGTATCTATGATTGGTTTGTGACCGTTAATGGGGCCGCAAACAAATCGCAGTTAATACCATTGTCAAACTGGTGTTAACCCATTCACAAATGGAAAGGGGTCCCCAAGGTACCCCTTCCCCTTTGTGAATGGAAGAGAAAATATTTTTTTCAGAGCAGGTAGTGATTCCACGGACCACTGCCTACTCTCAAAAAATTAAAAGAAAACCTTTTCATTTTTTTTAAATGTATCCCGTTTTCCTTTAAGGAAAACGGACAGCATTTAAAAATAAAACTGCTTTATTTAAAAAGCAGTCACAGACATGGAGGTCTGCTGTCCCCAGGAAGTTATAGTTCAGATGCTGACGCATTTACTCAATGATTCTCTTTCCAAAGGAGTAGTACATAGCTCTTGGAAGCATGCTAAAGTGAAACCGCTATTAAAAAAAACCTTCTCTTGACCCTACAGTGTTGAAGAATTTTAGACCCATCTCCCTTCTGCCCACGCCGCTAACA
The DNA here is from genome assembly GCF_031143425.1 of Pleurodeles waltl. NCBI lineage: Eukaryota > Metazoa > Chordata > Amphibia > Caudata > Salamandridae > Pleurodeles > Pleurodeles waltl. Next base: position 1,004,657,462 of record NC_090440.1, on the reverse strand, counting down.
TTCTGGATAAATACATAAATTTTCAACTTTCTACCTTTCTAGAACAGAATAGGTTGCTTCATCCCACTCAGATGGGCTTTAGAACTGGTCACAGCACGGAAACTGCATTAATCGCGGTTACGGAAGAGGCCAGAAAGAGGGTTGACCAGGGTCTTACCACAGTGATTATTATGCTGGACTTGAGCGCAGCTTTTGACACTGTAGACCACCAGGTATTGATCCAGAGAATGAGGGAGATCGGAATTAAGGAACAGGCACATGCCTGGTTTACTTCCTTCCTACAGGACGGGTCCTTTCAGGTCCTAGACCGATCGTTCCTATCAAACAAACCACAGTGCAGGTGTGGTGTACCTCAGGGCTCTGCCCTTAGTCCGGCACTGTTTAACATTTATATGGCTCCCCTGGCCTCCTTGGTGGAATCATTTGGGTTAGCATTAGTGTCCTATGCTGATGATACCCAATTGGTGGTTTCCTTTTCTGCTAATGAGACCTCAGAAGGAGCTGCTTTCCCTACTTGCATGCAAGCGGTCTCAAGCCGGATGACTCAGAGTAAATTGCAACTAAATGATGAGAAGACAGAAGTGATGATACTGGGCCCTGAACCAAGGCCTGGAATCCTACAGACTTGTCCTTCGGCAGTTAGTGAGTTCCCTCCTCCCAAAAAGCAAGTTAAGAGCCTGGGAATCAGTTTGGATCCCCTTCTGGCACTAGACCTGCAGGCTACGAACATATCTACAACTTGCTTGCCTTACGGAGACTTCTTAGGAAGATTTTTGTCATTCTTCCAGCACTGGCTAGAAGACTTAGGTGGTCATTACAACCCTGGCGGTCGGTGTTAAAGCGGCAGTAAGACCGCCAACAGGCCGGCAGAAAAAAAATGGAATCACAACCGTGGCGGAAACCACCAACAAAGACAGCCACTTTAACACGCCGACCGCCACGGCGGTACAAACAAACAGCGCGGCGGTCACCACCAACAGAGAGGCGAGAGACAATGTACCGCCCACAGTATCATGAGAGGCCAATCCGCCACCTTTTCCGGGACGGATTCAACCGTGAACATAAACACGGCGGAAACAGGACTTCGAAGGGAAAACGCTCACCTCTACACACCCCACGAGGAACCAGGACGCCATGGAACCAGAGCTCCACATTTTACCAGCCTTTATCTTCTTGCTCCTCTACAAGGAGCACGAACGCCGGCGGCGAAGCCCACGGTGAGTACTGCATCTATGACACAGGGAAGGGAAAAAACTGTGACACACACACACGCAACACGCAACACCCCCACCCTCACCCTCACCCACGACAACAGACACACTAATACAGCATGATACATTACAGTTACACCCCCCCATCCCTCCCCAGAAGAATGCAAAGACAAAAGAAAATGAGGTGAATGCTTGTAATATATTAAAATTCAGTGGTCAAATAATATACATACACTATTTACAAATATATACACCAAGAAAATTAGTCCAAGGTATTCCACCCTTAAAGTCCGTGGACCACTGGGCCCACACTGCATGGGCGAGGCCCACACAAGATACCCGAACATGACGGAGAGAACACTGCAGGGGCATCAGATAGAAAAAAAACAGGCACCTCAGGGGGAAGGGAAAGGGTGGGCACCTCAGCCGGTTGAGTGCATGACGCCAAATCCACGTGGGGCCCCATGCCCACTGTTCAATCCTGGGGAGTGCAAAGCCTCAGTCTCACAAGTCTCTACAGTGGGTGGGTTGCCCACTGCTATATCCTGGGGAGTGCAAAGCCACAGTCTCTCAAGTCTCTACAGTGGGTGGTTTGCCCACTGTTCAATCCTGGGGAGTGCAAAGCCACAGTCTCTCAAGTCTCTACAGTGGGTGGTTTGCCCACTGTTCAATCCTGGGGAGTGCAAAGCCACAGTCTCACAAGTCTCAACAGTGGGTGGGTTGCCCACTGCTTTATCCTGGGGAGTGCAAAGCCACAGTCTCTCAAGTCTCTACAATGGGTGGGTTGCCCATTGTTCAATCCTGGGGAGTGCAAAGCCTCAGTCTCACAAGTCTCTACAGTGGGTGGGTTGCCCACTGCTATATCCCGGGGAGTGCAAAGCAACAGTCTCTCTAGTCTCTACAGTGGGTGGTTTGCCCACTGTTCAATCCTGGGGAGTGCAAAGCCACAGTCTCTCAACTCTCTACAGTGGGTGGTTTACCCACTGTTCAATCCTGGGGAGTGCAAAGCCACAGTCTCACAAGTCTCAACAGTGGGTGGGTTGCCCACTGCTATATCCTGGGGAGTGCAAAGCCACAGTCTCTCAAGTCTCTACAATGGGTGGGTTGCCCATTGTTCAATCCTGGGGAGTGCAAAGCCACAGTCTCTCAAGTGGATAACAGTCTCCACTGGTTCTGGAGGGGGCTTTGTGCCCAGAGTGCTTCAAGCTGCCAAGGACAGAGGTAGTGGATGTAAATCTCCCCTGGTTCTGGAGGGGGCTTGGTGCCCAGAGTGATTCATCCTGCCAAGGACAGAGGTAGTGGATGTAAATCTCCACTGGTTCTGGAGGGGGCTTGGTGCCCAGAGTGCTTCCTCCTGCCAAGGACAGAGGTAGTGGATGTAAATCTCCACTGGTTCTGAAGGGGGCTTGGTGCCCAGAGTGCTTCATCCTGCTCGTGGCGGCCTCAGTAGCGTCAGTGCTTTTGGCGCTCATGGGCCTGCGGTGCTTGTGGCGGCGGTGTCTTTGGCAGCGGTGCTTGTAGTGGTGGTGTCCTTGGCAGCAGTGCTTGTGGCGGCGGTGTCCTTGGCAGCGGTTCTTGTGGCGGCGGTGCTTGTGGCGGCGGTGTCCTTGGCAGCGGTGCTTGTGGCGGCGGTGTCCTTGGCAGCGGTGATTGTGGTGGCGGTGTCCTTGGCAGCACTTCAGCTGCTGGCGGTCCTGTCTTGGGCACCGGGCTGCTGGCGGTCGCCTCCTGGGCAGCAGGGCGGTTGCTGGCGGTCCTGTCTGGGGCAGCGGGGCTGCTGGCGGTCGCCTCCCGGGCAGCGGGGCTACTGCTGGCGGTCCTGTCTGGGCCAGCGGGGCTGCTGGCAGTCGCCTCCTGGGAGGCGGGGCTGATGCTTGCGGTCCTATCTGGGCCAGCGGGGCTGCTGGCGGTTGCCTCCTGGAAAGCGGAGCTGATGCTGGCGGTCCTGTCTGGGCCAGCGGGGCTGCTGCTGGCAGTCCTGTCTGGGGCAGCGGGGCTGTTGCTGGCCGGCTCCTGGGCAGCGGGGCTGATGGCAGGCTTATCCGCCGTGCTGATCTTCCCAGACTTGCCGGGTTTCTTGTGCCCCTTCCCCACCTTGGAAGGTGTTGCAAGTGACTCCACACTCCTACCTGTACCCCTGCGAGCGGCTTTGGTGGCTGTTGTCTTCCCCCTCTCCCGCTGGGCACTGGCCAACTTTTGATGCTTGACAGGTGGGGGACTGTCCGTGCTGTGGCTCCTTGCCACACTGGCTGCCCTGCTGCCTGGTGCACTCCAGAATCCGGTGACTACTGGCACCACTGGTCCCGCCGATGTTGTGGCTGAGGTGCTAGGTTGGGACCTGGAGAGTCGGGCCCTAGGAGACTGACGGGGTGGGGGAGGTGAGGGAAAGAGGTCAAGGGTGGAAAGGAAAAGTTTCTTAGGAACACTGGGACGGGTAGCTGGAGGGGGTTTGGGAGTGGAGGAAGAGGTTGTGGTTGTAGGAGGTGTACGTTTGGTGACTTTGGGTTAAGGTGCATGCGCTGGAGGCTGTCATGAGGTGGATGGCTGTTGGGTGGGTGTGTGCCTGCGTTTGTGTACCTTGGGAGGTGGCGTCACAGACACACTGGGAGAGGACACAGGGGATGTGTGAATGGTAGTGGGGGTGGCGACTGCACGTGAGCGGGTGTGGTGGTGGGTGTGCTGGTGATGGAAGTAGTGGCTGTAGATGTAGTGCATGCAGGTGTGAGTGGAGACGAGATTGGGAGGGAGGAGGGAGACGAGGAGGAGGGGGACACAGTGGAGGCAGTGGATGTTGCTATGTCTGCATGTGTGTGATGCTTACGTGAGTGCCTGTGGGATGTGTGGTGCTTATGTTTGCCTGAGCTTCCTTTGTGTGTTGAGGTGTGTGCATGGTGGTCTGATGGTGTGCTTGGGGTAGGCTGAGGTACAGGGGATTGGGTCTGGGTGGAGAAAGTTGGAGGGGGGAGGCTAGAGACAGGGACAATGGCTGCCATCAGTGCTGAGGTCAGAGTCTGAAAAGCTCGCTGAAGGGCTGCCTGACCAGAATGAATGCCCTCCAGGAACGCATTGGTTTGTTGCAACTGCCTCTCTACACCCTGGATGGCATTCAAAATGGCACACTGCCCAACAGTGAGGGGACCTGAGGAGGTCAATGGCAACCTCACTGAGGGCAGTAGGGGTGACTGGGGCAGGGGCATGGCCCAGGGGCCTGGGGCGAAGGAGATGCCCACCCTCCTGGGTGAGCGTACACGGGGCAAAGGCTGAGGGGCTGCTGGGAGGGCGGTGCTGGAGGGGGGGGTGGCGGCTGTACCTGTAGATGCAGGGGGCACAGATGGGGCCACCACCACAAGGGAGCTCCCATCAGAGGACGAGTCCGTATCACTGGTGTCAGCTCCTGTCCCCACCGTGGAGCTCCCCTCACACTCCGTCCCACTGGTGAAATCAGACTCTGTAGTGTCGCCCTCCAGGGCCATGTGGGATGCAGCTCCCTCCTGCTCCGGTGCCACTGCTCCTCCACCTGATGATGCTAATGCACACATGTACAGGGAGACCACAAAAAGGGGGGGAAGGCAGAAGAAAGACATGTTGAGTGCATGCATTACCGCTACCGTTGGCGGACACAACAGACACAGAAGCCCCCTGCACTACGCCACGCACTTGGGGTCCACTATTCAATTCCTGGGACATGGCCTACAACGCTATGGCCGATATCTGCACACATGGATGTCACAGGAGCCTGACTAGGTGTAGTTGGCACTGTACCCAGGTGGGGTGGGGTGCCACAGGGTCTGCCTGAAAAAGGGGACTTAACTAGCACACTCGCCCTGGCCTAGGGAAACCCACAGCCCACCTCCCCCACCCAGACACATCCACTGCGCGCTGACTCAGCAGAATGAAAGTGTACTCACCCCCTTGTTGCTGCTGTGATGCCCTCAAGCGCCCATCCAACTCGGGGTACGCCACTACCATGATCCTGAACATCAGGGGGGTCATGGTGCGACAGGCACCCCTCCCACGTTGGGAGGCCATCCCCAGCTGGGCCTCCATCATCTTCTTGCTCCAGCGGCGAATGTCCTCCCATCTTTTCCGGCAGTGGGAGCTCTGTCTGTGGTAGACCCCCAGGGACCGTAGAGTAGCGTGTACTGGGGGAGGACCCCATCCACGAGTTTCTCCAACTCCTCCGTGCTGAAGGCAGGGGCCCTTTCCCCAGACGCACGAGCCATTGTCTCTTCCAGACTGAGGTCACAGCATCACTTGCAGTGTAGGTCCTCTCCTGTCGAAGATCAGGTATCGAGTGATTGAACAAATAGAAAATGGCGGTCACGTCCGCGGCGGTGCATACCGTCACCGCCGGCGTACAGCGTCATTGGCTCCTGGGACCCACACGGTCCACTGTTAACCAATGCAGAATTGCGCTGCGGTCTTCGACCGCCTACTGCGACGGTGTACAACGCCAGCGCAGTTACCTCACATCCCATTGTCCCACTTTACAGGTCAGGAAGCCGCCATTTCAGGGGCCCACATGCCTTTATTTGTAACACACACCTAGGCCTTGCCTCAACACTCATACAGGCAAAATTCGGGTTATGAATGGTTTTCTGAGTAAGCTGTGTTTACGTACCTCTGAGTTGGTTGACTCTGTGCTCGCTGTTGTCCTTCATAGGCACCGTCCGCTGGGACATGTGAGGAGATGGCGGCATCCTCTGGTGTACAGACCACTGGTGGACCTGTCGACAATGGAGGAAAGACATGTAATCATCACCTACAGGCTTGATCATGTCACAGTCCTGGAACTGTGTGCCCAGTTGGAGCCAGACCTGATGTCAGCTATCCGCCATCCCACAGGAATCCCCCTTCAAGTGCAGGTGCTGTCAGTACTCCATTTCCTTGCAAGTGGGTCTTTTCAAACTAGAGTGGCCATAGCATCAGGGATGTCCCAGCCTATGTTTTCCAACGTGTTGTCCAGAGTGTTGTCTGCTCTGCTGAAACACATGCGGAGCTACATCGTTTTCCCTCAGGTGGAGGATTTGCCTACAGTGAAAGGTGACTTCTATGCCCTGGGACATATCCCCAACATCATAGGTGCCATTGATGGGACAAATGTGGCCTTGGTCCTCCCGCAGGAGTGAACAGGTGTACAGAAACCGGAAGAGTTACCATTCGATGAATGTGCAGATGGTGTGTTTGGCAGACCAGTACATCTCCCATGTTAATGCCAAATTCCCTGGCTCAGTGCATGATGCTTACATCCTGCAGAAAAGCAGCATCCCTTATGTGATGGGGCAACTCCAGAGGCACCGTGTGTAGCTATTAGGTGAGCACCTGGAACCAAATCAGTGGGAATAGTTTTCTGGGTCTGGGGATATCCCTACAGGTTAGTGTGTGTCTAACAGTTGTCCCTCACTGTTAGAAATGGGGTTTTTGGTTGGCAGTCAGGTTGCCCTCTGTCCAAGCAAGAACCCTCACTCTATTCAGGGTAAGTCACACAAAATCCAAAATCAGCCTGTGCCCACCCTCTGGTAGCTTGGCACAAGCAGTCAGGCTTAACTTAGAAGGCAATGTGTAAAGCATTTGTGCAATAATTCATATAGTACCATAATATAACACCACAAAAATACACCACACAGTGTTTCGAAAAATGTATAATATTTATCTGGGTATTTGCAGGTCAAAACGATCAAAGATGCAATATGAATTTGTAAAGATATCACTGAAAAGTAATATATAGGGGGTTATTCTAACTTTGGAGGAGTGTTAATCTGTCCCAAAAGTGACGGTAAAGTGACGGATATACCACCAGCCGTATTACGAGTTCCATAGGATATAATGGACTCGTAATACGGCTGGTGGTAAATCCGTCACTTTTCCGTCACTTTTGGGACGGATTAACACCTCCTCCAAAATTAGAATGACCCCCATAGTGTCTTAAGTCTTTAAAAAAGCAAACAAAGTCTCTTTCAAGCACAAATTACCTGGTTTCTGGTGGTAAATCTCCGCAAAGGGGCCGCAGAAGAAGAGATACGTGGAAAAATAGTGTGTGCGTAGATTTCTCCCCAGCACACACGGACTTGCGTCGTTATCTTTCACGTGGGGAAGTCGTTTGTCGTTTTTCCGGCGCGCGGACAGTCTCTTTCTATGGGTCGCAGGGATTACCAGATGTCCCGGGTCTGTGCATGGATTCTCCTGCTTGTTTTCCGGCTGCGCGGCGTTCCGCGGGGCTGTGCGTCGAAGTTTCGCTCTCACGGCAGGCATTGCGTCGATTTCTCCTCTGGAAGTCAGGCGGCGTTTTCCTTGCGAGGCTGTGTGTCGAAGTTCCGGTCGTCCCGAAGGCGTTGCGTCGATCAGCGTCGGTGTGCGGCATTTTTCTCGCCGCGGAACAAGCTGTGCGTCGAAAATTTCTCCGCACGAAGCGTCCAAGTGAAAGAGAGAAGTCTTTTTGGTCCTGAGACTTCAGGGAACAGGAGGCAAGCTCTATCCAAGCCCTTGGAGAGCACTTTTACAGCCAGATAAGAGTTCAGCAAGGCAGCAGGCCAACAGCAAGGCAGCAGTCCTTTGTAGAAAAGCAGACAGGTGAGTCCTTTGAGCAGCCAGGCAGTTCTTCTTGGCAGGATGTAGTTTCTGGTTCAGGTTTCTTCTCCAGCAAGTGTCTGATGAGGTAGGGCAGAGGCCCTGTTTTATACTAAGTTGTGCCTTTGAAGTGGGGGTGACTTCAAAGGGTGTCTAAGAAATGCACCAAGCCCCCTTTCAGTCAATCCTGTCTGCCAGAGTCCAAGCAAGGGGTGTGGCAGTCCTTTGTGTGAGGGCAGGCCCTCCACCCTCCCAGTCCAGGAAGACCCATTCAAAATGCAGATGTATGCAAGTGAGGCTGAGTAACCTATGTTTGGGGTGTGTCTGAGTGAATGCACAAGGAGCTGTCATCTAAACCTAGCCAGACGTGGATTGAAGGGCACAAAAAGATTTAAGTGCAAAGAAATGCTCACATTCTAAAAGTAGCATTTCTAAAATAGTAATATTAAATCCGACTTCACCAGTCAGCAGGATTTTATATTACCATTCTGGCCATACTAAATATGACCTTCCTGCTCCTTTCAGATCAGCAGCTGCCACTTCAACAGTGTATGAGGGCAGCCCCAATGTTAGCCTATGAAGGGAGCAGGCCTCACAGTAGTCTAAAAACAAATTTAGGAGTTTTACACTACCAGGACATATAACTACACAGGTACATGTCCTGCCTTTTACCCACACAGCACCCTGCTCTAGGGGTTACCTCGGGCACACATTAGGGGTGACTTATATGTAGGAAAAGGGGAGTTCTAGGCTTGGCAAGTACGTTTAAATGCCCAGTCGAAGTGACAGTGAAACTGCACACACAGGCCTTGCAATGGCAGGCCTGAGACAAGGTTAAGGGGCTACTGAAGTGGGTGGCACAACCAGTGCTGCAGGCCCATTAGTAGCATTTAATCTACAGGCAATAGGCACATATAGTGCACTCTACTAGGGACTTATAAGTAAATTGAATAGCCAATCATGGATAAACCAATCAATAGTACCATTTACACAGAGAGCATATGCACTTTAGCACTGGTTAGCAGTGGTAAAGTGCCCAGAGGTCAAAAGCCAACAACAACAGGTCAGAAAACATAGGAGGAAGGAGGCAAAAACGTTTGGGGATGACCCTGTCAAAAAGCCAGGTCCAACATGACCCCCCACCAGCCTAAAGCCAGGGGAGAACAATCACTATCCTGATGTACTTCCATGTTTGAGGCAACAGAACAAGGACCCAGGCCCACAACAGCAGGGGCATGCTCCAGTTCTTCGCCTTCCTGACTCCACTTGGATCCCTCTGTTCACACTCTCAGGGCCCACTAAGCCAACCCATGGGGAACCTTTCTCCTTACCTGCAGATCCCATCTGTACAGTACCTAACCTTACTTTGCTCACAGATGTATCCCAGGAGCAGGATAGTACCTCCAGGACCAACACAGTGGTGTTGCCCACTCTACCCCCGGGGTGTGACACTTGTCCCCTCCCCAGGGATAACTCTGTCCACCCGGACAGCAAGCCACAGTGGTTACTGACAGCTGCCAGGGATGAGAGCCAGGCCCCAGGCCTCTCAAAGCTCTCCCACCACTGTGGCTGTGGAGAGTGGGGGGCGGTAGCCCCAGGTGCTGGGCACCCTTTAACCACTCTCCCTTCCACCAGACCAGGGATGACAGCCTGAACCTGGTCCTCCCCTCTGGGGCTCTGTACCCTCCCCCCTGGAGCGGTACCCCCAGAGTCTAACATGGTCAGGGTGCTTATAGAAGTCGCCCTGTACCATTCCTCCACCAGTGCAGGGCTGTTAACCTGCAACTGGCCCTCCATCCTGGGGTCTGTACCTTCAGGTTGGACTAGGGCCCGGGGTGAGGCTTCCCTCCCCCTGCCCTCCCTTCTGGGGTCCAGCACCCTCCAACTAGGAGTGGCCTCCTCGGAAGACAACATGGTAGGGGCACTGTTATCAGTAGCCCCTCCCTCCAGGTCCGGGGGGACACCCTGAACCTGGCCTTCCAGCCCAGGGTCTGTACCCTCAGACTGGATCACTGCTTGGCAAACCAGGGCTTTCTGGGGGGCACACCTACCCCCCACCAGGTCAGAGTTTAACCTCTGCACCTGACCATCCAACCCAGAGTCACCACCCTGAGGTTAAACAATTGCCTGGCACGCCAGGACTTCCTTGGGGGCACACCTACCCCCCACCAGGTCAGAGTTTAACCTCTGAACCGGGTTCTCCAACCCAGGGTCACCGCCCTGAGGTTGGGCAATTACCTGGCACACCAGGACTTTCTGGGGGGCACACCTACCCCCCACCAGGTCAGAGTTTAATCCCTGATCCTGGCCATCCAACCCAGAGTCACCACCCTGCGGTTGAACAATTGCCTGGTACGCCAGGACTTCCTGGGGGGCACACTGACCCCCCACCAGGTCAGAGTTTAACCTCTGAACCTGGTCATCCAACCCAGAGTCACCACCCTGAGGTTGAACAATTGCCTGGCACGCCAGGATTTCCTGGGGGGCACACCTACCCCCCACTGGGTCAGAGTTTAACCTCTGAACCCGGTTATCCAACCCAGGGTCACCACCCTGAGGTTGGGCAATTGCCTGGCACACCAGGACTTTCTGGGAGGCACACCTACCCACCGCCAGGTCAGAGTTTAACCTCTGAACCTGGCCATCCAACCCAGAGTCAACACCCTGAGGTTGGACAATTGCCTGGCACACCAGGACTTCCTGGGAGGCACACCTACCTCCCACCAGGTCAGAGTTTAACCTCTGAGCCTGGGTATCCAACCCAGAGTCACCACCCTGAGGTTGGACAATTGCCTGGCACGCCAGGACTTTCTGGGGGGCACACCTACCCCCAACCAGGTCAGAATTTAACCCCTGATCCTGGCTATCCAACCCAGAGTCACCACCCTGCGGTTGGACAATTGCCTGGCACACCAGGACTTTCTGGGGGGCATACCTACCCCCCATCAGGTCAGAGTTTAACCACTGAACCTGGCCATCCAACCCAGAGTCACCACCCTGAGGTTGAACCATTGCCTGGCATACCAGGACTTTCTGGGGGGCACACCTACCCCCCACCAGGTCAGAGTTTAACCTCTGAACCCGGTGATTCAACCCAGAGTCACCACCCTGAGGCTGAACCATTGCCTGGCATGCCAGGACTTCCTGGGGGGCACACTCACCCCCCACAAGGGACACACCGTCCCCAAGGGCCACACAAGAGTCTGGTTGGCGCAGGTCTCCTGACCTCTGCCCATCCGACAGTCTGGATCTCCCCCAAATCAGAAACGGTTTCACCTGGGTCATTCCTGGGGGCTCTGCTCTCAGAGCTAACCCCTGACTCTCCAGGTCCTCCACTGGGGTCCGCAACCCCCTCTCAACCCTCTGTCTGGACTTCTGCACCCCCTCACTAGGAGTGGTACTGCCAGACACCAGAACTGTTGGGATGCTGGCTACAGTCACCCCCCCAAGTTCTTCTGACACTGCGGGGCTTCCCTCAACAGGTGGCCCTACGGTACAGCCTAGGCTCTGGGACCTATCTGGGACACTGCAATCCTCTCCCACCTCACTTGGTTGGGAAACACCTAGACCACTCCCTTCAGGAGCACCCCCAAATGCCTCTTCAGACTCTCTGGTACTCACCCAGAAGTCTGCCTCCATTGTAAGCTCTCTGGGGTCAGAGAACTCACACTCCACCAGGTGTTGGCGTAACTCTGGAAAATAAGGACCAGACATATGCTCTCTAGCAATTACATCACTCTGCCCTGTGCATGTATTAACCACAGTACCCTTCACCCAACCATCCAGTAACTCGGCCTTGGAAAAGCACTCTACCTCACCCTCCTGAGACTGGTGAGACAGTATCTGACTGTCCCTGACACTCAACCCATACTCTTCTGGGATGTCTTTAAACTCTATATCCAGGACGTCCACCAGGGGGGAACCCTTTTCTCTGTCGCTCTCTGCTAGAGCCAGTAAAGTGTCCCTCCCCCCAGTAGGAATATGACTCCGTGTGCCAGTTCCCGAATCCTTCTCAGGGACCCTGTGCATAACGGGAACTACCTCATACCCTTGAACCACCTGGGGTGTGTCAACTCCCTTCTTCAAGTTGGGCACCACATCTCTGGGCTGGTGCCCTTCTTCAGCAGTACTGGATGCAAGATTTTTGCTGCCACCATCTGAACTGGACTCAGCCCTTCCGGCCTCCAGTTTCAGCTCTTCACAGTTCAGCTCTTGAGCTGCAATCCTTTCTTTTTCCAGGGCTAAGAGTCTTTTTGCCTCAACCCTTTCAAGATACTCCTCTAACTGTTGCTCCTGCCGTTTTTGAGCTAGGAGCCATTCATCTTTCTCTGGTTCTCCTTCCTCATCTGAGTAGTCTTCCTCCTCATGTGAGCAGTCCTCCTCCTCATCTGAGGGGTACTTAGTCATTTGGTTTCTTGCTGCCTCTCTTTCTGCCCATCTTTCTTCCCCCCAGACTATGTAGTTATGTAGCATTTCCATCTTAGTAGATCTCCTTGATACAGGAAGGCCCCATTTTCTGCAAAGCCTCCTTAGGTCAGCCTTAGTGAGGTGGTCAGTAGTCACAAAGAATAAGTAGGTAAGCAACCTCATTCCGATAAGGTCTTACCAGCAAAAACCAAAATCCAAAGTCCAAAATATCAATAGTATATCCAGGAGGACATCAGAGAACCAAAAGCAAAAAGATGAAAAATCAAGTTGACCTTCAACTGTGGGTAGGTAGTGAAATACTTAGCTACTGTATGTCACTGCACAAACACAAGTCCTATCCTCACCGCTGATCACCAATGTTAAAAATGGGGTTTTTGGTTGGCAGTCAGGTTGCCCTCTGTCCAAGCAAGAACCCTCACTCTAGTCAGGGTAAGTCACACACAATCCAAAATCAGCCTGTGCCCACCCTCTGGTAGCTTGGCACGAGCAGTCAGGCTTAACTTAGAAGGCAATGTGTAAAGCATTTGTGCAATAAATCATACAATACCATAATATAACACCACACAAATACACCACACAGTGTTTAGAAAAATATATAATATTTATCTGGATATTTGCAGCTCAAAACGATCAACGATGAAATATGAATTTGTAAAGATATCACTGAAAAGTTATATATAGGGGGTCATTACAACTTTGGTGGGCGGCTACCCGCGCGGTCGTAATAGGCCAGGAAGCACCGCCAGCCTGTTGGCGGTGCTTCCGTCATTTTAGCCCTGGCGGTCTCGGACCGCCAGGGTCAAAATGACCCCCACAGTGTCTTAAGTCTTTAAAAAAGCAAACAAAGTCTCTTTCAAGCACAAAGTACCTGGTTTCTGGTGGTAAATCTCTGCAAAGGGGCCGCAGAAGAAGAGATACGTGGAAAAATAGTGTGTGCGTCGATTTCTCCCCAGCACACACGGACTTGCGACGTTATTTTTCACGCGGGGAAGTCGTGTGTCGTTTTCCGGCGCGCGGACAGTCTCTTTCTATGGGTCGCAGGGATTACCAGATGTCCCGGGTCTGTGCGTGGATTCTCCTGCTTGTTTTCCGGCTGCGCGTCATTCCGCGGGGCTGTGCGTCGAAGTTTCGATCTCACGGCAGGTGTCGCGTCGATTTCTCCTCTGGAAGTCAGGTGGCGTTGTCCTTGCGAGGCCGTGCGTCAAAGGCGTTGCGTCGATTAGCATCGGTGTGCAGAGTTTTTCTCGCCGCGGAACAAGCTGTGCGTCGAAAATTTCGCCGCACGAAGCGTCCAAGTGAAAGAGAGAAGTCTTTTTGGTCCTGAGACGTCAGGGAACAGGAGGCAAGCTCTATCCAAGCCCTTGGCAAGCACTTTTACAGCCAGATAAGAGTTCAGCAAGGCATCAGGCCAACAGCAAGGCAGCAGTCCTTTGTAGAAAAGCAGACAGGTGAGTCCTTTAGCAGCCAGGCAGTTCTTCTTGGCAGGATGTAGTTTCTGGTTCAGGTTTCTTCTCCAGCAAGTGTCTGATGAGGTAGGGCAGAGGTCCTGTTTTATACTAAGTTTTGCCTTTGAAGTGGGGGTGACTTCAAAGGGTGTCTAAGAAATGCACCAAGCCCCCTTTCAGTTCAATCCTGTCTGCCAGAGTCCAAGTAGGGGGTGTGGCAGTCCTTTGTGTGAGGGCAGGCCCTCCACCCTCCCAGTACAGGAAGACTCATTCAAAATGCAGATGTATGCAAGTGAGGCTGAGTACCCTGTGTTTGGGGTATGTCTGAGTGAATGCACAAGGAGCTGTCAACTAAACCTAGCCAGACGTGGCGGGGTCTTGGCATCGTTCTCTGTCTTTGTCCTGGATCTCAGGGACCGTTTGCGGGGTGGCTCTCCCTCTGCAGGGGGTGGGGTGCTGGTGTGGTGGTCCTTTGATGGTGCCTCCTGTCCACTAGCGCCGGTGGAGGTGGTGGGCAGTTTATTGTCCAGGCTAGTGTCAGGGGCCCCTTGTTGTGCCACAGTGTCCCTCCTGGTGTTGAGGACTTCCTTCAGCACCCCTACGATGGTGCCCAGGGTGGAATTGATGGATCTGAGTTCCTCCCTGAAGCCCAAATACTGTTCCTCCTGCAGCCGCTGGGTCTCCTGAAACTTGGCCAGTACCGTTGCCATCGTCTCCTGGGAATGATGGTAGGCTCCCATGATGTTGTAGAGGGCCTCGTGGAGAGTGGGTTCCCTGGGCCTGTCCTCCCCCTGTCGCACAGCAGCCCTCCCAGTTCCCCGTTTCCCTGGGCCTCTGTCCCCTGAACGGTGTGCCCACTGCCACTGCCCCCAGGTCCCTGTTGTTGTTGGGGTGGTGGGTTAGCCTGGGTACCCTGTAGTGGTGGACACACTGCTGATTGACGTGTCCTGGGGACAGAGGTATGGGCCCACTGGTTGGGTGCTGTGCTGGTGTTTCCAGAGGGGGCAAGCTCTGTAGTGGCCTGTGCCAGTGTGAGGGGAATCGACTGTCCCGAGGTCCCAGATGGGTCGGGCTGGTCGTCTAGATCTAGTTGAACAGAGCTGCTGTCATCACTGTGGGCCTCTTTTGTTGGTGGTGTGGACATGTGTGGACCCTCCTGTGCGGTGACGTTGGGTAGGGGTCCTGCAGGGGTGTAAAAGCATGATTATTGCATCTGGGTGTACTATGGTGTGCAATGGGTGGGTGACCGTGTACCCCAGTGCTTGCATTCCTGTGTGGGACCTTGTGTGATGAGGGTTTAGGGGGGTGAATGGGTATGTGCAGTGGCCATGCATTGGTGATGGGTGTCCATGCTTTGTTGTTGCATGCAGGGCTTTGTGTTGGGATGTGTGCTTTGTGATATTGGGACATTTGTGAGGAGTAGGAGTGATGGGGGGTGAGGGTGAGGGTGGGGGTCTGTGATGGCATGCAGGTAGGGTGGGAGATATAGTAGTTAAGGTTTGACTTACCAGAGTCCATTCCTCCAGCTACTCCTCCGAGGCCCTCAGGATGCAGAATAGCCAAGACTTGCTCCTCCCATGTTGTTAGTTGTTGGGGAGGAGGTGGGGGTCTGCCGCCAGTCCTCTGAACCGCAAGGTGGTGTCTTGAGACCACGGAACGCACCTTCCCCCGTAGGTCGTTCCACCTCTTCCTGATGTCATCCCTATTTCTTGGGTGCTGTCCCACTGCATTGACCCTGTCCACTATTCTTCGCCATAGCTCCATCTTCCTAGCTATGGAGGTGTGCTGCACCTGTGATCCGAATAGCTGTGGCTCCACCCGGATGATTTCCTCCACCATGACCCTGAGCTCCTCCTCAGAGAACCTGGGGTGTCTTTGCCATGCCATGGGGTGATGTGGGTGATTTGTTGGGGGGTGTGTGTTGTGATATGTGGGGTGATATTTAGTGGTGTGTTGTGTGAGGTGCGTGGATGTTATGTGGGTGATGGTATTGTGTGCCTGTGGATGCTTGGTTGTAGATTGTAGTGTCTCTCTCTGGCCTTCTGTCGCAATTGTGGTCGTAGGGGTTTGTGGGTGATGTGGGTGTGTGTTTTATATTGTATTGGGTGTGTGGGAGTGGTGTGTGTATATGTATCAGGTGTGTGTATTTGGAATTGTCCAATGTGGTAGTGTTTTGTATTTGTGTGTGTATTTTGAGCGCGGCGGTGTGTACTGCCAATGGAATACCGTGGTTGAAAGACCGCCGCGTGGATTCGTGGGTCGTGATAGTGTGGGCGTATTTCTGTTGGTGTGACGGTGGAGGTTTTGTTATCGCCAGTTTATCACTGACCTTTGGTGTGGCGGACTTGTGTGGGTGTCACAATTTTGGCGGATTCCGAGCTGTGCGTCATAATGACCGTGGTGGAATTCCGCTGCCGCGTCGGTGTGTTGGCGATCTTCTGCACGGCAGTAAGCGTCTTTTATCACCAATGTTGTAATGAGGGCCTTATTGTGCAAGCTGTTATTCTTTCAAGGCTAGACTATGGGAATTGCCTTTTCCTAGGTTCCCCAGTATATGTTAAAAAGAGATTACAAAGAGTTCAAAATGCTGCAGCTCGTCTGTTACTGAACATCCCGAGAAGGTCATCTGTGAAAGCTGGATTGGCCTCCTTGCACTGGTTGCCTGTTGTACAATGGATCAAATTTAAGGCTCTATGTCATATCCAGAGGTCTTTGCATGATAGAGGACCTATGCTCCTTAAGAACTTGGCCACTTTTTATAAGCCGAACAGAGATTTGAGTTCCACTACTCTAGCTTTGGTAACTGTACCAAAAATAAAGAAAGCGAGATGGGGTGGGTCCTCTCTGATGTTTTTAGGAGCCAAACTGTGGAACTCGCTGCCCCTTAATCTTTTACTGATGGTGCAAGAACTGGAATTTCGAAAGGCCTTGAAAACTTGGTTATTTTAGGTCCGTCTTTTTTTCCTCTCTTGCTGCGTATCATTCTCATCCTCTCTGTGGTTAGGGTTTAGTAACGCTGGGAAACCCGAGGGTAGCCATGCGCTCTATAAATTGTGTAACATAACATAACATGTCAACCCCCAGGGTCCAAGAAGGCTTGGGGAGGCTGGCACGGCCCCCTACTGTATATTTGGATGAAAGATGGGGCCCCTAAACTTACTATTGGCTTGGGGAAGAGGGGTGTGCACCCCCTCTACTAACATGTATGGCTTGGCCCTGAGGGATGGAATCCTCGAGCCACAGTAGGCTCTGGGAGAGGGTCCATGCGCAGGCTAGGCTCTGCAGAAAATCCCTTCCACCTACTGTTGAAGGCAGTGCACAGTGTATGCGTAAACTTAAGTCCGCCACTAGTAATTAAACCAGGCTGCATTCCAGTTCATGATTTTTGCCCAGTGTGACAATTCAAAAAGAGACCAACCTTATGCAAATTAACCCTGATTGTCAATCCTGCTCCTATAGGAACAGTCAAGTCTCAACTCCCAGACCACATCAACTCTAAAAGGACGCTAGTAGTCTCCTGACAGTTTTCACCCTTTCCAGTTAACAGTGTGAAAGAGCAGTGGTATAGCAGACACTTGCGCTAAATGATCTCCGGGTATGCTACACATTACTCTATGACAGTGCCTGTGGTACTGCTAAGTACCACAGAAGGGACGAAGCCACCTGACAATGCTCTCACACATGAATCAACCTTCTCTGAGAGGTAAGTCAAATTGTCTAGACCAGTGGTTCTTAACCTTTTGACTTCTATGCACCTCCACATAATCATTACTGGAATCTGGGGAGCCCCACTGAATCATTATTGGAATCTGTTGACCCCCCACTATATCAATAGTGGATACTGGGGACACCATCCTAGGCAATTTCAATGATTTGTAATGCAAAGCAGTACACAAAAAACAGACACAAGCATCCATCAAGTACACAAGTGATGAGATATTTCATTTAATTAACAAATATACAAAAATCACATTTTAGATTTTAATGAGAAGATTGAAGCTTTTCTAAATTAAATTAAGGCCAACTGTGTTTTTGTATTATTTTCTGTCTGGTGCACCTGCACTGCTCCCACAAATCAATTTGAGGAGAACCACTAAATATTTGGTCTCCAATTCCAAATTCCTTCACATTAACAGAAGTTTTCAATTTTACATTTTGCTTCTTTATTTACATACATGTTACCACTCTGTTAATATTATTTCAGTTTCTAACCAGTTGTGGATTCCCAGAGTAGGTGTTGCGGACCCCACGGGATACCCAGACCACAGGGTAAGAATCACCAGTCCAGACAAAGGCAACTATGGCAAACAAGGAAAGGAGACTGATAAATCTGCACTTAGACTATCAGTGACCCATTCACTCTATCCCACTTTTACAGGGCACCAATGGAGAGAATTTGTAACAGTTTCTCTCCTCCACTATAAACATCAAAGCAGCATTGAATAAATGCAGAGTCCACTTCTCACCTCAAGGCAGAATCAACAGCTCATACAGTAAAATAAAAAAATGTAATACCCCCAATAGATATTCCTCTCAGGGCTCTTTGAGGGTGTTATTTATAAAATAAAGTTAAACTGATGATAAGTTGTCCATCCGTTAAATACCTTAGAAATAGAAAAGGGAAGTTGACTAAGACCTGTGAATACATCCAAGGGTCACGATTCATTAATTCCCACCAAAAATACCTAAGCAAAATAAAGGTTCACCTTATATTTGGTAAATCCCAGAATATCTTCTTCATCTCATAACAAATATGAGCTATCCAAAGCCTAGGCTGTTTAGTTCACAAATGTCCCATTCAATTGTATTTACTGCTAGCTCTAGGGGTTAATGCAGCCTTTCCAAGCTTGCGTGTAACCTAAAGGGCACCTGCTTAAAACTTACCATCGCCAACTCAGCATTTCATCCATTCAATGTCAAGACCATTGAGCTGAATGATCATAGCATCGGTTACAATATCATATTGTGTGCACAAATGTTGCACGTCAAACTACCAAATGATCTGGTTAATTAATGAATACATGAGAAGGGAAGATGCATAAATACTTGAATATAGGCCACAGTTGTAGATTGTAGTAGCCCTGGGTAAGTGGTGGTCCCCGGGGACCCGGGGAGTCCACATGCTAGCATAGTGAAGGATTTGGTGCTTGTAGGGGGTTGCCAGCACAGCCTGACTGCAGGGCAGGCCCTCGTGGCAACACTCTCCGCACACGGCCAAAGGCTGTGTGTGGTGCAGTGCTTGGAGCTTAAATGGTTTGACCTCAGGCTCTGTGATCAATCTCCGTTGCGCACTGTCAAAGGCCATGTGCAACAATGGTTTGATTAACATAAAGTAATTAAAATTACTTAATATTTTTTAAAAAGTAGAAATTCAGTGAAAAAAAACAAAGGTTACAAGGAGGTTATAGTTAGGAAATAGAATTTGAAAAACCATAGAAATTCACTTAAAAAACAAAGGTTACAGGGTCCTTATAGTTAAGCCCTGAACTTTCTTGCACATAACCATAGAAATTCAGCAGATATAGTTATGGTTATCTCAAGTAATATAACTTGTACCCAAAGGTAACCATAACTCGCACCCTCGCCTATATCTTTGGAACTCTTTGACGAATCTTCACAATCTTTTCCCAAAGAGTGTTGTGGTGATTCTTGTTGCTCAATGAAGTTTCGGAATGATCTGTCATAAGGGGACAGAGAAAAAGGGGGTGGGGTGAAAAAAGTTGTTTCCCATGTTAGTCCCCATCATACCTTTAGACACCTCTACAGCCCAGCCATCTTAGGCATGCGCACTAGGCTCTCTCCAACCTGGAACTGTGTTGTCGGGTAGGAGAGACAAGGCACAGGCTCCCAGTCTGCCTGGGAGTACCCTGGCTTGACACTTTGACCAATCCGAACGCTGCTGTAGCAGCGTTTAGATTGGTAGCAGGGCAGGCTGTGAGTCTGTGCCTGAGGCTGCAGTGAAGGCATAGGAAGAGGCGCAGTGGTTGCGGCGGCGGCGATGTAAGTGGCTTCTATTTTATTAAATGTATTTATTGCTCTCTCCCCCACCACGCACCACCCCACCCCCTAAACGTGCCCCAAGCCACTCCTGCAACTTGCACCTGGCTGAAGCAACCAGAAGTGGAAGCCAGGCACAGGGTTGGATTGGGGTCAAAAATCATCCGGGCACCCCAAAAATAGTAGCCCACATTCGCACATTGCAGTGTTTCATGAAATATTACTGGGTTAATATCAGGGGGCTTATTTCTGCAAATATGTGTGGTAAATAAAGCATTAGAAGAATATAGGAGGTATCAATATTGGTCAAGACAAGAAATACTGCATCTTTCAAAGCTGAATATATGCTTGCAGTCCCAATCATAGAAATCTAGCTTAAAGCCTAAGATTTAGGGTTTAGGGTAGCTTGCATTGGTCAGTCCTCTGGGGATGGGGGGGGGTGAAAGGTGAATTTGATTGTCCTCTGGGTTTGGTGACCTGTGGTCCTCCTGGCTTGACAGAGTTACAAAAAAAGGGCTAGGTGAGCCTGAGTATGTTTGGATGTGTGCGCTGTGGCCTGCCTTCTGTCTGGGCCTCAGGAACTGTAGTAGGCCAGAATTCCATCCTAATAGGGAGGAGATGACTGGACATAAAGAGTTGAAGAAGTGTTTGGAAATACGTTTGATTGAAGCAGGTTCTCCTGTTGACCTGCAGGACTGGTTAGCTCTTTTCTTAGTCCTCCACCTACAACATTTTCATTAAACGATGCTGGTATTGGGAATTGAATAATCCAGATGCTTTATCGCTCTTGCCCGGCGAAAGCAGGCATGGAAATCAGGAGGTAGGAGGGAAATATCTAATTATCCCTCCTCAACAAAAACCCCACTTTGCTGACTGGATGAGAAAGGAGTGAGAGGACTGTCTGGACACACAAACCCTCTACAAGCCTCATATTTTCTGTGCTATCTTAAGGATTTCTGGGGGCCCAGGCAGGACCTATTTAGGGGTACCTATTCAGAAGAGCTGTTGTCTTTTCAATCAATTTTCAGTTAATGTAAGCCCTTATCATGTCAAATACTATATTATATGTTAACCTTCCAGAAACGGGGAACATAAAAATAGCCACAAGCTAGAGCTGCCATGCATTTGTCAGCCAAATAGTACCAAAATAAAGCTTGAACAAGCATTGATAAAATATTTAGACCCAACTGCAAAAAGAAATGGTTTTGTCATGCAAAAACAATACTTTATGTGCAAATCACTGTTCTAATCCACCAGCTCCTCCCATTCTAGGAAAGATACAATAAGTTTGGCTTGGTGGACGCTTAGTGGGCCAGTGCATAACATTAAAACATATGCACATAGTGCTTCAGATTGTAGCTTTGATTGATTAATATCTACAATCTTACATAAATCTCTGTTCACCACTTTCCCTCACGCAGCAGTCAAGAAAATCAAAGTAATACTTTGAGGATTTTAACTGTTATATTGGATGAAATAAAACACTGTTCTGCTTAATTCTCTTTCCCTGCCTTGTCCCTCCTTTCTTTCTCTGGTTTGACAGTAAGCTCCTCCTCTGCTGAGCAAGCAAAATTGAAAGGACAGAGAGGTCATGAGAATGTCACATTGAGATGTAGAGGGAGAAGGCAGGTGAAGCAGAGATGATATAGTGAGATGGGTGAGATGAGGACACACAGGTAAGAAGAGAATGATAAGGAGGCTAGAAAAAATATGGAGAGGTAGGAAGAGGTAGATAGGAAAAGGGATGTGGCGTGATAGATACGATTTTGGAGTTAGGTAAAGAGGTAGATACATACAGAGAGAGCTAAGAATAATGAAATCTAAGTAAGAGGGTGGGGTACACAGACAGGTGAAGTAGAGGGAAAGTTAATGTAGGAAGAGGGTTGCTGCAGGAGTGCCCAGGCTAAAATATGAGGCAGACATATATGGAAATGCAAGATAGAGAGAGCTGTGAGGTAGAGATAGGAGCAGAATGATAATCAAGGTACAAAAAGATTAGTTAGGTAAAGTTGGCTATTAGGTAGAGAGAAAGGTAGGTTGAGGGAATGAATGTAAGAAAAAGAGATTATTTGTAGTAAAAAGAAGTGAAGTAGGGACAGAGGGAAAGTGTGAATGAGGGCCAGAGAGGTGACATAGATGGATATATAAAGAAAGAGCCAATGATGTGAAGTACAGAAGGTGTGTTTAATGGTGGACCAGAGAGTAAGAGATGGAAAACAGAAAGAAAAGCAATGATTGTTTAAAAAGATGGCTAGAGATAGAGAAATAGTTAGTGATAAAAGAGTAGGGTTGTGAGAGAAGCAACTCAGTGGGATTAGAGCTAGAAAGAAGTGAAGAGATGAGGGTGAGGGAGTGGTCAAATGATAAAAGAAAAGGGTAGGAAGTGTGAGAGGGGTAGAAATGTGTGGGGAGAAAGATGAGGTAGTGTATGAAATGCAAAGTGGAGAGAGATGAGGGAGAGAGATAGGTGAGAAAGATAGAGAGAGCTGAGACGTACAGATAGCGTAGTAAGGTAAAGAAATAGATGAAATGGATGAGGTAGAGAGAGAGGGGGCAAAGCAGTTGGAGGAGAAAGACAGTGCAGTAATATGAAAAGGACTGCCAGGTGCTGAGAAAGGGGTGAGGTAACGACAGGGTAGGGAGGGTGTGGAGTTGGGCACAGAGTAGGGGACAGAGAGGTAGAGACAAATGGGATTTAGAGAGGTGTATTTGGAAGATAGAGGTGTGGTGGACAGAAATGTGGTAGGAAGGGCTGAAATAGAGATTAAGGGTAGGTACAACAAGTCTAGATATCAATGAATAGAGAGGGATAGTAAATGTTTTAGGTAGAAGAGCAAGGGAAGAGATCTGAAACAGAAAGATAGGTGAGGCAGAGAGTAATAACAAGGTGATGGGGTGGGCAGAGAAAGAAGTGATTTTTAGCAGGGTTTTGGTGACCGATGAGGCAGAAAGAAATGAGGCACAAAAAGATAAGTAGAATGAGATGAAGTAGCAAAGGTGAAGTACAAAGAGAAGGGAGAGAGAGGTGAGGTAAATAGAGGGAGGTGAGGTGAAGTGTGAGAAGAAGGTAGACAAAAAATGAAGAGAGCTCAGTAAAGAAGGATGATGTCAGATAGTGAGAGATGCAAGAAAAAGTGATGGGTGAGAAGAGAAAGAGAAGCAGAGAGAAAGGTAGCAAGTGGTAAGACAGATAGGAAGAGAGACACAGCTAGAGGACCTTGGACGGTGTGGGCCTTTGCAATTGTCCACAATGAAGATACAATGCAGTGAGAAAGGTGCCCAGCTATAGGGAGGAGAGTGTGAAGGGTGCCCACCCATCGGGAGGTAAGGCAGGAAGCTTGAATGTCCCTTACTGCTGGATAGGAGAACATCACCCAACATTTTAAGAACTTTATTAGAAATCCAGACATTGCCTCATTGAAGTATTACCAATGGGTTTCCAAGTGCTGTTGCTGTCCTATTACAAACCTCTTTGAAGGGGCAGCCAATACTCAATGAATATATTGAGTGGATTATAGATGTCCTTGTGCCTCCCTATGGATGGGGAACGAGTATACTTAACTTGCTTCACTGCTTCATTGCTGAGCTATAGGACGCAAGCAGCAGTGAGGGGAGGGGCCTTGTGTACTGCCCAACAAAGGCACCAGGGGTATGGTGACTGCTGTTAATAGTAATGTAGTCCTCATGAGGGCTCAAGGAGTTGTAATTGTTGCTGACATCTGCTGTGACCAGCAAGTCAAGTGTTCTAATGAAGGAAAACCAAACTAGGAATATTTAGGTAAAAGTGAAACTTGTCCATATAGTGCTTATCAAAATGCAAAGTGAAGTGCTGTATGAAAGCACTAAGCCTTCCATACAAACCCACAATACAGATAAACAGGTAGGCATATCATGTCTAGACCCAGCTGCAGCACTTGCGTCACAGAAAATGAATGCACAACAGTGGTATACCCTAGAGGGGGTTCCTCCGCTAAGGTGGAGGAGCATTGTCCAACTGGATTTTAACAAAAGGAAAAATAAAATGATAATTATGCTATGTTATTATCATTTTATTTTTCCTGGGAGTTAGGGGGTGGGGCTGTGCTGGAGAGGGCCAGAGGAGGTCTGGAGGAGGGGTATGTGCACCATAAAGTGCACATGCATGTTTGGTCAGCCGTGGAAGAGGACGGAGGGGAGACGAACGTGTCTCCCAGAGGAGAAGGTAAGTATTTTTTTTTAACTCCCTCACGCCCGCCACCCCAATTCAGTGGCAGCCACCACTGGTATACCCCTAATGAGCGCCACCAGTGAGGCATATGGCCTGCTTCATTTTTGTCTGATCTCTCACTCTACGATTTTTATGCATGCAGAATTCTCTACCTCTCACACACTCTTTATCTCTCTACTTCTGATTCTTCTCTTTCACTATTTCTAATATTTTGATCTCTCTTCCACTCACTTCTGTTTCTCTTTCTTCTGAATCTTTCTTTCCCCCTCCTGTAGCACAGCTGTACTATCTCCTCACACAGCACTTTCTTTTTCTAATCTTCCATCTTCCTGTCTTTCTTTGCTTCTTCTATCTTTTCATAGCTCTGTGTCTTCCCCATCTATTCCATAGCTTACCCCCTCTGCCTGTCTATCTCTCCCCCTTCAGCTTGTCTCCTACCCTTTTCTCACCCCGTCGCTCGTGAAAGTCTTCTTCCATCTACCAACTTGCCTTGCTTCAGTAAGTCCCAAGGCCCACGGCTTTGGAGGAACAAACAACGCTGTCCCCTATGCCCCTCCCTCCGTCGTTCAAGTGTATAGAACCTGGCAGGCAGGGATCAGGGCAGTACAAAGCCAGTCTCCTATGGGAAGGTAAGAGCGTGAAAAGGCCCACCTCACCAAGGCTCCAGCCAGGCTGCTGAGGGCCACCCGCCCCTCCACCACAACGCCCTTCATGTGGAGCTAGGCAGGAGAGAGGTCACATGTAGGACACTGCTGGCCTCCTACAGGGAGGTGAGGGGTGTTAATAGCTCTTCAACCCTCTGCTCCAGTGAGGAGGCCCATTCTCTCTGCTCTTCTCTCACACAAATCAATCTGCACTCATCAAGTGTGGCCCTAGCCAACCAAACCAGCACCACAAACTAAATGACAGACCCAGCAAGGGACGGGTAGAGACATTGCCACAGGAGATGGGGAGGAGACCGCCTGTCCCTGCTGCTGGCTTTCAGATGGGCGCAATGCCAGACACCACACCTCATCCCAAAACCCTTCAAAACTGACATCATCACACCAAACAAATTGGCCCAGAAGTGGACCGGTGCCAGAAGTGGGCCCCAGGCACTGATCAATGCCCGAATGCCCGCTTTACCAATCCGACCCTGGTCAGGAATACTCTAAGGATCCTTTCGCTCTTCTCCCTATAAGAAGCTAACTTGTTGGGTTTGGGTTGATTTGGAAGCTCAGCTAGAGCACATGAAGCTTATAGTTCATCTCCCATCCCCTTTCTTCCACTGGCTTTCTCAGAAGGTGTTATGCCTCTATAGCGAGGCGAAAACTTCGAGCTGCAAAAATATTGTTTTTATGATATTGACTAACAGCACACCATCAAGGTAAGTAGATATGAAGTGAAGAATAATAAACATGAACTTCACTATAAATATAAATATATACTAGTAGTAGATGTTTTTGAAGGTCATAATTCGACCATGATGTTGTGACATACAAGCCCTCACAATAATGAATATCAAATGCGCAGAAAAGACCAAGCAAAGCATCTAGATGCATGGAAATTAGCCTTCTCTATTTGGTTACATTAACGACGACTGCACAGATGTGAAACAGTTTGCCTATTTGTATTGGGATTTGGTGAAATACATCTGTGTCTCTTGCAAACTGGTCATAATTTCACTTTCGAAATATGCATTGTTTGGAACCTTGTACAAATTTAGAGAAACTCTCTTGAAGAGATGCTCTTCCCCTCATTTCAAAGTTTCCAATCCTCAAACAAAACCATTCATTGTGTCCCTCGAGACAAGTAATTTTACTTGTTAAGCGTCTCAGATGCTGCACCTTCTTACTAACCATCTTAATTTTACATCAAGCCTTTGCCTCCAGGAATAGCCAAGGGGTAATGCAGCTGAGCATCTTCCACTCAATTCAGCTGTTAGAACTCCAATGGGAGTCACCCATGCATTTCCAATTTAACTAAAGACTTGGCAAAAGAGCAGCTTTACATTTCCTCTAAATATCTCTGGGGTGTCTCAAAGGAAATGTGCAGTGCTTTTTGTTTTTTTATGAAAAGAGCATATGGTTTTAAAAGCCCTTTGTGTGAGGAGGTTCACAAGACTGCATGTTTTGGCATTGTGCTTCAGACACGCACAATAGAGTTACGTTTTTAGCATTGCACTTTACACTTGCATGAAACCTCTGGTTGAAATTACATAGACGGTATTTGTCCTTTTTAGACAGACAATATTTGAGAATGCAATATGAATTCTAACTAGATAGATAGATAGATAGATAGATAGATAGATAGATAGATAGATAGATAGATAGATAGATAGATAGATTGATTGGGGTATTGGTAGAACTGGACATATTGAATTTTAAAGATTAGATAAAAGTGGCTCCAAAAGACAGAAAGCGCCAACTGAGGCTATCTGGTTGTGGTTCACACCAACTGCCACAGAGTGCAGACTGGACACAGGACCAAGTCTGGACCACTGAGAGTTGTACTTTATGTCCTTGGTGCCCTGTCTGCATGACGTTGCTTTGCGAGGTTTTGTGTTCTGGGGTCAATTCCAATAAATCTGTGTGGCAAGGCTTTGCAGCACTTTGTGATGTTCCCATCGTTTCTAATGAAGCTGTGTGGTAAGGCTTTGTGGGGCTTTGTGATGCTCGTGTCAGTTCCCGTGTTGTACAGATGCGAGGTAAGGTTTTGCTGTACTTTGTGTGGCTCGTCATCTGTTCCAATGAAGCTGGGCAGTGATGCTTTGCACTGCTTTGCATCACTAGGCGTTTGTTCTGACAAAGCTGTGCAGCTTTGCGGCTTTGTGCTGGATTCAATGGAACATTCAGTTGGCCCAGGAGGAGTTCTCTTGGATGCCAACCAAGGGTCTAGGACCCAGTGAGACACTTCTTCTGAATCAGGAACTCACTCCAGCAGAGGCCAGCAGGGCTCAGGAAGGTCAGGCAGATCCAGTGCAGTAGGTCAGCTAGGCAGTTTCAAGGAGGCCTCTGTTGTATCCCTGTGGCTCAGAACAGGAGGTCAGTCAGCTGACCCTTGCAGTTACTCATCCTGGGATGAAAATAGGAGGTCCAATCTTCCTTCTCAGAGAGAGGGTAGGCATTAAGCAGCAGGACAGTCCTCTGGCAGCAGGCTAGTCTTTCTTCTGTAGTATGCACAGGTCCAGGAATGTACTGAAGAGCGTGTTTCAGGGTCCAAACTTTATACCTGGTGTCAGATTTGAAGTGAGAGAAACTTCTAGAGTTCCCCCACATCTGGTTCTGGAATTCCCTTCCTTCCCCTGCCCAGGTCCCAAGATGTCTGAGGTGACAAATGGCTAGGGTGAAGTTCTTTGTGAGTGCAGGAGGCACCTCCTATTGAAGTGCCAGTGTACTGGGTGGCAGCTCTGTACCCACCCGTCCTGTCAGGGTGGCTCATCCTGCAAACAGGCTGTCCCTCTTTGTGGCACTATCTGTGAGGAATACACAAGTCCAGCTGACATATACACCAAGTCATGTGACCGAGGACACAGCCTGCAGGCACCAATGGTTAGGACAAGAAAATGCCAACTTTATGAAAGTGGTATTTTCATAATTGTGACTTACAATTTGACATTTCAATTAAAGAGATTAAATTACAAATCTCTAGAGTCTGAACATGATATTTCTCTGGGAGAGGTAGGCTTTGCAGTAGTGAAGATTAATTTAAGAGTTTTTCGCTACAAGGACATGCAAAACTCAAAGGCCCATGTCCAACTTTAAAATACAATGCACCCTGCCCTATAGGCGGTTTAGGGCCTACCACAGGGGTGACCTATATGAATTAGCAAAATGTTGCCAGGTCGAAGTTGTAGTTTAAAACTACACACAGGCTGAAAAGACAGGCCTGAGAAGCGTTGGTTCAAAAGTTAAAGTGGGTGGCACAAAAGATGCTGCAGGCCACTAGTAGCATTTAATTTACAGGCCCCGGGGACAAGCAGCACCACTTTATTAGGGACTTATAGGTAAATTAAATGTGCCAATTGGGTATAAGCCAATTTTTCCTTGTTTAAAGGTGAGAGTATAAACAACTTAGCACTGGTTAGCACTGGTTAAGTGCACTGAGTCCTAAAGCCAACAAAATTGAATTTGAGCAAAACAGGAGGGGAGAAGGCAAAATGTTTGGGGGAGGACCACCCTACGGCAGTCACGATAGATAGATAGATCGATAGATAGATAGATAGATAGATAGATAGATAGATAGATAGATAGATATGATGGTCCAGATTACAATAAGAATTATACAGTACCCTGTTTACAACATAAGATCTTTGTACGTTTGTAGAGCAGCAAAATGAATATTGTAGCAGGTAAGGATTCTTGTCAGAGGAATTTGCCTCAGTGAGTAAGCCTTGACTTTATAGCCTCTTGTGAATCGCTCAGTAAATTGGTTCATCTGCAGGTCACAGGGAAACAGACTGTAACAGAAACACATAAAATCTCTGAAGGGAGCTTGGAGACCTTATTCTGGAATGGGGCACATTGTTGCCGAGTAACACAAACCTTGTGTGTTTTCTCAAGGAAATGAGTCATGTGTTTTTCTTGGCTCAAGCTCTCTTTCTCTCTTTTCGTGTAATACCTTAGCTGCAATGTTGAAACTGTCCAATATATTCAGTAGGGATAGAGAACTCGACACTTGTGGCTGAGAACGTGTGAAACCTCATAGTAAGATGTTAAAACGGCAAACGTCCTTACCATTTTGGACTGTTATACTAAAATCAGAGTTCTTTCAAATATAGGACCATGAAATTCATTTCTGTAATTTTAGTATCCATCTTTTTATCCTTTCAGAAAATACACTTCTAGATAAAGGAAATGTTTTTCGTGGTAAATGTTTTCCAGAGTATTTAACGATTTTAGGCCCCGATTTAAGAGGGCCTAGTGCCACTTTAGAGCCGACTTGGTGTCATTTTTTGACGCAAAGGTGGCCTTTTCCCCATGCCACATTGTGGCACTTTGTAACCCTTTGCGCTACATTATGCGTCCGCGATGTATGGAAAGTGGGCGTTCCCATTATTGCCCCCTACCCTGCACCACAGTGCGTCGTATCTTAGATACAGAGCACACATGGTGGTGGTAGGGGGTGCTAAGGGATGCCAGGATACTGGCACTACACTGGGTGCAGAGCCACTTTCCCTGCCCCTATGTTTTCGCATTCACACAGTCTGTCCTAAGTCATGTTTTTGCAGCTGAGGGCTAGGTTGCAATGATTCTGTTATGAGGCTCCATTTAAAGATAGGTGGTTAGCCTGTCGGTCCACAAGGTTGACAGAGGATTGGTTTCTGCATCTTTAATGGACGACCTGCCCATCTACATTGAGAGTTGCTTAGTTGTGTGATAAAAGGTACGGCAGCTGCATTTTCATCACTGGTGACTGCCATTAAGGGCCTCCATGTTTAATCAACTTGCTCTACCATTCTCTTTTGCTTTTCAGCAAGAACTCTCCAAATTGGGGGTCGTCCAATAAATGCAAAAGAAAAATGTTCTTGATGCACAGGGAATTTATTCCATGTGCTAGTGTGACATTTTCACATTTTCATTCCTAGGGCCATCCCAGGAAGAAAATTTAGTGATAGTAGTCCCACCACCTCCACCACCTCCACCACTAAATGGTGGCACTGTGACCTGCAGCCTAGTAGGCAACGGGTCATTAGGTCAAGTGACTCCACCTTTGCAGCTAACTGATGTTCTGCCAGTGGAAACCTTGCTGTGCCCTCACCTCTAAATGATGCTGGGATACCCTGGGTTCTATCTCTAAACGAGTCACTAAGTCTGGCAATGTGAAACATTATAGCTCTGCCTGGAAGTCCCAGTCACTTGACTTGTTAAAAAAAGGTTAAGCCATAGATGAACATAGCAGGTAACGTTGTCATAGGCATTCATTCTGTATCAATTCATGTTAAGCGTTTCTCACACCATGACCAGTAAAGTAGAACCATTTCCAAGGTCAGCAAAACTATCAGTGAGCAAACATATCAAAAGAAAACCACATGGTTATGTTTCGAATGGAAGAGAAATAGCCAGTGGCTTACAGTTTCTACCATAACGTCTACACAGGAACACATTTACAGCTAAGTGGTTATTCTGTGAAACTTTCTACAATTCCTGTACCAGGGTGGATTTGTGGCCCACATCCTCCTTGATCTCTCCACATCCTTTGACACTGTATCAGAAGCTATAGTGATAGACAGTCTTGATGAGTAGGAAAGAGAGGGTTGGTTTTGGAGAGTTTTTGGTCCTTAACAGGACATAGACAGTATCCAGGCCTCCTTATAGAGATACAGCCAGACTACATTCTGTGGAATCCCACATGGGTCTTCACAAAGTCCTTCTTTATTTAACCTTTATGGCTACCCTTGCTGAGTTGATCAATGATTATCATTGGTACATATGTATTATGTAGCTAGTTTTGAGTCAGGATAGCAAAAAATGTGAAGTTTCATTCTGAGCTTATGGCCATAGTGCACTAAGGCCCAGATTTATGAAAAGTGGCACCGCACCTAGTGCAGCACCACTTTTCTTGCGCCCCTTAGCACCCCCCTAACACCACCATGTGTGCACCATATTTAAAATACAGCGCACCATGGCAGTAGTCAGGGGGACTAGTGTCATCATTTTTTACGCTAGTTCAACACTTTGGCAGATTAGCGTAAACATTTTTTACTGTAATCCTGCAAAGCACCCAGCGGCCCATTGAAAACAATGGGAGCCTCTTTTTAACACCTGCGCTTAGCTCATTGGGTTTACATGATAATTGTATATGTTTTATTAATCTCTCCTTGTTGCAGTTACAACCATGATTCAGGTCAACATAACATCCTTATCACACTACAACTGTTTGAACATTCTTGATATGTCCGGGTGAGCCTCCTTGTTTATTTCTCTCGTTATTCCTACGTGGCTGTCTTGTGTCTTTTTTTGGGGAGTTGTGCTAGCCAGCCAGCAGCGCTGATGGTGGGCTGGTGAAAGTGGTATTCTATTAGAATTAGCATGGCAGATTTAAATCAGGAATCTAAATGGCAACATTTTCATTTTGGCTGCAGATAGAGGAAGAAGGTAAATGGAAGTGCTTTGGTTATATGTAGGGCCTCTGGCATTATGTGGTAGGAAAAGACCAAATTATGGGGCACGGTCGACCAATTTACGTGGAAAGAAAAGCCCAGTTATGAATTTACACCACCAATAGCTCTAAGAATTTTGCAAGTATAGAAGCCAAATTGACTGGATTTCAGTACCAAATTCTTTTAACTTCTTCTATTGGTAAATTAAATCTATGATTCTACGGGCCTCTTTAAGATTGAGGACAGAATTATTGCCATATTGGAAGAGTATTCTTCAGAATCTTAAACTGCTTTACAATTTCAATGTGGCCACCAGCTTTATAATTAGTTGGTGATCAGAGTGGCAGCACTGGAAACTTAGCTAACCAAGCCATCTTGAAAATGGATGCTGCAGGAAAGAAACAACCAGGATATTTTTCTGTAGCATCAGTTTTTCAGATGCATCTGTCTGTTCTTGACTCCCAGTGCTGCCTGGCAGGCATGCATTGTCAAAGCCAATGGGTTTGATGTATGTATGTCATGTGAATGTTTGCTTCGTACACATAAAATGTCAAATGTAATGCCTTTGCAAGTGGTAGTTTTAGTAGTGAAGTGTCCACTGCCTATTTAAGAGCTAAGTGAAGTGTGCTGTTGACCAGAAAAAATACAGACACAATAAAAAATATTCTAGCTTACACGTCAAGAATTTTCAATTCTATTAAGGACACGGAGGCGAGGATTATGCTATCTCCTTCTTTACTAACTCGAAACAGCAGCCAATCAAATTACAGAAAAATCATTAACTACATTTCCCATGAGGCATAAGCCTGACATCACATGGTCCAATCACCTCCCATACCCTTTGTCCATAAATGTCTTGACCTTAAACGCCACTTCCTCTTTCTTTGTCTAAATCCGGCAATAATGTACTTCAGAAACGAAACCTCTTACATAGTCAAAAGTTCTCAAACTCTTAATCGTAGTGCGATCCGAACTCCGCTGGATCCAAGACTCTTCAATTGAATCGGATAACAGATCCATAAAACGATATCCTCAGAGGAATTAACCGAAGGTTTCAAGAGTTCTTCCGATCAGAACCTAAGAAAAATAATATAAGCAAGGTAATATCATGTAATAATGTGAGGAAGAAAAAACTTTAATGTTATAAAGATATCTCAGGGTGGGAAGAAATAATGCTTATATACAATCAATAAATAAATACAAACATTCATTACTTAACAGCATTGTTTCTTTGGGAGGGATAATCCTCGCCTCCGTGTCCTTAATAGAATGTAAAATTCTTGACGCGTAAGCTAGAATTTTTTAATTCTATTTCAGGACCGGAGGCTCCGATTTTGCTAGTTTAAAGCTGATTAATAACCACAGAGGCAACATCTAAAACAGGTTTCTGATACAATTTTCGAAACATAGATTCTGACGACCAATCAGCCGCTTTCATAATGTCCTCTAGACGAGAACCTAAAGCATATGTCTTGGACGCCATTGCCCCTCGTACTGAATGAGCTCCTAATAAATTAATATCTATCCCTGCTTCATTCATTAACTATTTAACCCATCGAGACAAAGTGGCTGATGAGACTGGTTTGAAAGGTTTTTGCAGAGCTATGAGTAACTGACCATTAGTATCTTGTCGAAGTTGCTCTGTAACCATCTCATATTCTTTTAAACATTGAACCACACGAAGCTTTGGGTTATCTAAGAACATTGGGTAAGTTACTGACCTGCAATTAGTCTTTGTCCGTTTGGTAATATTAAAGGTAACCCCTTCAGGTGAATACACTCTACCTGTTAAGTCCAAGGCATTGAAATCCGATACACGCTTGCAAGAGATCAGACATAATAACATTGTCAGTTTAGCTGAAATCTGTTTACGAGATAAAAACTTATTGGCTGTCCAGGAATCCAAAAATCTCAGTACAATATTGACATCCCACAAAACCGAATATTTGGTTTGTGGAGGATTAGATAAACGAATACCCCTAAGTAACTTACAAATGAGAGGATGTTCACCCGCCGGTTTTCCATCCAGGTGAGCATGACCGGCTGAAATGGCCGATCTAAAGTTGTTGATGGTTCTATAAGCTAATCCTGAACCAGCTAATTCTGCGAGAAAATAAATTATCATTTCAACATTTGAGTCCACGGGATTGAGATCCCGTCTATCACACCAACTAGTCCATCTGCGCCATGCAGATGTGTATCTTTTATGGGTGAATGATGCCCAGGCTTGCTTCATGAATGCCGCAGCTTGTTGCGAAATTCCTGGGGCATTCCAACTTGCCCTGAAACCCTCCAAGCCATCAATGTTAGTTTCTCTGAAACGATCATTGGATGTTGATGGTTCTCCGGGTTCAAAAGAAGATCCGGGCGAGGAGGAATGAGAAGAGGTAGAGCGCAGGTTAACTGAAGAGCAAGTGTGAACCAAGGCTGAGCTCTCCAAAAGGGAGTCACTAATATGATCTCCGCTTTCTGACGCCTTATCTGCGACAGTACTCTGGGGATCATTAGAAACAGGGGAAAAGCATATCCCCGAAACTTTGACCAATCCTGCAGAAATGCATCCGTCGCCAAGGCCCGAGGATCCGGGCGCCAGATGAAAAACTTCGGTATCTGTGTATTGAGCAGAGAGGCAAAGAGATCCATTTCTCACGGGCCCCAAACCTTGGATATCTGTAGAAACATTACCGGATCCAGTCTACAGTCGCTGAAATCTGTCAGGTACCTGGAGTTCCAGTCCGCTATTGTATTCTGATCTCCTGGGAGATATTCTGCCATGATAGTCAGGCGATGACTGAGACAATAGTGCCAGAATTCCTTGGCAATTTCCGCCAGTATTCTGGATTTCGTGCCCCCTAGTTTGTTGACGTACTTCACTGCAGAAATGTTGTCCATTCGTAACAAGATGCAGCAGTCCGTCTTTTGAGGGGAAAGGCTCATGATGGCAAAGGACCCTGCTAGGAGCTCTAGACAATTGATATGGAGAGTCTGCTCCCATGTTGACCAACGACCTCCAGTTACTATCGAGCCGCATCAGGCTCCCCATCTCCAACTGCTGGCATCGGACTCTATCACTTTTTCTGGGAGAGAACCGAAAATCGCCCTGCCTTTCCAGGCTTCCATGTGTTGGACCCACCAACGAAGTTCTGCTTTCACCTCGTCGGTCAGGGGAATCATTTCTGAGTAACTCAGACCCTGTTGCAGATGTCTGATCTTGAGTTTCTGTAGGGCACGATAATGAAGCGGGGCAGGGAAGATTGCCTGAATCGAAGAGGCCAAAAGGCCCACTATTCTGGCAATGTTCCTCAATGAAATCATCTGGTTGGACAGAGCAGATCTCAATTCTCTCTTGATACCTCAAATTTTCTGGGATGGGAGAATCAGAAGGGAGAGGATGGAATCTATCCTGAATCCCAAAAAATCTATCACCTGGGAGGGATTCAATAATGACTTCTGCACATTGATAAGGAAACCTAAATCCTGCAGAAGATTGATGGTCCATTCCAGATGAATCAGGAGTGTATGAGGGTTCTGAGCCATCAGAAGGATGTCGTCGAGATAAATTATCAATCTGACTCCCTTGGATCTCAATCATTTCATCACTGGCCTTAGTAGTTTTGTGAAGCACCAAGGGGCCGATGAGAGGCCGAAAGGAAGCGCATTGAATTCTAGACAGTGACCCTTCCATAGGAATTGTAGGAACCTCCTGTGAGGGTGGAAAATGGGAACTGACAGGTAAGCGTCTTTTAGGTCGAGACGAACCATCCAATCTCCCTCTAGAAGAATGTCCCGTAGCAAGTGGATTCCCTCCATCTTGAAGTGTCTGTATAATATCCAGTAGTTGAATTCTTTTAGATTTAAAACTAGACGGTGACCTCCTCCCTTTTTGTCTATGACAAAGATGGGACTGAGGAATCCTGATGGATGAGGGGTTGAAAAACTCACTGCTCCTTTGTGTAATAAGGCATGTACCTCTGAGTCTATAAAAGTCTGGTCTGTGAGGGAAAAATACATTTGTGCTGGAGGGGCAAGTTGAACCGGGGTTTCTAGAAACTCCAGATGGAACCCTGAAACTGTCTGAAGAATCCAGGGATCTCCTGAAATTCTTTTCCAATTTTCCAGGAATAAACCCACTCTGCCCCCAAGACGTACTTGAGAATAATGAATAACGCTCACCTGAATAATTGGATTCTTGGATCGCTCCCTGTTGATCCCTGCGGGGTCCTCTTCTGTATCTGGGGCGTTCCCCTCGATTGCGAGTGGGGTAGAAGGTGGTGTCCGATTGGTCGGAGTACCAGTTGCCTCTCCCTCTAGGGTAGGAATTTTGAGAGCTTTGAAAGGATCCTCAGCCGGGCATACGCCCTCCAAAACGTCCGGCCCTGGCAAAAAGGTTTCATTTGAATACTTTTTTAAGCAACAAATGTGCTTTGTCTAGGGAAGAGAAAGTAGAGCAAAATTTTGCTAAATCCTTTATGAAGGAAGAACCAAAAAGGAGGCCATCAGCCGATGGGCCAGCTTCAGAAGAGCCAGATCTGTTAATTTAGGATTGATTCTCATAAGGATTGACTTACGTCGTTCCGACAAAATCGCACAATTTGCATTGCCCAATAGGCAAAGTGACCTCTGGGCCCAACCAATCAAGACATCAGTGTCCACCGGGACACCCGACTCTTTGGCAAGAAAAGCCATGTCTAGGATCTGAGTCAAGGGGCCTGTGACATCAAGTAACTTATCTTGACAAATCCGCCACAATCTGTCTAATCCTTTCTTGGGGTCTTTGCCAAATTTTTTCATAAAGGTGGCCATAGTGGGGTCGATGTCTGGGGTGTCCGTCACCTTCTCTTCAACATCAGGTCTAGGGCATTCTGGTCTAAGGCATGAACGGACCTCTTTGTCAAAACTCCTTCTGAAATTATCGTGGACGTATTGCGCCACTTCAGAAGATGGGGTCCAGTTGGAGGATCTAGGATGTATGATCTCTGTAGGATCGAAATCCAGGGTTTTAGATGTGGATGCTTCTTTCCTGGGCTTTTTATTGGGAATCGGGGACTCCGGAACATCTGAGTCACTGGAGTTAGAATTAGAATCAGACGAGGACTGTGAGGATACCAGATCTTTTGAGGAACTGTTATTATGTTCAGTGGAGTGTTTCTTAAACAATTTAGTAAATGCATCTGCATGTAATCCAGTGATCTTGTCCTCATTTCCTTCCAAATTCTTGGTTTTGGCTTTGCATTTAGATTTTTTCTCCTTGGAGGAAGATTGTTGTTCATTAAGCCAACCCTGGGATTTGGCGTAGTCAAAGAGTTGCCCTGAAAAGGGTCCTAAGGCTCTTACCAGGGCGTCATTAACAGATTGTTGGACTCTGTTATCAAGGGCTTCAACTAACTTTACTTCCAGTTGATTGCCCAATTCCTCAGGTTAAAACCCTGTTTCATTTTCACTCCATTGAGCCATCAGGAGGAGTGGTAATAGTCTTAACTATTAGATCAATGAGGTGGAGTGCGAGCCCCTGACAGGCAAAATAAGCCCAGTTATAGTGTGGAGGGAGCAGCCTGTGTAATGCACTCTAGGCAAAGCCTCATAAATATTTTACAGCCCAAGTTCTTTGTTTTTATGTGAACTGGGCGTCAGGGAGCATAAATATAGCACTGGGCGTCAGGAATGGGCTTACTAGCGCTCTGCGCGTCTGCAAACGAGCCGATTCATCAAGAATGAGTGATGAGATCGGCTCGAAATGCGCACGCGAAGCGCGAGCATGGAAATAGAAGGGAGACTACACAGTTGTGTAGTAGCTCCCGCTCCCGCTCCACAGGGCTAAAGAGAAACAATTGACACGAAGCCGAACTAAACGAAGAGCGAAACACGCTGAAAATACACGGGTTAAAGCGAGCGGAATCGCGTCGCTACCCAACAGGTTTAAAATAAGCAAAGTACAGTTTCAGCAAATCACGTTAAACATGTAAATATTAGAGAGAAAGAGAAAACGTCACTTATCTGCTGCGGAGCAGCAAAGAAAGAGGAAGTGACGTTTAAGGTCAAGACATTTATGGACAAAGGGTATGGGAGGTGATTGGACCATGTGATGTCATCTTATGCCTCATGGGAAATGTAGTTAATGATTTTTCTGTAATTTGATTGGCTGCTGTTTCGAGTTAGTAAAGAAGGAGCTAGCATAATCCTCGCCTCCGGTCCTGAAATAGAATTCAGGTTCGGATAATACCTATTTAACCATTTGAGGTGTAAAGGATATTGTGGGGAACCGGATCATTTGTTCTTGGAAATAGTTTCTAATTGTATGTAAATTGAAAGAGTTTGAAATGAGTTAGACGTTGGTCTGCATTGTTCTTAAATAGTGCTTCTCTTTCTGCTCGCAGATAGTCCCCAAAGGACGCTCCTCTTTCCACAACAGGTCATGGCAAGGAGATTATTTTTTACTGATTAAACAGACAGCAGTGACTCTCAAGATTCCCCTTTATTTTTCTGCATCAAAATTTGTATTATAACATTTAAAAATGTGTTGAGTAAAATAAATACACATGCACACGCTAAAGCAGGACTTACCGGCTGTCTCAATTGCTCTCAAGCCTCGAATGCTTATCTTTGCACAGCAACGCTAGAAATGTGCTGATGCGCAAGTGCAGATACTTCCTGGCCTAAGCTCCACCCCTTGATGATGTTGGACCCCAAAGAACCTCGGGTGGCCAGGCAGGCAGTTCTGCCTCACCAGGGGCTACGTCATCGAGGACTAGAACTATTGACACCAAAACCATTCCCCAACCCGTCACATGGTGGACTTACGTCAGTGGGTCTCACTGACCCCCACCCCACTCTCGAACGAGTTGGGGAAGGGTGGGTTTAGGGGTGCAGGTGGCTCGGCACTGGGTTCTGCACAGTGGATGAGCAAAGATTTGAATGACCCACTGCGCAGCACTCAGACGCCAGCTTCTCCTGCAGTGCTGATTGTGCCCACAGGCTGTAGAGCTAAAGTAAAGACTGTTATTTGGTGCCCGTGGTCATCACACCCACTCATTTTTGACGGCTGAGACTTCGGTCAGTTCTACAGGTAGTCCCGGTGCTGACTGGAAACCAAAAATGACCCTGGCTGCCTATCCTGTGCCTGAGTAGGGTGTCCCTTCACCTCACTCCTTGTTCGTCTCCCTTATCATCCCAGTCATTCTTTAATGTTCAGGCTCTCAAGGGCTGACACTGGCACTGTGATTTCCGCTGCAGCGCTGTGGTAGTAGATGGCGCATGTTTAATGAGCATTTTATGTTTATTGGTAAGCGGTGGCTCTCTGTCTGCCTACAGGTGGAGGATGCTGCCCTGCACATATAAACAGCACCAAGACCATGATACCACCCAGTGCATTCCTTACTGTCTGCCTGTGACTGGACTGCCTATGGTATTCTGAGCCAGGCTAGTTAGTCTAAGTTTAAGCCCAGACTAGGTGCAGATTCCCTGCTGCTAGAAAGTGAATTTCCTACATCAACTATTATGTCTCGGGACCAGACCAACATAAGTGACACAGACTCAGTACCCGCCACAAAAAGGCACAACATCGATTCTGGAGGCGCCACACAGATAGAGGGGTGAGGAGTCAGTGGTCATCTTTACTTGCTGTAGCTGGTGTCGCTATATCTGGCATGAGAAAATAATACTGGTGGTCGTGTTAAGCGCTGTGTAACCCCTGGGCATTTAGAAATAAGTCCAAGATCACACGTGGCGATATAGCCGGAAGTGCACTGTTGAGAGGGATAGCCACGCTAGAAATGGAAGGTCCCCTACCTGGGTGACAGCCCAGCCTAACTAGCTGGTTAAAGCAACAAAAACATCTAATAATGCAGTTATATCAACCTTCGGCCCATTCCCTTTTATAACGAGATATGACCCAGCTGTGTGACCTACTCAAAATGTAGGGAGCTTGGGTCATTTACATGTGCACTGTTGATTGTTAAAGCAGACTACTTAGCATATAGG
This sequence comes from Pleurodeles waltl, assembly GCF_031143425.1. Lineage (NCBI taxonomy): Eukaryota > Metazoa > Chordata > Amphibia > Caudata > Salamandridae > Pleurodeles > Pleurodeles waltl. The sequence continues at coordinate 1,004,618,549 of NC_090440.1, read as the reverse complement.
AGCAGATTAGAGTCATTTTTGTTCTGCTAATGTGGCCCAACGAGTCCAGAATCGCAGCGTCAGATTTACAAAGTAGTGCAATGCAAGCATTGCACCACTTTGTAGTCCTTTGCGCGACATTATGCCTGCGCCAGGCATAATGTATGCAAAGGGGGCATACCCCCGTTAGGGGGGTCGAAAAAATGGTGCAAAGAAATCTAAAAGATTTCTTTGTGTCATTTTTTTGCCACTTTTAATACCTGCTCAGAGCAGACATTAAAAGGAGGCACACTATCGTTTACAATGGTCATTAATGGGGTTTGCAGGACTAGCGTCAACATTTTTTACACTGGTCCTGCAAAGCTCCGGACTACCGTCAAAGATTTTGAGGCTAGTTTCTCTTACTACCGCCATGGTTTGCTGTATCTTAGATACGGCGCACACATGGTGGCATTAGGGGGGCACTAAGGGGTGCAAGAAAAGTAAATCAGGCACATAGATCCTAGACAGCAGATGCAATAGGATTCACCACTAAGTCATCCCGCCAGGTAATGTAAAAGAAAATAGCAAGTTAATAAATGTGTTGTGCTCAGGAAAAAGGTTGGCCCTGATTTAAGAGGGCGTAGTGACTCCTTACGCCACATTAGCGTTATTTTTTTAACGTTAATGTGGCCCAACGAGACAAAAATCACTGTTCCAGATTTACAAAATGCCACAAAGTATGCATTGCGCCACTTTGTAACCCCTTGCGCCACATTATACCTGCTCCAGGCATAATGCATGCAAGTGGGGTATTCCCCCATTAGGGGGGGCTGAAAAAATGGCACAAAGAAATCTCAAAGATTTCTTTGCACCATTTTTTTGCCATTTTTAACACCTGCTCAGAGAAGGCGTTAAAAGGGGGCACACCATTATTTATAATGGGCCCCTATGTACTGTTAAGGATTAGTGCCCAAATGGTGGCCCTAACCCTGAACAGTACATCAATAGCATCAAAAATAATGATGCTATTGCCCCCTACCCTCCGCCATGGTGGGCCATATATTAAATATGGCGCACACATGGTGGCGGTAAGGGGGGGCGCTAAGTGGCGCAAGGAAAGTCGTGCTGCACTGGGTGCAGTGCTGCATTTCTTAAATCTGCCCCGTTGTATCTTTATTTATTTTCGCCATGTACTTGATGTTTTAAAAGCGAGTACCTGACAAAGTCACAAATCATGGCCTGCTGTGAAGAATTCTATGTTCCTTCACCGAAGTTCCAACCTCAGCCTACTTTTAGCTGCCGGTGAGCAGTGGTGCAGAGTGCAGAGTTTACGGCAGCATGGTGTGAACCTCCCGTTTTCTTGCTCTGACGCTCACCTACCCCAACATGCAATTAGTTCCTCTGAATGAGCCCAGGACCTACGTCTTCTGTTTTCAAATGTTGTGGCTTGTAACTATAATGCATAATACCAGTCCATAGTTTAGAGTCCTCAGAAGGATAAAAGACTGGCTAGCCAGGGTTCAAACAACTCTTAAACCTCACGAAAACAATGACCCTGCCTGCTGAAAAGTGCTGTAAGTGCACAGAAGCGCCTTTGGTGAAACATCCATAGGGAGCAAAGTGCCATTTAACAGAACGCTCAGAGAAAGGAGAAACGTAATGTATGAAGGTTGAATAAAAAGCAAGGAAACGCTGCAAAAAGCGACCAACACTGTACTGGGGAACAGAAGGCCCAGTGATGTCAGCAAAAGGCAGCCAAGTGGGAGGCAATAGTGGGGGAAGGCCGGGAATAGGAACCCCTGGACGACGGGCTCAGAGGAAGAAAAGGGAGATGATGGTGCTTTCACCTAATTATTTTAGCTTGCATTTTTCTCAAAGAGATACAAGCTGTAAGACTGCCTCAGAGTGCTCAATATACTGCGCTGGAAACACCGCACAACTTTACACCCTTAGCACATAGCAGCATATCCCTTTGAATTCCCTCACTTCATCAACACACCTCTCAGCAGCACTATACCCCTCACCTATGGGGCACTGCCTCCCCCCGTAGTCCTAGTCAGAAGCCAATCACTAGATCTGCGAATGAGCTTACACTCTGCCACAATAAGGAAGTAGCCCTGTCATTGGGCCCTTCATCCAACGCCATCTCCCTAGTCAAGACCACACTCCAGCTTTGAAGGTGTACCTGTTGGGAAAATATATATTCACATGTATATACTTATAGATATGATACTTTAGTTCCATTTCTGTCCTTCCTTATCTGAATCCCAGTAAGACTTCCCTACTGACCTCTCTGACACCTATGCCAGTTGTACAAACAAACCTCTCCAAGCCACGTAGTTAAGTTTAGCTCGGTCTCACACTTTAAGTTCAGCCAGCAACCCAGCCCCCATTTCTTTAGGGACCACCTGTTGTCTGTTCACGTGCTCATGCTCACACTGCATTATGTATATTTTTACACTATGGACTTCTAGTTTTGTATGTGCTGCATTTCTTTTGTATGTGCGTTCCCATGTTTGGACTGTGTCCCCTTTTGGGGTTGTGCTGTGACAGCACTTATTAACATATATAAATGCCTGACTTATATGCTTCAGGGCAGAAGATGCCAGCTTGTAAGACGTTACACTGGGATGTGCGTCTGCCTTCTGCCTTGGCCTGCCAATAAACCTTGGTACCTCATGAAAGCATTTAATCTATTCCGGAGCCTTGCCTGGTGTTTGTGTTTTCTTTGCGTCACTCTGAGGAGGGTTTAAAAATAGTTTCCTAAAAATGGTGTCAGAAGTGGGATGCGTGAAATGCCACCACCGGTAAGTTAATTAAATGCCTGTTGTTGTGGCCTTTCAACGGTTAGCTAAGAGTTAAACTGGGGATTGGTGTAAATAAAAATATAGCTGGCTATTTAATAGGTGACTGAGGAGTAACTAAGTTACCCGTATCATTACGTTAAATGATAGTGGCAAATTCGTACGGCGAATTGTAATACCACGCAGGAGAACCTGGCCAGACAGAAGATCATTTTTTTCTTAAATAGGTGACTGAGGAGTAACAAAGTTATCCGTATCATTGCATTAAATGATAGTGGCAAATTCGTACGGCAAATTGTAATTCCACTCAGGAGATCCTGAACAGAAAGAAGAGAATTTTGTTTTTGTTTAACGGGAATCCCAGAGAGAAAATAAATGAATTAATTAATTAATTAAAACCATCCTGGAGTGTAGCTTGGGAAGCATTTGATCGGCTGGCACCGGAACACATGAAATGATTTTGAAATGTGCACAAACAAATAGTCTGTCATTGATCAATGGCTGTATTTGAATTATATGTTGATTAAGTGTAAATGTGTCACTATGTTTCATTGCAATGTTTTTTAAATTATTTGTAAAGTAGTGCAGCACTGCATTACACAAGAAAAACTGTTTTATGTTGTGCCTCTAAATTGTCAACAGCTCTTGGTTTCTCTATCTCTCTGTCTATCCACCACTGCATAACATTTTTCCCCCTGTTTAACAATTTTTTTTTGGGCAGGATACAACCATTGTGGTTTTTTTTCAGATTATAAAATTGTGAGGGAAAGGCACAATGGGCAGCGGCATGTCTAAAGGAAATGTAATGGTGGTAAGCCCTAGAATGCTGAAAAAGACTAAAAAGTTGATTAAACAGTTGACAGGAGCGAAAGGTTTCAAATTACCTAGAGATAGCCCTGCAGCCCAGGTTCTAGAATATACAAATTGTCTGGAATATGTGACACCTTTCTGCGCGCTAGTTTGGACTTGGAAAGGGAATAACGGGAAGTGGCCTAGATTTGGTTCTCTTGAGGTAGAGGATATTGAACTATTGACAGAAACTATAGAATTACGGGGTGACCCATCATGGGATTCACACTACATAAGCGATCGCTTGCAGCAGTGGCTTTCCATTGCTAAGAAGAAAGCTCTCCTTTCAAAAAGAAAAGGCCAGGAAATAGTCTCCACAGAGTCCAGAGACTGTTCTACAGTGGCAGTGGTGAACAGGGAATGCGAAAAACATAATAAAAAGGAGCTGAAACTAGCAAAGGATTGGCCCACAACATATAGCCAATGTTTATTGGAATTAAGTAACTATGTGCAAACAGAGAAGCAATTTTTGTCACTTTGTAACCACTGTGGTTTGACAACAGCTGAATTAGACAGAGTTAAAACAATACCAAATGCCACTACTTCGAGAAGGGCTGCTGCTCTGCTTTGTATTTGGGCTCACCGCCAGGTGTATATTGATATAAATAAATTGAAGAAACTGTTTATCACCTCCAAGCCTCATGGCCTTTATGTAAAATTGGGGGAAGGAGGGAATAATGAGCAAATAATGAGTAATACATTAACTGAGGAAGAGATACTGTTATTTACAGAGGAAGAAAGGAAAAGACAGAGATTGGATGTGAATAGTGAGTTCAATTCCTGGAACACAGGTAGAAATAACAATGAGAGCAGCCCCCTAAGATTGGACCAAAGCATCCATTCTGCAGGGCCAGTTCCACCTCCTCAAACAACTTCAATTTACCCATCACTTTCAGGCCCCTATGTACATTGTGAAAGAAATAACACACACAAGGAGGCTCTGGGTCCAAAACAAGGCGTGCCCTGTGTGCCTTATTTCCATATTTCCCTGGAGGGTGATTTAACTAGGGTATCTGACATGCCAACTAGTGCCAGAGAAGGTGGTGCCACAACACCGGTCCTGAATAGACACCTGTCCTTTGGGGGGGACATACCGCTTGCTTTTGAAACCCCTGTCCCAACTTCCACTTTTGGTCAAAAGGAGGATTTAGCGATGAGTGCACAAGGAAAAAACAATGAGGAGGAATACAGGCAGTTAGCTCACCTAAGGCGGGAGACAGACAGGTTCCAGGAAGAAGTGAACACAGAAAGGGAGAAAATACAACGCTCCATTCAGAATCTTCAGGATAAGATAGATAGCAGAGAACGGCTTATACTTACACAGTCTTGCACACGGGCGCTAAAAGGAAAGGGTGAGAACTCCTTTACTGATGATGCACTATTAAACGCTAGAATGACTGCACCAAAAATAGTGTTAGGAGGGACAGCAATGTTAAAACCATGGACCCCCTTGGAAGCAGCTCAGATGGCTAAGGATGCCCCAGACCCGTTCACAGGCAGTGTGAAATATTATGAATGGCTCCATAAAATATGTATTGCTTATACCCCCCTTCCCAGAGACGTAGAAATGTTACTAAAACTAGGATATGGTAGCAGATGGTCTTTAGTAAAGAGTGCGTTCCAAATTCCACAGGAAAGGGACTGGACAATACTGACTAATAATATGGATGTCAAGGAAATAGATTGATGAATTGGTTAGAGTCTGTCAGGGACACAATAAATGGCTTAGCAGTAAAACATGGTGATTTTTCTCAAGTATCAGCCACGTTGCAGAAATCAGGGGAATCAGTGGCTGATTACATCCTAAGGTTCAATGAAGCATGGGATAATAGTGCAGGTGTACCGCGCACGACAGAGGCATATAAAGTATTGGCAACTCAGACCCTTATGAATGGATTATTAGCATCTGTGGCCCATAGTTGTAAACTACGCCACCATGACTGGTCTGCTAAAGGATATCAAGAGTTGTGCACACTTCTGGCAACTATGGAAAGGGATGGTATTTTTAAAGTAAAGAAGGACTCAGCTAAAACTGACAAAGGGATGATGTTGCAGCAAGTACAGCAAGAGGAGGAGCCAGAGGGAATGTACTATCAGGGGGAGCATAATAGACAGGATGAAGGACAAGGATACCAGAGAAGAGACATGGCTAGGGTTCAGTGCTATGTTTGCCTGAGGTATGGGCACTTGGGCCGAAATTGAAAAAATTATAGAGGTAGAAGAGACAGAAATGAAAGAAATGACCGGTATGAGAGAAAAGACAGAAACAACAGGTATGACAGGTTTGACAGGGACAAGGTCCAGCCATCAGCACCACCCATGCCTAGAGACATCAAGCAAACACAGCACTCCCTGAGGAATCCCTTTCAGGAACGACATGGTTCAGCATAGGACCACGTGGATAGAGAGATGACCCAAACAACAGAAAACCGGCGAACACAGTGCTTTATGATGAAGGTATCTGACTCGCCTGAGGAGAATCCCATGTTCCCAATTAAGGTAGGAGGTAAGGAAATTGATTTCCTAATAGACAGTGGTGCAACTATCTCTGCAGTAAGAAACAAATTGGGTCCCAGTAGTGGTAAAACAGTAACTACTGTAGCTGTAAATGGAATGCTGATGCATGAAGAGTTATCAGAACCCCTTCCAGTTTCTGTTGAGGATTTCACAACGACCCATCAGTTTCTCCTGTCACCAGATGCACCCATCAATTTGCTGGGAAGAGACCTCCTCTGTAAATTGCATGCAACATTATGTTTTTCACAAAACGGGATTTACTTACAAGTGCCTGAGGACAGATTAGAACTGGCTAATAGAGCACTTACTGCTTGCAAATTGAGTGAGGACTCTATGTTATGTCCAAACCCAGTTTTGTCTCTCTCTCCAACACGCTACCAATGGACCCCGTTACAGGGAGATTTCTACAATGACATGTTTCAAGAACTGTTTAAATACAGCACTGACATTGAGATTGACTTGATGACCAAGTTAGTACAGTTGGCATTAGTACCTGGGCCAAGACACTGAACTGCAGCATTTTTTACAGGCCCAGTGCCTGAATGGTACGCCTACATGGCAGACAAATATTTGTACTGGACAATGGAGTTGCATGATGACACATTGTATGTAGGAAAAGAGGGTTGCCCTGTCAGCATTAAGCTAGGATCACAGGAAGAGAGGTTATTTCAAGTACCAGCTTCAGAACCACACATGTCTATAGTCTTAGCACCAGGATTTTACCCTAAAGATGTGGGCCGAATGATCCAACGTCTCCGGGTCTTACCAAGAACTAAGGACTTTACATTTCCTTTGGGAGTTGTGTCTGTGTTGGGAGATGGAGAAGGATGGTGTTGGACGTTGTGTATGCTCAGAAATGACAGGACTGCAGTTTTTGACAAGCTTGAAGGGAATATGGCTTTACAGCTGACAAAAAACAAGGTCCTAGAACAAGTGAACTCAGAGGTTTGGGCAAAACACAAAAATGAGGCAGGATTGTTAAAAACATGCCCTCCCCATAAAGTGAAGCTTAAGGAAAATGCAGAACTACCTTATGTGCGTCAGTACAGACTGTCACCTCAGGCAGAGGAGGGAATAAAACCTGTGATTGAGTCTCTTTTACAACAGGGTATAATTAAAAAGACCACTAGCCCCTGTAAAAGTCCAATAATTCCGTTGCCCAAGGGCAACACTGGCAGTATAGATTCATGCAGGATTTACGCCAGATAAACAACATTGTGGTTCCCTTAGCACCTGTTGTGCCTGACACCAATACTATATTATCTTCTATACCTGCAGAAGCAGAGTTCTTCTCAGTGATAGATCTCTCAAGTGCGTTTTTCAGTATTAGAGTCCATCCAGAGAGTGAGTACCTCTTTGCCTTAACAATAAAAGATACAGAGTACACTTTCACAAGACTGGCCCAAGGCTTCACAGAAAGTCCCAGGGTCTATGCACAGGCAGTATATGCCCCCAGTGAATGGATTCAAATATTTTCTGGTGTGTGTGGATCAATTTTCAAAATGGGTGGAGGCGTTTCCCACAAGGAAGAATGATGCGGCAACTGTGGTGCGATGCTTGATGAAAGATATCATACCCCGATTTGGGGTCCCCCAGGGCATTAATAACGACAGAGGGGGTTTAATTTGTGGCTGCAGTGGTGCAAAAGATGTGTGAATGTTTGGGTATAGAGTGGAAACTGCATGCCCCTTACCACCCCCAAAGTTCAGAACAGGTGGAGAGGATGAACTCCACTATAAAAAATAGGGTAGCAAAAACAACTGATGCAACATGCCTGAAATGGCCTGATGCTCTGCCTTTAGTGCTGCATGCCATAAGGGCAACTCCATCTAGGACAACCCTTTTGTCCCCCCATGAGGTACTGATGGGGCGGCCTATGTCTGTGGGGTTGAGGTTGCCTCTCCCAGCATCTCAAGCAGAACTGCTGTGGACAGATGAAAACATTTCTGACTATGCTATAAAATTGTCATCAGTCTTGAGGCAACACCATCTCTAGGTGAAGGAAGCCTTGCCCCATCCGTCCTCACAGCCCACACATCCTTTTAAAGATGGAGACATAGTCATGGTGAGAAAAATAAAAGATGTTTCTCTTAGTTCTAGATGGACTAGACCACACCTTGTGCTCCTGGTGACGAGGACGGCGGTGAAGGTACAGGAACGTCCTGAGTGGATTCACGGCACTAGGTGCAGATCCGCACCATCAACAACAAAGACCGACGTGCCTGCAACGGATGAGCACATGCAACCCGTGGAGCAGCGCAGCATACCAGAAAAAGGGGAGACAGACCAGACCGTTCCCAAGAGCCACGCTGGGGGTCCGTCATCAAGTGTCAGGTGACACCAACTGAAGCAGTTGAGTGAAGCACACAACATAGTCTCGAAGAAAGGTGATAGTCACACCTGCAGGAAAATAGACTGAAGAGGACACCGCAGGGCAGGTCCGTGAAACCGTCCTTGAACAAGACTACTGCAGATTAGTAGGGGAAGACGAGGACAGCACACTGCGTGCCATTGCCTTACTGAACAGACTTCATATCTATATCTATAACTTTTGAAGAAAAAAAATGCATTGTATAGTACAAATAATATTTTTTAGTACCTTAATTTTGTATGTACTAACAGTATTTAGACAAACAGCTGACCATCCCCTCATTGCGGTACATGAGAAAGTAGCCCAAGTCTTAGGTCTTGAAAACTGCTGGATGTGTAGAGAATTATGCACAAGGAAAAGGATGCCTTATACCAAATGTAACTTGGGACTGTGGAGAAGGAAGGATTGGATGGTACCCACGTTGTACCATACTACCCAATACTCAAGCTGAATACCCAGTGTCACCTATGAGAGAGAACAATGCAGAGGACAGTGCTTTTCCTGTATGTATAAAGCATCAAGTTTCAGGATGTAACCCAGCTTCCCGATACTTAGGATACTTAGGATACCTCGCAAGTAGCAAGTGTCCTAACATATTAGAATTTGATGATACCACTGGTAATTGGAATATAAAGGACAGACAGTTAATAAGTAGAATCTGGACAACTAAGAGACAAGGAAAGAAAGTTACCTACACTTTACATTACTGGAACATCACTATTCTTGGAGAAACACTGTTGATAACACCTGATGGTCTTCTATATGATCCACTAATTGAACAAGAAAATGATTATACTAGGGCACCAAATGTCATTTCTAAAATATTAGAATATCCTTTATGGTCAGCTCGCTGCTCTTACATGGCGCCGTGGGCAAATGTTACTTTTATAAACTCTGCATGGATTGTTTATAAATGGTGTGACCAATTTCAGAACTCTTTCCCTGACGGGGTAGGCCTTCCTCTCAGTAAATATCACACATTGGACACACAGTTACAGGGCAGTATGTATTTCATTTGTGGAACTAAGTCTTACAAGGTGCTTTCGCGGCACTGGGAAGGCATGTGTGCTATTTCTTATCTAACACCAAACATTTCAGTTGTGCTGCATATTGCAGCAGATGAGCCATTAAACTTGGGGAGTTTTGCTCATAGGTATCAAAGAGATATACATACACCTATTCTGGAGGCTAGACAAGGTCTATTTTGTTAGCTAATGCGTATATTAATCCCTGGATATGGCGTATATGATTTGGAATTGGCCCTTGTTAACATGTCTGCTGAGCTAGCCATAGCATTCAATGCAACAAGAGATGCACTTCAAGAGTTGCAGGTGGAAATTAATTCAGTGGCTGCCATGACTATCCAACATAGAATTGCCCTTGACCTCAAGACACTACAACAAGGAGGACTGTGCATTTTGTTGAATTCCTCTTGCTGTTATTTTTTAAATGAAAGTGGAAACATAGCAAGGGATGTCTCCCAAATTAAAAAAGCAGTTAGAATATTTCATGGAGCAGAGAAAATGTCTGATTCTGATGATTGGTCCTGGCTTTGGTCATGGTTACCAACAGGATGGCTGAAGAGCTTAGTTCTAGCACTATTCGGTATCTTTATAACAATAGTGGTACTTTTATGTTGCCTCCAGTGCTGTTGCTCCATGCTCCAACAGTTCTGTAGTAAGAACATCTATTCATTTTCTGCAGTTAAAGTCCTACATCCTACAGAGCAGGAGATAGCCCTCAGATGTCTTACAATACAACAAGATGTAGAGGAAGCACACAAAGAAATGTTTGATTTAATGGCTATCGACCCATAACGCATGAATGCTTTAGATTAGATACTAGCATATCTTTTAGTCTATGTTTAAATAATGAATACCTCATGGTGTATATCTAGATGACAATATATGTGTTTCATCTGAACAAAATGTGTAATGCCATCCAAAAAATATGTATTTTTGATACATTATTACTATGTTTCTTCAATGTATAAATATATTTTTGCAATAAAGTATGATATTACTATCAAAAAGGAGATATTGTAGGGAAAAATATATATTCACATGTATGTACCTATAGATATGATACTTTAGTTCCAATTCTGTCCTCCCTTATCTGAATCCCAGTAAGACTTCCCTACTGACCTCTCTGACACCTATGCCAGTTGTACAAACAAACCTCTCCAAGCCACGTTGTTAAGTTTAGCTCGGTCTCACACTTTAAGTTCAGCCAGCAACCCAGCCGCCATTTCTTTAGGGACCACCTGTTGTCTGTTCACATGCTCATGCTCACACTGCATTATGTATATTTTTACACTATGGACTTCTAGTTTTGTATGTGCAGCATTTCTTTTGTATGTGCGTGCCCATGTTTGGACTGTGTCCCCTTTTGGGGTTGTGCTGTGACAGCACTTATTAACATATATAAATGCCTGACTTATATGCTTCAGGACAGAAGATGCCAGCTTGTAAGACGTTACACTGGGATGTGTGTCTGCCTTCTGCCTTGGCCTGCCAATAAACCTTGGTACCTCATGAAAGCATTTCATCTGTTCCGGAGCCTTGCCTGGTGTTTTTTGTTTTCTTTGCGTCACTCTGAGGAGGGTTGAAAAATAGTTTCCTAACAGTAACTCTCAGGAAGTACTTTGTAGGTGTAGCGTCAGTCAAGAGTTTTTTCCTTTGAAAAGCAGCAGCTAGTCTATCTGTTGCAGTTCCGCCCTTGATCTGGAATGAACCAATCTGAACCCTCCCTATGACAATCATGCTCGCTAGGCAAAGTCATACTTCTCTCTTTTAAGCCACCCACTTTCAAAATGTACCAACTGCCCCTGGAAACAGAAAGCTGTATCATCACTCAATAGTTACAAAGGAGAAACAACTTGATTGGAGAGAATTCCGATTCTGAAATACATTATGGTGCAGAAGACCTAATTCCAAAGGATCTTTGTGTCCAAAACATACTGAATATAGTAAGTGAACTTTCTTGTACAAGTTTACTTCCTGTACACAGTTTGTTTTTTATTAATCGGATTCAATTTACCAGCATGTTTCCATATAGAAAAATACAAGTTGTTTGACTTCTCTAAACAAATAAAACCATCTTTTTGCTATAACCTTACACTAACTTGATATCATTGTAGGCAGCACTATCAAACAAGGGGTCGGAAAGCTAATCTAGCATTTACACAGAGTGTTTCCAGAGCCACCAGTTTTAGGCATACAATTTGCTTTCCACACTGAGCATCTGGACACCACTGACACCAAAGAAAGTGTCTTCTATTTTCACACAGTAAAATAAACATTTGTATTTGTGTTTTTATAGTTTTTTAGTTTTTAAGTATAATAGTCCATCTAAATGCATTGTTTTACATCACATTATTATTATATTATATCTCACACTTGTCTGTTGCTGGATTCATGTAGCAATGTTCTGAAAACTAATACTAAGTTTAAATATTTATTTTTGATTTCTTGATTAAGTAAACATAGAAGCCTTTCGCTGAATTACCACACTACCCTACACCCATATGTGTAGAAATCTATTTTTCATGACACCCTTACTTTTAAACTAACCCTGTATGCCACCTTCCAAATCCACATGACACGGACTACCGCAAACAAAATCTGTAAGCCCCTTCCAAAATCCACAAACCACAGACTACCACAAACAAAATCTGTAGGCCACCTTCCAAATCCACATGCTATAAACTGCCAAAGTGTACATCTCTCAGTGCCACCTCCAGAAATAACCCAATGAATCAAAAAGACATGAAAGCTGTCTGCAATGGTTCAAGTACTTTACTCAGGGGCATATGAATTCAAGTAAGTAGGTTGTATGCAGGTACAATGCAGCTGAAGTTGGATTCAACACATAAGCACATGAACCTAGTTTTAATGTGATGTTTAAAATCTTCCCTAGTGGTGTCTCTTTTATAACCACATGGCCGACAGCTGACAAATTACATGCAACATACAGTGCTTCAAATGGAAAAGTAATAGTGGAGGTTCTCACTGTTTAGAGTACTTGCTCCTGAGATGTGCCAGTACTCTCCAATTAAACTTATTTCAGTAGTGCTAGGTACCCTTACTTCAAAATTAGAGAAGGACAGGTAATCAGTATTGGAGAGTACCTGCCCATTTAAAGCACTGGCTCCATCGCAATGTGTGAAAGGTCAGTTCTCCGTGGTTCCTAATGGTCACAGCATTCCACTCAAAGTAGGATCAATAACGTGTCAGTTTTGGTATGTTCCTTAAATCACATAAGTAGCTGATCATCTAAAGAGCTGCCTTGTAAGTAGGGTTACATTTAACTCTAATTAATCAAGTGGATCAAGACAAGTTCAACATGCCTTCACCATTTTTCTTTTTAACCTTTTGAATTTGATAACCATACACCAACCACGCACAGGCACTCTAACAATGGACGGATGATTCGGGCATAAAATATTCCCATCATTGGGCTAAGCAACCACTTTCCTTAGGAGAGGCCAAACACTTTTATGACAGGCACGCCTACCTGACTCTTAGAGTTCAGTGAAAAATGCAAAGGATGATAAGTGAAAGTTGCACTACATAGACACATTCACTTAAAGATTCTATGTCATTGTTCCAAATGTTCAAGTGACATTTACATGGCTGTCGCCATTATTTTATTTTTACTTTTTAAAATTAAAAACAACAGTATAGTAGCACAAGCAACCCCTGCTGCAGACTTATTGTAGTAGCCTTCATAACGACGGTATCACACACAGCAATCCGCCCAATTTAGCAAAAGACACAGACATATTCATGCTCCAGAGTTAAGTGTACATTTTCTATGCAAACATTACAGAGGCGTGGAGCCAACACGGCAACATGATTATTTGGACATAAAATATTCCCATCGCTGGGCTAAACATTTCGCAATCTTTGATTTTCTGCCTCAATCCTTATTGCCAGTACTAAGGGGCAGATTAAGAAAAGCCCAACTTTCCTTGAGCTTCTGAGGGACCCACTACAGCCACCATGTGTGCGCCACATTTAAAATATGGTGCACCATGGCACAGGGTGGTGGGCAATAGCATTAGAATTTTTGCAGCTATTAATGCACTGTTCAGGGCTAGAACCAAAATGTTGGCGCTAACCCTGAATAGTACATAGGGGCCCATTATAAATAATGGTGTGCCCCTTTTTAATGCCTGCTCTGAGCAGGCGTTAAAAATGCAGCAAAAAACGATGCAAAGAGATATTTTAGATTTCTTTGTGCCATTTTTTTGCCCGCCACCTCAAAAAGGGAATGCCCCCTTGCATACATTATGCCTGGCGCAGGCATAATTTGACGCAAGGGGTTACAAAGTGGTGTAATGCATGCATTATGCCACTTTGTAAATCTGACGCAGCGTTTTTGCCATAATATTGTCACATTAGCGTAAAACAAAAGACACTAATGTAATGATATTATGGTGCAAGGGGTTCTTAAATCTGCCCATAATTTTTTCTCAGAAGATTTGATGGCAATTTCTATGTCCCTGTCTAGTCTGAAGCCTGATTGTCTGGTGCATAATAGTTTGGTGGTTTTATTGTTAGCTCTGATCGATATCCGTAATGTTTCCTCAGTAGGGTGTTTATTACTCATTGCTTTAGTTCAGTGTGTACTCTTCCTTGTTGAAATGTGGTATTTATGGTTTTTAAGATGTGTCAACTTAGCGTACACAGATTTTGTTTAATTGTGGCTATACTGACAGGTTTAAGGCCTTTGATTTGTGTGTTGTTTTAACAACTTGGCCAAGGTTCATGATAGAGAAGATTGAAAAATGCAATAGGGAACTGGAAATCTCAATGGGAGGGGAAGGAGAGGGTTACTGGATGTTGGCTGAAACCTTAGAGACTTTGGGTCTGATTTAGAGTTTGGCAAATGGGTTACTTCATCGCAAACATGACAGATATCTCGTTCACCGTATTACGATCCCATAGTAGCTTAAGGAGATTGTAGCATGGCAGATGGGATATCCATCACATTTGTGATGGAGTAACCCATACATCAAACTCTAAAGGCCTCATTACGAATATTGCAGTCCGGGGATTTTCACACTGGCGTTGATGGTCGGACCGCCGCAACTTTGGTGGTCTGACTGCCCAATTACAACTCTGGTGGGCAGACCTGCCAGGGGACCATCATTCCTGGTGGCATGACGGTGGGCCAGCTTGTAACCAGGCAGGGCGATGCTGAACTCGGCAGCACCTGGATGATTATAACCCCTCTTTCTTCCAGTCTTTTCATGGCAGAGACCCCACAATGAAAAGGCTGGTGGAAAGCCAGTGCCAGGGACCACGGAGGGCCCTGCACTGCCCTGCTTATCACCATCAGAATGCATACTGTCTGCTTTGCAGACAGTGCGCATTGCGAGGGTGCGGGAGTGTTAGGATTTTGGCCTCAACTCCCTTAGAGGAGCCAAGACAAATATCCTAACACTGTTCCCGCCGGTCAGCCCAGCGGGAATGCGTATTACAATGTTCCTGCCGGTCAGCCAGTCAGGAACATTGTAATACATTCAGGAGGAATATCACCACTATGGCGGTGGCGTCCTCCCTGTTGGTTTGGCAGTCCCGTGGTTGGCCTCCAAACCTATAATGAGGGCCTAAATCGGCCTTTTATTCCTAAAGAATGACAATATGCCTTTGAATGAACAGACCAAACCAATAGAGTGTATGTGTGAGTAGGAGGCTCTCAATTCAAACAAAGAGAAGGCACAGTAAACAAATGTAAAGTACACAAACTCTTTTTATATGTAAACAGTTGTGTTTTACTGTTAGGTTTATTGTTAACTATGCAATGGCACAAGAGAACCAATCTGCGGTCAAATAATTATTTTTATTCTATTTGTGTTTTTTGTGAACCGTTACTAACCTCGTTGTTTTGGCATCAGGGATAGGTGTACATAAAAGATTGACAGTAGAAAAAGACTACATTAGTAGGAATCCGGCGATAGGGCACCCCCCTTTTATCAGAATGGGGAAAAGAGTGTTAAGATGATTTCCATCATTCATGATCCTTGCATGAGAACAAGGCATACTGAGCCAGACTTCTGAGTAGTTGGATGTAGACGTCATGGCTGGTGTTCTGATTTGACCAGTGACTAAATAAATTTATTTCCTCATCTTAATAACGTCCAATTGAACTTTGTGTACTTCAGACAAACTGTTATCACACTGTCAGTTTGATTACTCTAATTGCAGATCAATAAGATAATGAAAATTAAAGTGCAACCTCTTAAACCTGCTGTAGATGGCTACTAGCCTATTTACTAATCCAGGCGGCTTTCACCGGATTATCGTGGGAAGAATATCATTCCACAAAGACACTGTGGGCTAAATGTCTATTATAAAAATATTGTGAACGTAAGTACAGAGATAAGTATCGGTTTACCATGCTTCATTCGACACACATGTACATTGAGGCTAAATGTCTCTTTGTGATATTTAAAAATAAAAACTGAATTTTGAATATTAAATCTGTACTTACCTATATACATTACTTCCCAAATATGTGTGGTCCATATTTGGGCCTCGATGTTTTGTACAACAATATATTTCGTCCTCGATATTCTGACGTACAACCAATCAAGACATCAAGTTTTGAGGAAAAATCAACTCTGCCTGGGTTTGCACTTCTTGCTCCACAAGCACCTATTCTCTTCCATATCATAAGGATTTAGCACGATCCTCGGGCTTTTTATCCTTGCTAAAAAGAACAAGGCTAAACTTTTGACAGCTATCTATAAGCTTAATTTTCCATTTCCAAGTGTCTGAAGCCAGACGGTCTTTTGTAGCACCCTCAGTGTGTAGGAAACCCCACAGGTTGTGATGCGCACACCCAGGGCAAAGTTATTATTACATTCTGAGTTCCTGGGAACAGTTAGAAACCAAATCATGTCATCACAGTTCACACCAGTCAAGTTCCTTTGTCTCAAAATAATGGCTCATTAACACGTAAAAGGTGACTCATGAAATAAAGCTATATATATAAAATTAATCAACACCACTTAAATCAAATGACAGATGTAGTTAATATCTATAAGTGAAATGTTTCTTTATAAAACTAAAAGAGTGGTGGCCAACAAATCCATCTCAAAACTAAGAACTGTGACTGATGGTCATTTTTACACCAAAGGGAAAACAACATTTGTTAGTTCTGACATCCTTGGCATGGTATTCCCCCAATCATTTTGCCTGTCTGATTTTTGTTGAATTAGTTTTTGTTGGAATTAGGACTTTCTCCTGTCAACTAGTGCTAACGTGCTTGTGCTGTCTTACTAGAACATGGTAAAATAGGCCTACACCAAATGAACTCACTTAGGGCCCAATTCACAAAGGTAAACTTCAACCAAAAGTCTAAACTTCGACCAAAAGTCAAACTTTACTACTAGTAAAGTTAGAACTTTATTACTAGTAAAGTAAGTGTGTGGCTTTACTAATAAGAAAGTATTTCTACCCAAATGAACACTTTTTGCCAACATTAGGATAAAGAAAGACTGGGGAAAAACATAGGGGCATATTTATACTCTGTCTGCGCCGATTGTGTGTCAAAACGTTTGACGCACAATCAGCGCAAACGTTGCCCCGTATTTAAACTTTGACGCGCGAGCCCGCAGATGACAAAATTCCGCTGTGTGCGTCATTTTTTGGATGCAGCAACCTGCCTTGCGTTAATTATATGCAAGGTAGGCGTTCCCATCCAAAAAATGGTTGAAACGGCCGGGCGTCGTATTTATGCTTTTGGCGAAAAATGACGCACGGCCGGGAGGCGGAGCCAGAAAATGACGCACAGCCCGATTTGCGTCAAAAATTAACGCCTGGGTCAGGGGAGGCGTTAAAATGGGGCAAACACACCTGTATTTAATCAGAACACACACACAAACAGCAGAGCAGCAGAGCAGCAACAGGGAGCCATGGAGGTGATTCTAATCCAGCGTGCACGCAGACGCAGAGCCCAGAAGCAACAACAGCAGCTACAACAACACCAGCAGGGACCCCAAAGGCAGCGCAGAAGGCAGGAGAGGATATTCTGCTCAAGAACAACCCTTCAGGGCCTCAGGGAACACAACATCATACAGATGTACCGGTTGAACTGGAAGGCCATTCAGCAGCTGCTGAGAAACATTGAACAGCAGTTGGCCCCCAATTTGGTGACACCCCGCACCATCCCAACAGAAACAAAGCTGCTTGCCATACTTCACATGCTGGCAAGTGGCTCTTTCCAAACAACTGGTGCCCTGGTTGGCGGAATATCACAACCATCATTCTCCGCCTTTTTTCCCAAAGTACTGGATGCCATCATTCGACTGACACCCCGCCACATCTGCTTCCCTAACACACTGCAGAAGCAGCAGGAAACAAAACAGGGGTTCTACGCAATCAGTGACTTCCCACACGTCCTTGGTGCAATCGACTGCACACATGTACGCCTTGTGCCATCTGCTGCAACTGAACACCTCTACCGCAACAGGAAGCAACCCTCTAGGACACACAACAAATACACCACAACAGCAACATGTGAACAGGAACACACTGAGGCCGTGACATCACTAGCCATGTTTCTTAAGTCACCATTGAACCTGTCACACACTGGAAATTACTGTACAGCCTAATGTGAAGACGTCAATGAGTGTGGTTGCCTAAATGTCACCTTGCAAATTGTAAGTGTCCCAAAGACCTTTACATTAATACATTGCATAAGTTTCAAGGTATGGGATGTCCAGGGTACTTTGATATGAACGTGTTAACAACACTTTCAATTTTAAATGTGCATGGAACTATCATCTCACCCCCAGTGAAGACACACAGACACCTGTATCACAAGTCACAATGCTAGGGAGGGAACACTGTACTGCAAATCCCAAAACATACTGCTGACAAACGGTTAACAGACAAACACTCGTTCAGCCAAGGAAACAACACAATGCAGATGGTACAGCCTACAAGCATAGGATGTCACATTAGTACACAAAAGAGTCACAGACAACACAAGACAACTACTGCCATCAAAGGTCTTTTCAATAGTGCCAGCTACATCAACATGATCCCATTCATTTTCTCTTGCAGCTGATCAGGGGTATGGCATCCAGCCATGGATTATGACACCATTTGGCAACCCAAGTACAGCTGCAGAGCGTGCATACAACGAGGCCCATAGGAGGACACGCAGCATTGTCGAGCGGACCTTCGGCATTCTCAAGTCAAGGTTCCGCTACCTCAACAGCACTGGTGGTAGCCTCCTATATTCCCCCGAGATGGTCTGTAGGATCATCATCACATGTGCAACATTGCAGAACATTTGTATCAGAAGAAACATTCCCATCCTGGAACCAGAGCCACACATGCCTGAAGAGGAGGAAGAGGAGGATGCTGGCCTACAACAGGAGGGGGAACTACAGAACACAGCTGCTGGTATACGCAGGCGGCAACAGATTGTAAATAATTTCTTCTGAATATGATCACCTTCACCACTTTAGTTAACTAATTTAAATAAACACCTATTCTAATCACCATATCATGGTCTGGCTATTCCTTTTTGCACACCTTAATATCTACTTATCAGAATAAGAGTGTTGCCTCATGGAGCATTGCTGAGATACTGAGTAGGACACGAACATCCTAGAGCTAATGTGATGCCTAACATACAATAGTCACATACACACACACTCTTAATGACATATATCATGTACATATCTCCTTTGAAGGCCAATAGCAGAGAACCACAACTATTTCACACATACATGTTGAAAGCAAGGTCCAACGCAGCATATGGCACACAACTATGACACCATCACTCAATAAGGGGAAAACAAGCATCATACCTGAGGCAGTCAATGTGCTTTGGCATCACTAACTGGAATGTCTGACAAGACCCTTGACAGCAGTTAGTCCAACTGCATCCAATATTTGCAAGGAATATCTGTGACTAGAGTTCCATAGAAGCAGAACATAGACAGCACAAGTGCCACACATATGACATGCATTGCGCACATGACATTCCATACACATGTCAGCCCATTTCCTAACTCCTGACACACCCATGCACCTGGTCACAACCCACCTGTCGGAAGAGGTCCCTGGAATACTAAGATGTATACCCTGATAATACCTCCTCTACACACACAGACCAACATTAGCAAACCAGTGTGCTACACCCTTTCCTAAGGTATGCCATTGTCATATAACATCTGACTGCATGGACGTCAGGTCAATTTATACACTGTCTTCTAGTTTCAAAGCCCTGTTAGCACATGTAGATTGCTTCCCCTTGTGAAAATGTCTGTTGGCCCTTAGAATGCAAGTCTCACCTACAGGACTGGTGAGAAACAGATGCAGCCCACACCTGTGATCACCTCCGTGCACACCACCCATTTCAAAAAGCACTGCCCCTGATGATGCCTGGAACAGCGTAGGAGTTGCCATTATGTCAAATAAACCATCAACCATTGATATTAATTAAGCCGTGTAACACAGCCCTTGGGTTCATTTGTCACCTTCAAAAACACAGGACGTACACAGTTTGACATGTCAACTGTATAGTTTGTCCTCCAAACAGTCTCAGTCAGACCACTGATTATGTGACTTGTCCAGTAGCTGGCTCCTGAATCACCTTGCATTCTGTCAGCCTGACTGGCAACTGTCTGTGCGTCACACTAAAGTATCCCTGTGTCTACATATGTGCCACACGTGCGTAATAAAACCTCCCATTCATCAGGGGGCATTGGGCATGGGCTTCTTCCCTGCATACCCAAATACATTGTATAGCATCATCTGCCTTTTCACTGTACCATTTGAGTTACATCCTCTTGGAAATGCAAAATTCATGGCCCATCCCTTGTCTGGGTTGCATATATGCATGAATGACAAAGCGTGACAGTGTCCCAGGGTCATAGGCAGGGATTGGGTACGGGGCTTTCAGCACAACCAGCAACCTCTGATAATGTACATGAATAATACACAAATGTCAGAACCATGACAGTTCACACACAGCATCACAGTGCGCACAACATAGTGATGGGCCGTGTGTGGTGAATAGCTGCGAGAATAAACAGCACAGAGGCTATGATGTTCCCAGATGCAGTGGGAAGTGCAGAGGCCAACCTGTGTACTAATGTTGTAATGACACCTGCCGGGGCATGACAATTGAGACATTATCTCACTCAGCACACCAAGGTTGCCCTGTTGACTGTCTCATTACACGTCTTTAGTGACAGGGTGGGACCATCCACATGTTGGTTCACATGTCCACATCTACTTTACTCACATTGATCAACAAAGGATACTCAGTAGTTACAGGAATAGCTGCCACTGACTCATGATGAGTCCTGGTCCGAACTGTGACAAATTACACCCCAAACAATCTACAGGATCATCATTGGACCACACACATGAACAAGACACCTATGTGCAATTGATCACTGGAAATATGTGGATACGTGCTGTCTTGTATGCTGGTCCACCACAGCCACTTGATAGTTGGGGCTTACTTCTATGGCCTCAACTGTGGTGTCATCATACATATGAGATTGACCCTTGTCTGTCTGTGCAAACAACATTGTACCCACTTCCTCAATGCATGTGTATGACTCACTGTGGGATTCATCAACTAGTGCCTAGGAAGCTCTTACCAATACTCTAGGACATAGGATGTAGAAATTGTGGACCTTTGACATGAACAGCAAGGTTAATGCACTGTAATTTTGACTTCCCTAGCGGTGTGCGTTATTTTTTGTTTACCAAAACTGTATTTGCGTCATTTTTTTTTACGCACAGGAGTGAAATTTAGCCTGCATCCAGATATTTGTACAGTCCATGTATCATTATGTGGATGCGGGTTAATATTCACGTCTGTGCGTCAAAAAAAATTAAGCAAATACATTTTTGTTCAACAAAAAATTATGCATAACGTGAAAAAGGTGGGACTTTTCATACAGGAAGTGATGTAACAGGATATCCTGTTTACAGATCATGTACAGTGGGTGTACTTTCACTTTCACTTTGCAGTCTATGATCCTTCTAGACTGTGTGGCTGTGTAGAGAGTGTTGTCCAGAGATTTTGTGCTGTATTTGTCCTGTGTGCTATCTGTAAAGTCCTTTTGTGAAATAACTATTGTTTGTGTATACTGTAGCACTGTGTTTTGTCTACATTTGTCCATTTATCTTGTGTATTTCTTGTTTGTCGGAGTCTGTTGTGGGTAGTGTTAGTTTGGGGATAGTTGGGCTCTTTTAGTGTTTAGGTTTACTTTTTTTCTGTCTTTTTACCCCTACTTTCACCCATTTCCCCTTTCTATTTCTTTTACCCCTATTCCTTATCTTCAACTGTAAGCATGTCTGGTAGGCCATGTCTTGGCAGGATGGGGGAAGAGGAGTTGGGGGGCTTCATCTGGCTGGTGACACATTTCTTGCCGCTCATGATCCAGGCAGGGGGCAGGGTCATACAGGGGTACCCGACAGAGGCGCGCAGAATCCGGTGGGGAAAGGTGTTGCATCACCTGCAGCGTGTGTATGCCAGCCAGAGGAGTGACCACCAGCTGAAGCACCGGTGGGCTGACCTCATCACCAGGGAGCAGGATCTCTTGGACCACCTGGGAATCATGATTGGTGGCACTGTTGGTGAGTACGGCAATTGTTAATGTGCACGATTAACTGCTCTGTAGTGACATTAGGGGATTAGTGCAATGTCTTCCAGCTAACTTGATGACTGTGTGTAATGCTGGGGGAAATATAAGGGGATCATTGATGCACTATGGCAAGGATCACAATTGCTAGCTGTCAGGTAGCACGTGCTCAGCAAACTTACAGGTAACTTTACCATGAAGGAAATTGGTGCGGCCTTTTTGTCAGCACAGCTAACAAAATAGGAGCCAATCATGTCTATATAGGGTATTATTGACAGAGAAGTACAGATGTACCAACATTTAGGCCAACTATGTTGACGCAATTGCTAGACTGACTTTAAAATCACTACATGATGCTGAAAATGAGTGCTGCCTTCACGTCAATTGATAATAGCAAAGTGGCTCAAACATTGGTCTCATGTTAGTCTGGTGAGTGTGGAAGGAAAGCGTTCACAGAAGTACTATGAATGTGTGGGATTATTTGGTTTCTTGATCTTTTTGGATACATGTCAGTTCATGATTTGAAAACATCGTGAAAAGGTGTAAGGTGCCCTCAGCTAACATCTTAAGATGTTTGTTGGAATTAGTTGAGCCACAATCCAAATATGGATGGCAGTACAAGTGTATGCACATGGATTCACATCTCCATGGTTGGTGCAAATCACCATAGCTGGGCCACATCAATTGACTATACTGTAACAACAGGATGCCTTACAGGAGTCCCTGCCCCTCCCTCTGTACATTGGGCCTATGTGCAATAAATGTGTCATGGCCACAAGGCATTTTTGACTGGTAATGCAGTCCTCAAGTAACCAGGCATTGGATTTTTCTCTTGGATGCACATGATGAGACGATTACACTCCATATTTTTTTGTGCTCACCAATTATGGGGCAAGTTTGCAACCACATGATAGTTAGGGCCAATGTATGTGTGCAGATATGTGTGTAACTGTCACAGGAGACCCATGCTATGTACAAGTTGGCCGTGAAATATCAGATGCAGTACCATCATGTCTGAATGGCTGCCATGTCCTTATTCAGCCTACACATTGTAAATGATTATGAAATTGTTGCACTGTGCACAGATTTTTGAGCACATTTCTTCCTTCCATACCTTACAGGTGGACCGGCACCCTACACTGTGGTAGAGGTGGCGACATTTGAGAACCCCGACCACTCCAGTAAGTGTTGATATGTCTATTATGTGTTGTGTTTGCTGGTTATGGACTCGTGTGAGTTGGACGCATAGCAAGGTGTGATGCGTTGGGCACGTTTTTCACTTGTTCCATGAGTGGGAATGCGGTTCTCACATGTTTTGAGTTTGCCAATGCGTATCCAATGGTATCATGTAGGGATTGTAGGACATCCCTGTAGGCCCCACTGTGAGTACAGGGCATAGTCATGTGTCTGACACTTGTATCACCAAGAGTTGCAATGGAAGTCAGCCCCTATTTAGTCAGCCTGTCAGACCCACATTCTCTAAGATTGGTGGAGCTAATAGCTTCCCAATAGACATCTGCTTCACTATTTACCTATGTAAGTTTGAAACAGTAGGTAGAACCTCCTAGCAGCATGTACTTCCACATGTACAGTAGTGCATCAAGTCTGTGGAACCTGAGTGTAATGGCATAGGTGTGCATGCAATTCATGATCATGGGTGTTCTAGCAACTCTGTGTCTGATGTAAGTCAGGCCTCACTGGAAGTATATGTTGTGTACTAAGTTCTGCATTTCCTGACATGTCTGACCCTATGAGTGCTCTAGGGTTTGCTGACTCCAAATTGTAGATAGACCTTACCTGTGGTGTGTCTGTAGAGTCAAACATGTGTGGAGTTGCCTTTACACTCCTCGGTGTACATGTTGTTGGCAAATTATAGTTGTGTATCCACCGCCCCTCCTCAAACACGGCCATGGGTTTGTGAATGGGGTACCTAGTATTGATGCTACCAGTATGTTACACATACCTGTGAATAAATGACGGTTTGGTTGCATACTAGTATACACACTCAGGTTTGGCACTTGGTACCATACTGGAAAGTCAGGTTACAACTTGCAGACCATGTGGCTTTAGTTTTGCTTTCCGTACACTGACATTTGTAGCCCAGCTCTTGGTGGAGGATATGCAGCATGATTCTCAGATGTTAACTGTCAGAACTCAGATTGCAAGTCAAAGCCAGTTGTTAACCATCTTGTGGGTTATGGATGTGCTTTGTGTGATGTCACCTTTGTTGTCTAGCCTGCCATATACTTCCTTAGGGACATTCAATGTTCTGTATCGTGATATGAGCTGTTACAAGTACAGTAGATGTAATGTCTGATTAACTTGCTGTGCCGTTTCACACAATGCAGTTACTAATGTAGCATATCTGCATTTGTCTTCACAGCAGCTAACATGACTCCAGACCAGGTCCGTGAATGTCAGCGTCGGGCCATGCGATACCAGCACATCCTGCTGGTGGAGTTGGGGGTTCCGGAGGATGGCCTGGCGATATCGCCATGAACGTGCCTCCGGGGCATGGCGAGCCTTCCCACAGGGTGGGCCTACTTTGCCCACCACAGCCACCACAGAAACAACCACCAATCAGAGCCAGGTGGCCCCACCCACAGCTGCCACTGTTGATCCAACATCTGCTGGACTTCCTGGCCCCAGCATTGCTACCGGTGCAGGACAGCCCACACAGACCTCCTCCACCAGTGTCCAGACTGCCACTGCTCCAGCTGATGACCCTGCAGCCTTCAATAGACTTGAACATAAGATGGACAAAGTGCTGCGCAAGGTGAGCCACCTGAGCCGGGACTTGCAGCACATTAAATGGCGGGTCAAGGATATAAAGAGGACCCTCCGGAGGGCCAACCTCTAGACAGTTGATTTGATGGACATGATACCCTCCCCTACCTCCTCTTTCCTTGTTCTTATAGTTAGTGGGCTTAGGGGGCTTAGTGTTAGGTTGGGATTCTTGTGTGTAAAAATAAAATACCAAAAAAAAAAAAAGAATTAACAAAAAAAATACCCCAAAAATATATATTTGTTTAGGATAGTATAGTATGAGTTTAGGTTAGTATGTGTTGTCCTCAATGTGTCCCGTCTCATAAGGGGGGTGGGGGGTAGATGTTTAGTACCTTTCGTTACATGTGATTAGTAAGTGTAGCTTAGGTTAGTTAGGGACAGTTGTGGGTAATGAGTAGTCAGGTAGATTAGGGTAGGTAAGATTTTTCCTTCAGTTTCCTCATCTATGGTTAGCTTTTAATAAATATTTGGTTACCCCTTAATAGTATGTGTTGAATGGTACTTGATCGTGTGTTTGGATACAGTGTACATCAATTTTGTACTATAACATCTGTGTCCTATGCTACAAACAAATCCCAACTGAGGTGTACGATTGGCAGCTAGCCCAGAGCTACCTTGCAAAGTGTCTACCCTTTGTTGCAACCACCAATCACAGTTAATATGGTTCCCAATGTGTATCTGTTGATAAGTGTGTTTTCAAAGTCACTAACAGTGCTTCCAGACTTGATGTTGGGGAAACAGTTTTAGGTCTGACTGCAGTGTGATGATCATGCACACCCTTATAAGATCAGTTCTCATTGGCAATCTTGTATTCTTGTCTTCATGACCCTCATACATCATTTGTGACACAGTTCGGCATGATTACCTATTTGTATGTTAACTCAGACACCTTCATTTGTGCAGTTTTTTTTTGTATTTACTTAGATTAGTGTGGCATGTTTATTGTGTTATTTTTACATGTTGACAACATTTAGCGGGCACTATTTGATGACTTAGTTATCCCCTGAGGAAGCATTCTTCTGTCCTACACAGCATGGTGGTGTATGGTTTCTCACTTCATCAGATTATTCCCTCAGGATGGGCAGAGTATGATGCAATCATGGTCACTGTGCAGATTTCTCTAACTACATAATATCTGGACAGTTGTATTGACAAGCTACGTAATTTGACAGTAGGCACATTTCAGTTATCTACTGCACAGTTGATATGTCACATTACCCAGAGACAGATTTGTTGTGTAAGTGCTATTTATTGAAAAGTGCTGTAGTGCTATATGTACATTGTCCATGATTGTGAATCCATTATAGTGATATCTTCCATTGTGATCCAACACAAGGGTTTACCAAAATGCTTTTGTCATGCTGGGGTTGCTGTTTCAGACAGTGCAGAGGGACAGACTTAGCCAATGAGTAGGAGAGAGACAATCACTGGGCTGGGTGACAAGATATACAGTGGTTAGCAGAACAGTGCTTGAGTACAGTTGTTGTAAGACTGTCATGTTTCAAAACGCAGGACTTTGGTAATAGTTGGCCATGTGGCAGGGACTAGTGCTTCCGGGTACTTTTCCTTGTGAATGTGATCTGTTCCATGTCTTCTTCTTCTGATGTGTGTGTTGCCTGCTTTGTCCTTGTTGTTGTTGGTTGTGAAAGGGCAACACACACCTCGGTGTTAGAAGACGTGGAGTCAGACATCCCAGTCGCTGCTCCCTGTGAAGGTCTTAAGGGCAGTACTGCTGCAAGGAGGGCCTGCTGGTTCTTGAGAATAGCAGCCACATCACGATGGTAGGCAGCCAGGTCGGCCCTGAGGGGTTCAATGTTGCATTCGTGCACGCGTTGACAGGATTGCTGTTGTAGGTGTTGGGTCAACTGTATTACAGCTGTGCTGATTTCCTTCTGGGTTTTCTGCAGTTCCTGCAAGATAGATGTGTGGGCTTGCATAGCTGCTGCCTGATCTGCAAATGACATCATGCACGAACGCACCCCCTCAAGGCTGGCTGCCATATTTTGCATCCCCACCCGCACCTCCTTGGCCAGCTCCCGCTGTACTCCAACTACAGTTCTCTCAAAGCTGGTGCCAGTGTCGTTTGAGTCCTCAGCTGTATTGGAGCTGGCAGGTCTTACAATTGGGGTGGTGGGTGGTTCCTCTGCGATGGCTGCTTGTTCTGTGCTCCTCCTTGTGACAGAAGGTGGGGTCTGGAGGGTTTCAAGGACCTTTTGGATAGTCTCCTGGGGAATGTTTATCGGCTTGTCATCCATGTCATCAGGGAAATCTGGGACAGGCATATCGGCAGGAGATCCATCTTCCTCTGCAATGAAACAGGGTACAATTAGTGTGTCTGTGTTGTGGCAATTTTGATGTGACGTGCCTGCCTTTTGATGAATTCACTTTGTGATCTTGTTTTGTGTTAATATCTGCAGTCCTTCAGATGGGCATTGTTTCAGGCCTATGGCCCACCTGTGTGTCACATGTATGTTATTGAGTTATTAGACTTGTCAGCCTCATCGCCTCTAGGTGTTGATTTTAGCCAAATAGAGAATTGCCACCTTCTTTTCCTACTCGACCCTCCGTGTACATCCATTCTCATGGTGAGACCTTTCACTGGCTGTGGGTGTTCTGATGGCCCTGGCAGCACACTTAACAATCTGGACCTGCCCCAATCCTTGATCGTTCACATCGACTTAAAAGTAATTGACATGTGGCATATCCTATGCATGGCAATGTTATGATCCAATATGGATGTTGACATTGTTAATGGGTCCTGCGGATGTTGGGTAATGTGTGTTACATTGGATTGCCCTGATAGTCGTATCAGTGTCCTATTTCCTCCTCTGACTGTGCAGGTGTATTTCAGTGACTAGTTATATGTGTCCCCTCCTCTATGCTGTTGTCTGAGCAATATGACATTTGGGATGTTGCCTTGTTACCCAGGCACAGGATGGACCCTGACATATGCAGCATGGGTGTGTCCTTAGTGCTGTGTCGCTCCTATTGTTGTTTACTTTGGCTGACGTTTGTGACAACTATGGGCATTGACATTTGAGTGTACTGGGGCCTTTGTCTTGTTTCTGGGGATTGTTGCAGATGTCATCCTCACCCCCTAATTTAGGTGTTTATGATCCATGGGGAGGTTACTGCCATTGGCTACTTGAGCTGCACACAGATCAGAGGTGGTAGTGGCAACTGTTGTTGCAGTTGCATTACAGTTGTCAGTTTGGCTAGAGGACTGCTAATAGGGCCCTAGTTAATGTAGGAGGTATGTTGGCTGACGAGTGCCAGGATGTAAGTTTGACGTAGTGGCCTTCCCTCCTGTTGTGGCTTTCCCTTTGCTCCATCGTTGGCATGACAGCATGCCCCCATGGGACTGTTGTTGGTGTAGTGTAATGGTGTGCCCCAGCTTCTGTCTGTGCAGGCCATGCCCCAATGCCATGCCCCTTTACCCATGCCACTCGATGACTGTTCTGCGTACTTCAGCCACACTGTTAATCTTGTCGACAATTTGTTGCCATGTAGCCTCTCTCCTTCTGATTGGCAACTTTGATGTGACAAACAGTTGGTGCTGGTGTTCCGTCACCTCTTTAACCAGAACTTCCTGCTCCTCTGCACTAAAGTGTCACTTGCTTTTCTTCTTAAAAGTGTCCTGGTTCTTGTGTGGGTCCTCCTGGCTGGTTCCTGGTCTGCTGTCATCTTCCTGGGGTCTGTAGTGGCGTCTGGGATCCATTTTGGCTCTCCTCTGGTGAAATGGCTGTGTTCGCTGTGTTTTTTGACGCTATTGCATTAAAAAAAAGGCGCATATCCGGTTTGCGGTGTCGTAAATTGACCCACAGTCATTTCCGCCGCGTTAACGTCGTTTTCCTTTACGACCTGACGCCGCAGTGTGCGTCAAAAATAATGACTCCCATCTGTTGTTTGCGCCGCCGTGTGTCAAAGTATAAATATGATGCCCGCACGGCGCACCAAATGGCGTTAGCCGGCGGTAATATTTTTGACACAAAACTGCGCCGGCGCAGTTTTGCATCAAAAAGTATAAATATGGGCCACAATGTTCTAACCTATACCACGCACTTTGCATGCTGCTCTTTGATGACCGTTCATAGTTCACTGTACTATATTAGGATTGTAACTTGTGAACTGCAAGTAACAAAATGATTTCTGTGACAAAAGCAATAACCCACTGAACTATCCACAATAAATAATGTTCTGTATCTGCACGGTACACTTTCTGTGCAGCAGACATGTCAACCCGCCATGCTACTTTATGATGAGCCAAAAATGTGCCATTAGAACAAACTCTCAGCTCTTTCGAGGAGGAACATTAACCACCAGAGTTATCTTGACATTTTTATTGTCCGCACAAGGAAAAGCATCAGTCGCTTTTAAAACCATAACTTCTAAACAAAGCGCCTTCAGGTCAGCGCCAAATGCTGCTGCACAGGTCACACCACCCTGGATCCGGTCCTGGATACAAGAGGACAGCAGCCTTGCACACGCTGTACAGCTTATTCAGTCATGCGTCTAAGTGAGCACGAGTGTCAGTGGAAGTAGTTGGATCTGTTTGTCTGGGGGTGGAGGCGTTTCAAGATCATCGTGTCTCCTTCCCCAGCTCTGATGCTATTGAACATCCTCTGTTAGTGTACTCTGCAGATGGGGATTCATTTCAGGAGTCTGCCAAGCTCGCTGTGCAAGTCGATGCTTAGGAACACATATTCTGATGCCATGAAATAATGCTGGCCTAGAATGATTTTCACAAAATTCTAGTGAGAGAGCCCAAATTACCACCCCTCTCAGGCGATCTCTAGCTTCTCCAGCTTTATTATCCTTAAATAGGTCACGGTTAGTGCACAACCTAGCACAAGACCAAAAATACATGACAGGATATGGTTATGCTCCCAGGTGGCCAGGGGTCACTGTAGGTCAAGTCACAGCGGAGGCGTATAAAAAGCTACCACCCAAACAGGATGCGTCAGGTTAAATCATATCTTGACATTGACACATCCAGATAATACAACTCCTTAAGTTAAGAGTTGTCAGCCTTTACCATTCGGTTTAATTGGCAGATTTTTTACCCAAGTCTAAATAAGACATTTTTAGAACGTTCATGAATCATTTCATGATAATAACGAATGCTCTGTGCTTTCTATTGAGGGAGGATTTGAAATAACGTGTTTATTTAATTAGTGCGGCGGTGTAATTTTCACACAGTATAGAGGCCTCAATGTCCAAGCTCTTGACAAATGCTCGAAAATGTGAGCATATACTAAATTATGTACTCCATGTCAGCAGTGATCTTATGGAAAATGTTAAACTCAAAATCATCTCTTATTAATAGGTGTATCAATTTCGTTAATTAGTAAAACAAATCCTATGCTTCACACATAAGAATTTTAAATGTTGAATGACAGTTTCCTGAGTAACTAAAATGTTATAGCTTCTGCTTTTTACAAATAATTATTTTATATTCTCAATAAGTTCTGGCCAAAGTGCCCCATGGCAATATTGCCATCAAGGCCACATTTGAATATTGAAGAGACTAGTTTGAATGGAAACGAACATAAAAAAGGCCTGGGCATCAAAATAAAAGTAGCTGCATTAGTGAATTAGACGGCTGAAAAAGTGATCTATCGCTTCAAATTCGGGCAGTTTTGAATTTATAAAAACGCTCTGGGCATGTGTTTTGCAAGGTATGGGACACTACATACATCGGTGCTTGCTGCAGGCACTGTTTGTGGTGATATCGGGGTAATCAACAGTAACAAGCATTTGCAATGCAAAAGGGTCTTGCATTTCTCCGAGTTACAGCTATTAGCAGTTGTAAACTCCGAACTGGATTTTTCTTGCCACATTGAATGGAAAAAAAACAGCGCGAGCATGCTGCTACAGTTCACTCGTAGTGAAACCTATCGGCAAAAGTGCAATTATCTATGTAACCGACAAAAGTGCAATTAACTATGTAACAGGGTCGATGTTATGCAAAGCGCTCGAATTCTGCCACGTGAGATCGCACTGTGAACAAAAGATACAAAGTAGTCCACAATACTGATGGGAAACAGCAAGCCTCGCATGTTTTCAATACTTGGTCGCTGCGCTCGAGGAGGGCTAACCACCGGAAAAGGCATGACGTGTGCATGCCTTCCACTAATGAAAGCAAGCAGATTTTAACAGGCAAGCCCACGAATCAATGAAAGACACTAACGTGACATGGACGGGGCTCTGATCCCTTTTCTAACTCCTAAAGCGTCTCGCAAGCGAAACGCAAGCGCATGCGACGCAGGCTCGACACTAAAAACTGGCCCTACCATAAAACAGACCCACAAAACAGACAAAAAAGTCCCAAGTGTGGTTGTCCAACCAGCCCTTTGGGGACTGTCTGATTGCCTTTTAGCCCTGCTTACACACACTACTAATCAATTTCCTTTTGTCTATACAGATGCGCATACAATTGGTGGCTAAAACATTTTCAGAGCAAAATGAATTTGCACCGTACAAACGGAAAAAATCTAGCTTGTTCTCTTCTCCAAAGCAAGCCCTGAAATATTTTCAGAACTGCCACATTTAATTACAACTGCCTTTCACACAGCATAAATCTTTGCAAACTATGGCCCTCATTCTGACCTTGGCGGTCTTTTCGCAAGACCGCTGAGTTACCGCCGCGGTGAAGACCGCCGACCGCGGCGGTGTGCCGCTGTGCGCATTCTGACCGCTGGGAGCGTTCCGCCGGAAAACCGCCAGCAGCCACACTGGCGGTCGGCGGGAAAGTGGAGACTGGTCAACCTCCACCGCCACGCCAGCAGAACACCGCCCAAAGAATTACGACCCACATTTCTGTGTGGCGGTCTTCTGTTGGCGGTCTTCTGTTGGCGGTCACGTCCCTATGGCTCCCGTCGCCTCCCGGAGGACCAACGCACAAGGTAAGTTGATCGTCCGTGAGGGGAGGGGGTGGGGGGGTGTTGTGTGATGTGGGCGTGCATGGGGGTGTGCGTGTGAGTGTGTAGAGGGGGTGTGTGAGTGCGTGTATGCGGGCGGGGGGTGCTGCTGTGTCTATGGGTAATGTGTGCTGTTCGGCAGGTGCGCATGTCGGCATGTATGTGTGCGGGTATGTGTCCCCGTTGTGTATGTGTGTGTAGGGGGTGTGTATATGTGCATGTTGGGGGTGTGTGCATGTCGGGGTACATGTATGTGCATGTCGGGGTGGGGGTGGGGAGGGGGTTCGTACCACCTCTGGGGGGTGGCAGGGGGGTGGAGGGTGTGGGGGGAGGACTCGGGTGGGTAGTGGGGGGTGGGGGAGACCCCTATCAGTGCCAGGGAAGGAATTCCCTGGCCCCGATAGTGCTTACCGCCATGGTTCGCACGGCGGTTCCCGCCCGCAAGAAACCGCGGCGGTAGGCAGGGTCATAATACCCTTGGCGGTCTTGGGACGACCGCCGGGCCGGAGTGCGCAAACTCCAGCCCCGCGGTCATGACCGCCGCGGCGGTCGGAGTGGAGAAGTAGCGGTCGGTCGCGGCGGGGACCGCCGCGGTCAGAATGCCTTTTTAATACCGCCGGTCTGTTCGCGGTCCGACCGCCGTCTCTCCGCCGACCGCCAGGGTCAGAATGAGGGCCTATATCTTTTACAAATAATCTCTTTTGCATTTTTGTAGTGTATGATTTATCTCTATTTACATAACGGTTTTCTTTCAATAACAGTCTCAGCTAAAGCTTTTTTGCCATTGTTTATTTTCACCTACTTCTAAAACATATCAAATGCTTTTTTATCATGAAACTGGATCCCTACAGAATAACTTAGCGCAGAACATCTACAAAGACATAGACACTCTGTTTTTCTTTGGGACTTAGCATAGATTTAAATATTACCTTCAGTCTCTTTAGGATTACTTTTGGCCGGCGTGACCTTTTGTAAAGATGACCTCATTACCCTCTGTTACTCCCCAGTGAGTGATAGTATATAAACTTTACCGCCCAGTCAGGCAGTACAATTTCCAGGTGCTGGATCAGAGGGGGATAACAAAAAATCATTGGTCTCTTCTGGGCGAGGTATAAAAACGAGCTGTTCTCTCTGTAGATAAAAACCGATCTCTTCCAACCCAACAGGTTGTGAATTTCAAGGATGACTGCAGGTAGCAGTCTCACATACCACCCAAGAGTTTGCCTACTTTTTTTAGATGTATTTTCACGGTATGTTGTCTTCACATAAGGCCGTGGAATACTTAATCAGTACAGGAGACTGGTGACTAAAGGGACAGAAAAATATTAGAATGCTGAGTTTTCTTCTTCAACGGCGGAAAAACCTGCCAGCACAGAGCCCCAGTCAGCTTTGCGAGAGATTGTGTAATTAGTGACGATGTCAACTCTGCCTCTGGTCACTAGACAATACGCATTTTTGTAAGAGGTGCCTAAATGCTGCCTCCAAACCACTGGCCTTTGGGTATTTACTGTTGAAATACAGGTTCAGCCTCTGGGTAATTACTGTTCATATGCAGATTGTGCCGTTTTATACAAGGGGCATATTTATACTAGTTTTGCGCCAAATTTGCGTCATTTTTTTTAAACGCAAATTTGGTGCAAAACTAACTCCATATTTATACTTTGGCAGTAGATCTGTCTAGTGCCAAATTTATGGAGTTTAAGTCATTTTTTGGACATGGAAACCTTCTTTGCGTCAATGAGATGCAAAGTAGGCATTCCTGTGCAACAAATGACTCTATTGCTTTAGCGCCATATTTATCCCCTGTGCTAAAACCACGCACGAACGGAGGAGTGGTCAAATAATGAGGCAGAGCTTGCTTTGCGCCATTATTTAACGCCTTGGTCAGGGCAGGTATTAGGGGACCTGTGGGCCTATTTCCATTGTGGAACACCATGGAATAAGCCCACAGGTGCCTCGCCGGGCTACTGGGACACCCCCACCCACAAAAGAGGGACACCGGAGGATGTGGGACCACATCCCAGGTAAGTATAGGTAAGCACAGGTAAGGATTTTTATTTTTAAAGTGCCATTTGGGGCAGACAAATGGGCCCCCCAACATGGCACTGGGTGCAATGGC
This sequence comes from Pleurodeles waltl, assembly GCF_031143425.1. Classification (NCBI taxonomy): domain Eukaryota; kingdom Metazoa; phylum Chordata; class Amphibia; order Caudata; family Salamandridae; genus Pleurodeles; species Pleurodeles waltl. The sequence goes on along the minus strand of NC_090440.1, from coordinate 1,004,584,591 downwards.
CTGCTCCCCTGTGCTGGCCGTTGGGGTGGTGGGCATGACCCTGTCTTTTCTAAGACACGAGCCATGTGGTATGGATGGTTTTGCATCAGAAAATGACGCTAGGCTGGTTAGAGTAAAAAACATTTCACTCTAACCTGCCTAACGTCATTTTGTGGTGCAAAACCTCCTTCTTCCATACCACCAGCCCCACCTGGCTACTGTAATTTTTTTTTTTAAGCTAGCCTACCCTTTGCACCGGCTTGCACCATTCCATAAATATGGTGCCCAACTGGTGCTCAGAAATGGTGTAAGCCGGTGCTAAACCTTTTAGTGCAAAAATGCGTTAGTGCAGTTGTGCACCAAAAATATAAATCAGGACCATCATTTTTACATTAATCAGCTTCTGCCCCCTATTGTAAAATGTATTTCCTTGCCCTCATTTCCCAAGAACAAGCCTTTTATTGAAGATACTTGCAAAAGGCTAGGCTATATCAATACAATTGCATTAAGGACATTTAAATGACATTCATCCTCTATCAATACTTTCAGAAATTGGGCTATTGGTTTAGGGGGGTGAAACCCTTCTCAAGCAACAACCACTATCCTTGTCAGGGTAAACCACAATAATTCACTAAATTACCATGTGATTAATCCTCCAATAGCTTGGCACAAAAGCAATCAGGCTTAATTTAGAGACAATGTGTAAAATATTTATGTAGCACTTAAACAGTAATAAAGTGGATGCAGTGTGTCACATCAGTTCTGTTGAGGCAGCCGATCAGGAGTTGCAAGGTGCTGTGATGTGAAGTCCTGTCTCAAATTGCATTGTGCTGCATCTGTTCTGAGGGAACCTACAGTTGTGCCAAGTGGGGCACACTCTGATGCCAGCCAAGGGTCCAGGACCTGGGGGGCACCTCTTGGATATCAGGTCACATGCCAGTAGCATGGCACAGGTAGGACCAGTTGAGTCAGAGCAGCTGGACAGATCCATGATAGGTCTCTGGAGCTTGTTATGTCCCTGTAGCTCAGATCAGGAGACCAGTCAGCTAACCCTTTGAGACACTCTTGTGGTTCTGGGTTCAAGGAGGAGGTCCATTCTTCTTTCCTCAGGCAGTACGGTATCAGAGAAGTCTGTCTGACAGCAGGGCAGCAGAGTAGTTGTTCCAGCAGCAGGGCGGCAGAGTAGACCTTCTGCTGAGTCTTCCACAGGTCCTGAAGTGATCTGAAGAGTGGGTCCAAGGGTCCTATTTTTAAACCTGGTGCCAGCTTTGAAGTGGAAGAATCTTCTTTAGCCTTCCCACCACAGATGATCCTGGAATTTTCTGCCTCCCGGCTGAGGCTTCACTGGGGCTGGGGCTGGGGCACAAAAGTCTAGTGTGAAGTTCTTTAAGTGCGTGCTGAGGCAGCTCTTTTTAAAACTGAGTGGGGCTATGCACAGTTTCACCCCTCACATCCTGTCAGGATGGCCCATCCTGCCAGACCTAGCCCCCTTTTGTGTTACTATCTGGGAGGGATACACAAAGGCTAACTGCCAACTACACCTAGTCACGTGCCCTAAGATACAGGTTGCAAGCACCAAATAGACAGAACAAGAAAATGTCATTTTTCTAACAGTGACATTTTCAGAATTGTATCTTGAAATCCAATTTCACAACTACAGATGGTTTTAATTACAATTCTTTAGACAGCAAACATGACATATCTACCTAACCTAAACGCAAGATATCACTTATAAAATGTAATAAGGTAACCCAATGTCATCCTATGGGAAGCATAGGCCTTGGAGTATGGAAAGAAACATTTAAGATTTTTACTCCACCAGGACATACAAAACTTAAAAGTACATGCCAGTTTTTTAAATGAAATGCACCTTGCACTATGGGCTGTCTAGGGCCTATCCTAGGGTTGACCAATATGTAATAAAAAAGGAAGGTTTATGCCCGGCAGAAGGTTTCGTTTATCCATTTGAAATGGCAGTTTAAAACTGCACACAGGCTGAAATGGAAGGCATGAGAGATGTTTGAAAAGGCTACGAAAGTGGGTGGCACAATGAGTGCAGCAGGTCAACTAGTAGCATCTAATTGAAAGTTGTGGGGTGACCCTGCAAAGAGGACCAAGTCCGACCAAAACTTAGTAAAACTACTGTATTAATGTCAAATAACTATTCATCCGTTCCCCTTTCATTGTTCAATGATGAGATATCACTAGAACTTGTATTCAAATTGCCAAATTGCTCCACTAAAGTAAAAGACTCAAGAACAAACCTACAAGTGGAAAACAAAAGGATATTGTAGAGCTTTCTTGGGTTCATACAGTTCCTAAAGGTCACTTCATATTTGATGAAAAATTAGAACTTTATCAGTAACGTGCCCAAACTATGTTCAGTGAGAGCTAATTGTAGCATTTCTAACATCAAAATTTCTATTTTTTACAATTGAAGGGGATTTCAAGTTCTTAAGTGCTATTATCATTGCCACTAGTGCACACTGAGGGATCCGTGGCTTTAGAGTTTTTTTACACCCAGTCTAGGATGAATGGCAATTAAAAAGGACTGTTGATTAGCAGAGACAAATGCTGATGGGAGTTTATAAATTCAATGAAATTAGTGGTGCAAGATGTGGTGGTGTCTGTGGACCACCTAGTGCACCTCTGAGCTGAACAGGAGGGTAAGTCATACATTTTTACTCAAATGGACTCTGCAAAAGCTTCCTTAGAGGAGTTTAGCAAAAAAACAACTAATGGAGGGTATCCTTGACTTCCATATTGTATGGTTGTATGGTGGTGACGAGATGGAAAATTCAGAGGATTATCCTCAGGGATCAGACTTTTCTGAGAAGAAGACGGTATGATGATTGAGGCTTATAATGGTGTTCACAGATTTGTTTTTGAGCTTCTCTGCTATCCTGGCCTTTCCCTTTCTGCTCCAGGAATAGCTGCAGACTCACTCCACCATGAGATGACACCGAAGTGTGTATTAGAAATTTATGTCCATCTTAGGTTATGTTTTTTCGAGCATTTTGAGCGTTTGATCTTTGATGTCTTTTTGCTGTGTTGCGCTTCCATTCACTGAGTTAAAAACATTTTGAACCTTAAAAAAACAAAATAATAATCCTGTTGGGTATGTCCCCTCTTGAGCTTGAAAATGTATCACAATCCAAGAACATCTGCATGAGATTTGCATCTCCCATAACCTTGGATATTCCAAGTCTGGCCTTTCAACTTGGAGTTCAATCGGGTCTCATTTGAATTCATTGTTGAGTGTAAGGTATTTGCATCCTAATGCATCTTTTACAGATTGTTAGTAGTTATTTGTTCTATGTGGTTGCAAGAATGCAATGATTGAATCTATTTTCCAAGTCAATTTTAAATTTTTCCCACAAGTGTAGGGTATCATCTGATATGATCTGTCTTAATGAGATGCGGATTAGAACATTGGAGAAGGTTTGATCAACAAATCAAGTCGACACAGGTTGTTCTAAGAGAGATCAAGTGATAATACCATAGTTGAAATAAATATTCAGTTTATATTTTGATATCGTTTTGATAGGTAAACTACATATTATGTAAATATGCAAACAATAATTGTTTTCAGTATCATCTTCAGCCTCGTCAATTGAGAGTATGCTGTGCTGCTATATCAAAGACATCATGTAAAGTTTTTTTTCTCTTCTTTGGGATTTAGGGTTTTCCAAATCAGGGCTCTGGATAATAAGTACTGGTTCTGATGACCTAGTTCATGTAAATGACAGCAAGTGGACCTTGTAAAAAAAAACAGTGACTGTTTTATCATTCATCATGGTTTTACATTTGTTTCAGGTCAATGATAATACACCTCTTCTATTGGCAATCCTTTCTATATTTACCCATCACAGAACTTCAGAAAGTGCATTTAACAACCAGTGCTGTCCTTAGGATAATGTGTATGAAAATATGCAACTTCTTAAGCTACCCTAAGGAAATTTGGCGACTCAAAATCTTGACTCTCTTAAGATCCACTTTAATTTAAAGGGAAGTGAACAGATATATTTTTTAGAATTCTTAGATTATTAAGGAAACCCTCAGCATGTCACCCAAGATATATATTGCCAACATACATTATACTTTTGATCAAACAGTAATACTCCACCTCACAATTCAAATAATTAATTCACATTTATTTTATTTAATATGCTAGTGTTACAGTTTTGTGTTTTTTTAAATGTGTGTGTATTATTAACAATGTGCAGAACATGGATTTACTCTCATATTCACATGTACACACTGACATGGTGCTATTGCATTTTAAAACAAATTCGCTGGGACATGTTAAATTTGCCCTTTACTGGTTTATGTCCAGTAGGCCTTGTGGGAGGCTGGCCTGGCTTGTAGTGGGTACCTTGTGGTACTTACACCTTGTGTCAGGTCCAGTTATCACTCATAAGTAGAATAGAGGTGTTTATAGCAGCTTAGGCTGTTGGAGGTAGCTATGGCAAAGCAGCTTAGGCTGAACTAGGAGACATGCAAAGCTCCTACTATACCACATATATCATATAGCACAATATCATAAGAAAACACAATACTCAGAGTTACTAAAAATAAAGGTACTTTATTTTAGTGACAATATGCCAAAAGTATCTCAGAGGATACCCTCACTTAGGAGGTAAGTAATATACACAAATTAAATGTACACAAACCCAAAACAGGTAAGTAACAGTAAGAAAAGTAGTGCAAACAATGTAGAATCACAATAGGATGCAATAGGTAGACATAGGCCAAGGGGCAACACAAACCATATACTCCAAAAGTGGAATGCGAATCACAAATGGACCCCAGGCCTATGGGAGGTTGTAGAGGGTCGCTGGGAATGTGAGAAAACAGTAAGGGTGTCCAAAATACCCCACCCCAAGACCCTGAAAAGTAGGAGTAACGTTACCCTAGTACCCTAGAAAGACAGTATAGTCGTGATAGGGGATTCTGCAGGAACCACAACTGCTACCAAAGCACTGAAAACGGATTCCTGGACCTGAGAACCTGTAAAAGAATGGGACCAAGTCCAAGAGTCACACAAGTGTCCGGGGGGGACAGGAGCCCACTAAACCCCGGATGAAGGAGCAAAAGGGCTGCCTCCAGGTGGAAGAAGCCAAAGATTCTACAACAATGGATGGTGCCAGGAACTTCCCTTTTAGCGAGAAGATGTCCCACAGCGTGCTGGAGGTTGCAGAAGTGTTTTCACGCAGAAGTACTGCAAACAAGCCTTGCTAGCTGTAAGAGTTGCAGTTGAAGATTTTGGGTACTGCTGGGGCCCAGGAAAGACCAGAATGCCACCCCTTGGAGGAGGAGACAGAAGGGGCACACAGCAACTCAGAGAGCCCCCACAGAAGCAGGCAGCACTTGCAGAAGTACCAGAACAGGCACTTGGAAGACCTGAGGGCAGCAGTCAACTCAGAGTCACAAAGGAGGGTCCCACGATGTCGGAGTCCAACTCAGCAAGTTGGGCAATGCAGGACAGAGTGCTGGGGACCCAGGCTAGGCTGTGCACAAAGGAAGTCCTGGAAAAGTGCACAGAAGCCAGAGTAGCTGCAAATCATGCAGTACACAGGTTTGCTGTCTGGAGTGGGGAGGCAAGGACTTACCTACACCAAATTTGGATAGATGGGCCACTAGACTGTGGGAGACACTTGGACCCAGCTCCTGTGTTCCAGGGACCACGCTCATCAGGATGAGAGGGGACCCAGAGGACCGGTGATGCACAAGTTTGGTGCCTGCGTTGGCAGGGGGAAGATTCCGTCGACCCACTGGAGATTTCTTCTTGGCTTCCAGGGCAGGGTGAAGGCAGACAGCCCTCAGAGCATGCACCACCAGGAAACAGTAGAGAAAGCCGGCAGGATGAGGCGCTACAATGTTGCTGGTAGTCGTCTTGCTACTTTGTTGCGGTTTTGCAGGCGTCCTGGAGCAGTCAATGGTCAATCCTTGGCAGAAGTCAAAGAGGGAAGTGCAGAGGAACTCTGGTGAGCTCTTGCATTCGTTATCTGAGGAATAGCCCAGAGGAGAGACCCTAAATAGCCCACAAAAGGAGGACTGGCTACTGAGAAAGGTAAGCACCTATCAGAGGGGGTCTCTGACGTCACCAGCTGGCACTGGCCACTCAGAGCTGTCCATTGTGCCCCAACACCTCTGTATCCAAGATGGCAGAGGTCTGGGACACACTGGAGGAGCTCTGGACACCTCCCCTGGGAGGTGCTTGTCAGGGGAGTGGTCACTCCCCTTTTCTTTGTCCAGTTTTGCGCCAGAGCAGGGCTGGGTGATCCCTGAACCAGTGTAGACTGGCTTATGCAGAGAGGGGCACCATCTGTGCCCATCAAAGCATTTCCAGAGGCTGGGGGAGGCTACTCCCCCCCAGCCCTTCACACCTATTTCCAAAGGGAGAGGGTGTAACACCCTCTCTCAGAGGAAATCCTTTGCTCTGCCTTCCTGGGACCAGACTGCCCAGGCCCCAGGGGGGCAGAAACCTGTCTGAGGGGTTGGCAGCAGCAGCAGCTGCAGTGGAGACCCCGGAAAGGCAGTTTGGCAGTACCCGGGTTCTGTGCTAGAGACCCGGGGATGCATGGAATTGCATGATCCTAGACATGTTACATGGCCATGTTCGGAGTTACCATTGTGAAGCTACATATAGGTAGTGACCTATATGTAGTGCACACGTGTAATGGTGTCCCCGCACTCACAAAGTCTGGGGAATTTGCCCTGAACAATGTGGGGGCACCTTGGCTAGAGCCAGGGTGCACACACACTAAGTAACTTGGCACCTAACCTTCACCAAGTGAGGGTTAGACATATAGGTGACTTATAAGTTACTTACGTGCAGTGAAAATGGCTGCGAAATAACATGGACGTTATTTCACTCAGGCTGCAGTGGCAGTCCTGTGTAAGAATTGTCTGAGCTCCCTATAGGTGGCAAAAGAAATGCTGCAGCCCATAGGGATCTCCTGGAACCCCAATTCCCTGGGTACCTAGGTACCATATACACAGGAATTATAACGGTGTTCCAGTGTGCCAATGAGAATTGGTAAAATTAGTCACTAGCCTGCAGTGACAATTTTAAAAGCAGAGAGAGCATAAAGACTGAGGTTCTAGTTAGCAGAGCCTCAGTAATTCAGTTAGGCACCACACAGGGAACACATATAGGCCACAAACGTATGAGCACTGGGGTCCTGACTAGCACAATCCCAGTGACACATATCAAACACACTGACAACATAGGGTTTTCACTATGAGCACTGGGTCCTGGCTAGCAGGACCCCAGTGAGACAGTAAAATACTCTGACACATACTCACAAACAGGCTAAAAGTGGGGGTAACAAGGCTAGAAAGAGGCTACCTTCCTACAGGCCTCAATTTAGCCCTAAATGTCATCTTGTTCACAATAGATGTCTCCTCCTGCATGTTCACTGTTCATTATTTCTGCAGCAAGCAGTCAAGCACAGTCATGTTTGCTTATTTACATTGACGTTGTTCTTGCTGTTTTCGAAGATAACTTTCCAACACAGGCATGGTAAGGTTGTATTTTCCAAGGCCCTTTGGCTAGCACACTGTACTGCATTCATTCACTATAGTTTGCTGTTGCCCTTGTAACTAACTTATCCTGCCATCCCCCAATCACTTTGGTATAGAGTGGGCAGAACCAATATTCATGTAGTTGTATAGTGTTTAGATGCTATGGTAATATCACCATTTATAGAACTGTGCTCTGATTTTCTGAGGTATAATTATTTTCCTCACATCATGATAATTTTTCAGAAATTCAAAATATTATCTCAACACCACGCCCAGAGGTGAATGAATCAGAGATGATGTTAAACATCAATTTCAAGAGGCAATGTGTCTCTGAGATAAGACACCTACTGATTATCAAAAATACAGGAAATTAAGTAGGAACAGACTCAACAATTGTGTTGTAAGGCAGGAATAGAAATGTTAAAGATTTATTGCAAAACTTCAAAAGGTGAGGTACAGACATCATAAATGCAAATGCATAGATTTTTTGTCATAAAGGCTGTCAGCAAATAGAGCAATACAAGATAATGTACGAAATCAGAAAAACAATCTAATTCCCAAATGAGCAGCAAAATCAGTAAACAGACAACATCCCTATTTGCCTTACTGGAACGCTCTGATTCACGACCAAAATTAGGGGTTTACATACAGTTGTCTTTGATCACTAACCTCCACTTAGGTCCAGTTAGATCTCAGTAAATTAAACCCAGCTCAACCATTGGTAGCTTGGCAACGAGCGACAAGGCTTAACTTAGGAAACAAAGCATAAAGCATTCAAATATCACGCAACAGTAACTAAATAAAACACAGGAAACAGTTTAACAATCCACAATCAATTGATAAAAATAGGAAATATTTTTAGCTTTAAAATGACACCAAAACGAATAAAACCGGAAAAGGTGAACCGGATATATAAATTTTCAAAGAGTTAATGCTTTCTAACGCATAGAAACAAAAAGCTCCAATCTGGTCATTTGGTCGCACCTCGACCAGGGTAAAGTCAAAGTTTAAGGCCGACCGCAATGGAGCCCGGCTCAGCTACAGCCCGCGGGAGACCTCAGTCAAAAGTTTACCTTAGGAGTTAGTCATTTTTTTAGAGATTTTCTTCACCGGGACGAACCTGCCAGTCCAATCCGACTTTATGGAACTCTTCCTCGGATACGCGTCGCAGGAGCCCTCAGTGGAGATTTTTACCTTTGTACTTAGTCGTTTTTTTTAGGTGAAAATCCTTCGACCGGGGCAAACCTGAATCTTGATCCTACATCCTTGAAGCCCTCTTCTGATACAGTGCTAAGGAGGTCCCGGACAACTTCCTACGTTTGGACGTAGTCACTTTTTGGAGATTTTCTTCACCGGGACGAACCTGCAAGTCAGGCCGGGTCGTGGTTGAGGCAAGCAGGCTAGAGTTGCTGATGTGGGTCGGTCCCCCTATGGAGCTTTTCTCCAGAAGTGCTCCAAAGTTCTCCAAACGTCTGGATCTTCTTCTAGATGTTCTTTTAAGTTTCTTTTGAGGTCCACAGTTCACCCCAAGGTTCCAGAAGCTCTGAGATGCTCCTTGAGGGTGCGGGCTAGAACTCCCAGAATGCACCTAGTGCAATCTCCTTTGTGGCCACTGGACAGTGGTCAGCTGGTTGGTTTCTTCAGAAGCTGGTGCAGAGGACTGTGGTTAGCAAGTTTTCAACTGTAGCAAACAGGGAGTCCCTCCTTGAACCAGTTGAAGCCAGGCAAAGTCCTTCTTGTGGTGAAGCCCAAGAGTGCAACTCGTGCAGTCCTTTAGAGTGCAGTGGCCAGGTGCAGGCCAGGGGTCCAGCAGGGCAGTATGTCTTCTTCTTCTGTAGTTCCTCCTTGTTGGAATCTGATAGGGATCTGGTAGGGAACTGAGGTGTGGGTGCAGGTCTGCCAGTTTTATCCTTGCTCCTGGGTGAAAAACAGGGGGTCCTGGTTCTCCAATCAGGGGCAGGGTCCTTCCCCCTGTGCTGACCACTTCCTGGGAATTGTGGCAAAAATCAATCGCAGGGAGCAACATTCCTCAAAAATCCATCATGGCTGAAATTGATTATTGGAGGTTACATCTGGCTGAGCCCACCCACTGGTGTGCGTAAAAATCCTAAACACACCTCTCTCCTACCCTCTCCTAATCTAATCAAGGGGGTACCTAATTCTCTGGGTTTGCAGGATGTAAGGGGGTTACTGGGTTGCTCGAAAAGTCCTTTCCTGCCTTTGAAGACCAGTTTGGTAACCCTCCCCCCTCCTGCTTCCCCATCTGCTGAGGGGAGATCTCCTGCCCCAGGCACATCTCTTTGTGTTGAGCCAGGCCACTTCACACCTCATTAAGGCAGCCTGGCTAGGCTGCCAGAGGCTGGCCAATCAGAGCAAAGCAGCAAAAACACTGCAGGGCTGAAGTTGGCAACTTTTCATGTAAAGTTTAAAACTCCTTACCTGAACAAGTTACATTAAATCCAACTACTGGAAGTTGTGAGATTTATTATAACAACTCATCATCATATATAACTTTATTTCGGCTATAAGCCATAAAAGTAAACAATACAAGACATAACATGATTAAGAAGCATAGCACTTTAAAAATTTTAAGAATGTATAGACAACGTTATTTTTAAACATTTTTTGTTTTTACGAAATCTCAAAGACATATAAAAGTATTAGGTTGTTAAAATTTAACTTCAATTAATTAAAATGTTATCAAACTAATTAAATATAATCTAAAATCAGGACATTAGAAGCACATGATTATCAGAATTCTAGTTCGTGTCACCTGTGTATTTTACAAGAACCTTGCCGCTGAGTGACCAATTTTAACATTTGTCTCTGTTATCCGAGATAAAAGAAGAAAATTGCATAATTTACTTTTTTTTTTTTAAGAACCCTAAATAAATAGTGAGGTCATATATTTATAAAACATACAAATCGTCATTATTCTTTAAACTAAAATCCAGACCGTTTAGGTTTTAGGTTCATCCGGTTAAAAACTGATGTATTAAGTGAATATAGTCTAGAACCAATGTATTAAAATTACACATTTATAATAGTTCTTTTGTTCTTAGTAACCATGCACTTCGCAGATATCCCACCACAGAAAAAACTATTTTATCATTTGTATCAGTTGTTAGGAGTCGTAATGCCGTATTCCATTCCCTTATCCCAATAGCCCTACATAGTGGAGCAATCCACTTTTTCCTAGGTACCAAATATCTAGGGCAGAAAAACATAAAGTGCGCGAGTGACTCTTTTGTCTTTTGATAATGATGGCAGTATATTGAATTGCAGTCCTCCGGTCTCCATTGCGCTGTAAATGACTTAAGCGGAAGAGTCCCTAGTCTAAATTTAATAAATAGTGTATTATAACAACTAATTTGATATCAAACTAGTGGTATCTGTTACTTAAGGGGACTTTTAAAATTAAAATAAAGTCTCCCCATTCTAGCCTATGGAGGCTATTCCCTACAATGAGGGAAAACGAATTTGGATGTTTGACCTCACCAGGGCTTATAAAACTATTTTATAAGGTCCCTGCTCATAGTTACATGGCACCCAGTCCTAGGGGCACATAGGGCACACCTTAGGGGTGACTTATATATAAATATAAGGCAGTTTAAGGCTTTGGAACTACTTTTAATTCCAAAGTCGAATTTGCATGTAACTTTAATTTAAAAGCAGCCAGCAAGGCAGGCCTGCCTTTACAATGACACTGGGCACCTCAGCAGTGCACCTATGGGTGCACTACCTGTGCTGGGGACCCTAAACCTACATGCCCTACCATAGACTAGGGACTTATAGGTAGGTTGACTTAACCAATTATAATTCGCCAAATTTGCATACTGACTTTACACAGAGCACAGGCCCTGGGACTGGTTAGCAGTACCCAGGGCACCATCAGAGTCAGGAAAACACCAGCAAAAAGTGAAAAATGGGGGCAAAAAGTTAGGGGGCATCTGCAATCAGCCCTGTTTTCTCACAGACAAAAAACATGCTTTCTTGATAAAAATCTAGCTTTCTGCAAAAATTGGTGTAATTTGGTTCAGCAGTTCTTTTGTATCGCTGTTCAATTTTCTTATTGAAAATTGAATGGGGAAAATGCATTTCGGGACCTCCTTTTTTCTCTGTGCCTGCTTGTCAAATCTCTCTGAAACTTTCCGGCATAGAGCTGAGGTGAAAGAGACTTTAAAAAAAATAATAAACCCTGGAAGATTTGTCAACAGTGCCAAAGTTAATAGCAAACAAAAAGATCCATTTCTATAGAACCACTGTTCTAGCTAAAGTTACCCAGTGGTGATGTCCACTGCGTCTTAGGTGTTGATGCTCCCTGATAAGAGCATTTTGCTCCTTTTGAACCTGCCTACCCCACAACAACAGTGCAAAGTGATCTGACGAGCCCAATGCCTGCTTCCTGTGCCCGCTGTCCTGACTGTTTTAACTAATGGGAACAAAGCAAGGCTATTACCAATATCTTATGCCCAGCAACATGGCATTTTTTTTTCCATTGGGAGTAGCCTGCAGTCATGCCCTATACTTACTTCTACAAGAGCCCACAGGGCATATCTCTTGGCTTGCCCTGTGGGTAGAGTATTAACACCCTCTCCCCAAATGGCATTACAGAATTTGTATGTGTTTATTGGCATTATGGTTCCCTACTATGATTCAATACTGTATTAAAGATCATAGGAAACTCCCTGAAGCAGCTTCTGTTGCAAGGAGGCTGTAGTTACAAAACAATGGGCCTGATTCTAACTTTGGAGGACGGTGTTAAACCGTCCCAAAAGTGGCGGATATACCACCTACCGTATTACGAGTTCCATAGGATATAATGGACTCGTAATACGGTAGGTGGTATATCCGCCACTTTTGGGACGGTTTAACACCGTCCTCCAAAGTTAGAATCAGGCCCAATGTCTAAAAACACTAAGATTTGCAAGTTAAGATTTGCCTCACTAACACAATGTTTGCTAAGAGCACCACTCATTACCTCATCCATGACATCACAGATGGCACCTAAATGTCTCTTTCAAAAACATCACTTGTTACATCACCTGTGACATCAACTATAGCTGTATCCTTTGCCCAGTTCCCTTGCCCACAAGTACCCAAACTGAGACAGGCTGTGGCCTTGATAAGCTGGCCTTGGGCATTGTAGTGTCTGAAACCATGTCATACAGGGTGAGACCGAGTAAAAACTGTACACAGGGCATGGTCTTACAACATTTTTCATTTTCATGTCTCAAAAAATTCTTCTCAGAGATGGAAAATGTTAGGCAATACTGAGCCCCCCTCTTAAACTCTTCATGACCCCTCCCTTCGAATAAACAAATCCGTACAAAACTTTTAAGATCAAACTTAAGGCGACAAATTTAGTTTCTCAAAGTTTTTGTACAGATTTGCCTATTAGGGACACACATTTAAAGCAATTCTAAATATGTTTTTCCTGCTACACGTGGTCCGAGCATGTACTATGACATAATGGTAATCACAGATTGTTGTATTAGGAGAATATCTGGCCTTTAAATTTTTGGGCCCAGATTTGTTTACATTTTGTGCCTGGGTTGTGTCACTTTTTTGATGCAGCCTTGATGTAAAATGTATTTTGGTATTTGCAGCCACTCAAAGGCTGACTTGTGTGGCTTAGTAAAAAAAAAAAAGTAATGGGAGGCAGCAGGTTGTGCTTCTTTGTGTTGCATTGTATCGGAGAGGTGTTTCATGCCATGTGGTGGGTAAGCCTTACATGGGAAGAGCATAGGTGTTACCATGTATTCACCCATGTTTTGACTGCAACCCCAGATTTACAAAGAGTTGTAAACCTGGGTTTGCACCAAAATGGTGTACCTACGTGTCAGTGGTGTAAAAAGGAGTAATATCAATATTTCACCTGGTTACTTACTGTTTCCATGTGTGCTGCAGAATGCAGCACACATAGGAAGAGAAATATGCCTCTGAGGATTGTTTATGTACGAGACCGTATCCTGGTGCAACCATGTTACAAGGGTACCTGCATTGGCTCTAGGTAGCAAACAGTGCGCCAGCTCTGGAGGATACCAGAAATAAGCCATGTCTTAGTAGAGATGGCACATTTCTGCTCTCACTTTTTCACGCAACGCTTCGCAGCAAGTTCCCTTGCTGTGTTGCGTTACGACAAAGATTAGTAAACCGGGGTCCATGTCATGAGCGGCTCACGTTGCTGAGGCAGGGCGGGGGGCACATAGAGGGCATGTGAAAAAAATAATTAAATAATAATATATATATATTTTTAAACTTAACTCAGCTCCCGCTCCTCTCCTCTTCTGTCGCTGCTGCAGGCACAGGCTCCTAGCCTGCTCTGCGCCAATCCTGACGCTGCCCAAAGCAGCATCAGGATGCGCTGGGAGCGCCCAGCCATGGTGCTCCCAGGCAGACTGGGAGGCTGTGCAGGCTCTCTTCAGCACAGCAACTGTGTTGCTGGGATGGAGAGAGCCTACAGCGCATGTGTGTTTGGCCAGCCCGAGGCGGCTGGCCAAACACAGATGCGTTCTGAGGGGGTTGCATAGAGCACTCCCCTTGGCTCGTCACCCCCAATGCCCCGCCCCTTTTACATGGAAAGGATAATAAAGAGAGTTTATCCTTTCCGTGTAAAACAATTTGCAGCGGTTGCTGCTGGTGGATGGGATGGGGGGACCCACGCCTGGTCCACGTACCTACTTGTCACCATTGTATCGGATACCGCAAGAGCAGTAAGGGTTAGTGTTATGGCTGGGTTTAGAGTTACGGTAACAGTGCAGGTTCACAAGCACATAAAATCATATGTACGGCCGCTGGAATGCTCTCAATGGGTACGTTAAGTTGGTTTGTTACAACAGGGAAGATTTTCATGACAAATGTTTCCCATTTTTTAAACATAAAGTATCCACTTATTTTTTTATAATTCAAAATGCGGAAAGTAAGTTAGCAGGTCAGTGGTTAAGCAGATGTAAGAAATAACGTCAATATATCATATTGTAAGTACATCTGCAAATGATATATTACCTAATTTTAATTACAACCCAGTTAGAGAAGGTTAATTAACTTTTATCTTTTGTCATTTTTCGTGGATATGCAATTCCATTTCCCAGCTGGCATCCTTATAACTCAATTTGAAAAGATTATGAAGGTTACTGCGAGAGCGTGCATGAGACGAAGAGTGATAAGTCGTCATACTGTCCTGGTCTGAGTGGATAAATGCATCATTCTGTGTCAGCAAGCAATAGGACATTGTTCTGTCGGAGCTGGGATAATGTGAATCTGATGTGCACTGAAGGGGCCAGTGTGCCGCTCATGCTTGCATTCTCCTAGGAAACTCCCTTAAATACAATGGAAGTATTTCATGCAGCTTTTTCATCTCGCGCAAGTGCTGGCACGCATGTCTCTTTCCACTTTACTGTGGAATGAACATTTTATTTTCCGACAAAAGAGAGTTTTGTTTACATAAGAAACGGTTGAATATTTTTAAACCGAGCCAAAGCAGCTATAAATGTGGCCACTTTTCATGCATTTTACCCAATTATATTTCCCTGTTTACTTCGGACTTCAGCTTGACTCATTTATTATTATGTGAAATAATACGACGCATTTTTAAGTTTTGTAAAAAAAAATTCATAAAGGAGATATACGTGGCCGTCATTTAGGGTAGCAGCTACAACCCCTGGCATTCTCCTTGCCACCTCTGGTTTTAGAGGTGGCAAATTCAGTACCAGGAACACCGTGGCAGCTCGTCCTTATGGACGTCAGTTGGGGCTCCACTTTCTTGCTTTATGTGAATTTTGTAGTACACTAACAGTGAGTAATAATGTATTTTTCACTGTTAAAGTAATAAAAATGGAGTACCATTAGCTGGAATATGCCCTTCCACGGCAGATGAGATAAGTATAAAACGCTTTTAAATGTATATTGTGTGTGTGCTTGCGGATGAGAGTGTGTGAGTGTGTATGTAAGTGTGACTTTGCTTGGTGTAAGTATGTGTGTGTGAGCAAAAGTGGAGGTCAAGGGGCATGCAATGTCACTTTCGCAACCCATGGCATTTCAGGCGAATTGCCGTCCATGGGTATGGATCGGCAGGGCTATAGCACATTGGCCCTCAGCAAATGCCGCCTACCGCCACAGCGACGGCTGCCAACATACCATCGCCATGGCTGCCAGCAGCCCACCCCCATTATGACCCTCAACAGAATTTCACCAGAGGGCTGGCGGAATATCGTCGATGGTCATGGCGGCAGACGGCGGTAAGGTGGCGCTGCTGTTAGCAGCAGCGCCACGCCAGCAAAACCCCACCTACTGTATCATGAGCCTTGATACGGCCTGGAGGTGTTTTGCTGGCGAATGCTGCTGCTGACAGCAGCGCTGCGTCCCGTCTCCTGCCGGAAGACCCCCCGCAAGCAGGTATGTCGGGTTCTCCAACAGGAGAGGGGGTGGAGGGTGATGTGTGCGTGTGTGAGGGTGTTGTGTGTGTGGGGGGTGTGTGTATGTTTTTGTATGTGTGCATGCGGGTGTGAGTCACGTTGAATGCGTGCATGAATGACTGAATGTGAGTGTACGTGTATGTTGTGTGTTGTGAATGCGTGTGTGCGACAATGTATGTTGGTGTGTGTTGTAGTGTGTGGGTATGTATGTGTGCATGCGTGGATGGATGTGGGTATGCATGTGTGTATGAGTGTGTATGTGCGCGCGTGTGGGTGTGTAAATGGGGGGGCAGGAGAGGGAGGGTGGGGGAGGTGTCCGGGGAGGGGGTGGGGGAGGGGGGTGGTTGAGACCCCTGTCAGTGTCAGGGAAGGAATTCCCTGGCACTGATAGTGCCTACCGACATAGTTTTTGTGGTGGTAAGCTTGCGGTAGGTGGGGTCATAATCCCGAGGGTGGGATTGTGACGGCCGCTGGGCTGGAGACTGAAGTCTCCAGCCCAGCGGCCGTTACCACCCTGGTGGCCGGAGTGGTACATTGGCAGTTTGGCTTGTGCCAAACCGCCAATGTCATAATTTGGGAAAAGCTACCGCCAGCCTGTTGGCAGTACCTTTCCCCGAATTACCGCCGACCGCCAGGGTCGTAATGAGGGCCATTGTGTTAAACCATTGTGCCAGTACATTGTTTAAAAAAATGACCATTTACGAAGAAAAAAGGCACATAGCTTACCAAAAGCAGCTATTTACAGTTCACAAGGCCGGGGTCACTACAGTTGTACATAACCCTAGCTACAAATAAAGGCCAAGCAAAACAACAAAACAATAAGAAACTTGTGGGTAACACATGAACACAGTCTGTGGCAACCTTCAAACAAAGCAGACAACATTTTTTGCATGGGTGCGTCTTCAGTACCGATTTTTTCGGAAGGCCCATAGCACTGTGTTAGGTTTAGCCTTTGTAGCTTTCATTCCATTTTCAATCTTCACCTAATAACAAAATACAGTAAAGAAAATTTCAGTGAGGAAATCTATTTTCATATAAATATTTAGGGGCATATTTATGACAAAGTGGTGCAGTGCAGCGCAGCGCAGTCACCTTGCTGCACTGCACTGCATTACTGGGAAGGGGCAGGAATGTGCTGTATTTAACACATATGGTGCATTCCTGTCTTTTTCCCTGTGCTGACGCACAATGGACTGCCTAGTACCAGTGCAGACATCCTTGCACCCTGGTGCAAGGATGCCTGTTTTTCATGCAGGATTGTTTTGTGCTAGAAGGGACATCTTCCTGCACAAAAGCAATCCTGAGAGGTTGCAGAATGCAGAACAGAGAGCGAGAGGAAAATACAAGGAAAAATAAAGATATTCCTCCTTGTAACACCACTCCTGGGAAGCAGTAAGAATTTGGTGCATTCCCAGGTTTACAAGTCCTTGCAAATTTAGGAATGCATCAAAATTGCTGGGAAATGCTTAGGAACACCCACTGCAATGCCCATGGAACGTCTACCCAGGGCACAGTAGTGCCACCCAGCGATTTACACTGTGTTGTGCTTCACCAGATTTATCAGGACACTCAGAGCCACAAAAAGTGGCTTTCTGAGGCTTCATAAATCTGTTTTAGAGGTTTGAGTAGTGCATATAACTCATTGTGTGGTGCACATGCAACCCAGACCTCTTACAAATATGCCCCATAGTACGGTTCACTGAGGTAATATCCTGACACCATGCTGTTTCACTTTCATTAAAGATTTTCACAAAACTAAACCTTAATAGATGGTGCTGACATTCAATGATGAAGAACAATTCAAATATTGCTATACTCTGTTCTGAGAAAGGTAACCTGCATTCAAAAGTGGGACACTGACAAATTACAATCAAAGGCAGCTGGTCATCATGCAAACCATCATGTTTGAATTATATGTCAGATTTGTGAATAATTTCAACTAATAGCAGTGGCAATTAAATTCTTTAGAGGGTAGTAATTCCTCACATGGTTCATTGGTCCTGTGTTCATTTTCAGAGCACTCATATGGAAACCCAGGGTAGGGCCTATTCCCTGCTTTGGTTGAAAACATTCATCGCAAACTTGCAAACATCTACAGCGACTTTCACACAAACCCAACCCCAGGTAACTCATCACTAACCTACCCACCACCAAGACGGCCACCTGACTGAATGGACAACCCTCACCAGACACAACACAGTGGCAATCATGCAGATCATGCACTTATGGACCCCAAAGGACCCATGCCCTGACGACATCTACAACCTGGGGATATAACCAATCAATACCACCCTGACCCACATAATCAACACTTCCATCACATCTGCCACTTTACCTGGATAAATGGAAACTTGCAGAAATCAATGCCCTTTTGAAGAAGTCCAAAGCCAACCTCGATATACTTAGTACCTTCCAACCTATCTCCCTACTCCCCTATCCAGTCAAAGTGATCGAGAAAGCCATCAACAGGCAACTCACATCCACCTCAAACTTCACCATTTTCTAAACAACACTCAGTCAGGATTCAGAAAGTACCACAGCACTGAAACAGCACTCATCATGTCCACCGATGACATTCAAATCATCCTGGACCGAGGAGAAACAGATGTTCTCATCCTGCTCGACCGCTCTACAGCCTCCTACACTGTCTCTCAAAACACCCTCATCAGAAGACTCCATACGGTTGGCATACAAGGATCCACTCGCAAATGGATCTGTTCCTTACTCACAGGAAGAACCCAAGGGGCAGGTTGCCGTCCTTCACATCAGAGACCAAGAAATTGATATGTGGAGTCCAACAGGGATTGCCCCTCAGCACTATACTTTTTAACACACAACTCATCCTCTCCCTGATGGACAAGACAACACAATCAGAGCAAACCTCGCCAATTGCAGGACCATGGTAGCAGACTGAATGAAAAACAACAGCCTGAAGCTCAACTATGACTAAATGGAAGTGCTGGTTTTCAGCAACAAGACCGCTCCATGGGACTCCAGCTGGTGGCCGTCAGAGCTAGGATCAACACCGACACCCAGAGACCACGCCAACAATTTAGGGATCATCCTAGATGACAAGCTCACAATGACAGCCCACGTCAGCACTGTGTGAACCTCCTGCTTTCACATCTTAGGCATGCTGTGGCGATCTTCAAAGGTTTTAATCAGAATAACAGATGGACTGTCCATAAAGCACTCATCACCAGCAGTCTGGACTGTGGGATCACTCTCGACTTCTGAATTTTCAAACAACTCCTAAAAAGACACTAGATCATCCAGCAAATAGTCTCAAGACTCGACCAACCACATCACAACATTCCTCAGGAAGCTTCACTGGCTCCCAATTCACAAGTGTAGCCAACTCATACTTCTCACACACACATACAAAGCCCTACACAACACACCACCAGAATGCCTGAAAAGCCACATACACTTTCACCAACTCACCAGACACTGACACTGCCTATCTCTCACTTGCACGCACTCCTCACATCTGCAAAAGCAAAACTGGAGGTCACTCATTCTTCTACATCGCACTGAAGAGATGGAATGACTTTCCTCAAACATCAGAGCCTCTTCCTCAAGCTTTGAGTTTTGCAAGGAGCTGAAGACCTGACTCTTCATCTAAGCACTTTGTGAACCACACACTTAAACACGTGCCTAAATGCCTGGATACCCTCTTAGGTGATTAGTGCGCTATACAAATCAACATAACATAATGTTTGCAAAATATTGTAAAATGTCTCTTTTATCATTTTATGTACCAATCAATTGAGTTTTGTTGTACGTAAGTACAAAATTGATGTATAGCTGAATGATATTTCATTATTCAGTGAAAGGTGTATTGGGCTGTTTCATCAGGCACAGGTACACCTCCTTCATGTTTCATTTATGTAGCTAGCTAATATTTTAATGGAAGACTGGTTGTGACGCTGTAGTGTGACTCTGCTGGGGCACTTCATTTTGTTATAGGCTTGGACCACATAGTGGCCCCAGTATTGGACATAGTACAAGTATACTGTGCTTATAAAACATAGCAGTCTAGTTGCATGATTTCCAAGTGAATTACAACTCTGTTAGAGAGCATCTGCAAGGATCCTGAAGAAAGATTTCCAGTATTTTCTGCAAATGGGTCATTTTGAGCATACTGCTTTAATTAGTGTTCTGTTTGCATTTGCATTAACCAGCACACCATAGCCTTTTGCTATTTGCAAGGTTAAATGTCTATCTAGATGACAACTCTTTTGCTTGAAAGGGTGAGAATACGTCATGTTACAAACATTCTACCAGGCTCTACAAAATACAGAATGTGCATGTCAATATTCTATGATACTATATGTGAACTCAGGGTTCAAGCCCTCTTCGAATATTCTTGACTTTGGTAGACGGGGTTAATGTGTCCCAAATGTGACGGATATCCTGCCCGCTGTATTACAAGTCTATTATATCCTATGGAACTCGTAATACGGTGGGCGGGATATCTGTCACATTTGGGACACATTAACCCCTCCGCCAAAGTTGTACTCAGACCCATAGTCATATATGTAATGAATTCTAAATGCATGCCCTAAGGCATTTCTCTAACTTGGCCAGTGCAGACATGAGAACATCCAGACAGTTAATCATCATGGGCACCTTATTGTCTAAAAATAACAAGATTTATTTGTACTTGAAAACACAGCCTACTAAAAACCTAAACACTAAGCTACACTAACCTATCCTATACTAACCTTATCTTAACTTACCCTAAAGCTATCTATCCTAATCTAAACTTGTTGTATACATGTAACGCCACACAATAAACATTGTCCCCCCACCCCTCTTAAGAGACACTATACGAGTAGGACAACATGAACTAAAGCTACACATAGACTAACTTTGCCTATAGCTCAAACAAATTTATATTTTTTGTATTTTTTAATATATATTTTTTTACATAGAACCCCATACATAACCCCCTCCCAAAAACTCCCAAAACAAAAATTAAAACAAAAACCAACCCCCTCAACTATACTAACTATGTCCTACAAATAACCTAATCTATGCTACTTATCCTATAACTATCCACCTAAAACCCACTAAAACTATTCACGATATGAAATAGGGGAAGGGAAGGAACTGGGAAGCTTTGCAATTTGGAAATCATAGCTTCTTTAAGCATTTTTTACAGTACTTCAATAGTTTGTAATTTTGGGCATTGTCTTGCTCCAGTTTGGCCAACCGGGCCTTTATGTCCGTCATGTCGCTCCACATGTCCACCTCAAAGCTGGAGGCTGTGGCAGCTGGTGGTAGCTGTTGCTGGGCTAGTGTTGAAATTTGTGGTCTGGATGTGGAGGGGGTGGGTCCAGCTGAGGCATCCCTGGCCCTTGCCGTGGAGCTAGATTATTTTGGGAGGTGGTTGCGGCGTGTTTAGGTGGACCCCCATGTGGGAATGTCTGCCAAGACCCCAATTACTTTTCCCTATGATATCTCTTGGCCATCTTCTGGTAACCTGCTTGCACTTCCAAAATGTGGCGGTAACACTCTGCCCTCTTGTCAAAAGCATGCTTCTCTGCTGGGGTCATGGTGGCAGCTAGAACATGAGAAGAACATGATATCAAAAACTGCATTGGGTAGAGGTAGAAAAACCATGCAATGTATACAGAATCTTCGGATGACACATGTTGTCCACCAGACATACTGCAACAATGTCAAGATCCTAATCAATACTTAAATGCCTACCAGGCATCTAAGGTGTCATGTTCTTCTTGTCACAGGGATAATGGCTATCTAATCTTACACATAAGGGCCCAGATGTAAGTTGGACTAGTGCCTCCTTGCACCACATTTGCATCATCATTCTTGTGAGGCTGATGTGGCCCAACAAAGCCAAAATCCCTCTGCCATAGTAACAAAGTGGCGCAATGCATGCATTGCACCAGTTTGTCACCCTTTGCGCTACATTATGCCTTGGCCAGGCATCATGTATAGAAGGTGGGGTTCACACAGTATTTGGAGTGGAAAAATGGTTCTGGGGATTCCAAGAGATTCCACAGCATCATTTACTTTTTTCTTCTTTTAACACCTGCTCATAGCAGGCATTACAAGGGGTCACACCATTGCTCTCAATGGGCCACTATGTACAGTTCAGGGTTATTGCCAATATATGTTGCACTAAGCCTGAACAGTACATCAACATAGTCTACAAATTTTACTCTATTGCCGCCTACCCTGTAGCATGGTGTGCTAAATTTCTAATGCGGCACACACATGGTCACGGTAGAGGTGTGCTAAGGGGCACTGGAAAAGTGGGGCACACTGGGTGCAGCATACGTTTTCATGAATATCAAACTACCTGTGCACGGGACTTTTTACATCTCCTAAGTACCTGGTAAACACCCACAATGCACATCTCATAGACACATGACGTGGCCATGCTCACTCACAATTATCATGATGGGTAGATCATGTAGGTTAATCTGCATACATCTTGTTTTCTACAATCCGTAGACATGTCCCACATCCATCTGGAGAAGAGCTGAAATTTCTATGTGTACTCAAGTCACTGCTGCCCATCACAAAAACCTCCTTGCACGGCCGCTGCCTCACTTCATTTCAGAAGAGTAGTGAAGTGCTGGTGTTGCCAGTATCTCATTGATAATCCCCCTAGAGACCTTAGCACATGTACATAATTTGTACCATGTCCAGAGTAAGTTAATGCAACGTGTGGCACACAGTGTAGCAATATGTGCTGTGACAAATATGATGGAATGCTAAACAATGTCAAACACTCACTCCAGTACAGAGATCTGTGCCTAAATCCATCATTTTTCTGCTACCCATGCCATTCCAGTTTAGACCTGCTTCCCATGAGAACAGTCCAGTCCGAACTGCTAAGCCAGGTCCTCCCTCGACTGGAAACAAGCATTCTGGGACCAGTTTCAGGGTATCACCCTTCATCAGCCAGGTTAGCTTGACTCCAGTGGTGGGGGGGCGAGGAAGCAAGGAACTCACAGTACCGCATACCTTCCCACTTAGGATGACAAATGCACAAAAACATAAGTGATGAACAGAATGCTGAACAATGTCAAACATTCACCTCCAGTACAGAGATCTGGGCCTACATTTGTTTTTCACTACTCATGCCATTCCACTTTGGACCCAGCCATATACAAATCAGTCTTGAGCCTGCTCCCCATGGGAGCAGTCCGGCCTGAACTGCCAAGCCAGGTCATCCCTGGACTGGAAACAAGTATCCTGAAACCAATTTCAGAATACTACCCTTGCAGGCTGAATCTGAGGAAACACCCAGAGGAGAGACCCTAAATAGCCCTGCGAGGGGGATTGGCTACCTACCCAGGTATGCACCTATCAGGATGGGACTCTGACGCTACATGCTGGCACTGGCTACTCAGATGTCTCCAGAGTGTCCCCACACCTTGGAATCCAAGATGGCTAACACCAGGGACACACTGGAGGAGCTCTGGTCACCACCCCTAGGGTGGTGATGGACAGGGGAGTGGTCACTCCCCTTTCCTTTGTCCAGTTTCGCACCAGAGCAGGTACTGGGGGTCCCTGAACCAGTGTAGACTGGCTTATGCAAGGAGGGCACCATCAGTGTCCTTCAAAGCATTCCCAAAGGCTCTGGAAGGCTACCCCTCCCAAGCCTGTAACACATATTTCCAAAGGGAGAGGGCGTAACACCCTCCTCCAAAAGGAAATGCATTGTTCTGCCTTCCTGGGATTGAGCTGCTCAGACCCCAGGAGGGCTGAAACCTGTCTGTGAGGTGGCAGCAGCTGGGGCTGCAGTGGAAACCTCAGAGAGTTGGTTTGACAGTACTGGGGGTCCATGGTGGAGCCCCCAGGATGCATGGGATTGGGCCCCCAATACCAGATTTGGAATGGGAGGACAATTCCATGATCTTAGACACCTCGCATGGCCATATTTGGAGTTACCATTGTGAAGCTACATATATGTAGTGACATATATGTAGTGCACGTGTGCAATGGTATCCCCAGACTCACGAAGTCCGGGGAATTGGCCCTGGACAGCGTGGGGGCACCTTTGCTAGTACAATGGTGCCCTCTCATTTAGTAGCTTTGCACCTAGCCTTCAGTAAATGAAGGTTAGACATATAGGTGACGTATAAGTTACTAAAGTGTAGTGAAAATGGCTGTGAAATAGTGTGGGCACTATTTCACTCAGGCTGCAGTGGCAGTCCTAAAGAAAGGTTTGTCTGAGCTCCTTATGGATGGCAAAAGAAATGCTGCAGCCCATATGGATATCCTGGAACCCCAATGCCCTGGGTACCTAGGTACCATATACTAGGGACTCATATGGGGGGTCCAGTGTGCCAATTGGAATTGGAATATGGAGTCACTAAACTATTGTGACTAATTTGGTAAGTAGAGAGAGCATAAGCACTGGAGTTCTGGTTAGCAGAACTTCAGTGACACAGATAAGCATACTGACAACACACACATAGGTCACAAACTATGAGACAGGCAAAACACACTGAAAAATAGGGTTTTAACTATGAGCACTGTGGTCCTGACTAGCAGGATCCCAGTGAGACAGTAAAAATACACTGACAGACACTCACAAACAGGCCAAAAGTGGGGGTAACCATGCTAAAAAAAGACTACTTTCTCACAGAATGGAAACTGCCAACTATTACATGTTTGCCAGAAAGGCAAAGGGCCAGATTTAAAAGGCCCTAGCACTGCCTCAGTGCCACTTTTGAGAGACGGTCTGGTGGTGCTGCTCAGTGCACCATATGTAAAAGGAGCTGTAATGCCACTTTTTGTAGCGTAACGTCTCCATGTAAATATGGGCAAGTATCACACAGTTTTCTGCGCCAGAGGGGCGTGCAATTGGTGTTGTGGTGGGCATCCCATCGCAATGCCCATAGCTTTCGATGCTGCCCCAGGTTTATGAGATATCGTAAATTACTGGCAGCGCCAAAAACTAACAATACCCCAGGGGTGGCGTTGCCATGGCGTTACCATGAGCAACGCTTTTATGCCTCCTTG
Source organism: Pleurodeles waltl (assembly GCF_031143425.1). Classification (NCBI taxonomy): domain Eukaryota; kingdom Metazoa; phylum Chordata; class Amphibia; order Caudata; family Salamandridae; genus Pleurodeles; species Pleurodeles waltl. Next base: position 1,004,559,656 of record NC_090440.1, on the reverse strand, counting down.
TTTCTTGGGTTTTCTATGTGTGCCCCATTTGGAGGCACACACAGGAGAAGAAAAATGGCATGGAAAATTGCTTATGTGCAGGAAGGTGTCCCATCCTGCAGAGTAATAATCTTTTATAAATGACGCTTTGGCGCTACTATGTGTGCTGTATCCTGCAGCACACGTAGAAGTGGCAAATCGCCATTGTAGATTGTTTATGTGCAGGAAGGAATACCTTCCTGCACATAAACTAACACTACCCTCAATGAAGATACATTTGCACTATGGTGCAAGTATGCCTGAATTGTCCCAGACAGCTTGTTGTGTAGTCATTTTAGTTATTGCTCCATGCACGTTATTTTAGCAAAACCAGGCCTGCATCTGTGCACTTTAACCTAGATATATTTTATTCAGCTTTGTTTATTATTTTAACAATAGGCACATTTGCGGTCTTGTTTTATTTCTCTCTATCTAGCTGTTCTTTGCCTTTGTGTATGTGAGACTGATGTAACTGAGAGAAATGGATGAGATCTGAGTGACCACGATTTCCTTGAGGAGTCACTTGTGTCATGCGCTCGGCTGCCCAATCATCCCTGCTCTTGAGTGTAGATGAGGCACTGCTAGTTAACAGAAGCAAAAAACCCGGATTAGGCCGACAGCTGTCATCTGTAGTGGGTTAGACTCAGTCTCCCACACTGCAGGTGATTCTGCTGCTTAAATCCAGTAGTCTCATTAGAATAATGAGAGCCTACGCAACAAGCTGAATTATGTGCCGATCCAGGGGCAGACGCAGAGCTGAGCCATACTCTTGGAAACATGGCGCAGCCCTGTGTTTGAAAACTGGTGCGGTGCTTCTAATGTTGACACAGTAACATGCTGCACCAGTTTCTTTCATATCTGGCCCATAGTTAGCCCACTATAACATGTACAGATTTGGGTGGCAGACGTGTACCGGTTTCAGATACATCCATTTCACATTTCTGGGGGATAGGATACTGTTTATTGGCAGAAGCTTGGAATCTTGTAGTTAATCTATGTGAAAAGACAACAACCACTCAACAACCACTCAGATGATGACTGTTTTAAAACCCATAGCACCACCACATAACTCCATCATGTGTGTGCTGTATGTAACATGTTTTGTCACCCTAAGTGGGAAGGGTATGCCCAGACGTGGGTCCCGTGCTTCCCATGCAACTGGATTCAAGCTAGCCTGGCTGATGAGAGGTGAAACCCCAAAACCGGTACCAGGATGCTTGTTTCTGGTCCAGTGAGGACCTGGCTTGGCAGTTCAGGCTGGACTGTTCCCATGAGGAACAGGGTCAAGACTGATTTGCATATGGCTGGGTCCAAACTGGGGTGGCATGGTGAGCAAAAGAATGATGGATTAAACCCAGATCTGTGACTGGGGGTGAGTGTTTGACAATGTTCAGTATTCCGTCCATCACTTGTAGTTTTTGCTTTCTTGCCCTAAGTGGGAAGGGTATGCCCAGACGTGGGTCCCGTGCTTCCCATGCCACTGGATTCAAGCTAGCCTGGCTGATGAGGGGTGAAACCCCAAAACCGGTCCCAGGATGCTTGTTTCCGGTCCAGTGAGGACCTGGCTTGGCAGTTCGGGCTGGACTATTCCCATGAGGAACAGTGTCAAGACTGATTTGCATATGGCTGGGTCCAAAGGGGGGTGGCATGGTGAGCAAAAGAGCGATGGATTAAACCCAGATCTGTGACTGGGGGTGAGTGTTTGACAATGTTCAGCATTCCATCCATCACTTGTTGTTTTTGCTTTGTCGCCCGTGCTTCCCATGCCACTGGATTCAAGCGAGCCTGGCTGATGAGGGGTGAAACCCCGAAACCGGTCCCAGGATGCTTGTTTCCGGTCCAGTGAGGACCTGTCTTGGCAGTTCGGGCTGGACTGTTCCCATGAGGAACAGGGACAAGACTGAAACCCAGATCTGTGACTGGGGGTGAATGTTTGACAATGTTTAGCATTCCGTCCATCACTTGTTGTTTTTGCTTTGTCGCCCTAAGTGGGAAGGGTATGTCCAGACGTGGGTCCTGTGCTTCCCATGCCACTGGATTCAAGCTAGCCTGGCTGATGAGGGATGAAACCCCGAAACCGGTCCCAGGATGCTTGTTTCCGGTCCAGTGAGGACCTGGCTTGGCACTTCGGGCTGGACTGTTCCCATGAGGAACAGGGTCAAGACTGATTTGCATATGGCTGGGTCCAAACTGGGGTGGCATGGTGAGCAAAAGAACGATGGATGAAACCCAGATCTGTGACTGGGGGTGAGTGTTTGACAATGTTCAGCATTCCGTCCATCACTTGTTGTTTTTGCTTTGTCGCCCTAAGTGGGAAGGGTATACCCAGACGTGGGTCCTGTGCTTCCCATGCCACTGGATTCAAGCTAGCCTCGCTGATGAGGGGTGAAACCCCGAAAACGGTCCCAGGACGCTTGTTTCCGGTCCAGTGAGGACCTGGCTTGGCAGTTCGGGCTGGACTGTTCTTATGAGGAACAGGGTCAAGACTGATTTGCATATGGCTGGGTCCAAACTGGGGTGGCATGGTGAGCAAAAGAATGATGGATTAAACCCAGATCTGTGACTGGGGGTGAGTGTTTGACAATGTTCAGCATTCCGTCCATCACTTGTTGTTTTTGCTGCCCTAAGTGGGAAGGGTATGCCCAGACGTGGGTCCCGTGCTTCCCATGCCACTGGATTCAAGCGAGCCTGGCTGATGAGGGGTGAAACCCCGAAACCGGTCCCAGGATGCTTGTTTCCGGTCCAGTGAGGACCTGGCTTGGCAGTTCGGGCTGGACTGTTCCCATGAGAAACAGGGTCAAGACTGATTTGCGTATGGCTGGGTCCAAACTGGGGTGGCATGGTGAGCAAAAGAACGATGGATTAAACCCAGATCTGTGACTGGGGGTGAGTGTTTGACAATGTTCAGCATTCCGTCCATCACTTGTTGTTTTTGTAACATGAGGCACACCATGGCAGATGTGAGGACACTGACGCCGGAAACTATGTCATTATGGTTGTTCTGAGCATGTTTAGCACCATACATGCAGGTTATATACGTGCAAAGTGAAAAATTGACATTTTGATAAGAATGGAATAGTCATGTAACCAATCTGCCTCAGGCACAAATACAAGTTGGCTCCATAAAGGGCACAGTGTAACCACCTTGATTTAAAGGCTAGTTTTTTGTGTGCCACTACGACAGGAATACACACCTTGAATTCTTCAGACCTGACACTGCCATCATGTGGCACCGGGCTTTCAAACTGCCACAATGCTTGCACTGGCCAAATTTTGCCATATGGTTAGGTTGCAGTGACCTCCATTAGCAACATTACCTTCAAAACATAGACACAAATGTTGCATTATGAGGCAATCACTCCTTCTTACATTTGTGTTCTTGTCATGTCCCTCTGCCGATGCATGACTCAAGGCACATACACACCCGTGACTAACAATACTCCTGCGTCATGTTTCTCATCACTTAAACATTAATTAGCACAGTTACTCAGTTGTAATGACCATGATGTACATGTACATTTGTGCCTAGGACACATGTACCTTTGCACCATTGCACATATATGTATGATATGTGGCACTTTATTATGTATATATAATACACAAGGTACACAGAGAGAAATGTTCAATTTGTCTGCAACGGGTGCATTGCTGACCTCTTATAAAAGCCAGTTGGTTGAGACACAAAAGTTCCTGTCCTGACCCATGTTCATACATGCTACAGTTATCCTCATGTCCTAATGTCATTCACATGCAAATGAGGATGTTGCAATGTAAAAGGAGTACTTACCAACAGGTCTGCTAACCCAAATCACCAGGTGACCCAGGAGATCTCCTTCATGAGCAATGAGGCCTGCCCACCGGTGTTTGAGCTGATGGTACGTCCACTCCACAGCAAAGATCCTTCGTAGCTGGTAGAGCACCTTGCCCCACTGCAGCTTCCTTGCCTCCGTTGGGTAGCCCTGGATGACCCGGCAACCCATAGCCACCATGTTGGGGAGATAGTGGCACACCAACCAGATGAACCCTCTCAGTTCATCTCCACTCATGTGCTGTCCCCTTCGCAGACATTTTGCAGCTTCCCTCCACTGCAAAAAGTATAACCTCAAAAATATGAAAAATTACTCCACCTCACCCCAAATACCCCAACAAACTATACTACCCCAAGAAAAGCACCCGAAAATACAGATACAATAACAAGACAAAAAACTATACAAAACTTACAAATATAACAAATTGGACTTGACAGCAACAGGACACAACACAAAACTCTCAGAAACCACCATTCCTCAACCAGCCCCAAAACCCCACAACCTCTCACAACCACAGACTAGAAGACTGTAAAGTAAAAGTAAACGTAAATTCACTTCACCATGTTTGCAGCAAGGAAGTCCTGTGATATCACCTGCTGGGTGTATGGATCACATTTTCTGATATGCGTTGTTTATTTTTTTTACGCATGATGGCCATGTGTGGATTTTTTCCAGAAAGGCTGAAAAATCCTGTCAACTTGCAATTGATGCACAGGGGCCAGGCATCATTTTTATCATCTGCAATGTTTGTAGAACAATGGTATGCGTCAAAAATGTTGACGATTACCAGGCATGCTTGGATTTTAGAGGGAAGGCTGAGACGGAAAGACAGTTCGGATGCACATGGTGCCAGGCGTCATTTTAGTGATTTGAAATGTATTGAGAAGTGCCATATGCGCCAATTTTGTTTTTACGCATAAGAGCCATGTGTGGATTTTGATGGAAAGGCTGACATTGCACCCAGATTCACATTCCTTGTTACAGGATTTCTATGATCACCTCAGCTCAGTTCGCTGTGCACAATCAGCAGGCCCCTGACTGTGTCAAGGGTCAATGTAGCCTCCTCTGGGATTTGGGGGGATATTGGTTGTGAGCTGCCACCTTCATGATGGATCATCAGCACTGTGATACACAGTCCCCTGTAGACATACACCTGCACATTTGTCATCCCATGCCCAATTATGTTTTGTCACCTTTGAGGTTATTGATGTCAGGCATGCCCTAATATATAACGGGGTCTGGCAGCTTGTTTGTGTAGGACGTCCCATCAATTCCCATGGCTTTTCATGATTTGCCATAAATAGGTGAGATTATTCCTAGGATGCTTGGTTGGGTCACTTGGTCTTGTCTGTCAACCCAGGGTACATATATTGTCCTCCCTGGGCTTCCCTTCTTTGTGGATGACCACTATGGAAGTCTGCCACTGGACTAAGAGGAGTATGTCCCCCTTCTGGCTCTCCTCAAACTTCTGCTTCAAATGTGAGGTAGGCTTAGTGCAGTCAACTTATAGGGTTCTATTAGTACCCCGTTGGGCCCTGTTGCTTTGCTGGCCTTCACATCCCTGATGGCTCATACAATTTCCTCCAGGGAAAGTGTGTCTTCTAAGGCTTCCCTCTCCTCTGTATTGAGGCTTGGGAGGGGGGTGTTACCCAGGAGCTTGCCTGCTTTGCTTTTTGTGGTGAAACACCTTACATAATTGTTTTTCCCATAGTAGTGGGCAAACGTTTGGGCTATGGTTTGTCGACTACTAGCAAGTTCCCCTTACACCATCTGGACCCCAGGAACCCATCTATCCGCTGCCTCCTCCCTGTCCAGCCAGGCCAACTATTCTCCAGTCTTGCCCCCCATTACATTGATGTGGTGCTGTGTTGCACTATTGTGCAATTTAGCAACTTCCTGGGCCACGTCTCAGTATTCTTTTTGCTTAAGGGCTAGGCTGTTGGCTCCCTCTGATCCCTCCTCATCTGATAAGCCAGCCTCAAGTGACAATGACTCATGTTCAAGAGCCTTCAATTTGGCCCTTTTTTAGTTTTTTCCCTTGCACCGTCATGGAGAAACCCACCCTCTTTACTACTGTCTCATGGGCAGCCCACAACGTGAGTGGTGACTTGACTGAAGTGCTGTTTCCCTGATAATAATGGTCTTTTGCGGCTAACAACCCTTCTATACTTTTTTGTCACTTTAAGGTACCAAGGGATCAATATGATGTGGCTAGTGTTCAGCCTCTCACCCCACCATACACTAGGCACAAGGGAGTATGGTCAGAAATACCCTTAGTTAAGTTTGTGGTCTCCCTGACTTTTAACAGCTGGGGAGTCAGCATGAGAAAGTGATCAGTTCAGGAGAGAAAATCCTGCACCCCCAAGGAAAAGGATGAAGTGCTGGGTTGCTGGCTTAAGGGTACACCATATATCTGCCAACCCCTGGGCAGGGAGGAAGTCTGCAAATGGTTGTCTAACTGAGTCCAGGGCTCTGGGGGATGTCGGTGAGTGCCATCAGTCAGTGTTGTGTTAAAGTCGCCTCACATGATCAATTCCCCTTCTGGAAGACTGTGTGGCAGAGTGGTGAGGGTTGGTAGTACCGAGTCATGAAGCCATATTGTGATATTTACAGCAAGCATGCTTAAGATGCCCCCCACCCACCAGGTCCCAAAGAGCACCACACAGGGACCCAGCGGATTGGGCCATATTAGCCAAATGACCTGGGGCAGTGTTCTCACCAAGATTGATTACTACTTCTCTCCCAGTGGTCAAGGGTATGACACCTATTACCTAGGAGGTGAGTCTCTTTGAGGAGAACTATATCAGGGGAGACTGGTTTGATGTACTGGAGCACCACTCCCCGTTTGACTTTGTTGCCTAGGCCATTGACACTCCAGGATAGTATCCTTATGGGATGACATACTAACTTTGGACATCCCACTGTATGGTTAATGGACCACACCTAGGGGGTGCCAGGCCAAAGCTGGGTGGGGTTGAGAGTGTGAGACTGAATATCCTGTGTGCCTCAGCCAGTATGCCTGTCCGCATGTATCTTGCCTGAACATTAACTACAACAATTATCCAATAACCCCTCTTAAATTATGAATCCCTCCTCCCTGCTACACTGCTTTGCAGAATCCAAACTGCCCACCTCCCCAACTGCGCATAGCACCTGTTGTCCAAACATGCGGCTAACTAGGAAGCATCACTACCACCTTCTGGCCCCCACCCAGCCCCTTACTGGAATGTCTTTACCAAGTTGGTGTCTCATATCCTCAGACTCAATCTTGCCCCCAATCGCCGATTTAGGACCATGGCAGACTGCTCCCAGCCCACCAACAAACATACCTGTAAATCTCACATTTCCATACCATCATACAAGGGTGCCAACAAGTGACTGCGGCAGGTGAACTACTGACAATGTACATGGAAAGGCCAGAAATGCATATGAATGAGGATACATGCAACTTAGCAGGGCTGGACTCCTGATGCAGGGCAGTGCTCACAAGCACAGCATTCCCTGTCCTGTCCCACAGCTGTCTGAAAAATCTTGCATACATCACAATACATCCCATTCAACTGTCCCACACTGGGCATAGGAACATCATGCTCATACGTATGGCAGCAAGAAATTGCAAACAACAACACCTTGTGCAAGGGAGGAATTTCAAGGGCAAAGGGGTTGGATTCACATGCAACACACAGGGCCCTACACCTGTTACACGGCACACAACACACAAAATAGGCACTCATGCCCACATCACTCTTCTGCAGGTCTAAAGTGAAGGCACTATTGACCACATGCCAGAAAAGTTGGGCAGGATCTAAAGCAATGCTACTTTACTTGCTAACCTTAGTGCCACCCTGCCCCCAACATGTGTGTGCCATATTCAATATACAGAGTTTGTGCAATAGTGTCAACATGATGGATGCCATAGATGGATTGTGTATGGTTATTGCCAAATTTATGGTGCAAATCCTGCCTGCACAGTACATAGGGGCTCATTTAAAGCAATGGTGTGCCCCACACTTACCCCTGATCTGTGCAGGCGTCAAAAGTACCAGATAAAAATGATGCATTGCAACCTCTTATATTCCTCTGCACCATTTTTGCTTTTGCCTAATGGGGGCACAAACCCTTGCATACATGATGCTTTGCACAGACTTAGGGGCATATTTATACTCTGTTTGCACCGAATTAGTGTCATTTTTTTTAACTTTAATTCGGTGCAAAACTAATTCCATATTTATACTTTGGTGCTAGACCCCTCTAGCACCAAATTTATGGAGTTAAAGTCATTTTTTGAAAGTGGAGACCTACTTTGCCTTAATGAGATGCAAGGTAGGTGTTCCCGTGCAAAAAATGACTCTATGGCCTTAACGCCATATTTAGGGGCATATTTATACTCTGCAGCATATTTATACTCTGTTTGCACCGAATTAGTGTCATTTTTTTTTACTCTAATTCGGTGCAAAACTAACTCCATATTTATACTTTGGTGTTAGACCCATCTAGCACCACGGCCCTGATTTAAACTTTTTTTGCACTGCATTAACGTCATTTTATGACACAAAAGTGGCGCAAACTTACACAATATTGGCCCTTATTTATACTTTTTGCTGCAAAACTGCACTAACTCAGCTTTGCACCAAAAAGTTTAGCACCGGCTTGCACCATTTCTGTGCACCAGCCAGGCACCATATTTATGGAATGGTGCAAGCCGGTGTAAAGGGTAGGCTAGAGTTTTAAAAAATCACTTTAGTCGGGTGGGGCTGGCAGTATGGAAGAAGAGGGTTTAGCACCAAAAAATGGCTTTAGGCAAGTTAGAGTAAAAAAAAATGACTCTAACCAGATTAGCGTCATTTTATGTTGCTAAACCTACCATGCCAAATGACTCCTGCCTTAGAAAAGGCAGGAGTCATGCCCACCACCCCAGTGGCCAGCACAGAGGACAGGGTTCCCCTGGGCATGGCCATTGCACCCAGTGCCATGTATGGGGGCCCATTTCAGGGCCCCCTATGGCACTTTCAAAAATAAAATGCACTTACCTGTACTTACCTGGGATGGGGTCCCCCATCTTCGCAGTCCCTCTAGTGTGGGTGGGGTGCCCCTAGGGCCTAGGGAGGGCACCTCTGGGCTTATTCCATGGTGTTCCACCATGGAATAGGGCCACAGGTCCCCTAACAACTACCCTGACCCAGGTTTTAAAAAATGGGGCAAAGCAAGCTTTGCCCCATTTTTTTACCCCTCCTCCCTCCCTTGCACCATTTTTACATGGGAGTATAAATATGGTGTTAAGGCCATAGAGTCATTTTTTTTGCACGGGAACGCCTACCTTGCATCTCATTAAGGCAATGTAGGTTTCCACTTCCAAAAAATGACTTTAACTCCATAAATTTGGTGCTAGACTGGTCTAGCACCAAAGTATAAATATGGAGCTAGTTTTGCACTGAATTAGAGTTAAAAAAAAATGACGCTAATTCAGTGCAAACAGAGTATAAATATGCCCCTTAGCGTCAAAAAATGATGTTAATCTGGTCAGAATCATTTATTTTGACTCAAAACTGCCTAACATCTTTTTTTTTAAAGCTAGCCTACCCTTTGCACCGGCTTGCACCATTCCATAAATATGGTGCCCAGCTGGTGCTAAAAAATGGTGCAAGCCGGTGCAAAACTTTTTGGGGCAAAACTGCCTTAGTGCAGTTTTGCACCAAAAAGTATAAATAAGGCCCTTAGGGGCATATTTATACTCCGCTTGCGTCGTTTTTTTCGACGCAAATTCGACGCAAAACTAACTCCATATTTATACTTTGGCGTTAGACGCGTCTAGCGCCAAAGTTCATGGAGTTAGCGTCATTTTTTGGCGTGAACACCTTCCTTGCGTTAATGAGATGCAAGGTAGGCGTTCCCGTCTTAAAAAATTACTCCCAGGCATGTGCGTGGTATTTATACTCCCGGGCAAAAATGACGCCCGGGAGTGGGCGGGGCAAAAAACCCCGCATTTGCGCCTCTTTTTAACGCCTGGGTCAGGGCAGGCGTTAAGGGACCTGTGGGCTCAGAATGAGCCCAGAGGTGCCCTCCCCTGCCCCCAGGGACACCCCCTGCCACCCTTGCCCACCCCAGGAGGACACCCAAGGATGGAGGGACCCACCCCAGGGAAGAAAAGGTAAGTTGTGGTAAGTATTTTTTTTAGGTTTTTTTTGTGGCATAGGGGGGCCTGATTTGTGCCCCCCTACATGCCACTATGCCCAATGACCATGCCCAGGGGACATAAGTCCCCTGGGCATGGCCATTGGGCAAGGGGGCATGACTCCTGTCTTTGCTAAGACAGGAGTCATGTTAATGGCGTCTGGGCGCCCAAAAAAAATGGCGCAAATCGGGTTAAGACGATTTTTTTGCCTCAGCCTGACTTGCCCCATTTTTGGACGCCCAAACGCCATTTTTCCCTACGCCGGCGCTGCCTGGTGTACGTGGTTTTTTTTCACGCACACCAGGCAGCGCCGGTCGGCTAACGCCGGCTAACGCCATTCAATAAATACGGCGCCCGCATGGCGCTTCAGAATGGCGTTAGCCAGCGCAAATTTTTTTGCCGCAAAACTGCGTTAGCGCAGTTTTGCGTCAAAAAGTATAAATATGGCCCTTAATGTGGCACAAATAGTCACTAGGTGTTGCAGTGCATGGGTAGTGGCATTTTTTTGGGAAACATGGTGCTGTGTTTTTTGCCTTGTTGGCCCACAATAGTTTCTATAACAATTACGCCAATGTGGATGAGGCCAATGTGGATAAGGGCCTCGTAAATTTGGGCTACGGGTTCAAATATAGACAGCACGGCACAAATGCTCTAAATTCATCTCTAGTGCCACATTTACAATCCCACAAGCCTCTCTCATCTCCCCACGTGCCTAAGATCATTTTGGGTGATCAGGACAATAGGCTAGGAGATTATGGGGGTCACTACGACCTTGGCGGTATAAGGCGCTTACCGCCGTGCAGAAGAGCGCCAATACACCGCCGCGGCCGCGGTAGACCGCCACAGCTATTATAACCCACATCTCGGAATCCGCCGAAATTCAGACACCCACACAAGATCGCCACATTAAAGGTCAGCGATAAACATGCGGAAACAAATCCTCCACCTCCACACCAACAGAAACACGCCCATGCTATTACGACCCACGAATCCACGCGGCGGTCTTACAACCGCGGTATTTCATTGGCGGTACACACAGCCGCGCTCAAAATACACAAACATCTACAAAACACCGCCACATTGGACAATTCCAAATACACACACCTCATACACATACAAACACCACTCCCACACACCCAACACAATATAAAACACCCACCCACATCACCCATAAACCCCTACGACCACAAATTAGAGACGAAGGCCAGAGAGAGACAGCACAGAATAGATAACACCATCACACAGAGGCACACTACACCATCACCCACACAACATCCACGCACAAAACACCACATACCATTACACTCACCACACTCATCAACACATACACCACCCCACACATCACACACACCACCCCATGTCACGCCAAAGACACCCCCGCTTCTCCGAGGAGGAGCTCAGGGTCATGGTGGAGGAAATCCTACGGGTAGAGCCACAGCTATTTGGCTCACAGGTGCAGTACACATCCGTAGCCAGGAAGCTGGAGCTATGGCAAAGAATAGTCGACAGGGTCAACGCTGTGGGACAGCACCCAAGAAATAGGGAGGACATCAGGAAGAGGTGGAATGACCTACGGGGAAGGTGCGTACCACGGTATCCAGGCACCACATCGTGGTACAGCGGACTGGCGGCGGAACCCCACCTCCTCCCCCACAACTAACAACATGGGAGGAGCAAGTCTTGACCATCCTGCATCCTGAGGGCCTCGCAGGAGTCGTTGGAGGAACGGACACTGGTAAGTCTAATCTTCACTATCATAACCCCCACCCTACCTGCATGCTATCACACACACCCACCCTCACACCCTCCCCTATCACCCTAACTCCTACTAATCTACCCATAACACCAACCACCCATCCCAACCCCAAGACCTGCATGACACAACTAAGCATGGACACCCATCACTAAAGCATGCCCACTGCACAGACCCACAACACCCCCCAAACATCACCACACAAGCCCCCACACAGGAATGCCTGCACTGGGGTTCACGCACACCCAACCATTGCACACCATGAAACACACACATGCAATAATCATGTACTTATACCCCCGCAGGAACCCGAAGGAACGTCACCACTCCAGAGGGTCCAGACAACACCACTCCACCCCCAGAAGAGGCCCACAGTGACGACAGCAGCTCTGCCCTATTGGATATTGATGACCAGCCCGGACCATCGTGGGCCTCAGGACAGTCGGTTCCCCTTGCCCAGCCACAGCTCAACACCGAACTGCCACCCTCTGGGAACACCAGCACAGCACCCACCCAGCGGGCCCAAACCTCCCTACCCAGGACAGGTCAATCAGCGGTGTGTCCACCACTACAGGGCACCCAGGCTAACCCACCACCCCAACAACAACAGGGACCTGGGGGCAGTGGTAGTGGGCACACGGTCCAGGGGACGGAGGCACAGGAACACAGGGGAACTGGGAGGGCTGCTGTGCGACAGAGGGAGGACAAGCCAAGGGAACCTACTCTCAACGAGGCCCTATCCTCCATCATGGGAGCATACCACCACTCCCAGGAGACGATGGCCACCGTCCGGGACAAGTTGCAGGAGACCCTGCGTCTGCAGGAGGAGCAGTATTTGGGGTTGAGGGAGGAGCTCAGGACCATTGGCTCTGCCCTGGGCACCATCGTAGGGGTGCTGACGGACATTCAAAAGACCTTGAGGGACACCGTGGCACTCCAAGGGGCCCCTGACACTAACCACAACGAAGAACTGCCCACCACCTCCGCCGGCGCTAGTGGACATGAGGCACCGCAACAGGACCAACACACCAGCACCCCACCCCCTGCAGAGGGACAAAAACCACGAAAGCGGGCCCTGAGATCCAGGAACAGGACAGAGCAAGATGGCAAGACCCCCGCCAGGAAATAAGACCACCCTGATTGTCCCCCCACTGTCCCACTTTGTTACCCTGTCCACATTGGAACTGCCCCAGCTCCACTTCCAATGGCCAGATGTGCAATGTACCTGTGAGACTAATAGACTGGACTCTGCCATGGACATTCCTCCACCATAACCTCTCCCCATTTCACAACCCCCCTACCTTTTTAGGCACTTCAATAAACACCCTTGAAACCCCAATAATATTGGAGTCAGTCAATGATTGTGAACTTTGTATTGTAAATTACAGTGTTATAAAAGGTTACCCATTGGAAGGTCAACATACCAATGTCACACATCACAAGCCTTTCAAGGGTGCAAGCTGTTGACACCTAGGTTACCACATTTGTGAAACTGAAATGGAAGGGGACAACTCAGTTACCAAATAGGGAGTGAAATGTAGGTACAGGATAGAGGTAGACGTGTGAAATGTAATAAAATGTGAAACATGAAATTGTACTCACCTGTGCCTCATTGAAAATATTGCTGTATGACTGACTCCCTGTTGTCGTTTTCAGCCTCATCAGCTTCATCCTCATCACTGTCCACAGGCTCCACAGGCTCAACCGCTGCAACAACACCGTCATCTGGATCATCCTCCTGCAGAAAAGGCATCTGGCGTCGTAATGCCAAGTTATGGAGCATGGAGCAGGCGATGATGATGGCGCACACCTTCTTCGGTGAGTAGAATAGGGACCCACCTGTCATATGGAGGCACCTGAACCTGGCCTTCAGGAGGCCGAAGGTCCGCTCGATCACCCTCCTAGTCCGCCCATGGGCCTCATTGTAGCGTTCCTCTTCCCTGGTCCTGGGATTCCTCACTGGGGTCAGTAGCCAGGAAAGGTTGGGGTAACCAGAGTCCCCCAATAGCCATACACAGTGCCTCTGGAGTTCACCCATCATATCAGGGATGCTGCTATTCCGCAGGATGTAGGCGTCATGCACTGAGCCAGGGAACATAGCATTTACCTGCGAGATGTACTGGTCTGCCAAACAGACCATCTGGACATTCATCGAATGATAACTCTTCCTGTTCCTGTACACCTGTTCATTCCTGCGGGGGGGGGACCAGAGCTACGTGTGTCCCATCAATGGCACCT